>NC_064640.1:162345676-163595676 GCF_023864345.2 Schistocerca serialis cubense
CCTGGTGACTGGCCTTTCTGGCACTGTGTTGCCTCTAAAGAATTATTCTAACAATTGGTTTCCTTAACCCTATCACTAAATCTTTAACATTTCTACAGGGATTCTTGCCCTGCTCCTTAACTCAAACGCTATGGAACTTTTCTTACTAGGCTTCTTGCAAAATAACTTCTAACTTTCTATTTAAAACTTACCAGCTAAAATCAATCATTTATCCTTAATACTACCCCATTGTGTGTTGATCTTCCTTCTGCTGGTTTTATGCCTGGAGTATCGAATCCACTGGAATCTGAACAATGACTGGTTCCAAACTAAGTCTTGCACTTTGTCTTCAATGTACCAAAACAAGGACTATGCTCAGCAGAAAAAGTGCCGCTGCAGTGGTTGGTATGACAGTAGTCAGCACTATCTCTTTCCAGTACTGATTTTCCCAATATAAATTTACATGCTGCAACAAGGTTTCCAGGGAGACTCGCCCCTCCTCCTGATTCAGAAGAGTGTTTATTAATGTTGGCCATACAGTTTGATTTAAGCTGTTTAGATTTGTGGCAGGTAACATTTCCATGGGCTCCTCTGGTCAATACAAATGAGGCTGCGAAATATTCAGGTGAGTTATCCCTGAAATTGCAGCAGGTAGATGGAAAGTAGGCCTCATTATCTCGCACACTGTTCCATTCAGTAACAAACCACTTCTCTTTAATTCTAGTATCTTTGCTGATTTAAGCTTCCTCTGCTTATAAAAACTACCTAGCCACTACTACCATCTTGTCAACGATAGAGTACAACCAATGCAATTTGACCTGCTGAAAGTACAATTCTGGCTCAGTCACTTTTTTAATGTGTTCTCTTGCCTCCTTTTGTACCATTAGCAGTTTCACTATGCAGGAATTCTGCCCCCCTCTTATCACCATGTTTGCCCAGACTGTGATTTCCCCTTGGTAGCATTTTTGTGACTTTGGTTCCTCCATTTCTACACATCTTCCCTTGTATTTTGCAATTAAAAATAGTCACTACATTTTTACTCTTACAAACTTCTTCAATATCTCACACTTGGCAGGATATACATGAACTATGCAGCAGCTGTAATGTGCTTGTTTCCCTATTACTGGAATAGAAATGGAAATGTAAATTTTCACTCCAACAGTTCTCATTGAAACTGTGGCTGCCTTGAAATAAAGAGGCAACTTTTTGTGCTCAGGTTCCAAAAAAAGATAACTTTTTGTGCCCAAGTTCTAAATCCAACCCCTTCTGTACTTTCCTTAGACCCTCTAAATACTGATCTGGTGATAAAAAATTTACCCTTAGCTGACCTCTTACAGTTTGTTACGTTGCCTACTATAGTTCTGTTACTTTCTCTTGTGCTTCCCACACGCTATCTTCTACGGGATCTTCTCATGAAATTTCAATCACCAGTTTTCTCCTCCGATTATGAAAACATTGTGTTGGCAGCCACGTACATAGGGAGAAATGATCATCATGATAAAATAAGAGAAATCAGGGCTCACACAGAAAAAATTAAGTGCTACTTTTTCCCATGCGCCGTTTGAATGTGGAACAGTAGAGAGACAGCTTGAAGGTGGTTCATTGAACCTTCAGCCAGGCACTTAATTGTGAATAGCAGAGTAATCACGTAGATGTAGATGTGATGTGTGGCTTATGAGCAGCCACTCGACCATGAAATCCAAGTTTTCTCACCTCCTGCCTAACTGTCATTGTACTTGCAGTGGATCCTGATGCAGTTTGGAATTCCTGTGTGATAGTCTGGATAGATGTCTGCCTGTTACACATTATGACCCTCTTCAGGTGTTGGCGGTCTCTGTCAGTCAACAGACAAGGTTGGCCTGTACGCTTTTGTGCTGTACATATCCCTTCACATTTCATTTCACTATCACATTGGAAACAGTGGACCTAGGGATGTTGACGAGTGTGGAAATCTCACATACAGGCATATGACACAAGTGACACCCAATCACCTGACCACGTTCGAAGTCCGTGAGTTCCACGGAGCACCCAATTCTGCTCTCTCGTGATGTCTAATGACTATGGAGGTCGCAGATATGGAGTACCTGGCAGTAGGCAGCAGCACAATGCACCTAATATGAAAAACGTTTGTTTTTGGGAGTGTCTGGATACTTTTGATCACATAATGTATGATTTATAGGCATGGATGAAACAAACACCCAGAGGCTGAATTTGTCCAGTGGTTCCAGGTTGCATGAACTGCAAAGTCATATGCATTTCAGGAGGGATAGTTTGCTCTAAACAAATATGCTCTTTATATGCAGATCAGGAATCAAGCAAAAGAAATTAATTTTGACCACCTATTGGCCAAAAGCAGCATTCATTCCATAGTTGTAGTTCTCTTATGCCTCACTCTTGCTTTCTGTGACGTAAATATTCCCCACTGCCCTTGCAAAATCATGTACACAAGAAAGAATCATAGGGAGTAGAGCACTTTCAGTGTCTCACAGCACAGTAAATAACTTTATCATCTAGATTAACGGTTGTCGTAATTGTAAATGAATGTGTTAAGGCACTGATACTAGTTGATCTTGATACAACTCTCTTGGTAACTCTAATTTCTAGGGTACCTTCATATGCAGTTCCTCTTCAAATCCCAATTGGTCGGAGCTAAAAATAAATAACTCACTGAATGACTGGATAAGTTTGTTTATCTCATCTAAAAATTTTTGGGCTGAGTCCACAAGTTGTTGCGCATCATCAAATTGACACTTCATCTGAAATTTTGTTATTTTACATCTTCCAAATCTGTAGCACTGTTTTAAATTATGCAGCCATTCACCACTTCCCATGAATTCACTTTAATCTAAGGGACATGCAATTTGATGTGCGTAACATTGTAGGTGATGCACACTGTATAAATTGTATTGAGCATTCTTGAAATTCTCAAACACCAGTTTTTGTAACAAGTGCGCATTTCTTCCCTGGAATATCCACAGTTTTTCTTATGCACTACACAGTCATATTTCTGCCAACTTATTCGAAATCTGTTCATAATTGTTTTTATACTATGCTGTGGATGATCTTCCATGCATGTAATTATGTTTAGTACCCACTCCTTGGACAACAATTGTCCTTTACTTTGTTTCACTGGAGATGGGACCTGTGGCTCTCTGTTTAACAAGGATGATGAACTACATAGCTTGACACCTGTTTCAATATTACTTACACTTGTTCATGTACATCATACACACAGTCAAGTGTATACGACACCACACATGCCACTGATGCATCTTGCGGAAATGCTAACATTTCATCTGCCACTTCTTTTCCGCTCTGTGAACTTCTTTAGTTTATTTTCTGATGAAATGTCAACTTCAGTAACTGTTGTTGTAGATATAATGCAATGTTTGCATGTTTATCATTGCTCTGCTTTGTATTAACACCACTAACATTGTAGAACTTTTGTGAGTTACTCGTCGACTACGCATTTCAATTACTCCCCATAGCATCATGCTCACCATTAGATATCTCCACTCCCGCCCCCTGTTGCCATTAGCAGCCAATATAATGGTTGTTTGGTGGACAATATGTGGGGGTGTCTAATGCCATAAACATCATTGGCCTTTGGCAACCTCGCAGTCAAGGGTTTTCTTATTAGTAAAAATTATGCACATAAATGCACAAATTTTCCATGGGTTGACTAATTTTCATATATGTTCCATAAAATCACATGAACTTGTGCATATTCTATGTCCAACCTTATGTGGGGGGAATATAGTAACAAGCCAAGATCTTTTAGAACATCTCTTGAATTACGTAAGTCTATGATACCACATGGTTTTTATCCATGTTTACATCTGTTGTATATTGTAAAGTACCTTATTCACGTTTTTGAACATTTAAAAAGTTTACTTGCAGTCACTCTGGTGAAGTTTTGGTTTTTTTATATTTTACCAATTACATATTGATAGTTTCATATGCTACTAGGTTACACTGTGAAAACTGGTTTTCCAAAAACTGTCAATAAGAACATATAAATATAACCACACTTTTATTCCTGTTTTGTAAAATCATTTTAAACTTGTTCATGAGAATTGTGAATTATTTTTTTATTAATTTACTAATCAATATTATCAATATCATGTCCAAGTAATGGAATAGCATAACATCCATAATTTCGAAAATTATGTAATTTATCTTGTTGCTTTCATAAATAATTTTTACTTTTATAATAATTGTAAAGATTTTCTATCTGTAATAAACACTGAATATTTGGGAAATATGTAAAATATAACAAATGGAAGGTGATAAATTATTAATCTGAGTCATTGATTGTTCTAGAAGCTTCCAGAACAAAGAGTAATTGAATCACCCTCCAGATGTTTGTTGTATATGATGTATCATTTGTTTACAAGATGCATCCATGCAATGAGAAGCATCATGTTTTGTAGTAGTCATTTTATATTTTTGTTAGTGAAATCTATTTAATTTCATACATCATTCTGGTTGATGCAGAGAAAGATTTAATCAACTAATTGACTTGTTGCCTTCCACACATTAATATATTTTCAGTTTTGCAACATTTCTTTCATCAGTTAAATAGGAACAACATTACTTTGAGGACGTGAGCTGATGTCATGTAAAAAAAAAAAAAACTGACTGCAGTCTGAAGAGAAAGCTGTTCAATGTCATGTGACCCCCACTTTATTAAAAATCACACTGGGTATTAATGCTATAAACCAGTCATTCGTTTTCCTTTATTAAACCCAGCCTGTAAACATGTATTGATCATTTTTATGTTATGTCCTAATCCTTCTCATTCAACTATTTCAGTTGCTTGTACTCCTTAACACTGTCTCCGAAATCAGCTTAATCTAGCTTTGCAGTGCCACTGCCATCACAGTCCTGTGTCAACAACTGTAGTCACTGACATTCCAATATTTCAATTATTAAATGAAATTAATATATTATCACCACTACATTTAAGATCCCATTCAGATGTCAAATTAAACTTTGGTGAAATCTTTCAGAGAGAAGGGATGAGATGAACAAGGTGCCCCAAGCTCTGAACATAAGTAATTTGTATTATTTAAATTTTAGAAAGATGCCAACTTTTTTGTCTGTCACTTTTCTGCTAATGCGACAAAATCATTGGTTCAGACTGGAATAGAGTTAACTGTCATCAGCAAGGCCGTCTTGCTGATCTAATCAAGTTACAGGATCACATGACATGTGAGATTGAGAGCTCTTGGAGCTGCAACCAAAAAATCTGTCTTCTCTGTTCTGAGCTGTCCCTGCAGCAGACACTAAATGGCTTAGATCCTTTACCTTTGTATATTCCTTTCTCCTTTACGATTGGTGTGAGGCCACTGGAGTTACCTTCTCTCACCTCTGGCAGTCCTCATCATATAATCCCCATGAAGAAACCTTCATCTACATCTACATAGATACTCCACAAGCCACTGTACAGTACGTGGCAGATGGTACCATGTACCCCTACTAGTCATTCCCTCCCCTGTTCCACTCACAAACAGAGCAAAGGAAAAACAACTGTTTATATGCCTCCATATGAGGCAGTAGAATTGTTTGGCAGTCAGCTTCAAATGCCAGTTCTCTAAATTTTATCAATATCATTCCTCAAAAAGGACGTTGCCTTCCCTCCAGTGATTCCCATTTTAGTTCCCGAAGCATATCCATAACACTTATGTGTAGTTAGAATCTACTGATAACAAATCAAGCAGCCTGTCTCAGAATTGCTTCAATGTCTGTCTTCAGTCCGACTGGTAAGGATCCCAAACACTTGAGTAGTGCTCGAGAATAGATTGCACCATTGTCCTATATATGGCCGGCTGTTCTCACATGTTCTTTCCATTTCATATCGCTTTGCAGCATTATGCCCAGATATTTAAACAACTTCACTGTGTCAAGCGGGACACTACTAACACTGTATTCAAACATTACAGGTTTGTTCT
The DNA here is from genome assembly GCF_023864345.2 of Schistocerca serialis cubense. NCBI lineage: Eukaryota > Metazoa > Arthropoda > Insecta > Orthoptera > Acrididae > Schistocerca > Schistocerca serialis. The sequence continues at coordinate 162,351,610 of NC_064640.1, forward strand.
TCCTACCCATCAATATCAACTTACATTTTTCCACATTTAGAGCTAGCTGTCATTCATCACACCAACTAGAAATTTTGTGTAAGTCATCTTGTATCTCCCTACAGTTACTCAACTTCAACACTTTACGGTATACCATAGCATCATAAGCAAACAGCCACAGATTGCTGCCCACTAAATCATTTATGTATATAGAGAACAACAGTGGTCCTATCTCACTTCCCTGGGGCACTCCTGATAATAACCTTGTCTCTGATGAACATATGCTGCTGAAGACAACAACTGGGTTGTATTACTTATCTGTCAACTTATTCCATATGCTTGTACCTTCATTAACAGCCTGCAATGGGGTACCATTTCAAATGCTTTCTGGTAATCTAGAAATATGGAATCTGCCTGTTGCCCTTCATCCATAGCTCACAGTATATCATGTGATGAAAGGCCAAGCTGAGTTTCACATGAGTGATGGTTTCTAAAACCATGCTGATTCATGAACATAAGCTTCCCAGTCTCAAGAAAGTTTCTTATATTTGAACTGACAATATGTTCAAGGATTCTGCAGCAAACCAAAGGGATATTGGTCTGTAATTTTGTGGCTCCTTTCTTTTATCATTCTTATATGCAGGAGTAACCGGCAGTTTTTTCCAGTCACTTGGAACTTTGTACTGGGTGAGAGATATATGATAAATGTAAGCTAGGTAAGGAGCCAGTGCCACAGAGTACTCTTTGTAAAACTGAATTGAGATTCCATCTGGATCTGGTGATTTATTTGTTTTCAAATCTTTCAGCTGTTTCTATATTCTAGGGATGCTTATTAGTGTTTTGTCAATACAGGAGCCTCTCCAACGGTCAAATGATGGTATGTTTCTATGACTTTCCTATGTGAACAATTTCTTGAAGATGAAATTTCAGTCTTCGGCTTTCGTTTTGCTACCTTCAAGTGCAACACCAGACTGGTCAACAAGGGACTGACTGGAAGCCTTAGACACACATAGCAATTTTACATACGACCAGAACTTTCTCAGGTTCTCTGCCAGATCTATTGCTAAGGTATGACAGTGTTAGCTGTTGTATGTTTGTGCATAGGTCTTTTCACAGATGCATGAAGCTCTGCTAACCTTTGCTTGTCATTATTTGTGCATTCTATTTTGAACCATGAGTGTGACAGCCTCTGCTTTCTTGACATCTTATGAATTTCGTTATTAAACCATGGTGGGTCTTTCCCATCCCTTATCCACCTACTAGGCACATAACTCTCCAGACAATGATTTACAGTCTGCTTAAACTTCGCCCATAATTCTTCTATGTCCATCTTACTGGAGCTAAGTGATGTGAGTTCACTGTAGAAGTGAGATGCTAATAGCTGCTTATCTGCTCTGTCAAGCAGAAACACTCTCCTAGTCTTCTTGACTGATTTATTGACTTTCGTAACCATAGTTGCTATAATGACATCATGATTGCTAATCCCTGTTTCTACAATGATACTTTCGATAAGGTGTGGCCTATTCGTAGCTACAAGGACTAAGATATTTCCACTGGGTCAGCTGCTGAGCCAGCTGCTCAAGACAGTTTTCAGAAAATATGTTCAAAAGTAATTCACATGACTGTCTGTAACCCCCCCCCCCCCCCCCCCACCCCAACAATGAATCTATAGGAATCCCAGCATCCCAGTCCATACTCAGTAGGGCAAAGTTGCCACCAACTAGTATTACATGATCTCGGTATTTCTGCGCTATTGACCATAGCCTATCTTTGAATGATTCTAGAACTGTCACAGTGGAATCAGGTGTCTGGTAGAAACATCCAATAATTAACTTGGTTTCACCTACACATGTTATACATGACCAGATAACTTCACTGTCACACTCAACTTCGACTTCAATGCCGGCCACTGTGGCCGAGCAGTTCTAGGCGCTTGAGTCCGGAACCGTGCTGCTGCTTTGGTCACAGGTTCGAATCCTGCCTCAGGTAGGGATGTGTGTGATGTACTTAGGTTGGTTAGGTTTAAGTAGTTCTAGGTCTAGAGGACTGATGACCTCAGATGTTAAGGCCGATAGTGCTTAGAGCCACCTTTTTTTTTTTTTTTTTTTCAATAGAGACAATATTTTCGTCAACTACGATGAACACATTTCCCCCTATGGCCTCTAATCTGTCTTTCCAATATACATTCCACAACTCACTAAATATCTCAGAGTTTGCCACCTCAGGTTTCAGCCAGCTCTCGGTTTCAAGAAAGATTTGAGCACAAAACCTTTTCTGGAGGGCAGTAAAATGGTTCAAATGGCTCTGAGCACTATGGGACTTAACATCTCAGGTCATCAGTCCCCTAGAACTTAGAACTACTTAAACCTAACTAACCTAAGGACATCACACACATCCATGCCCAAGGCAGGATTTGAACCTGCGACCGTAGCGGTCGTTCGGTTCCAGACGGAAGTGCCTAGAACTGCACAGCCACACGACCAGTTGGAGGGCAGTAAATTCAGGAAATTTAGTATAAATATTTCAACAGTTTACTGATAAAATTTTGACAGTTGAAGTGTCTTTGCTCTGAACATGATCTGACTGCCCTTGCTGCCATATCAACTGGTGAGTGTTCATCAGAGAACCTCAAACTGCTGTATAGCCTAAAAAACCCTCATGTGCAATTCACAAATTCTCTGCTACCCAAGTAGCTGCTTCCTCTGGGTTGTGCACCCCTTATCTATCATGGCGAGTCCTACAAATCCCCACATGATAACGCAGGTCTAGAAATCTGCAACCAAGACCATCGCAATGTCGATGAAGCCTTTGGTTGAGAGCCTCCACTCAGCTCCAAACCAAAGGACCCTGATTAACTCTGGGAACAATGCTACAAATTGTGAGCTCTGCTTGCACCCTGTGTGCGAGGCCTGTAGTTTTCACCACCTCTGCCAGCTGCCTGTATGAACAGAGGATGGCCTCAGAACCCATTTGACAGACATTTATTATTTATTTACTCATCAAGTTCCTTAGGACCAAATTGAGGAGCAAATCTCCAAGGTCATGGAACGTGTCAGTACATGAAATTACAACATAAACGTAATAACAGATAAAAATAAATGTTCATGAAACGTAAAAAAGTCAGTCCATAAATTTAAGTAAACGCTGTTAGCAATACAATAAAAATCAGCTTAATTTTTCAAGGAACTCTTTGACAGAATAGAAGGAGTGACCCATGAGGAAACTCTTCAGTTTCGATTTGAAAGTGCATGGATTACTGCTAAGACTTTTTAATTTGAGTGGCAGCTTATTGAAAATGGATGCAGCAGTATACTGCACACCTTTTTGCACAAGAGTTAAGGAAGTCTGATCCAAATGCAGGTTTGATTTCTGCCGAGTATTAACCAAGCGGAAGTTGCTTATTCTTGGGAATAAAGTAATATTGGTAACAAGAAATGAGAATAAGAAGTATACGTACTGAGAGGCCAATGTCAAAATACCCAGACTCGTGAACAGAAGTCGATGAGAGGTTCATGAACTAACACCACTTATTGCCTGATCCGCCCATTTCTGAGCCAAAAATATCCTTTTAGAATGAGAAGAGTTACCCCAAAATATAATACCATACGACAATAGCGAACGAAAAAAAGCAAAGTAGACTAATCTTCATGTTGAACGATCACTCACTTCTGATACCGTTCAAATAGTAAAAATGGCAGTATTAAGTCTTTGAACAATATCCTGAATGTGGGCTTTCCACGATAGCTTACTATCTATTGAACACCTAGAAATTTGAACTGTTCAGTTTCACTAATCATATGAATGCCCAATCTGTGAAATTAAAAGTCAGGTTTTGTTGAATTGTGTGTTAGAAAATGTAAAAACTGAGTCTTACTATGATTTAGCATTATTTTGTTTTCTACAAGCCACGAACTGAGGTCATGTACTGCACTATTTGAAGCTGAGCCAATGTTGCACACAACATCCTTTACTACCAAGCTAGTGTCATCAGCAAATAGAAATATTTTGGAGTTACCCGTAATACTAGAGGGCATATCATTTATATAAATAAGGAACAGGAGTTGCCCCAACACTGATCCCTGGGGCACCACCCACTTGACAGTAGCCCACTCAGATCCCACATCACAGCCATTATCAACATTGTGAATAATGACCTTTTGCTGCCTGTTGCTAAAGTAAGAGGTGAACCAATTGTGATTTACTCCCCGTATTCCGTAATGGTCCAGCTTCTGGAGCAATATTTTGTGATCAACACAATCAAATGCCTCAGTTAAATCAAAAAATATGCCAAACATTCAAAACCTTTTGTTTAACCCATCCAGTACCTCACAGAGAAAAGAGAATATAGCATTTTCAGTTGTTAAACGACTTCTAAAGCCAAACTGTACATTTGATAGGAAATTGTGTGATATAAAATGATCAATTATCCTTACGTAAATAGCCTTTGCAATAACTTTTGCAAACACTGATGGCACAGAAATAGGTCTAAAATTATCTACATTATCCCTTTCTCCCTTTTTATAAAGCGGCTTTACTACTGAGTACTTTAATCACATTGTTGGTGCTGATGTGAGCCATGACTTGCAGGCAACTGCTACCTGCACACTCAATAGCCACAGGCAAGGCCACCTCCACATCTCACATGAGGCGCCCCAAGAGACATACCAAATACACATTGACTTTCTTTCCAGCCCTGAACACTGTCTACCTGAGGGGCTCCATAACACGTTGAACAATGGAGCTCCCAATAACTGCCTTGAGTGACATAAACGCATTACGACCCATCACTCACCCTGCTGTGAGGGCAGATCCACCATGTCAGGTACACCAGGAAGTGCCTCAGAAGCAGAGCTCGTGGGCAACACAAGCGACACCTAAGGTGTCCCATGCCATACGTGAACTGTGGCCAGCTCCTCATGTTTCTGCACACAAACTGGAGAGCTACATATTAATTACGATCCCACACTGTTTTCCAATCCTGAATACAACCCTGAGAGGATGTAGACAGATTATGCCATACCCAGAATACTATAAGCCAAAATTCTGCAAGAGTGTACAGACATTACAAAATTGTTAAGGCTTTTGTGGCCACTTGTTAACTGCCTATTGGCTTCTGTCTTGGGTTCTTCGGCCGACATCTGTCTGATGATTTTACTGACGTTTCACCAGCACGAGTGGCTGGCATTGTCAAAACTTCACCCTCCATTGCTGGCAATGGAGGATGAGGCTTTGACAATGCCACCCACTCATGCTGGTGAAACATCAGTAAAATCATCAGACGGATGTCAGCCGAAGAACCCAAGACAGGAGCCAATAGGTGGTTTGTGTACAGACATTGTTTGTCCTGTTGTCCTAGGATGTGTTGCACCAGATAATCATGACACAATGTGGAACAGAAATATGTTGCAGCTACAGGACTGTGTGTTCACTCAGGAGCAAGTCTTGCTGCACTGAGTCCTCTTGTTGATTAGATTTACTTTCATTCCAATTGATCCGTAGTGAGGAGGTCCTCCAGGATGTGGAACATGTCAGAAAAACAACAATACATGACAAATATTTAAACTAAAACAAATAAGCTAATGTACCATTCCACAGGTCCCAAGTGGAATGATCGTCATTTTTTAATGAACACTAAGAGTCATTTTACAAATACTATTGCACTGAATTTAAAATAAAAAAGTTTTATATTTATTTATAAGGTAAGAAACATGTAATACAACTACTGTAATACTTATTTACAATGAACACATTACTGCACTGAAATGGTGCAGAAGTTAGATTATACTTACACACACACACACACACACACACACACACAAATTTTCAGTGAACACATTACTGCACTGAAATTGTGCAGAAGTTATGTTGTACTTATATACAAATCAGTTGGTTTTCCTCAGAAATTCATCAATGGAGTAGAAGGAGTTGGCCACCAATAAATCCTTTAGGCTTCTCTTAAACTGAATTTCATTGGTTGTTAAGCTTTTTATGGCTGCTGGCAAGTTATTGAAAATGTGTGTTCCTGAATAATGCACACCTTTTTGTACAAGACTAAGTGACTTTAAATCCTTGTGAAGATTATTCTTATTTCTAGTATTGATTCCATGAATTGAGCTGTTGGTTTGAAAAAGTGATATATTTTTAATGACAAATTTCATTAAGGAATAAATATATTGGGAAGCTGTAGTTAGTATCCCTAGTTCCCTAAACAGGCTTCTGCAGGATGTTCTTGAGTTCACACCACATATAATTCTTACTGCACGTTTTTGTGCCCGGAAAACTTTAGCTTGGCTTGATGAATTACCCCAGAAAATAATCCCATATGACATTATGGAATGAAAGTAAGCATAGTATGCCAGCTTTTTCATTTTTATATCCCCTATGTCTGACAAAATTCGCATTGCAAACAGAGATTTGTTAAGACGCTTCAGCAGTTCTGTGGTGTGCTCCTCCCAGTTGCTTGGTCACTATCCCAGCCCGCAGTACCACTTACAAGCTGACACAGTTTCACAACAGACAGTTTGCAACAGTGTTGTTTCTGCCTGCAATGTGATTTACACTGATCATAAATTGAGCTATATATTCCACTCATCTACATTAGAAGAAGCAAGTTAATGGTTTGTGCTTAGCAAAAACTGTAAAATGTTCTTGTTCCACAAATGGTTAAAAATGTTTAATGGTCACACAGATCATCAACAATTCATGATTGATAGCACTCCATTCCTTCTGCTGCAGCATAGGTCTCTGCGAATAAAAGGTGAGTGGTTGCCATCGTCCATCCACACTCCGTTGCAGTGTTGTGCTGATCACATTTTGACTTATGTCCACCATGAAAGAAAATTGGTCACTAATGCACAGGTAAGCTAGTGGTGCAACTTGAGGCAAACAAAGCTTGACTTTATGAAATGCTGCTTCAGTCCATGAGGTTCAAGGTATCTTCCGACTATTAGTTGATTAGATGTAGATTTCCTTAAAGACTCTCCCAATAAGAACTTATTTGAGTTTGTAACACTATCATTCAACTTAATTCCCACTGTAAAATTCCCCACTAGGGTAGACAATTGCTCACAAACAGCCATTGATAATATCTTCATAGAAAAGTCCAATGAACAAAATTACATTACAAAACCAATAGTCAATGGCCTCTCAGACCATGACATGCAGTTCTTTCTGTTAAATGTTAATACTGAACAGGATATAAAATCTGTTAAATCTGAGCTCAAGAGGGTAATCAATAAGCCAAAAATTGATTATTTTAGGACACTCCTCAGAGACATTTACTGGACTGATGTTTACAGTGCTCATGGCATGAATTAAAAATATAACACTTTCGCTAATAAAATGCTTACCTTATTCGAACACTGTTTTCCCCTAAAACTTACCAAGGTTAGAGCCATGGATTACTCAAGGAATAGGGGTATCTTGTAAAACAAAAAGAAAACTGTATCTGTCAACCCAAAACAGTGTCGATGTTGATGCTGTAGCACATTACAAGAAATACTGCAAAATATTAAAGACTGTAATATGGACATCAAAGCAAATATATTACAAGGAAAAGATATTCATATCAGATAACAAAATAAAGACTATATGGGATATAGTGAAGGAGGAGACAGGTAGAACCAGACATGAAGAGGAACAAATAGCATTGAGAGTAAGTGATACATTAGTGACAGACGTGTATAGTGTTGCAGAACTTTTTAACAAACATTTTATAACTGTTACTGACAAGATGGGGTTGTCAGGTTCTGTAGATGCTGCTATGGAATACCTCAGACCAGACATTTCAAGTAACTTCCATAATATGAATTTGACCCTCGCTACCCCAGCAGAAATAATAATATCCATCATAAAAGTTTTAAAATCAAAAACCCCTAGTGGGTATGATAAAATATCAACAAAGTTAATTAAAGAATGTGATTCTGAGTTAGGTAACATATTAAGCTATCTGTGTAACCAGTCATTTATCAGTGGAATAATTCCTGGATGGTTGAAATATGCTGAAGTTAAGCCACTGTTTATGAAGGGAGATAAAGAAATAGCATCATATTTCTGTCCAGTTTCACTTTTGGCAGCATTCTCAAAAATTTTAGAAAAAGTAATGTACAATCAGCTTTATAACCATCTTATCTCAAATAACATACTGTCAAAGTCACAGTTCGGATTTCTAAAGAGTTCTGATATTGAGAAGGCTATCTACACTTACAGTGAAAATGTGGTTAATTCATTAGACAAAAAATTGCAGGCAACTGTTTTTTGTTGTGATCAGTCAAAGGCATCACAATACCCTTTTAAGTAAATTAGAATATTATAGTCTAACAGGAAATGCTGCAAAATGGTTCAAATCTTATATCTCTGGCAGGAAACAAAGGGTGTTATTAGGAAAGAGACATGTATCAAGCTATCAGGCATCATCCAACTAGGAACTAATTACATGTGGGGTCCCACAAGGTTCCATTTTAGGGCCCTTACTTTTTCTTGTGTATATCAATGACCTTTCATCAAAAACATTACTAGAAGCCAAGTTCATTTTGTTTCCCGATGATACAAACATAGTAATAAATAGCAAATCAAGTGTAGTCTTAGAAAGGTCAGCTAATAAAATATTTGTGGATATTAATCACTGGTTCCTAGCCAATTCTTTGTCACTAAACTTTGAAAAAACACATTTCATGCAGTTCAGTACTTGTAAGGTGTATCCCACGAGTGTATCCCTAACATACGATGGCAAGCAGATAGAAGAAGTGGACAGTGTTAAATTCTTGGGATTACAGCTTGATAATAAATTCGACTGGGAGGAGCACACCACAGAACTGCTGAAGCATCTTAACAAATCTCTATTTGCTATGCGAATTGTGTCAGACATAGATGATATAAAAATGAAAAATAGGCATACTATGCTTACTTTCATTCCATAATGTCATATGGGATTATTTTTTGGGGCAATTCATCAAGCCAAGCTAAAATTGTCCGGGCACAAAAATGTGCAGTAAGAGTTCTATGTGGTGTGAACTCAAGAACATCCTGCAGAAGCCTGTTTAGGGAACTAGGGATACTAACTACTGCTTCCCAATATATTTATTCCTTAATGAAATTTGTCATTAAAAATATATCACTTTTTCAAACCAACAGCTCAATTCATGGAATCAATACTAGAAATAAGAATAATCTTCACAAGGATTTAAAGTCACTTAGTCTTGTACAAAAAGGTGTGCATTATTCAGGAACACACATTTTCAATAACTTGGTTGGTTGGGTTTGGGGAAAGAGACCAAACAGCGAGGTCATCGGTCTCATCGGATTAGGGAAGGACAGGGAAGGAAGTTGGCCGTGCCCTTTCAGAGGAACCATCCCGGCATTTGCCTGGAGCGATTTAGGGAAATCATGGAAAACCTAAATCAGGATGGCCGGACGCAGGATTGAACCGTCGTCCTCCCGAATGCGAGTCCAGTGTGCTAACCACTGCGCCACCTTGCTCGGTCACATTTTCAATAACTTGCCAGCAGCCATAAAAAGCTTAACAACCAATGAAATTCAGTTTTAAAAAAGCCTAGAGGATTTATTAGTGGCCAACTCCTTCTACTCCATTGATGAATTTCTCAGTAGAACCAACTGATATATATATATATAAGTACAATCTAACTTCTGCACCAGTTCAGTGCAGTAATGTGTTCATTGTAAATAAATATATTTGGTAGTTGTATTACACTTTTATTACCTTATAAATAAATAAAAAACTTTTTTATTTTAAATTCAGTGCATTAGTATTTGTAACATGATTCTTTCACATAGCGTTCATTAAAAAATAACGTCCATGCCACTTGGGAGCTGTGGAATGGTACATTAGCTTATTTGTTTGAGTTGTAAATATTTGTCATGTATTGTTGTTTTTCTGACATGTTCCACATCCTGCCGCAAGTGGGTCGTATGCTCCTCAACTGTAGGTGGAAACATGAGGATATCATCCATGTAACAGAACAGGAATGGCAACCGGTGCAACACTACATGTGCAAAATGCCGCCATGCTTGTGCTGCATTTCTCAGTCCAAAAGGCATGAATCTGTACTAGAAAAGTCCAAAAGGTATTATTACAGTGGTTTCCCATATGTCCTCTGGTGCCATCGGAATTTGCAAAAATGCCTTTGCACAACCGATTACACTAACCAACTGAGCATGAGTGATGGTGCTGTTGAAGTCAGTCATGTAAGGCATTGAGTGCCCTGTAATCCCCACATAATCACGAGGAGCTGTCTTTTTTTGCACATCATGTGTAGTGGGGATGTCCAAGAACTATCTTATCTAGTCAGAACACCTGCTTTCAACAGCTCCTCAAACCCCGCTTCACTGCCAGGAGCTTTTCCGGTGGAAGCCTCTGTGGGCGAACTGCAGCTGGTGGGTCAGGTGATGTTCGAATATGGAGCACTGTTAAGTGCTAAAACTTCCTGTTGGTGGCAAATGGATCAATAAGTGCTAGATATTCTTGAAGTATGTGGCCAAAAAGATTGCCGTCATTTATTATATAACTGTAGTGACTGTTCAGGCAGCAGATCAGGGCCAGCTAAAGCACATAAAGCTCACAACATTTGAGATGGGACCTGTTGCCTAGTTGTTCATCGTTCAAAGCTTTCTGCAGACAAAACTCTGACAGAAATTTGTAGCATGGTATGAGCACTTCCATTAGTGACATGTAGCAAAATTGCAGTAGAACATCTGTTTCTTCTATCAGTGCCCCTTCTAAATCTGCAACTGCAATTACGTAATTGTCACCACTGGTGCGCACTGTGTTGCTGAAATATATAGTCTATGTATATGATCCCCATCAGTGGCTGTGGTAGTTCAACTTAACTAAAATGGGTCATGGAATTTACGTCAGTATCTCCAAGTTGTGGCATAGCAGGAGACATGATTTTTTTTTTTTGGGGGGGGGGGGGGGAACCTGGGGGAGGGGGGTAATAAAGACTCTCTACCAAACCAGCGATTCATCTTCCATCTATTCCATTGGCTATTTGCACAGGAACTGATGTCACCACAGGTTCTTTTGATTTTCTTTGTTGTCTGAATTGTTCTTTTTTAGGGCCCCCATTTTTGATTTATTTCTTCTCCTACTTCTTCACATTCCTAATTCCACCATGCCTTCTTTTCATTTGGGGCAATTCTAACATTTTATGTGCTGCTTTAGCAATTTCCAGCTGTAATTCATGACACTCACCTTTATTAGTTGTCTCAGTTTTCTTCTGGAAATTTTTCTGCACTTTATTTACAAATATTTGCTCTATTAGAGTTGTATCTGGTTACTTTCTGGGTTTTCTTTCTTGTTACTGATGCAATAAATCATGGTTTAACCTTAAAGGAACAATGATCCAAATCAAATTCCCTCTTTGTGCACACTTTAACAAAAAAAAAAAAAAAAAATGGTTCAAATGGCTCTAAGCACTATGGGACTTAATTTCTAAGGTCATCAGTCCTCTAGTATTAGAACTACTTAAACCTAACTAAGCTAAGAACATCACACACATCCATGCTCGAGGCAGGATTTGAACCTGCAATCGTAGCAGCCGCATGGATCCGGACTGAAGTGCCTAGAACCGCTCAGCCACAGCGGCCAGCCTATAGTAAGTAATGCAGCCGCATGGTTCCGGACTGAAGTGCCTAGAACCACTCAGCCACAATGGCCAGCTCACTTTAACATTAATAACTTTTGTTGTGCCTATCTGTAACTCATCATCTCTACTATGTGGTGAGTAGCAGCTATCATTTTCATAATACTGTTAATAATTTCCTCAATATTCATTTCAAATATGGCTATGTGGTCCATTCAAAATTCTTCTAGATTTGGATGTAGAGATACCGAAGTTTTGGCTTTTCTTGGCAGTTAGCAAAAGTATGTGAACATCAGTTTTAACTGGAATATTTTACACACATTGATCAGTCTTTTGTAATTTTTGTTGGTACTTAAGTGTACTGTATCTTTATTGCTGACATGGACATAATTCTGATTTTGTTTTAAAATCTGTTATATTATCTACCTTTTTTGTTTACATAAATGCTGTTCCAAACACTGGAATGTATTCCATTATTCTCACTGTTGTGTTGTTGTGTACTACATTCTTATGTATGGATCTCATTTCTTGGACTGCTAAAGTTTGTGTATGTTTCTTATGTAGAAGTAATTCCGATTCCTTTTGGATTCCAATTTTGAGAAAATAATATTCATTTAATGTTCCTTTCTTGAACTTAAACTTAGAAGGCATTTTTGTATGTGCCATTTCTTCTTCTTTGCAAATACTGGGACTCCCTAAAATCCTAGATCAAAATAAATGACAAGGTGCAATAGCAGACTTCTCATCCCAGTTACCAACTGTGGCAGCGCACCCACTGTGTGAAATTTCCATTTTGTCATTTAAAGTTGTAAATTCTACAGAGCATGCAATCAAGAGCCACCCCTGAATTCCCAAAATAAGGAAAGGTTGTTAGCCTTGATTTTTACTGATTCAGGAACCTTTAGCACGTGGAACAAATGGTGCTGGGGTACCGCAACTAACATGTGGAATTGTTGCTCCCTCTGTCTATTCTAGCCTTGGGCAACAGGTTGCATATTTCACCAGCTCCACCATTCTAAAATCCATCTTCTGCAACTTTGCTGCCATTAAGGTCTTCACCACAACTCTGGCAAGGTGCGCTTACATGGTACTGTCAACTGGAGATGGGTAAGCTTCCATATCCTGTAGGCGCAGCCAGGCAGTGATCTGTGGTTCACATGAAGTCTGGCACAGCTGAGCTGATTGCATATTTCACCAGTTCCACCATTCTAAAATCCATCTTCTGCAACTTTGCTGCCATTAAGGTCTTCACCACCACTCTGGCAAAGCCTTATGGTCTGACTTGCACTGCAGTCGGCAATCAAAGTACCTGACAGCAGGGAGCTCCACTTCCCAGATCTCAGCATATGATTGGCAGTTGGTGACAGCTGCCCACTATAGATCAGGTGGATGGTAGATCTAGCCTTTGGATAGATCAGACAAATCAAGGGGTCTGTCCTGTTATTATGGCCACCAACTTAATGCCCTGTGGTTGATGGGTGCACATAAATAGCCCTTGCCAAATACAACCTTGTGATGAAGCAAGCATAACTATCATCCTAGAAGGTGTTAATGTGAGAAAGTGGAAAGTATAGCTATTTGTGGTAGCCTTCACAAAATCCGCACCAGAATACTAAATACTAAAAAAAGGTACTCTAAGGAAGGAAGATGGTGGGTATCCGAGGATTGTGGATGAGAAACTGGATGTGCTCCTCAGGACTCATTTCCCTCAATGCACTCTGGCATATAACACAGACCAGGAATTTGTCCGTGAGAGACACTGGTTTATAGGTAATCAAAGGGAAAATTGGCAGAGAATATGTTGATTTAAAAAAGTGTGCAGTGGAAACATTTCAACCATACACGTCGCTAGGTCCAGATGGAATCTTTCCAGCTCTATAGCTCTATTACAACAAGTAGAAGAGAGTTTAATCAGAATCCTATGTAGACTGTTTAGAATCATCCTAGCAGCAGAAATTATTCCTGATGCTTGGAGGACTGTAAGAATTGTATTCATTCCAGAGCCAAGGAGAACTGGTCACACCAAGGGAAAGAGGTTAGATGAGGTTTCCTTAAATTTAAACAAACACACATATGAACCAAAAAATCATGTGAAACAGCAGAACACCAACTTGAGAAGGTGTAAAAACCTCTGCACTTTCAGAAAATTGCTCTCCACATCTTCCTGGATATTGAGGGGGGGCTTTTCGCAGTATAACCTGCAAATTCATAATTAGAGCAGCAGAAAAGCACAACATTCTGACCAGCACATGCAGGTGGATTAAGATCATGCTAATAGAAGAAAGGTAGAAACCACCATGAAAAATGAGAAAATAGTGATCTACACCATCAGCAGGTGTGCACAGGAAGGGTTTTTGTCCCCAATACTGTGGAACTTAGTGGAGAATGAACTCACTGAAGAGTTAAATACTGAAGGCTACTTTTGCCAAGGATATGCAAATTATTTAGCCATAGTCATTGCCACAGATATGGCACACAAATTGGGATGGCAATCATTAAAATGAAGGTGTTTTTTGTTGTGACCAGATCTTCTCATGAATCACCAACTTTTTCCTTCAAATGCAAAAAGTATATTGTTGCCGCTCACTGTATAGGGAAAAATGATCATCATAATAAAATAAGAGAAATCAGAGCTCACATGGAAACATTTAATTGTTTCTTTTTCCTGGATGCTGTTTGAGGGTAGAACAGTAGAGATATAGCTTTAAGGTGGTTTGATGAGCCCAAGCCAGGCACTTAAATGTGAATTGTAGAGTAATCACGGCCAACTGCCTTGCCGCAGTGGTAAGATCAGTTCCCATCTGATCACTGAAGTTAAGTGCTGCCGGACTGGGCTAGAACTTGGATGGGTAAACATCCAGTCTGCTGAGCACTGTTGGCTGGTGAGGTGCACTCAGTCCTTGTGAGGTAAACTGCAGAGCTACTTGATTGAGAAGTAGTGGATCTGGCCTCATAAACTAACATATGGCCGGGAGAGCAGTGTGCTGACCACATGCCCCTCCATATCCACATCCAGTGACGCCTGTGGGCTGAGGATGACATGGCATCCGATCAGTACTGTTGGGCCTTCATGGCCTGTTCAGGTGGAGTTTAGTTAGTTTTTAGAGTAATCATGTAAATAAGATGCAGATATATATGTAGATGTAGGTACTAATACTTGGAAAATTTTCTAATACTGTTATAACAGTGGTATATTGTGCACTGGACATTGTGCAAAACTAGTGCAGAAAACAGGATTTGAGGATCAGTCCCAAGAAAACAGCTGTAATACCATTTATGAGGAAGCATATCAAGCACATATGTTGGAATCTCAAGCTCTTCAATGAAACTCAACCAGTAAAAGAGGATACTGAAATATCAAGGTGTAACCCCAAATGCAAAACTATCATGTTTCATGGCAAAAGCTAGTATTGTGAGCACTAGAAGGGCATATGGAGTCCACATCTCATATGTACATACTGGATGTACACCAATGTAATAAGACCTATGATAATTTATGTAGCTATAGTATAACAGAATAAAGCAGAACAGAAGGTAACTGCTAAGGAGCTTGGTAAGGTGAAGAGACTGGCCTGCTAAGCTGTAACAGTTGGAATTCGCAGCACACACACTGCTGGGATAGAGACCATGCCTGACATATCCTCATATTACAATGAAGGCAGGGCAACTTCCAGCTGCTTAAATAAACCTTTCAGCATAACAACTGAATGAAGGAAGCAGTGGAAGAACAAACAATTACACAGTTCAAGAGACATGGGTCAAAACCAAATGAAGGCACTGAGGCCAGAGTATATGGGGTACAGCCTACACTAGAGAGAATGATCTCTCTAGGGAAGGTAGCCACACAATTCCAGCTGAAAAAAAATTCACTATCAAAGAGTGCAAGAGTGCAATGGAGGTGATACAAGGATTGTAGCATCTACATTTATTCAGATAGCACTGCAAATCTGAAATCGCTATCAATCCCTGCAATGATATAAAAAGATCATTGCAGAATACAATGAAGCCCTTGTGAGACTAGGGGAAGGAAACAAGGTGAAACTGCTGTGGGTCCCTTGTCACTCAGAAATTAGTGGTAATGACAAGCTGATAGACCGGCAAGGACAGGTGTGATGACTCCATTTACTGGACAGGAATTTGTCCTAACCATCATTGAGTGATGGTAAAGTCAAAACTACATAGATGGATTGGGAGGCAGTACATAGAATATTGGACTATGATTGAAAAACAAAAACATGGCAAGCTAATGATGTCAAAGCCATGTTTCAAGAGAGCATCTGTGATCTTGGACTGCAACAGGAAACATATTAAACTCATGGTGCACTTAATCTTTCAGTGTGAAGTGTTGGATGGCAAAAGAGACAGAATTTTTGGGCTATTAAATTGTGTCTAATAAGCAACTGATAAAGATTATGCTACTACTTTTTAGGGGTGCCAGTTGACTTTACCAGAATCACAGGGAGCAAAACCCCGCAATAAACTTAGCTTTGATGCAGGCAACATTGAGCTAAGATCACTGTTGTTTTTCTCTCCCTGTCTTGATAAAATAATGTCTTATATGACATGTTTCTTATAACACTTTACTCTTTGGATTAATGTATTTTCATATATCTTCTCTTAAGAGATTCACATGTAATATGACCTTGTAAAAACATGTTTATTCAATTATGGTGTGATATACATTTTAAGACAGCTAACTCTCCAAAATCAGTTGTATGAATATAAATAACAAAGTATTCAAATGCACATTCATAGATAAATAACATGAAAATTAATGGTAAAATTACTGTGACTAATCAGTTATTAATACTGCTGCTGCTGGAATTTTTTTAAATGAATGACTCCATGAGGTTTTGTCAGTCATAATAACTATAAAACACTTTGTATGAATACAGTTAAGCATAGGGTGATTATCACAGAGCCACAGAAAAGAACAGGTAAGAAAGCCAGTTGTATTCTTGTTCCAGTGTTACATAATCTTGAACTGCACTTGTATTTTTATTCATTATTTACCCTTTTCATCTCTTTGCTGTAAATATAATTTTCATTCATGTAACAATTTCTGTAGAACATTTTCAGATCACCTAGAACATGTGGCAAAATATTATATGATGATAACTAAAAATAGCAATAGCCACAAAAAAATCCAAACTTAAAATAATAAGCGATATACAAGATGTGGCCATAAAATAATGGGACTATGGCTGTAAAATGTTTCAAAAATATACATATTTAGTTATTTTCACCCTCAATATATGTCCCTTTTGTATTCCTATAATGCTCCGTGTGAATTTTCCATTGATAAAACATTTCTGGAAGTCTTCCTCTGTGAGCTCTTCGATGACACATGCTGTTTTTTCTTTCACTGCTTCAGTGGATTAAAATCTTGTTCCTTTTAATGCAGATTTGACTTTGGGGAGTAGATAAAAGTCACATGGTGCTAGGTCAGGTGGGTTAAGTGAGTGGCCTAACACTGGGATGCTGTATGTTGCTACAAACCTCTTAACAGATAGTGCAATATGAGCCAGTGCATTGTCTTGACGCAGAACCCATGACTTTTTCTTCCACAATTCGGGTCTTTTTTTCTTATTTTCTCACAAAATTGGTCATGAACCTCAGGGTAGTAGTGCTGATTGATATTTTGACCTTCAGTAGCCCAGTGAAGATACACAGATCCGCAAATATTGAAAAAAACAATTGTCATCACTTTGAATCTTGATTTGCCCATTTGAGATTTTTTTCGATCTCAGAGAGGTTGGACCCTTCCAATGAATGGGTTGACACTCAGTTTCTGGAAAGTGAAAAACCAAGATTCGTCACATGCTATCACTCTTTCCAAGAAATTAGGATTATTTTCAATGGTATTTAAAGTGTCAGTACAAACATTTCCATGAACTTCTTTTTGTTCAATCATGAGACTTTTCAACAGCAGTTTCACACATATATTTCTCATGCTAAATTGTTCACACAAAATTGCATTTTGCATTTTTTGTCAATTCCTACAGTTTCAGCAATCGATCAAACACTCAACCAATGGTAAGATTGAATCACATTACCTACGTTTTTGATATTTTCACCTGTTTTGATGTTGAAGGGTGTCCCAGTCATGAATCATCTTCAGCATCTTCTTGGGCAGCCTGGAAATGCTTGAACCACTCAGAAAATTTTGTACACGATAAACAGACTTTGTCATGCACTTCTTTTTGTAGAAAATAGGTTTCGGTGGCAGCTGTTCCACATTTTATGTGAAACTTCATGACAATTCACTACTTTATTATTACATTTACCATTTTTCTGAAAAACAAAATAACAGCTCTTACACAAACAAAAGACACAGCCACACTTATTTGTCTACAGACACCAGAGCTGCTGCATTCGACTGAGAAGGCTTTCCACTTCACAACTATTGTTCATCCATCTTTGACACATGTGTATTTACTCTGTCACAGTATCAGTGCCCTTATTTTATGGCCACGCTTTATATGTCATCTTTAAAGTATGAGAGCAGCTTTTCAATTAGTAGAGAAAAATTGAAGATTAGCACTCTGTCTTACACTTAGGTCATGTCGTAATTCACACTATGTCAAACTAGTAAAAATGATGAGAAAAGTGGCTGACAGGGAATGGAATGTTTTATTCATCCATGCATATAATTTTTGTGAAAACAACAGAAACCAAATATTGAAGATTGTGATGCCTGATGGCATATGTATTTTCTGACTGATATCATAATGAAAATAACTGCAAAATAATGTGAAGTTTTATTTTATTCATGCATTTGTTTGTTTATCTATTAGATTCCACAGAACCATGTGAGCTGAAGCTATTTGTTCAAGGAATGAGTCAGAATATAGTTTATAATATGATGATTAGAAAATTTATAAACAAAAGAATTAAAAAATTACTAAAACATGAAAACATGTGATGTAGTAAACAAATAATTAATATATTGCAGATAAAATTTCTCAAGTATGGTGACCAAGTGAGGTGACATTGTGGTCAGCACACAGGATATGGTTCAAATATGCGTGTGGTCATCCAGATTTAGGTTTTCTGTGATTTCCCAAAATCATTCCAGGCAAAAGATAAGATGGTTCCATTCAAATGTTATGGACGATCTCCTTCCATATTGTTGAAATGATGCGGGCTTGTACTCCATCTCTAATGACCTCATTATCAGCAGGACATTAAATCTTAATACTTTTGCACAGAGTAAAAGGAGTGTGCCACAAGGAAACATTTCAACTTAGGTTTGAATACTCGGTGTTTATCACTCTTTTTTTCATTTCTCTGCTGCAATATTACTGAAAATGAAACCTGCAGGATTGCTTACTTCTTTCTGTACAGTGCTTAAGGAAGTGTTATCAAACTGCATACAGTTTTTCCATCTAGTATTCACTGAATGAATATTGTAGTTTCTTCTAAATGACTCAAAACTGTCAACAACAATTCCCATGATAAAATACACATATGGAGCTGGCAGAGTTATGATTCTGAGACACATAAACAATGGCCTACACAAAACTCGTGAACTGACATGACAGCTCAGTCTGAGTGCTCTTTTCTGTGTTCATAACATTTTTGGTGAGTTCGAAGAGTCAACCAAAAATATAACACCATATGAAATAATAGAGTGAAAGTAATCAAAGTAAAAAAAACTTCATGTTTCAGTGTCAGAAAAAGTGGAGATCGTTTTTATGTGAAGATAGCAGCATTCAGTTTTTGCATGAGATCTTGAATATGATTTTCCTAAGAAGATCTTCCATCTACCCTCAGATCTATAAATCTAAAATGATCAACTGTACTGACTGACTGACTGACTACCTCGAGGCAATGAAATTTTTCTTTTACAAGAATTCTATGTCAGAAATTGTATGCATTGTATTTTTTTTGCAGTAAAGTATTAACTGTTATCTGAAAGCCATGTGCTGATGTTACAAACTACCCTATTAGCTACATCATTTACATTACACTCCATGCCTTTCACAATAGCACTTGTTTCACCTGTAAAGAAAAAAATTTAATGCCATGTGCAAAGAGAAAAATTTTTCAGTCATCTGTCACATTTAGTGGCAGATTATTGATATACATTCCAAAAAAGCAATGGACTGGGAGCAGAACCCAGTGGATCCCTCCCCTCACCTGCCATCCCTCTCCCCACTTTACATGACTCCATTCAGATTCAAACTTCTTCCTTTTCTGTTTCCTACTTTTCATATATGAAGTGAACCACTGTTAAGCTTTTTACCTAGTCTCAAAATTTTCCAATTTATCCAAAAGCATCACATGATCCACACAATCAATTGGTTTTGTTAAACCAAGGAAAATACCTACTTTTCTCAACATATCATTTAGATATGCTGGTGCCTCACTCACAAAAGAGTAAATAGCATTTTCTGTGGATATTTCTTTCCTGAAGTCAAACTGCAAGCCTGACAGCAAATTATATGTACTTAGATGTGCCACTACCCTCCTACACATTGCTTTCTCAAATTGTCTGTATTATCTCTTTTGCCCCTTTAATGAAGTGGTTTCCTCACGGGTGTTTCAATCTGTCAGGAAATCGACCAGACCTGAAAGTAACATCACGCAGGTGACTGAGTACAGAATTAATACTTGGTGCATTATTTCCATAACCCTACTTGAAATTTTGTCACACTCATCTTTACTGTAGTCTTTACTGTATAATGATGTAATAGCTAATTCACTTTCATCTTTGCTTGTTTCCTGAAGCTGCATGTGATGTTGTTGTCTCAGAACACCAGCTTTCAGGAGTTCCGGCTATTTACCTGCACGAATAAAATTTTTACTCAGCTTTCCAACTATTGAAGAAGTGAATGAATTTTCACTCCACAGTGGAGTGTGAACCGATATGAAACTTCCTGGTAGATTAAAAATATGTGCTGGGTTGAGACTCAAACTCATGACCTTTGCCCTTCTTTGGCAAGTGGTCTAGCAATTGAGCTATCCAAGCATTACTCACAGCTCTACTTCCACCAGTTACTCATTTCCTATCTTCCAAATTTTCACATAAGTTTTCCTGTGAAACCTGTGGAACAAGGACATTGTGGAGACATGGCTTAGCCAAAGCCTGGGGGATGTTTCTAGAATAAACTGTGTACCAGACAGAGACTTGAACTCTGGACATTTACCTTTTGTGGGCAGGTGCCTTTTGAAGGTACGTGATGGGGAACTATCAGAAATAAAGCTGTGAGGATGGGTTATGAGTCATGCTTGGATACCTCAGTTGGTACAACACTTGCCCGCAAAAGGAAAAGATCCCTAGTTTGAGTCTTGATCCAACACACAGTTTTAATCTGCCAGGAAATTTCATAACAACACACACCACAATGAAGAGTGAAAATTCATTCTGGAAACATCCTCCAGGCTGTGGCAGAGCCATGTCTCTGCTATATACTTTCTTCCAGGTGTACTAGTCCCACAAGTTTTGCAGAACTTCTGTGAAGTTGGGAAGGTAGGTGACAAGGAACTGGCAGAAGTAAAATTGTGAGGATGGGTTGTGAGTTGTGGTTGGGTAGCTCAGTCAATAGAGCACTTTCCCACAAAAGGTAAAGGTCTGGAGTTTGAGTTGAAACACAATTTTAATCTGCCATGAAGTTTCATTGAAGAAGTGATTATTAAATATTTTGCACAACTCACATCGACCATTAACTGTTTCATTGAATCGCAAGAGAGGTGTAATGTGTTGAGCATCTACATTCTGCCATGGCACATCTTTCACAACTGACCTTATAGTCTTAAGTTTGTTCTGAAAGCTCTCCATTCTCTTGGTGTTATACATTGTCTTATCCTGTCTGATGATGTTCCTCAGCATTTTACAGTATTGTCTGTTGTGACCTTCTGTTACAGTCTCTGACTGTCCTTGATATTATGATACAGCTCCTGTTTGTTCCTAAATAATACTCTAATTCCATCAGTGATACAAATCAGTGCTTCATATATGCCTGCTATTTTTTATGGAAGGAGCTACCACAGAATGTGACCAAGGTTTGAAGAGATGTGCTATAGAGACCATTCAAGTTCTCTGCATTGTAGGCTTATTGC
The DNA here is from genome assembly GCF_023864345.2 of Schistocerca serialis cubense. Classification (NCBI taxonomy): domain Eukaryota; kingdom Metazoa; phylum Arthropoda; class Insecta; order Orthoptera; family Acrididae; genus Schistocerca; species Schistocerca serialis. Next base: position 162,373,254 of record NC_064640.1, read on the forward strand.
CAAGTTTGCCCTCCAACATTGGCTTTAAATGTCTGCACTGCAATTGTGATCAATAACATACTGTAACAGTGCAACAAGTTACTTCATTTTGTATTTGTATGACAGAGAGCCATTAACTCTATTTCCATTTTTTATGTTATTTGGATAAAAGTGATCCATTGTGTCAATTAGATTTTAATATCATGATCTAAACATTAAAATGTGTTGTATTGTGTAATTTAGCTTTTCCACTTGCTAATGACTTTGTGATTTGGATTTATATTGGTCCCAACACAGTAGATACACCTATTTATTTATTTTACTTATTGATTTATCCACACATAGACAATATGAATTGTATGGATGTTGTCAATACATAAATTTACACAATAAATGCACGTGAGTACATGAATGTATACAAGTACAGATACAAAAATAGATACATACACTGTTTGCTTTAATATGTTACATGCTTGTACAAGGTATTTCAATATTGTGCTGAACATATTGTAAAATGCCTCTTAATCATAGTAGTTAATCATTAACAGAATTATCAGCATAATTTATATATTATTTCCTTGAAATTATAAAATACTTTTCTAAACAATAATTTTAAGGGTATTTCTGAAGGTTTTTGTTCCACTTTTATCCTTGATCTCTTGTGGAAATTGTATAACACACTATTTTAGGTTTTTGTTTAGTTTTTCCTACTGAAATGTAAGTTGTGGCTGGATCTGGTTCTATGTTCATTTACAATAATGTTCATTGGCTACTGATAAATATGTACTTCCTTATGTGGATCACTGTTTGTAAAATGTATTCACATGCAACAGTCCTTGTAACTGGTACAGCCTTATTTTGGTGGCTTAAAGATTGTTTGTACATTCTGTCCATTTGTCCCTCAGGAGGTCATACCATAACTGGTTATAGAATGAAAATATATGAAATAAGTTGTTCTAGTGCACATACAATGAATTTATTGTTCTAAGTAAGGGTGACTGTACCCCAGGCGCAAGAGCCCCCCCTCCCTCCCCCTAGCTCTCAAGGAGGGGAAAAATATAGTACTGTCACATGATTTTCTTTCATGAAAATGATTTAAAAGTTGGTATAATGCAGGTGTTTAACAGGGTTGGAACCAGAACTTTTTGACGGATACCTAGAGGTCACCATTTGTCTTCCAAAATATTAAAAATACTCCATACTCCCAGATCCAGCCCTGCTCCCCACCCTAAAATCTATTATTTGGGTGCCCTTGATTCTAAGTGCACAGCATGCTGAAACTGTTCACTCTCTGAGGGCAGTAACATTCTGAATCCACTTTAGTTGTGAGTCAACATGTATCCCCACAAATTTTGTTCTCGAAGCTCATTCCATGAACTCTCCATCCACATTTACAGAGAAACTGTTGGATTTATTGCTTAGATGAAAATTAATAATGTTGGTTTGTTTCTACATGCAGGGTTTATTTGTTGTTTTCTATCCACCTGTGTATATGCATAGACATTTCTTCAGCTTTTTTTTTAGTACACTTGGTGATTCATAACTTATTAGAATGCTACTGCCATCAGAAAATACACTCCTGGAAATTGAAATAAGAACACCGTGAATTCATTGTCCCAGGAAGGGGAAACTTTATTGACACATTCCTGGGGTCAGATACATCACATGATCACACTGACAGAACCACAGGCACATAGACACAGGCAACAGAGCATGCACAATGTCGGCACTAGTACAGTGTATATCCACCTTTCGCAGCAATGCAGGCTGCTATTCTCCCATGGAGACGATCGTAGAGATGCTGGATGTAGTCCTGTGGAACGGCTTGCCATGCCATTTCCACCTGGCGCCTCAGTTGGACCAGCGTTCGTGCTGGACGTGCAGACCGCGTGAGACGACGCTTCATCCAGTCCCAAACGTGCTCAATGGGGGACAGATCCGGAGATCCTGCTGGCTAGGGTAGTTCACTTACACCTTCTAGAGCACGTTGGGTGGCACGGGATACATGCGGACGTGCATTGTCCTGTTGGAACAGGAAGTTCCCTTGCTGGTCTAGGAATGGTAGAACGATGGGTTCGATGACGGTTTGGATGTACCGTGCACTATTCAGTGTCCCCTCGACGATCACCAGTGGTGTACGGCCAGTGTAGGAGATCGCTCCCCACACCATGATGCCGGGTGTTGGCCCTGTGTGCCTCGGTCGTATGCAGTCCTGATTGTGGCGCTCACCTGCACGGCGCCAAACACGCATACGACCATCATTGGCACCAAGGCAGAAGCGACTCTCATCGCTGAAGACGACACGTCTCCATTCGTCCCTCCATTCACGCCTGTCGCGACACCTCTGGAGGCGGGCTGCACGATGTTGGGGCGTGAGCGGAAGACGGCCTAACGGTGTGCGGGACCGTAGCCCAGCTTCATGGAGACGGTTGCGAATGGTCCTCGCCGATACCCCAGGAGCAACAGTGTCCCTAATTTGCTGGGAAGTGGCGGTGCGGTCCCCTACGGCACTGCGTAGGATCCTACGGTCTTGGCGTGCATCCGTGCGTCGCTGCGGTCCGGTCCCAGGTCGACGGGCACGTGCACCTTCCGCCGACCACTGGCGACAACATCGATGTACTGTGGAGACCTCACGCCCCACGTGTTGAGCAATTCGGCGGTACGTCCACCCGGCCTCCCGCATGCCCACTATATGCCCTCGCTCAAAGTCCGTCAACTGCACATACGGTTCACGTCCACGCTGTCGCGGCATGCTACCAGTGTTAAAGACTGCAATGGAGCTCCGTATGCCACGGCAAACTGGCTGACACTGATGGCGGCGGTGCACAAATGCTGCGCAGCTAGCGCCATTCGACGGCCAACACCGCGGTTCCTGGTGTGTCCGCTGTGCCGTGCGTGTGATCATTGCTTGTACAGCCCTCTCGCAGTGTCCGGAGCAAGTATGGTGGGTCTGACACACCGGTGTCAATGTGTTCTTTTTTACATTTCCAGGAGTGTAGTTCTGTTTCACTGTGTTTTCCACTCCGGGGAAAATCATTGATGTGTATCAAGATGAGTACTGGGCCTAGAACACTTCCTAGCAGGACTCTAACATTAATGTATTTGGGGTTAGAAAAGCATTTTGTGGTATGACAGGGTATTATTGAGAGATCTCCATCCGTTGCACTCTGTTTTTCAGGTACAAATGACACCTCTTATTTGCCACACTCGTAATTACTGGTGCACCCTTGGCACAATTGTGTGGTCTACTGTATCACTAGCTTTGGTAACGTCAAGAAAGATGCCTTTTATGTGATTTCCCTTGTCCACTGATTCCAGAACAACATCTGTAAATCAAACTTGTCCCATGCTTTTACCAGATCTGTGATCAAACTTTGTTAAGTATCCTATGAGCCTGTTTTTCATTATGGTTTCTACTACTTTTGAAAATGATAAGAGTAAAGAGATGGGCCTATAATTTTCTATATTTTCTGTGTCACCTTTCATATATAGAGGCAGGACTTTTGCATGCCTTAGTGTTTATGGGAAGCAATCTGTGGCGAAAGATTCATTTATAATGTGCACTGAAGGGTCTTTGATACTATCTATACAGGTCTTCTGCAAGCACACAAGTGCTTCATCTATACCTGATGAGGTTTTATTTTTTTTATGTTATGCCTAACATTTCACAGCGGTGAGTCACAACATCATTGTGTTTGATACATAGATCATTGTTTGTAAAGGCATTGTTTTGTCAAACTCTGTTGTAGCTTGGCAGCTATATTGCTGAACAGTCAATTTCCAAAGTCTGCTAGTTTTTTGGGATCATGTATTGAGGTACCAGTGTGCTGAAGTTGTATGTTTCCTTATATTACCTTTTCTTTTTCTTTTCTTCTATTTGTCTCCTGTTTGGTGACATGGCAGGGCGCTTTGAGTTTGTCTTCTTCCTTTTCTATAAATCTATCATCTGGGTTTCTCTGCCCAGAGACTGGGTCTTTGTGTTGTCCTCATCATTTTATCATCATCATCATTCGTGACCGTGGCTAGATTGGAATGTCTAAAAAAAGAAAACTGGACTGAAGTAGTAGTAGTAGTACTAGTTGCAGTAGCAGTAGTAGTAGTGGTGGTGGTGGTGGTGGTGGTGGTAGTAGTACTAGCAGTAATAGTAGTAGTTGTTGTTGTTGTTTTGAAATGCAGGATCTACATCTACATCTACATGGATACTCTGCAAATCACATTTAAGTGCCTGGCAGAAGGTTCATCAAACCACCTTCACAATTCTCTATTATTCCAATCTTGTATAGCGTGTGGAAAGAATGAACACCTATATCTTTCCGTACAAGCTCTGATTTCCCTTATCTTATCATAGTGATCGTTCCTCCCTATGTAGGTCAGTGTCAACAAAATATTTTCACATTCGGAGGAGAAAGTTGGTGATTGGAATTTAGTGAGAAGATTCCGACACAAAAAAAAAATGCCTTTCTTTTAATGATTTCCAGCCCAAATCCTGTATCATTTCTGTGACACTCTCTCCCATATTTCACAATAATACAAAATGTGCTGCCCATCTTTGAACTTTTTCAATGTACTCCGTCAGTCCTATCTGGTAAGGATCCCACACCGCGCATCAGTATTCTAAAAGAAGACGGACAAGCATAGTGTAGGCAGTCTCATTAGTGGATCTGTTGCATTTTCTAAGTGTCCTGCCAATAAAACACAGTTTTTGGTTAGCTTTCTGCACAACATTTTCTATGTGTTCCTTCCTATTTAAGTTGCTCATAATTGTAATTCCTAGGTATTTAGTTGAATTTATGGCCTTCACTTTTGACTGATTTATCGTGTAACTGAAGATTAACGAATTCCTTTTAGCACTGATGTGGATGACCTCACACTTTTCATTATTTAGGGTCAACTGCCACTTTTTGCAACATTCGGATATCTTTTCTAAATCATTTTGCAATTTGTTTTGATCTTCTGATGACATTTTTTAGTTGATAAACGACAGCGTCATCTGCAACAGCAAAGGGCCTATAATACTACCTTGGGGAACACCAGAAATCACTTCTGTTTTACTTGATGACTTTCCATCAATTACTATGAGCCGTGACCTCTCTGACATGAAATCACAAATCCAATTACACAACTGATATGATATTCCATAATCACACAATTTCACAACAAGCCACTTTTGTGGTACAGTGTCAAAAGCCTTCTGGAAATCCAGAAATGTGGAATTGATCCAAAATCCATTATCGATAGCACTCAACACTTCATGCGAATAAAGAGCTAGTTATGTTTCACAAGAACAATGTTTTCTAAACCCATATTGTCTGTGTGTCAATAGACTGTTTTCTTCGAGGTAATTCATAATGTTTGAACATAATATATGATCCCAAAATCCTGCTGCATATCAGTGTTAATGATACGGGTCTGTAATTAAGTGGATTACTCCTACTACCTTTCTTGAATATTAGCGTGACCTGTGCAACTTTCCAGTCTTCGGGTATGGGCCTTTCGTCGAGCGAATGGTTGTATATGATTGTTAAGTATGCAGCTAATGCATCAGTGTACTCTGAAAGAAACCTAATTGGTATACAGTCTGGACCAGAAGACTTGCTATTATTAAGTGATTTAAGGTGCTTCGCTGCTTCGAAGATATTTACTTTTACGTTACTCATGTCGGCAGCTGTTCTTGATTCGAGTTCTGGAATATTTACTTCTTCTTCATTTGCGAAGGCATTTCGGAGGGCTGTGTTTAGTAACTCTGCTTTGGCATCACTATCTTAGTGCTTAGTATCTACATTGCTATCGCACAGAGAAGGCATTGATTGTTTCTTGCCGCTAACATACTTCACATATGACCAGAATCTCTTTGGATTTTCTGCCAGGTTTCGAGACAAAGTTTTGTTGTGGAAACTGTTATAAGCATCTCGCATTGAAGTCTGCACTAAATTTCGAGCTTCTGTAAAAGATCACCAATCTTGGGGATTTTGCGTCTGTTTTAATTTGGCATGGTTGTTTCGTTGTTTCTGAACAATGTTCTGACCCGTTTTGTGTACCAAGGAGGATCAACTCCATTGTTTGTTAATTTATTTGGTATAAATCTCTCAATTACTGCTGATACTATTTCTTTGAATTCAAGCCACGCCTGGTCTACACTTACATTATTAATTTGGAATTGTGTCTCAGGAAGGCGTCAAATGAATTTTTATCTGCTTTTTTGAATAGTCATATTTTTCGTTTATTTTTGGAGGATATGGGGTTACAATATTCAGTGTCGCTACAACAACCCTGTGTTCACTAATCCCTGTATCTGTTTTGATGCTCATTATTAACTCAGGATTATTTGTTGCTAAGAGGTCAAGTGTGTTTTCACAACTGTTTACTATTCCCTTGGGCTCATGAACAAACTGCTCGAAATAATTTTCAGAGAATTCATTTAGCACAATTTCGGATGATGTTTTATGCGTACTTCCAGAATTAAACATGTATTTTCGCCAATATATCGAGGGTTAATTAAAGTCACCACCAACTATAACCGTATGAGTCAGGTACATGTTTGAAATCAAACTCAAGTTTTCTTTGAACCTTTCAGCAACTGTATCATCTGAATTGGGAGTTCTGTAAAAGGATCCAATTATTATTTTATTCTGGTTCCCAACAATAACTTCTGCCCATACTAACTCACAGGACCTATCTACTTCAATTTAGTGACCTGATAAGCTACTTCTAACAGCAACAAACACACCACTGCCAACCATGTTTAGTCTATCGTTACGGAATACCATTAGGTTCTTCGGAAAAATTTTGGCTGAGCTTATCTCTGGCTTTAGCCAGCTTTCTTTGCCTATAACAATTTGAGCATCAGTGCTTTCTATTAGTGCTTGAAGCTCTGGTACTTTCCCAGCTATGAAAATTTACAACTATTATAGCGATGGTTCCTGTATATATGTTCTTGCTGTGTTCGGTCTGCACCCTTTGTGACTGAAGCCCTTCTTGTGTTTTCCCAAGATCCTCTAACCTGAAAACTACCCAGTCCATGCCACACTGCCCCTGCTATCCATGTAGCCACCTCCTGTGTATAGTGGACACCTGACCTATTCAGCAGAAACCCAACCACCCTTTGGCGCAAGTCGAGGAATCTGCAACCTACACTGTCGCAGAACCGTCTGAGCCTGTGATTGAGAACCTCCACTTGGCTCTGTACCAGAGGTCCACAATCGATCCTGTCGACTATGCTGCAAATGGTCACCTCTGCTTTCATCTTGCAAGCAAGACTGGCAGCCTTTACACTTCTGTTAACTGCTCGAAACCAGAGAGAATCTCTTCTGATCCAAAGTGACATGCATCATTGGTACCGAAGTGAGCAACCACCTGCAGTTGGCATCTGAGAGGACCCGTTCCACATTTGGAATCACTCTACTCGGTATTCACACAGAGTGCACATTGGTTTTCTTTCCCTTCTTGGCAGCCATGTCCCTAAGGGGCCCCATAACACATCTAATGTTGGAGCTCCCAACTATCAATAATCCCACCCTCTGTGATTGTCTGGATCTTGCAGGATGAGAGATTTCCTCTGAAACAGGACAGGCAACAGCATCTGGCTCAGCGACAGTGTCAGCCACAGACAGAATCTGGAACCTGTTTGTCAGACAAACCGGGAAGGCCTTATGTGCGGCCACCTGGGAAGTCTTTCACCACCTGCTACACCCCGTGTGATCTCCCACTCGATCACAGGTGAAGGGTCAACCTCAGTGCGAGGAGTAACTGGGCTGGCCCCTGGTGAGGGCCAATACGAGGACTCGGAAGTGCTGGATGTCCATTGGATCCCTGTGGCTGGCCCACATCGGTGGTGCCCATCCACTGCAGCCTCAAGCTGTGTAACCAAAGTCATCACAGTCTGAAGCTGAGAGTGAAGTGTCACCAACTTGGCTCAATCCGCACACAACAATCGCAGTCCTTGTCCATACTAAAGATCATGGAAAGCTAAATGATGCAGATAAACAGACTGTTGGCATGTGTTGCACAACTGTACTGTAGATCCTGATGAAAACTCAGGAACTGTGTCTAGTAAATTAGATTAATATACAGAGATTCAAAACACTAACTACCAAAGCACTCAGGTGAAACTAGGTAATTCACACCTGATTAGGAACTTGTAATGTCACAAAATCAGTTTACATTGCAACACAAACAAGAACGCGAGAACTGTGGCTATTAGATATTAAACTAAGACACAGAAACTCAAGAAACTAAACTATTAAAGCACACAGATGATATTATAAAATTCGCTCCTGGTTAGGAACTCGTAAAAGTTACAATATCGGTTACTTCCCTGTTGCTGCTTGTGTCTTGGCCGGCTACTGCTGCCTGACTGTCCAGCTAGTGCAGCAAGGTGGAGGTTCCCTACTGTTTTGGGGTGGCATTATGTGGGGCCTATGTACGCCGCTGGTGATCTTGGAAGGCGCCGTAACGGCTGTACGATATGTGAATGCCATCCTCTGACCGATAGTGCAACCATACGGGCAGCATATTGTCGAGGCATTCGTCTTCATGGACGACAATTCGCGCCCCCATCGTGCACATGTTGTGAATGACTTCCTTCAGGATAATGACATCATTCGACTAGAGTGGCCAAAATGTTCTCCAGACATGAACCCTATCGAACATGCCTGGGATAGATTGAAAAGGGGTGTTTATGGACAAAGTGACCCACCAACCACTCTAAGGGATCTAGGCCAAATTGCCGTTGAGGAGTGGGACAATCTGGAACAACACTGCCTTGATGAACATGTGGATAGTATGCCACAATGAATATGGAAGTTAATAGGAATATAAAAAAAGGGAGGAAGGTTTATCTGTTTAGCAAGAGTAATAGAAGGCAGATTTCAGACTCTTAACAGATCAAAACGAAAATTTCTGTTCCAACACTGACAATGTTGAGTGTTTATGGAAAAAGTTCAAGGCAATCATAAAATGCGTTTTAGACAGGTACGTGCCGAGTAAAACTGTGAGGGACGGGAAAAACCCACCGTGGTTCAACAACAAAGTTAGGAAACTACTGCGAAAGCAAAGAGAGCTTCACTCCAAGTTTAAACGCAGCCAAAACCTCTCAGATAAACAGAAGCTAAACGATGTCAAAGTTAGTGTAAGGAGGGCTGTGCGTGAAGCGTTCAGTGAATTCGAAAGTAAAATTCTATGTAGCGACTTGACAGAAAATCCTAGGAAGTTCTGGTCTTACGTTAAATCAGTAAGTGGCTCGAAACAGCATATCCAGACACTCCGGGATGATGATGGCATTGAAACAGAGGATGACAGGCGTAAAGCTGAAATGCTGAATACCTTTTTCCAAAGCTGTTTCACAGAGGAAGACTGCACTGCAGTTCCTTCTCTAAATCCTCGCACAAACGAAAAAAATGGCTAACATCGAAATAAGTGTCCAAGGAATAGAAAAGCAACTGGAATCACTCAACAGAGGAAAGTCCACTGGACCTGACGGTATACCAATTCGATTCTACACAGAGTACGTGAAAGAACTTGCCCCCCTTCTAACAGCCGTGTACCGCGAGTCTCTAGAGGAACAGAAGGTTCCAAATGATTGGAAAAGAGCATAGGTAGTCCCAGTCCTAAAGAAGGGTCGTCGAGCAGGTGCGCAAAACTATAGACATATATCTCTGATGTCAATCTGTTGTAGAATTTTAGAGGATGTTCTTGCTCGAGTATCATGTTGTTTCTGGAAACCCAGAATCTACTCTGTAGGAATCAACATGGATTCCGGAAACAGCGATCGTGTGAGACACAACTCGCTTTATTTGTTCATGAGACCCAGAAAATATTAGATACAGGCTCCCAGGTAGATGCTATTTTCCTTGACTTCCGGAAGACGTTCGATACAGTTCCGCACTGTTGCCTGATAAACAAAGTAAGAGCCTACAGAATATCAGACCTGCTGTGTGGCTGGATTGAAGAGTTTTTAGCAAACAGAACACAGCATGTTGTTGTCAATGGAGAGACATCTACAGACGTTAAAGTAACCTCGGGAGTGCCACAGGGGAGTGTTATGGGACCATTGCTTTTCACAATATATATAAATGACCTAGTAGATAGTGTCGGAAGTTCCATGCGGCTTTTCGCGGATGATGCTGTAGTATACAGAGAAGTTGCAGCATTAGAAAATTGTAGCTAAATGCAGGAAGATCTGCAGTGGATAGGCACTTGGTGCAGGGAGTGGCAACTGACCCTTAACATAGACAAATGTAGTGTATTGCGAATACATAGAAAGAAGGATCCTTTATTGTATGATTATATGATAGCGGAACAAACACTGGTAGCAGTTACTTCTGTAAAATATGTGGGAGTATGCGTGCGGAACGATTTGAAGTGGAATGAGCATATAAAATTAATTGTTGGTAAGGCGGTTACCAGGTTGAGATTCATTGGGAGAGTGCTTAGAAAATGTAGTCCATCAACAAAGGAGGTGGCTTACAAAACACTCGTTCAACCTATACTTGAGTATTGCTCGTCAGTGTGGGATCCGTACCAGATCGGGTTGATGGAGGAGACAGAGAAGATCCAAAGAAGAGCGGCGCGTTTTGTCACAGGGTTATTTGGTAACCATGATAGCATTACGGAGCTGTTTAGCTAACTCAAGTGGCAGACTCTGCAAGAGAGGCGCTCTGCATCGCGGTGTAGCTTGCTCGCCAGGTTTCGAGAGGGTGCGTTTCTGGATGAGGTATCGAATATATTGCTTCCCCCTACTTATACCTGCCAAAGAGATCACGAATGTAAAATTAGAGAGATTTGAGCGTGCACGGAGGCTTTCAGACAATCGTTCTTCCCGCAAACCATACACGACTGGAACAGAAAAGGGAGGTAATGACAGTGGCACGTAAAGTGCCCTCCGCCACACACCGTTGGGTGGCTTGCGGAGTATAAATGTAGATGTAGATGTAGAGTATCTGCTACTGTGTATTAGAGGTACCATTGTGTACATAAATCTGGAACACCACCTCTGAAGGTCTCGCTGTATGGTGGTACAACATGAAATATGCGGTATTCATGAGCAATAAAAATGGTGGAAATGATGTTTATATTCATCTCTAATCCAGTTTTCTGTACAGATTCTGGAACACTTGGAACCAAGGTGATGCAAAACTTTTTTGATATGTGTGTGTGTACAATATGTAGTAGATGTAGGTAGTATAAGTGCTGTTAGCAGAACTACCATAGACTCTAAAAATACAATGCACTGGTTTCTATTGTTGTTATTATTATTATTATTTTTATTGTTATTATTCTTTATTGTACCTGAGTCACAAAGCACCAAAGTTGGGTCTTATGGCTGTTTGATTTCTCTTAATGTTGTCTATAAAATCTATTAGTCACAGAATGTACTGCTTACTATTTGTCCATTTGCTCCGCTACATTATAGAATTCTTTTCCCTTACGAAGCAAGGTGGCACAGTAGTTAGCACACTGGACTCACGTTTGGGAGGATGACGGTTCAGTTCCAATCCTTATTTAGGTTTTCTGTAATTTCCCTAAATCACTCAAGGGAAATGCCATGATGGTTCCTTTTAAAGGGCACGGCCGACTTCCTTCCCTAATCCAATGTGACCTATGACCTCGCTATCTGGTCTCCTCCGCCAAAAAACCCATCCCAACTCTTTTCCCTTTTTCAAAATTACAATGAAAATCTTCAGTCCTGAGCCATTGTAAGTTTCTTTGCAATGCTTATATTAATTTGGTGCCAGAGTATAGAGATCTGTTTTATAAACATAGCCCGTACTTGAGCCAAACACACTGGTTATTTGTGTCATGGACATGAATGTTGTCTCCAGCTTTGTGGGATCCTGTAATGCTGTCACAGTGGTCTTGAATATAATAAGGGAAAAGTCAAAATGTTATTTCCTTAAAACAGTTCACACATGATTAGTTTTCCTGTTTTCAATATAATCTGAACTGCATTATAATGTGAATATTTTTTCATTACTGTGATGGTATATTATGCCCATACTGTATAACTACATTTTGTAAATAGTTCAAACAGTTGATGATGATACTTTTATTATAAATGTCTACATACAATATTGCTGTGCCTGTGTTATTCTCCATTACAATGCAAAAGAACATTGCACTGTAATTCAGAATAATACAAGCACTGCAATATCGTATTTATCCATGAACACTTGGCAAGTGACTTTCATGTGAAATGTCATGCCTGGACGAGAATATACTTAATGGATGTACAAGTACAGGTTGTAGACATGTGGTTGACGACATATGGAAGTTTGAGTCTGGTTGTGGGTCATGCTCAGGTAATGTAACAGTAAGGCAACTGCTCACAATAAGTGGTAAATCCGAGTTTGAGCCCGATCTGGCACAAATATTCATTGTCATCATTCCATTATTCAGCTGGTGGTGGACTTCCATATTCACAATTGCAAATATATTTCACATAAATGTCATTATGTACATTTAGATGTACCTATGAACTTCACAAGCCACTTTGTGATGTGTTGTGGAGTGTACTTCTTGTACGATCATTTCTCATCTTCCCCCTTCCAGTCACAAATGGTGAGTGGGAAGAATTGTTGTTGATAAACCTCCATAGGAGCTCTGATTTCTCTAATTTTTTCCACTGTGGTAATTTTGTCAGATGTAGGTGGGATAAAGTGAAATGTTACCCAACTCTTCTTAAAACAAACAGTCTCAGCATTTGAACAACAAACGTCTCCATAGTGTTCACTGATTCTCTTGTTATGTCTGCCACTAGAGTTAAATGAGCATTTCTATAGAGTTCCTGTACTTACGAAATGGACTCATGACAAAATGTGTCACTCTTTTCTTTATATCCTTTTACTAAACCAATCTTGTAAGGGTCCCAGCCTGACAAGCAGTACTCAAGAATCAGTTGAACAAGTATTTCGTAATCCACATATTTCGCAATGAACTATATTTCCTTAAGATTCTCCCATTGAGTCACAGTCTGGCCTCAACTTTTTCTACGATCAGTTAGATGTTATCATTTCACTTAGACCACCCTTAGCTATTTTGCTGTTTCCAGGCATTTTTCACCAACAGCATAATTAGAAGGTAATGGGTCTCTTTTCTTGTTTATGTAATGCTCTCCCATGGATTAAACAGTCTGTCACTATTCACAATTCCCTTCTTTTATATACATTCAATATCCCCATTAGTCCTATATGATATGAACCACACACAATTGATTAATATTTGACTATGGGTCACAAGAGTGTTTTCTCTGTCAGTTATCTCCATCCAAGAATCTGTTTCCTCCTTACCAAGTAATCCTCAATACAGTCTAAAATTTTGTTTGATATGCCATATTATCATATTTTTGATAAGAAGCATTGTTGTGCTACAGAGCTAAATGCTTTTTGGAAGTTAAGAAATACTGCATCTACCTGATTGCCTCACTCCATGGCTTTCAGGATGTCACATGAGGAAAGCAAAAACCTGGGTATTGTATAACTGATATTTTCAGAATTGATTTTAATTGGCATGGAGGAGATCATTCTGTTTGAGATGCCTCATTACATTTGACCTCAGAATATTCTATTAGATAGATATGACCTGTGCTTTCTTCCAACTACTGGGCACTTTTTTTGAGAGATTATGGTTAAAATAGCAGCTAAATCAGCAGCAATTTTTTTATAGAATCTGATTGCTGTTCCATCTCATGGATCAACAGAGCAAGCTGAATATCAAAAGATCACCATTTGTGAAATCCTCATTTTTTTCATGGAGGTGTGTTTCGTTCTCCAAAAATATCACCAATAAGGAGTGTGTCTATCTGGGATCTCAGTTTTCAAAGTATGTATAAAAAAGTAGGGAACCATAAATGTTGCATGTCTGCAAAACTGGGCATTTTCCACCAGTGGTTTGTTTATAAAAGTGTTCAATTGGTCAAATTTCAAAGTGGTCATAGTGACATGTGAATTTGTTTGCAAGTAGATATCACTGAGAGCAACACAAAAGCACATCATTTAATTCTATGGTCAATAGTTTATTAAAGAAACAAAGAGTTGTTTCACCACCATAATGTGCCATTGTTGTCAATGTAGTGAAACACAAACACTATAATTTAAAATTAGTGTAGGCAACTAGCTACAACTAAGTTATTTAAAAAAACATTTTTATTTGCCATCAACTGTATATATTATATTCATTCTAGACCAGGTTTGGTTATTTCAACCATCATCAACTGGAAGAAACATTGAATCGGTCGGTGGAGATAGGAACTATGTCACTTTTTCTGGGTCAATGGAATCATCCGATTCCACCTGTATGTTTTGGTGTTGCGGTGTGACGTCATTACGGTTTATGAGTTGGTTGTGTTAGTAGATGTCTTGTTGTGTTTGATGGTGCCCTCTGGTGATGTGTGTGTATGTGTTGAGTGTAATGTGTTGTATTGGGTTCATCTGAGCCTTGGTGTCGGATGTGTGAAGTTGCTGGCAGTGTTTGTAGTTCAGTTTTGTTTGTGTGTTTGATGTTCTTGTTAGGTGTTATTGGTTTGCTGTTTGTGGTGCAGTAAGACCTTTAACTTATTTTGTGACTTCTGTTGTTAGGTATGGATATGACAATGAAATATAAGTGCTATGCTGCACTCGAAAATGGGGGAGGACCTGTTGTCAGTTATTAAATTCCTCCAGTTATTTGGCCTGATCACTGAGATTGTGAAGTGTAGTATTTGTCATGAGAACATGAGGTTGACCAGAGTTCTGTTGGTTCAGGCCAGGGATGGGTACATGTGTGTGTGTGTGTGGGGGGGGGGGGGGGGGGGGGCGCGCGCGCGCAAGGGTTGGCCAACCTAGTTTGCAGTGGCGGAATTTGCTGGTGGTAACTAATTGTTCTTTTGTGTCTATTCTTCTCGAGTTGTGATATCTTGTGTATTTGTGGTGGATTGAAAGTGTTTTAATTTATGCACGGATGTTTGATTTTTGAGGTGATGTGGTTTTGGTTTTATTTTTGGTAGTTGTAGGTATTGGTTTTTTGGTAGCAATAGTTGTGGTTGACTTATATAGGTCAAGGAAGTTTCGGTTGTTGATGTTGTTGTTTTGGTATCGTCAGCTATGGTTGACTTACACAGGACAAGGGAAATGTCCTACTCCAATTTAAGTAGTTTAAGTTGTAGGTGTTGGTGTTTTGGTAACATCAGCTATGGTTGACCTACACACCTCAAGGCAAATGTCCTATTCCAATTTCCATAGTTTTGTTGTAGGCGTTGGTGTTTTGCTACCGTCCGCTGTGGTTGACCTTTTGGTCAAGAGAAGTGTCCGATTCTGGTAGCTTTTTGTTGGTGTAGCGGAATGTTGTAATGTTTTTTTCATCGTTTTGTGTGTTTTGGGATCGTGGTGTGTGTGTGTGTGTTTTTTTTTACTATTATATTAAGCAACACACAATTTCCAGCGGTTGTCCCATTAGTTTGATTGTATATTTGGAGGGAGATGTTATTGTCTTATTTATATGTATTTTTGTGTTTGTTGCCATGTATATGTAATGACGTTACAGGTGCCATATTGAGACGCTTAGAATAGCTATTTCCGCCATATTGATGACATCATGGGTCAAAGCAGGCCGGTGGAATCGGACCCTTCTGTAATCCCCTTTTTCTTACTTTTCAGGAGAGACAAGAAACACTCTTATTGTTAAACTATTTGACAGATTGTATTGAAATTTGCGAGATTTGTTGCACGCTAATTATTCATACTATGAATGAAAATAATTTTCATGTATTCTAAAAAGCATCTTCTGAAAAAAAATTGAAAATTTATAACATAGTTCTTTTCTCCAGTCAACAAGGCAATTTAGCACTTTTCGTGAGTATAACATATTCTAAATTACACTTTTCTGGTCTAAAATCCAAATTTATTGATTAACTAATGGAAAATTATCTTCAACAGAACATGAAAACAACTACTTCATAGAATTCAAAGTTCTGGATAGTTCATTATTTATCATAGTGTGTTATCTCTTGTAGTTGGCCATTTCAGTATCTCTCCATAAAAAATTCCAGCGTCTTCTTTATATGTACTTAACTAGTTTCTGAAAGTCTTCAATTTTCTTTTTATTGATACTGACCCTTTTTCCCATCACGTACCGTACCCATTGCAACCCAATTTGAAACGAAGCGAGTTCAGTTTTTTTCCAGATTAAAGGAGTGACTGACAGTTGTTAATAGAAGGGTAGGCAGTCACAACTCCCGGCTTCGTTGCTTCGTAACGAAATTCTTTGAACATTGCCACAAAAAAATTTGCGTTTCTTGACAAGGCATCTTGAGACGCGTTGTTTTCCCTAGAATACGCCGCTTCACTAGATTGTGCTTTTTTGTGTAAAGCTGTGGCGGCTCGTGACCAAAGAAGATGGTGTTGTACTTTGCTCACGAAGGAAAACATCAACAAAAGAGTGAAAATCAATAAACTGCTCATGTTTTAGTAATGCCTGATATAAACAGACCGCTCGCTCGTGTCACTCCTGCATCTACTCCTAATAAAACCAAAAGGTGTACACAGAAAAAAAGTATTACTTTTCCAGAATAAAAGAAATTAAAATCAACTGCAAGACTATGTACTTAAAAAGTGGTAGGCATACCTTACTAACCTTTTTCAGCAGGACTGATGTTAACACCGTTCGATTTTATCTCTGAATTTGGATGTGGTGGTGATCACTTGTACAGGAGCTCTATTCTTCTTTCCTTCATATTTGCAATTCTTTCAATTACTCTTTCATTGAAGTCTGCAATTCCTAAAATGAGGTCTCATTCAATAGAGAGCATCGCGAGTGCTGATGGTCTTTCTTGGACCATAGTATTCCGCAAGAAGGTTGTGATGCGTTTCGGAGAAGAAAAACAACGTTCTGCTTCTGATGTGGCCATTGTAATTGTAATTATCGCTTTCAGGAGCTTCACCTATTCGCTCAGTGTATCACAAAGATTATTGTCTGTTATGTAATCCAGAAAGGTCAAAGCTCCACACATGCTTTTGAACTCCTCTCTTCCATAAATAACAGAGTTCTGTTCAAAGTTTCTTTGCTTCCAAAAATGAGTAGCATTCAATAGCAGCTCTGAAAGATGTTTCTGGAAAACTGGAAGAGTAAGTACCGCATTTCTCTGGTAGAAAGAGAGAGGCTGCAACTAGGTGTCCAGTGAATTTGAATCTTTTTTTTGCCTCATAACGTATGACATCACATACTTTTTTGCCTTCCACAGTAGATTACACATCGTTGCGCCATCTTCAGTTCTCCCTCTTTTATCGTACTCGTGTAAACCTGTTGAATTTTCCCTCACTCCTTCCCTAATGTTCGCTATTTCGCGCTCAAAAGCTGTCAGCTGATATTGTGCGGTAGTTGGGTCAATATCCCTTTTTTGTAGCTGGTTATACAAAATATGCACATGGATCATGATTTTATGAAAAAATGTAAGCTAAAAAATGAACTTTTCATCCTTCAAAATTGTTACTAAGCCACAGACTTGCAGGATCGTGTTCTTATTACACAGTTTTTCGCCCTGGCTCATATTTTTCCTGCACGTGATAATCTCTTCCCTATATTCGATAACGGTATTGACGCTCCTTGGCTGAAAATTCCAACGAGTAGGCACTGAATGTGGCAGTCGTTTTCGTACTGTTTCGTCGAGAACTGCTGTTCTTTGAGGAGATGCTGAAAAGAAGCTGCAAAGTCCCTGAAGTTTAATGAAGAATATTCGTACATTTTTATTAATGGAATCGGCTTTAAGCATAATGAGATTCAACTAGTGGGCTTAACAATGGATGTATGAAGCATTGGCCGACCGGAGTGGCCAAGCGGTTCTAAGCGCTACAGTCTGGAGCCGAGTGACCGCTACAGTCGCAGGTTCGAATCCTGCCTCGGGCATGGATGTGTGTGATGTCCTTAGGTTAGTTAGGTTTAATTAGTTCTAGGTGACTGATGACCTCAGAAGTTAAGTCGCATAGTGCTTTTAATTTGATTTATTGAGCACCCGTTTTATCATGTACAATGATATGCGATTTGTCATGTGTTACATACAGAAAAAATACGAATAACAACATATTATGTAAAAAATATCAGTGAACAAATCTGAATTAAATATATAGGCAAAAACAATTATAGCTTACATGATATAAATTTATAACAATATAGAACACAAATAAGTTACATATATTATGTGTATAATGGACAGCAACAAGAGAAAATGATTATAACACTCTATATTGACAAATTAATAAAAGAGTCTACCCCACAACACAAGTTTGTATATGCGTGAATTATAAGATAGGTGAAGGCACGCTATCTTTCTGAAGAATTCATGTATTCACTAACACTGTAAAAACTATTACTAATTAACATTCATTTGAGTTCACTTTTAAAACTGCTCAGCTTCTGAATCCTTTTAATTTTTAAGGGAAGAGCACTATAGAGAATTTTTGGGTGCTATATTGCACTCTTGTTGTACTGGGCTTTCTTATGCACTTCTCTGTGAAAGTCATTACTCTGTCTTGTTGTATAGTCATGGAACTCACTGTTTAAAGAAGAAAAGTGGGGGTGAGACTTCAGAAAGCGTATACTTTCATAGATGTAAATGGATGGAAGATTCAAGATTTTATATTCCTTGAAAAATTCCCTACATGGATCTCTAGGTGCAGCTCCTTTTATGATCCTTATCGCTCGTTTTTGAATAATAAAAGAGCGTTTTACCTGACTTGAATTGCCCCAAAATATGACACCATACCGCAAAAGACTATGCATAAATGCATAATATGTACACAATACTGTTTGATCACTGCAGCAAATTTTGGACATTCTAAATACATAGCAACATTTACTTAATTTTTTATTGAGCACATCTATATGCTTGTCCCACTTTAGATGCTCATCTAACCAAATTCCTAAGAATTTTGTATTTGGTGTTTGTAGTATATTCTGTTGGCCTAGCTTCAGAGTTATATTGGGCTTCACATTATTTGACACATGACTGTAATTCATCCATAATGTTTTCTTCTCACTCACAAATAAACTGTTGTCCCTGAATGATTTACTTGTTTCAACTGTTGTTGTTTCAATTTTCCTGTTAAGGTCAGTCTCATTCTGAGCTTTAATAAAGAGACTTGTATCATCAGCAAGAAGTACACAATCAGCTTGTGTTAAATAGTTTGGCAAGCCATTTATAAAGATCAAGAACAACAGGGGTCCCAACACCGAACCTTGGGGCACCCCATAACTAACTTCCTTATAACTAGAAAAGTATGACTGCCCATCATGAACTATTTCTACTTTCTGGCATCTGCCAGATAAGTATGATTTAAACCATGCATGATCAGTACCACGGACTCCATAGCGACTAAGTTTTTCGAGCAATAGTTTATGATCAATAATGTCAAAGGCCTTTGATAAATCTAAAAACACCTCACAATTTACTTCATTATTATCAATGGAATTTAGGACAAGTTTTAGAAAGTTGTATATAGCTGTTTCAGTTGATCTATTCTTTCGAAAGCCATTTTGTTCATTGACCAATATTCCACTTTTTCTTTTTTAGGAAAGTAGAGTGTCTTCCATACATTACTCTTTCTATAATTTTTGAAAAAGAAGATAACATTGATAAATGCCTGTAGTTTTTTACATCATAACGATCCCCATTTTTGTATAATGGTTTTATAATTGATTGTTTCAGCTTTCTAGGGAAAGTGCCAGTACTGAAAGATGCATTAATTATATCTGCAAGGAGGGGAGAAATACATCTGCTGTGTTTAATGATTTTGTCTGGAATGCCATCGGTGCCACAGGATAATTTATTTTTTAGTTTGCTGATAGCATTCTCTACCTCATGTACTGTTACAGGATACAAAAACATAGTTTTGGGATTCAATGTGATGTTATGACTGATGTCTGTACTACTCTGGGTTCGTATGAGGTTCTGAACTACACTTGTATAATGACAGTTGAATATATTGGCTCAGAGCCATTTGAACCATATGAAGCATTGGGAAACTTGCCCTTAACAATAGCCTGCACCCCACGTGATGAACCACTCATACTGCTGCACCATCATATGTTTGCGCTGTTAGCTTATGTGGACAATTCCCCAAATGATTATTTATCTGTTAGATGATGGACACCGTCATATGTTTGCCCTGTTAGCTTATGTGAACAATTCCTAAAATTATTATTTATCTGTTAGATGATGGACATTGCCAAAGACTGGGCATCATGCTTTTCTGGTACTATGAAGTCCCAAAATCTTTGAACTAGTTTTCCGTTAACAGTTTGGAAAACACAGGCTGTTGGCACGTTCCGAACAACTCTGCTGCATTCAGTGTTTGGAGACTAGGCATTTCAAAAGAGATAAACGGTGCACTACTTCTCCACTAGTATAGAATGCTGAGAAGGCAAACACAGTTGAACAAAATTATTCCTTGGGGGTAGCGCAAACCTGCAAACCTATACAGGAGCTACCCCTGGTGTAAAGATGAGGCCACCACGTGACAAAGTCCATTATGTCTTCATATTCTACCATAACGACTGTCACTTCAGAAATACTGTTTGCTATGATTTCCACATACTTTTTAGGTGTAAATTCGGTCACATTTCCGTACTTGTCTCTTCAGTATTCCAAACAGACCGTCACAAGGGAGAAACGAGTGATCTCTTTCGGGAAACAAGTGATTTTTTAAAATATTTCAGTGTCTCTCAAAGCAAGGCACACCCTTACTACGGTATTACTTTTATTTTGACCAGGTACTCCGTCTGGGAGCAGGTGTACTTCTGTAACATTCTTCAGTACATAGTTTTCAATGTAATGGTATAGGAATGAACAGATCTCACTCGCTCCCTTTTCCGCTTCACCTTCATGATACAAGTGCACCGTGGAACGCCTGGACTTTATATCATAAATGCAGAAACAGTTACCCCACAGATGATGTAAATAGGATGTGTCCTGCATACGTGCGTCTCGCGGGCCCCGAGGAATCGCTTCATGACGTCATCAGAAAGGCTGAAAGCGTGACAGCGCTGCCTGGTGACTAGACCTGTAAACAACTCTGTTGACGTAAATGACTCAACACGTTGGCCACAGCGTTTATACAGACTTGCCTTCAGATGTTGTTTTGGAACGTCAAATCAATCCAGATTGCTTGAATGAAGCTTCCGTTAACAGAATTAAATGTAGAAAGAAGGTTTGAATGCGAATAATCTGGATTATGGTGACATGATAATCCGCAGCGTAGTCAAAGTTACATACTAGAGTCTTGCGTGATTGATTGAAGTCAACTGATAAATTATTGGTCGAAAGGCACAGTGATTTATAGCATAACACATATTACGCATTGAGGACAATGTGTATAAATGTTTTTAACGCATTAACTGCAGCTTACTAATGTAGGCTAACTATCACTGAGACGTTTGCAGCACGAATTTGCCTTTGAACCCATACCAGCAGTAGCAAATGCGGAAAAACGAATCAAATTTGGTAAAGGATACGTAGTGGAATACCCATTGCATTTTTCCAGTTTGTGTACGATGTAATATGCATAAAAACACGTCGGATGATTGTTCATTTTCTAATATACACTCCTGGAAATTGAAATAAGAACACCGTGAATTCATTGTCCCAGGAAGGGGAAACTTTATTGACACATTCCTGGGGTCAGATACATCACATGATCACACTGACAGAACCACAGGCACATAGACACAGGCAACAGAGCATGCACAATGTCGGCACTAGTACAGTGTATATCCACCTTTCGCAGCAATGCAGGCTGCTATTCTCCCATGGAGACGATCGTAGAGATGCTGGATGTAGTCCTGTGGAACGGCTTGCCATGCCATTTCCACCTGGCGCCTCAGTTGGACCAGCGTTCGTGCTGGACGTGCAGACGACGCTTCATCCAGTCCCAAACATGCTCAATGGGGGACAGATCCGGAGATCTTGCTGGCCAGGGTAGTTGACTTACACCTTCTAGAGCACGTTGGGTGGCACGGGATACATGCGGACGTGCATTGTCCTGTTGGAACAGCAAGTTCCCTTGCCGGTCTAGGAATGGTAGAACGATGGGTTCGATGACGGTTTGGATGTACCGTGCACTATTCAGTGTCCCCTCGACGATCACCAGTGGTGTACAGCCAGTGTAGGAGATCGCTTCCCACACCATGATGCCGGGTGTTGGCCCTGTGTGCCTCGGTCGTATGCAGTCCTGATTGTGGCGCTCACCTGCACGGCGCCAAACACGCATACGACCATCATTGGCACCAAGGCAGAAGCAACTCTCATCGCTGAAGACGACACGTCTCCATTCGTCCCTCCATTCACTAAATTACGCTTTGAGTCAGTGATTTCTTTTGCCATGACTGACTAGTGAACACACATGCCAGAGGATGGTAAATATTCATACTTTGCCTGTGAGAAGCAGCTATGCACATAGTCCAATTTATGTTGAAATTATCACCTGGGTATTTTAATTAAATTTGGTCTACTGTAGGCAACAAGATAAGCAAATGAAACAGACACACACTGAATTAATTTCTTTATTACCAACGCTCGGATTTCCACATCACCATAGAGGTACCAAGATGGCAAAAAAATTACAAATCCAGAAGAAGTAGCCACTGCTTTTAATACATACTTTGCAAATATTAGTGAAAAATTACTATCTGACATAAAATCTTCAAATAAAAATCCTGCTACAACACCATCCAATCAAAATAGAAACTGCAACTCCCTCTTTCTTACTCCAACCAACCCTAAGGAAATTATACTATCAATAAGAGAGTTAAAAACAAAATTTTCAACAGGTGTGGATGAGATTCCAGATTATGTCATTAAAAATGTGGGGGACCTCATTGCAATACCATTAGCCCACATTTTCAACAGTTCATTATCAAATGGAGTCTTTCCTTCCTGCTTAAAGACAGTGAAACTAAAACCACTGTTCAAAAAGGGTAAGAAAGAAGACATAGCCAATTATAGACCTATTGCCTTGCTATCTACATTTTCTAAAATACTAGAAAAAATTTTTCATAAGAGGTTGCTAGATTTTCTAGAAAAGTGCAAAATATTATCCACAACCCAACATGGCTTCCGGAAAGGCCAATCAACAGAAACAGCAATATATGAATTTCTGGGTGAAGTACTTGAAAAAATTGATAGTGGACAAAAAGTAACTGGCACATGCCTTGATCTGTCTAAGGCTTTTGACATCATAGACCACACTCTATTGCTGCAGAAGCTTGAAAGAATTGGTATCAGAGGTATGCCTAACAGCTGGCTTAGATCATATCTTACTGACCGCAAGCAAGTAGTAGAAATACATTTTCACAAAGAAAATAAATCAACAAGACACTATTCTGATTATAAAGCAGTAAAATATGGAGTACCGCAGGGCTCGGTACTTGTCCCCATCCTATTTTTGATATATATAAATGACCTAACATCAGCCAACCAGTACCATAGCACTATCCAGTTTGCAGATGACACAAGCATATTAGTCAGCGGGAAGACTGCAGAGATACTACAGACAGGACTGTCTGAGGCATTAACAAATGTTGTAAACTGGTTCAACCAAAACAAACTAATAATAAATAAAAGCAAAACAGTAGCATAAAATTTTCATAATATCAAGAGAAACATTGAAGAGGATATAAGAATTCAGATGTCAGACACGGATATTGGAAGTGTGCCTAATACAAAATTTCTGGGGGTCTGGCTACAGGATAATCTTAAATGGGAAACTCACATTGACAACATATTAAAGAAGCTAAGTACCATGTGTTATTTAATGAGAGTGCTAGAAAACTGCTGTCATAAGGACTGTCTAATGACAGTTTACTATTCTAATATACATTCTGTCCTAAAATATGGGATCACTTTTTGGGGTAACTCGCCATCCTGCCTAAAACTCTTCAGGATGCAAAAAAGAATAGTGAGAATCATGGCTGGAATAAAAAGGAACAAACCATGTAGACCATTATTTAAAAGGATGGGGATTCTTCCCCTTCCATATATTTTCCTATTTGAAAGTGCAATGTTTATAAAGAAATATACAATAACAAATCCTAGTGTCCTCCCCAAAAATGAAAATGTTCATCATCATAATACAAGACAGAAAACTGACTTTCATGTACTCCATACAAAAACCAGTTTGTGCCAAAAAGGAACATTACACCATGGAAAAATTATCTACAATAAATTGCCAAGAGAAATTAAAGTAATGACAGATGTAAAAAATTTTAAAGCAGCATTAAAAGAATATCTGTTGACACATTGCTTTTATAGTGTGGAAGAGTTCCTCCAAAATCCTCGAGAGTCTAAGTGATGATTATGCAAATACTGTAACCATTAATATTGGCCTATAAATACATTCAGATGCAATTCTCAAGTTTATAATGGGGTTCAAGTATAAGTTGTATAGCGACTTGCCCAGTATATGAAGTAAAATTCTGTGAATGCAATTCTCTAGTGTACATGTCAGTTCATAGTGTAGAAGAGTTCCTCAAAAATCCTTAGAGCTTAAGTGAGGATCATGCAAATACTTTAATCGTTAATATTGGCTTATACATGTATTCAGTTGTAAACTTCAAGTTTCTAATGTGGTTTAATTATAACTTACACATTGACTTGCCCAGTATATGAAGTGCTGTAAAATTTTGTGAACATAATTTTCTAGTTTCTAAAGTGTTTTAATTGTAAGATATACTTTGACCTGTCCAATATATGATGTGCTGTGCTGTACATGTAAGATTTACTGGACCAATAAATACAATACAATACAATACGATGCGTTACTCGTTTTTTTACATGGCGAGTTTCCCCAGTAGGCCTATAAACCATGAAACAGACAAAAAAGCTACTTCTCGTTGTCTTCTCTTCTTTGGACTTTCACTTCAGAAACTCTGAAACATCCATTACAAAAACAGATTACACCACTCACAAATCTGAATTAAGTCACTGCAATTCATATCTATTTTACTGTCAAAAATACCGACTATGATCAATGATGTAATTTTGAACGTTCAAAAGTTTTCAAATGTGCATGTTACTGAAGTTAGAATACAGTTGCTACACAAATTTTGATCAGGAAAAAGTTACGATGACTGCAACTCAAATACCGAAGCCATTTGTTATGAGAATACGCCGTTACCACAAATAATCCTCATAGATGAATTGAAAGAAGCTTTACTGCGTAACATAATGCATCAGAATACTATAGGCACAAAGAATGAAATTTCTGTATATTTACCATAAACTTTACTTTTCTTGCGCATGATAAGATTACTTACGGAAGTTACTTACCGTCCATTGTCTGGAATATAAACTATCCTTTCTCCTCTGCAAACATTTGCTTTTGCAGCAAGTATTATCAATTTTTTTCCGTGATTGATAAGCTTTAACGCACACAAAACCTGCAATCATACACAAGCCCAGAAGGCATCAGCATGTCATGTTCAAAGAATATCCGCGTTTCGAAAACTACCAGCGATATTGGCTAGCATGAGAGACGACGTCATGTCAAGATATGACGTCATGATTCTCGGGGCCCGCGAGCCGCAACCGTCCTGCATTGGTATGTTTCGCAGAGGTAAGTTATGTATGAAGTCGAAAGCTAGTCCAACGATGTCATCCCTGCCCATACATTCTTGCTCAGTTACTTTAATGAATTTATAAAATGTCCTGCTGCGTTGCTTGTGAATATCCAACTCAACTGTCAGAAATATGTGGACTTTTTAACTTAAGGCCCGTCCACACGCAACGATCTGTCTGCACAAATGTCTGCGCACATCACATCTGCGCAGACAGATCGTTGCGTGTGGACAGAAGATTTGCACCAACCTGAGGTGTGTGCAAACCTGGAAGTTGGAGTTGGAGGTTTGAGCGAAACTTCTCAAATCTGTGGGTTCAAACCACATCTGCGCAGACAAGTTGGAGCGTGTGGACAGGAGATCGCCGCAAATCTGGCGCGAAACAGCTGTTTGCTCAGTCTAGTGTTTGTATTTGTGCGCACAGGGCATTAAAGTGGCTGATACTCGTCAGTGTTCTCGAGAGTTTGTTAGTGAATTCATTGAAATATATAGAAACCACCGATGTTTGTGGAACATCTTCGACGGTAATTCAGTCGAATACCGCCCTTCGATCTGTGCTCTTCTGGTACCGATCGAAGTGTTAGGTGTTGCAGGTGCCAGCCAGCCAGCCAGGCAGCCAGCCAGCCAGCCAGCCCATCGACGTGCAGCAGCCAGCAGCGGTCCCCGCCGGCAGCCAGCGGCGGTCTACGCCAGCAGCCAGCAGCATCCCCGCCAGCAGCACGCAGCGGTCCTCGCCTACGCCGGCCCCAGCCAGCAGCCAGCGGCCCCCAGCGCGCGTCCCTCTCTCCTCTGTGTCTCTCGTTAGCTCCTTTGTCTAGTACTGTGTTTTTTTCCCCCTTATCATTAAGTCCACCCCCACCACCTCTTCTACCGCCACCACCACTGCCATTATCTACACCTCCCCCTCCGCTGTTGCCACCACTATCACGTGGTGTGCCGCTTCACTCCCCCCTCAGTCCATCCCCCCACTCCTCACTCTCTCATCTCCCTCCCTATTTGTCGCCCCATCCCCGGCTCCTCCCTCCCGCGCCTCCTCTGATCCCTTCCCTCCACTCCCTCCCTCTGCTCCTTCCGTTTCTGCGGCCCCCGCCAGGGTGGTCGCCCGGCGGGCTACTGCCCACGCTCCACTATCCCCTTCACCTTCATTGTCTTCGTCATCGGCTTCACCATCGCCTTCGCCATCGCCCTCACCGTCTCCGGCGCCGACTCCAGCCCCGGGACCTGCCACTCCCCGCCACATTCCAGTTGTTCCCATCCCCCACACCTCCTCCACCGCCGTCAAGCGCCCCAGCGGCACCCCTGCCTCCTCTGCTCCCAAAAAGGCACCGCCTCGTCCCCCTTCCCCCACCCCTGATGCCATGGATGTCTCCCCGCCCGTCCCTGCCCCCTCCTCCTCCTCCTCTACCCCTCCTCCTACCGCTACCTCCTCTCCCGCCCGGATCCCTCCCTCCTTGAATCCTGGAACCTCACCCTCTTCCTTCTCCAGCATTGTCCTGGTGCCCCCATCTCCCTCCTCACTCCTCGCCGTGATTCGGTACTCATCTCCTCCCCCAGCCCTACCCTCCACACAGACCTCGTTTCCCGCATCCCTGTCACCCGCTTTGGCCCTCATGCCTCTCTCACCCCTGCTCCTTCGCCACCTCCCTCCCGCCAACCCTGACCTCCGCGTCGCCCGCCGACCCTCACCGCCGTGATCACTCGGCTCAGTCCAGTGATCATGGAGGAGGAGGTGTTGGCGGAGCTTCAGGCCCATCCCCATCTGGAGGTGCGTGCGGTTCGCCGCATCCATAACGCTGCTGGCCCCACCTGCCTTATGCGGGGTTTTTCTGAGCACGCCCCCTCCATAGACCATCTCCTGAAGGAGGGTGCCCTCCTTTTTAACCAGTGTTATAAAGTTGACCCCTCCCGTTCCCCTCCTCAATCCCTCCGCTGCCAAAGGTGCTTGCGGTATAATGCGCACCCAACATCTGAGTGCCGCGAGGCCCCCACCTGCCCACACTGTAGGCAAGCCCACTTTTTGCCCCAATCTCCAGTCCCCCCCTCCTGTAATACCTGTAACCTCCCTCATCCCACCTACTCCCAGAAGTGTAGGGCCCGACCCCCTCCTACCACTCCTGAACTCACCATTCCTGTTCGCCCTCTGGACGCCCCCACCCCTCCCGGCACTACCTTCGCCCACCCCCTACCACTGAGGACATCATCAGATTCCTCACCATTGTCCTGCAGAATGTTCATCCTTTTCAGCACCCACACACCCTCCAACAGATCTCCCTCGCCGCCCGTTCCGTTTTCCACCTCAAAATGTACACCACCTACTCGAACAACCAGGCCCATTTCACCTTTTTTGTATAAGAAACAAAGCAGGAATTTTCATGATTAATAATTTTATGATGCTTTAATAATGGGAAATGACTAAATGTAATGAAATATTATGAGTTCTAGTGAGAGATATGAAAGCTGTTGTGAGAAGCAGTGATGATTGAGGAAGTTGTTTGCAACCCTGTGTTTGAAGTAGATTATTTTTGCAAATGCACTTCTAGAGTCAACAAGATTTAGTGGAGAAAGTATTTAATAAGAATAGAGATAAGTAACAAAATCTACCTACATGAAGGTAAAATATGTTCTTTGATGTGAAAAACTACTCGTAAGATCTGAGGCGACACTTAGGTAATATATGTGAGGGAATATGGAATAGTTGTAGGTAAACAACTAGAATTCACTCAGATACAGATTTATTCACACTTAGCTTCTACACAGATACAAGTCCGGAGGAGGCTAACTGCCGTTAGCGTCCAACATCCTGCCTCTCCTCAACGATAGCACACTTATGCACAGAACAAATATCGATATTTATGGCGCTCTACGCCACATAGCCCCCCTCCCCCCGCACAGTGTGGAGTACGTCCCAGCGAATGGGGGGGAGGGTGGTGAGAAGTTAGGAAGGCAATGCACAGTTCTTCTGCATCAGGCGGAAGCGGTCGACTGATAGGAGAGCAGGTGGTGAAACCCGGTACGTCGACGGTGAAGTCAGCAAGCGACGCCAGCGGCTGAAGACGATGTCCCGTCCTGGAGTGGAGGTGTAACACTTCGTCAGCCGGCAGGCAGAGAATCACCTTGCCAGAAGGCCTAACAAAGGCACGCAAATTGCCACACGCAGCACTTCTGCTCAATTTAAAGCGGCGCCCCACACGAAATTCTGCACTTCCTCCCCCAATATTGTCACACGCGAGTACCACACACACCGTATCGCCATCTACGACAACAGATAATTTATGTATGTCATCAGGGTACACATGTGTTGTGAATTCTTGGATGGCACCTGTACGAGCAGTGGTAGGGAGGCAGGGAGGTGGGGGAAAGCCATGGCAGGGGGAAGCATCTGCTAAGAGGGGGGTGGCAGGTGCACTGGACTGCACAGGAGACAACCTCAGGCGATCAGCTGACAGACGAGGGAGCGTGACCGAAGGCAACGAGGAGCCAGCGTGGATTGAACGGCGTGACAAAGAGCTGTCACACGAAGATGGTAACACAATGGTAGAATCCGAGTGGTTGGTAGTTCGACTGCGAGGGCTGTGAGGAGTGAAGCCCTGAAAAGATTGGCCACTCGAATTAGATGAACGCGGAGAAGGAGCAGTGCTGGGCAGAGAAGCACACTGTGGAAAATCAATACCCGAATGCATGGTGTGGGAAGATGGATGGCCGCTCAAAGCAGGAGTGGGAGAAACAGGGGCAGAATCAGGGAGGTTCACCTGAGGCTCAATGAAAGCTGGTTCCACTCGGTTGAGTGAGACCGTGGTTACAGAGCCTTTTATGAGGAGATCCATGTTATTCTCAGAGCGTTTGACGACCTTGTAAGGACCTGTGTAGGGCGACTGAAGCGGGGCTTTGACTGAGTCGTCTCTGAGAAACACATACTCACAAGAGTCTAGCGTGCGCGGTACGTACACGTGCGGAGGCGTATGAGCAGCCGGAGGTGGCGGCTGAATTTTGCTGCAGTGCAAGCGCACCCGCTCGAGAAGTGAAGGGAGTTCAGAGGGCCGTGGAAGTGGGGTTGGAGTGACTAATTCTCCAGGCAAAACCAGAGGTTGGCCATACACAAACTCGGCTACAGAACCATTGAGGTCTTCCTTGAAAGTCGCACGACGGCCAAGAAGCACGAAGGGCAGTGCCTCTGTCCGTAGTGAGTCATGGCACCGCAGGGCAGACTTTGAGGTGCGATGCCATCGCTCGACAAGCCCATTGCTTTGGGGGTGGTATGCAGAAGTATGAATTTTGACAATATCACACATTTTACATAAGTCAGAGTGAATTGAAGACTCGAATTGTCGCCCCTGGTCAGTGGTGAGGTAAACAGGTGAGCCAAATCTAGAGATCCACGAATCTAACAATGCTCGACTTACTGTCTCAGAGGTAATGTTCGGAATAGGCACAGCCTCAGCCCACCGAGTCATCCTGTCAATAGCTGTAAACAAGTACCGGAAACCCTCGGAGGGGGGCAAAGGGCCTACGAGGTCGACGTGAACATGCTGAAACCGGCCTGGCGGTTGGGCAAAACAGCCAAGGGGTGGAGAAGTGTGCCTGGAAACTTTGTTCTGTTGACACACCATGCATGCCCTTGCCCAAGACTGACAGTCACGGCGCATGTCTCTCTAGACAAACCGTTCAGCTACCAGACGGGTGGAAGCTTTGACACCGGGGCGTGCTAATGTGTGTAGTTTGTCAAAGACCTGGCGTTGAAGGGGCTTAGGAATGAATGGCCGCAACGTACCAGTCGATTCATCACACCACACTAAGTCAGATATGCCAGGGATAGTAGAGCGTACCAGTTGGAGAGAGGAGCTGTGGTCTGAAATTAACTGCATGGTATCGGGGTCTGCCGATTGCAACCGAGGTAGCTCCGTTAAGTCAATTAAGGTTGTGACAGCACCAACACGCGAGAGAAAATCAGCGACCACATTGTTCGCTCCTCGGATGTAGCGAATGTCATTTGTAAATTGCAAGATGTAATCGATGTGACGAAAGCGTCGTGGGGGCGGATCAGCCGCAGGATTTTTTATGGCAGGAACCAACGGCTTGTGATCAGTGAGCACATAGAAATCCCGTCCCTGAACATCAGTTCTGAAGTGTCTTATGGCCTCGTAAACTGCAAGTAATTCTCTGTCGAATGCTGAGTATTTCTTCTGCGCGTTGTTTAGCTTTTTTGAGAAAAACTGCAGGGGGTTCGTAATATCGTTGTATGTCTGACTCAGTACTGCGCCGATAGCATTGTCACTAGCGTCAGTAGTGATAAACATTGTGGCGTCTGCCCGTGGGTGAGCAATAGTGACAGCGGAGGCTAACAGCTGTTTGAGTTCATTAAATGCCTTGTCCATGTCTGGTGTCCATGGTACCTGGCGGGTGCCAGAAGTTTGTGGGCCAGCGAGAGCATCTGTGAGAGGAGCCTGCACCGCAGAAGCGGCTGGCAAATGTTTCTGGTAATAATTAACTGTTCCGATGAACCTGCGTAATTCCCTATAGGTCTGAGGGCGTAGCATCTCGAGAACAGGCTTGATCTTGTCCTGTGGTGGTGTCAGACCGTCCGATGACACAACATAACTTAGGAATGTGATGGATGACTGGTGCAATTGAGTCTTTTTATTGTTCAGTTCAATACTAGCGGCTGCTAAAATATCTGTCACGACTTGAACACGCTCCTCACTCTGTTCCAAAGTAGAAGCAAAATCCAATATATCGTCCTTGTATACGAAACAAAAGTCAAGATGGGATAAAGTTTGATTGATGAAACGCTGCCACGTTTGGGGGGCGTTTTTCAACCCAAACGGCATAAATTTGTATCGGAACAGCCCGGAGGGAGTGGTTATGGCAGTCTTTTCAATATCCTCCGGAGCCATAGGAATCTGATGAAATGTGTGCTTACAGTCCAAAACAGAGAAGTACTTTGCACCTGCGAGCGCATGATTGAAGTCTGCAATGTGTGGGACCGGATATTTGTCAATGATGGTGCGGGCATTTAAACGCCTATAGTCTCCGACCATATGCCAAGTACCGTCTTTCTTTTGGTCAAACAGGATAGGACTAACCCAGCAACTGGAAGAAGGTTCAATTATTCCCTTTTGTAACAGATCGTCCAATTGTTCTTTTGCAATTTTCATAAATTCTGGCTAGAGGCGGCGTGGGCGTTGCAATACGGGCGGCCCATCGGTTAGACGTGGCGCGGCACGACAGTCAGATGTCCGTGAAGCGGAGCAGGCAGTGGCGGACGGGCCAAGCTGTGGCGCTGAGGGCACGGAAGTACAGGTGTGCCACCCGCTCGTAGGCTGCGTAAAGGCCGCACACGTGTTAACATGGGCGACGTTGGTACACTGGTTCTTGGAATCGGGCCGTGCCGCTACGAGCGCTGTAGGCACGAGTGGGCGTGGCCGAACAGCAGATGGCTGTAGTTCATCGCCAAGAGCTTGGCAAGTTAATTGTCCATTCGGAACGCAAGGAGCATAAGCACTCGGGCATACCCTATCATTACAAAAGGGGGTGCTGACACAGTTTACAGATTTCACAACATTGTCATTAACGTGCGCGGGCACGGGAACACCAGATTGGCATGGACTGACCTTGTCTGTAGCCGACGAGTCGTCTGCTTGTAGTGCCGTGAGGCGTTGTTGTGTGGAGGCCAACTCGTGGTGTATGTCACGGAGATGCAGCAGCATTTCTGCACATTCCATCTGCAACTTCGAAGGCTTGGCGCACTCCACTAGCCACTTGTTTGTCCAAGATTGCAGCTCCAAGGATAGGCTTACAAACTTCTTAGCACAGCAAACATGTTTGGTGTTAGCTGAACTGTCACTCGGTGAAGCGAAAGGAATATGCTTGTTAAGGGGGGGGGGGGGGGGGGTAAAACACAGTATTTTGCACAAAATCTAGTGACAACTGATAGTGCTTGAGGAAATCAATTCCGAGAATAGGTTCTTCAATTGTTGACACTAGAAACGTCCACTCCAGCTTGCACTTGGGCGAAAGTTTTACTGTATACAAAGTGGAACCCGAACACTGTAGGGTAGACAAGTTTACTGCACGAAGTACTGTTTTGTGTGGTTGCACTTTATTGGTTGCTAAGCGAACTGGCAGCAAAGAGACGTCTGCGCCAGTGTCTACCAGAAAACATACACCTCATCGTAAATCGCGAACATAGACTCGACCCCACTTACTGTTATTGTCCGAAACGGAGTGCAACGTGGGACGGTGCCCGTTGTTTACATCGCAGGAGGTGGCACCATAGCCTACCTGCGGTTGGAGTTTTGGTAAGAACACGGTGACTGGCATTTGAGAGCTTGCTCCCCGAATCTCGCGTGGAAGAACCGTAAGGTTGGGCGGGCCTGTGCTCCTGTGGGTAGTTGCTAGGTGACGGAGTATGTGCCCCAGAGTCTTCCACAGAGGCCGATGCACTGTCGTTGCGGGGAGTTGAAGGTGCAAGCAGGGCGGATAGTTTAACAAACTTGTTATTAGCAGCACCAGACAAGGGCGTGGCGTCAGAAAGCGTCTTAGTGTGGTCACGTCCAGAATGCAGTGCACGGAACTCACGTTGCCTGGCGGAGTATGCTCTGTCGGCGGCGTGTAAACGTTCTTTTACTGGCCTATCTTCATACGCAGAGATTGTAATCTGGACAGGCAAAGGCAGCTTTTCAGTCCAGATTTCTGCGAGCATGTCATCAGGCATAACTTGCTCATCGACGAGAAGACGGATGCACCGCCACAGCTGGGACGGAGACCTGTCGCCGAGACGCTCTTCGTAGATGAGCTGTCGCACATTTTCTCTCCTCTCTCCTGGTTTTAGAGATGCGCTCCAGTATCGTCTATTTCGCCACAGCATACTTCCCTGCTAGGGGGGGGGGGGGGGGGGTGCTTTGACCAGATCGTAAATTAAATCGACGCGGTCGTGAAGATGGTTCATGAGGCAGGCGAAGCGTGTGTCGTCGTCCAAAGCACAGACATTGAATGTTTGCTCAACCAGGTTAAACCAGAACTCCGTGTGAGCGGGTTTGAAGTCTGGTAATTTCGGCAGATTCGGCACTGCAGTCACTGCGGAGGTGCGCCTATTACTTCAGACGGAAGTCGAGCATGCAGAAGATTGCGAGTCCGAATTATTGGCGTCCCGTAATGCGGGAATCGCGAAATTCACTTGACGCCGGGGGAGGCGGCTGAGAAGCGACGGACGCTCGAACGGTGTGAGGATTGTAGTCAAAATGTGCATTCTCATTGACGTGGTAGCTCGGAGAGAAGCCACAAGTGCTTAAGTACGCCAGGGAATGTCCGTTATGCACACAGTATTCACTCGACCATGAGTGGTGGGGCTGGTTTTAGATGTCCTGGTAATTACTGTCCAGCACAGAATTATTGACTTGATTAGAAGCAACACAAGGATCCCACACACGTCCACTAGGATGCACACTCGGTGTGATATTTGCTGTGAGGCGAGCATTGAACACCTGTTGACTAGCCGGCGCGGAAGGATACACACGTGGCGGGAACTGCTTCGAGTTTGAATTTACTAATGGATTTTCCAAAGTAGCAAAACCTTGCTCGACACCACGAACTGTATTGAATTGTGTGTTCGACACAGGAGTAGGAATGTTCCGACCAACACTCTGTGGAGAACATGTGGGAAGGTCCAGGCTAACAAAGCCAGAGTCCACGGCCGTTGGCGGTTGGAAGAAACTGGCGGCACTCGATGAATTCCACTGCATGTTCTGGCTGAAGGATTCTGACGATTCTTGCGGCATGTCCACTACGACGGCAGGAGTGCTGGAGAGATGTTGCTGGAATCCGGGCGGCGGTGAATGCTGAGAGGCCATTGTCTGGAGCTGAACAAAGGCCCTCGCGATCGTGGAGAAACCCGACGCGGTAGGCGCGTAAATAACCTTCGGGCGGTAACTCGGACGCGTATTACACAAAAACGGAGTCACCAGTGAGGGAATATGGAATAGTTGTAGGTAAACAACTAGAATTCACTCAGATACAGATATATTCACACTTAGCTTCTACACAGATACAAGTCCAGAGGCTAACTGCCGTTAGCGTCCAACATCCTTCCCAAAGCCCTCTCCTCAAAGATAGCACACTTATGCACAGAACAAATATCGATATTTATGGCGCTCTACGCCACATATGTAATTAGGCACTTTAAAAAACAGTTGAATGAAAGCTTGATGTTTTGTTAAGTTATCAACTATATACTGCTGCATATTTTATTTCTCATGACATTAACACTTGATATTTATGTCTCTGATACTAATGTTTTTGAGTAATAACGCGCTAAAGAAATATGTATTGATGATTAACCATTGTCAACAAATGAAATGAATATGAGGTATTCTGATAGGGATAAAGATAAGTCATAATTTCAGAAACATTCAGTTATTTCAAAACGTATGTAGTGTTCATCATCGGCACAATTCCTGGTAATCAGTTTACAGTTGCTCTACAACATTTAATCAACAAGACTCTGAGGACTTAATGGTCACTGCACATAGGCACCGTCAAAGTCTAGGCTTCCATTAGCTCTACAGTATTAATTGAAAATACCAGGACAGCTGTGTATTATGTGAATGTTACTGTGGACCAGTTGCATCCCTTCATGCCTGATGTCTTCTGTGACAGTGATGGCATCTGCCAGCAAGTTAATAATCCATGTTATGAGACCAAGATCATGCCACAGTTGTTTAAAGAGCATACTAGTGAATTGTAATTGATGTTTTTGTCACCAAATTTACCTGATTATAACCCGTTGGAAGCCATCATCATGGTCACTATCGGGCGCGAAGTTCATGCCCACAAACTTTGACCTATGCAACCTGAATGCCAGTGTATAGATATATAGTGCCCATACTTCTGGAAATCTACCATGGACTTCTCGAAATTATGCCATGTAGAACCACTGATGTATTGAGCTCCAGAGATGTACCAACAAGCTGTTAAGCATGTGGTGGTAATGTTTTGGCGTATTGGTATATATTACTTCTGATAAATGAAAAAATTCTTGAAGCAATATCAAAATGCAAGCAACTTAATTGCTGAAAATAGATAAGTTACAGACTGAAGTGAGATAATAAAATTACATGCTTCAACTCATCATCAATTATCACCACTTATATTCATCACCAGATATGCATGGTTTGCATTGAAGCTTAAACTTAACATTATGCAAAAATTATTTTTTTAATCAGGTCTGTTTCACTGCAGAACCGACTGCAAAAATGTAATGTATAATGTACTTTTTTGTACTCGGAGCATGATGTAGAAAACCACCTGTTTTACCCATTCATGTGATGGGTCCCATGGCATTAGCAACAACACAGTATGTAACAGTCCTGCCGTTGGATCCAACAACACCGCATGATCCATATTGTTTTCTCTTGTGTGTAAAATGTTTCCTGATAGTGTAATAAAGTATTGTGAATGGTACATTGTATTGACTTGAAAAATAGAAGACAGATAACTGAAATCTCACATATTTAAAGTTGCTCAAACTATATTGTAAAGTATACTTCAGACCCAAATTATGTAAATATAGGTGTCCCACAGGGTAGTGGCCTTGGCCCAGTACTATTCCTCATTGACATAAACGACTTCCCACAGAGCATCAAGCATGGACAAACAATATTGTTTGCAGATGACTCAAATGTTCTAATCAGTGACAAATCACCACATGCACTAAAAGAAAAAGCCAAACAAACACTAAACAGTGTACGTGAGTGGGCATCCAATAATAAACTAATACTAAATCTTAAAAAAACAAATGCTGTTAACTTCTATGTCTGCAAAAAAACCACACTATAACAACTTTAAGTTAAACAATGAAACTATAGAATGTGTAGACTACACAAAATTTCTTGGTATGCATGTGGACAGTCAGTTAAAGTGCGAAGAACATATTAAAATACTTAGTAACAGAATCGCTACAGCATGCTATGCTCTGAGAATTCTGACTGCAGTTTGTGATACTACATGTGTCAGATCTGTATATTTTTCTTATATCCACTCTGTTATTACCTATGGAATAATATTTAGGGGAGTCAACAGTAAAAATATTCAAATAGTTTTCAAATTACAGAAAAGAGCAATTCGTATAATAACCAAGAGTGGCAGTAGGGCTCACTGCCTTGAACATTTCCAAAAGCTGGAAATCCTAACTGTCCCCTGTGAATACATTTTTCAAAGTGTTATGTATGTAAAAAAAAATATTGACTGCTATATGAAAAATTCTTTAGTACACAGCTATGAAACTAGAAACCAATACAATCTGCATCTAGAGAGGAAAAAGAAAGTTAAAACTCAGCAGAGCTTGTTGTACAATGCTGTTAAATTATATAATAAATTACCCCAAAAAATAAAAGATATTGACACAATCGGACAGTTCAAAACAAAACTAAAATTTTTTTTATTAAATAAAAGTTATTACGCAGTAATGGACTATCTGAATTAAAACATGTAGTGCAGTAGCCTGCATTGTAATACATGAGGAAATCAAAAATTGTACAGTACTCTAAGAAAATTACAAATTACACAAGGATATAAAACTAATTTAAGATACCTCAAAAATGTGTGTAAATACAAATTTTATGTGTACAATTGTAGGTATATTGTATTGTATATGATTTTGCTGACGAAATCCACACAATGTAAATTGTTACATGGATTAATAAAGAAATCAATCAATCAATCAATCAAACACCTTGTGTTACATTCTGCTCGAGAGTCCGAGTCACTTGACACAGAGCTTCAGCAGCAGCTAGTCAACATATTTACACCAATGACTCAGTTCAATAGCAAAACACATAACTTGGTTTATTAAATTAACTATCACTCATAGAATAAAATATTTAGCACTGTTTTGTTCAGCTCAATTAAAAATCTAGCAGTACTTGAAGAAAAAAAAAGTGTGATACTACAACCACTTTTAAATTTAAATAATTAAATGCATTTTGTTAATAACCTGTTGTGGGAAACAACTGCAATTTCAGATAAATGCTATATTGTGTCTCACCTGTGTGTATTTCCTGTTTTATTTTTTTCACATTACGAAAGCTGAGGTCACAGTACCTTGCCACTGCCATTCCGGTGTTTTGGCATCAGTCAAGGTGTCCTATATGCTTTCTTTATTTTATTCTTCCTTATTTAAGATTTTGTCTGTTTGTTTTACATCCAGTGTAAGCTATTTTTCCATTGCCCTTTGTGTAACTCTGATTTTATTTACCAGTTTGTTTGTTATAGACTATTCCTGTGAACTATGTGAGTGGTAGAAATATTAAAGATTGTCATCTTTAAACTGGGACAAATTGCCTTCCATATAAAACCCTAAGCTTCTGTTCTTTTTCAAATGCTTTTTGTTCAGGTACCAATTTCCACCTGCCGACATTAATCTGTGGCATATAAACTGCTGTGTGTATTCGCACATGTATGGTTCAGCTTGATCTCTGGCTTTTTTTTAGGTCTCTTGTCATTCGTTTTGATTTTATGGAATCCATGCAAGGGCCAGCATGTATGTTTACTTTGTTAGTTTTTCTAAAATTTCTTGTAGGTCATCTGGCCAATCTGTAAACAGCACAGTGTCATCTGAAAATTGTTGGCAATACGTTACTTTCCATGTAATATTGATTCCTTTGCCCTCTCAGTGTGATGGTGTGGTAGTTGTTAACATCAGTTTTATTTGCTTCTCTTGTTTAGGAGGATTATTTGTGACAGGATGCACTGAGAAAGAAATATTTTTATTATGAGAATCTTGTTATATAGTACTTTGAGGTTTTTAAATGTCCCAATGTCATCCATGTGCAGCAGCAGTCAGACATTACTCCAATTGGGCCAAACTCCTATTGTCCCTAAAGTTCCTCGTGGGTTCCTAGATGGAGTTTGACTGTGGGTCTGTGTCTCATCACTGCAACACATTGCTCAGTTTCTGCACTGTGATCAAGTGAGGTGGTGCTGTAGTTAAGACACTGGTATTGCATCCTAAAGGAGAGGGAGTCCAATCCAGTTTTCTAATAATATCTCTACACTACTGTG
The DNA here is from genome assembly GCF_023864345.2 of Schistocerca serialis cubense. NCBI lineage: Eukaryota > Metazoa > Arthropoda > Insecta > Orthoptera > Acrididae > Schistocerca > Schistocerca serialis. The sequence goes on from NC_064640.1 coordinate 162,411,858, forward strand.
AGTGGATGTTGGCATAGCGCCTTTGAGAAGGGCACAGCTAACTTAATTTCTAGTCCTTGTCCAATCTGAACTTTGCTTCATTTCTAGTGATCCCAACAGTGGCAAGGCATTAAACTCTGTTCTTCTGTAATTCAGATTTAACAATATAAATGATTCTAACAAATTGTAATCCAAATTTTGGTTTGAAGTTACAATACCAAATATAATAGGAACACCAATCATAAAGCAACCATAATTTTTGAAACAAGGTACCAACTTGTCACCATTCTTACCATTGCTGTCTCTCATGATGACAGTCTCACATCCTGCATCACATTCATCTGTTCTTGTATGGTGTGGATTGAAATTGTCTGTTGTACATGTATCATTGTCATAATCTCTTGGATTCCAGCTGCAAATGTAGCACTTCACAGCACTAGCCACTGAAAAATTAAAAGTTTGGTAACATTTAAAATCTGAAGGTCTAATCCAGTGAGCACGTTAAGTAATTTTTAAATACAAACTTTCTTTCTCAGATTGTGGATGATCACATTTAAAGGTAAGCTTTAATAGTTAGGAATTTTACAATTATAAAAATATCTTGGCTACTTTGTCATTTCCAAGAGCAGATTCCATTAGCAGACACCGGGTTTGCAAGCTGAAGTGCATTAGCAGACATCGGGTTTGCATGCTCAAGTGTTACAGAGATTACAAAAATCATTAGTTCACTGAAAATCAATAACTGTTCTGGCTACAGTGCTGGTGTTTCAACCAGAGTACTAAAACCTCTTTCCAACTACATGATAACACTGTCCGCTCTGCCACCCTGCCCCCCCCCCCCCCTCCCACCCCTATATTTGTGCTACCTTTATAGTCACATAATGAGGCATGGAGTATTTCCTGAAAGACTGAAATATACAATAGTAATACCTAATTTATGAATTTGGAAATTAAGAAGTCACCTTTAGTAATAGATCTATCTCCCTCTTCATCATATTTTCAACATTTTTTGGTAAGGTAGGTTATAACAGAAGACTGAACAACTTTACTGATAGTAGCCTTTTACAAAATACTCAGTTTGGTTTCCATAAAGAATTCTCCATAGAGGTAGTAATATATGATGTCATTAACTCAGTTCTGGTAGAATTAAACACGAAAAAATATGTCGTTGGCATTTTCTGTATCTAGCACCAACGATGGTTGTGTAGAACAGCCTTACAGCTTGTTCACTGCCAAAAGTAAGAAAATATATGTCAACATTCTAATAGCTTGCTAAACTTCTACAGGTATCTTGAGTTTCTTACACTTGTGTGCCAATATATTTACTGATGAATATAATTTTGGTTAGTGATAAGATAGTGTTTAGGATGAATTGTGAAATTCTCAGCCACAATATTGGAAGTAAAAATAATACCCATACAGCTGCGCAGCCTTGATTAGGACTCTGAATAGACTGGTGCAAAAGTCTTTAACAAGCCGCCCATCCAAATTGGGCCATAAACTGAAAAATCCAAGATATTCAAAATTAAAGGAAAGATTACTTTCCTGGAACTCCTTTATAATTTGTCAGAATATTTTGGAAGCTAGGATGTAAATTCTTCTTAACAAAATGTTTCACAAGGGGAAGGCCTCAGACACGGCCAACCGATTCGGCTCAATTTTGGTAGGTTGCTTGTGTACAACTTAAAACGAAGGAATCTAAGATATTTTGGTTCAACACCCCCACGTTTTTGAGAATATCACCCCCAAATGTTATGATGAGCAATCGACTCCAAATTCGCAGGATCGATAGATAATTGTAAATAGAGCATTTTTCATCATCAGGTATGGGGTCCGCAAACGCAAACTTTTCCAGAAATTGGGGAAAGAAACTCTTACAACTGACACTTGTGTACCTATATGGTAAAGACATTCCGCCGGCAGCAGCGATAGCGCAACGGCGAAGGTAACTGGTTGCGAATCTGAAAACCCGAGTTCGAATCTCAATGAAACTGTCCGGATATTCTTTTCGTTTGTTTTTTCCATATCTCAATTGATAGGGATAGGAGGGTTAATAAGGTAAGTAAATCAATAAGGAATTAAATAATAAGGTAGGCAAATAAATTTCTCAAACCTCTTGGGATAGTAAACAACTAAAATGTTACTTCAGGTTACCTTACAATGGCTCTTCCAGTCACTGTTACGTGTCCTCACTTTTCTTCGAACAACTAGATGGATGGTACTTGTAATATAAACATTCGAAACAAATATACACACGGCACCAAGAACATTTAATGAATGCAAGCTTTCGACAGCTACATTATTCCTTCCGAAGCGTCGGCGGAAAACAAACTTGGTTTACATTTAAAAATATATCTTTTCGGGAATTAATTTTGATGCGTACCATGCATTCGATATCATTGACTGAAAAATCGGAGCTGAAAGTTGGTTATGAGTTATGCTGTGAATAGTTATTGCATCCGTGCGGTTGTGCAATTCCCGCTGGGTTTCCAGAAGCACACTGCAATTCTGAAGCCTAGAAATAAAGTTTCTAACCTGGCGATAGAAATAAACATCTCACGGCTGGCACACATGTGTGCTGTTTTGGCGGTATTACTATCACTGTGCACGTCGGCTGACCCTCGTCATCTATAAACGTTGTGTCATATATTGTAGTATTAATTTGTCCACTCCAGGAATCCAATATTAGACAAAAATTATCAGAAACGTATGGTTTTAAAACATTCTCAAGAAATGTTCTATAAATCGCATTCGTCAGTTTCCCGTATTTGGAGCAGGTAACGTAAACACTTTTCAACGAGTCGGTTAAACGATTGACCACTGCTATAATCCGAAGACCAAATGTAACATTCGTTTCTTGTAAACACAGGAAAAAGTTAGGCAACACTTTTCCAGAGGCTGTGATGACATATTGCGCAGTGTACGAATGTGTTAGTTTGTTTTTACTACCAGCTGCAACAAGGGTTCGTTTTTCTCCCTTATGCGATAACGTGCGTCGAATGTTCACCCGATACTCGCATCCTTTCTGATCGGGGTTGATCACGTAATCACGATTAAAACCGTTCATAAGTTATGCCGTTTTATGTGATGAAAAGAGCCGCCACTTTCTGTATATCTTCTGTATTTTGAACCTTCTTATGAGAGACACATTTAGTGACATGCCGTTGGCGAATTTTATGCTCCGATTTGAAATTTATTGCCCAAGATAATGATGCAGCAAACGTAAAATCCTTGTTGGCCATATATTGAAGCACTGCATCTGCAGCCCACTCCTGAAGTATTCTCGTTGTTACATTCTCGTTACGACAACGAGATTCAACAAATCGGTCGTATGTCCACTTGTTTAGTGCCTGGTCTTTGTCGTATCTTGTCCCTCCTTTAACGATATCACTTTCCCACAAGTTCAAGTCCTTCTTCCTTTTCAGGGCTGTTGTTGCTCCATTCTTTTGCTGTGTTTGTAAGTTCCAATTTGGATGATTCCCGGCTAGCGCTACCGTCTTTACTTTCACTTCAAGGAGTATAGCGCCGTAGCTCAACCGGTTCGTAATACTCATCAGGAACAGATGAAGCACATATTCCCAGTGACGTGGAGATTTCCAAAGTGTTATGACAATTTTGCGATTCACTAGTCAGGATATCTTCCAGTGAATCACCTTCTGCTTCGTCTTCATGGTATAGTACCTTCAGTATCAACAAAAGTCATTCCGTTTCGTCAGCTCCAAAAATCGCTCGACGATAGCCACTCCTATCAGTCTGGAATGCCAAAAAACAGAACTGCCTGCTTCCGGTAGTGCATTTATAATGCACCTGTCTTGGAACACTTTTACAAATCAAAACACAGCGTCGGTAATTTCCCGCTTGCCATCGTCTGTGACAGGCTCCCACCTATATATTACAGCGGTAGTCGAAGGTTGTACATCTTCCATTATTCAGATTATGCACCTGAAAGATATGATACAACAAACAATAACTAGCTACTACGGCATAAACAGACGAGCTAATTACTACAAACTACATACAGTACTCGTCATATGTTACTTGCGGAAGAACTCTGTATTCATTCACAAAACGTATTTCATTTGGGGCATTAACGATGGAAAAATCACTACATGTATCCGCGAGGTTCACAGCAGCCTAATGGCGAAAAACAACTCTTTCTGATTGGCTTCTATAAGGCTCGTGCTGGACACCTTCACTCTTCCACGTTCACAACTATGATATGACGAAGAGCCGGCCGAAGTGGCCGCGCGGTTCTGGCGCTGCAGTCTGGAACCGCGAGACCGCTACGGTCGCAGGTTCGAATCCTGCCTCGGACATGGATGTGTGTGATGTCCTTAGGTTAGTTAGGTTTAACTAGTTCTAAGTTCTAGTGGACTAATGACCTCAGCAGTTGAGTCCCATAGTGCTCAGAGCCATTTGAACCAATATGACGAAGATGCAACCGGCACAATATAACTCTCCCCTCGTGCATTCTGTCCCGTGTCTCGCAGTAAACAAGCGTCGCGCGGCTGGCTATCTGTGATCTCTCGTGAGGATTCGCAGCACTCTTACTAGGAGTTATTTTCATGTGACAAGGCTTAAAAGTATAATTCTTTACTAACTCACGGCGTTTGGGAAATTAGTTTGCCTACCTTGTTATTATCATTCCTTATTGATTTACTTACCTTCTTAACCCTTCTGTCCATATCAATTGAGATGTGGAAAAATTCAAACGAGAAGAATAACATCCGCTAGGTTTCTTCGTGATTCGAACCAGGGTTTTCCGATTCCCAATTAGTTACCTTGCGCGTTGCGCTACACGTGCTGATACCGAAAAAGCGTTTACCATGTGGGTACGGAAGCGCCAGTTGTAAAAGTTTCTTTCTTCCATTTCTGGAAAAGTTCGCGTTTGCGGACCCCATACTTGATGATGAAAAAGGCTCTATTTACAATTATCTATCGATCCATCCAATTTTGAGTCGATTGCTCGTCATAACCTTTAGGGGTGATTTTCTCAAAATTTCGGGGGTGTTGACCCAAAATATCTTAGAGTCCTTCGTTTTAGGTTGTTCACAAGCCAAATTTGAGCCGAATCGGTTGGCCGAGTCTGAGGCCTTCCCCTTGTCAGTGTAAACAAATTTTAAGTTTTCCATTATATAGATAACTGATAGTATTTTCGTAAACCAGTATAGTTATATAAATGTTTAGTGTGAAGCAATAATAAAAACATTATGTGGAGAAGTTTTCTTCTGAATATCTGCTTTTCTACTTATGATATAATATCCTGTTTTATAATGTATTAAAAGTAATAAAAATGATAACTGATTACCATTAGTTGCAGTTTGTTGCTAGATTACTATACAGGAGCAGCCTATGATAGTTGCTTCTGCCTATTAATATATAGCTTAATGTGTTACACATTCCTGAAGACTCTTGTACATGTTAACGTTTACGAAATGCAGTATGTGAATTAATGATAAACCTAACGTTGTGTTCCCATCTGCAGCAGTTTATGTAGTTTGTGCTGTATCTCCCGCTGACAGAGCCACAAACTGTTCACTTGATCACCACAGGTTGCTGCAGTTCTGGCCCACTAATGACACTTCCTCTGGAATTCAGATGAAAATAATCTGCAGCAACACACAAATACTATGAGTTGTTAACAACTGAACTTCCAGCAGCTGCCACGGTACCAAGTGGTATCAGCTTCACTATCAGAGGCACAAGCATTACTGCAAATGGTACTGCCATCATAGCAGTGCCTCGATTCTGTGAGTCGTGTGCCTCTGCCAGTATCTGTCTACGAGATGAGGATTTAGGTAATTGTCCAACTGCTCTGCAGTCAGTTCACACTCCGGGCTTAACACTGACTGCACATAGCAGTTCCTCAGTCAGAGTTCTTTCAGCATGTTCTATGCTCTGCACTCTGTGCTAGCCATGCCTAGCAGGTCACCAATCAGAGTCCACCACAACTCACTAATTCACAGCATTTTGTCTACAGGCTCATTGCCTTGTGAGGTGCTATTGCTGTGGACTTCATCCATGTATTAACATCCCTGTGTTATGTTAGTGATTACCTCCTAGGACAATCCAGGACAATGCTACTGCCAACTCAGATTCCAGGAAAGTGTTATTGTATTTTATTTATTAGACTCCATGAAGTTCCATTGTTATTGTCTACCTAGACACATTAATCATAGTGTGTTGGTGCCCTCAGTCATGAACACTACAATGATGACAAGGATCACCATCTGCTCCCTTCTTGTCTCACTACAATGGCAACAAGGATCACTGTTTGCTCCCTCATTGTCCTACTACAGTGGTGATTCAGATCATAGTCTGATTCCTACTTGTCCCACTGCAATGATAATGAGAATCAATGTTTACACCCTCCTTGCTCCTAAAATGGTGACAAGGATCAAAATTTGCAACATTTAGTCACACTCACCAGCACCGACGATTGAAGACTCAATGTTCTTGTCCCCACTACCATAGAGAGGAGAACACTTGACTTAAGGATAATGTCCCCACAGTTTTGTTCTTTCCCAGATTAGCCTTCCATACCCAGGCACTACTTCAGACCGTTGCTGATAATTTTCGCTGCATATGTGCGCTCTCAGTGCCAACTGTTTCTCTTAATTTTTCTCCTTGCTTATTTTGGTGCTCGCCCCTATCACATTCTTCTGTTCCTTAACCCAAGTACAAACCATCCTACCTGTTGTATATCCACTTTCAGGACCAATTCAATGCTTACTCTGGCAATTTTCGTGCTCCAATGCACACTCTACATTCTGTAGCGTCTTCCTGGATACCCTTCTGTTCTCTTTGCCTCATTCCCAGCGCTCATCCACACATTACATATTCTGTGGCATCCTCTATGCCACATTTCAACACCTTACACATTTCATGGTATTCTCCATGCCACTCTTTAACACCTTCCAGGCTTTCATTTTTTAATTACTTACTCAAAACTTTCAGGACTCCCACCACCTTACAGCCTTTCCCCACCCTCTGACACAGAATCTTTTCGTGTTCCCATTTACCCATGCTCACATGCCATTTCCTTCCATCTCCTGTTCCTCCAGTGGCACCTTTTCATGCCACCAGCACTTTCCAGAGTGACCTCACAAGAGCCATCAGCACTGCTGCAGGCACCATTGCTTTCAGTGGCATCGTCATGTCCAATGGCATCATTGCTTTTGGCATCAAATTGCAGACTTTACATGCTTCTGGTCTGGCTCTCGTGGGCCATCCTTCCCTGCTTAAGCTTACCCACAACCCAGCCCTGTCAGGTCCCTTCTGCACCTCCTGAGGGATCTCACACACTTCTCCTATTATCCCCCGGAAAGGCAACACACCTCATGCTTTGCACTGGTTTCAGATGAGCAACATAACAAAATACAATATTCTTCCTTCAAATGCTTTCTTGGTGATTCTGTTGTTTTCCATTCTAGCCACATGTCCAGCCCATTGTAGTCTCCTACTTTTTAATTTCTGGTTGATAGTGGGTTGCCATTCTCCAAAACAGGCCCAAAATTTTTCTCATTATTTTTCTTTCAAACACATTCAGTTTTTCTCTTTAATTCTTTGTAAGCGTCCAGCTTTCTGAACCATACAGTACTATGGGGTAGATGACAGTGTTGTATATCTTCATCTTTGTGGTGATTGACAAAGCTTTACTTTTGAGAAGGTTGCTTAGTGAGTACAGACGTGTTGACCCTGAGGCTATTCTTTCATTTATATCCATTGTTATGTTATTTTTACTGTTTAAATGTGATCCAAGGTATTTAAACTGAAGAACTGTTTTAAATTTAGGATGTTGCTCAACTTAAAAGTAAGGATTTGGATTTATGACTTGACCTATTTCCATATATTCTGTTTTCTCTTGGTTAATCAAAAGCCCCATTTTGCTGGAACTATGCCTGAGAGACTTGTACAGGGTTATTACAAATGATTGAAGCGATTTCACAGCTCTACAATAACTTTATTATTTGAGATATTTTCACAATGCTTTGCACACACATACAAAAACTCAAAAAGTTTTTTTAGGCATTCACAAATGTTCGATATGTGCCCCTTTAGTGATTCGGCAGACATCAAGCCGAAAATCAAGTTCCTCCCGCACTCGGCGCAGCATGTCCCCATCAATGAGTTCGAAAGCATCGTTGATGCGAGCTCGCAGTTCTGGCACATTTCTTGGTAGAGGAGGTTTAAACACTGAATCTTTCACATAACCCCACAGAAATAAATCGCATGGGGTTAAGTCGGGAGAGCGTGGAGGCCATGACATGAATTGCTGATCATGATCTCCACCACGACCGATCCATCGGTTTTCCAATCTCCTGTTTAAGAAATGTCGAACATCATGATGGAAGTGCAGTGGAGCACCATCCTGTTGAAAGATGAAGTCGGCGCTGTCGGTCTCCAGTTGTGGTATGAGCCAATTTTCCAGCATGTCCAGATACACGCGTCTTGTAACGTTTTTTTCGCAGAAGAAAAAGGGGCCGTCAACTTTAAACCGTGAGATTGCACAAAACACGTTATCTTTTGCTGAATTGCGAATTTGCTGCACGAATGCGTGAGGATTGTCTACCGCCCAGATTCGCAAATTGTGTCTGTTCACTTCACCATTAAGAAAAAATGTTGCTTCATCACTGAAAACAAGTTTCGCACTGAACGCATCCTCTTCCATGAGCTGTTGCAACCGCGCCGAAAATTCAATGCGTTTGTCATCGGGTGTCAGGGCTTGTAGCAATTGTAAACGGTAAGGCTTCTGCTTTAGCCTTTTCCATAAGATTTTCCAAACCATCGGCTTTGGTACGTTTAGCTCCCTGCTTGCTTTATTCGTCGACTTCCGCGGGCTACGCATGAAACTTGCCCGCATGCGTTCAACCGTTTCTTCGCTCACTGCAGGCCGACCCGTTGATTTCCCCTTACAGAGGCATCCAGATGCTTTAAACTGCGCATACCATCGCCAAATGGAGTTAGCAGTTGGTGGATCTTTGTTGAACTTCGTCCTGAAGTGTCGTTGCACTGTTATGACTGACTGATGTGAGTGCATTTCAAGCACGACATACGCTTTCTCGGCTCCTGTCGCCATTTTGTGTCACTGCGCTCTCGAGCGCTCTGGCGGCAGAAACCTGAAGTGCGGCTTCAGCCGAACAAAACTTTATGAGTTTTTCTATGTATCTGTAGTGTGTCGTGACCATATGTCAATGAATGGAGCTACAGTGAATTTATGAAATCGCTTCAATCATTTGTAATAGCCCTGTACATGTCTTTCAGTTCTTCTTCAGTTTCACTCAGCAACAATGTATCATCTGCTTAAGCTAGGAGTTTTTCTTCACTGTATTCGAATCGGAGACCATTGTATAGATGGAAATTACTCTCTTGAACCACTTTCTCTAATGCAAGGTTGAAGAGGACACATGAAAGAGCATCTCCTTGTCATAAGCCTGTTTTCATTGGAAAAGTGGGGGATAGGGATCCTCTGAACTTTACTGCTGCCTGAGAGCCATCCATGCTCAGTTGTATCATCCTAATGATTTTAATGGGTATACTAAATTCTCGTAATGCGTTATAGAGGCTATTTCTGTGGATACTGTCATAGGCTCACTGGAGGTCAATGAAGAGACAGTGGATGTTTTCATTAAAGTCCCAGTATTTCTCAAAGATCTGTTGTATAGTAAACAAATTATCAGTTGTTGAACAGTTTGTTCGAAATTCAGCCGGGTAGTCCTGAATAATGTTTTCTGCGTAAGGTTGAAGTTTTTCCAGAATGATCATTGACAGGATTTTGTATGTTATGTTCAGCAGACTGATTCCTCTGTAATTTCCACACTCCATTCTGTTTCCTTTCTCGTGTATGGGACAAATTATTGCAGTTTTCCAATCTTCAGGCAGTGTTTCAGTTTTCCATATCATTGTGAAAAGGTTATAAACTTCTTTGTGTAGTTTGCTTCTACCCTCATTTAACATCTCTGCTGATATCTGGTCCTCGCCTGTTGTCTTGTTGTTTTTTGGCTTTTGAATGGTGTGGATCACTTCCTGTTCTGTGATTCTACATTTGTCATTATTAATGCTGTCACTCTCAGACATTGCGTAATTGAAGGTTATATGCTGATCACTGCAATTTAACATTTCTGAGAAATACTCTTTCCATCTTTCTAGGATATCTTCCAGCTATGTTAGCATATTTTGATTTTTATCTTTTATGAATAGGTTTTCACTTTGATAACCACTCTTACTTTTCTTTGAATACTGAAACAACTTCTTTGAGTTTCCATTCCTGCTTTCCACCTCTATAGATTCTAGGACTCCGGTTAGATATTTACTCCTTAGCTTCTTGCAATGCCATTAATCAGTTATTTATTTCAGTCGCATAGTTTTCTTTAACAGACAGTTCCTTGAGTCGTTCAATGTCTAAATTAGGTTTTGGTGTGGCTTTTGGTTGTAACAATTGAACAAAATAAAATATGCCTTCCAATAATCAGTGTCCTTTGCCAAACCTGCTTGGTCGCTTGTTCAGGTCTCCTCACACCAGTGGCACAAGGTGCAGTCACAAGGTCTTCTTGTGACATGAGGGTTGGAGCTGTTCCTCTTCTGGACACTCTACTCATGCCAACTGCAAGACTTCCCTAGCCCTTCAGTTATGTGCTTCTGGTAATTTCAATGCAAACCTGGATCACACAAGGTCTTGCCTTTGACAGCCAAATCGACATTCCACCATTATGACCTCGTGTCTCCATTGCCCCATCGAGTAGCCAGCTCCACCTAATAAGAAAATGAGACTGCATGTCTCTCTTTTTCAGGTTCACTCCTACCAGTGCTCATCTGAGCCAGATTCATGTGCCATGATCACATTTAAGCCACTTGCCTTCAGCCAACAATCCCCGGGTCCATGTCTCCCGACACAGCCACCCACCGTACAGTCGTGTACTGCAGGTTGCCACATTAATGACACTCCCTCTGGAGCTCAGGCAAAAACGGTCCACAACCACAACAAATATGCTGGGTAGTTTACAAACAAACTCCAAGAGTCACCACGGTACCATGTGGCACCAGCCTTTCCACCAGAGGCAGAAACATTACTGCAAACAGTGCTGCAATTGCAGCTCTACCTTGATTCTGTGGGTCTGTCAATATCCTTCTACTGACCACTCTGCAATCATTTCACACTGTTTGCCTTATGCCTAGTGATTCCTGAATTGGAGTTGTTTCTCCAGGAGGATTCTATGCTCTGGGCTCTAAGCCAACTGTGCCAAGCAGTCCGTCAATCAAAGCTCTTCCACTGAGTGCCTTGTACACTCTACACTGCCAGCACCTAGTAGTCCATCAGTTGGAGTCTACTTCAGCTTATCACTTTGTGGGATTTCATCTCTGACTCGTCTTCAAGCTCGTCTCATAGGGCACTATCACTGTGGACTTCATCCACATCTGAACATCCCCTGGCAATGTCGGGGAGTACCCACTAGGACACTCCAGCACATTATCAGTGCTTACTTAGTAGGACATTACACTGCTTCAGTGAATAACTATCAGACCTAATCGAGTAGTGCCAGCTCACTCTCCAGGAAACTGTTACCGTCAACTGGAGTAACTACACAAATTTTGCGCATTTTGTTATTTTCATAGTTTTTCTGACCTTGTCTCACAACTGCCAATTTTTTACCAGAGTCATCAGTGTGGTTAGTGGCATCATAGTTATCAATACTTTTTGGTGGAACACTTGCCAGTATCATTTTGAGGTTACTAAAGTAGGCAATAATATCATTTCTGCCCACTTTGACATGGCATCTTTTGATGTTTGAGCAGATCCATTTCTGTAGATGGGTCTTGCTTCTTTTTACAAATAGCCAAGCCCAGTCCTCTCCCCATAAATTATTTTTGAATCCAACCTCTCTGTGTCCACATTTATTGAGGTATGATTTTTCAGTCATTCTTATATCACTGAAATCTAGAGGTTGATGTCGGTAGCTACAAGTCATTATGGCCTCTACCATTCCTTTTCCTTCAGCCAAATTTAAAAGACACTGACTGGCAACACTTTGAACATGTTTTCTTTTAAATTTATTCAAAATTGTTTTCATGAGGACACCAAACTTTTCCTCTGCATTTCAAAGTGGTCTTAAATGCTCTCCTTAAATTCTCCATAGTATAACTGCAATATTTTGTTGCCCCTGGACTACTTTCACAAACACTGGGCACTTTGAAATCTCAAATATAAAAAAAGAACATGAAATAAATGTTGTGTAAAGTAAGCCTGCTAGTTGTCCACTTTTTTAAATAGTTCATCATTATAATCAATCAAAGTGATTTTATGAAAAATTCGTGATAGTTTATTCAATATAACTAAAAATCTGACCTACTTAGCATATTATATACATCATAAATTGCTTACCTTCTCATTGTAATATGGAAGTACACAGTGATTTTTCAAATACGAAATCTTAACTGCTTCTTTGCAGCATACTGCAGTGAGTTGTCTCAGGGTTGCCAAGTTAAAAAGTTATGATATTTTTAGACATCGATATATACTATCGATTGCATAACTACCAACATTACACTAATTTAATTTTTAGCATTGGAAAATATTGAATTCAACAAGGTACTTCATTGAAGTTACACTTCTAGTGCAGATTCCCCCAAGTTGATGGTACTGTGTTTTGTTTATTAGACTCAATAAAGTTCCATTTTATTGGCTACCTGGGCACATCAACCATAGTGTGTTGTTTGCCTCAGTCATAAATACTACAGCTTGAATGTGTCAATTTTCAAGGAAGTAAATAGTAACCTGGGACACAATATGTGTGGGAAAACCCTAACACACAGACTGTCAGCAACATCAGGATTTAAATCACCATCCACAGCAGAGAAAGAACAATATGTGAACTGGAGTTACTTGGAGAAAAATTGGAATACCTTACTACTGTGTTGTTAAGAAATCAGCACTTGTCCTCAGCTGTAAAACAATGTTATAAACATCATAGAGAGGTCACAGTAGTGTACAACCACCAACAAAACCAAGGGTATTTTTATCTCTCATTAAAAATGTCACTCACCGTGTAGAAAAGATATTGGGAAACTGACATATCAGTGTAGTACAGATACCCACAAATTAAATACAGGAATGTGTAAGGTAAGCAAAGGATGCTCACCAACCACTAGAAAAAGCAGTGGTACACAAAAATCATGAATTGTGTACAAGTGTACTATAAAGAGAACAGTGGCAAAGCAAATGGAAGAGGATAAAGGCAACTATAGAGCAGAAGAAAAGAGTAGGTGAACTGTAGATCAAGAAATTTTGCAGTTAGGAAACCATTGGTTTCGATTTAATGAATTCAAGCCCTGCCTGCCAAGAGGGTGTGGGTACTGTCATATGCTGTAGAGAGAGGCACAAGAGGCTGCCGAACACAACAATAATTTCAGTCAGTAAGATAAAACTGTTAAGCTTAATGGTATATGGCTTCCAATACTGAAGAGGAGGGAGACCAGTCTCCTTTCGCATGGCAATAGTGATGGTATATGAGAGCAGTCAACAACAGCCAATGGTATTCACATTTAAAAGAAAACATGTGACATCATGCCTTGTCACAAATAATCTTTGCTATAAAATTTCACTAGATCCAGCAGAGAGCAGGTGGACACATTGAATTATAGAAGCCACAACCCCCCTCCACCCATAATCTTCCTCCACCTAAGAAGTCCTCTGCTGATGGGGAAAGATGTATGTTCCAGGAAAATCCATTTGGTTGCTGCATAGTAGCCACAAGATTTAGAATAATCGTAGCTGATGTGCTGCTGGGCACTACTTAACTGTATATTAATTAGCATATCATTAAACTAATTATATTACAAATGTGAAGGTGATAATAGTAATACATTCAAAAATTATAAAATGCAGTATGATTAAACATTATCTGTTATTTTCATAATGCTATGTTTTCACCAGAATAAATGCATGATCTTACATATAGGGAAGCAGAAACTTTCAACATTAACGTGTGATTTATACGTCATCTGGTGGTAAATAAGTGTACATCTACATGATTACTCTGGAATTCTCGCTTAAGTGTTTGCCAGAAGGTTTACAGAACAACTTTCAGACTATTTCTCTACTGTCCCATTCTGTCATTTCTCCCTATGTAGGTGGGAGACAGCAAAATAGTTTGGCAGTCATAGGAGAAAGTCGACGATTGAAATTTTATGGAAAGTCATCACAATTAAAAAGCCTTTGTTATTACTATTAACCACCCCTCTTGCTTATCATATCCTTAACACCCTCTCCACTACTTTGCAATAATAAAAAGGAGCTGCCATTCTTTGAACTTTTTTGATATTCACTATCAATCCTTTCTGACCAGGCTCCTATACTGTGTAAAAATATTCCAAAGAGTATGGGCAAGCATAGTGTAAGCTGTCTCTTAAGTAGATTTATTGCACCTTCTAAGTGTTCTGCCAATAAACCACAATCTCTGGTTTCCACCCCCTTCCCCCAACACTTCCTATATAATGATACCAATTTAAGTTGTTCATAATAATAATCCTTTGGTATTTAGTTGAATCGACACCCTTCAAATCTGCATGATTCATGTAACCAAAATTTAAAGGAATCTTTTGGTATTCATGTGATGGACCTAATTTTTGTTTAGTGTCAATTGCCACTTTTTTTACCTTACAGATATCTTGCCTTCACTATTTTGAAATACATTTTGATCTTTTGATGATGTTAATAGATGGTAAAAGATATCATCATGTGCCAAGAATCTACTTGCTTAGAATTTTTTGTTGCGAAGAGGTCTGGTATGGTGTTGTAAAATATTTGTGTGTTGTGTTGGCTCTTGAAGTCACTGCTCTAAATAATTTTTGGAAAAAGCATTGCAGAAGATATTAGATTCTAATCCTGACCTATTTTTTTATGTGGTTTCACTAAATTATTTTAAGTAAGTGCCCTGATAGTTTCTTAAGCAAAGACATTGCCATTTTCCTTTTCCTTCCTTGTCAAACCTAAGATATTAAATAGCTTTTGCTTTACTGGTGTCATGGTGTTGATCAGCTTGGTGCTAAGGTTTATCAGTAGCCTCAGCTTAACAGCAGTCTGTAACATGGATAGTGTGTCATGCACACATATCTTCGGACTTCAAAAAGTAAGTTACACATTATTATAGCACACCAACTAACTTTTATTGAATGCTGCACTACACTTCAGAGTGACACAGATTCATTACATATTTTTTGAAAATAGTCACAAAGTCTCTGTACACAATGGTCAGAATATATTCAATGCCTCAATGATAGAAATCTGCCTTGAGGTAACAGAGTCATTGAAGAACTGCTCTGTGAATATCCTCATCATTGGAAAATCACATTGTGTAAGATCTGGACCTCCTGACCAGCATCACCTATGTCTGAGCAGCCTTGGTCAAATTGTTGGAATCATTTAACTTCTGCATTTGGTTCACATACTACCAGAATTTCATCATGAACCTGTGTGCAGATTGGATGTTTTGCCCACAAGACTCATATCGTCCCACTTACTTCAACTCTGGAGTATGTTTCCAGCTGCCATGCCATTTCAGTCGCACACTGTGATACACCTGTTTCCTGAACAGCATCAGGAAACCTGTGATACACCTATTTCCTGAACAGCGTCAGGAAACCTGGAACATTGAATTCTCTTCTGACAAAGCTTTACTCTTGCTGAGAAATTGTGTTACCATGAGACGCCTCGAGTAATTTGTTTTATGAAGTCCCTACATTAACCTAAAACATCAAATTTAAGTGTTTCTTAGAAGATAATCTTGGGTGGAGTAGCTGATATTGTCCAATAGAAACTTCTTTAATCCAGTCTTCATCTCCACTACATTATCTGCATGAAATTCAGATGCAGAAGGCGGTTCCTGAATACATGTGTGCCCAGGAATCTTTTGTGAAGTATGTTTCAAAATACTCTGTTTTATGAAGAGATCTTTAACTACTGCCAGCTATAATTCTTGTAATGTGCTTTTGTATTCTGCAACAAAAGTATCTCTGTAATAAGAATTTGCCCAGAAAATTCGATAACTCATTAATGAATAGAAATATGCAGAATAAACTATTTTTATCTTTTTTGTATCATCTATATCAGTAATCTGGTGTACTGCTAGCATGGGTGACACAAGGTGCTTGATTAGCTCTAGGTGTTGGGTTTTCTAACTGAGGTTTTGATCCATCTGTACTATGAAAAACTTAACACTTTGTACTTCTTGTAGTTCATTGTTTGAGAAACTTTTTTTCGAACTTGTGAAGTTCGGTAAGAAGTACTGAACTGTATGTACTAAGCCTTGCCAAAACTTGTCATAAACCATCTGTTGATGAGCTCCAGTATTTCATTAGCTGCTTTCTCAGTAAAGGGACTGATATTACATTTTATTCTTATATTTGTATCATCTACAAAAGGTGCAAAATATGTATCTTCTGAAACTGCAAGTGGAAGATCATTTTTGTATATCAGAAACAACAGAAAACACAAAACTGAACTTATTGATACACTTTGCCTGATTGCTTCAAATTCCAAGTGCCTGTCATTATGGCATTGACATGGAACTGAGGCACGTTACTTTCTGTCATTCAGACAAGATAAAAACCATGAACCTGACATGGCTAGTATTCCATAATATTTTAACTTTTGCCTGAGGTTATCATGATCCACACAACCAAAAGCCTTTGACAAGTCGCAAAATATTTTCAATGGTAGAAATTTTTGATTTATTGATTCTAGTTTATCATCTGTCAAAATAAATGTAACCTGTGTAAGTATGTTCCAAATAGTTTTTATCTTTTTCTTTTTTTTTAAGGACCATATATTTTGATGCCAACGACTTTGCTCAGAATTTTACAGTAAAGTTTGTAATGTGATTTAATTCTATCATCATTTAGTGTCCCTCGATGCCAAGTGCAGTGTTTTCTTAGTCTGACATGATATTCTGATCCCATTTCTGAACTGGGGGTATATGTGCATTTAGTCTGCTTCCATTAGTCAATTTCTTAGGAAAACAATTTTCAAAGAAGGCTATGTCATAGACTATATTATATTTTTCACTTACACCAGGGGTGTTGTGCTCATCTTTCCAGTGTGGGTTTTGCAAATATTATTGAAATCTTTAATTCCTTTTTAATTTATTACCTATGTAGTTTTTCAATTATCTTTATTTATATCATGCACTGATACTGAATGTTACCAGGTGACCATCATGGTCTAAGAGGCCATGTACTAAAGGAATTACACTCCAACTCTACATCATTAAATATGTTGGCTACCTGACGGGTATAATTTATTATTTTGCTGTTTGTTTTAGTAAAAATGTTGTTACACCCCTTAATTGATTTCTCTGTTTCTCTTTTAACTATTGTCCATGCAGATTTAACTTTAAGTGGATCATTAATTTAAGATGCTATGGCATCTCTGGCGGAGAGCACTCTATCTTTGTGACTTTGCTTCTTTGACAGCTGAGTTCTACTTTTAACTTTTGGTGTGTAACATGTTCAACTGCCATATTTGTTATGTACGAGTGGTTACTAAATGTGTGTTCAATAGTTAGTGTGTGTTCTCTCTCAGCTCATCCTACATGATAACCACAGTGGTGACCCCAACACCGTCATCGTCTCATCTCGAGTTATTTTATGCTTGTTTTTGTCATTTATGAACTTTGTGTGCCAGCCCACATTGTTTCCACCACAATGGATCTACCAGTGACTTTCGGTGCAAGTGTAATGTGTGCCATCAACTCTGCTGATTGCGACCATGTGTGGACAAGTGTACCTAATATGAACTTGGTTAAAAGTGAACAGTTATTTACCCCTGGTCACGCTGGCTGTTGTGGGTTGGCAGGAGAGCCAACACCGGTATGAGAGGAAGCGGAAAGGCATGCGTTTTAGCTCACGCAGGCTGGCGTGAGGTCTGGAACAGGACAAGGGAATTAGACTTTAGCAAAAAAGGATGTAGCTGTGGAATACTTAACTTTAATCCATAAATGGTGAACATCGCTCTTGACGGTACATGTTTTACAGTATCACTAGTAACTGGTAATGGCGCCTTGCTAGGTCGTAGCAAATGACGTAGCTGAAGGCTATGCTAACTATCGTTTCGGGAAATGAGAGCGTATTTTGTCAGTGAACCATCGCTAGCAAAGTCGGTTGTACCACTGGGGCGAGTGCTAAAAAGTCTCTCTAGACCTGCCGTGTGGCGTTGCTCGGTCTGCAATCACTGATAGTGGCGACACGCGGGTCCTACGTATACTAACGGACCGCGGCCGATTTAAAGGCTACCACCTAGCAAGTGTGGTGTCTGGCGGTGACACTGCATTCCTCCCCCGCAAATCGGCGCACAGTTGTGGCATAAGGCTTCTGCCTGCTGTGGGGAGGACCCCATGTTGACGTATGCGACGAGGTGGGGAGCATAACAACAGGCGAGGCTGTGCCACCCGTACCCTGCCATTCGGGCCGCGGGGAGCTAGGAAACGCCTGAAAACCTGCTCCAGGGTGCACGCCAACATGCGGTGTATGCGCCCGTAGAGAGACAGGAGGGGCCGAAGGGTCGACCTGCATCGGGCCGGGGCACCCGACGGGCGAAGACGACATATGGTCCGGAGCGGGCAAGAGTTCTATGTCGGAGGACAACTGGTCACGGGAAGCGATCGGCGGCGCGTGACCCAGAGCGGCGCCCTGCGGTTGCAGCGCCGCATCCACTGTGGGCGTCACCGGCGGGAGAACAGGCGGCGGCGGCGGCGGCGCGTCGCCATGGCGCAAAATGGAAGGCAGCGTCGGTAACACCTGGGGCTGAGGCGAGCCAGTAGATGGGTTCCCAGGGCGCTGACTGGACGGCACCATCGCTGAAAGCAGACGGGGAGTGGCAGATCCCGTGTGACGACAGAGGCGCGGCTGATTGAGATGCCGACGCACCTCACCAGAGGCCCCTAAAACCAGATACATAGCGCGGCCGAGGTAGCGAAGAATGCGCCCTTCGAGCCAACGCCGTGAACCTTGATATTTGCGGTAGTATACAACGTCGCCTGGGTCAAAAGCAGGTGTCTGCCGCTGCACAGGAACCTGATGCGGCGGATGTAGCAAAGACATCAAGGTGCGATGAGGGCGACCGTGGAGCAACTCAGCCGGCGAGCGACCACCTCGGGGCTGAGAGCGATAAGAGGACAAAAAGAGCAATAACCCGTCCTCCCGAGAATGCAACTCTTTCAACTTCAACATCTGTGACTTGAAAGTCCTGATCAATCGTTCAGCGGCACCATTTGACTGTGGCGAAAACGGCGCGGACGTCAGATGTTGAATACCATTGGCCTTGCAGAATGACTGAAATTCTGCGGACATGAATTGTGGGCCATTGTCGGAAACAATAGTCTGTGGAAGACCTTCAATGCAAAAGATAGCAGATAACGCTTGGATGGTGGCAGATGACGTCGTGGAAGACATCCGGACAACAAAAGGAAAATTACTGAATGAATCTACCACAACGAACCATCGAGCATTCCAGAAGGGACCAGCAAAATCGATGTGTAAGTGTTGCCAAGGGGTAGTGGCTTTCGGCCATGCAAAGAATTCCCGCGATGGTGCGGATTGTTGTTTGGCACACGCCATGCAAGAAGAGCACATATTCGTAATCACAGCATCGATTCCGAACCAAGTGCAGTGCTGACGAGCAAGTTGTTTCGTTCTCACTATACCCCAATGTCCTTGGTGGAGAAGCCGTAAGACAGAGGACTGTAACGAACGTGGGACCACGACCCTGGACTGATTATCAGAACGCAACAGCAAAACACCACGTCGAACAAAAAGTCTCTCCTTGTGAGCAAAAAATCGACGAACCAACGGATTCCCGATCCGTGACTTTGACAAGGGCCATTGCATAGCAACAAAACGCAGAATGGTAGCAAGGACAGGGTCGGCAGCTGTGGCTGTAGCTACACGACGAAAATCAATCGGAAACGATTCGACCACGTCATCGGTTTCCGAATCAATGAACATGCAAGCAAGTTAGGAGGAATCGAATGCTCTATCCTCAGCAACAGGCAAACGGGACAACGCATCGGCGTTTCCATGCTTAGCAGTGGACCGATACAAGATATCGTAGTGGTACTGCGAGAGGAAAATAGACCAGCGAATGAATTTCTGCGCTGTACGTGGAGGTACCGGCTTGGTCGGATGAAAAAGCGATGTCAAAAGTTTGTGGTCTGTGATGATGGTAAAGTGACGACCATACAAGAAATCATGAAACTTTGTAACACCAAATACGAGAGCCAAAGCTTCTTTCTCGATCTGTGAATAATTTCGTTGCGCAGACGAGAGCAATTTGGACGCAAAGGCAATAGGGCGATCGTGCGAACCATCTTTGTGCACAAGCACAGCACCGATCCCAAAATCCGATGCATCCACCATCAACAAAAGGGGCTTCCAGGGATCGAATGGCGTAAGGCAAGTATTGGAAAGCAACGCCGATTTCAACTGGTGAAAGGCGCGTTCGCATTTCGTCGTCCAGACGAACGCAACACCTTTACGGCGTAAGCGATGAAGCGGAGCTGAAATGGAAGAGGCGTGTGGGATATATTTATTATAGTAATTTATTTTTCCCAGCACACTCTGTAGCTGCTTCAAATTCTGCGGCGAAGGCAAGCGTTGTATGGCACGGAGGTGCTCTGGACTGGGATGTATGCCTTGGGCATTGAGTACATGTCCCAGATAGGGTAAGTCACGAGCAAAAAACACCCATTTGTGCTTCCGCAAGCGAAGACCATTTTGTCGCATGACCTGAAATAATGTTCTGAGATTGGCTAAATGTTCTTCTTCCGTCTTTCCGGAGATCACAATATCGTCCAGATAGTTTGCTGCAGTAGGGACCGACGCACAAACAGTTTGTAGATATTGCTGAAACAATGCAGGGGTGGATGCACACCCGAATGGCAGTCGTTTGAATCGATACAAACCAAGATGCGTGTTAACTACCAAAACGCGCTGGGATTCTTCGTCCACCGGTATTTTCAAGTACGCATCTGCTAGGTCCAACTTCGAAAAATATTTACCCGGGCACAGTTTGTCAAAAAGATCTTCTGGGCGGGGTAAAGGAAAAGTTGCAGTCACTAGTTGTGGATTCACTGTTGCCTTGAAGTCTCAATTTTCCGGAAGGTTTTTGCAAAATTACTAAGGGTGATGCCCAGAGAGAAGCCTGCACACGTTCAATTACACCTTGTGATTCCAAATTGTATAACGTTTTTGCGACCTCATCACGCAATGCGTGGGGGACATTGCGCGCTCTGAAAAATTTCGGTTGCGCGTTTACTTTCAGTTCCAAATGTGCTTTATAGTTCTGAGCGCATCCGAGGCCCGGTGCAAAAATGTCTGCATATTCTTCACATAGACGAGAAACACTGGCTGAAGGCACAGTCTGGTTCACTGATAGGACCCGATTTACTATAGACAAGTTAAACAACTGAAATAAATCGAAACCAAACAAGTTCACTACAGAAGAAGAACGAAGGGCGTAAAATGACACAAGTTTTGTTTGTCCCTTGTATGTTGCAAGAAGGCTGCACTGTCCTAACACAGGGATCACTTGACCTAAATAGGTACTTAACTTAACATTTGCGGCACGCAACGGAGGTGTGCCCAGCAGTTTGTAAGTGTCTTGATTGAGCAGTGAAACTGCAGCCCCAGTATCGAGCTGGAATGGCGTCACTTTGCCGTTAATGTCGAAGTCCACAAAAAGTTTATCGTCCTGCTGACGACAAGAGTGACTGTCTCTTGCAGCGTGAACTGATACTGGTACAAAATCACTTGCGACTTGACGGGATTGGCGGCGATGTCGTCGCACACTATGTGTAGGACGAACACAGTCACTGTTAGAGAGAGTGGCACTGGGCGGAGTGGCATGAACTATAAGAATTTCCACGGGCGAAGTGTCACGAGCCTGAATATCCTTGGTTCGATTCCGATTCCGGCGCGAAGCAAAGGGCCTGGAATGGTTTTGAGCTTCCGATCTGAGCTTTTTCTGGCAAACACTTTGAACATGTCCTTTTTTATTACAGAAAAAGCAAATAGCTTGGGATGACGGGCAGTTCTCACGCGAATGTCTAGTAGCACACCGTGGGCATGATTTTAGCACTGCATTTGCTTGCCGGCGTGGTACACGTGGCTGAGAGCCTGGCGGCTTTGGTGCGGCTGGGCACGAGGACTGTTTACTGTTCCGTGCAGCCCGCCCGGCGGGCCAGTTAACCTGACACACGGGTGGCGAAGTTTCAAATGATTCCTGAGCAAAGTCAAGTGTGTCCTACCGATCCAATATGTCCATCACTTGTTGAAGGGAGGGATTGACTAGTTTCAAACTCTGTTCCCGTATACGAACATCAGAAACGTTCTGTGCAATTGCATCACGTACCATAGTATCTGAATAAGGGAGTCCACATTGACACTCAAAAGCACAATCCCTAGTAAGGCCTTGCAAGGTTTCAACCCATTCCCGATTAGTCTGACCTGCCGTACATTTTGTACGAAAGAAGGTATACCTTTTCGCAACTACATTGACTGATTCTTTGAAATAGGCATCTAATGCAGACAAAATTTCGTCGTAGGACAGAGTTGTTACGTCGCGTCGGGGAAATAATTTGACTGTCACCCGGTATGTGGTCTCCCCGACGGAAGATAATAAAAAAGGCTGCCGCTGCTCGTTACCTTGAATTCTGTAGGCGGCGAGATTGAATCCAAACTGGCGTGACCACTCCGTCCAGCTTTCCAGTGCAGCATCAAAAGGACGAAAAGTTGGTGCAACTGCATGTTGTGGCTGTGTTAGCGGTGGAGTGGCGGCTGCCGCATCGTTTTGCATTGCACGTTGACCCTGGACGAGCTGTCCAAGGGCATCCAGTAAGGCCTGCGTCTGCTGATTGTGTAAGCAATAAAATTCGGACAGTACATCTGGAGATGGTGGCGAAGCCATTACACAAGTAAATCAGGGCAGTATAGTTACGAACGCGGTGTGGCCTTGTCGCCAAATGTTGTGGGTTGGCAGGAGAGCCAACACCGCTATGAGAGCAAGCCAAAAGGCACGCGTTTTAGCTCACACAGGCTCGCGTGAGGTCTGGAATAGGACAAGGGATTAGACTTTAGCAAAGAAGGACGTAGCTGTGGAATACTTAACTTTAATCCATAAATGGTGAACGTCGCTCTTGACGGTACATGTTTTACAGTATCACTAGTAACTGGTAATGGCGCCTTGCTAGGTCATAGCAAACGACGTAGCTGAAGGCTATGCTCACTATCGTCTCGGCAAATGAGAGCGTATTTTGTCAGTGAACCATCGCTAGCAAAGTCGGTTGTACCACTGGGGCGAGTGCTAGAAAGTCTCTCTAGACCTGCCGCGTGTCGGCGCTCGGTCTGCAATCACTGATAGTGGCGACACGCGGGTCCGACGTATACTAACGGACTGCGGCCGATTTAAAGGCTACCACCTAGCAAGTGTGGTGGCTGGCGGTGACACCACACTGGCAGCCACCTAATCTTACTTGGCTCAATGTGGCCGCTGCCTGGCGTGGCAGCACAACAACAGCCACAACATGGACAGTGCTCGCCACCCAACCACAACGTGGGTGACCTTCCAGTTAGAGACATGTGGTTTATCCTTCATGTACACCATTACAAAAACGGCTCTGAGCACTATGGGACTTAACTGCTGAGGTCATCAGTCTCCTAGAACTTAGAACTACTTTAACCTAACTAACCTAAGGACGTCCACACACATCCATGCCCGAGGCAGGATTCGAACCTGCGACCGTGGCGGTCGCATGGTTCCAGCCTGTAGCGCCTAGAACCGCTCGGCCACTCCGGCCGGCTGTACACCATTACCTTCCGGATGACTTGATGTGCCGGGAAAGTTCCAGAACTGTGAATCGAAGATTTCTATGCATGGGATAGCACGTTCTACTTTACATAGTGTTGCAGCAACCCCCCTTCCCTGCACGCTGTTTTGGCAACACTGGCCACCTTGACCATGCCGGCTTCCATGACTGCCTTACCGTGGTTGCACCATGACCATCTTCTGTCCACTTTCGTAATGGCCGCTGACCATTCTACCGCCACTGGTTACCGGGTCAACCCCCTGTGGCTTCACTGCGACCACCTCCCGCCTACTGTTGCACCGCGTTCTTCGGCAGCCTTGCAGATTGGACACACCGTGCTGACTTATACACTCGTTCCCTCTGCACTGTGTGCTGCATGCAGCCACTGCCCCACACAGACCTCAGGCAATGCACCATTCAGCGCTACCACAGTTCCGGCATCAGAGGCATCCTGCTCTGCTCCTACCAATCTCAGTCTGCTGGAGCTGCCACAACATGTGTAACCTGGCAGTTTCCCTATGCTACCTCCATTACAAAAAGACAATCCAAAAACTTGGTTCACATTAGTGGACCACCTACTGGACATCAACAGCATTTCGGATGACGGCACCTGTTTTGTCTGCCTGGTGATCCACCAACACGCACATACGGACCTCATCAGCGATCTTCTTCTCTCACCACCCTTCTTGCACAAATATTCGACAGCCAAAGCACTGCTCATCAAGTGCCTTCCCCAGCCTCACATTATTCACCTTGTTGCCAAAAAGGATGGTACGTTACACATGTGTAGGGACTACAGGTCCCTTAATGCCCACACCATTATCGATAACTACCCCATTCCACATATCCCGGATTTCATGCAATTACTCATGGTTCTACCTTTTTCTCGATTTTAAATTGTTCCAAGGCATATCACCAGATTCCTATGCATCCACCAGATATTCTGAAGACAGAAAACATCACACCCTTCGCCCTTTGGCCTATTTAAATACTATTACAGGCCTTATGGATTGAAAAATGCTGTGCAGATGTGACAGCGGTTCATTGATTCCATTTTTCTCCCTCTGCTATTTGCCTATCCTTAGTTAGATGGTATACTTATCTTTTCCTCCTCTGCTGACGAACATCAAGTTCACGACAATGCAGTCCGTTAGGCCCTTGCTGCCAATGGCGTTGTGATCAATCGTGATAAATCTCAACTGAGTTCCACATCTGTTACCTTTCTCAGACATACTGTCACTACTGACGGCCTCCAACCAACGAGTTCTCATGTCAAAACCGCACTTGAACTTCCTCTCCTTGAGGATTATGCTCAGCTGTGTCACTTTCTGGGTACGGCAAACTTTTACTGCCACCATATTTGCCCTCACCGATACTCTCTCCCGCAAAAACACCACTGGAAAATGGAAGTTAGAGTGGACCAAACTGATGCTCAGCGCTTTTGGTAACCTAAAAACTGCCCTCACCAAAGCTGTAACACTCGCCCACCCTCACCCTGAGGCCTGTGTCTCGATCACGACCGATGCCAGCTTTGGGTGATGTTTTACAACAGCACACCGCCGGCTCCACCCAACCCCTCTGTTTCTTTTCCAAGAAACGTACTAGGGGCCAGTGCAAGTGGTCGGCTTTTGACCGTGAGCTCTTTGCTGTGTATGAGGTGATTAAACATTTCAGTAGTGATCAGAAGCCACTAATGGATGCTATTCATAATCTGGCTAAGGACCTTCTGCTGAGGCATGTCCGCCATATGGACTACATCTGTCAGCACTCTTCCAACGCATGCTATATCCGCGGCACGGAGAACGTTGTGGCAGACTACCTTTCCCGCATCTGGGTGCTAACCACACCGCTGAATCTGGAGGAGCTCGCCTGACTTCAAGCTGACAACGATGATATACAGTGAATATTATCAGGTGAGGACTCATTGCTCTCTTTCCAGCCCCATATACTACCTGGTTGGATGATCCCTGTCCTTTGTGACACCTCTACAGGCACACTCCACTCCCTGGTCCCTGACACCCTTTGTCATAGGGTCTTTACTGCCATGCATGGCTTAGCTCACCCTGGGACATGAGCAACAATGCGGCTGGTTATGGAGCGCTGGCGTGAAACATGACTGTCGCACTTGGAGCCTTGCGTGCATTCTGTGCCAGTGCAGCAAGGTCGGCAGGCACACTCAACCTCCATTGGGCAGTTTCGTCATTCCAAAGGAGCGTTTCCGAGATGTCCGTATTGACGTTGTTGGTCCTCTTCCCCCTTCCTAGGGTTACAGATACATCTTATCGATCACTGACCATGTGTCCCACTGGATCGAGGTGGTCTCCCTTATGGAAATCATGGCATAGACTGTTGCCCGCTCATTTATCTTGCTACGGCTGTCCTCTGTCTCTCACGACCAACCAGGGATGCCAGTTTCAGTCCGCCCTCTGCAAACTCTGCCAAATTTCATATCACAGCCTACCAAATGCACATGAACGGCATTGGTGAGTGGTGGCACTGCACACTCAAGGCTGCCCTAATGTGCCATGGAGGCCTATGGTCACAAGCTCTTCCAGGGGTCCTGGACCATAAAGAAGATCTTAACGCCTCACTCATTGAGATTCTGTACCATGAGCCTCTCCTTCTCCCTGCCGAGTTCATCAAGGATTCACCTTCAGCCACATCCGAGGATCTCCCCGCAGTTGTCGAGCAGACATGCACACACGTTGCACACCTCCGCACCCCCTAGCCCTGCCCCCACCCCACCCCACCTGTGTTCGTCCACAAGGTCCTTACTACATGCAACTTTGTTGTGCTGCAGGATGTCAGTGTGCGGGCAGCCATGCAGCTGTCTTATTTGGGCCCTCACCACATGCTATATTGCGGTACGAACACGTTCGTCAGCCACCTACATGGATGGCCACAGACAGTGCCTGTTAATCGCCTGAAACCGGCATGGTCACTCAACTATCTACCTCCCAACGCAGCGGTCCTGCCTTCTGCTGATTCATCTCTGCCTGTGCAGCTTTGGCACAACGGCACTGCTGCACCGCCGACTGGCGCCTCCACTTCCCACGTCGGCTGCCGCATACAATTGCTGCGTTGGCACCAAGACTATAAACTCGTGTAATGTGGCTTCCCTCCACCATGTTCCTCACTACCGGGGGGGAGGGGGCGGGCTCTATGGTGTTATCTTTGTGACTTTGCTTCTTTGGATAGTTGAGTTCTAGTGTTAATTTTCAGCGCAGAACATGTTCAACTGCAATATTTGTTATGTACGAGTGATCAATAAATGTGTGTTCAATATTTAGTGTGTGTTGTCTCTCAGCTAATCCTACATGATAACCGCAATACTATAACTAAGTTTTTTAAAATTTTTAATCAGTTTCCTTAAACAGCATGACATTTATTGTAGCACAAAATCAGTCCTACTTCTGTGTCTTCTCTAAGAGTTTTCATTTTATATAATTCCTTTTTCTATGCACACAAATTTTGTAAACTTTTGTAATTAAAATTTAAAAAAATATTTTATTAGCATCATAGATTAGTGCTTTCTTGGCAAAGCAACTGTTAAAGGTAGATAAAAATGTATCTATAATATACACCCCTCAATTCTGGTTCCAATGTGGCTGCCTAGAAACATTCTATTATCTATTCAAAATATCCACGGGTATGCTGCCGGTCTATAGTGTCCAACGGGCACAATATTTCGGCGATCATACATGTCGCCATCATCAGGTGAACTGACGGACTGAGCTCCTGTGAACGTGCCGGCACGGAGATCCGTACGCTATGGCTGCTCAGAGGGAACTGGGTTCGGTCGCGGCGGCGGCCGATTTAAATACCCTCCGCCCGCGGCGCGCTCCCTCCGCCGTCCGCGCCCCGCGCCGCGGTCACGCGGTGGAACAGATTGCGACGGCGTCTGAGATGACGTTGGTGTGATGGCTCTGTCCGCCGTGGTCGTCACAACTATACGTTTGCTCGATTTACTCTTGATTAACCCGATCGCTGGTTCTCAAGCCTTGCTAAGATTATAGCCACAGTCACGGTTTATGAGGTCGTCATTGGTGCGAATTTCGATGGCCTCTCTAACAATGCTGTCCCAGTATCTCGACGTCTGTACCAGAATCCTCGTGCGGTCATACTCCATGGCGTGATTTTCCGACAAACAATGTTCAGCGACCGCCGACTTGCTCGGATACATCAGTCGAGTGTGCCTCTGGTGTTCACGGCATCGATCCTCGACGGTACGCATCGTCTGACCAATATACGACTTGCCACATTGACACGGAATCTGGTACACGCCGGCCTTCCTCAAACCGAGGTCATCTTTGGCGCTCCCCACCAGTGCACGAGTTTTATTTGGAGGACAATACACAGTTCCGACCCGGTGTTTCTTCAGAATGCGGGCGATTTTCCCCGAGAGTGCGCCTGTGTATGGAATAAATGCAGTGCCTACCTCCTCCCTCGTGACTTCATCCATCTCAACAGGTTGTGCTGCAGTGGCTGGGCGGAGAGCACGTTGAATCTGCCACTCTGAGTACCCATTTTTTCGAAATACAGTTCTCAGATGTTCCAATTCCTGGGGTAGACTCTCTGCGTCAGAGATAGTTCGCGACCTATGTACTAGAGTTTTAAGTACCCCATTCCTCTGTGAAGGGTGGTGGCAGCTGTCTGCGTACAAATACAGATCAGTGTGCGTAGTCTTCCGATACACCCCATGACCTAGGGTGCCGTCAGCCCTTCTCTTGACCAAGACGTCAAGGAAAGGTACTTTACCCTCCGTTTCAGTCTCCATAGTGAATTTGATGTTGGGGTGTATGGAGTTTAGATGCGTAAGGAAGTCAAGGAGTTTACCCATACCATGTGGCCAGATGACGAACGTGTCGTCCACGTAACGGAAAAAGCAAGTAGGTTTCCATACGGATGACGACAGGGCTTCCTCCTCGAAGTTCTCCATGTACAAATTCGCTACCACCGGTGAGAGTGGGCTACCCATGGCGACTCCCTCCGTTTGTTCGTAGTATTCTCCATTAAAAAGAAAATACGTGGAAGTCAAGACATGCCTAAAAAGTTCAGTGGTCTTCTCGTCAAACTTCTGACTAATCAATTCTAGTGACTCTCGCAGGGGTACCCTCGTAAACAAGGAAACGACGTCAAAACTCACCATGATATCTGACTCATCCAACCTGAAGCTATCAAGGCGTTTAACAAAATCCACGGAGTTACGGATGTGATGAGGGCATTTACCCACATAAGGACTTAATATTCCCGTCAGGCATTTGGCCAACAAATATGTAGGTGCCCTGATGTTGCTGACAATGGGGCGTAATGGTACCCCCTCTTTGTGAACCTTCGGGAGTCCATATAGTCTAGGCGGTACCGGACCTTGGGGTAACAATTTCTTAGCGTCACCCTCCGGTAAATCTGCGTCCTTGAGAAGCGCCCTCGTCTTGTTCTCCACCTTCTTTGTAGGTCAACGCTGATCTTCCGGTAGGAATCGTCATTTAGTAGGCTCTGCATCTTATCAGTTTAGGAAAGAAATTCAACAGGACAATTCTAGCACATTGGATCACCAATCACAGCTATCAATTATAAATTTTCACCAATCACCAGAAATTTTATCTCCACCAAGTTGTATCTCAGTCCTAGGTAATTGCATTGATGAACTAAAGTCACCCAACCCAATTGACATAATCTGCCTCTCTAAACACCATGTGACCACTGGTATAGGAACTAGGCCTAAGCACAATGAGAAACTCAGACAGGAGAGTACTGCAAATGTTAGAATAAGGAAAGGTTCTCATAAAAGTATAATTAAAAATAATGTAAGTATATTTCATCAAAATATTGGGAGTTTAAAGAATAAAGTAGATGAGCTTCTGGTTTGTTTGGAAGATTTAGAAGCTGAGAGTGAAATAGATATACTATGCCTGTCTGAGCATCACATTGTTACTGATATGGATAAGGTAAATGTAAGTGGTTATAAGCTCTCTGCACATGTAATGAGAGAAAATATGGAGAAAGGAGGAGTTGCCATATATGTCAAAAGTTATCATTGTGCAAAAAGTATAGAAACAAAAAAGTTTTGTGTAGAGAAACATATAGAAGCATGTGCCTGTGAGCTTAAATTAAATAAAGGCACATTTATAATTGTAACTGTATATAGGTCCCCATCAGGAAATTTTCATCTATTTCTGAAAAATTTGGACTCCTTGTTGTGCTATCTGTCAGACAGGGGGAAGCAAATTATTATTTGTGGGGACTTCAATGTAGATTCTCTGAAAGAGGGTAATAGGAAAAATGACCTTGAAGTATTACTCGGTTCTTTCAATTTGACACCCGTTATTGATTTTCCTACTCGGGTGGTAAAGGATAGCAGCTCACTGATAGATAACTTCTTTATAGACCAAGATAAGTTTAACCAGATAAATGCTCAGCCTGTTGAGAATGGTCTTTCTGATCATGGTGCACAGCTAGTTACAATATATGACATAGCTCCATTCAGCAATACTAAACAGTCCTTCAAAGTAGTACGTTCAGTCAACAATTTAACAATTGCAAATTTCAGGGAAAGCCTACAGCAGCTAGACTGGGATGAGGTGTACCGTGAACCTGATGCCAATTTAAAATATAATTTATTTCATGACATTTTTGTAAATGCATTTGAAAACTGCTTCCCCAAGAAAATAGTTAAATATACTCGTAAGAAACCTTGTAACAAACCATGGCTTACTAAGGGTATAAAAATATCTTGTAACCGGAAAAGGGAAATGTATCTGACAGCAAGAAAGAGTAGTGACCCAGAAACTATCAAAAATTATAAAAACTACTGTGTTATATTAAGAAAAGTTATTAAAAAATCCAGGAGTATGTGTATCATGTCTGAAATCAGCAACTCTGATAATAAAATTAAAACAATTTGGAATATTATTAAAAGAGAAACAGGTCAACCAAGAGCAGAGGAAGACAGTATTACCATCAAATTGAATGAAAACTTTACGAACAATAAGTCAGAAGTTGAAAATACTTTTAATAATCATTTTCTAAATGTTGTGGATATAGTAGGATCCAGGTGTTCATTAGAAGATGCTAGGCTGTTCATGGAAGAGGCCATACCTATGCAATCTGATACAATTGAAATCTCACCCACTTCTCCCTCTGAAATTAGGAAAATAATAAACTTGCTTAAAAGCAAAAACTCACATGGAATTGATGGTATTTCCAGCAAAATACTAAAAGCTTGTTCTCAACAGATAAGTGAGATTCTCAGCCACCTGTGTAATAGCTCTCTGGAACAGGGCATTTTCCCTGATAGACTGAAATATGCTATTGTTATGCCTTTGCATAAAAAGGGGGATAGATCTGATGTCAACAATTACCGTCCAATCTCCCTTCTAACAGCTTTATCCAAAATTTTTGAGAAAGTAATGTATTCAAGAGTAGCTTCACATATCTGTAAAAATGAAGTACTAACAAAATGTCAGTTTGGTTTCCAGAAGGGTTTTTCAACAGAAAATGCCATATATGCTTTCACCAGTCAAATTTTGAATGATCTGAATAGCCGAACACCACCCATTGGGATTTTTTGTGATCTCTCAAAGGCTTTTGATTGTGTAAATCATGAAATTCTGCTAGACAAGCTCAAGTATTGTGGCATGAGTGGGACAGTGCACAAATGGTTTAATTCGTACCTAACTGGAAGAGTGCAGAAAGTTGAAATAAGTAGTTCTCGTAACATGCAAAGATCAGCACATTCCTCAAACTGGGGAACTATCAAGAATGGGGTTCCACAAGGGTCAGTCTTGGGTCCTTTGTTGTTCTTATTATATATTAATGACTTGCCATTCTATATTCATGAAGAGGCAAAGTTAGTTCTCTTCGCTGATGATACAAGTATAGTAATCACACCTGAGAAACAAGAATTAACTGATGAAATTGTCAATACTGTCTTTCAGAAAATTACTAAGTGGTTCCTTGTAAACGGACTCTCACTGAATTTTGATAAGACACAGTACATACAGTTCCGTACAGTGAATGGTATGACGCCATTAATAAATATAGACCTTAATCAGAAGCATATAGCTAAGGTAGAATATTCCAAATTTTTAGGTATGTCCATTGATGAGAGATTAAATTGGAAGAAACACATTGATGATCTGCTGAAACGTTTGAGTTCAGCTACTTATGCAATAAGGGTCATTGCAAATTTTGGTGATAAACATCTTAGTAAATTAGCTTACTACGCCTATTTTCACTCATTGCTTTCATATGGCATCATATTTTGGGGTAATTCATCACTGAGGAATAAAGTATTTATTGCACAAAAGCGTGTAATCAGAATAATAGCTGCAGTCCACCCAAGATCATCCTGCAGACATTTATTTAAGGATCTAGGGATATTCACAGTAGCTTCTCAGTATATATACTCTCTTATGAAATTTGTTATTAACAACCATACCCAATTCAAAAGTAATAGCAGTGTGCATAACTACAATACTAGGAGAAAGGACGACCTTCACTATTCAAGATTAAATCTAACTTTGGCACAGAAAGCGGTGAATTATACTGGCACTAAAGTATTTGGTCACTTACCAAATAGTATCAAAAGTCTGACAGATAACCAACAAATATTTAAGAAGAAATTAAAAGAATTTCTGAATGACAACTCCTTCTACTCCATAGAGGAATTTTTAGATATAAATTAAGAAAAAAAAGAAAAAAAAATATTAAAAAAAATAAAAAAATAATAAAAATAAAAAATAAAGAAAAACAAAAAAACACAAAAAATAAAGTTGTTATATTAACTTAAGTATGTTGTTAAATTAACCTAATTATGTCATGTATTGGAAAATTCGACTCGTTCCACATCATTACGAATTATCGTATTCATGATCCATGGAACTAGTATTAATCTAATCTAATCTAATCTAATCTATCAGTGTAGTCCTTATGGGAGACAACAACTGTAGCATTGCCTTTGTCAGCCGGTAAGACAACAATTTCAGAGCGCTCCCTCAGATCACGAATGGCCGCCCTCTCTTTACTGCTGATATTTGACTTCATCGGCTTGGATTTCGTCAACGCACGACAAGTTTCACGACGTATTTCCTCGGCTGATTCTGGCGGAAGTCGAGCTGCAACCTGTTCAACAGCACTAACAATTTCTGCGACCGGAGTCAACTTGGGGGTGGGAGCGAAGTTGAGACCTTTCTGCAAAACCGAGACCGCATCATCACGCAACACCATGTCACTCAAATTGATGACAGTCTTGCACGGAACCTGCAGAGATGGTTTGTCAAGGAGACGTGAGAACGTAGCTGTTTGACGTCCCGTAGCCTTCTTATGGGCGAAATCAGCTGACACCCAGGTGACACCATCAATCCAATCCCAGGAACAAGAAGTGAACTTACTAGCCAGTTGCAAATGTAGTTTGAGTAATTCCTGTGAGATAAACTCAAGGCTCCGGCGGGTGAACTGCACTCTCTCACGTACCAATGCGAGGCTGGCTCGTTTCTTGATTCTCTTAGCAGCTGCAGAATCGATGTGATGCATAACCTTAGCAAAATTTGGAACAACATTCTCGGAACGACATCTCTTTAGAAAGGCAAGAGTACTTAGCAAACGACATCTACGGTGGCACAACTTTTCAAATTTCTTCATGCTGCGATACATCTCCTCCCCGTAAAGGTGTATGATGTGATTCTTGAGTTTCTCCCGGCGTATTTGATAATCAAAATATCCACGAGTATGCTGCCGGGCAATAGTGTCCAACGGGCACAATATTTCGGCGATCATACATGTCGCCATCATCAGGTGAACTGACGGACTGAGCTCCTGTGAACGTGCCGGCACGGAGATCCGTACGCTATGGCTGCTCAGAGGGAACTGGGTTCGGTCGCAGCGGCGGCCGATTTAAATACCCTCCACCCGCGGTGCGCTCCCTCCGCCGTCCGCGCCCCGCGCCACGGTCGCGCGGTGGAACAGATTGCAATGGCGTCTGAGATGACGTCGGTGTGATGGCTCTGTCCGCCGTGGTCGTCACAACTATACGTTTGCTCGATTTACTCTTGATTAACCCGATCGCTGGTTCCCAAGCCTTGCTAAGATTATAGCCACAGTCGCGGTTTATGAGGTCGTCATTGGTGCGAATTTCGATGGCCTCTCTAACAACGCTGTCCCAGTATCTCGACGTCTGTACCAGAATCCTTGTGCGGTCATACTCCATGGCTTGATTTTCCGACAAACAATGTTCAGCGACCGCCGACTTGCTCGGATACATCAGTCGAGTGTGCCTCTGGTGTTCACGGCATCGATCCTCGACAGTATGCATCGTCTAACCAATATACGACTTGCCACATTGACACGGAATCTGGTACACGCCGGCCTTCCTCAAACCGGTATTAGGTGATAAGGATTACAATTGGTGGCTAGTTTGAAATCGTGGAAGGTCTGTTTGTGTCATGAAACTAAATACTGTAAATACTGCAGGGAATTTATTTTTGATCTAACGGGGCATCTGTAAAATCTCTGTTAAGGTTGTTAGTGCATGTGGGAAATTTCTGTTTCCTACTGCAGATACAGTGCCCAAATATAGCAAGGCACCACAAATTGTTAGAGACTTTTTGACTTTGAAAAGTCAGTAGTCAGATTGGAGGTATTGCTGGTGGTTTGTACACTTCGTATGGACAGGGGTTTTTGTGAAGGCATCTACATCTACATACATGCTACACAAGCCACCATATGGTGCATGGCAGATGGTACCTTGTACCATTACTAGGCATTTCTCTTCCTGTTGCACTCACAAATAGAGAGAGGGAAAAAGACTATATATTTGCTTTCATAAGATTCCTAATCTCTCTTATCTTACCTTTGTGGTCCTTACATTAAATGTATGCCGTTGGCAATAGAGTTGTTCTGCAGTCAGCTTCAAATGCCGGTGCTCTAAATTTTCTCAATAGTGCTCCACAAAAAGAATATTATTTTTCCTTAAGGGAGTCCCATTTGAGTTCATGAAGCATCTCTGTAACACTCACATGATGATCAAATGTGCCGGTACAAATCTAGCAGCATGCTTCTGAATTGCTTCAATGTCTTCCTTTAATCTGACCTGGTGGGATCCCAGACACTTGAGCAGTATTCTAGTATGGGTCACACTAGTGTTCTATATGTGGTCTCCGTAACAGACTAACAACACTTACCTAAAATTCGCCCAGTAAACTGAAGTCAATCATTCGCCTTCCCTACTATCACCCTTCCATGTCATATTGCTTTGCAACATTATGCTTGCATATTTAATTGATGTGACTGTGTTAATCATTGCACTATTAATGCTTTACTTTACTCATTTTGAGCTGCAAGGGGTAAATTGTGATAACAGCTTAGAGCAGATAAACTTCTTTGCCAAGATCACTAACAGTATCCTTTATTCTCGAGAATGCTGTATCTGAAAATTATAGGACTGTTATTCCTACTCATCTGCATTAACTTACATTTTATCAAGTCCTGTATCCTCCTATAGTCACTCAATGATGATACCTTACTGTACAACATAGCATCCTCAGCAAACAGCCGCAGATTGCTGCTCACTTTGACCGTCAGATCATTTATGTGTTTAGATAATGAGATCAGTCATATCACACTTCCCTGGGGCACTAATGACCCTACCCTTATCTTTGATGAGTACTGGGCTCTATTACATATATGGAGTCTGTTCTTTCAGATATGTCTGCAAGAGTAGATGTCACATATACAAGTAAGGCGGTGATGGCCTATGATCTCTTCAGTGCATATGCACACCAAGCTTGAACTCGTATAGGAATCATCAAGATGCCATGAGTAATGAGGCTAATGAGTAGGTGCATAGTATTAATAGTGTATGGTACAAGTTGAGATAGTGTAAGTCCGTGCAGTTGTGGTGACTGCTGTGTCCAGATGGCGTAGTTATCAGTGCATCTGTCTAATAAGCAGGACACCTGGTTTTGAATCCTGGTTCAGCACAAGTTTTCAGCTTGCCCCGTTGATACAGATCATTGCCCACTGGCAGCTAATGTCTTCAATTCCCTTGTGTCATGACTCATAGTGGCTGCAGGATCAAAATTGTGTTTGTTCTTCTGGACATGTCTGAAAGAACAGACATCACATCTGTGGTTAAGGTGATGACAGCCATTTATATCTTCAGTGCAGCTGTACACTAAGCATGAACTCTTATGGGAATCAATGAGGTGCCACAAGTAATGATGCTAATGAGCAGGGACACCAAATCAGTAGTGTGTGGCATACATTGAGAATTTGGGTCTGATGGGAGGCGTGCTAGGGTATGTTTGTGCAGTTGTGACTGTGTATGGATGGCATAGTGGCCAGAGCATCTGACTAGTAAGCAGGATATACACGTTCAAATCCTGGTCCAGCCAAAATTTTCAATTTGGCCCACTGATACTAAACAATGCTAATGTCTTTCATTCCTTTGTATCTGGGTTCTATTTCTTAAGAAGTCTTTGAGCCACTCACATGTCTGGGAACCTATTCCGTATGCTTGTACCTTTGTTAACAGTGCTGAGAGGGGCACTGAGTCAAACACTTTCCAGGCAGCAGAGAGTTGGGGATAAAATCCATGAAGATAACTCATTTCACTGATAAAGACCAGGGAGGAGCAGAGCTGGGAACAGATCTATGTGCTAGGTTCTGGAGGAAACAGCAGAAGGTGCCTATGCCATTGGTTGTTTTTTTTTAAGTGGAATTCTGATTTATTTCTATTCTGCATGGTAGGAGTAGCATGTTCTTTGATTCCAGTAATATACAAACCAAGTAATAATTTCATATTATAAATGCAAAAATAAAACACTACCCAGCAAATTCGTTGTATGGCACACAAATATGTGTTATGTAATCTTGTATGGCACAACCTTCCATGATTTGCAGATTTCAACTTATTAGTATAACTTGACATGGTGAATCACAAGTAGCCAAATACAACCATGATTAAAGGAGAATAAATACAATTTAAAAACTTAATACTCTCTCTTTCATGATTAATAATGTGTAATTATTGTAACACATCTGACTAGAGCTTCTGCATATACACACATATGAAGATCCTTGGCAATTTTTTGAGATTTTTTAAAAGTCTAAACAATGTAAGATACTTGACAAAACACTACCAAGTGTCTGAAAGTGACTAACTATTATTAACCACTACTATTATACACTTTCCCCTAATCTACTTTTACAAGAGTAGTTGACAGGTAAATTAATTTCTTCTATACTTCTGGATAGGCTATGTTTTTTTTTTAAGTTTTTTTCAGCCTTACATTTCCCTTGCACAAGGTGTATCAAAAATCTTAATTTTTGAAATGGTGTTTTCTGTCCAGTCATCATTGTTTCATTATCAGTGTTTTGTTAGTTCATATTCATTACATTTTCATGTATGAAATACAGTTTTATTTCTACAAATAAATTTACTTACTGTCCATTAACATTAGTAGAAAGATTCCAGTCAAAAGTACTACACGTGCTGACTTTGCATTCATTGTATCCTGCATCAAAGAGGAGACAGTTATTTCAGGATTTCAATTAAAGCCAAACAATGATGCATTTGAAAATTCCAGACAAAGTAAAAATGGGTGTGGGAGGGAGCATCAAATCAGTGATTTGCCATATGTAGCACCCACGTGTACTTCATGAATTGACTCAATGCTTTAAAAGTAGAAGGGAGATCCTGGAAGACTGTAGTCTTGAGTCTGTTTGTGATACGTACTTGAGGAAACATAAAATGTAAACATTTAGGCCCATGTTCCATTCCAGCACAATGTTCTTTTCTGTTGAAGGTTTGTTTTGGGGACACCATTGTAGAATGATAACTTCATTCTGGATCTGAACTCTGAACAGTGATGGTGATGACTGTGGCTTTGTAGGGATTATACTAAAACATCATCAGTCAATCCATCCTAGACAAACTTTTTTTTCCAGCTGGCTCTATTACAGTATATCTAATATTACATCGCGCGCGTGTGTGTGTGTGTGTGTGTGTGTGTGTGTGTGTGTGTGTGTGTGTGTGTGTGTGTGTGTGTGTAAAATGTTGTGTAATATTTATTTGGATGACGATGATAAGGATAAGGGGGAGAGTGCCAGTATATAGCCTACACTTTGAAAATAGCACCACAGGGGCCATCAAACATGACGTCCCCATCCATCAACAGTATCACAAGCCATCACTTCATGAGACACTGCAGAGAGATTTGATATTTAAACCAGGACATTGGCTCAAAGTCTGGTGACCAGGAACTTTATGACACCAACTCTCCTTCTCTTGCTAGCCAAATACTGGCAGTGAAATTTTGTTCCACCACATCACAGCTGTTATCAACATTGTGAATAATGACCTTTTGCTGGCTGTTGCTAAAGTAAGAGGTGAACCAATTGTCAGCTACTCCCCGTATTCCATAATGGTCCAACTTCTGGAGCAATATTTTGTGATCAACACAATCAAATGCCTTAGTTAAATCAAAAAAATATGCCTAGTGTTCGAAACCTTTCATTTAACCCATCCAGTACCTCACAGAGGAAAGAGAATATAGTATTTTCAGTTGTTAAACAACTTCTAAAGCCGAACTGTATATTTGATAGCAAATCGTGTGATATAAAATGATCAATTATCCTTACATACACAGCCTTTTCAATAAATTTAACAAACACTGATGGCATAGAAATAGGTCTAAAATTATCTACATTATCCCTTTCTTCCTTTTTATAAAGGGGCTTTACTACTGAGTACATTAATCATTCAGGAAACTGACCATTCCTAAAGGAAAAATTACAAATATGGCTAAATACAGGGCTAACATGTGCAGAACAGTACTTTAATATTCTGCTAGACACTACATCATAACCATGAGAGTCCTTAGTCTTCAGTGATTTAATTATTGACTCAATCTCCCTCTGGTCTGTATCACAGCAAGAATATTTCAGACATCAATCTCAGAAAGGCATTTGTCAAGAAAATTATATGATGCCCTGTGGAAACTAAATTTTTATTTAATCACCAGCAATGCTCAGAAAATGATTGTTAAATACTGTACATATATCTGATTAATCAGTAACAGAAATATTTTTACTACGAACTGACTTTATATTGTCGACCTTGTGTTGCTGACCAGACACTTCCTTCACAACTGACCATATGGTTTTAATTTTACCCTGTGAATTAGCTATTCTATTTGCATACCACCTACTCTTTGCCTTCCTAATAACATTTTAAGCATCTTACAATACTGTTTGTAATGGGCTACTGTAGCTTGATTGTGACTACTTCTAATCCATTTTCAAACCATCTGCTCTGTAAGCATGACAATTACAGGTGATAGCCCGTGTACGTAAACTGTCCCTGCAATAATCAAAGTGATATATGGCCGACTTAACTACAGCAAAATACACCACTTAGGACAGACATTAGATAATGTGCCATTTGGTGGAGTCCTGCAGTTGCACATGTGGTTGTATGCTGTTACTTACCTGTTCTCACTTGAAGCCTTCCGATCATTCTTTTTGATACAATGCTCAACTATAGCTTGTCTACAGTTTTCTCTCTTTTGGTATTTATTATCGACTGATCTTGCATGATTATGATGAACTTGCTGCATTTCGGACTCTGTTATTAGCCAGCTAGTCACTATGTGATCTTAATTGTCACTGTCCACTGTCAACTTCATAGAATGTTCCCCTGCTACATGTCATCAACTTCGATCCATGCAAGGAACCAAAGAGAAAATTCAGAATGTATCTGCAGACCATGAGGTTTCAGTTGCTGCACTATCTGCCTCTTGTATAAGTACCAGTGTCAAACAGACTACAGAACTTTCCACATTTTTGACCATGGGATGGACAATTCTCGTGACATTGTACAAGGACTAGCACTATTTGGGGCACAGCAACAGCAACCTCATCAATAACTTCCATTGGGATGGGACGCTTCCTTCTTCCTCACCAAAGTTTTTGAGGCTATTTGCAGATGACACGGTTGTCTACAAGAAAGTAGCAACATCAGAAGACTCGTACGTACTCCAGGAGGACCTGCAGAGGATTAATGCATGGTGCGACAGCTGGCAGCTTTCCCTAAACGTAGATAAATGTAATATAATGCGCATACATAGGGGCAGAAATCCATTCCAGTACGACTATGCCATAGGTGGTAAATCATTGGAAGCGGTAACGACCGTAAAATACTTAGGAGTTACTATCCGGAGCGATCTGAAGTGGAATGATCACATAAAACAAATAGTGGGAAAAGCAGGCGCCAGGTTGAGATTCATAGGAAGAATTCTAAGAAAATGTGACTCATCGACGAAAGAAGTAGCTTACAAAACGCTTGTTCGTCCGATTCTTGAGTATTGCTCATCAGTATGGGACCCTTACCAGGTTGGATTAATAGAAGAGATAGACATGATCCAGCGAAAAGCAGCGCGATTCGTCATGGGGACATTTAGTCAGCGCGAGAGCGTTACGGAGATGCTGAACAAGCTCCAGTGGCGGACACTTCAAGAAAGGCGTTATGCAATACGGAGAGGTTTATTATCGAAATTACGAGAGAGCACATTCCGGGAAGAGATGGGCAACATATTACTACCGCCCACATATATCTCGCGTAATGATCACAACGAAAAGATCCGAGAAATTAGAGCAAATACGGAGACTTACAAGCAGTCGTTCTTCCCACGCACAATTCGTGAATGGAACAGGGAAGGGGGGATCAGATAGTGGTACAATAAGTACCCTCCGCCACACACCGTAAGGTGGCTCGCGGAGTATAGATGTAGATGTAGATCATATTTTTTAAAGCATTTAATGACTTCGGGCCTCTCATCAGACTTTTCAGTCAGTGATAATCTCTCAATGCAGCACAGTAATTTCTGCCACTCACATAAAACAGTTTCACTAA
This sequence comes from Schistocerca serialis cubense, assembly GCF_023864345.2. Taxonomy (NCBI): domain Eukaryota; kingdom Metazoa; phylum Arthropoda; class Insecta; order Orthoptera; family Acrididae; genus Schistocerca; species Schistocerca serialis. The sequence continues at coordinate 162,452,601 of NC_064640.1, forward strand.
CAGCACACAGTCTCTCTTCTCGATAGCCATACAGTTGACTCACATTATGGCTTGCCAAATGATAGTGGGGTTGTCATGCCGTCATACAAACAGTGTATGTGCCAGATTTGCACTTGGTGGTTACAATTGGAACAAATTTGTTTTCCAGTGTAAATTGGTTCTGTATTAATGCACTAGCATGTCTGTCAAGTTTCACTTCCATACAGTAATTACAGCCCACACTGGATGTCTGTGAGTAGCTGCACTTTAATTATAACCACCTGGTATTAGTTATTCTCTACTGTTTGATATAACGAGACTCCAGAGAGAATGTGAAATTTATCTGTTGTGTTCAGCCATGTGGCATGATGTTTGGTCCCATAACATGTTGACAAACTTACTGACTCACTACAGTGCCTATTTCTTGCCACCTAGTTCACACATTGAACAGCAGAAATAAGAGACAAATTGCATTCATACTTTTAAAGTATCCCAAATCAGTCAAATATAAGAAAGATATACCAACAGATTATTTTAGAACATTTTTACATACCACCTGTTTCTCATCCCAATCTCCATCCCTAGTGGTAAGAATATCTTACTTCTACACTACCTTTAAACAAATAATGAACCATTTATATAGCAAAATTGGTTGAAATTGCACCAAGTGTGCTTTTATGGCACTGTTGTGCATTGTACTGCATCTGCAGCAGCAGTTGGCACCACAGTGACACAAGGAACTGTTACAAATTGATTACTTCAAGGGCAGACATGAGCCAGATCCCCTGTGGCGTGCATTCCACTGACCCCAACCACTGCCCTTGGTGACTTCAGTGGTGTCAAGTGAGAGCTCATTGGAGGGCAGTGTGGAGGTTCGTTGTGTTTCCTGATGAAAGTTGGTTCTGTGTAGGTGCCAGTGATGGTGATGTGTTGGCTAGGAGGCCAGCTGGGGGCCTGCAGCCAAAATCTCTGCTAGACACACTGGATGTACGCCTGGAGTTATGGTCTTCGGTGCAATTTTCTATGAAAGCAGGAGCACTCTCATGGTTATTCCACTCATCCTGACTGCAAATTTGTATGTCAGTCTGTTGATTTGACCTGTGGTGCTGCTGCTCATGAACAGCATTCCAGGATGTGTTTTCCAACAGGCTTGCCCACATACAACTGTTGTAATCCAACAAGCTCTTAGAGGGTCTACATGGCATCTTGGCCTGCTTGATCACCATATCTACCTCCAATGGAACACATATATGATATCATTAGATGAAAACTCCAGTGTCATCCACAAACAGCATTGACTGTCACTGTATTGACTGACCAAGTGCAACAGGCACGGAACTCCAATTCACAAACTGACATCCAGACCCTGTACAACACAATTCATGAACGTTTGCACACTTCCATTCAACATTCTGGCAATTACAGCGGTTATTAATGTACCAGCATTTAACATTTGCAGTGGCTTATCTCCTGTGTACATTAACTTGAGATTTTGCAGTGTTGATCTCTTTAATATGTTACCTTGACGAATGTATTCCTGAAATTTCATTACTCTCAATTAATTTTTTCTGTTGCAGTTTTTTTGGTCAGTGTATTTATGTCTCCCTCTTCACCTGTTGCATTACTCACTGTTCCTCTTCCCTCTAACTCTTCACACCCCATCCCTATTCCACCTGCCTCCTCACAGAGTGACCATCATTCACCTGCTCCCCTTACACCTTTTTCCACTTCCACCTGCCTCCTCACACCCTCTCCCTCTTCCAGCTCACAGTCACTCCCTCTTCAACATCTCTCCACATACCCTTTTCCTTTTTCATGAGCCCATTGCATGTCTCTCTCTTCCACCAGCCTCCTACACTTACATCTCCTCCCTTTTGCTCTATCTGTTTCTTCCTTCCCACCCCTCTGTACTCCTTCTCTGTCCTCCTCTTCTCCTCTCCTCTCTCTGTCCATCACCTGCTCTCTCTCTCTCTCTCTCTCTCTCTCTCTCTCTCTCTCTCCATCTTCTTCTACCTTCTCTCTCTCTGGGCATCTACACCTCCCTTTAAGTCCATATTTTCTTCCCTCTCTCTCTCTGTTCATCCCCCCCCCCACCCCCACCCACAGAAAATAAGTGATGCGGGTACCAAGTTTTGTTGAAATCATCAGTTGTTTGAGGAGAATGGAACATACATACATGTATCGGGTGTCTCTCTTAAGAGTCCTCAGGCACATTTTCTCTGGTGTTTCAGCAGATATTATCAATTTTTTTTTGTATTGTGTAGTTGGAGTCTGATGACTCTTAGGAGAGACACCCTGTATACTTACATACATTTTTTATAATGGTTCTAGGGGCTTCAGTCTGGAACCGCGTGACCGCTATGGTCGCAAGTTCGAATCCTGTCTCGGGCATGGATGTGTGTGATGTCCTTAGGTTAGTTAGGTTTAAGTAGTTCTAAGTTCTAGGGGACTGATGACCACAGATGTTAAGTCCATTGGGCTGAGAGCCATTTGAACCATTTTTTGACAGTGGAAAATTGTACAGAAATGCAGGAGGACCTGCAACGAATTGATGCACGGTGCAGGGAATGGCAATTGAATTTCAATGTAGACAAGTGTAATGTGCTGCGAATACATAGAAAGAAAGATCCTTTATCATTTAGCTACAATATAACAGGTCAGCAACTGGAAGCAGTTAATTCCATAAATTATCTGGGAGTAGGCATTAGGAGTGATTTAAAATGGAATGATCATATAAAGTTGATCGTCGGTAAAGCAGGTGCCAGACTGAGATTCATTGGAAGAATCCTAAGGAAAAGCAAACCGAAAACAAAGGAAGTAGGTTGTGGTACACTTGTTCGCCCACTGCTTGAATATTGCTCACCAGTTGTGATCCGTACCAGACAGGGTTGATAGAAGAGATAGAGAAGATCCAACGGAGAGCAGCGCGCTTTGTTACAGGATCATTTAGTAATCGCGAAAGCATTATGGAGATGATAGATAAACTCCAGTGGAACACTTTGCAGGGGAGACACTCAGTAGCTCGGTACGGGCTTTTGTTGAAGTTTCAAGAACATACCTTCACCAAGGAGTCAAGCAGTATATTGCTCCCTAAAGCCCACACAGAGGCATACCGGCAATCTTTCTCTCCATGAACAATACGAAACTGGAATAGAAGGGAGAACTGATAGAGGTACTCAAAGTACCCTCCGCCACATGCCACACACCATCAGGTGGCTTCCAGAGTATGGATGTAGATGTATAATACTGTATAATTTCCACACCTACATTTCAACTATCAAAACAAGTACTTAAGCTTCACCTGAGTTGCGTAAATTGGCACCATTTGGGAATAATTTTGCCTTGTCAGTAAATTCATCTCGCTCTCTTTCTCTTTCCCCTGCTCTCTCTCTCTCTCTCTCTCTCTCTCTCTCTCTCTCTCTCTCTCTCTCACACACACACACACACACACACACACGCACACACACACACACACAAATGAAACAGACAATACTTGAATCCAGCTAGGAGGCTTGGTAGAACGCATTCTGTCGAAGATGTTGACCACTTCAGCATTAGATAACGTATATCTCTGTAATGATTTTGTGAACTGAGCAGTAGCAAGAGCCTATGACTGTTTTCATGCCCAGCTGTGAGTGACTGACAATAAGGCACACCTGTCGCTACAGACTGCTGCACCCTTGCAGAGAGAATCCAACAACGTAGTGTTGAAACTGCATTCTGTCATTTTTATTACAGAGCTGTGGTTAGGATAATGTCTGCCTGTGATTGTATCCACGAAGCCAAGTCTGTACACACATGCAGTCACTAACGAAGTAATCCAGGAACTGTCAGTGACCAATTGGTGGTAAAGGCTTTTTCGATCATCTTATTTGCTAATTAGAATAATATTGCAGGCTGTGAATTGAACTTTTCATGGATCTGTAATCTTGTTGTTATCATACACAATACACATAATGCTGTTATTTATCACACCGACAAGTCTAATATTGATTGTGTTGTATTTTGTGCACTTTTACAGATTGACTAGATTTTGCACTACATCAGTCCATTTGACAGGACCTATAGCGTCCCCAGCGAAATAATAAGAAAAGACTTAAAAAACAGTATGTATAAAGAAGAGACATTTAAAACTTGAATAATATAGATTTTTTATCAGGTACCCGTATTATAATACTTTCTCTGTGTCAGTTTCGAGTGCAAAGAAATATAACAAAATGATCTAAAGAAACGCTCTTTTGTTAATTTTTTAGTCATCTTCACTTCTTCTCTTGTCTTGATTGCATATAGACGGACATCTTGCGTGTGCTGGCAAATGTAAGGATATTTGTTCTAATTAAGCAGATAATATATTGATTTAATATCATTGTTCACTTTTCATTTGTATGAAGTGATCCTGATTTCATGTCCGCCTTCCTTTGAATTAACCTGCATTCGAGTAATTTACAGTTTAACAATCGCAGCAGCCGATGCAGCCAACGACGCCATTACGTGGCGATATTAACTTATAAAAAATTTACGGAAGCGAAAAACTCGCCCGCTATTAACATAATATACATTTTTCTCCACAGCCGCCTGACATTGCAGAAAATACATAGCTTTAAGGTTTTTATGTTCAGTACCACTGCTGAGAGCCAGAGCCAGGACTCCGACTACAATGCAATGGTTAACGGAGGTAAGAAAAAATACTCTCGCTCGTGTGTGGGCTGCAATTGTAATTAATAACTAAAGATTTTTTACTTTAAAGTGAGCTGACTAGCCAAGGAAATTAATATGAAAAGTTTATTCCATTGTTCAACTTATATGCTCATGTTTTAAGAGTCAGCGAGTCTAACGTTCATTAACGTAAAAAATTATTTAAGCTTCATATTGTTAAAAAGGAGAACTTCACGAAAGCATTTAATTGTAAATCAAAATTGAATGAAATATTTTGATTAAGGCCCACCATGTAAGTCAGCAACAATGAAAATAATAATAATAATATATTAAATTATGAGGGCCGATGGATGCGGGGGCCCTGAGTAATTTACATGTTTAAACATCTTTCCTTTAAGCGTTCTATTAAATCGCTACATATCTGTAGCTTACAAAGTATAAATGATGCATAGAGATTTATCTTTTGTATGTACATTAGCTTCTTGAAGTGAGTAATGCAAATCTCCTTACTGAAGTCCATTTGTAAATGATTTGGAATGTTATTACTTCTTCTGTATGTTTTCTTGGTACATCTACAACCTCAGTAGCAGTCTTACTCTTTAGAGCAGCTCATGCATATTTGGAGTATAAACCAGTAGCTGTTAACAAAGATTTTTAACCAGAATTGTGTTTGGAAAATGCAATCAGATCAACCAGATTGTCTTGATGAAGGTCATGAGTTCCTTTTATGATAACTACTCTTTTCATATAAACCTTGTGTGTTGAGTGATGCAGTTCTTCAGCTGCTTCACCTTGCATGCTGATTACAATGAAATTCGCAATAATCTTCATCAGAGTAGGCATAAACAATACAATATTTCTTTATATGTTGTATTACAGAGGAGAAGGAAAGAACCAACCAAACAAAAATACTCCAGATATAAATTTTATAATTAAAAAAACAGTAAGTTCCTTTCATCATTCAACAACAAGGGCCATTTCGCTCATTAGCATCAAATGGGAAATCTTGCATGTGACAGTCACAGCAGCACTGATCCAACAACTTCACATTTAAAATAGCAGTCACTGTTCCATATTCATCAACAAACATTTTCAATTGAGGCACAAGAAGAAGGGGCAGAGCCCTTGCCCTCAACAATTAGCATATCATATTCTGGCAACAAGTCCTCAGTCCAGTTTACTGTCTTCAAACACTTCATGAAGACACATGACTCTGATGGTGAGTGTAAACCATTGAGTGCCATCTCCAATGGCACATCAGCAGAGTCAATACTGTGATAACGGTGATTTTCCTTTATCCATATTGATGAGCATACAATCAATTCTTGGTAAGGTGTTGTGCTCCGTTGAATGAAATTTCTGGACACAATTACAATACTACGAGTACTATTTAACGTCTGAAAAGCAAGGTCCTTTGAAATAGATTGATTGTCTGAGGTGTGGAATACTTGTCAATTACAGAGGACAGTTCACATGTTGCTGGAAAAGAAAATATAGCAATAAACACTCTCAGAGTGCCAAAAGAAAAAAATCTAAATCCCTTCCTAAGGATGAAAGAAGTTTCCCTTAGTTTGAGTAACTGGTCTTTCTCTTGTAATGCACGTGTTCCAATAGTGGGAAAAGTGCTGAAATGAGATTTTAGTCACAACATATACATAGATTCCAGATGGGTTTGAGAATTAGCAACATGGATAATATCAGTGTATTTTGCTATCGCTGCATTCCTCTTCAGCGCTTGAGAAGGACAACCACATCTTGTATGTTTCTCGACTGGTACTCCTTTAATCCATCTCAATACAAACAATGTTTCTTTCAGCATTCAGTCTCCAATATATGAGTATACCTTGTTACCTAATTGGTTGAAGGTATCGTTTCTATAACAGAATCACAACAAGACATTATGCTATCGTATTTTTTCTAAATGCCATGTTTGTCTGTGTTTTGAGTCTTATGACAATGACAAATGATTTAATGTTTTCAAAAAATAAATGAAAGCTATGGGGTGCCTCTGGAACTCTGACTGGATTTTTTCTTAACCCCCTACTCCATAACACAACGACTGAACATATCAGTACATCTCACATTCCTGCCTGGTATTCTTTGTGCTAAAACTGAGTAAATCGTTTTTTTCAGAGTACTGTTGTGTTCATTGTCTTGAATATGCTGCAATCATCAGAAATCTAATTACTGTATGACTGAAAAGCAGAAATTACATATCATGGTGATTTTAAATTGGCATGTGCATGTAGCCTACTAATTTGTGGCTCAACGCATCAATTTAACACCAGACACAAGCTTAAATCAATTTTTTAAGATGTTCCACAAGGATATTGGCCCTTAGATGGAGATAAATATTTCTGGCATTTCCTAGTATGTTTTTTTTTTTTTCAAGTGTAGTTCTCATCTTTATCTCTGTGTTATCTGAAATATTACATTTACTGTCGTCTTTGCTATAAAGAAGGACACACTCATGGTGAGTGTTTAAAATAATCTTCCTGTAGTTAGCTGTGAACCCCCGCACCACACTGAGCAGAGTACAGAAACCGAGATTTTCATCATCAACAAATTGCTTTAATTCATCGCTCACAAATATGAAAAATATGTATATGGTAGAGGATGAAGTCAGTTTGTTTGAATTTAAATTCTTTTTGAAAATCTGTTTTTGATTGAAGAAAACTAAGTACTATCCATAATACACAAATATCTTTCTACATTGTTGAACGTACTTTGTATCTTTTATTTTGTGACAAAACATGGGGTAGTGATGTTATGATATTTGACAATACTTTAAGAGGGTAGGAAAATGGATTAAACCCATATTTAAAAAAAATTGACTAGTTTTATTTGTCAGTAGACAAGAAATTTAAATATCTTTAAAAGACAGGGGATCACTAACTATTGTGATTACACTATCTGGCGAATAGTGCCGTCACCAGCTGGTTGATTTAATATTTCCTTTCTTGAATCACTTCATTCTGTTGCTGCCCTATCTGTAAATTGTAAGAAATTGATATGATTATCCTTCACTAAATTTTTTGAATCCAGTTAGGAATGAAACTACTGTGTGGAATATTCTTGTCTTCAGATCTTTAGTATGGGTGCTTACCTTACCAGTAAAATCCAGTTCTTTTTTGTTAATATCTTTTCTTGAAATATTCTTAGTATGTTCCATCTTCCCCAGTTTTCTTTGAAAATTTGCTTCTTGAGGTCTTAGTAAAATCAACAAAATCAGTTCTGTGTGTTCTTTTGTTATAAGGTGTCATTACAATGACTCAAGCAATGGATTTCTTAAATGTCATTTAATAATCAATTTTTCTGTCATGCAATTTCTGTGTCAATGTGGCAATTAATTGGAAAACATATAATTTTATGAAAAATGTATTTGCATAAAAAGTTTTCTTAATTAGTAATATTTGATTGCCTGATTAAATAAAACATAACTGGAGGATAATTTATTCTCGTTTTTCTGTAAGTCAAACAAAAAAATATGAATTGAACTTTTACATCGGTACTTAGAGTGAAAAAGCATGGAAAAGTGGAAGTTATGTTAAAAAGTCTCAATCAGAGAATTTATATGTTTAAAGGAGAATTGAAAATCATTAATTTATAATTGAATTTGTGTTTTATAACTTGATATACATGCATTTTACTACTATGCTTAGTACACCATTGTTCTATGCGTACCTTAATTTCTACAGCAAAAGTGAATAATGACACAAAGGTTTTTTCCTAGAGCAAATGCACAATTTGGGTAACATAAAAGTTTTTCTGTATTTTTGAATATTGTACATGTGAAACGCAACCAAAACAAAAGGTAAAATTTAATACATGTTTTTTTATGACACATTCTAGTTAATGAAAAAAGTAAGTCAAATAATTTTTGTGTTGTGTTGTAAGGGGGCTATATTACAATGTATATATACTTTCCTGTTGTGTATTTAAAACGTATGTGCACTCAACAGCAACAATTTTATTTATGTCCTTTTTGCTGCCATATTGCCTTGATTAAATCTATCATTTGTCGTAATAAGCTTTAGAAAATGAGAATTAATTTTTTTAAAAACATCTAGTATTAAATATTTTGGATTACTATGATTTCAATAATTTTGTTATGTTGTTAGTAAATAAGTAAGTGTGACTTTTGAACAATGTTTGCTTAAAATTTCAACTGTTTTGAATTTTTCTTGAGAACTTGCACCAAAACTTTATTTAAAAACACAGTTTTCACTTACTTCATATTTAAATTGCTAAAATATTCTCCGCTCCTGAATATTAGTTTGTGTCTTTATCATTTTTCTATTTATATAAGAAATTTTTTGAGACAAAATAAGAAACTATTAGACTTGACAATATTTTACAAAAGTGTTATTTTTTTGCTAGCATATATCTCATAGAATCATACAATTTCGAGCATTTATTATGTGTGACACTGTGTGGGATTATAAGAAATCGAGTGTTACAGTAACTTCTTGAGATAAAAGGAATTTTTGACATCACTTTATTGTCAGTAACGTTTATGTCAGGATTCAGATAAAACGTATGAAATTTGTGCTTTTCCATAGACTGCCAAAATTCTGTGTCATTACCCATCATGTAATGAGTAATTTCACATGTTTCTGTGTTGTGACGTTGTGCTATGAAAATTAGTTATCCCATAAATTTAATGACGAAGTAAAAAACATATTCTTGTTTTTTTTTTTTTTCTTCTTGAGTTTGTATATTATCAGTCATAAGAAATGCTACTTATATATGATTAGTTTACAAGCTTAATTTATGTGAAACTTGTGGTGTGGCAGAGTTGGAAAAATATTTATTTTATTTTTATAACTGTGTAAACGTCTATTGTTTCTATTACATTTCCAAGAATTTTTCATTCATAAAAAATATAATTTCATTTAAATTTATCACTATTATTAAAAGAGGCAGTCATATCATTTGTTATTTTCACTAATAGAGCTTTCTAGATATTTTTGGAAGGAATACTGTTTTATATATACAACGAAATTCACGCTGATTTGGTCACTTCTGTACACTACCTGAGTTAACTGTTTCTCTGGAGCATTTTTCGTAGCAACTCTGTGAAGATAAATTTTTTGCTATCCTGTTATAATTGTGATCAACTGACTATACTTATGTTTTGATAAATTTTTTTTGTGTTTTAGTACCAAAAACTACGGTGGAACATATGTCACAACAGCACCATTGTGAGGTATTAAAACTATGGTGGTAAATTGATTTCCCATTGTTATGTGTTGCCATTACACGTAAAAATAAATAATAGTGTTTTCTGACTTTATTTTAAGTTTTTCTTTTACTTTATTTAAAGAAATATTTGTTACCAATTTCAAAGTTTACTTGTCACAATGTGAAATCAATTCTACAAACTTGATCATGCAATAAAGGTATGAGCTAATACAGGTAACAATAGTATATTTTTCAGAAGGGAAGCAATGTATTACAACAACAGCTGATCCCATAACAAACTGAAATTGATTGTTATAGCAGTTATCATACACGTAGTGCATTATAGTGCCACAAGATGTCAGGCATAGACAGAGATTGTAAGACATATCCCCAAAAGCTTTAAGATACCTCTAAATTGGTGGTCAGTATGTTTCTGAAGGATCACAGATGACAGATTAATTTTATGGTCAGTATACTTCCAAAGACCCTACCAGAAAATACCTTGGTGGTAACCACACTTCCCAAGAACCATTAAAACACTATTGTTTGGTGGGATGTATATTTACCACAGTCCTGTAGGCTACATTTCACAACAAACAGAAACTACAGGTGGTGCAATGGACTGCCAGTAGATGACATTAGCGTACAGTAGTGGTAACACATATTGCCTTATACGCACTATGGAAATACATCTAGTGGGAAGTATATTCCCTATAGGCTGTAAAAGGGTTAAGTCACTTTTTGTATGGTTGTAGACTGCTGATGTACTGCATATTTAGTCTTTGTCTGAATATCATGATAAGGTGCATATCTAAATGTTTCTGACTTTTGTTAAATGATATATGTGAAATATGATATATGTGAAATTTGTTATGAGAGGACATAAAAATAAAAAGTGTTTGTACTAAAACCAATGCTATAAACTAGTCTCATCATAATAAAAATCATAACAACTTTCATTTTATCACGGTCTACAATGGATGCATCCCCTAAAGATTGATTCTGTATTGCAAATAAGTAATTCCTTCCTTAGAGTAATTGCTAGACTGAAAGATACAGTTTCCTTTTTGCTTTACAGTATACCTTTATTCCTTCAGTAATCCTTGGCTTCTTTGTAGATTTTGGTCTAATCTTGGTAAGGTTAGGGGAGAACAGATTCAAATAAGGTAAGTACCTTGACAAAGTCTTCTTGTGTTATCAGTCAAGTCAAGGTGTCCGTCTGCAGCAACGTTTGAACAAGTTCCCTACTTGTCCTGTCATCTTCAGAGAAAGGGTTGGGTTCATGTCCTGTCCAGTTCTTTATAGCCGCTCAACTGCAGGCTCCTCTGGCACGTTGGCATTGCCAGTGGCAATTGCATGCCTGTGTAAGGGGTGTTATGGCACTCCTGGTGAGGTCTGTCCATTTCGTCCACTACCTTCACCGGTTTTGCATCAGAATGTTCTTGTTGTATTTTTGTTATCGCTGCAACCCGTGTGATGCCAAGTTGCAAACCGCTATCTCAGTTGAGAAGGTTATCATGGGCTCATATCCCCACAGCCTCTTTAAAGATTTAATCCCAGAAGCCATTTGTCCTGCACAGTAACTTTGTTTGTACGAAATCAAACATATCAAACTGATTTCTCTCTTTGGGCTAGGCGAGTGCTCCTTACATGGTAAGAGCAGCACTGTGATATACACCACATAATCTGGTTGACACACTGTGCCACAGTTGCTGTTGATACTGTTAACTCCATGTTGTCGCTGTACCTTCTTGTAATGTTTTGTGGTTCCTGACTGAATGAGGAGAGGGTGGTATGTAGGTGGGTGGCCAGTTTCCTCTCACTAGAACACAAAATGCACATCTGATTAAAATACACATTATTACAGGAACCAATTTAGTTCTTAACTTCAATGATGTCTAATCTGAAGTACTGTGGTTAACAGCAATCAAATGGCATGTACTAATTCTTGAATCTTGTCCATGTCCTTGTCACAACTATATACAATGATTAACGTACCCTCACAGCTAGCTAAGGTGCATGGAAGTGACTATCACTGTGGAAGACTAGAGCTCAGCGCAACATATTGAGATGCAGTGCAAACTGAGTCCTGGTGTGACATACTGAGGTACCAAGATTGAGATATTAAACGATTGAGCGAGCTTGATAGGAGGCGACGGCCTATATGAACATTTCCCAGGGGATGATATTGGCACATAGCCTTGAGACATGCCTTGGTCTTCTCTTGTCATAGGTGCACTTAGTTCTGCGCCTGCTATACAAACTTTCTTGTTTGCAACTGGTGTGCTGGCAAATGCATACACCAACACATTCAAGGTGTCTGTATTTCTAGTTTATCCTTCACTGAGCATAGCATATTCTTCAGTTTGGCTGATGAGTGAAATACGGTTGCAATGTTGCTTGTTTCCCAATAACCTGGCTATCTTTATTCAAATATGTATGAATTCCTTCATGCTGATGTCATCAGTCCCTAGACTTATACATTACTTAAACTAACTTTCGCTAAGAACATGCCCTAGGGAGTATTCGAACCACTGAAGGGAGGAGCCGCACAATCTGTGACAAGGCGCTTCAAACCGCATGGGCACTCCACACGGAGACAATCTTGTGTCTTATACTCAGCCCACCAAGGCGGTGAGCATGGATTTGCGTTGTACTGGATGAGTAGTCTATGTAGGAAACTTTGGGGCAAGGAGCATATTTTTTTAAAAAATCCCTGATATAGAACCAACATTTTGGTGTTGGTGTATCGTCATTCAAAATTTATCTAGACCCACAAATGAATATTTAAAGAGTACTAAAACTCAAAATTTATTCACTTTCAATAACATGAATCGAATGATCTTTATTTTGTTTTTTATCTCAATATATAAAATTCAATTAAACAGTTTTCTTTAATTTATCATCATCTTTGGAAAAGTTTTTAGTACAAAGATGTGGATAAGTAATGTAATACAACTTTTGGACCGCACTGAGTTACCAACATTTCAGTATTTTAAATATTATAAGATTTCTTTTCCGTTCTGTTAATTTAATGAACACTTCTCCACATCCATTAGTATAACTGTTAAGTTCATTTACTAGAATTTCACCACTGCCATTCATATAAATTTTGTTTATATAAAAAAAATTTAGATTTTTAATATTTTTCCATTAAAATTATAGAAAATATAAATTTTAAAATCCAAATATTAGATTTTCAAAAATTTAAACATTTATCAAATGTCCTCATTTCTTAAATGTAAATTTTTCAGTTTTTATTTCTTCTGTATTTTTGAAAATATTTCAAAAGGAACTGTGAACATGAAGTTCACACTTCAAATAACATTTTCTAATTTTTTTATTCATTTACATCACAAAAAATTTTTCAGTAAGAATTCTATGTTGTGAATCCTAAGTTAATTTGTTTTCAACATTCATAATTAAATATACCACTGTATTTCGGATATTTTCATTAAAAAAGGTGTATGATTTAATCATTGTTCCTTATGTACTTAAAACATTCATTCTTCTAGAGATATTTATTACATAGATAGGGTAATTTTCAATAAAGTCGAGTTGACTTACCCTTACATCGTTATTAAATTCTCTTATTCTTCTAAAATCTCTAAAGGAGTAGTTAAGCTTTTAAAAAATTATTCTGTAGAGAAAGATTCCATAATTCTTGAACAAAAATTAAATTTCCTTCATTTTTACATAAATATTTTGTAATTTAGCATAATCGAATAATAAAGAATCATTTAATTGATCATTTTTTCGAATTATTTAGGAAAACCACAAAAATTAACATCTTTAACACACAATTTCCAGTTTAGTTTACTATTAGATTTTTCACCATATACTAAAAATCTGGTCCATCTGTGTGAATAACATCAAACATTGTATAAAGATGTGAATAATTATGTTGAAAACCAACAAGCACTAGTTCTAATATTAATTTATACTTCCTTGTTTGGACAATTTAATTTTTTTTTTTTTGCTTTCTTATTAACTGGAAAAGAGTTAAATTGATAACCCTCGATTTTGTTCATGATTTATCAGGGAAAAAATTATTAATGCATTTTAAAAATTACTATTACAAAAGCGCTATTGCAGGCAATCAAATAATCATCTTTGTCATTTATAGTTATTTCTATATTTTGAATAAGATCCAAAATTGAAATTTCCATGAGATGAATTTGTTCATAAATTATTGGTCTACAACATTATGTATTTGGTTTATATTAAGACATAATATCAGTTTCTCTATGAAAACGATAAAAATGTTTAACAAACAACAGACATCTAAATTAAAATTAATATTTATTAATTGAAATATAATGATAATTGCAACATTTTTAGAGATTGGTCTTACATTAGAGTGAACAATTAGATTGTTAAATCCTAAAATTAGACCAAACAATCTTCTTTATCCAGAAATAATTTAATATCACTTCCAATATCAACTTCAATTAAATTCTTATCTTCTTCGGTGTTTATATTACTTTTTTCGATTGAATACATTTTTCCAGATTTTCCACACTATATTGACCAATGGGATTTGATCTCATTTCTTCGTTAGTATATAATTTATTATTTTTTGCTGTAATATGTGTTATTAAACAGGTTATATAAAATCTAACTAGTGAAAACTTTTTATAAGTTTCTCTTTCTGAAACAATTAATCTCTTTTTGGGAAGAGACGAATTATCACCAAATTGAATTAATCTATTCATTTAAATAAATAAAATTTCTTTAAATAAATGGCAGATTAGGAATCAAAACTAAGAATTCCAGAAAAACAAAAAAAAAACAAAAAATAACCATGGTAAACTTTTACCAGATTCTATTCAATATGCAATAATAGGACTAAGTGTTTGCGGAAAAACAACGGCAATGGTTGACAATTATATTCCAGCGCCTGGATGGCTAAATGGGAAAAAATTTAATTTTTTGTACATTTAATCTAAAAGTTTAGATCAATCAAAATATCAACAATTCTTTTAAGAGATTTGAAAAAATGGAAGATAAAACCAAAGAAAAATACTACTTTAATTGAAAATAATGGTGAAATTAGAAAAGATAATGAAAACTACTACTTTTATTGAAAATAATGGTGAAATTACAAAAGATATATCACGAGACATTAATGATGTTAAATACATAGAAACATTTAAGGATTGATGTTGAACATAAACATAAGAAAGTTGATCATAAACATTGTACAAAAACAAAAACATTGAACACAACCATAGAACATTAATGATAAACATGATATAAAAATGATTGTCGTTTAGAATCCTTAATTTTCTTTCAAAATTCGAACCAGAGGTTGCTAAATAGCCAAGATGCAATACAAATTAAACAACAGTTCAGTGAATTGAAAAGAGAACCAAGAAAGAAATAGGAAAAATAATTAAAAAAAAGAGGATCAACTGGTTATCAATGCAACTCAACAAGTTAATACAAGGATTAGGCTATAATGCATTAAAAGCAATGTAAGCAACCAGATAAGCTGAAAAACAAGTGGTTCTTCACATACAACATTATTTAAAACTAAAAGTAACAAATTGTTAACTTTCAAATCCTTGTATTTGATAATGTGATGTTGCCTTTCTGATATTTGTATATTCTAAAAGTTTAACTGATATCTTTTCCTTTAAACCATGAAATTATTTTCATCAACATTATTTATTCTCATTTACCCTCTAAATAATTTTTTTTATCTCAGGATCAAAAATGGGTCCATTTATGTATAATAAAGTTTATTAAATGTTTATTTATTAGTTTATTAACGTTTATTCTTTATAATTCGAAAATCAAAATAAACTGATTTGTCCATTACATAATCATGAAAAAATTCATAAGGAAATACAAATTATAATAGAGAATACAGTTTCCAAAAAAGGAGTGTATAAAAAACGAAACAAAAAAATTGTAAGTTTAATTATTCACAGTGTATACAAAAAGTCAATAATTGGAATAAACAGGAATACTTCTTCAAGATATATTCATAGATGTGACCCAAAAAAGAAAAAATCCTTTCGATTGTCGAAAACATAAAGGAAGAAATAATGAAAAATGTTTTTGTGGGAAATTTGTTTGCAAAATATATATTAAAACACAACATCCTTTCACGAAAAAATAAAAATAACTGATTGTAGTTAATATTTATATTATAATATTTTACAAGGATTTAAAAATTTTAATTTTTGTAATTGATTTATACACACATTAAAAAATTTTAAAATTTCAAATATTTATATTAATCATACGTATATACATTAAATAATATTAAATTTTCTCAATTTTTTCAGTGACTGGTTACATACATTAGAAAAATTTTATTTTAGTAAGGTAATCAAATGTATACACATTACAAAATTTTAAGTTTTTTTGATTTTTTAGATTATTCATATATAAATTAATATATTTATATGCATATATTCATATATAAATGTAATGTTAAACTCATTTTTATTATTTTTTGTTTTTACAAATTTATTACCCTCTCATGTAGTTATGGTAAATGAGTGACTCTATATATAATACATGCATATGCATAACATATTTTTAAGAATTTCACTTTTGAAATAATGATTTAAAATATATTAAAAAATTTTATAATTTTTCCCTTTTTTATCATTAATTTGAATTTTTACTACAAAATTATAAAAGATTTTAATTTCTTAAATTACACACACACACACACACACACACACACACACACACACACACACACAGAGATATGTATTTATTACTTTCTTTTAGTAATCTTGTGTACATACATTACACTGATGTTAAAAATATAATTTTAATTTTTGTAATTTTCTAAATTATTAAATTTTAAAATCTTTTCGGTTTGGATTTAATTCTTTTCTTGCATAATGTTGATATGGTGTTGTATTTATTCCGTTTTGTAACATAATTAGTTTATCATCATCAGAACTTAAAAAAAATTATTGCATTCAACTGTATGCAGTTTGTGTTAAAATTTTCTAGATAAATTCATTATCCAATATTGTTTTATTTTGACATCTAAACTCTTTTTATAATCATCAAAACTAATTTCACTTTCTAAATCAGTTTTTTATCCTCTACAATTTTTTTATATTCATTGTCGTCTTCTCTCTTAGAATATATTTTCTATTTTAAACTAACGTTTTCTAACATATTTTTGCAGTTTTCAACTTTTTCCACAATTTTTTACTAATTTGTTCGAATTTTACAAATATTATTTTTGAATAATTATTTGTCTCAACTTTGCTTTCTGTAGATTTGATATCTTTGCAAGAATCTGCAGTTCTTGTACTGTAAGTAAAGGAATCTCTATCCATATAAAACAAATCATTATTTTAACAGTATTTTCGTTTCATTGTATTATAATAAAAATCATACATTTTTACTTTAGAAATATCTAGGATTATCATTCGAATGTAAACTGCTTTGTTGAATTTTAATATTTTTCTTCAAATGAACTGCCTCAAATTTTCTGAAAATACAGTAATATGTTCATAACTTAGTTTTGAAAAATTATTCTTATTTTTTCTGGATCCATTATCATTTTAATATTTTGTATGTTTCTATTATTTTCCATCTTTTACCAATAACAGAGTTATTCATTATTTTATAAAAAAAGCCTTTCCAGATTCATGAGCTTTATTTCGTCTCCTTTTCTGTATTAAAATATTGTTTTTTTTTTTTTTCAATCAGTCTGAGTGTTTGAATGATAATATTCTATGAACTTTTGTTAATTATAATACGAGTTTTAAAGTTCGATTAAAATTTCTATTTTGTTAATATATCTTTCTTTATTATTGATTGTTGTTAGTAATTTACTATCCCCCTCTGGTGGTAATCGTAAATCTTATGATGAAGTTTGTAATTTTTGGGGATATTCTATTTTTATTTTTAACTGTTGTTTTAAGTAGTTTTTCAGGATTGTATTATTTTGGATGTAACCATTTTAAATTTGTAAACAGTAAAAATTGAGACACTGCCCAACCCTTTTAGTTTTACCCATCTTTATGTGTAATCTAATTTGGTTCTTTTTCCGGTTTCTAATTTTTCATATGATAAAATGTGATTTAACATATCTTTTAATCCTTTGTGTTATTCCTTCTCTAAATCCTTTATCAAGAAATCAAATCATGTCATAGTCCTTCAATAAATCTAATTCAATTTTATTCACTTTTAACATAGAGTCCCAAGATAATCTTTGTTCAATAAAATACCAAGCTAGATCAGGTTTATAAGATTTTTAAAAAAATCTCCAAAATTTTCAAAAACATCTGCTGGTGTCAAAACATAAGATTTATTATACAATCTAGTATATTCATCTAAAATTTTGATAGTGAATTTATCCCAAACTAGTTTTGCACAATTATAACCTCTATCGGAAAAATTGGATTTAGTAAGTTTCATATGAAAACTTTCTTGTATATTCTATTGTTTAATTTTTCTTCAGATTCCATGTAATCATATGGAAAAACTCCTTTTTTATTTATTATATCTAATTTTTCACCTTCAAAAAAGTTTGTTTCCCTAATTTTTTATAGGATTAGAAGTTAATTTATCAATACTTGAGGCCATGACTTTAAATGTATGCTGCAATTTTAATGTTAATTCATCTTCAACCTTTTTATGAAAAGAAATATACTTTTATTCTATATTTATTTATTAGAATAAATGTGCAGTAGTTGTGCATAAGTTACATAAATTACATAGCTTTGTCATATCACACCTTGTTCGTCACATTTCAGTGTTTACATTGTTTGTTATTTACAGAGTTCTACCAGTGATTTTACGCGTTTCTTACAGCTGGTCACATGATAACAGTCACAGGGTTGGCCGCTCAGTTCACACACACAGTTGCTGCCAGGGTGATGGGAACTCTTCTTCTTGCATATTTTGTGGTAGTATCCATGCATTGAGTTCACCAGATATTGGGGTTCTTGATGTATGTTGGTTCGGAGCCTGTTTCTCATGGCCTCTGTTGTATAAAAGTCCATCCAAATTTCCCTTCTCTCTTTCATGTAGTAGTTTATTTGAGTTGTCGGTGGATGGGGGCCTTATATGGATCTCTTCTATGAAACAGGGTTCCCTGACAAGTTCATATACTAGCTGCAACCTTGTGTATTCTGAAACACCTAGGGTGGCTTTCAAAAAGCGTGATTTAACTGCTTCCAAAGTCCTAGGTCTTTTAGACTCAACTTTTAGGGTCCTATTTAAGGAGAAAAGCAGTCAAATGAATCTGAACTCCTACAAGGGAATTACCCTGGAAAAATGCACATTTAAGATACTAACAAACGCCACAAAGCGAATTTCTGAAGAACGACACCAGAAGATTGCAGAAGAACAATTAACATTCCAGAAAGATAAGAGTATGTTACATGCCATTAGCAACCTAATAGACGATACAGAAGATGCATTAAGACATGCACAAGGAAAATTCCATGCAGTCTTCATAGGTTATACCAAGTCCTTCGATAAACTAAACAGGCGCACACTAATTTCAAAACTAGAATCAATAACACGGAAGGATAAACTTATAACATTGATCCATAACATGCTGATGGCCAAATTCATTCAGGTCATAGATGATGTAAGCACATCTATAATAATACCACAAGCCAACTGTGTAATGCAGGATCACACATTAAGGCAGTTACTTTTCTGTGTGGCCTCATACGATGTTTCACAGATGATGAGAAATGGAGGACATCAAAATCTACACATATTCAGACGACATGGTCATCGGATCAAACTCCAGAGTCAAGCTGCAAAGAGCAACCAACCAAATCGGGAAGTGGGCACAGGAGAACAAAATGGAAATTAACACAGGAAAAATCATAAGAATGACAATCCACAATGGAGGTCGAGAAGCTGCGGGGTACAGAATATATGGTGGGATGGCACTTCTTATGACAGTCAATAGCTTTAAATGTCTGGGACTGAGTCTGCAAACCACTACCAGACCATTCAGAATACATGTAAAAACTCGAGCAGCACCTACCACAAAAGCCATGTTTGACATCAAGGTAATATCCAGACTGTCACTGAAAACAGCCATGGCCTTGTTCATGGCAAAAATAGTTCCCACTGCAAACTATTGAATAGATCTCATTTGGGAAAAGTTGTTCATTATCTGGAATAGCGTTAATATCATGATTATCTGTTGCCAATACTTTAATAAACAAATGAACGTCGTAATTTCTTAAATTATAAATGTAAACTAAAATAAAATTAGGACCTTGATTACTAAGATTACAATTTTCGTGTGCAGCTACATTATTTTTCCTGTTAAATGACAATGATCTCTTACTTTCTTTCCTCCTTTAGTAAGTTCTTTCACAAATAAAACAAGTTTTTGAAATTATAAAATCTATTTTATCTTTATTTGTAATTTTTGTTGATACATTTCGATCAAATGTGTCTTTAATTTTTCTAGATTGTTATAACATTTCAACGAATTTTTTGTTGCACCTTTACCAGTATATGTTAAAGGTTTTTTAGAATTTTCAATATTATAACTAAATGAAAATGGTATATGTTTTTTGATATTTATTAATATAAGTTTTTTCAGGATTTGTTTGAAAAGTTTTAACATTTAAAGAAACGTTCAGAATCTGTATATATTGTAAAGGTACCTTTAATGAATGTTTACAATTTTCAAAATTAAGTTTTTACTTCTTTATGTTCTTTACAATCGTTTCTGTATTTGAATAATTTTTCTTGTGAATGAAAAATATTTTAAACATCTATCACAATGATAAATTTTTCATTGTGTTTACTTGTTTGTGAGCTAATTAATCAAGATAAGTGTTGTATCCAACAATAATGTCTATTATTTTCTTTTTGTATTAAAAGAAGGTGAACACGCTTTTTTTTCGTTTATATTCAGTATGGTAAAGAGGACATAAAATAGATTTTCATTATAAGAGTAAACATTAATCGAAATATTTGACTTCTTTTCAAGATTAGAAATAGCTGTGAAATGAATCAAAAAATTAATTTTTTCTTTTTCAAAAATTTCGTCTATTTCTAACCCAATATTTTTTGTATTTATTAGCTCTTCCCACATGTGCATTCAAGGAATGTAAAGCTCATTTTATTGGATAAAGAAAATATTCTTCATTTATTTACATTAATTACAACTTTTTTGTGTTTCATTTCTTTTGGTGAATCGATATAAGAAGAATAGAAATTCGTGTCTGTGCATCAAAACTTAATTCTTAACTATTAATGTAAAGTAAAGGCGACCCAAATATTTTTCCTTTTCATTTCATCCATTTCAGCTAATAGTTTATTCATTGATTTTTGATACTAGTCTTCAAAATTAGTTATTTTTATTGAAAGTTCATTATTTGGTTTAAAAATAAATTCTTGCATTTCATCTTTTTTTAAAAATACCACAGAATTTCATATAGCTTTAATTGCTTGTTTTTGTTTTAAAATATTCTTTAAATTGGTGATTACTTCTTCTTTAATTTCATTAACAAATACATGTTGTTCAACAATATTATCGTTATTATTAATTTCACATGTTATTAATCTCTATTTAAGAGTAGACGTTATTCCATTAATTCGTCTAGGTGGTTTTAAAATCATCTTCACGTAGAATATTGTTAGATGAAAAGTTTTTCTGATTTTTTGTTTAATTTCCTTATATTTATCTACTACAATCGTTTGAAAATAATCTTATTACCGATATTACTAATATCACCCTCAGATCTACTGATAAGATCGCTTAATTGTTGTTTATTAAATTTACAATAAATTTTTAATTTTTCTGTTTTATGGATTGTACAAAAATTTTCTACATTTTTTTCCAATTTGTTATCGTTATTACTAATATTGTTCTCATATTTTTTGATAAAATCAATTAGTTGTTGTGTTTTAGTCTAGAATAACTTTCTAATTTTTTTCATTCTGTATTTTTCATGATGTTGTTTCGAAATTTTTTTTGTTCAATTCGTCATCGTTATTATTAACACTGGCTACAGGTTTCGGTGTAAGATCGGTTAATTTTTCTTTATTAGAATATGAATAATTATATTAAATTTTTGTTTTACAACTGATTGAAGTTCTTTTATATATTATATTCAGTTCTGCCTTCTTCGTTTGTTTCGTATTAAAATAATCGATGAACTCCAAGTTATCTCTTCTACTTACATTTGAATAACCTTTTCCTGTGCAATAATTTTCTTAATCCATAACACTACATCCATGTCTTTCTTTCCAATAATTTTCTAATTTTGTAAATAGCTCAGTTTTGGACTACTTTTTTACTACTTACATAGAAAAGAATTTTTATATTTTAAAAATTATGATGTTTAAGGTTGAAATATAGCTTTGAGTTTTTAAATGAAAATTCAATCATTGATATATACAGACAAGGTTTGGCAAAACTTATTAATAAAGAATAAAGTCTATTAGATTTTCTTATATTTTATATAAATGAGAATTTCGTTTGTGGGTATAAATAAGCACGATCTCAGAGAACTTATTTATGAAGGAAAAATTTATTAGATTTTTTATTTTTTAAATAAAATGAAATATCTTTTGGAGGTATGGATAAATTTTTGAATGTCAGATGCAGCAAAACTAAAATCTTGGGTTTATATCAGGGAATTTTTAAGGAATATGCTCTTTGGCCCGAACTTTCATACTTATACTACTTGAATGCTGGCATTAAGGTACAGGTCAGTGTGTATCTCCTTGCTGTAAAAAAATTACCGAATGCGCCACAGTCTTCTTCCACCTCCATGGTGAATTTAATATTGTCATTGATACTGTTCAGGTGGTTAAGAAGTTCTTGTAGATTTTCTTCACTACGTAGCCCAATCATGAATGTGTGTTCTATGTAGTTGTAGAACACCTGCTCCAGGAGCCCCATTTTGGGATGTATTCCATGTATAGGTTTGTAACACATGGCGCCAAGGGGAAACCCATGACCACTCCATCTGTCTGTTGGTAGATTTTACCACCACATCAGAGGTATGTGGTAGTTAGTGTATAGTGGAACAGTTCCACTGTGTGTTCGACAAAGTGGTCTCTCAGTAATATCAAGCACTCCTCAAGTGGTAACCGTGTGAAGAGGGATGTGAGATCAAAGCTGACCAGTATGTTCCCTTTGTTCAGACATCTCGCTTGAAGTATTTTCACGAACTCTGTCGAGTTTTTGACATGGGAAGTACAATGGCCCATAAGAGGCTTCAATAGCAGTGCCAGGTGTTTGAATATTTCATAAGTTGGTGAATTTATTGTGTCCACAATTTGACCTTGTGGAACTCCCTTTTCGTGTTTCTTTGGAAGTCCATTCAGGTATGGTGGTATCAGTGCTCTGTGGTGCACCCTTCTAACCGTATTCTTGTCCATTTCTGAGTTGTTTAGCATTGAGATCGTCTTCCTCATCACCACTGATAGTAGGATCCTTCTTCACTTGTTTGTAAGTTGGACCTTGTAAAAGGATCACAATATTCTGTCCATAGTAAACAGATCATAGCAGCATTGTCCTATTCCCTTTGTCTGCCTCTAGGACGATCCTATCTACATCTTCTCGTAGGTCGCATATCGCCCAGCTTTCAGCTGTCGAGATGTTGGTTTTTGGCGTTTTTGCTTTTTCCAAGACCCTGCAGGTATCCCTGCTAACCTCTTCAACGGTGTCAGAGGGAAGACCTCAGACGGTAAGTATATCATTATGACTACCTCCTTGAATTCAAATTTAATAGATTTTATATCCTGTTCACTATTAACATTTAACAAAAGGAACTCCTTCACATGGTCTGACAGGTAACTAACCATTGGTTCTGTAATATAGTTTTGTTCATTAGACATTTCTATTAATATAATGTCAATTGCTATTTGTGAACGATTAGTTACCTTCTTTGGGAAGTTTATGGTAGGAATTAGATTGAATAATAGTGTTACTGACTTCAATAAGTTCTTACTGAGAGAGGTTTTAAGAAAATCAGCAACTGCTATTTCTTTGCTTTTTGTTGTTAAATAGGCCAGTAGAGCTTCAAGGTAATTTATGAATACATTAATATTACCTGCAGGAGCTCAGTATACATGTGTTATTATGAAGTATTTATTATGAGATTCTACTTCTGCTGTGGATGCTTCCATATGCTACTCTAGGTAAAATTTTTTGAACATTATTACAGCAAAAACAGCAATCCTTATAATAGTATTACTTATTTCAGTACATACACACAGTTAAGATCGCATGTAAGTCGTTTATTTTTATTTCCAGATGACCAGTTTCGATCCTATAACAGATCGTCTTCGGACCTTATATTCCTCGATGATTGTAGGAAACAGGTAAATGTGTGCATTTATGGAGAACACTGCTCAACATCTGCTCATGGCGTCAGAGAGCAGATTCATACTCAAGATGGCGGCGTATATGAATGTAGTGGCAAATCGCTCCGTGAATATCGGTAAATTACCGTCAGTGAATTGTATGCTATGTGAAAAAAAAGTGATAAAAGGTGTTAAAATATGTGTAGTGGCGCATAAATGGTATCATTCTTGTTGTTTCGTGGAAGCAAATCTCGGTCAACATAGGCCTACATGTGACTGTGGAACTGAGTGCAACGGTCTTGAAACTGCATTTGAAATGTGCAACGCTGGACTCGAAATAAGTGTGAGGGAAGAACTGCAAAGTGACTTAAGTAAAGCTAGACAATATGCAGAAATGCTGAAAAGTTTGATCGACTATATGGACCTTCCCACAGATACGCAAACAGGCAAACGAGAGTGTGTATATACTAGGCCTAAGAAAATCTCTCGACCTGTCTTAAATACCAATGTTTTTCGTGTTCCACCAATGAATAAATACGATGTTCTAAGTGCAGACAGCTCAGAATCACGGACAAAAAATCTCAGTGTAACAGGTAACTGCTCGGAAAGATCTGTTGAACAAAAAAGTGCCAGCAGAAACACGTTACCATCAAATACTATTAAACGAAAAAATCGTGTGAGAGCAACTTGTAATAAAACTGAACACGAGACAAAAAAGGAAACAGAGAAGAAGAAGGAAGAAATATACATATTATCGACGAGTCATGGCAAGGGACTGGCTACAATCATGTCTGATATGCAGTCCGAATATAAAGTGATTGGAATTTCGAAACCTGGTGATCCTCTACGAGAAGTGCTGAAAAACTGTGAAAGTTCCGTGAAAAGCGACGTCAACTGTGTCATAATCGGAGGGGGAAACGATGTCTATAAAAATGAAAGCAGCCTTGCTGTAAGAACACTGAAAGAATCGCTAGGAAAAATTTCACAGGCGAAGGTATTTGTTGTAAACATTCCCTACAGACACGACTTAACGGAAGACTCGTGTGTAAACAAAGAAATCATCGCGACAAATCGGAAGTTCAGGAAGATTTGTAATGGTTTTGTGCACACAACTTTCATTGAAGCAACGAGTTCAGTAAGAGAGCATTTTACTAGACATGGACTGCACAGAAACAACCTAGGCAAGAAAGTGCTGGCGAAAGAAATTCTCCAGGTGATAAAGATAGCAGGAGTGGGTGCCTATGTAAAAATAGCACTACCTGCAACAGGTTTTCTGCCAATGACAACAGAAAAGAAAAGTGCACCAACAGCATATGAGGAAGAAACATCTGCAGATACACCCTATGATGAAAAATTACAACTGTGCAAACATGTAAAGCGTCACAGTCACCAGTGGCATTATCAGTAGCAGCAGTGGAAAAGGAAGTAACAGTAGCATCAACAGCAGAAGTTTCACCAGCAACAGTAACTATAGTGCCTCTAAAAGGAGAAATGAGAATTGCAGCAGGAGAAGCAGCATCAAGTGTTACGTGTAGACGGAAAACAGCACCTCCTGTCCGTCTAAATGATTTTTTAGTGGAAGGCAGCAGGATGAAGCAGCCCAGGAGATAAGTAGTGTAACAAATTTCACAACACCTCACCAAAACGTTCAATCTAAAATAAACAACAATTATGATCTTAAAATTTGCTATCTGAATGTTCAAGGACTAATAGATAAAGAATTTATTGTAAACAGTTTTGGACTAGATAACAAATTTGATATTTTCTGTCTGAGTGAACATTGGGTTACTGAGAGTGTACTTACAGTTGTCAAACTTGATAACTATAATGTAGCAAATAGTTACTGTAGAAAACTGCATATAAGAGGTGGTGTGGCAATATATATTAATCAGTCATTCAGCTGCTCCATTGTTAAGTTGGACCTAGATTATTTATGTGAGGAACAGAACTTTGAAGCCATTGGTATAGTTATGGACAGTCTTAAGTTAGTAATAGTATCCCTTTACAGGTCACCTAAGGGTATCATCAATGTATTTCTAGAAAAATTGGACATGCTGTTAGATGTACTAAGAGGGACCAGATGGTTGCATTATGACATAGTAATTGGTGGAGATCTGAATGCAGATTTTGATATAACAACACATAAACGTACTGTGACTGAGTTGAAAAACCTTTTAAGACAGTGCAATTTGCACTCAATCAATAACAGGCCCACAAGAGATAAAGCATGTCTTGACAATATTTTTGTCAACTTTAAAACTACAGAAGAATCATGTGCTGTTACAGCGTTTCCATTTTCAGATCATGACTCTGTATCTTTAAACTATACAAGTAGGTTCTGTATTGATAATAGTAATATTCCTAAGCCTGTCCCAAAAGTTATAATCACCAGGCCTGTCACAGATGACAAAATTGTTCAGCTCTGTAATTCCCTTGCTGAGAGAGACTGGTTCAACCAATGTCATGGTGACACAAGTTATAGTCTTAGTGCTGATTTGTCAGGGAAACTATTATTTGAGAGATTTTTTAAAACATTTCTGACACAATTTAATGACAATATCCCCATAAAGAAATGCAAATTAACTGACAAAGGATTTACAAACAGGGCTACAAACAGACAAAATTCATGGTTCACTAAACAATTATCAAGTATGAAAAACCAAGTTATGGTGTTGCACAATATATGTAGCAATCAGAAAACAGAACATGCCAGATTAGCCTATATAAAATGCAGGAATGAGTATAAAAAAGCCATCGTGGAAGCCAAAAAAGCACATAATTTCAGTACCATTGATAATTCTACAAATAAGTGCAAAGCTGCATGGAAATTAATAAATGGTGTTGCTAAAGATGTAAGAAGCAAAAAAATTAATATAAGTCCCCAAAAATTCAATGATTTCTTTATTAAATCTGTTGAAAATGTAGGAAATACTATAATCAAACCTGATATCAATTCATCAGAGTTACTTTCTAAAAATGTTTGCAGAACACCAACAGACACAGGTACGTTTATGTTCTCCGAGGTCTCACCTAGTCATGTCCTAAGCATTGTAAAACGGATGAAATCTTCAGACAGTGTAGATATATACGACATATCCTGTAATTTACTAAAGAAAGTAATGGACTATATTGTGTACCCCTTAACATTCTGTATAAATAAATGCATATCTGAAGGATATTTTCCCGAAGAACTCAAAGTGGCTAGGGTAATTCCAATATATAAAAAGGGAGATATGGACTCACCTTGCAGTTACAGACCAATCTCCATAGTCCCAGCTTTTTCTAAAATACTGGAATGTGTAATTTACCAACAGCTATCTGTCTATTTTGAAAAATTAGGAATAATTAGTGAATCTCAGTATGGTTTTAGGAAAAAGTTGTCTACTGTGGATGCTATAGACTTTGTAGTCAAATACTTACATCAAGTGTTTGAGGATAAGGGCTATGCTCAACTCACATTTTGTGATCTAAGCAAAGCTTTTGACTGTGTAAAGCATAAGCCACTCCTAGAAAAACTGGAATTCTATGGCATTAGACATAACAGCCTTAAATTAATAAAATCATATCTTCAGAATCGTAAGCAAGTTGTTTGTGTAGGGAGAGAAATGTCGAGTATAGAGCAAGTCAAGGTAGGTGTTCCGCAGGGATCTGTGCTGGGCCCCTTTTTGTTTCTGATAATGATAAATGATCTGCCGTCATTTATCAAGTCCACCACTGTGTTGTATGCAGATGATACAACATTTCTTCATGCTAGTGAGGATTTCAATAGCCTTAAAACGTGTGCAGCAAAGACAATTGACCAAGCATCCTATTGGTTCAAGGCAAATGGATTCCTGCTGAATGAAAACAAAACACAGCAGATGGTCTGTAATCTTAGAGACAAGCTTCTGTCAGACGATCCAAGTTATGTCAAATTTTTGGGGGTATACATTGATGATAAATTATCTTGGGGTCAACATGTACAATACATTAGTGGTAAATTGTCTAGAGTTATTTACCTGTTAAGGCGACTTATGGATTGTGTTCCTGAAAAATTTATTAGAACATCCTATTTTTCATTCTTTCAGAGTATAATAACATATGGAATTATTTTGTGGGGGAACTCTAGCTGTGTACATGACATATTAATACTGCAAAAAAAAGCTATTATGATAATTACTGGTTCTGCATATAAGGCACACTGCAAACCATTGTTCTGTGAACAGAAAATCATGACTGTTATAAACTTGTACATATACTATGTTCTAATTTATACGAAGAAGAAATTACCAGAAACAAAAACCAGAGAAAATGTACACAGCCACAATACAAGAAGGAATAGGTGCCTCTATATTCCTTACCACAGGTTGTCAAAGTCACTCAACAGCTACGAAATCATGGGGTACAAATTATTTAATAAACTTCCTCAATCTGTTCAAGAATTACCTGAACAATTATTCAAACAAACAATTCATGACTGGCTAGTCCTCCACCCATTCTATGACATAAGAGAATTTATCAACTGTAATATAATACTATAATGTTAACAAGAAACCTGTTGTTTCTTTCAAACTATTAATTGTATTTTAGTATGTATATGACGTTGTCTATTGCTGTAATGGCAGAATGACAATAAAATTATTATTATTATTATTATTATTATTGGTATGTCTCAAGGCTGATGCAGTCTTTTCCAGACTGCACTCCATAGTGTACCCAGGATCTCTGTAAGTACTATTACCTGCCCCACCCACTATAACCATGATGTCTTCGATGATGACATCTTTGCAAAGTGATCTTAAATCCTCTATCACCTGCTCCAGACCAGCACTAGGCTTAAAAGAGTTGGTGATGTGGTATTCTGATCCTAGTTCATCCTGCAAAAGTTGTGGAATACTCCAGGATTAGAACTACCTAACAACAAAACTTTCTTTCTCCTCAATGATTCCCTACATGCTTGCTATTTAATTTACTGCTGGATGTTTTTGTACCGTGTCTATAACTGCATTGGCTTGAGACTCATCACTTTCTAACTGAAGCAACAGGTCGACCGTATTTTTCACATTCACCACAAAGCTGCAAGATAAAGTCCTAAGCCTGCTCCTTCTGTTGCTCGTTGCCACTTCCCACCACCCTTTACCGTTTTTCTTCCTTAACCCGTCCATATCTTTCCTAGCCTTGTCCCGTTCAACCTGAGGGGCAGCGATTCTACCACTATCTTCCTACAAAACCAGAGAAGAGAATCGTTTACTTACTCAGTTCCCATGCCATTAAGAGCATCCATATGGAAAAAACTATAGCACCCACCACACCAAAGCCCAGGCCTAACAGTTCTATAGCTAGTAAGGCACTTTCTACTCATAATATATATAAAACTCTACTAAGAATAAGTCAGTTAAATTACCGATAAACAAGAAAACATATTTACACAAATTAAGCCTGCACGCAGCTTTAAGTAAACAAACTACTAGTGCAAAGCTTCTGAATCAACAACTTAAAAATTGCGCTACTTTCCAGTAATGGGAGCTAAATAATGAAGAGATACACTCTGCTTAAATTTCTGGAAAAAGAAAAGAACAATATTAAACGAGATACTGTAGGTTTACTGCATCAAAACGTAAACAAAAATACAACAACCTGACTGTACGATCTTTTCGTATTTTCTGGAATATTACGAAAATAAAATGTGAAACCCTTAATGGTAACCTTAAATAACACACTCATAAACGTATTTACTGTGTAATTTGTACTAAACTAAATGTTAGTACAGTCTAAATGACTTATCTTCACGAGAATACAAAAACTCATGCCTTTTGCCTTGCACAGGGCTGCCAAGTAGATGTTAATGGAGATGATTTAATAATCCACAATGTACGAGGTCACTCTGAACAGTAATACCTCCGAATTATTATTTGAAAACTGTCAACAGCATTTTATACAAAATAAAAACATTATTAACATTCTGCATCTTTATTCTTCATGTCTACCTGTTTGCACCCCTCTGCTGCTAGAAGACTCCGAGTTGTAGCATGTTACATGACTCTGTGTAAAGCCTGGTTCACACACGCAAATAATGTCGCAGCATAGCTTGTTGCTTTCTGTAGTGGCATCATGAGCTACCGCTCACACAGGACGCCACAAATTCGCTGTAGTCGCACAGCTTTCAATATGGCGTCAGTTGAGATCATATGGGCGAGAATGAATGTTATCGTGCAGGTTATGGCAGTAGAGATGCGACAAGAGTTAAATATAATGAAGACGAATCCCAAATCTTGGAATCCGGAAACAGATGTTGCACAGAGATAAATCTGGGTCCACAAACACATTTATAAAAGAAATGACACTTGGAGACATAAATGCTGTCTGCATGGCAAACTAACCAACAGCTGGCATTCAAATATTATCTGCAGACACGCCACGTTTACAAGATTTTAGAATTTTATTGCATTCATTTATATAAGCACTCTAAATAAGTAATTTTTTTTTAGTTTAACATTGGGCACGTCACACTTGGGAGCTATTTTCGGAATATAATCCACAATCTATACAATGCTTGGTCTCACAAATCAAAAAGTTTATATGACTCGCTTTTTTGGTTATATATCCTAAGTACATTCATTTATTCATCCACAAATCATTTAAAATCGTGGGAAACGTCATTAGTTTGCAAATATTGAATACACACACACACAGACACACACACACACACATACACATACACATACACTCACTACTGCAGAAAATCAACCATAGGTTGCTGTTCTTGTTTCCAGAAGCTGCAAAAGTGTACCTGCCGACCAATGTTTTCACTTTTTTCAAAACTAAAATGAAAACACACTGAAATCGAATGAAATATAGTTGCAATATTCCACGATAACTGCAATAGAATGCTCGTGTATCGAAATACTGCCAGCTGGGCGCAGTGGTGGAATGAAAGTGGCACAGCAAAGCTGAGCTTTGTGTGGCATGAAAAAAGTTGCTTCTCTTAAGTTGCGCCACTAGGAACTGGGAGTTCACACATGCAACTGCGTTGCAACTGCAGTATGCCTCTAGCTGTGGTGACAGTTTTGTTGTGAGTGTGAACGCAGCTTAATATAACTTTGACACTGCATGTAAAACAACATGCTGTAATCGAGCTTAGAGTTTGAAGAGTTCATCCATACATGGAACTCCCTCTTCTTCAGCATGAAAATGCTAGGTCACACATGAGCGCTGATACATCTGCAACAATCCAACACCTTAGATTCACTGTCTTTGTCCATCTTCTATGCACTCCCACCTTGAGCCCATCTGATTTTCATTTGTTTCCAAAACTTATAGAACACCTATGAAGACTTCACTTTGATAGTGATGAAGTGGTGCAAGAAGAGATGTGGTTGTGGCTCCGTCAACAAAGTCAGATATTCTACAATGATGGTATCAAAAAACTGGTCTCTTTTTAGGAGGAATTTGTGTGTCGCCAGGGTGACTATGTTGAGAAATACATATGTTGACATAAAGAATAAAAATGTACAACGAAAATAACATTTGTTTTATTTTAAAAGCTTAAAGAATGTTCACACAAAAATTCGGCTGCATTACTTTTCAGCACCCCACAACCAGAGAATTACATAACCGATTGTTAAAAATTAAATTCGATACAAAGTGATATAAAACACAAGATCTCCAAAATTAACTAGAATTTTCACGTCTACCAATGCTCAGAGGAAAAACTTTCTCTTCTACAGACCAATAAATTCCAACAGGGGCTATAAATATACCCATACTGTTCAGTCTAAAGTATATAAAAGTGGCAGTTCATTACTTAGAGATGATAACACAAATATTAGATGGAAGAGAAGGAAAATGCAGTTGATGTTCATGACTGGAAGACAGCCCCCAACGAATTGTCAGCCCCTACCGACTTTGTCCACTGGCATATCCCTACTGAACTAGTAGCTTCAAAAGTGGTTGGCAATAATTTATACGGTAACAAAATAATATCTGTTGAATAGGAGCAATGATTATTGCTTGATGTTTACTATGCTTGTCGAAAAGAAAATGAAGGTCTCAATTCTTGAACAGGAAGTTGCATATGAGAACATTCCATTAATTGAACGACCACCACATAAATGGCGTTTTGCAGCAAATTCTATAGATTTGGAACCCGTTCATCTAAATATTGTGCAGGATTTTGCTTATCGAGCAGCACCCTTTGGATCTGGGAACAGATGACAAGAGATAATGTTATGGTACAAAGGAGAATTGAATATGTAGACAAAACTAATGCGCCAATATTTCAAGCTCATCATCGCAGAGGTTTTGAGCCTAGAAGAATGGACATGTAAAATGGTGTCTGTCAGCCTGTGCAGAGTGCCTCCCATGACAGTGACTGCTTGCAGATGGCCCTTGTTTTGTCTGAGCAGAGGCAGCATCTTGCTTATAATCATGCAGTCAAACACCAGGCAAAAGCAATTAATTACCACAGCAAAATTGTGGTTAGTGCTACAAAAGCTATCAATGTAACCATTTTCGTTTGTATGTGGCTTACAGATCATTAAGTAAGACTATTGGCACGTACATTTCAGACTGTGTTACAAATTCCTTGAATGTCTGTGTCGTGAGAGCACACTTGCATTCGAGATTGCATTTCCTATTCCTTGAATGTGCAAGAGCTGAAAACACATGTACATTCTATTGGCTCAACAAAATATAATGATTGCTTTAGTGCAGATCTCGACAACTCTCAGCTTGCTCGCTACACGTTTTTAGTTGTTGGAATAAACTGTGAGTTGTCAGAGCATGTCTTTCAACATATTGACTCAGCAATAAGATAGGTTATAAAAGTAAGGCATCCACTACAAGTAGCATATTATTGATGCAATACCATCATAGCCATTGTCTTACAATGCTTCTTTTCTGGGCATATATGCAACTCTCCACAATGTAAGTGTGTCATGCACTACATAGGACTGCTACTAATAAAATTTGTAGTTTACTAATCAATTATTTGTTGTACTTATAAATCAGTTGCTGTATTTCAAGAAAATAGGGATTCCTCTTCTTCCATGTTAGAGAGTTTGAAGCATCTGCACGAGGCTACAAGCACAAAATGCACCGCAAAACCATCGACATTGAAGAAGGGAGAAAGGCGTCTGATCATAAGCGCAAGATGACTCAATGCGAAGTTTGGCACAGCAGTGCTGGTTTATTTGAAGGACTGTAAGATATATCTACCAGCAAGATTAACTGGTATCAATGATGGTGAACTTGACTTTCTCAACAGTGGCTTCATGTGCATGATTTATCATGGTAGAGTGAATAACATGGACAAAGTTGATTTCCAGAATAGTCATACAAACTAACATAATATGTTTGTTGCATATGTGTATATATCAATGCATATTATAAAAATGTAAAATGTCAGTTCCTGTCCATAAGGTATCATGTGGTGGAACTACTAGAGAAAATAATGTTAGCTCTATAGTAAAAGAAGATCATTGTGATTCGATGTTCAATTCCCTACAGAGCTTATTTCTCATATATAAAGTCTTTGGTTTTGTTTATGATCCAAACGCCTTTTTAAAAGTAGGTGTGAAAAGAATGCAGTCGCTCAAGAAAGACTGCTTTAAGATTCTGAACACCTTGTTGCTTTTGAAGTGTAGGCTTTGATAAATATTAATGCATTTATTACACTGAACTGTTTCTGATGTGGTGCAGTAAACTTGTTGACAATTACATTAAGCATACATTATTTATATTACATACTCTTTCCCTATGACGTGCAGTTCAGTGTGATTTAGTTTTTATTAAGGTAGATACAGCTCTTAAAACTTGGCTAACTGCTAGTGTTTCAAGCATGACAGTGTAAGTTAAAAATCGATCTGTGCCGCAAGACAAAGTTGAATGTGATTTTAATGCATGTATGTGAAAAAAAAATTCCATGCAATCTGTAAATGGGATTCTGTGCCCAATTGAAGCTTTACCTGAGGAATGTCATCTCGTTTTAAGTATAAAATTATTTCAAAATAATTTTCTTGATCGAATGTGCGCTCTTTCATTAGAGAAAAATTTCAAGCTATTCAAGAAAATTGTAATGAAACGTTTATGAAGTGTAAATTCAGACCAATGATAGCAGAAAAATCTGTAATTTTGTGTAGGTGTCTCTATAGCAGATATAGATAATATTTATAATTAAAAATGTTAAAAATGCGTTACATTCGTGTTTAGATTTATAAGTAAATGTTTTCCTCGCAATTATTAAGTTGTATGTGAAACACGGTTTTTTAATATTTGTTTCATAAAATCTTGCTGGAACCACGAGTAAAGAGACACAATGTGCCGAATGCAATTCGCATTCAGTTATTGATGTTATTATGCTAAAAACAAAGCGCTTGCAGGTCACTTAATACTGATTCACTATCATTGTCAACAAGTGCAAATTACATACGATATGGCTATTGTCTTTTGTACTATGAATCTGCTGCTCCCTCTTCCACACGATACAGGCGCCACAGAACTGATTGTGGTGTTATTACTATTGCTCATAAATGTTAAAAAAAAGAGGAGCCAATTTCATTCCTAAACCATTGTATTCTTTTGAGTGTGCATGAGATGCAGTAGGAAGAATGCGCCCCACTATTATCAGTGACTGTTGCTGAGTTGCTCAATAAGAGTGAAATTAAATTCATTTGAGAATTTCATTTTTACA
The DNA here is from genome assembly GCF_023864345.2 of Schistocerca serialis cubense. Lineage (NCBI taxonomy): Eukaryota > Metazoa > Arthropoda > Insecta > Orthoptera > Acrididae > Schistocerca > Schistocerca serialis. The sequence continues at coordinate 162,487,375 of NC_064640.1, forward strand.
AATAATGCTACTTTATTCAAATACTAGAGCAAAAACGCGTAACGACAGATATATAAGTAACTTCAGGTGTGTTCCAGGAAAGCGCACTGGGACACTGAAGTGACAAAAGTCATGGGATAGCGAGATGTACATATTCAGGTGGCGGTAGTATAGCGTACACATGGTTTTAAGGCAGTGCGTAGGCAGAGCTGTCGTTTGTATTCACATGATTCATTTCAAAACGTTTCTGGCGTGATTATGGCCTCACAACTGGAATTAACAGGCTTTAAACATGGAATGGTAGTTGGAGATAGATGCATGGGACATTTCATTTGGGAAAGCGCTAGGGAATTCAATATTCTGACATCCAAAGCTTCAAGAGTGTCCTAAGAATTCCAAATTTCAAACATTACCTACCATCAAGGACAACGCAGTGGCTGACAGTCTTCACTTAACGAGCGAGAGCATCAGCATTTGCGTAGAGTTGGCAGTGCTAAGAGACAGGCAACACTGCATGAAATAACCACAGAAATCAATGTCAGATGGACGACAAACGTATCCATTAGGGCTGTGTGGCAAAGTTTGGCGTTAATGGGCTATTACAGCAGACAACCTGTGGCGGGACAGGTTCGGTCGGTCCTTCTTTCGTCTCCGTACTCTCTCTCAGTAACTTTCTTCGAACAGTTCACCTACCTCTATATTTCGTCTTTCCGACGTTCCTTCACTCAGCAGTAGTAGATACACGCTGAGCAGTGTAAAGCAACGTTGATGAAACCACTACATAATACCTACCACACAGCGGCCTAGGTTTTTTTCAGTTGGTGGTGGCTCCTTTATAGCTACGTTTACATGGAATGAACTGGGTCATCTGGTCCAACTGAACCGATCGTTGACTGAAAATGGTTTGTGCATCTACTTGGGGACCATTTGCAGCCATTAATGGACTTCATGTTCCCAAACAACAATGTCATGTCACCAAGCCACATTCGGGACAATTTGAGAATATGATTTGGCCATCCAGATTGCCCAACATGAATCCCCTCAAAAATTTATGGAATATGGTCGAGAGGTTTTTTGGTGCAGAACATCCTGCACTGTAACACTTCCGCAAAACTGTATGGCTATAGAGGCAGCATGGCTCAAGACTCCTGTAGGGGACTTCCAAGGACTTGTTGAGTCCATGCCATGTTGAGTTGCTGCACTATGTTGGGAAAAAGAAGGTCTGACACAGTATTAGAAGGTATCCCATAACTTTTGTCACCTAAATGTATGTGTTAACGACCATGTAGGCTATTTTAATAGTAACATCAGAGTTTTCACAGATGACACAGTTATCTATAATTAGGTACTGTTTCAAAGAAGCTGCAAAAATATTCATTCAGATATTGATAAGATTTCAAAGTGGTTCAGAGCTTGGTAACTTGGTTTACATATTCAGCAATGTTAAAGTGTACATTTCATAAAACAAAAAACCTAACGTCTTATGACCATAATATCAATAAGTTTCTGTTGGACTCAGTCAAGTAAAACAAATACCAATGTGTAATAATTTGTAGGGATATGAAATGAAATGTTCATATAGGCTCAGTCAAGGGTGAAATAGGTGTCAGTCTGCAATTCATTGGTAGAATACTAGGGAAATACAGTCAGTCTACAAAGGAGATTACATACATATGTGAGACCCAGCCTAGTATGTTACTGAAGTGTGTGGGATTTCGATCAGATAGTATTAACGAGAGATATTGAATATACACAAAAAAGGTAGCACATATTTGATTTACCCATGGGACAGTGAAATGGAAATTCTGAAAGAACTGAACTGGCAGTCACTTGAAGATAGCTGCAAATTATCCTGTGAAAGCTTCCTTCGGAAGTTTATAGAACGAGTTGTAAGTGATGAATTTAGAAATATACTACTCCCCTCTATGTATCGTTCTCATAGGGATGATGAAGACAAGATTAGAATAGTTACAGCATGCATAGTGATGTTTAAGGAATCATTTGTCCGGCACTCCTTCCGTGAATGATGGGTGAAGAAGTTCTAATAACAAGTACAATAGGAAGCACCCTCTGCTATGCACTTCACAGTGGTTAACAGAGTGTAGATGTAGATTCAGATTTAGATGTAGACAGGAGCAAGACAGCATATACACCTGCTGGCTGTGGATCGGGGTATAGGCGCATGTAGCCAGTAATCAAAACGGATTTTGTCTTTTCTGACTTGTGAGTCCAGCTAATATTACAATGAGCCAATTGGGTGTTCTCACAGGCCAGCTGTGTGGTCGGTGCTGTGGTGGGGGGATGTTTGTGCAAGTTTTCGTTGGCTGTGGAAACACGGCTTCGCGCATCTATTCACCTGCTGATTTTTTTTCAGATGATGGTGACAGTGGAAGGGGAGTTTGTGAACATTGTATCGGTAGTGTAGGGTTACTGGTTTTGCTTACACGAGAAACGACATGGAAAATTTTGGTGGAGAGCCTAATAACTTACTGGAGCAACTGTACCGTCATTTTAATTACACACAATTTAAAAACGATGTGCAGCGGCAAGTAATAGAAAGAGTATTGGCAGGTAAGTACTCTAAAAGTACCTTGCTGTGTAACATAGCAGTGTATGCAGTAGCGCCTATATGTATACTTTTTATCTTAATATACTGGCATTATGCACAGCAAATGCAATTGATACTCACTACCGTCAGTTAGCCTTGTAGGATATTCGTATTCTATTGCTATAAAACTCGGAGTAGGGACGTAAATGTTTTACTTTAGCGAAAAATATGTTTAAAAGAGTTCAGCAATCGCAAAAGTAACACTGTCGCTACAGTACTGTAACTGTTTTACCTTGAGTTACTTAGCCGTGACAGGCTGTCTGGAAACTGCGCAGAAAAGTTTCAAGAAGCTGCTTTATTAGACTTGTTTTGACAAACAGAGATTACAAATATTCCATGCGTAAAACGGTACAGTTTGAACACGAACTGTGTGAATGCAACGTACTAATTCGTAAGATTCAGACATATTGAACGGTGAATTTCCTGTTGCGTTTAGATGAAAATTGACGCATGCTAATTTTGAAATGGCGCATTCTCATATGACGTTTATTGACGTCACATCAACAAGGGAGGAGGGTAACTGTTGAGATGGCCCTGGATCGGCCAACATATATTTTAAACCGAGACTTGGAAGTTATGGTAGAAAATACGAAAAAGAGAATCAGAAATACTCAGCTGTCATAATGTAAATGTGAGCGACACAAACATAACAAGACGTACTGTTAACCGAAAGATTTTCGAACAGCTTATGACTGTCACGTCAACGCTTTTTAATTATTATTTTTAAGGTGCGGACTATGGAGAATATAATACACAAGCTATCGTACGAAATCCAACAGTATCAGCGCACGAAAATTAAACTGGTGAAGCCAATGGAACGTCAAAACAACAACACATACGGTAGTAAAACTTGTAAATATTCTGCCGAATTTCGTGTGTATGGCGTCGTATTCTAGAAAAACGCGCGATGATTTCGTAAAACTCTGAAAGCAGTTATGTGATGAAGAAAAGGTGTAAATAAATACAGCCTAAGTGGAAAAATAGCACCTTCAATGATTAATTTTTTTGGCATGAAGGAGATGTACCATTGTAGCAGACCTATATTGGTCAAGTAGAGCAAATAAGACTAGCAGTGATTCAAAGGTACGTGAAGCACGAATGGTCCCAGGTTTGTATGACTAACTGGAGCGATCACAAAAATGCTGAGAAACCTAAACTGACAGATGCTCGAAGAAACGACACAACTATTTCACGGAAGCCAACTGACAAAGTTTCAAGAACCAGTGTTATGTGAAGAATGTCGAAATATGCTACAGATTCCTCAGTATCACCATTTTCGGAAACACAAATACAAAATTAGACTTATAACAGTATTGCACAGAGAAATCTAAGGGGTCATTCTCAGGCTCCATAAGCGAATTGAATTCTAAGACACACTAATGTGTGGTACAGTAGGAAGTACCGCTGCCTTGTACCTCATAGAGGTTTGCAAAGTATGGCTGTAGAAGTTGGTATAGATAGATGCTTTTGTGTGCATTAGGTCCATTATTATATGTATTGAAAGTTTTGTTTACTGTTTAATAAGAAACAATACATTTAAAAAATTGCAACCAGCAAATATATGTATGTAGTGCTTTAGACTGTTATTTGCCATCAGAGTCCAGTTTGCTCACATACTCATTTTGTGGGGCCTGAGCTGGTGGTAGCATGTTTGAATCAAGATATGGAAATACCTGTAGTCAGTTATATTTGGACAATAAATGGAAAAGAGTGGTTGATTACTGTTTACAAGGCTGTGAGCCAATATCCTGGAATGTATATAAAACCTGTAATGACACTGCTAATGGTGATGTGTTCCATTTTTGATGGTTTGGTCATCTACCCTAAGTTTCATTTGTTGCAGTTCTCCAATCCTGTTGCTTGCCAGTAATGTATCATTTCAGCACAACTGCTGCATCCTGCATCATTGATGACATGACTTGTGTAGGCCCCTACTCTTATTTAGGCTCACACTAGTTGTTCATTCCCTCTACTGCCCTGTCTGATGCAGCTTTCAGCAATGACTCGTGACATAATATAATAATATATGCCCAACTGTTTCTTTAATTCATTATCTTTCTTATGAGGTATATTTTCATTGACTTATTGCAGAATGTCTTCCGTCTTTACTCGATCGATCCTGATCTTCAACAGTCTCCTGTAACACAAAACTTGAAAGACTTCTAATTGTTTCATTCCTGTTTTTCCCGTTTTCACATTTGTCACCAACGCGGATATATTTCCAAGTATAGCTTTTCATGAATCTTTTTCTATTATCAGGTTTTTATATTAGCAGCTGTTTCTTTTTATGAAATGTACTTTTGCTGTGAGCCTTCCTTAACCCTGTGTATTTTCTGTATTTTCCTTATTTATTTGTTCCACTTCCTTCATGTAAGATGCACTGTTTCATTAAACAACCATCTCAGTTACTGTTCACTTTCGTCAATTACTGCTATGTCATCTGCAAATTGTATTATGCTGATAGTCTGTTCATGGCAAACAATACCAAATGTAGAGGTACTGGGTGGGAGTGGGGGCTTGTCATAAAAGTTTTAATCATCAGCCCAAAAAAATCGAGCTGCGAACTTGAAACTACACACTCTACAGTGCGACACATTTTTCCCATCTGTGGATGGCTTGGAGAGACCGTGATTGTAGAAGTCTGCATTTTTACAGTTTAGAGAACTATTCCACCTCAGAAAACACCTCCATTTCATTCTGGAAATGCCTACCACACAATGGTTTCTTCATCTGAGGAAAGAGGAAGAAGTCCTGGGTGCCATGTCAGTAGAATATGGGGAGTGAGGCAAAACTTGATAGCCCAGCAAAGCAGTTTGTGTGACAGTATACTGAACAGAATTAGCTGGGATGTTGTTGTGGAGCAAAAAGACACTGGATAGCAGTTAGCGACAGTTCATTGTGACTGCCTTCCGTAACCTAATCAGTAGATTCCAGTAGTATGTTTCTGTGATGGTTGGCCACTTATGATTGTGTTCTGTTAGCCTCACACTATGACAGTCCCAAAAAAGACTCGGCATCACCTTGGTGATGACGGTTGGGTCTTGGGCTTTTTCAACAGTGCTGAATCCTCATATTTATACTGCTTGCGTTTGTCCTTTGCCTCACTGTCACAGTGATATACACATTACTCATTCATGGGGATTAGCAGGTTGAAGAGGTGTTCTGGATTGGCCTGACACAGTTGCAACATTTTCATTGCTGCTTCAGTTTGGTGGGCTTAGTGAATGGTTGTGAGGATAAGTGGAACCTCATGGGAGTGAGCTTTGTCATGTTCAGAATGTTGTGCAGTATGTGGAAAACCGATCCATGACTGACGTTTTCCACTTTTACCTCAATTTTAGTCTTCATTCTTCAGAGGTGCGAACTTCTTTTGGAGTTCCTGGTTCTTCACAGAGAGGTGGTCTGCTACATCATTCCTCACCATTGAGGCTTGTTTGACCACATTGGAAGCATCTCCACACTGTAACAACTTTCATAGGATGGTACATTGCTACCATTCACTTGCACCATCACACCGTTGTTCCCCTTTAAATACAAAAAATGGATTACTGTATGAAACTCCACTTTATCACTGGGCCATTTTGTTTTTGCCACTCTAGCAGTGTGGTACAGTACTTTCTCATTGGGATTTCAGAATGTTCCAGTACATCAATTGTGTACCAGCAAACAAACAAAAACTTAGTTATGTGACTTAATTTTTTCAAGTTGATAATTCAAGCTTTTTGACTGCATGTCATCGTCCTCTATTTCCCTCACTGGCTGTTCAGTATTAAAATTAAACAACATCAAAAGTGAAAGTGAGCAATCTTCTGTGTGTGTGTGTGTGTGTGTGTGTGTGTGTGTGTGTCACCTTACTTGTTTTACATATACATAGCAAAAATACAGTGATGTATATCAATTAATGTATTATTGCATTTATAATCTGACTGTATTTGCCAGTTACAAAAAGATAGAATTTTCACAAAAAATGTTTTTAAAAGTATTTTACAAAAGGCAACATTGATAATATAAATACGTTATAAAAAGCACCATTGATAATATAGTTCATTTTTCTGTAATTCCTTGGTCTTCAATCAGCACTGCCAAGAAGAACAGAGAAAAAGTAGAGGACAGCAGCATTGGCGTTTTGACACGAAATATTATTTTGTACATCTTACATACTGGAAGTGACTCTATAGACAGATTAACATTTTTTGCAGTTACCCTTTGCAATGTATACTGACACACTACTTAATTTTTTTATTTCAAGATATTCTTTAACACTGATAATGGCTTAAAATGCTGAAATTAGTTTTGTAACAAAGAAAAGGTCTAAATAAATACGGCCTAAGAGGAAAGATAGCACTGTGATTCAGTAAATGTATGGCTTTGGCGCCCACTATGAAGATTGGACCATTGCAGTATGTTGCTCAAGAGGAGCAAATAGGACTAGCAATGATTAAAAGGTGTGCAGCATGAACCACCACAGGTTTGTTTGATATCACTGTAGCACATCACAGATTTCACTTAGACTCTTTTTTTTAATTTTTTTAAGGGATTGATGATTTTACTATCTCATCCGAAGTCAATGTATGTGGGTCATTCTGGAAGTAAGGAATGTTTTGCCATTCCAAGGTAGTCTTTAATAATAATGCACAAAGTGAATACACATGTTTTGGCACATACTTGAGCTACTTATTCGCATAGTTGCCTTTTACATTAAGGCACTTGTTGTACTTTGGCACCAGTTTGTGTATACCCTCTTTATACAATGTAGCTGCCTGACTATTCAGCCAGGTCACTATAGCATCCTTACGTCTTCATCATTTGCAAAATGTTTACCAGCAAGGTGCTTCTCCAATTTTGGAAACAGGAAAAAATCTGATGGTGACAGATCTAGACCGTTGGGAGAATGCTCAAGGATGTCCAACTGGAATTTCTCCCACAGCATGGCTCATGTCTGCTGGACAGTATGTGGACATGCATTGTCATGCAACAGAACAATTCCACACGAGAGCTTGCCTCTTCGGCAGTTCTGGATACCTCAACAAAGATGTTCAGAGGTAGCACAGTATGCATTACTATTCATTGCCGTGTTGTAGGTTATGAAATCAATGAGTTCGACCTCTTCACTGTCTCAGAGTACAGAAGCCATCAGTTTTTGAGTCGATGCAATTTGTTTGAATTTGGGTGGCTTTTGTGGTGACCTCTCCACAGATTCTCGTTTCATTGTGGGGATGTTATTACCTGTGTTTCATCTCCTATAACAATCTGGACAATGAACCTGTTGCCATCCAATTCGTAATGCTCCAAGAATGCTAATGCAGCACCCGTTCTTGCAGCTTTCTGGTCATCCGTGAGTATGTGTGGCACCCACCATGTACAGATTTTGTGGTATTCTAAGTGCTGAGTGACAGTTTCAAGCACAATTTAATGAGCCATTTCCTGACATTATTCATACACATTGCTAATTGTGAGTCATTGATTCTCTTGAGTGATGTGATTCACCTTTTGTTTCAGTGTGTCTGTGATGATGGAGGGCTGCCGTGATCTCTCTTCATCATGAACATCTGTCCTCCCATTCTTAAACATTATGCACCACTTTCGACACCTGCTGCATTAATTACACCTTCATCATAAATGGTAACAAGCATGCAGTGAATGTCACAGTCTAACATTTTCTGCCTGTAGGAAACAAATAACACCTTACAGTCGGGGTGATTTGCGATAGACACAACCAGGGTCACAGCTATCTCTGCACTTACCATGTGACAAAGTTCCTCTTACAACTGTGTGCAGTAACTGTCCACATCATACTGAACACCTGAAATCAATGGGCAGGTACCAAAAGACAGGTGTGGGGACTGTATGTGCAAATGTTCTTTACTTTCTGGAATGGCCCTCACATAAGCTCTTTCAGTGGGCTTACTGGACTTAACCTTTCACAGAATACAATTATCCAGCATGTCTTAAGATTTCATGGTGTTGATACAGATAAATAATCAAACAGCAGTGCCCTTTGGAGGAAGAAAGCTAATCTAAATTTCTTGTATTGATGGTCTTTTGAAGATGCAAGCAACCTGCCACCAACTTCGATAACTGGCGCTGTTGGTTAAGGCTATTTAATCAATTAAACTTCAAAGACATATGAATTCTTATGGGGAAATATTTTGTTTACAAACAATTTCTGTACTTTATTTATCACTCAAGGAATATTGCAACCTGGATGAGAGACTGGAATGACAGAATTTAGTATGCATCTGTTGGATGATTTTTGAATTACTGTATCAGAAGATAGGCTCAATTTATTTTGCTAGTATTCTGTTGTTGTACACAGCTCAAAATGGATGGCAAGAACAGTTTCTTGAGCAGAATCACACAGCTACTTGTGCATCATGATTTAATTTTCTTCTTCTCTTTGTTGTGGGAGTCTTATAGGTGTCACTACATCTTGCACCTCTGTCGACAAACACCTAGAGCTTGCAATTCTTCCTCATCCTCTTCTATTCATCTTCTATCCATCACTTCTTGGGTACCCCTTCGCCATCCTGTTTGTGTTCTTCCTCTTCCTTTCCTTCTTGGAGGTTGGCATGGAAGTGTTATCTTCATCCATTTGTCTTCTTCTATTCTTTTGACATACCCTAACCATCCTTGCTGTCTCTCTTCTAGTCTATCCATAATAATATAATGGGCCTGCATCCTTTCTCTTATTTCCTCATTTCTGATGCAGTCAAGTAGGGAAATTCTACATGCTCATCTCAAGTAGTCCATTTCTGAAGCTCTAAGTCTCTTTTTATTTTTTTGTAAGAGTTCCTAACACTCGTACCTGTAACTTGGTTATTGGTTCCATGATGGATTTGTATAACTGCATTTTAACCTTTAAACTCAGTTTTGAGGATCGAAGAATAGGATTTAATTTTTGGATGGACACCCTTCCTTACCTGAATAATTGTTGGATATCTCTGTCACACCTTCCTCATATGTTAGGATAGTACCCAGATGCATAAACTCTTATCACACTTGAATTTGATATTTGCCAATGTTCAAGTTACAACAAGTCTGCAACATAGATAATCCATCTTCTCAGTATTAGTTTTCAAATCCCACTTTTTCACCAGCAGCTTACTAAGCCTGTAAGATATGTCCTCTTTATCATTTGTTGCAATGGTCTGATCATTAGCAAAGAAAAGTGTGTATATACACTGGTTACTTACTTCAGTCCCCTTACCCATGCACTTTATACACCAGAGATACAGTTTCTTCTACCCAGACATCTTAAAGAGTGTGGGAGACAAGACAGCATACTTGTTCCAGTGATGGAAGTGAGCACTGATGGTATTGTTGCTGTCCTTCAACTGGAAACCTGTATCCAGCAGCTGGTACATGTGGTAGCATGAAGTTCACTACAATTTCATTTAAGTCATAACTAGTGTCTATAATCTCTGCAATCCACCAGTCACAGTCATACACACACGCCACAAACATCCCACTTCTCAGGTTGTGAATCTGAATATTGTCCTGCTGTTTCTGAGGTGTTGGCCAAACGAACAAAATTTCTTCTTTCTTGCTCTTTAATGTGCATGCAATATTGATTTGCTCATCACTTTGAGTCCAAAAATGTGTCTCCTGAATTCCTTTCACAAGAGTAGTTTGTTTGGACCATTCTTCTTTTTTCTGCTCATGGAATTTTTTGGTTTCCTCTTTGGACAAAAGAATGAGAGGTGTAGATGTGTAAGATTTCACGACGTGAAATCCTCAGCATTCTGAATCGCAGCTGTATTTGTTCTGGAAAGATTATGTTTTGAAGCATGATGCTTCAGCAGGCCTACACCATCATAAGGCCCCTTCCTGTGACCAGAAGCACTGTATACCCAGTCAACTGGCACAGGCAACTTAATTCAACACAGCTGGCAACAGTTTTTAACATGACTAGGAGCACCATCAGAAATAATAATGATCTTATCTGCACCTGTTTGTAGTTGAAGAATTTTGCGCATTGATAACAAAGCATGTGCTGAGTCATGTCCTGTGTCATTACTTATAACTGGAACACTTGTGGTCTTGTTTTGAAAATATGTCACTCCTGTAAAAATTGAAACCTGGTCATTACTCCAGTGATAACCTTGTACTTTTTGTGGGAGAATTACAGGCCAGTTCTCAGCAAACTCACAGTGAAGCACTAAACATAGTTCTTCAGCCTGTACATGCCCTTCACTTGTGCAATGTGTTGTTGTTGAAATTTCTTCAGATGCTGGTGCGTTACTGCTTTCACTGACCATTTACCAAGTTCATCAATGAAGCTGTCAAAGGTGACAGTTTTCTTAATTAGTTTATTTTCCTCCCATGTCGTATATGTAATTTCTGTAGAGTTATCTGCTACGTCTTCCAGACCAAGCGTTTGTAAAGACAGTACTCCCTTTCCAGGGCAGTCACCACATTCTTGAAACAAACAAGTCTCTCGCTTTATGTCACAAACTACTAATGACTTCACACGCCCAACCAAGGTGTCATATGTCACGTGCTCCTGTAAGTTCTTCAAAGTTACCACACAAAGTTCAAAATTTGCACAGTACACGTATAAACAGACATCTGTGGGTAGGGTGTGGAACTACCCATGTAGGTCGTAGTGCATAAAATTTTGATCTTCCAATATGTGAAGTTGTATAGTTGCTCTTATAAATGGCAAAAGTTTCTTTAATACTGCAAGTCATGTACCTTTTCACTTTCACAACTTTTTTTTGACCTTCAACTGTTACAGTTATAGTGTCTTTTTTGTTGACACTCTGGCGAGAACAGTCCCAATTATCTTCCAGATAAATGACTGCACCATTTGAACTTGAGCTGCTTCTACAGGATGACCATAATAGGGATCTGGTCTTCCTAAGACTCCTTTTACTGATCTCACATTTCTTGATTCATCAGCCATGTACTTTGATACAGATGGAACGTGGTTCAAATCTGTTTTCTTTGAAAATGTATCTGGACTAATAGTTAAAATTTGCGCCTGTTCACTGTATGATGCACAATATTCAACAGCTGAATTGATATTTGTGAAAAAATCCTGGCAAGAGGTGCAGGAATGCTTTGGTTCATTTTCCTCTGAAGATGGAATTTCTACTTTGAAGAGTGTGGTCAGTTTTGCTGTAGTGTATTCACCCATAACTTTAGTAATTTCTTTGCACTTTCTTGATGCTTAGAGCTTATAATTCGACTTCAATCATCATGGTTTCTTAACAGGATTAACACCTACCTGTGTAGTTGACTGATTCAGTGTATTTAATTCTTCTTCTATTGACGCAAAATCTGCATCATCTCCACCACGGGAGGCTTCACCTTGTTCAGATACTATCATTGTTGTTATTCTGTCAAAACAATTAGAAAACAAAAAGTCATCACTGGAAACATCTTCACTTTGAAACAGTCTTCAAATGAGAACACTTATTACCCACGCGAACAAAGTCTGTTTTTTATTTGTGTTATATATCACTCTTTTATGGATCTGCAGATAGTCAGCACACTTCACTGTTCTGTGGCTCCAGTCAGAAGACATTGCAAACAGTCCTTTTCACAAAAAACACTGCAATTGTGTCAACGGGTAAATTCCTCACGAAAACACAGAACTCACTGGATGGTCTCAGATTTCTTAGAAGTCTCTTCAGTAAACAAATTGGCACTGAAAAACTACAATACAGAGACCTCCAATGAACAACCACGACAGAGAAACTGACTAGAAACTACAACAGAGCATAAAAAATATCTGCAACAATGAAAGTGAAAAGAAATAACTGCAACAAAGAAAGTGATAAGAAATAACTGCAACAAAGACAATAGAAATAAACATTGTAACAAAGAAATTAGTAAGAAACAACTTCAGTGAAGATATACATTACCCTTGAAAGTTAAAAAAATATTTTTAAAAATAAAACCTGTCCATCTTAAAAGTGGAAGCTCTCCTTTACAGAGAATATAGTACTACGTGGTACTAATCAACAGAAAAAAAATCTAACTTTTCTAGATGGCATTTTGAAGAAAAAAAGTTCTATAAATTATAAAAAAATTCAAAAGGAGGATGCCATTGTAATCATAAAGCAATTATCTCTCAAATAAAAAAAACAGTAAAAAATGCCTAGAACTGTCACAGAGATACAGCATTTAAAATTTTTTTCCGAAATTCGCATCTTCAAAATGGTGTTTGTTCGCATCTTCAGAATGGCGTTTGCAGTGTCATCTTTGGAGGCCTGTTTCTCAGGGCAGGAATCTTTGTGGAGAAAACAAAAAAAATACATGTTCTTACTTACTCCTGAATATTAACATATGCTAAATTAAATAATATCTGAGACTGTGAAGGTACCTCCCCTGCATGAAGTGATATGGATTATGCCAGTTTAATGTTACCAGTAAGTTCCTAAATGAATTAACTAACACTTGAGAAGTTAAGAGTAACTCTCCTATGTGGTACACACAATAATATCAGTAAAAATTACAATGGAATAACTATTATTTAATTTCAGAATAAAAGTTACAATAAAATTACAAATTTTGGAACATTGACCAATTTCTTGCAATATGAACTGTTAAAAAAAATCAGTGCAATTCTGTATACTATATTTTAAAATTAATATCCCTCTCAACCCACCCTTCCTCCATCTTTAAACAGTATCAAAGGCAGACAGAAATGTGTAAGAAAAGCATAGTTCTATATTTTTCAGAAGAAAAAATAAAAATGGTGTTTTGAGATTTTGAAAAGCAAAATTGCAAATGAGAAGCACAAAATTCATTTATAATTATGAAACTGTTATTTCAAGAAGTGACATAAGAATCAGTTAACATGAAAACCAAATTTTTTGCATTTTTGCAACACTCCATTAATCTCACAAGAGCATTGTGTTACGTATAAAATTAAACCGCATTTCAGGAATTTTAAAATGACACTAGATTCAACTCTATTGTTTCAATATTTTCAGCATTATATGCATAATTGATTCCTCAAAACATTTGGAAAATTGTGCTTTTCATATTTTGAAACATGAAAACAAAGACCTGACATGGTCAAAACCTGTTAGAATGTACAATATTTGTTAGCTGCATGGGTTCTGCCAGCATTCAAAAATTAGACAAATCTTGGACATCAAGGTCCAAAAATTAATCAGAATTGGCTGGTTTGATCTGAACTGATGTGTTGTAACACATAACATTAAAAACATACTGTCACTTCTTGAACAAGTATGTTTTCTGATCACAAGTATTAGATTCAACAAGTACAATGTGAAGTATGGCATGTGGCAAGACAGTAACAAACACTTCAATAATTACGTGAGTTGCACACAGGACCAAAGCAGAATGAAGACGAGCACTGGACGGTAATTGTCTACGTAGACACGTGTGCCAGATGCCACTGAATGTGCCTGTGCAATCATTTTGTGCTGTCACTTGGCCACCGTGTCTCCTCCTAGCGGCCACTGTTGGAGACATCGGCCAGTGTGTAACATCTACGTGATAGTTTGATTACCACACCCCTTCGTCCATGTGGGAGTGATGAGCTACGTCTCAGCACAGCAACCCATTTGGCTGGGCATTCTGGCAGTGCCCTGAACCAGACCATCATTATCAGGGGTGTAGCAAGTCGGTACTGCAGCCTGGTTGTCTGTCAACATCTGATCCACTGATCCATTGGTAGGGGGGGGGGGGGCCAAAACACAGTGTGTCTGGCAAAACACAGTGTGTCTCACGTAAGGGTTGTCAGGCACATTTTATCTGGTGTTTTGGCAGATATTTGCAGTTTTGTTATTGCGAAAGTAGCTGGAATCAGCCCAAATAAATACTGCCTGTCACATCTTTCATCCAAAGCCCAGTGTTACAAAGAAAATGATCTTTAGATCAAAATTTTATGTACTCATCCAACAGAGCAGCCCCAGATTAGTCTAGTATAATATTTACTTTATTGATGTGTGTTAACAGGAACAGTAAAACATGAAGAATTAGCAGTTCTCCAGCAGTGACAGCACCTCACAGACTACTACAGCCATGCAGCAACACTGCTCCATTGCTGCTGGCATTCTGCATTGTTCTTCATATTTTACTGTCCCAATTAATACATACTGATAAACCAAATATCGTACTAGAATGTTATGGGACAGCTCTGTCAAATGAGCACATGAAATTCTGATTTAAAAATAATTTTGTTTGTAACAGGAAAGAAACTGACAATTTCCATCAAAATTGTGTGCCACATGAGAGACTTAATGAGCAGTATTTGTTTGGGCTGATTCTGTCTTCACACTGTAAGAACAAAACTGCAAACATCTGCTGAAACACCAGAGAAAATGTGCCTGATGACCTATAGCAGAGACATCTGGATGTATCTCTTAAGAATCATCAGGTGCATTTGATTTGGTGTTTTGGGAGATATCTGCAATTTCACTTTTGCAATGTGTAGCTGGAATCAGCCCAAACAAATATTGCTCGTTATGTCTTTCATGCAATGCATAATGTCGACAGAAAGTGTCTGTTTGTTTCCCATTATGAGTAAAATTATTTATAAAGTGGAATCTTACATGTCTATTCAATAGAGTGAGCCCAAATTAGTCTAATGCAATATCTGTTTTATCAATATGTATTGACAGGGACAGTATAACTCTGTGAATAACCAGTGCTCCAGCAGTGACCGCACCATCCCAACCAGTGCTGACTGCTACTGCCACACAGCAGTGCTGTTCAGTCACTGCTGGGATACTGATGGTTGTTCATTGTGTTTTGCAGTCCCTGTTAACACATATTGATAAAACAAATATCACACTAGACTAATTTGGGCCCGCTTTATCTAAAGAGCACGTAAAATTCCACTTCAAAAATTATTTTCTTTTTAAGGGGAAACAATCTGATACTTTCAGTTGACACTGGATGTCGTATAAAAGACATGATGAGTGGTATTTGTTTGAGCTAACTCCAGCTACACATTGCAAACATGAAATTGCAGATATCTGCTGAAACATCAGAGAAAATGCGCCTGATGACTCTTAAGAGAGACATGGTATATAAACTAATGGAAAAAAAATCATAACACCAAACAGTAATTCAGAAATAAATTTGCTTAAGTAACATATTTAAGTGATTAACATTACAATCTGGCAGGTTAATGCAAGCACAAGATAGCCATTACAAATGTGAAATCCTGGTACATTAATAACCAGTGTCACTGCCACAATGTTTAATGCAAGCATGCAAAGGTGCCGCATTGTGTTGTACAGGTGCCGGATGTCAGTTTGTGGGAGGGAGTTCCATGCCTGTCGCACTTGGTCCGTCAATAGAGGGATGGTTAATGCTTTTTGTGGATGACATTGGAGTTATCACCTGATGGTGTCCCATATGTGCTTAATTGGAGACAGGTCTGGTGATCGAGCAGGCCAAGGCAACATGTTGACACTCTATAGAGCACACTGGGTTATGACAGTGCTATGTAGGTGAGCCTGTCGGAAAACATTCCCTGTAATGCTGTTCGTGACTGGCAGCACAACAGGTCGAATCACCAGATTGACTTACAAATTTCGAGTCAGGATGCGTGGGATTCCTGGTGCCATATGAAATCACACTACAGATAATAACTCCAGGTGTAGATCCAGTGTGTATAGCATGCAGACAGATTCATTGCAGGCCCTCAACTGGCTTCCTTCTAACCAACACGTGGCCTTCACTGACACCGAGGCAGAACCAGCTTTCATCAGAAAATGCAACAGACCTCCACCCTGCCCTCCATTGAGCTCTTGCTTGGCACCAGTGAAGTCATAAATGGTGGTGGTTCGGGGTCAGTGGAATGCACTCTGCAGGGCATCTGGCTCGGAGTTGTCCTTGAAGTAAACAATTTGGAACAGTCACTTGTGTCAGTGTGGTGCCAACTGCTGCAGTACAATGCCTAGAGCAATATGCTGGTGCCACATGGCCTTCTGTAGCCTGGTCTTCTTGCGACTGTACATTCCTGTGACCACTGCTGCCAGCAACAAGTGCAAAGCAGCACGGGAGACAGTCAACTCCAGTGTATCGAATGCCCTACCTGTTACTACAGGAGTATCACAAGGTTCTGTCCTGGGCCCTTTTCTTTCTCTAATATTCATGAATGTGTACCCAGTTCTTTGCTCTGCAAGTCAATACTAAATGCTGACAATTCAACCCTCATAATGACTGATGGAATATAGACAAAGTGGAAAGGAAAACACTGGCAACGGTTCACATGTCTGCACAGTGCGTACATCAAAATAAACTAATATTAAATAAAAACAAAAGTGGAACTATATATGTCTATCTTCATAAACTAATGAAAAGGTGAATGAGTGTGAATCTGCCCGAGTACTAGGAATTCATTTGGATCCACAACTGAAATGGGATGAACAGACTGAGCAGTTGTGCATCAAACTCTCATAAGTGATTTACTTACTACCCAAGATAAAACTCTGTGTCAGTGTTCGTATTATATTTTCTTCCACTTTCACTTTAACTTGTGGAAATATCGTATGGGGCTGCTCTTCTGGTGAGAAAAGAGTGTTTATGTGTTTAAAAAAATGCTGTGAGAACAATTGCAGACATTCCAAACAGTGAGTCATGGTGACCACATTTCATAGAACTAAAAGTTATAACTGTACCTTCCCTCTATATTAAAGCCTGCCTCCTCTCAATGACTAACGAACCAATGGAAAATCCACGATAGAATGTAACAGTATTATGAAAAGCAAAGTTGGTGCCCACCATATAGTGGAGATGCTTAGTCGCAGAAGATAGGCACAACAGAAACACTGTCACAAATAAGCTTTCGGCCAGCAAGGCCATCATCAAAAACAGACGGCAGACACACACAGACACACTCACACAAACACAACTCACCCACACATGAGTGCAGTCTCTGGCAAGTGAAGAATGTACTAGATTAAGTAGGTCCCAATATAGTTTTAAATATACTGGAATGAAGCTGTATAATAAACTATCTGTGACAGTGAGACACATAGAGAAGGAGAACTTTATAATAGTGTGATACCCTAAACCGAACATTTAATTTTTAATGTAAAATATAAATGTAATGTCTAATTTTTAGTGTATAATCCTGTTATTGTATATGTACTGCTTATTGTATATGTATCCCTGGAAGAATAGTCAATATTCAAGGATGTGACAGGACTGATCATTCAGAGCCAAAAAGTGCAGTAAACACGGGCTCTAAAATGCATACCTTAATTGTTATGAGCACTTCTTCACCTTCAATACTGTGAAACAAATGTATTCTACTGCAAGTTACGTACTTTCTGTATTTCGAGAGTTGGTAGTATGAACCAAAACAAGACTGAAATTTACAGTAAACATAGGCTCTAAAGTGCTTACCTTAAGAGCTGTGAGTGCTTATTTATCTTCGTTACTATGAAACATATTTCTTCTACTGAATAAGTGCTTGTAACTCTTAGGGTATGTATTTTAGAGCCATGTTTACCAGACTTTTTGGCTTTTAATTACAGTTCATGTCATATCCCTGAATATTGACCGTTTCTTCTGGGATACCCTATATATCAAAACCCATATCATGTACATGTGCAGTGGTCAGTGAATAAATGTGAATATGAAAAGTGGGAGTTGTACAATGTATGCAGGGTTATTCACAAGACGTCTGAGGCTTCAGAAGATGACTTCATCAGAACTACAAGACATACAGAAAATGAGACACATATCAGCAGATAGAGCATCTCTCCAAGCTTTTAGCTCACATTGCAGATGCTCATTGTGGGTACTGTCTGTTATGCGGCAAATGTCAATATCATAGTGAAACTCTTGCCATACACATCCAACATGCCATGGTCAATATTAGTGACATCATTAATTATCCTTCCTTGCAGCTCTCCCAGATTAAGTGGCAGTGGCATTAGTAGCACACAGTCTTTAACATAAGCCAATAAGGAGGAGTCACATGGAGCTAAGTCAGGTGACAGTGGGAGCCAGTGAACAAGGGAAGAGTCATGATGGGAAACGCTTCCAATCCAACACTGAGGCACTTTGGCATTGACATAATCACAAAAGTGTGAAAGAAAGTGTAGTGGAGCACCATCTTGTTGCAAAATGAAGTCTCCACTGTCTTACTATAATTGAGGCAGAAGCTGTTACTGCAGCATGTCCAGGTACATGAAACCAGTCAAAGTTTCCTTCACACAAAAAAAGTCCCTAAACATTTTTTAGAGAGTATGCCACAAGAGATGTTAACTTTCAATAAACCATGAAAGTGTTCCACAATCGTGTGTAGATATACTGTGTACCAAATGCACATGTTATGATGATTTACCTTTACAGACATATTAATTGTAAACAGTATTCCTGTTTTTAATTCTAATACTTATTCTGTTTTAATTCTAAATGACTCTCTGAAAACTGAGTAGTGCAGCATGGGGACCATGATATCTGCTACATCTCCTATATGCATAAACTACCTCTTGTCTTTCACCATCTAATACTAACATGAGCTCATATGACTTCATTAAACAAATAACTACAATTCCTTATAAAGGATACTTTAATGTGAGGAGAGTGGAGGGACCTTCATGAAGGGTTTCAGTACATCAGCGAGAGTCGTGCAAACTTCACTAATAACTCCTGATGTATTTTACTTGGATATTTTGAACAGGTACAAGTTTGTAACAGAATATGAAGTTGAGAAAAAGTTCAAAGCTAGGTGTATGAGTCTCTTAATAAGAACTACTGTTCCTATAATTTGTGTCCTATTTTGTTATTGTTGGTTAAAAATATCAACAACAGTTCAAAGCACTTGAATGATATGTGGTAAAAATTGGAAGCAGTTCACTGAAAAGCCTATCTCTCCTATACATTTCTCTATTGTGTAAAATGAGGTTACCCATTGTCACTGGTTTTCCTTTTTAATATATGGTAATTAAGTACAATAAATGCTGCATTAGCAGTTTAGATTGCTCTAATTTTGACCATTTGTGAGTGCTGATTGGCACAACCTCTGCATCTCTGAACACTTTGCTTTGCTATGTTCTGAAAAGTGCTGCAATCTGCCATTCTTACAACTACTTTTATGTGTTCATTCTACTTCAAATTGTGCCAGATACACACTCCCATGTATTTTATGGTTGTGACTCTTTCATGTGACTTATCCTCTGCAAATCTTCTTGCATTTCACCTCAGTACTCTGTTATGATGACTGTTCCATGTACAATAGCATCGCTCACAAACAGCCTCGCAGATCTTCCAGTGTCATTAATCAGATGGTTTATATATTTCATGAACAGCAACAAGCCTATAACATTCCTTAGAGGTGTGCCTAAAATGATACATAGATTAAAATAACAGGGTACTGATAGAAAATTGTGTATGCAACAACCAATCACAAGAATGTGGTTGGACCCTCCTTATGTTCATAATAGTCATATTGCTCTGCCCTACCAACTCAAATGTCAGTTAAAAATCAGTTGTGGTCAACATTTCTGTAAGTAAAATAACTGGTGTGATTCATTTTCATTGTGTGCTTTTTGTTGTTTATGTGGCATGTAAGTTTATGTGACAGAAATTTTGAAGCTAGCAAAAATACTGCACAGATAAATGTGGTCAAACAAATGAGTTTGTTGACTTTCTGTGGGAACGTTTTGGGAAAGAGGGAGATGGCGGAACACTTCCTCTGCTTCTACCAAGGGTTGTAGACAGAGCTGAAGATGCCTTGAAGATACACAAAAACAACCTAGTGGAGATTTCCAACATAAAATACAGTACAGAGCAGGAGAGGAGTGCGTGTTTAAGGTGCAGACACTTAGTAAAAAAGAAGAAGACAGAAAAATGACTGTGAGACTTAAACTCATTTCATCAAGATGTAGTTTATCATCACATGTATATGGCTGTTATGTAAAGACAGGACATCTGAGCATAAAAAAATGTATCACTCTTTACCATGCCAAATTATTTAGTGATGGCAATACTTATATGGTAACAGTTGTGCAGTCCTTTGGTTTCAGATACAAGGAATTTAATGGTCGCAGTGTTATTATGGAACAAAGTGACAAAATTCGTTGGCATTGTTGATTTTTAAGAGATAGTTACAAAGGTACTTTTGGTACTCATGCTTATCAATAATGCTGTGGAAACAGAGGACACAGAATCAAGGCTGCTGGCAGCCAGCAAACTGATTATGGCTGTTCTGTTGACATGCTGGCTTGTGATTGGTTTTGATTGGTTTAGCACTGTGGATGTTAGAACTCTTGCTGTTGACAGTTTGCTACTACTTGTACACAGTAAAGTGGTGACAAGTCTGGATTATCCATGAACTGGATGTGCTGCTCCATCATGAGCAACCAGTTTATGGACTTACGGCAGCAGCTGCTGCAACTACAATATAAGAGCAACTACAGCAGCAAAATGCTGAGTGTTGGCATCTCGGGAAAAACTGTGCAACAGGTGTGCTGCCCCAGGCTCCATCTGGCTTTTGAGTATTTTGATGCAGGTACAGAGAGGTGGGACAACTATGTGAAACATTTCTTGCAAAATAAGAAAAGTTACTGATCCTGTAAATATGAGTGCACTCCTCTTCTCTTCAAGTTCCATTCTTTATAATTTGGTGAAAAATTTTTGTCCACACAAGGAACCCACTTTGTTGAAATTTTCTGAGTTGTGTATGGCATTAATTGCACATGTTGAGTGTTAATCACATTTTGTAGTAGCATGCCTTCAGTTAAATCAGTGATGAAAGCAGGTTAACAAGTCATGTGTGGAATGGGTAATGGAGTTATGGTGTTTGTATAGAGATTGTAAGTTTGATTGTACTCATCTTGTGCAGATGCCGTTATCCATGATGTAATTGTTTGACTAACCCCAGATAAGTCATTTGAAGCATAGACCTTGAGTCATATGAACCATTTCTAGCTGGTACGGCACAGTTAGTGCAGTCATATGAGCTGTCTTTGGTGGCCCAGGAAACCTTCGTTGATAAGTGCAACGCAGCAGAAGTGGATTGTAGTTCTGATGTGCCCGGTTCACACTTACTTTTTAAAAAGCAGTCTTAAGACACTTAATAAGGTAGATACCAGGAATCAGTTTTCCCTGCTGTTTGACCGGCTTTCATGCAAAAGGTGCAGTAGCGGTGGTCACACTTCCTGGTATGGTACAGCAGACAGTAATGGCTGTCCTCCCTGAGCATCAGGTAGTTCCTTAGATAGTAGGATTTTCTCTGGTTGCCACACCTAGCATAAGCAGCGGAGATATCCACATTTAAATAAAGTATGATTTACATGCATCCACAGGGGCCACATTGCTGCTGTCATGCTATGCAATGTCCTCATTCCCAATGTTGATGAGTTGTCTATTAACACGCTTTCTATGCCAAACTCACATATCTGCCAAACAGCTCATAAGTTTGTACTGCAGTTGTCTATTTTGATGTGCTCCATTGAGTTTCAGCTTGATACTGGGGATACAGTCTCATTAATCAATTTGGCTATGCGTTGTGAGCTGGGTAGCCCTCCATTACAAGGAGTTACCAAAACAGCGGTTTCCTGTAGTCACCAGTGAATTTATTTGAGGGGTCATTTGGTTATGGTAGCAAAATGCAAGAATGTGGAGCGCCAAGTAACATTATTAGTAGTTGATTCTGCCTTGGTGTCAGATATTTTTGGGTTCAACCCTTTTAAAGCATTTGATTTCCAAGTTGTTGCTCACATTAATTTGATGTTTCCTATCATTCCTTGAGTCACTTTTACAGTCCCATAAACAACTGTTTGAGCCAACATTGGGTAAATTGGGTAAATCTGCCCCACGTTCAGTTTAAGCCATCTGCAACACCTAAGTTTCGCCTTGCTCTCCGTTTTCCAGTTAATGTGAGAGCCAGTTAACAGCTGAATTAGACACACTACAGGAATTAGGGTTTATTTTGCTTGTAGCATTGAGCCAGTGGGTAACACCGTTAGTGGTTAAAAATCCCAATGGGGGGCGCTTCAGTTTTGTGATGGTTTTAAATGCAAAATTAACGGCCAGAGTGAGGTGGAAGTTAATCCAGTCCCTTGCACTGAGGAGTTATTGGTGAGGTTGGCTGGTGGACATTATTTTTCAAAGCTCAATTTGTGAGGCGCCTATCTGCGGTTGCCTGTCAATGCTGTGTCACAGCAGTTAATTGTCATTGATGTGCTTTTTGGCCTCTACTAGTTTACCAGGTTTCTTTTTGGTGTTATGTCAGCTCCTGGAATTTTTCAGCATTTTATTGAGCAGAGGGTTCACCATATCTGGAAGTGTGCAACTTATGCGGATGATTTAACTGCCACAGTTGCCACTAGGGAAGAAGATTTGCAAAACCAAAAGGCAGTGTTTTAGATACTGGAGGACAGTGGTCTGTGTTGTAAGTTGGAAAAGTTTATGTTTTTTGCATCCAGTGTCAAGTATTTAAGGCATGTCTTAAGTGAGGAGGGCACTTAAACCACTTGATGACCACATTGCAGCAATCAGTAAGTTTTCCATCCCTCAGAACTTGAAGAAGCTACTGGACAAACTGAACTACTGTAAGAAATTCGTACCAAAGTCTCACAACTGCTCAATCAGCTTCATAAGAAATATGTGCAATTTGTTTGCTCAGACACTTGTCAGAAAGCCTTTTTTGCAGCCAAAACATTGTTTATGCACTACTCCTTGCATTGCTACCTTTGATAAAAAAACAAAAAAAACGTTAATACTGGCTGCTGGTGCATCACAGTATGGGATTGGTGTCATACTGTCCCATAGAAATCCAGATGGATCAGAACAGCCACTTGCTTTCACATCTTAAGACCCTCTTGCCCACCCAAAAGAATTACTCCAAGATAGAGAAAGAGGCACTAGCCGTAGTCTATGGTGTTAAAAAAATTTCATGCTTTCCTGTATGGCTCCAAATTTCACTTGGTCATGGATCATAAACTGCTGGTATCATTGTTTAATCTTGGAGAGGATGGTTAGGATGTTTAAGATTCAAATGAGGCAGGTAGTGTAGACTATGCCAGTAGAAGGAGCTCTTTCATACTTCTTGGCCACAGACTGCACCACCCTGGTAAATGGGCACAGTACACAGGAGCACCTGCATAGACAGTGGCTACATACATTATTAGGTCTCTTGTACCCTGTACTTCAAGACTGGCAGTCATGTGTTATGCCCTTTTCTGGAAGGGTGTGTTGGCCCCTATTTCCAGAAGGGTGTTTTGGTTTGGGTCCACAAATTTGTGTGTTAATTGAGGTGGACAGAAGGGGTGATAGACCAGCACAGGGGTCGGCAATTTTTTGACGTCATGGTGGGATACAGTAAGTGCACAAGACTCGGGAACAAATTGTGACCATGAAGTGACCATAGCCAACCATCACCTTAGGAGCCAACTGTAGGGCCTTCATCCTGTACGAGCAGTGTCAGCATTTCCCCTCAGCATATAAGGCATATAACTGCAATATGATTATTACTTAAGGTCACATTGGCATTCACTTTCCACAGTGCAGATGGAGCAATCAGTGGAGGTTGAGCCACTCCCTCCGATGCCACCCCAGCAGTCCATTGAACTCAACAAAGAAGAGTTGTCATATTCTGAGCTGCCCACGGCTCTGGCAGCTACATACGAGGATACTGATGTCCAAATAGAACCACTGACTGGGCTTCCGGTACTTCTCTCTCACATTCTTAGGCATTTGAGGTGTAGACCTGGGCCTTTTGTCCTTCATGACCTTTAAAGGGGGGAGGGATTTGGTACCTGTGAATGCCGATAATGCCACTGCAATGGAGAATGCAGAACCAATGGTGCTGGCAGCCAGCAAGCAAGGCACACTTGTGCCATGTGTATTGGAGACAGCCTCTGGTTACCAAGGCAAGGAGTTAAGGTGATCGCTCACATCAGCTGTGTTTTTGGTAGCTTAGAAGCCTGACCTGTGGATATTCTGCCACACTTTGACATTTGCGTGTTCAGGGGTATTCTCTTTCTTGGTTTGCTCTCTTGTCACATTACATGTTCTGTTGACATTCTGGTTTTTGTTGGATTGTGACTGGTTAAGCTCTTCAGACAGAACTCTCACTGTTGACAACTTGGTACGGTCCAGATACAAATGGCTCAAATGGCTCTGAGCACTATGGGACGTAACTTCTGAGGTCATCAGTCCCCTAGAACTTAGAACTACTTAGACCTAACTAACCTAAGGACATCACACACATCCATGCCCGAGGCAGTATTCGAACCTGCGACCATAGCGGTCACTCGGCTCCAGACTGTAGCGCCTAGAACCGCTCGGCCACTCCGGCCGGGGCCTGGATACAGTAGTACTGTTTGACGACATTGTTTGGTTGCATGAAACGTGAATTAACACCAGTCATTATGTCAGTGAAGTACTGACACATGATAGTATTCATGGAAATACTACTGCTCCTGTGGAAAAGGGCAGAAGAATTAGTGTCCTACATGCTGAAACTTCTTCTGTTTTCCTACTTTTGTATCTGCACATATGTGACAGCTCCACAATACCATCCCTGTTGGCACAAAATATTAGGTACGGCTTGAAAATGAACCAGTTTGTTCAAAACTAGTCACCAAACATATGTACTGCAACTGTTGACAGATTCGTTAATAAACACATCATGAAACAAACTATTACTGTACTAGCTGATGGTGTCTTACCTACAAGTCCGTGGAGCTCATCCCATGAAGAGGTAACAAGACTTGACTTGTGGATATCTAGACAGGAGCAGAGAGCCCAAACACTGCAAAGAGATGAGCATAGATCAAGCAATGTGACCAGTGTGAGTGATGGAGTAACTAAGCACACAGAAGACAGGGAACAGATTCCATGGGCTCCGCAAAAGTAATTTCAGGAGCTATCGCACCCCCGGCCTATTCCACAATCAACTGTCGGATGCAGGAGAGTGCATACGGGACAGCAGTTGATGAGCACACTGCTGCAATTGGGAGCCTCCCATATGGGCTGCAGAAACAGTTTTCCAGAAAAGTGGATCAGCAGCTGTGGTGACTGTTATCTCCTGTGGTGTCAAAGGAAAATCCAGCAATATCTCTGTATGGTACAAGGTATCATCCAATGCGAAAACTAGAGCCAACTCTTGATTGTGTCCTGTTGCTAACTGTGATAGCGCATCTGCATTAGCATGCTGGACAGCAGACCAGTAATGAATGTCATAGCAGAGTGGAGCACAGACACTGCTTGAGGGACTGGAAAGTCCATTGACAGTCCACAAACCACACAAATTTGACACCATTTGGTGAAGACGGTTCAGAGGATGGCAAATGTGTGCAGCCTGGAAAATGAACTCCGCATTATAAGAAAGGCGGTCCACATATACATCTGGTGGGCAGTCCAATCCAGCAGCTCAGAGCAAGGACTGAATAAGGGAACCAGGGGTTTGTGGTTGGTAATGAGTGGGAACTTTGCTCCACACAAAGAATATGAAATTTTTAATGCCAAAAGTGATAACCAGTGCTTCCTTTTACACTTGAGAGTAGTTATGTTGTGCTGCAGAAAGTGTCTTCAATGCATGAGTAATGGGCTGCTCCATGCCAACTGGGTTCCAATCTAACAGAACAGTACCAGTGCTATACTGGAATACACCTGCTGTCAGCAGAGTGGAGCACAGACACTGCTTGAGGGACTGGAAAGCCCATTGACAGTCCACAAACCACATGAATTTGACACCCTTGTGGTGAAGATGGTTCAGAGGATGGCAAATGTGTGTGGCATGGAAAATGAACTCAGCACTATAAGAAATCTAGTCCAAAAATGACTGGAAATCCTTCAGTTTCTTGTGTGATGGCAGTTTGAGGGTGACTTTCCTAAGTACATGTCCTTTTGGGAAAGAACGCTTAATTTTTCCAATTTGCAATGAAGGCCATTTACCAGAAGGTGTTGGAAAACCAACTGCAGGTTTTGTAAACTCTCCTCTTGCATGGACCTCTTGACCTGTATGTAATTGAGGTAGTTTACACAACAGGGAATTTTCTGAATCAACTGCACCAAATAATGTCCATAAATTCCTGGTGCAGACAAAATTCCAAAGAACACAGCTGGTCATACTCCTGTAGTAAAGAGTCCAAGTTTTGAAAGGGGGCCACTTCAGACACTAATTGTACTTTTCCAACTGTCTGCAAACCAAAAACGCAAAAGGCTTCTAACCCAAAAATATTTTGCACCAATGGTGAATTAACCATTATCAATACAAGTTGCCATTCCCCATTCTTAAAATGTGCAGAGATGGTGAATTGCCCCCTCAAAGAAACACAGTGCTTACTATAAAACCCCCATCCCAAGGGGCCTCACGGTCCTTTCATGAGTCTGTGTGTGTGCCCACGGTCCCCTCTGCACCCTCCTTCCTCTCTCTTGATGTTCTCACTTATGTCGAACTGCCTATTCACCTGGTTTCCTGTATTCCTTACAGTTTTGTTCCCCTTGCCTTTTCTTTTTCATCCTTTTTTTAGCATTTTTGGTCTCCTTTGGGGTTTGATTTACACTTCTAAATTTTCTCTCCATAATGTGAGCCATTGGAGGAAGAACTCCCTCCCTAGCATCTAGCCCCTTATCCACCCCATTAGATCAACAGCATGTGCAACCAGTCTGTATGGTGGGGCTCTTATGTACCCATCTGGCCGAGGCTCCTGACAACACAGGGATCACACTTCTAATACCTGAACTGTTTCCTCCCCACGGCATACCTAGGAATGGTTGCTTGTCATTCTGGAGAATCGGAAATCCCAAAAACAGCCGCCATGCCAGACTGGTGGCTGTGTGGCACCCTTGGGGAGAGCCCCTGATCTGAGTGGGTAATATCAGGACGGATGCTTTGCATATGACATTTATTAAGCTCCAAAAACCATGGATCATTGAATGCTGCTTCTTATGATCCTGTGGCCTTCTCTTCCCTGGCTGTGTCCTGGCAGGAGGGCTAGGCTTGGGTTGAAACACTTTCTCCACTACCCGCTCTGTACTAGCATGGATGCAGACACATTTACTGCCACAAAGCTGTTATTTTTTGTGGAAAATATTGAACACAAGTTTGGCAAAATGGAGTCTCTCAGTAAGATGCAGTTGGGTTCATTGTTGATCAAAACTTCTGCCACCCAGTTTGCAGCTCTTTGAGATTGTGATCATTTGGCGATGTACAGTCGTCCATTACACCTCATCAATCTTTGAATATCGTTCAGGGAGTCATCATTCATAGGGACCTCATCCTTCAATTTGATGAGGAACTCCAGGCCAAACTGGAACAATGGGGCATTCATTTTGTTTGGTGTGTTGAGAAAGGTCGTAAGGACAATCACACCGACACCAGTGCCGTTATTCTGACCTTTAGGGCGATACCCTCCCAAAGAAGTTCAAGGTTATTTGTTATCTCTGTGACATGAAGTCATATCTCCCACCTCCCATGAAGTGTTTTCGGTGCTAGTGTTTTGGGCACATGTCTTCTCACTGTACGGCAGTCCATCTATACGGTTAATGTTGATACCTGCTTCATGAGGGGAACCCCTGTGTTCAGCCACCCATGTGTGTTAATTGTCATGACTGTCATTCTCCACACTCACCAGATTGTGTGGTTTATAAAAGGGAAAAGAAGATATAGGAGTATAAGTCCCTTGACTGTTTATCTTACACTGAGGCTCTTCACAACTTCACCCTGTGTTGATGAC
Source organism: Schistocerca serialis cubense (assembly GCF_023864345.2). Classification (NCBI taxonomy): domain Eukaryota; kingdom Metazoa; phylum Arthropoda; class Insecta; order Orthoptera; family Acrididae; genus Schistocerca; species Schistocerca serialis. The sequence goes on from NC_064640.1 coordinate 162,515,596, forward strand.
TTCTACCTTTGCCTCTGTTACATCCTTTCCCAATCCTCCCTCTTTCTGACCCCAGTCACATCCCCTCCTCCTCTCCTTGTCCCGTATGGTTCCCATGTCCTCCTCACCAGGTGTCACCCCCTCTCATCGGTTGAAGAAATGTTCCCCATCTTGAGTGCCCGCCGATGCTGGAGCTCGCTCCTGGGACCCCTCCACGAGGTGTTTCTCAGGCCAGAGGCCTGCCATCACAACTTGGTCATTGGCTCGCAGTCTGTGCATCTCAATGTTGCCTGCTCCCTTTCAGTTCCTGATATTGCAGAAGCCTGCTCTCTCTCTGTGCCCTGCTCTCTTGGCCTAGGAAAGAGAAGAAAAAGAAACTTAAGTCCTAAGATAGTGACCCCCCCCCACCCCACCCCATCAAACTGACCCCAGAGGTGCAGTCGCCCCCCTTGAAACTTGAGTGTGGCCTCTTATTTATGGATGCCACCCTGTCCTCATTGGTGATGGGTGGTGACATGGTGGCATATTGGCTCCAGCCTGTTGGCCTCCTGTTTAGATACCAACTTTGTGCTTATTCAATTTAACTGTAAAGGATATTACTGTCACCTCCCAGAGTTGGAATCCCTGATTGCCTTCTACTCAGCAGCTTATGTCATTCTCCAGGCATCTCATTTTACTGGTACTCATTCACCAACCCTTTGTATGTTCCATACTTTTGGTTGGAAACGGGTCGGCCCTTTGAGAGGGCCTCTGTAAAGCATATGACACAGCTTGGCACCATCATGCCTTCCTTATGTTCCATGCGTGGGATCTTTGGGCCCCCTCCTGATTTTTGTTTGCCAGTTCCTGTCCCACTGGTCATTTAGAGTTCAGGTTGACACCATCCTCAGCTCTCTGTAGACACAAGAGAATGGCAGTGCACAGGACTCCATATTAAGTGTCCTTTATGTCATCACTGTTAATGGATTTGTGGCCTCTGCCAGACCAATGGTCACTCCTGCTCTGCATGTGGATGATTTCTGTATTTGGGCTAGCTCCCACTCGGTGGTGTCTGTGGAACAACAGCCCCAGGGTGCCATATGATGGTTTTCAGTTTTCTTCCCTTATGTCCGCAGCTCGTGGTCTGCGGTAGCATTCTCACTTCCCGAGCATGGGGTCCCGGGTTTGATTCCCAGTGGGGTCAGGGGTTTTCCCTGCCTCGAGAGGACTGGGTGTTGTTGTGTTGTCTTCATCATCATCATTCATCACCTTTACGGTCGGAGAAGGGCAATGGCAAACCACCTCCACTATGACCTTGCCTAGTCAGTGGTGCGGGTCTCCTGCATCATTCCCTATGCTCCTCGGTGTATGGGACCTCATCATCATCATCATCATTATGTCAAGGGTGGTGCATTTCTGTTGTTGCACTATGGTTCATCCTGATCTGGACCTGTAATGCCTAACATCTGACCATGGTCCCCCAGTTCCATTTCTTGGATGTTCGTTTTGCTAACGAACTTATGTGGCTGCCCATATCCTCATTTAAAGGTGGCTGTTTTCATAAACTCAGTGCCTTTCACTTCTTTGCCAACACCTCATGGGGTGCAGATCTTTCAACCCTTCTCTGCCTTTACCGGGCATTAGTCCTATCTTGTCTTGACTATGGTCGTCAAGTTTATGGATCAGCTGCCCCTTCCAGGCTGCTCTTCTTGGCCCCGTGTCACCATTGTGGTATCCATTTAGCCACAAGTGCCTTTCACAGTAGCCCTATCGACAGTCTTCTGGTTGATGCTAGGATCCTTCCCCTTTCGTTTCAGAAGTCCAAGCTCCTGGTTCCTATACCATCACTACCTGCTTTTCCCCTGCTCACCCCTCCTATTCTGTTCATTTTGTGACTTCAGATTGTCACCTGTCTGCTGCCCACCCTTGGGTCCGTTTTGCTGGTTGGGCTCCACCTCAGTTCTCTCCACTCTGATTTCCATCATCCCTCCTTGACTTTTCCCCACATTCTCTGCCAACCATCACTCCTTAGTTAGTTTCTTGGGTCCAGATTTGGGTGGATTTCTTCCAGGCTCCAAAAGCTTCCATTGCTCCAGTGGTGTTCTGTTCTTTGTTCCAAATGCTCGAACCGGAGTTTCAGGATGCCATTGTTTTTTACACCGATGGCTCTAAATCCACTGATCATGAGGTTATGCCTTCATGTCTTCTGTTGGCATGGAACATCATCTCTTGCCTGCCACATATGGGGTGTTTACTGCAGAAGAGCAGGCAGTGAGTGGCCTTCAGGCTATTGCTCATTTTTTTTCCCGCCACCCCTTGCTCTCTGCTACCCACAACCTTCTCGCTGATCTTGGCAATGCTGCTTGTTCAGTTGATTCCTTTTGGTTTCTTGACCATGTAGGTATCTGAGGTAATTCAGGTATCCGAGGTAATGAACTTGCTGATCTTATGGCTGGGGGCGTGCACTCCTCTGCTGATGGTGATCCATGTTCCATATTTTGTTAAGCTCCTCTGGAAATGGAGTCCCTCAATTGGCATTGGTTATGGAGGCCTTGGCCTTGCCTCTATGGCAGCCAGGTTCTCCATGCCTTCTCTCTACATTTTGTCTGGTCTTTTATGCAATTTTGTTTCCCTTTTTCTTATGTCTTTTTCTCCTGGTGGTGTCCACATTGCGTAATGATTATGGTAGGGAGTGGGAATCGGGACATGTTGGTGGCAGTGCTAGTGCCCTGATGATGAGCACAGAGCAGACACAATGTGACTGATGCAAGTTATGGGGTAAGTAAGCTCACATAAAACAGATTGTGGTATGAGGGAAAGGCCAGGCCTGAGGCAGTTGATAACTGCATAAGAACTGTCAGGCCAGGCCAATTGCAGCAGATGGACAAATTCCTGGCTCCAGCCATGCAGTGCTTCATGCAAGCTACTGGCAGCGATACTAAATCTACCAAACTGTCTCCTCATGTAGACGTCAAGAAAAACAGGTGACTATGACAAAGATATTAATTATGAGAGCTTTCTTAACTGGTTAACATGATAATTAATGGAAAACTTAACTGGTACATCTGTAGTTGTTATGGATAGTGCTCCATATGATACTGTTATGAAAGAGAGACCTCCAGTGATTTTCAATAAAAATTGTGACATTGTTGATTGGTTAATATGTCATCATGGGTATCTTCAGGATAATGTGCAGAAGGCATAACTCATGTAAAGTTGGAGACAAAACAAGCTGCAGTTTCTCCAATATGTTGATGATTTCTTAGCAAAAGAATATAGTCTCAGGGTTGTCTGACTTCCACCATATCACTGCCATTTTAAAGCCATTGATGTATTATGCACACAAATTAATCATTATGTTGCAACAAATAATAAAAACTTTACTGTTGCAGAGATTCAGAAGTTGCTAGTGTAAGAATTTGCACAAGTAACTCCAGAGAAGTGGGGTAATGGTGTATGACACACATCAAAAAGTCTTTAAAGTAGCTTGGATAACTGAAATGAGTATAAAAATAATATAGGAGACATAATTTTATTCAGTGGTAATTCGAGTGATTCTGCTATAGATCACATCACAGATAATGACAGTGTCTATGAACGGATTGACTCTGAATGTACTGGCATTTACTCACTATTATAAATTCATGGATTTGATGTGTTAGCAGTTATAGATGTGTTAAACATTTTGGCTGAGTGATGCCTATTTCTACAACTCTCATTTCACTATCTGTACAAATATGATGGACTATGCATCATACTGTGAGTGGTAAGCACTTGAAGCAGTTCATATTATTTTAATGTGATAAGATGTTTCATGTACATGAATGATTAAAATCCAATTGAGCGTGCCTTCCATAAAGAATGCACAACTTTTTTGTGGACCATATTCATTGCGATATATAAATAGCAGACAAGTGATGTCATCTTATCTACATAAGGATGTTCCTTGTAGTGATAAGGCTATTGTGATCCTGCAAAGTAAACTCAGTAGTGCATATTTATGGGCAGAATGTGAATGTGTCAATATGGAGCTGCTTAACTATTGTTGCCACATCTATTTGCATGTAGCTGACAACATTGTACTCATCCATGCTCTGATGTCAATAACTTTGTTATTTTGAATGAGGTGTCTGATAACTTCTCCCTGTTAAAAAATGACATGTTGAGTTCCATGTGCCAGAAAGGCCTTAAACCAATCTCAGAGATGGCTCAGTATTCCAGAAGATCAAGTGTTGTTAACCAGGTGACAGTACAAGTCCAAGTTCCGTAGGATTTCTTTTCAGTAAGGTGGCAAAAATTTTACTTTTAAAGTTCATTGAAAATTTCTTGCATTGTTCTCCTTGCAGTGATCTTTTCTTTTGTTTGTCAGTAAGGCTGTGGCATAATTTAAATTTGTGGTGAAGCTCTCTTTACTTTTGTAACATCCTTTGACTATGGCTAATGAACCACTGTGAATCTCTTCTACACATCAAACTTTCCTAGCCACATATCCATCTGATTAATCTAGAATCATCAGTGCAGTGTTTGCAATACACACGTTATACCACATGAGATTTGAATTTGACAGTATGGTTGTAATGAATTTCGGAGTTTGTGGGGAATGGGGAGAGGGTTTGCATACATGGGAAATTTAGTTGAGAAATTTCCATTTTGTTTTTAGTCTTTGAAACTTTGTTTATCTTATTTTAAAATATTTAATTTCTTACTGACAATGCCTTTAAAGCTTGAGGTGTGAGTGCCATAATACTAGCAACAACAACCAACAATGTGAATTATTTGGTGTCTAATCATAACTCATGTTGAAATTGTTTGAGATTAAAGCAGATTCTCACTGAGCTAGAACCACCCAACATTTAAATTTGAGAGTTTTATTATCAGTAGTTACCTGGTAGAAAGTAACTTCATGGTTTGGTAGACAGTATGCCACAAATGGAAGTGAGCACATCACAGAAAGAGACAAATCAGTAAATGCCGATGTTGCACAAACTGAGAAATGAAGAAATCAGTGTATTCTTTTGAATTGATTGTTTTCACATTTGTCTGTTACAACTGTCTATCCATTTGCAAACTTAGTAACCACTGTAGTGGCTTTTCTACTTCCAAAATTTTGTAATTAATAAACTTGAGGGGAGTGGATACCTACATGATATTTTATATATATCACAGAAGCTATTTGTCATGTCAAATTGTTTGCCTTTGCCAACCTATGAATTGAATTAACAGGTCAGTTGTAGAAGGTAACTGGAAATGCTATGTGGCTAGGGCCTCCCATCGGGTAGACCTTTCTCCAGGTGCAAGTCTTTTGAGTTGACGCCACTTCGGCGACTTGCGTATGGATGGGGATGAAATGATGATGATAACACAACATCCAGTCCCTGAGTGGAGAAAACCGCCGACCAAGCCCGGAATCGTACTGGGGCCGTTAAGTATGACATTCCGTTGCACTGACCACTCAGCTACCAGGGGCAGACCGCTGTTGAAGGTCATACATTTGATTGTGGAGTCCAAATAGCTAGGCATTTTGCACTGATATCAAGCATGACCAGATGTAAAATTTAAGTTAAGATTCAGAAAAAAACAATGGCTTGGACCCTGAATGTTTGGATTAGTAGTCTTAATTAACCAAAAGTTGTTTTTGGTATGTGGCCATTATAAGGATAATTTTTCTGTTTCAAATATTATAACAAATAATCTACATAAAGTATGCAATTGAAAACTATGTTTTTACTAGGTTTATTTGGACTGTGTATTAAATCGATAATTTATGACTCATAGGGAATGTTGATTTATTCGTCCGTATGTCCACTGGCTCAGGGAAGTCATTATGTTACCAGATGCCAGCAGTATTGCAGAAGGGAAAGATTACTATTGTTTTTGCTCCCCTTCTGTCACTAATTAAGGTAAGATATTGCAAAGATTTCAACTTTGAAAATACTTTGCTCTACAATAGTGTTTACTTACTAGTCAATAGTCATATTCACTGTTTTTACTTTGTTGTCATTGCCACTAACTAGTATTTAGTCATACTCACTATTTAAAGTGAAGCAACCACTAACCCAAAGTTTACTTTGACATAATAGTGTTTTACTCCGTGTGGTCTTCAGAGGCAGGTTCACAAATCCTTGCAATTGGGATTCCTCCCACCAACGCTGGCTTTTGTTCACATGGAAACCATATCTACAACATATCCTTTGTTTCCTTAACTATCCTCACCTCAATCTTCACTAAACCTGTTCTCCATCTACTTTTATACTCTGTCCTTTTCCCAGTCCACTCTGCCCTTCTGTTCTCACTCCAATTTCATAATCTTCCTGTTTGTTTTCCACTCTGCTCTAGCTCACTCATATCTTATGTTATCTCTTTCTACTGCTTTGGGTCCTCCATAGTCCCCTGTACTTCCTGCTTAAGGGTTCCCTACACTGCCCACACCCTCCACGTGAAAATGCCAGCGACTTCCATTGTATATATCTACATGCCACACACCAGCACTATCTTTCCTAAACCACTCCCTTACTGTAAGTGTGTAGACTTCCGTGGCCAGAGTCAGTTAACATAAAACTGTTGTGGCTGTAGAACCATCTTATGTTGTAAAATAACTGTGACTAAATGGGCCACAGTTGCAGAGGCCTTCCTCTGAGTCCACTACCACGACGGAAATGCAAGTGTTTTCCATTTGTTTACTGTTATTTTACAATATGATGTGATCCTACATCAAAAAACTTTAATATTCACTCCTTTACTGTTCTTTCACCTCCCCATCCCTTGTTACCACTCTTCTTCTTCTTCTTCTTCTTCTACTACTACTACTCATGGCATTACAACTGCACATACTTCTTAGTCTCTTCAAGTTTCCTCCATTCTGCCATTTCCAGTGCAGTTCCTTGTCATCCTCTGACTCTGAGGGATTTTCACATCACCTATCCACCACTTTTGTGCCCTTCCTCTCTGTCCTCTTCTTCTTGGCCTCCATTCAAAAACCTTTTTAGTTTTCATCCACTATCCATCCTAAGGACACGTCCAAGTCCGGCTACTCTCCTTCTTTTTATTATTCTTACAATGTCAGCTCCTTGTATGAGGTAATCCAGCTCAGCAGTTGTTCTAGATCTCCAGAAACCATTGCTCTCCTCAAGTGCCCCATAAATCTTGTGCAGAACCTTGTATTCAAATGTCCTGAGCTGCTGCTCATCAATACTCGTTAGTGACCATGTTTCAATTCTGTAGGCTACACTTGGCCTGATCATGACCTCATAAATTTGAAGTTTCAGCTGTCTATTTCATAATCTAGAGGCCAAAAAATTGCTAAATGTGTGGAAGCATTTATTACCACTTAGGATCCACTGTTTTCTTTCAGTTGACATGAAACTTATCGTGTTAACATTATGTCACAGTTAGTCAAAGTTCTGCATATGTTTAAACCAAAAACCAGCTGCCAATAGTTTATCCAAGTTATTATTTTCCTTTCTGGCGAAATTCATACATTTAGTCTTCATTTCATCAATAGAAGCACTCAAGATGGTGTGGCTTCTTTCAGCTCTCCTATTTTTCTCTCTAGTTAAACTCTTCTCCTAGTAATAATTGCTACACCGTCAGCATATGCACATATATACAGTCATGTAGATATGTGCCAGATATTTGAGGCTTTTGAATGCCTGCTTGAAGAGTCAGATTAAAATACGTTTTAAAGAGGGTATCTCCTTGTCTGACTCCTTTACTAATGCTAAATGATTTACTGATTTTATCATCCACTCACTCTGCAGCCTTGGTACCAGCCTATGTTGCTTAGATAAGTGGAAAATACTTAGATGGTATACCGAGCACTAGCAAATGGTTTAACTTTTCAGCACTGTCAAGACTATTGACGGCCTGCTTGAAGTCTACATAGAGGTTATAAAGCTCAATATTATACTCATATGCATTTTCATATATTTGCCTTAGCACAACTATCTATTCTGTTGTTGACCTATTAGACCAAAATCCACTCTGACATCCTCCAAGAATGTCTTCGCATATGGAACTAGCCCTGTTGTTTGAGATGCCTATTACTGGTCCTTGTGGTCACTGAAGCACCAGCTGCACACAGAATTGATGGTAAATGATGAATACAAGGCTCTGAGTGCCTCTCTGACGACTGCTCAGTCCTCACATTCTGTCATCTTCCTAGGTTGACCACTTCCTTCTTGATGCTGTGTTTGGCCACGGTTCACCCGTTCCTGCCAACAGTGTTGAGTAGTGGCATCACTCCTATACAAGTGTCGAGCGATTCACTGATTACTCCAACCTACTTCTTTGAGCCCAACTATACATTTCTCAAATCCTGACATCTGCTTATATTGTTCACATGCCTGTTTGTGAGGCATATTTACTATCCAACTGAGTACACAGAATGAAATTTGCAAAGACTTACGCCTTGGTATTCACATGTCCCCTATTTACTATCCTTGCCAGCTGTGAGGTGAAATTATTCTGCTGTGTCACACGTTCATCCATCAGCCGCCAAAGTTTACAGTTTTGTATTTTCTGTTGATACCTGTGTGATATCTGTTTGTAACCAATTAGCTAAACTTCTCCATGGTGATTCATTTTTTTCTGTCTTGGAGTGTATAATGCTTGATATTATCTTGTATTTTGCTGTATGCTCTTTAGTCTTGCTTCCTTTTTCTATTCCACTGCCTGTCTACATTCATCATCATACCAGTTTTCAGTTCTAAGTCTTCTTATTTCCTCAGTATTTCATGTGCTGTTGTCAAAATGTCATTTTTAAAAGAATTCCATTCTTTTTCTATATGGTCATCCCCATCTTGTAACTCCTGTCTCAATCTGCTCTGATACTCTTGAACAGTAGACCTATCGTTTGGTTGTTCTATATGCCATTTCTTTACTCTGTTAGTATTTCCTCTGACAGCTGTAGCAGCAAGTTTCACCACATTTTGGCTCCTACTAGATAATTGTTAGAATTGGAATTAGCTCCTCAAAAGTGTGCACATTTTGCATAACAGATGACCACTTCTTCAATATCAATATATCGACAGTCTGTTTTATTTGATTCATTTATTCCTGGTATTTTCCAGGTCCCTTTGTAGATATTTTTCCTTGGGAAATGTGCACACACTGCCTTTAATTTGTTTGCAGAAGCAAACTTGGCAAGTCTCATACCATTACTACTAGTTTCATTGTGCAGATTTTCCTTAGCAAACATGCTTCTTCTTTGCCCAGTTTGGCATTATAGTCACATCTAGGTATTCTATCTCAAACCTCTCATAACTGATCATAGAAATCATCTACCATGTCTTCATCTGATTCTTATGTTGGCATATATACATTCACGAAGGTCACATTATGAAATTTGCATTCCCCATACAGAGTACATAGTCTTTTGTTATATGGAGTGAATGCGATCACATATCTAGGCAATTCTTTGGAACTATAAACCTAGTTTCATGCTCCCCTTGTCTTTCATCTTTTCCTAAATAAGAATATGGAGAATTTGTGCTTTTGAATCTCACCCTTTCTCTTCCAACTGATTTCTTGTAGTACAGCAACTCCCATTCCATGCCTTAACATCCAGTCTGTGATACTATTCATAACTCCTACCTGTAGCTGTGTACACACTTTCCATGTTCCAAATTTGAGCACCAGCATATCAGTGTTTCTGTTCCTTGACACAATCTGCCTTTGTAACGGCAGGCTGGCATTCCTTCTTAAATGTTTTGTGATGATAGTCTTTTTATGGGGCAGGGATATTGACTCTGCTCTCAGTCCCCAACCTGGAGGACCAGGCTTTCATTTCGGGATTAGCTCCCCTAGAGGGGTTGATGATCTAGACTATAGAGCCCCCCACCCCCATCCTCCCCCTGCCGTATGGTGTGGGAACACTTCATCTGGCTTCTCCGCTGGAGCCAGTCAGGCTTGGGTGACCCTGCCGAAAGCTATGCTACCACCAGCATAGCCCCCAGCTTCTTTAGAGCTCATAAGCCTCCCTGCCTGGCACGTAAGGTGCCTCGAGAAGGCGGTATCCCATGGAAAGGCTTGTTAGCAATCAGTTCAGCAAAGATTGTTACTTGTCATACTGAGGCCACAGCATACTGCTTTGCACCTCATCTATTTGATGAACAGTAGCCCATTGTCATGTACATAATTATATTTTGTCCTTGATTTTCCATTATACTTTTAAACAGACATTTATAATGAATCTTTTTACTATTTTTATTGGTTATTCTTAAGGCCCTTTTGTGTAGTTTGAAAATGATGTTCATATCTTGTGCTTTGATCCATAAAAAATGACTTCATAGCTAAAGATTGAGTATACATGGGGGTTATATCTTATTACTGGGCATTATTTTTTATTTCATGAGTTAATATATTAATATTAACAATTTTTATTTATTATTGAAGGATTCACTTGCTTTATCTACTATGGTGTTTATTTTGTGACAACAATGTTGGTATTGGAGAGAAGTGTGGGAGTTAAAAATCAAAGAGAGAGACCAAGTGAGGAATACAGTAAGTAGATTCAGAAAGGTGTAAGTTGCAGCTGTTCTTCAGAGATGAAGAGGCTTGCACAAGATAGAGTGGCATGGAGAGCTGTATCAAACCAGTCTTTGGACTGAAGACCACAACAACATTAACTACAATATGTTGGTATCATCAGAAAAATGTTGTGTGGATTATGGTTTACATTGTGATTTTTACTAGTGAGTGAATGCTGGATAACACGTAGTGAACTTGAATTAAGTGTATCTTATTGGTACCAATCAGCAATGTGTTACTGCTGACAGATCTGAAGCATGGTGATATTTCAGTCTTTGTAAAATAATAATAATAATAATAATAAGTGTATGCAGTGATAAATGCATGTTCTTTATGTATAGTAGCAGTTTTTGAAGTTTCGGTGATATTAGATTAATGCATGGACTACAAAGTAAACAAGTGGGGTGATACACATAATTATGATACTACAAGTAAGGGTAACTACTTCTGGCAGAGGACAAAATTAAGAATTACTGACAACAGTCCTTATATTAATGGGCAGATATGGTTCAACAACCTGTCACATACCTTGAAAACTTGTGAAGCAAAGCTGTTTCATAGGGAGTTAAATGCTTTTCTAGTTAGAATTCTAAGCTACACATTGTCTGTTGGAACATGTAATATATTTAAAATATTAAGACAAATATATGTAGCATTTCTGTATGCAAGTATTATTACTCAGTTCATGTATGATTTTTGCAAAATCTTGATGGCCACATGAAAGAAAAGAAGTGTAAGACTAAAACTTTGAAACACCTATTAGACACATCAAGATAACTAAACTCATACTATCTAAATGACAAGCCTACCTGACTCAGTATTTGTTTTGATAGTATTGAACTTTCAAAGAATACAGTACTCACTAATGATATGTCTGTCAGTGGATTAACACATAAATTTTTAGAATTATTAGTAGAAAACATTTACTCATGTTGTCCCAAATATCACAAAAAACACAAATGCAGAACCGTTGCAGTAAGCCTCAAGAACGGAGAAATTGATACATTCTATAACTGAGCAAACTTAGCAGGAAATGATGGACACTATGACAGAATGCACCAGAGTCGAGCTGAGAAAGAAATTTACACAGCAGTGAGAGGGGAGTACAGGTCTGAAATTAGAGCAGTCTACAGGAAAGCAAATGACAACTATATACTCAACTTGACAAACGTATGGTAAGTTAAAACAGAAATAAGCTCAGAAAATAAACTCAAGAATATTCCAGTCCAACAATACACAGCTCTGGCTCAAGTGAAAATCTCACTAAAGATGTAAATAAAGCTGAAGCACTCCCAGTCCTAGATCGTAAGCCACCTGACAACTTTTGCTGATCTTATGTATCTTTACATACAAGTTAGTAAAGGAATTGCCAAACTTAGCATCTCAAAAGCACGAGATTTATATGGAATCTCAATTTATGTAACAGAAAATATAAAGAAATATTTAAAATAAGGGAAAGGCAACCACTAACATATGGTGAATTGATGTGTGGAATACAGTAACACACAACAGAAAATAGTATTCACACTAGTTTTCAAGCACTATGTAACAGATAACTGTATTCACACTAGCTTTCAAGCACTACCTCTTTTTCCAGCAAGGTACACACATTCACACAAACACACAGACAACCCCACTGATACCCAAATGCACACTCCCGCGCCCACAGGAGTGTCTGTTTTGCTGTCTTGTGTGTGTCTCAATGTGTATACTATTGCTAGAAAAAGAGGTAGCGCTCAAAAACTAGTATGGATGCTGTTTTCTGTTATGTGTTACTGTGCTCCATGCAATGATCCACTATATTTGAGTGGTTGCCTTTCCCTTATTTTACACATTGCTACAGCCAGGAATTCCAGTATTCTTATGAAATATAAAGAAAAAAATTTTACTGCCACTAACCAAAATCATCAACCGAGTATTTCATGAAGGAATCTGTCCAGATTGCATATCCATGAGAATGGTGTAAACCACCCCCTTACAACTATTGTCCATTTTGACTCATACCAATAATATTGACCTACTTTTGCCTGGCATAGTACCCAACTCAATGTGGCATGGACTCAACAAGTTGTTGGAAGACCCCTTTCATGTTGCCTCTATAGCCATACAGAATTGCGAAAGTGCTGCCAGTGCAGGATTTTGTGCACAAACTGACCTCTCAATTATGTCGCGTAAATGTTCTGTGAGATTTGTGTTGGGTGTTCTGACTGGCCAAGTCTTTCTCGCGAATTCTACAGAATGTTTTTCAAACCAATCGTGAACAACTGTGGCCCGGTGACAAGGCACATTGCCATCCATAAAAATTCCATCAGTGTTTGGGAATGTGAAGCCCATGAGTGGCTGCAAATGACCTACAAGTAGCCGAACATAACCATTTCCAGTCAATGATTGGTTCAATTGGGCCAGAGGACACAGTCCATTCCACATAAACACAGCCCACACCATTATGGAGCCACCACCAGCTGGTGCAGTGCCTTGTTGGTGAATTGGATCCATGGCTTTGGTCTGTGCCACACTCAGACCCTACCATCAACTCTTACCAACTGAAATTGAGACTCATCTGACTAGGCCCTGGTTTTCCTGTAGTCTGGGGTTCAATTGATATGGTCATTAGCCCAGGAGAGATGCTGCAGGCGATGCCGTGCTGTTAGTCGTCTTTCGCCACAGGCCATTAATGCCACACTGTCCTAATGGATATGTTTCTCATACATCCTACATTGATTCCTGCTTTTATTTCACAGTGTTGCTTGTCTGTTAGCACTGAGAACTCTACACAAATGCCATTGCTCTCAGCCATTAAGTCAAGGCCCCGTCCATTGCGTTGTCAGTGGTAAGTAATGCCTGAAATTTTATATTCTCGGCACACTCTTGACACTGGGGATCTCGGAATATTGAATTCCTTAACGGTTTCTGAAATGGAATTGCCCATGCATTTAGCTCCAACTGTCATTCCATATTCAAAGTCTGTTAATTCCTGTCGTGAGGCCATAATCACATTGGAAACCTTTTCACATGAATCACCTGAGTGCAAATGACAGCTCCACCAATGGACCTCCCTTTTATACCGATACTACCACCATCTGTATATGTGCATATCACTATCCCATAACTTTTGTCACAGCAGTTCAGAATATTGTATGCAAGAATGGGTGAACAAGCATATTGCATAAAATAACCTTCGCAACTCCTCACAGTTTGGTTTCAGACCTCATCTTTTCACCATCAAAGCAGTTGACTCCATTATCACAAAAATATATAATTCTTTTGAGAGTAAGAAAACAACCTGTGCAAAAGCTCCAGTACAGCAGAGTTGGAGAGAACAGAGGACAGTTAGTAACAATAACAGTCAAATATCAGACTGTTTACCTGTTACAAAAGGTGTTGTGGCTGTGCTCTCTTGTATTGTTTTGTGGTTCCTGGCTGGAAGAGGAGAGGGTGGTCAGATTCCTCTCACAACAACACAAAATGCACATGTCATTAAAATACAGTTTATTGCAGGAACCATTTGAGTAATTCACTTCAGTGATGTCCAATAACGAATTCTTGAATCTCGTCTGTATCCATATTACAACTATATACAATGACTAAAGTTTCCTCACAGCTAGCTAAGGTGCAAGGCAATGACTATCACTGTGGAAGACTAGAGTGCAGTGCGATGTACTGAGGTGCAATGCAAACTGAGTCCTGAAGCGACATACTGAGGTACTGAGATTGAGAGAGTGAAACAGCTGTCAGTGGTGGTAGCCTGTGTGCAGGCTGCCCTTTATCAGCCCATAACCTGGGGGCGTGTCTTGGTCTTCTCTTGTCATAGGCGCACTTTGTTCAGCGCTTGCAATACAATGATTCACTGTGCTGACAGGTGTGCTGGTGAAGGTGTTCTCCAGCACATTCCTCCCCTGCCTCTGAAATGCCACACCATTGTTGTGTACTGGAGATGCAAACGACAATATGGCGGGAGACAGGAAGTTGGATGTAGAGATGAGCCAGGAACTGTAGCTGTGGAGGACACCATACCCTCCAGCTGTACCATGCCATCTGGCTTGTGAAAGCAGAGGAATGGCCTCCTGGAAACACTGCTCAGCATACATGTCCAGCCCTGAGGTCGTCTCCTGGGGTGATGACGGTAATGGTGATGGCAATGGCAGGTCCAGGTCCATCAGGTCGGAGAGTGGCGATGGTGGAGGTGAGGACGCGACGTCAATTGGCTCATCCTGGGGTGCCTTGGCGGCACCAATGGGTGACTGCAAAGGTCACGTGGTCCAATGAAGCCATGAAACTGAGGGAAGAAAAGCAACAGAATCTTGGAGCAAATAACATGTGAATTTGATTCCGGTGACAGTGCTGCAAACCATCTGGACCTGCAATTAGATACATATATGTGACAATGCATTTCTGGATTTTGCCTCGCTCCCAGCACTGACGTCGGCCAAAACCCTGTGAAGAACAAGATCAGGTAGTGCAAAGTGATACTTGCAGACCACTGGCAGTGCCGGATGCTGCAGTTGGTGGTGCAAGTGAAGCAGCGTCGGATAGTGGCAGTCATGCAGAAGTTTGCCGGCAATGGTTTGTTACGTGGGTGGGAGTGATAGGAGGTGAGAAATGGTTGCATCACTTGTTCCCGTGTGTGCAAGGTGCAAAGCTTGGCCATCTGTTGTTTAAAAGTGTGTACAAAACATTCACTGGATGGTTGCACCACTTGTTCCCATGTGTGCAAGATGCAAAGCTTGGTCATCTGTTGTTTAAAAGTGTGTACAAAGCATTCACTGGAGGTGAAACGAAAGCACTTGTCAGATGACGAATGCTATGTTGTTCACAAAACTGTTCAAATTCATGTGACATGAACTGAGGTCTGTTGTCTGTAACAGTGACTTCAGGCAATCCTTCAATGCAAAAATGGTGCTAGTGACGTGGTAGAGTTCATAGGCATGACAAATGGAAACTTGCTAAAAGAGTCTACCACAATAAGCCAACGAGTTTTCCAGAATGGTCCTGCAAAGTCAATGTGCACTCGTTGCCATGGTGATTGAGTCTTAGGCCAAGCTGCGATGTCTGTGGTGGGGCTGATTGGTTTTCTGTGCATGCGTGACACTGTGACGTCAGCTGTTCAATGTGAACATCCATGCCCTGCCAAGTACAGTGCTGGAGCACTAACTGTTTAGTGTGAACAATTCCCCAATGTCCTTGGTGAAGCAGTTGTAGCACATCCTTTTGCAACACTATGGGAATGAGCAAACACAATTGTCCACTGTCAGATTGTACTACGATCACACCTTGTTGTACTGAAAGGTTATGCTGATGAGCAAAGTGTTGGTGGACTGTGGAGTTCTGAATACTGTTCAATGAGCGAGGCCAAGACGTGTGAATGTTATGCAACAAAATCTTCAGATCAGAGTCCGCTTTCATGACTTGTGCAATTTTCCTGTAATTCAGTGGAAAAGAGTGCAGCAATTCAGAGCCATGTGCATCAATCTGGCAACAAGATGCGTTAGAAGAATCAAAATCAGAGTCAGGGCTGATTGGGAGGGGAGAAAGGGCATCAGCATTGCCATGCTTTGCTGTAGGTGTGTACACAATTTCGTACTGATACTGGGATAGAAGCAAAGCCCAGTGCTGCAATTTTTGAACAGTACATGTAGGAACTGGCTTTGATGGTTGAAACAAGTACTGCAGAGGCTTGTGATCTTTCACAAAATAGAATTTACGACCAAACAGAAAGTGAGGGAATGTTGTTACATCATACACAATAGCGAGAGCTTCTTTTTCAATTTGTGAATAATTACACAGAGTTTGAGCTACAACTTTGAGGTACATGCAATAGGTCTGTCTTGTGCACCAATTCTGTGCAAAAGCACAGCACTGAATCCGTAAGAGGAAGTGTCTACTTGCAAAATCACTGTTTTGGCAGGATCAAAATGTACTAAAGATCTGTCACTGAGCAAGGTATTTTTGAGTTTCTGATATGTGTCATGACACTCTTTGGTCCGCACAAAAGGCACATTTTTCCAACACAAGTGATGCAATGGAGCCGCGATCTGTGAAGCATTTCGAATGAAACAAACGTAGCATGTCAGCTTGCCCAGCACTGACTGCAGTTCAGATACATTGTGAGTAACAGGCAGGTCATGGACTGCAAGGGGTGCGGAGGCACACAAATACTTGAACAAGTCTAAGTGTGTATTAAAGCGAACACTTTCTGTGATTATTCATCTAGCGGTATTTACAAACAAGCATCACACAAATCTGTCTTAGAGAAGTAACAGCCTGCGTCAAGCCTGTCCATAAATTTCTCAGGGTGGGGTAATGGATAAAGTGTCAATTATTGTCTGTGAACTGACTGTACTTTTGAAGTTAACACAAATGCGTACACAACCAGAAGCCTTGGGCATCAAAACCAATGGACTTGCCCACTGACTAGCTTGTATTGGAGAAATCACATCTTTGTCTTGCAATTCTTTTAATTCACTGGCTACTTTGTCTCATAAGGCAATGGGAACGAGCTAAGTCTGGAAACACTTAGGCTGTGCATTGTCTTTCAGGATAATGTGCACTACAAAATTATTCCAATTCCACCAGAAAAGAGTTCAGGAAATTCCTTAAGCAAACTAACTACACTGTCTTTTGAATTAAAAGCATTCACTGAAAGTACACTCCTGGAAACTGAAATAAGAACACCGTGAATTCATTGTCCCAGGAAGGGAAAACTTTATTGACACATTCCTGGGGTCAGATACATCACATGATCACACTGACAGAACCACAGGCACATAGACACAGGCAACAGAGCATGCACAATGTCGGCACTAGTACAGTGTATATCCACATTTCGCAGCAATGCAGGCTGCTATTCTCCCATGGAGACGATCATAGAGATGCTGGATGTAGTCCTGTGGAATGGCTTGCCATGCCATTTCCACCTGGCGCCGCAGTTGGACCAGCGTTCGTGCTGGACGTGAAGACCGCGTGAGACGCCGCTTCATCCAGTCCCAAACATGCTCAATGGGGGACAGATCCGGAGATCTTGCTGGCCAGGGTAGTTGACTTACACCTTCTAGAGCACGTTGGGTGGCACGGGATACATGCGGACGTGCATTGTCCTGTTGGAACAGCAAGTTCCCTTGCCGGTCTAGGAATGGTAGAACGATGGGTTCGATGACGGTTTGGATGTAGCGTGCACTATTCAGTGTCCCCTCGACGATCACCAGTGGTGTACGGCCAGTGTAGGAGATCGCTCCCCACACCATGATGCCGGGTGTTGGCCCTGTGTGCCTTGGTCGTATGCAGTCCTGATTGTGGCGCTCACCTGCACGGCGCCAAACACGCATACGACCATCATTGGCACCAAGGCAGAAGCGACTCTCATCGCTGAAGACGACACGTCTCCATTCGTCCCTCCATTCACGCCTGTCGCGACAGCACTGGAGGCTGGCTGCACGATGTTGGGGCGTGAGCGGAAGACGGCCTAAAGGTGTGCGGGACCGTAGCCCAGCTTCATGGAGACGGTTGCGAATGGTCCTCGCCGATACCCCAGGAGCAACAGTGTCCCTAATTTGCTGGGAAGTGGCGGTGCGGTCCCCTACGGCACTGCGTAGGATCCTACGGTCTTGGCGTGCATCCGTGCGTCGCTGCGGTCCGGTCCCAGGTCGACGGGCATGTGCACCTTCCGCCGACCACTGGCGACAACATCGATGTACTGTGGAGACCTCACGCCCCACGTATTGAGCAATTCGGCGGTACGTCCACCCGGCCTCCCGCATGCCCACTATACGCCCTCGCTCAAAGTCCGTCAACTGCACATACGGTTCACGTCCACGCTGTCGCGGCATGCTACCAGTGTTAAAGACTGCGATGGAGCTCCGTATGCCACGGCAAACTGGCTGACACTGACGGCGGCGATGCACAAATGCTGCGCAGCTAGCGCCATTCGACGGCCAACACCGCGGTTCCTGGTGTGTCCGCTGTGCCGTGCGTGTGATCATTGCTTGTACAGCCCTCTCGCAGTGTCCGGAGCAAGTATGGTGGGTCTGACACACCGGTGTCAATGTGTTCTTTTTTCCATTTCCAGGAGTGTACATTGTCTTGGATGTGAAGGCCAAACAAGTCAAACGATTCTAAGCCAAAAATATTTTCACTGTCTCCTGATTACAACACAGTAAATTTCATTGTCCCAGTGTTAGATTTGTAAGTGGCAGGCAAACTACACTGTCCAAATACTGGGATTTCCTGTCCATTGTATGAAGTTATGTGCATGCTATATTTTGACAGGCGTGGTGAGCCTAACTGTACACACATGGCACGATTAAGCAAAGTTACGGAAACACCTGTGTCCAATTGAAAGTCATTATAATGGCCAGCAATATGGAGTGTTAGAAATAGTTTGTTGGAATGGCTTCACACTACACTGGGGCAAGATGAGGACACAACCTTACTTGAATTACTGCTAGAACCTGTAGTAGGTTTTGAAAACACTGCATTCACAGAGTGTGCATGAGACCTACTGTTGTGAGAGTGGGCAGAATTGGCATTCTTTTGCTATTGCAAGCAAGATACCTGGACATGGCCTTTCTTTCCACATGAGTAACATGTCATGTTGTGCGATGTGCAATCTTGTCACTTATGGTGAGCAAAACAACAAGGGCAAAACTTCATTAGATTTACAGGCCTGGCTACTTGTTTACTAGGCTGTCTGCACATCTGTGTGCACGCTTGTTGTGGCAGCTGAGGGAGGCGGTCGCGGGCAAAAAGGCGACTCAACCAACAAATTGGGACCTGATCAAATTTATCAGTGGCTATGGCACTGGAATCAAGTTGTTGTAATATTTGCAACACTTGATGGAGTGAAGGATCTGAGTACTTGAGAATCTGTTCTGTAATTCTGCTATCAGGGACATAGTATTTTTTCACATCATGGGTCATCATGTCACTGTAAAAGTTGCCACAAGTGCACTTGAATTTACACTTCCTAGCGAGACCCTGTAAGTCAGTATACCACTGACGGTACATCTGTTCCGGCTTTTTCTTAAGGTGAAAGAACTGAAATCTGTCTGCTTTAACCAGAATCTGCTGTTCATAATACTGACTTAATGCACCTACTATTTCATCTTAGGAGCATGTCTTGGGGGAGGGCATAGAGAAGAGTTTTTGAATTAAGCGAAACACCGGGGCTCCTGTAATGGACAGGAAATAATGAGATTTCAATGTACTGTGAATCTGATACACTTGACAGTGGGCCTGGATCTGGCTGAGATATTCAAGCTATTCCTCTTCTTTTTCATCAAAGTGCCGAAATGGTAGAATGTTGTTTGGTAGCAATTGTTGGATTGGTTGGTTGATTAGGCAGCTGATGCTGCTTTTGTGGCAGGCAATTGCTGTACAGTAGACAGCAATGTGATTTTCTGTGTCTGAAACTGAAAAATCTGATTTAGTTCCAGGGCAGGAGCAGTCTGCAGCTGAGGAGTATAGGCAGGGGGGGGGGGGGGGGAGGGGGGGAGGGTAGACATTCTAACACTAACAAATTACAGCAAAATATGAAAGGACAAATAGAAAAGCAATGTGCAAAGCCTCTGAAAAGAGAAAAACATTAGTTCTGCTGCTTCCCTCCTGTAATATATGCAGCAACAAGAACAAATGAGCAAACAGAATCACTGTAATGACAGCTTCCCTGCCACAACCTAGAACATATGAAAAGCAAACAAAAATTGTTGATCAGATTCATTGCCACTTGTTGTGGCTGTGCCCTCTTGTAATGTGATGTGGTTCCTGGCTAGATGAGGAGGGGGTCGTATGATAAGCGGGGTGGCTGGTTTCCTCTCACTACAACACAAAATGCACAAGTGGTTAAAATACTTTTTATTACAGGAACCAATTGAGTACTTAACTTCAGTGATGTCCTATAACTGATTCTTGAATCTTGTCCATGTCACAACTATATACAGTGACTAACATTCCCTGACAGCTAGCTAAGGTGCAAGGTGATCACTATTGCTGTGGATGACTAGAGCACAGTGCGATGTATTGAGGTGTAATGCGAACTGAGTCCTGAAGCAATGTACTGAGTTACTGAGATCGAGAGAGTGAGACAGCTTGGTCGGTGGGGGCGGCCTATGTGCACACTGCCCAGGGGGTGTTATTGGCGTGTAGCCTGGGGCATGTCTTGGTCTTCTCTTGTCATAGGCGCACTTAGTTCAGTGCCTGCAATACAATGTCTCCTTGTGCCGACCAGTGGGCTGGTGAAGGCGTACACCAACATAAAAGGCTCCCACAGGGCTCAGTGCTTGGCCTTTTCCTGTTTATTGTATATTTTTACCCTCATTCTTGCTATGTGAGGCAGTACAGCACACAGATGATACAACTGTAATTACACAAGTAGTTGATGTGTAGGAGCTGCGACACAAAGTAAATACAGCAATGGACAGATATGCTGACTGGTCCCAGGCATAATACTTGCAAATTAATGACAATGAAACTGGAGACATTGTTTTCATTTTAAGTGTTTCCAAAGAAGGTTTCAAAATAATTAAACTATTAGGTTTCTACATTGATCAGAAACTAAGCTGAGCGAGTCACACAGAAAAATTGTGCTCCAAACTTTCTCATGTGATTTATCTGTTGAGGAATAATGTAAGCAAAACCTTATTAGTGTATGTATATTTTGCATTTCCCACCCCCACCTTACATATGAAATTCTCCTACAGGATAACTACCCTGGCTCGAAACTTTTCATGTGGTAAAGAAGGCTAACAGATGATGTATAACTGCACTTACCTCCAGAGTATAATGTAAAGATAATTTCAAAGAGCTTAATATTACCGTAGTCCTTAGTTTGTGTAAGCGAAGTTGTCTCCTCAGTGTTAAAGGAATTAAAATAATTGTAACCTTTTTTATTTTCAGAAATGTATCAAAGAATCAGATATAAACAAACACCTATGTTATAAAATATCCGTAATATGCCAAAAGATAATATCCAGATAATGTGGACAAAATGCAAATGGGAATGTATCGATATATCATGTAATTATAAAACAGTTACATTGTAACATATACACAGAGTATACTAAAGACAAAAAAATGGCTCTGAGCACTATGGACGTAACTTCTGAGGTCATCAGTCCCCTAGAACTTAGAACTACTTAAACCTAACTAACCTAAGGACATCACACACATCCATGCCCGAGGCAGGATTCGAACCTGCGACCATAGTGGTTGCGCGGCTCCACACTGTAGCACCTAGAACCGCTTGGCCACTACGGCCAGCTCTAAAGACAAATATCTATTTTGTTTAATATCAGAAATGTACGTAAATATATATCTGCATATCAAGCAGTAAGTATAAAAACATTATGGTTGGAAACATCAAGACAGTAATGAAGGCAAACAGTACGTTGCATGCATCCAAAACATGTGTTGAAAGATAAGTTATAGACAAATAACTACACTATGTGATCAAAAGTATCGAGACACCATCAAAACCATATGTTTTTCATATTAGGTGCATTGTGCTGCCACCTACTGCCAGGTACTCCATGTCAGTGACATCAGTAGTCATTACACATTGTGAGAGAGCAGAATGGGGCACTCTGCGGAACTCAAGGAGGAACTCAAGGATTTTCAACACGGTATGGTGATAGGTCCTCACTTGTGTCATACGTCTGTATGTGAGATTTCCACACTCCTAAACATCACTAGGTCCTCTGTTTCCATTGTCATAATGAAGTGTAAATGTGAAGGGACACATACAGCACAAAAGCATACAGGCTGACCTCGTCTGTTGACTGACAGAGACTGCCGACAGTTGAAGAGGGTCGTAATGTGTAATAGACAATCATCTATCCAGACCATCATGCAGGAATATCAGACTGCATCAGGATCCACTCCAAGTACTCTGACTACTTGGCAGGAGGTGAGAAAAGTTGGATTTCATGATGGAGCGGCTTCTCATAAGCCAGACATCACGCCGGTAAATACCAAACGATGCCTCTCTTGGTGTAAGGAGGGTAATCATTGGATGATTGAACAGTGGAAAAATGTTGTGTGGAGTGACATATCATGGTACACAATGTGGTGATCCGATGGCCGGGTGTGGGTATGGCAAATGCCTGGTGAACATCATCTGCCAACATGTGTAGTGCCAACAGTAAAATTCGGAGGCGGTGGTGTTATGGTGTGGTCATGTTTTTTGTGGAGGGGGCTTGCACCCCTTATTGTTGCATGGCACTATCATGACAAAGGCCTACATTGATGTTTTAAACACCTTCTTGCTTCCCACTGTTGAAGAGCAATTCGGGGATGGTGATTGCATCTTTGAACACAACTGAGCACCTGTTCGTAATGCGTGGCCTGTCGTGGGGTGGATACACTACAATAACATCCCAGTAATGGACTGGCCTGAGAAGAGTTCTGACCTGAATCCTATAGAACATCTTTGGGATGCTTTGGAAAGTCAAATTCGTGCCAGGCCTCACTGACCAACATTGATATCTTTCTTCAGTGCTCCACTCCATGAAGAATGGGCTACCATTTACCAAGAAACCTTCCAGTACTTGATTGACTGTATGCCTGCAAGAGTGGAAGCTGTCACCAAGGCTAAGGGTGGGCCAACACCATACTGAATTCCAGCATTACCGATGGAGGCCGCCACGAACTTGTAAGTAATTTTCAGCCAGGTGTTCAGATACTTTTGATCACATAGTGTATGTCATAATATACTAAGAAATATATATGTAATACATCACTGAATAATTTCAAGATATGGTAGACAAAATGAAAGTGTGAATGTATCCATATATCATGTAATAAAATTATGTAGGACACCAGCAGGAAATATACTAAAGACAAATATCTATGTTGTATAATGTGAGAAATATATAGAATACAGGTAGGGAACCAGAAACTGATACAACTAATGCCATCAGGTGATGGTGTAGTGGTGTAAAAACAAACACCTATGTTGTACATCAGATCCTTGTAAAGAATCAGACACCAGGATAACTTAATGCCAACAGTGATGTGTACCAAACATTAAGGTAACACGTCAAAGAATTGAATTCAGAACAGAGCGTAGGTCGAAGAATATTAATCCATGTATAATGCAATAAATATATCTGTGTGATACCGTACCAGGAAAACATGAATGTAAAACACATAAAAAGATATCATTAACAGTGAAATACAAATTGTTACCTGTAAAAAGAATATTCTTGTAGATTGTGAGAAACAAATAAAATATTACCATGTGGAATTGCATTTCAATATGCAGTCAGTAGAAATGTTAGAAACATCTGAAGCAAGCAGAACCAACTTTTGTATAATGAACATTCAGAGGTATTACTCTTATGCTCAGTATGCATGTTCATGTAGCATTATATCAGTGTCAAGCCAAACTAAAAGATAACTACACTTATGTGCTCCAAATACAGAAGCAAACTCAAATATATCTATAAATGAACAGAAAAGTTAAACCACACTGTACCAAAGTCGATGAAGATAACTGAAACCACAAGCATCTACAATTCATGCAAGAAAGGAAGAGCTTGGTTGCACACATCATCAAAAGTGATCCTGGTATGAAATCAACCTGGGGTGAAACACCACATAACAAGCAGACACGAAAAACAGAATCAAAAAGTACATTCTCACCCAACTGCAACAATCCAAGCATACAGGAACCCAGCACAAGTAGTTGAGAGAAAAAACCAAGATACGAAATATTAACAAAACGTAAGTGGCTATGGATACTGGTTATTTAATATTGA
This sequence comes from Schistocerca serialis cubense, assembly GCF_023864345.2. Classification (NCBI taxonomy): domain Eukaryota; kingdom Metazoa; phylum Arthropoda; class Insecta; order Orthoptera; family Acrididae; genus Schistocerca; species Schistocerca serialis. The sequence continues at coordinate 162,539,829 of NC_064640.1, forward strand.
CTCATGTTAAGAGTGCCACAAGATTGGATTCCCCCTAGTTTATGTTGGTCAAGGTGAGTTCTTCAGTACTTTTCTGTGCTTTATGATTCATATTCTGTCTAGGATTTTATGGCTCACGTCCCTTTTCTCAACTTTTTAGCAAGACTGGCCCAGTATTTTTGATGTTTATGCATTCTTCATAATATTGTATTTGATTTCAGTCTTTCTCCTGCTTTCTCATTAAAGTTGAAAAATGTACAACTATAGATTACCTTCTGTGTTCTTTTTCTTTTTACGAACTTTTTATCGAACTCCCATTTTAAACTACCGTTTTAAATGCACTAGTGATTTAATTTAACATGTCAGAGCACATTTTCCAGACTTGATATGGTTATATTTATGGACTGCACACTTCGACCTATTGCACTCTCCTGTTGGTTACTCGTTACTTCATGGTTCTTACTTTTTATTACAGTTTTAGTTTCTGTTGCTTAACCATACTTGAGTACCCACATACTATGTATAGAATGTAGCACTTGTTATTTTAAGACCTTTCGCTAGATAATGTCATTGTTAATCCATATATTACTGTCATTGGTCTTTCATTTCTTGTTTGACCTATTATAATGGAACTACTTATATTGGCTCTATTGTTGTCACTAAATGTTGTGCATTATTTTTATCCTTTTATTGTACAACAACCACAGGTATAAATGACACATACACAGGTGTTATATTCTTCTTCAGCTCAACAGAGGTTTGTTGAATCTTTCCTTATTGTGGCTATACCTGGGATTCCATAGGGCATGCTGGATCATAGCACCTTTTAGCTGAGACTTCACTGTGATGTTTTACATTCAGTGTGTGGGACACTGAAATGAATTTCATGTTTTTTGTTTCACCAAATATGTTGGGACAACTTATATTTTGTTAATATTTCTTATTCTGGTTTTTTTCTCTCAACTACTTGTCTTGGATTTCTGTCTGCTTGGGTTGTTGCAGTTGTGCAAGCGTTTACTTTTTGATTCTGTGTTTCTTGTCTGCTCGTTGTGTGGTGTTTCACCACAGGTTTATTTCATACCAGGGTCACTTCTGATGATGTGTGCAGCTGGGCTCTACCGTTCTTACTATTGATTTGCACGAATCGTATATGCTTGTGGTTTCAGCTATTTTCATAGACTAGGGCATAATGTGGTTTAACTTTTTATGTTCATTTATAGATACATCGAGGTTTTAATCTTGTATTTGTGTTTACTTGTGTATTTAGAACACATGAGTGTAGTTATCTTTTAGTCTGCCTTGATGCTGATATAATACTATGTGATCATGCATATTGAGTATAATGTTCATTATACAAAAGTTGGTTCTGATTGCTTTAGATGTTGCTAACATTTCTGCTGACTACATATTAGCATGCAATTCCACATGGTATTATTTTATTTGTTTCTCACTACCTACATGAATATTTTTTTACACATTATATTTTGTATTTAATTGTCAATGGTTTTTATGTGTTTTACCTTCATATTTTCCTGGTATGGTATGACACAGATGTATGTTTGTAGTATCTTCATGATTTTTACATTTATTGTATGATGTATGGATTAATACTCTTTGACCTTTGCCCTGTTCTGAATTCAATTCTTCAATGTGTTGCCTTAATGTTTGGTATACTTCATTGTTGGCATTAAGATGTACTAGTGTCTGATTTTTTATCAGTTTACAAGGGTCTGATGTACGACATAGATGTTTGTTTTCAGTTTCTGGTTCATTAATTGTATTCCATATATTCCTCATATTATACAATCTAGATATTTGCCTTTAGTTTATTTCCTGATGTTGTCCTACCATAATTTTATTACATGATATATGGAAACATTCACACTTTCATTTTGTCCACCATGTCTGGGAATTATCCATTGATGTATTACATATATATTTCTTAGTATATTATGACACAGATTTTATCTATATCTGATTCTTTGACACATGGTTTGGATGTGTATGATGTATTGTTTGCCTTCATTACTGTCTCCATGTTTCCTACCATATTGTTTTGTACTTACTGATTGATATGTAGATTATTTATATGTTTATGGGTATGTTACGACATAGGTGTTGGTTTATATCTGACCCTTTGACACATTTTTGGTTACATATGATGTTACTGTTTGTTGTCATTATAGTCTTGATGTTTCCTGTCTCAGCATTTTGTATTTACTGCACAACATATAGATCTGTATTTAAATGTTTTTTTGACCATGTTTCCTATATTGGTTTCACTGATTGCATAAGTAAATTAAATGCAAAAGAGATGGCTGTATGTATTTTAATTTGCATTCCTTTCATTAAGTGTGATGTTTTGTCAGTTTCTGTCATATTCTAATTCTTAATGTGGCACAAACATTTTGCATGTAGGACTCTATCGTTTTTCTATGACACTGGGCCCTGTTCTTCAATTGATCTTCTGCAAAGCGGACTTGCTGTTGATCATTGCTAAACATTTTCTTCAGTTCTGCCTGGAATTTATCCCAGCTGTCTAGCTTCTCATCATTGTTTTCAAATCACTGCTGGGCTGTACCATCCAAGTAAAGGTACATATTTGCCAGACACACATTGTATTTAGTGAATTGGTCAAATCCTTTGAGCTATTTTGTCAGGTCCTGACCAGCATCTGTGGGAAACACTGATGGATGGCTGATTTACAGCTGATGTACTGCTGTTTTGGAATACATTGGTCTCCTGAATATAGAGACTTTGGGAATGATGTACTGCTTGTATTCTAGTTCCTGTCTGTGTAGGTGACAGCTTTTATGTTGCCTAAATGGAAGAATGATGTTGTAGATATTTTGAAGTGCTGATTGTCTCCACCCAACAATATCACATCGTAACAAGAGTTGAGTCCAAATTCAACAGCAGGCTCATCAGTATACTACAACATTTACCACTGAAAGCACATTTATTATGAACTCTGATGTACAGCCGGAACAGAATAGAACTGAATTCCTGGATGGTCAGTGTTGCTGTTTATACAAACATCATTCCAGAATATGCAGACATAAGAAATTTTGAGAATCTATCCAGAAATGATAAATACTAAATAACAAATTATTACTAGTGGTCAGGTTTGAACTGGCAATGCATCCTACGCCAGCCATAATGTTAACCAGTATTACTGCTGTGTTCGAAATTCATGTCTGTGAAAATACATTAAATATTATTTAAAATAGAAAAATAATTGGCATATTGAAACCTCCTGGCAGATTAAAACTGTGTGCCAGACCAAGATTTGAACTCGGGACCTTTGCCTTTCGCGGGAAAGTGCTCTACCAACTGAGCTACCCAAGCACAACTCATGCCCTATCCTCACAGCTTTACTTCTGCCAGTACCTCATCTCCTACCTTCCAAACATTACAGAAGCTCTCCTGCGAATCTTGCAGAGCTAGAGCACTTGCCCGCGAGAGACAAAGGTCCCGAGTTCGAGTCTCTGTCCGGCACACAGTTTTAATCTGCCAGGAAGTTTCATATCAGTGCACACTCTGCTGCAGAGTGAAAATCTCATTCTGGAAACATTCCCAGGCTGTGGCAAGAGCCATGTCTCCACAATATCCTTTCTCTCAGGAGTGCTAGTTCTGCAAGATTTGCAGGAGAAATTCTGTAAAGTTTGGAAGGTAGGAGACGAGGTACTGGCAGAAGTAAAGCTGTGAGGACGGGGCGTGAGTCGTGCTTGGGTAGCTCAGTTGGTAGAGCACTTGCCCACAAAAGGCAAGGGTCCTGAGTTCGAGTCTCGGTCTGGCACACAGTTTTAATCTGCCAGGAAGTTTCATATCAGTGCACACTCCACTGCAGAGTGAAAATCTCATTCTGGAATTTGCATATTCTTTGGAAAGGAGATTTACTTTTCCAACCATGCAACAGATTTGAAATGTAGTCAATAACTATTACATACATTACATCTTTTTCAAATTAAATTGGAGCAAAGCTTTTCGTTGTCATAAAAAGTAAATGTTACAAATTTGAAAACATAAGTTATAGTTTCATGCAGCTATACAAACAATTTTAAATTTTTATTTTTTCTATATTGAAAATGTGTTTCATAAATAAAATATAAACAGTTTTATGAAACTCATATCTGTTATGGCTGTTTCTCTTTTTCAATTAACATTACTTATGTTTTACTCACTGCATGTAGTTGAGCCAATTTTTTCACGAGCCACTTCCTCATCTCAAGCCCATCAGCCACAAGGTAAAGTACGGCACTGCACCAGGTACCTACTCAGTGTCAATTGCCATTATTATCCAGAGTTCAGTACCTCATAGATTCACATATGAAAAAGAAAGAAAAAATTAATTAGTAGTTATATACATATCTCATCATACTAATCTCATTTTTTCTCAGATGATAGTTGTTCATGTTAGATAAAAACTTACTAGACATTTCAGCAGTAACACATTCTTAAATTAAATGGATGGGACTCATATCTATATATAACGCTATCCAAAAGCATTTATTTTTTTTCATTCCATGAATTTAGTAGCAGTTCTTGTCTGATCAGTCCACTTTCTTTCATTGCAATGACCCATGTGATTTTAAATCAATAAATCTCAAATATGTTACTAGACACACATAGAATATATTAATATTCAATTTGCAGGGTTAATTTTCTTTATGATATTCCATTATTTTGAAAGAAAATACATATTAGTGTTGTCAAGGGAGAAAAATTAGTCACATATCTGTACATTTGCAATAAAAAACACCCTGAAAGAAATGCACACAGTACTATATAAGTCATGTTTTAATAAATATTTACTACTTCCCATCACATTCATTTTATTGCCTTGGTTTATCTATGTTTTTTCAGTCTGACATTTTATTTTTTCAATCCAATATTACTTAGTACATTTATCCAGTTTTTTTTAATGGAGTCCCCAGTTTGTACATTAAACCACTATTGAGATTAATTATACAGAGAGCATATTCGACTTTGTCTTTTGACATATACTATCCTGACTATTTTGCTAGTGTCTTTTAACTTCAACTTCTCCATACAATAGCATACTCACAAATTTTATTTCGTTTATTCAGTTTTACCATTTCCTTAGTTTATTAACCCTTACTTCATATATTACTTTTAATGAGTTGGCATTCATATGTTTCTTTACATTTACATTTATATGACACAAGATTCTTATTCCTCATGAATATCAATGACTATCCACTGGCAAGGTCTGTAACAAAATCCTAACATAGAAAATTACATATTATACTTTCATAGAATTCATTTACATAATTAACTCTCATTTATTACATCTCATATTAACAAATAACTTTGTCAACATGGTTATCAAAATCCATAAAACATTACAACTTCAGCAAACTATACTGTTGTAAATGTTGATTTTTTTTTTTTTTCTGAGACAGTGCATCCGAAACAACCTACTTTCAAAACAGCTCTTTTTGGATACTGACCATATAGCATTAAAATACTCCAAGATGTTATTCACAGCTCCCATTTACTTTACTCATCACAAAAAAATAAAATATGTGATAACAGAAAACAGCTACTCATCAAAATGAAAGCATTATCCAAATTAATCTGTTTCTTTTAGTACACAAATACCACTCCCCCCCCCCCCCCCCCCCCCCCCCCCCCCGAGATACTGTATGTAGATTTATGCCACAATCAGATAATCTGCTTAGTCTCAATTATGGTTGTATGGTTCTAATCTGTTTATAAACTAGTTAAAGAATTTTCATAATAACGATTAGCGAAAGCAGATTATGATTCAGGAAAGGAAGAAAAATCACAATTCATTTGAGACATCATGTTCATCACAACATGTACTACAAAGAATGTGAGTCCTCTGCAGGTTGTTAAGCAGTGGTTTTTACTTGATCCCCTATGCTTCCCAGCCTCATCTCAAAGTATTGTGTAAAAATGGCATTTATTAGCCAAACTAATTTCCAATACAACACGTCATTCATTGCATCTCTTGAACTTCATACAGTACACCAATACATTTTCATTGTACGCTGTATATACATGGAATGTTACCTTCTGGGCATTTTTTACCTGACACTATTATTTTTATCTGCTTTTGAAATTATCTCAGTATCTCACTACTTTTTTGAGTGGTTTCTTTTATTTCTACTTCCAAATTGTCATATTTTGCTGTCTTTTTACAGCTCTGCTGTGACACCATTCTCATTCATAACTAAATTCTCTTAGCAATAGATATTTACTTCACCCCCCAACTGTCTTTGTCTAATTCCTGTTTAATGCTAACTCTTTCCAAAATTTCTGAACTACTTTCCTCAGTTTGAATATCAGAATATTATGTAGGTGATGATACCCTCACCATCTCATCAATAACCTGACTGTCATTCATTTTGTCATGAAAGACTGATCCTACTTCAGATTTTAATCCACTATGGTCATCAAGTTCACTTGCTACTTTCTTATCACTACTATTTCCTAGTCCTTTCTCTTTACCGCAAAACCCACTAATTATATTTTTGTGTTGGTTGCTGTTCTGTATCACCAGTGTTTCCAGTCCCATCAGGTTAATATGTATACACTCAGCAGGCTTCCCATTGGTTGACATCTGATCCTACTTCAGATTTTAATCCACTATGGTCATCAAGTTCACTTACTACTTTCTTATCACTACTATTTTCTAGTCCTTTCTCTTTACCGCAAAACCCACTAATTATGTTTTTGTGTTGGTCACTGTTCTGTATCACCAGTGTTTTCAGTCCCATCAGGTTAATATGTATACACTAGGCAGGCTTCCCATTGGTTGACATCCTTCAATTACGGCTGCTGATCTGTTGACTCCATCTGTTTTCTCATTGGCTGGATTGAAACATGGTGCCGTTTTAGTTGTGGGGTGCTTTGTTTGCAAATATCAAATTTTTTGGCCCTTTACTAATACGTATTTCACAGACCATTCCTGTTTATTGTGCTGTGAATCACTCATGTATGCTACCACCACTGTATAATACTTTAAAGGACAAACCACTATCAGAAATTATTCTTTGAGACAATTTCATGAGAAATATTTCTTTCTCTCAGAAACTTCTCTATCAGGCTGTTGATTAGTCTGGTTGTGCTTTGGGGAATTTGCATAACATCAACAATATGTTTTTCATAATACTGAAAGACAGGTTTCATTTCACACAGGCCAAGAAATTCATAGGATAAATGAATTATTTTTGCAACATGTAAGAAGGTGTTTCAAATCAAATTTTTCAATTATTGCACAAACAATGGAGAGTTCACATTGGAATATCAACAGTTATGAAAAGGATAGATTGCTACTTACTGTAAAGATGAAACAATGAGTTGCCGACAGGCAAAACGAAAAAATTTATACATATTGAGTTTTTGACCAAAGCCTTCTTCACAATAGAAAGAAAAACACACACATTCACACAAGTAGGCATACCTCATGCACGCATGACTGCTATCTCTGGCCAGGACTATGATGCTTGCTCTCTGGCTCAAAATGATGACGCCATGTTTCATCTCTTCTGACAGTACAGGACAGAAATGATATTCTCCATTGTCAGACCATTCCAGGTGCTGCAGTGATGCTGACATTCTGTTCAGCTTCTGCTACTCCATCAGGCTGTGGAGAAACCTCTGAGCACAGACTTCGTGGGACATGAGAGGCTGTGTAATGATGATGCGAGCGATACTATGGCTTATGCCCAACATGAGCCAGTTGTGTTCCACCATCCGCTATTGGTTATTTCTGACTCCAGCATCCACCACAGCAATGACAGAAGGGGTAATATCAAGATGAGCCTGTTCTGGCAGACCACCCTTTCAATGACACCTGACTTTCTCAAAATTGTTTATTCCACAAAAATACATGCACATGTGACATGCTGTGTTTGTCTCTAAGCAGACATTTTGGGTATGAATTTCACTTCATGACACTTATTCTGCAATCAAAACCTGCACTACATCTCACTGTTCCTCTTTCCTGGCCTCCATAGTGAAATCATACACACACACTACTCACTTACTTCACATCGAGCTCATTTAACATACAAATGCACAGCAGTGAATGTTCATACTGTATCTTACTGATTCCCAGCAGAGGGCACTACTATACTCACAGGTACCTTTGTTGCCAATTTTTGCACCATGCTACACCTACATCTAAGTACATACTCCACAAGCCACTGTAAGGTGCATAATAGAGTGTACCCTACACCATTACTGGTTGTTCCCTTTCCTGTTCCACTCACAGCTAGAGTGAGAGAAAAGTGATTTTCTATGTGCCTCTTTATGAGGCTTATTTTCTCATATCTTATCTTTGTGGTTCTTTTATGAAATGTATGTTGATGGCAGTAGGATTGTTCTGCAGTCAGCTGCAAATGCCATTTTTCTAAATTTTCTCAATAGTTATCTAAGCTAATGGTGGAGGGGGCAGAAAAGAAAGAAAAGGGAAGGAACTCATGATGGCAGCTGTGGATTCCACATGGGGTCTGTTCTTTCGGACATGTTTAAAAGAACAGACACCACGCATTCATATGTTTCTCAATTGTGTTCCTTGAGAAGAACGTTGGCTCCCTCCAGGGATTCTCATTTGAGTTCCCAAAGCATCTCCATAACACTTGCAGGTTGTTTGAACCTATGGTTAACAAGTGGAGGTTACACTAAACAACCGAACTAGGTTAATAATTGGCTCCTTTTACCGACCTCCCGACTCAGCAGCATTAGTGGCAGAACAACTGAGAGAAAATTTGGAATACATTTCACATAAATTTTCTCAGCATGTTATAGTCTTAGGTGGAGATTTCAATTTACCAGATATAGACTGGGACACTCAGATGTTTAGGACGGGTGGTAGGGACAGAGCATCGAGTGACATTATACTGAGTGCACTATCCGAAAATTACCTCGAGCAATTAAACAGAGAACCGACTCGTGGAGATAACATATTGGACCTACTGATAACAAACAGACCCGAACTTTTCGAATCTGTATGTACAGAGCAGGGAATCAGTGATCATAAGGCCGTTGCAGCATCCCTGAATATGGAAGTTAATAGGAATATAAAAAAAGGGAGGAAGGTTTATCTGTTTAGCAAGAGTAATAGAAGGCAGATTTCAGACTACCTAACAGATCAAAACGAAAATTTCTGTTCCGACACTGACAATGTTGAGTGTTTATGGAAAAAGTTCAAGGCAATCGTAAAATGCGTTTTAGACAGGTACGTGCCGAGTAAAACTGTGAGGGACGGGAAAAACCCACCGTGGTACAACAACAAAGTTAGGAAACTACTGCGAAAGCAAAGAGAGCTCCACTCCAAGTTTAAACGCAGCCAAAACCTCTCAGACAAACAGAAGCTAAACGATGTCAAAGTTAGCGTAAGGAGGGCTATGCGTGAAGCGTTCATTGAATTCGAAAGTAAAATTCTATGTACCGACTTGACAGAAAATCCTAGGAAGTTCTGGTCTTACGTTAAATCAGTAAGTGGCTCGAAACAGCATATCCAGACACTACGGGATGATGATGGCATTGAAACAGAGGATGACTCGCGTAAAGCTGAAATACTAAACACCTTTTTCCAAAGCTGTTTCACAGAGGAAGACCGCACTGCAGTTCCTTCTCTAAATCCTCGCACAAACGAAAAAATGGCTGACATCGAAATAAGTGTCCAAGGAATAGAAAAGCAACTGGAATCACTCAATAGAGGAAAGTCCACTGGACCTGACGGGATACCAATTCGATTCTACACAGAGTACGCGAAAGAACTTGCCCCCCTTCTAACAGCCATGTACCGCAAGTCTCTAGAGGAACGGAGGGTTCCAAATGATTGGAAAAGAGCACAGATAGTCCCAGTCTTCAAGAAGGGTCGTCGAGCAGATGCGCAAAACTATAGACCTATATCTCTTACGTCGATCTCTTGTAGAATTTTAGAACATGTTTTTTGCTCGCGTATCATGTCATTTCTGGAAACCCAGAATCTACTATGTAGGAATCAACATGGATTCTGGAAACAGCGATCGTGTGAGACCCAACTCGCCTTATTTGTTCATGAGACCCAGAAAATATTAGATACAGGCTCCCAGGTAGATGCTATTTTTCTTGACTTCCGGAAGGCGTTCGATACAGTTCCGCACTGTCGCCTGATAAACAAAGTAAGAGCCTACGGAATATCAGACCAGCTGTGTGGCTGGATTGAAGAGTTTTTAGCAAACAGAACACAGCATGTTGTTATCAATGGAGAGACGTCTACAGACGTTAAAGTAACCTCTGGCGTGCCACAGGGGAGTGTTATGGGACCATTGCTTTTCACAATATATATAAATGACTTAGTAGATAGTGTCGGAAGTTCCATGCGGCTTTTCGCGGATGATGCTGTAGTATACAGAGAAGTTGCTGCATTAGAAGATTGTAGCGAAATACAGGAAGATCTGCAGCGGATAGGCACTTGGTGCAGGGAGTGGCAACTGACCCTTAACATAGACAAATGTAATGTATTGCGAATACATAGAAAGAAGGATCCTTTATTGTATGATTATATGATAGCGGTTACTTCTGTAAAATATCTGGGAGTATGCGTACGGAACGATTTGAAGTGGAATGATCATATAAAACTAATTGTTGGTAAGGCGGGTACCAGGTTGAGATTCATTGGGAGAGTGCTTAGAAAATGTAGTCCATCAACAAAGGAGGTGGCCTACAAAACACTCATTCGACCTATACTTGAGTATTGCTCATCAGTGTGGGATCCGTACCAGGTCGGGTTGACGGAGGAGATAGAGAAGATCCAAAGAAGAGCGGCGCGTTTCGTCACTGGGTTATTTGGTAACCGTGATAGCGTTACGGAGATGTTTAATAAACTCAAGTGGCAGACTCTGCAAGAGAGGCGCTCTGCATCGCGGTGTAGCTTGCTCGCCAGGTTTCGAGAGGGTGCGTTTCTGGATGAGGTATCGAATATATTGCTTCCCCCTACTTATACTTCCCGAGGAGATCACGAATGTAAAATTAGAGAGATTAGAGCGCGCACGGAGGCTTTCAGACAGTCGTTCTTCCCGCGAACCATACGCGACTGGAACAGGAAAGGGAGGTAATGACAGTGGCACGTAAAGTGCCCTCCGCCACACACCGTTGGGTGGCTTGCGGAGTATCAATGTAGATGTAGATGTAGATGAAGTCTAGTAGCCTGCCTCTGAACTGCTTTGATGTCTTACTTTAATCTGATGTGGTGCAGATCCAAAACACTCGAGAGCAGTACTCAAGACTTGGCTTGGGGTATAGTCTGTCTCATTTTAATTTGACTTGTATTTATTCATATTGATGGATACTATATTACATATTATATCTTCAAGGATATGAAATAGAATCTAGTTATGTCATATTTTTCTGCATATTATATGTTGATGGATACTAAGTTACATATTACATGTTCAAGGATATTAAGTGGCTTTAGGGGGCTACTTTCAATATCCATTTACAATGTAATAATGGTTATTTAATAAATGTCTATAAACTTTTGACTAAAGGTGCTGGGATCATTTACCTCTGTTATTTCCCTTGGCAGGCTGTTGTATAGGCCAATGGCCTTGCTGCAGTGGTAACACCGGTTCCCGTGAAATCACCGAAGTTAAGCACTGTCGGGCTGGGCTAGCATGCTTTGTGTTATCGCAAAATAGGGGAGAGAGTGTCACTGACATGACAGGATTAGGGGTGGACATAATTAAAACAAAGGAATTTTTCTTTGAGGCGGAATCTTCTTACAAAATTTCAGTCACAAAGTTTCTCCTGTGAATGCAAAAGTATTTTGTTGATGTCAGCCTACATAGGGAGAAACGATCATTATAATAAAATAAGCGAAATCAGAGCTCATATTAATAATGTTTGTTTTTTCCAGGTGATGTTTGAGAATGGAATAATAGAGAATTATTGTGAAGGTGGTTTGATGAATCCTCTACCAGGCTCTTAAATATGATTTGGAGAGTATCCATGTAAATGTAGATGTGGCCTTCGAACACAACCAACATTGCCTTGCTGTTCTTTTACTGTAAACAGCTGAAACTGCTTAGCCTTTATTTATCCCAAGGGCCTCCAGCTCCACTGTATGATTAAATGATGATGGCATCCTCTTGGGTAAAATATTCAGGAATTAAAATAATCCTCTTTTAGGATTTACAGGCAGAGACTACTCAGGAGGATGTTGTCATCAGGAAAAACAAAAGTGGTAATCTACGGGTTGGAGCATGGAATGTTACAGCCCTTAATAAGGGTTAAAAAGGTTATAAACAGAAATGGATAGCTTGAAGTTAGATATGGTGGAAATTAGTGAAGTTTGGTGACAGTAGGAAGAGAATTTCTTGTCACGTGAGTACAGGATTATAGATACAAAATCAAATAGGGGAATACAGGAGTAGGTCTAATAATGAATAAGACAATTGGAATGTGAGTAAGCTATTACAAACACCATGGTGAACACATAATTGCATCCAAGATAGACACGAAGTTAACACCCACCACAGTAGGACAAATTTATATGTCAACCAGAACGGCATCTGTACCTCTCCTCAGTGCAGCACTCCGTGAAGACTGGGGTTCCATTCCCCAAGAAACCTTCCAGCACCTGATTGAACGTATGCCTGTGAGAGTGGAAGCTGTCATCAAGGCTAAGGGTGGGCCAACACCATTTTGAATTCCAGCATTAGCGATGGAGGGCACCACGAACTTGTAAATCATTTTCAGCAAGGTTTGCGGATACTTTTGATCAGGTGGTGTACATGCACCATGTGTGTGTCTGACTTGCAGTCATTCCTTGCCAGGTGACGCAGCTATCGTCTGGACGGGTTTATATCGATAGTAGGCTGGTGGTCATAATGGTCTGGCTGATCAATGTAGCTTACCAAAGAGTTTATAGTATCATGCGATGCAAGTAGTAGTGAAACATTGAATCACACTGTGGACTCAATGTGGATGAGACAGGTCACAACAACATCAGCGTCTGTCCACGTGAGAAGAGGCGGGCAGGAAAGAGTTTCTCTGCAAGGGCAATGGCAGCTGAATGGCTGCACGACCACAGCCTCATATGGTAGCCCCCAGATGACCTGCCAGTTGAAGGGTGCTAAATTCACAGTATCAGACTTGACACAAGCAGCAGAACCACAGCTAGCATCGGCAGGTCTTTTAGGTCTGTTGGTGGTGACTTGTTGGTTCATGTAAACTCATAGATCATTGCAGGTCCCCCCCCCCCCCCCCCCTCCCTGCCACCCCCACCTGCCCTCTGGACTGGGAGTCATGTAGCTTTTTTCTGATGCACCACTGGCAGTTTACTGTAACTCTCGCACCCTCACATTGGCGATTTAACACAGAAATTGCATTTCTATTCAATACTCAAGGGTCTATGAGACTTTTCCCCCAGCGAGTTACACTCCTACGTTCGACGTATGGAACACATCCGAAGAGTCATGTAGCTGTTTCCTGATGCACCACTGCCAGTTTACTGTAACCCTCCCACCCTCACGTAGTCGATTTAACACAGATATTGCCTTGCTATTGAATTCTCAAGGATTCATGCCGACTCTTCCCTGAGCGAGTTACACGCCTACATTTACATAATTTTATGTGTTCATTGTTTTATAGTTGTTTAGTTTTCAAATATTGACATTGTGTTATTGTTCTTTGGCAAACAAGGCCTGAGGATGGCAGTAATGTGCCACCTATACTAGTCATATGAGACAATAAAGACATTCTCAAGATACAGCTGTGGTGGTACTTTTTCTCATGTAGAAGAAAAAATAGTAGGTGATAATGGATTGGGAGAAAGAAATGAAATAGGAGCCATCTGGTAGAGTTTTGCACAGAACATAACTTGATAACAGCTAACACATCTACATATACATCTACATCTATACTCTGCAAACCACCATGAGGTGTATGGCAGAGGGTGCATCCCATAGTGCCAGTTATTGGGGTTTCTTCCTGTTCCATTCATGTATGGAGTATGGGAAGAATGACTGTTTGAATGCCTCCGTGCATGGAGTAATTATTCTAATCTTATTCTCACAATTCCTGTGTGAGCAGTATGTAGGGGTTGTAGTGTATCTTTAGAATAATCATTTAAAGCCAGTTCTTGAAACTTTACTAATAGTCTTTCTTGGGATAGTTTACATCTGTCTTAAAGAGTCTGCCATTTCAGTTCCTTCAGTATCTCTGTGACACTCTCCGTGGATTAAACAAACCAGTGACCATTCGTGCTGCCCTTCTCTGTATACATTCAATATCCCATATTAGTCCTATCTGGTACAAGTCCCACATACTTGAGCAATACTGTAGGATAGGTCACATGAGTGATTTGTAAGCAATCTCTTCTACATCTATGTGATTACTCTGCTATTCACAATAAAGTGCCTGGCAGAAGGTTCATTGAACCACCTTCAAGCTGTCTTCTACCGTTCCACTCTCAAACAGCACGCGGGAAAAACGAGCACTTAAATTTTTCTGTGTGAGCCCTGATTTCTCTTATTTTATCGTGATGATCATTTCTCCCTATGTAGGTGGGTGGCAACAGAATGTTTTCACAATTGGAGGAGAGTACTGGTGATTGAAACTTCATGAGAAGATCCCATCGCAACGAAAAACGCCTTTGTTTTAATGATTGCCACTCCAATTCACATATCATGTCTGTGACACTATCTCCCCTATTTCACAATAATACAAAACTAACAGCCCTCCTTTGTACTTTTTCGATGTCATCCGTCAGTCCCACCTGATGCAGATCCCACATGGCACAGCAATACTCCAGAATAGGGCTGACAAGCGTGGTGTAAGCAGTCTCTTTAGTGGACCTGTTGCACCTTCTAAGTGTTCTGCCAATGAATCACAGTCTTTGGTTTGCCCTACCCACAATATTATCTACATGATCATTCCAATTTAGGTTATTTGTAATTGTAATCCTTAAGTATTTAGCTGAATTTACAGCCTTCAGATCTGTGTGACTTATCGCGTAATCGAAATTTAGCTGATTTCTTTTAGTACTGATGTGAATAACTTAACACTTTTTCTTAATCAGGGTCAATTGCCACTTTTCGCACCATACAGATATCTTATCTAAATCATTTTGCAAGTCTTTTGATCATCAGATGACTTTACAAGATGGTAAATGACAGCATCATCTGCAAACAATCTAAGACGGCTACTCAGATTGTCTCCTATGTCATTAATATAGATCAGGAACAATAGAGGGCCTATAACACTGCCTTTGGGAACGCCGGATATTACTTCTGTTTTACTCGATGGCTTTCCATCTATTACTATGAACTGTGACTTTTCTGACAGGAAATCATGAATCCAGTCTCATAACTGAGGCGGTACTCCATAGGAACGCAGTTTGGTTAGAAGATGCTTGTGAGGAACAGTGTCAAAAGCCTTCTGTAAATCCAAAAATATGGAATCAATTTGACATCCCTTGTCAATATCACTCATTATTTCATGAGTATAAAAAGATAGTTGTGTTTCACAAAAACGATATTTTCTGGATCCGTGCTGACTATGTGTCAATAAATTGTTTTCTTCGAGCTGCTTCATAATGTTCAAATACAGTATATGTTCCAAAACCCTACTGCAGATCGACGTTAGTGATATAGGCCTGTAATTCAGCAGATTACTGCTACTTCCCTTTTTGGGTATTGGTGTGACTTGAGCAATTTTCCAGTCTTTAGGTATGGATCTATCTGTGAGCGAGTGGTTGTATATAATTGCTAAATATGGAGCTATTTTATCAGCATACTCTGAGAGGAAAGTGACTGGTATACAATCTGGGCCGGAGGCCTTGCCTTTATTAAGTGATTTAAGCTGCTTTGTTACACTGAGGATATCTACTTCTATGTTTCTCATCTTGGCAATTGTAGACTCTTTTGTAGCCTGATTGCACTTCCCAGTATTCTACAAATAAATTGAAATCTACAACTTGCTTTACTCATGACTGAACCTATGTGATCATTCCATTTCATATCCCTACAAAGTGGTACACCCAAGTACTTTTATGAGTTTCCTGATTCCACCAGTGATTCATTGATATTATAGTTATAGAATATTACATTTTTTCATTTTGTGCAGTGCAAAATTTTACACTTTTGAACATGTAGAGCAAGTTGCCAATCTCTGCACTATGTTGAAATCTTATCAAGATCTGACTGAATATTTATGCAGTTTCTCTCAGATAGTACTTTATTATAGATAACTGCATCATCTGCAAGAAGCCTGATTTTAATATTGCCTGCAAGGTCATTAATATACAAAACGAACAACAAGGGTCCCAACACACTTCCCTGGACAGACCTAAAGTTACTTCTGCATCTGACGATGAGTCTCCATCCGAGACAACATGCTGTGTCCTCCCTACTAAAATTTCCTCAATCCAGTCACAAACTTCACTAGATACCCCATATGATTGTACTTTGACAGTAGGCTGAGTTGGCATCCCTTCGCTCCCAGCTTCAGGCAGTGTTGGCTTCGGTCACACAGCTTGAGGCTGTTGACAATGGTCGTCACTGTGGGGGTCTGGATGGGGGTTTGTCGGGGACGGCCAGCTCGTCCCACGCATCCCCCGATCAGACTACGACTGTGGCTGCCCGGGATACTGCCCACATTGAGGCTGATCCCTCACCTGTGGTAGAGTGGGAGGTCGTCTTGAGGTGTGGCAGGGGGCGAAAGACATTCCGGAGGGCTGAATGGAAGGCCTCTCCAGTTTGTCTGACGAACCGGTTTCAGGCTCTGTCTCCGGCTGATACTGATCTTCGGCCAGAGATGGCTGCTTGTCCTGTTCCAGAGGTTGCCCCTGAGTCTGCAAGATCCGGGCAGTCGCTGAGGGTGGGCGTACTGGTAGTTGGGAGCTCCAACGTCAGGCGCGTAATGGGGCCCCTTAGGGATATGGCAGCAAGAGAGGGGAAGAAAACCAATGTGCACTCCGTGTGCATACCGGGGGGAGTCATTCCAGATGTGGAAAGGGTCCTTCCAGATGCCATGAAGGGTACAGGGTGCACCCATCTGCAGGTGGTCGCTCATGTCGGCACCAATGATGTGTGTTGCTATGGATCGGAGGAAATCCTCTCTGGCTTCCGGCGGCTATCTGATTTGGTGAAGACTGCCAGTCTCGCTAGCAGGATGAAAGCAGAGCTCACCATCTGCAGCATCGTCGACACGACTGACTGCGGACCTTTGGTACAGAGCCGAGTGGAGGGTCTGAATCAGAGGCTGAGACGGTTCTGCGACCATGTGGGCTGCAGATTCCTCGACTTGCGGCATAGGGTGGTGGGGTTTCGGGTTCCACTGGATAGGTCAGGAGTCCACTACATGCAGCAAGTGGCTACACGGGTAGCAGGGGTTGTGTGGTGTGGACTGGGCGGTTTTTAGGTTAGATGGCCTCGGGCAAGTACAGAAAGGGCAACAGCCTCAAAGGGTGCGGGGCAAAGTCAGGACATGCGGGGACCAAGCAGCAATCGGTATTGTAATTGTAAACTGTCGAAGCTGCATTGGTAAAGTACCGGATCTTCAAGCACTGATAGAAAGCACCGAAGCTGAAATCGTTATAGGTACAGAAAGCTGGCTGAAACCAGAGATAAATTCAGCCGAAATTTTTACAAAGGCACAGACGGTGTTTAGAAAGGATAGATTGCATGAAACTGGTGGTGGCGTGTTTGTCGCTGTTAGTAGTAGTTTACCCTGTAGTGAAGTAGAAGTGGATAGTTCCCGTGAAATATTATGGGTGAAGGTTACACTCAACAACCGAGCTAGGTTGATAATTGGCTCCTTTTACCGACCTCCCGACTGAGCAGCATTAGTGGCAGAACAACTGAGAGAAAAATTGGAATACATTTCACATAAATTTTCTCAGCATATTATAGTCTTAGGTGGAGATTTCAATTTACCAGATGTAGACTGGGATACTCAGATGTTTAGGACAGGTGGTAGGGACAGAGCATCGAGTGACATTATACTGAGTGCACTATCCGAAAATTCCCTCGAGCAATTAAACAGAGAACCGACTCGTGGAGGTAACATCTTGGACCTACTGATAACAAACAGACCCTAACTTTTCGACTCTGTAAGTGCAGAACAGCGAATCAGTGATCATAAGGCCATTGCAGCATCCCTGAATATGGAAGTTAATAGGAATATAAAAAAAGGGAGGAAGGTTTATCTGTTTAGCAAAAGTAATAGAAGGCAGATTTCAGACTACCTAACAGATCAAAACGAAAATTTCTGTTCCGACACTGACAATGTTGAGTGTTTATGGAAAAAGTTTAAGGCAATCATAAAATGCATTTTAGACAGGCATGTGCTGAGTAAAACTGTGAGGGACAGGAAAAACCCAGCGTGGTTCAACAACAAAGTTAGAAAACTACTGCGAAAGCAAAGAGAGCTTCACTTCAAGTTCAAACGGAGCCAAAACCTCTCAGACAAACAGAACCTAAACGATGTCAAAGTTAGCGTAAGGAGGGCTATGCGTGAAACATTCGGTGAATTCGAAAGTAAAATTCTGTGTACCAACTTGACAGAAAATCCTAGGAAGCTCTGGTCTTACGTTAAATCAGTAAGTGGCTCGAAACAGCATATTCAGACACTCCGGGGTGATGATGGCATTGAAACACAGGATGACACGCGTAAAGCTGAAATACTAAACTCCTTTTTCCAAAGTTGTTTCACAGAGGAAGACCGCACTGCAGTTCCTTCTCTAAATCCTCTCACAAACGAAAAAATGGCTGACATCGAAATAAGTGTCCAAGGAATAGAAAAGCAACTGGAATCACTCAACAGAGGAAAGTTCACTGGAGCTATGGGATACCAATTCGATTCTACACAGAGTACGTGAAAGAACTTGCCCCCCTTCTAAGAGCCGTGTACCGCAAGTCTCTAGAGGAACGGAAGGTTCCAAATGATTGGAAAAGAGCACAGGTAGTCCCAGTCTTCAAGAAGGGTCGTCGAGCAGATGCGCAAAACTATAGACCTATATCTCTGACGTCAATCTGTTGTAGAATTATAGAACATGTTTTTTGCTCGAGTATTCTGCCGTTTTTGGAAACCCAGAATCTACTCTGTAGGAATCAACATGGATTCCGGAAACAGCGATCGTGTGAGACCCAACTTGCTTTATTTGTTCATGAGACCCAGAAAATATTAGATACAGGCTCCCAGGTAGATGCTATTTTCCTTGACTTCCGGAAGGCGTCCGATACAGTTCTGCACTGTCGCCTGATAAACAAAGTAAGGGCCTACGGAATATCAGACCAGCTGTGTGGCTGGATTGAAGAGTTTTTAGCAAACAGAACACAGCATGTTGTTATCAATGGAGAGACGTCTACAGACGTTAAAGTAACCTCTGGCGTGCCACAGGGGAGTGTTATGGGACCATTGCTTTTCACAATATATATAAATGACCTAGTAGATAGTGTCGGAAGTTCCATGCGGCTTTTCACAGATGATGCTGTAATATACAGAGAAGTTGCAGCATTAAAAAATTGTAGCGAAATGCAGGAAGATCTGCAGCGGATAGGCACTTGGTGCAGGGATTGGCAACTGACCCTTAACATAGACAAATGTAATGTATTGTGAATACGTAGAAAGAAGGATCCTTTATTGTATGATTATATGATAGCGGAACAAACACTGGTAGCAGTTACTTCTGTAAAATATCTGGGAGTGTGCGTGCGGAACGATTTGAAGTGGAATGATCATATAAAATTAATTGTTGGTAAGGCGGGTACCAGGTCGAGATTCATTGGGAGAGTTCTTAGAAAATGTAGTCCATCAACAAAGGAGGTGGCTTACAAAACACTCGTTCGACCTATACTTGAGTATTGCTCATCAGTGTGGGATCCGTACCAGATCGGTTTGACGGAGGAGATAGAGAAGATCCAAAGAAGAGCGGCGCGTTTCGTCACAGGGTTATTTGGTAACCATGATAGCATTACGGAGATGTTTAGTAAACTCAGGTGGCAGACTCTGCAAGAGAGGCGCTCTGCATTGCGGTGTAGCTTGCTCGCCAGGTTTTCGAGAGGGTGCGTTTCTGGATGAGGTATCGAATATATTGCTTCCCTCTACTTACACCTCGAGAGGAGATCACGAATGTAAAATTAGAGAGATTAGAGCGTGCACGGAGGCTTTCAGACAGTCGTTCTTCCCACGAACCATACACGACTGGAACAGAAAAGGGAGGTAGTGGCATGTAAACTGCCCTCCGCCACACACCGTTGGGTGGCTTGCGGAGTATAAATGTAGATGTAGATGTAGGTAATGATTGACTGAAGCAGGGGAAAGAAATTCCGTAGAAGATGAATGGCAAACTTCAAGAGATGAAATAGTGAAGGTAGCAGATGATCAAATAAGTAATAATAGAAATCCTTGGATGTGACGAGAGGTACTGAATTTAATTGATGAATGTAAAAATGCAGCCAACGATACAAGTGAAACAGAATTTAAAACATCTAAGAAAGGGGATTGACAGTAAGTGCAGAATGGCTAAGCGGGAATGGGTAGAGGACAGATATAAGGATATAAAAGCATACATAATTAGGAGAAAGACAGATACAACTTGTAGGTAAATTAAAGAGGCATTTGGAGAAAAGAGAAGCAGCTGTATGAACATCAATAACTCAGATGGAAAACCAGCACTAAGCAAAGAAAGGAAAGCTGAAATGTGGAAGGAATATACAGAGGGGCTATACAAGAGAAATAAACTTGAAGGTAATATTATAGTAGGGTAAAAGAATGTAGGTGAAGATGAGTTAGAAGAGGTGATACTGTGAGAAAAATTTGATAGAGCACTGAAACACGTAAGTCAAAACAAGGTCCCTTGAGCAGATGATATTCCGTCTGAACTGCTGATATCCTTTTAAGAGCCAACCATGACAGTGCTTTTCCACATGATGAGCAAGATGTATGAGACAAGGGAAATACCCTCAGATTCAAGACGAATATAGTAAGTCCAATTCGAAAGAAAACAGTTGCTGACAGGTGTGAATATTACCAAACTATCAGTTTAATAAGTCATGGTATGAATTAATGACACAAATTATTTGCAGAGGAATGGAAAAACTGGTGGAAGCTGACCTCAGGGAAGATCCGTTTGGATTCTTCAGAAATGTAGGAACGTGCAAGGCATTACTGACTGTATAACTGATCTTAGAAGATAGGTTAAGGAAAAGCAAACCTACATTTCTAGCTTTTGCAGATTTAGAGAATGCTTTTGACAATGGTGACTGGAATACAGTCTTTGAAATTCTGAAAGCAGCAGGGGTAAAATACTTGGAGCAAACGGTTATGTACAACTTATACAGGAAGGAGCATGAAAGGGGAGCAGTGCTTTAGAATGGAGTTGGACAGGGTTGTGGCCTAACCCTGATGTTATTCAGTTTGTATATTGAGCAAGAAGTAAAGGCAACAAAAAAAAAATCTGGAGAAGGAATTAAAGTTCATGGAGCAGAAATAAAAATGTCGAGGTTTGCAGATGATGCTGTAATTCTGGCAGAGACATCAAAGAACTTGGAAGAACAATTAAACAGAATGGACAGTGTATTGAAAGCAGGCAGTAAGATGAACATTAAAAGAAGGAAAACAAGGATAAAAGAATGATGTCAAATTAAATCAAATCAGACAATGCTGAGGGAGTGATGTTAGGGAACAAGATACTAAAAGTAGTAGATAAGTTTTGCTATTTGGACAGGAAAATAACTGATGATGGATGAAGTGGGGAAGATATAAAATGTAGACTGGCAATGACAAGAAAACTGTTTTTGAAAAAGGGAAATTTGGTATCTCGGATGTAAATTGAATTGTTAGGAAGTCTTTGCTGAAGATATTTGTCTGGAGTGCAGCTTTGCATGGAAGTGGAACGTGGATGATAAACAGTTCAGACAAGAAGAGAATAGGATCATGTGGAATGTGGTGCTACATAAGAATGTTAAAAATTAGATGGGTATATCATGTAACTAATCAGGAGATATTGAATAGAATTCAGGAGAAAAGAAATTTGTGACATAACTTGACCAAAAGACCGTATCATGTGATAACACACTGTGAGACATCAAGGGCTCACCAATTTGGTATTTGAAGGAAGTGTGTGGGTAAAAATTGTAGAGGAATATGAAGAGATGACTACAGAAAGTGGTTCAAAAGCATGTAGACTGCAGTAAGTATTCAGAGATTAAGAGGCTTGCAGGGAATAGAGTAGTGTGGAGAACTGCATCAAACCAGTCTTTGGACTGAAGGCCATGACAACAACATCATCACTCAGCACAATTTGTTATTGTACCCACAGTACTTTTCTGCATCATACAAAAGTCTGCATATTCCCAGCACTTATTTCCCAAATCATGATCTCATAACTGTGGACTGAATAAATACATCCAAAATAGGTCACTTTGAGGCATGAAATGTTGCATACTGGAACAAAGATTCGAAGGGCTTAAAGTACTGCAGATGTTCTTCTTGCCAAATATGTTGTGTCCATTTCAACTGGCCGTCTACATTTATCCCCAAGAATGTGGTCTCTTTTTACATGTTCTTGTACTGTATTGTTGACTTTTAATCTAGCACCATTGTATTTTTTATTCAATCATAAATTCAAACCGAGCGAGGTGGCACAGTGGTTACACACTGGACTCGCATTCGGAAGGACGACGGTTCAATCCCGCGTCCGGCCATCCTGATTTAGGTTTTCCGTGATTTCCCTAAATCACTCCAGGCAAATGCCGGGATGGTTCCTCTGAAAGGGCACGGCCGACTTCCTTCCCCATCCTTCCCTAATCCGATGAGACCGATGACCACGCTGTCTGGTCTCCTTCCCCAAACCAACCAACCATAAATTCAAATTGTTTATCGTCTTTACATTTTTTGTTTTTCTATTGTCCACTGACCAATTGTGAACATCTTTGGGACCATCACTGGCTTTTTCTGTCATTGTTTGCATTTTATCTGTGATAATTGTGGTGCTGTCATCAGCAAACAGTATTTTTTCTCCATTTTTGACACCTGCAAAATCATTAATACAGATTAGGGAAAGGATTGGATCTAATGCATCCTCTGAGGGCTGTGTATATAAATATATGTTGGATCTGATAAGTGTTTTACTTGTTATCTTCGTGACATATGTGAAAATCCAAATTGTTGCACCTTGTTTTGCAGATAGGATTGAAACTCTACATATGTGCCACACCTCCTATTTGTGGTCTCATTAATTAATGTAATAAGTTTGTGTGGTCAATGATGTCAAAAGCCTTTGACAGATCCAAGAACACCTTTGTCTAGGGCTTCTAGACCAACTTTTGTGAACTGTACTATAGCAGACTCTGGACCTCTTCTGGGCCTGAAACCAAATTGTTCATTGCAAAGAAGGTTATGTTTATTTATGTAGCTCATTAGTCTATTCTTTAGTATTGTTTCTTTAATTTTGAAACTGGAAGATAGTACTGAAGTTTGTCTGTAGTTTTCTACATTTACTGCATCAGCTCTGAATATAGGCAAGACTTTGCTTGCTCCAGGTATTTGGGAAAACAGTCAGATTTGAATGATACATAAATTATTTCTGTTAGCAGAGATTTTATGTTATTTATGTATCCTGTAAGAACACAAAATGGGATTTCATGTAGACTTGTCATTTTTTTAAATTTTTTAATTGGCTACATGTGTCACCTCGCATAGTAGTACAATTTAGTTTGTTGTCTGGCCCTTGGTTGGTATCTGGAAATTTCTGCTGAATTTCTTAGAAATACTACTGAAGTATACTTTGACATAGTTTGCTAATTCTTTTGGGTGGCTTACTCATGTATCTTTGTTTTCAGTTTGTGAATTGTGGTGTTTTTCCCTGACTTTTGTTGTCTCCTGTGTGTTAATATTCCAGGCGACATTGCTTTTGTTTTCTACCTTCAGCAATATTTTATTGTTGGCATGTTTTTGCAGCTACCATTCCTCTTCTGTAAATTCTCCTGTACTTTTTGTGTTTTATATATCAGATGCCACCTCTTGCATCAAAATTTCCATCATTTGTGGTTGGACCAGTTTCCTTCATTAAGGCCTCTCACCACCATTGCTTCTGTGATGTCATCTTTCCAGCATCTTGAAGGTCTGTCACAATTTCTTCTTTGATGTGGAGTCTATTTCCATATTTATTTCAACCATTTTCTGTCTGGCATATGTTGTAATTCACCATACCAGAGTAGGTGCTTCCTTTCTATGAGTCTAAAATTGTGCTGCCAACAATCATAATCTCTCTGATTTAGCCATTTGTTACATGAGCAAGCCTAGAAAATCGACAGCTCCACCTCCAAAAATCCATCTTGACAACCATTAGGCAGTCTTTTGGCCTTTGTATTAATTTCCACAACTCTGTGCAATATGTTGTATACTTTCAACAATGGAATGACAGATAATATATTTATTGATTGGCGACTCCATGGAGTGTTCTGTTTATGTGATCGCTCTAAGCTTGTTAATACTAGTCCCTAACAATTTTAATTGTATCTTACAGCACTGAGGATGGTCACTAAGTGACCGAAAATCGATTTTGCGGATAATAAAAGAAAAAAATATGACCAAGGCTGTTTCTTCTTCCAATTATAGATAATATATTTTGTTCTGCGCTTTATGTCGTTGTTCCAGGGGATACCATTTAGTTGTTTTATGGCGTGCTTGCCCTGGTGAATTTTATGGTATATGTCATTCATACTTCTAGTTTCTGACGAGAGTGTCACTCCCAAGTATTTAAAGATATGGCACCGTTTAACAATATCAGTACCCACTTGCATGTCATTAATAGTATTTTCTACCAGCTTCAGATATTTTATTGTAGTTATATTTGTAGTTTGCATTTTTCATATTCTTGTTTCGATTTATAAAGCATGAAATTAGCATCTTTCTCATCCCCAGCTACAATCACTTGGTTGTCAACAAAAAATAAGGTGAACAAGATTTTGTCATATGTGGGGATACCCATTCCTCTGCATTTTCTTTTCCAAGATTTCAATGCCTCCTCTGAGTAGAGCTTAAACAATGAAGGGGCAAGTGTGCATCCCTGGCATAGACCCTTTGTCACTTCAGACCCTTGAGTCGGCTGATTTTTCATTTTTGCTATTACTATACAGCCTGTGTAGATCAGTCTGGCAGCTTTCATGTAACTTGGTAACATGGCATTATTGATTGGACTTGCCCACAATTTGTTTTATGGAACTGTGTCATAAGTTTTTTAGAGGTCTATAAAGACAAGGTGAGTGGTAAGCCCATTCCTGTTTTTTTTCTCAACTAGATTTCTGAGGATAACTACTCCACCAGTGCAGAAGTGACCAGATCTGAATCCATTTTGTTCTTCAGATTCAGGTCTTTTTTCTTTTATCCTCCTTTTTTAGGATACAAATGTATATTCTCACCATGAGTGGGACTACACTTATGCCATGATAGTTCTCACAATCTCTCCTGTTTTCCTTCTGAAATACTGACATAATCATGACCTTTTTCCACTCCTTTTGGGGTTTGTCACCTTTAAGGCATTTGCCAAGAAATTTTTGTGAAACTGAAAAAAAGGGATGGGGCATCGTATCTATTTTTTGATGGATGTCAGGTACCTATGAGTTTAAGATTTTTTAATGCTTCTTGACACCCATGGGTTTCTTCTAAAGGTCCTATTTAATTTTTGGGAAAAAGTTTAATTTAAGTAGCATCATAAGTATTTTGTTCATAGTTGTTTCTGCATACATTCCTTCCCACTTTCCATGTTGTGACAGGCTGCAAATTTATACAGGTTTGATTGTGGGAAGACTTTCTTGTACATATTTAAAATAGCAATCTTTTCTGTCTAAACATCTACACCTAAAAACTAACAGAGATTCAAGAACATTTTTCCACACAGGCAACTTATCATTTGGCACCCTTCAAACCTTGTGCTTGCATTCCCCTGGTGCCCCAAGCAGCCTCTTCTAATTGTGATATATCCTGTATAGGAATCTTTACAGCTTGGCACCCCAAATGGCAGCTTGTGTCACTTGGGCCTGAAACCAGCCTTGTGAATAATTATATGGCATTTTTCTGATCAGTATCTGTCACTACATGGTTAGGGACAGGCAAATTTCTTGTAAATGATAAATAAAAAACAAAGCAAAATTGCGTAACATAACCCAGAATGCCAGTTTTTACAAAATGTTCAAAATTTGGCATTTTCCCCATTCTGTTGTAAACATGTTGAAAATACGAAGGGGACAGTGTTGTAAAATGGATAACTAATAGTTACTGAATCCTAAAATTGGATATAGACTTATTTTCTCAACTCCGGGAACTGCATATAGTCTTAGAATAACAGTTGATTTCCTGATTCTTGAAACTTTGCAAGCAGGCTTTTGTCAGATAATCAAAATCTTTCTTCAAGAATATGTCAGTTCAGTTTCTTCAGTGTGACTCTAGATGTGAAGTCAAACAAGCTACATTGCTGTAACAGTTTTAGTCACCAGTGTGACATTTTCTGACTCTTTTGCACAACCTATTATGAAAAAAAATGATGCTTTTTTTGAGATCTTTAATGTGGAGCATTAATTAAACTAGATATTTTTGTAGTGCACAAATATAAATATGAAAAACATTCAGTATGACACTTTAGTTTTGCAAACACATAACTCAACATGGTGTCTGATAACTTTCAACCTGATCTAGACCGTAGCCTATGCAACAGATCATGGTATAACCACAAACTTCATTCACAAAATAGTAAAAATAATATTGAAAAATGAATATTTAGTGATAAAACCAGCAAGCTTTTGAAAAATATGATAGTACAAATACTTCAGGCAGAGGTGGAGAGAACACTGAAATGCACAGTGTTGTATATTCAAATGAGGCTAGCAACTGTTATCGACATATAATCTACATATTAAGTCTGTGTTCCCAGTTCTATATCTACAGCTGTACCTGCACCTACATCTGTACTCTGCAAACCACTTTGAATTGTGCGGCAAAGGGTATGTTCCATTGCACCAGTTATTAGAGCTTTTTGCTGTTCCATTCATGAATGGAGTGCAAGAAGAATACCTCTGTATATGCTGTAATTAATCTACTCATGTACTCATGATCCTTGTGGGAGCTATATGTTGGGGATTTTAGTATATTCCTAGAGTCATCATTTAAAGCCAGTTCTTGAAATGCTGTAAGTAGGCTTTTGCAGGATAATTTACCAATCTCTACAAGAGTCTGCCAGTTCAATTTCTTCAGCATCTCTGTAACATTCTGCTATGGATTAAGTAAATCTGTGACCAAAATGTGCTCTTGTTCTCTGTAAACATTTATTATCACTTGTTAGTCCTGTTTGATACAGGTCCCACACACGAAAACAATGTTGTAGGATGGTTCGTAAAAATGATGTATAAGCACACCCCTTTGCACTCCTTTGTAGACTGATGGCATTTCCCTAGTTTTCTACCAATAAACCAAAGCCCACCATCTCCTCGACCTGTGATTGAGCATATGTGATCATTTTGTGTCATTTCCTGACAAATTATTCTGTGAAGTGCACAATTTTACACATCTAAACGTTTAAATCAAGCTGGTAATCTCTGTACGACTTCGAAATCTTATCAGTATCTGACTAAATATTTGTTCAGCTTCTCTCAGACACGGTACTTCATTATAGTTAATTGCATCATCTGCAAACAGTCTGAGGTTACTATTAAAATTGTCCACAAGGTCATTATTGTACAACATGAACAGTAAGGGTCCAAGCATGCTTCACTGAATCACACCCGAAATTACTTCTGCATCTGTTGATGAGTCTCCATCCAAGATAACTTTCTGCATCTTCACTACCAAAAAATCTTCAGCCCAGTGCGTAATTTTGTATGATACCCATATGTTGGTAGTAAATATAGTTGTGGTCCTGAGTCAAATGCTTCTCAGAAATCAAGAAATACTGCATCTTCTTAACACCCTTGATGCAAGTTTTTCAGTATTTTATGTTAGAAAAGTGCGAGTTGAGTTTGCATATGATTGATGTTTATAGTCCATGCTGGTTGGCACGGAGGGGGCCAAGATTCTACAACAAATCGGTGTCAAGGATATTGGAGAAATAGGTTCATGGATCACTTCTGCAAACCATTTTGTAGACAAGTATATCCTTTGCTGTCTTCCAACTACTGGCACGTCTTTTGTTTGAAGGCTGTACAATAGATTATAGTTAAAATAGGGGCTAATTCAGCCACAAATTCACTATAACCTCTGACAGGGATTCCATTGAGCCCTGGAACTTTGTTCAATTTTAATGATTTCAGGTGTTTCTCAGTGCCAGAGACACATCTACTACTCATGGTAGCCTCCTTTTTTTCATGCCTGAAATTAATAAATCCTTCAGATGAGACGAGGCCATTATTTTTTGCCTGCATGCTGCACTGCATATTTCAGCTGCCGGTGTTTTCTCTTCTTCTGTTGACAGTATTTTGATAGCTTTTCTTTGCTGATAAAATTTCAGTTTTACCTGATATGACCACCATTTCCTCTTCTGTTGGTGTTGATCCTGTGTCCTCTTCTGGTGCTAATGCTGTGTCTAGAGATATACATGCAGTGACAGTTTTCTCTACCTTTGCAGACATTTTTGTGAGTTTTGGGCTGCTGCTGTTGTTTCCTAAACATTTTCCTCTGTAGATGCTTATGTTAGTGCCTATTCTAGTACTTTTGCTACTTGATTAGTTGCTAGGGAAACATTTGTGGGTACTATGATGGCCTTACATGAGTATGATGCTGTACAGGTGTCCTTTTCTGTTGGCAGTGTACTTGGGTCACAGCTCTCATTTCTAGAATAAATACTATTCAGACACACTTTAATCCTCTGACTGAGTAGTGCTTTTTCCCTTTTATCTGGATGCATTGTAAAGTCTTTCTTTCCAAACCATCTGTGGTGAGGAAAAAGAGGCATTTGAAGTGGACTGGCAGATTTTTCTGTAGAACTTGTTGACTTTTTGGACTCTGTTTACATAAGTTGATTCAAGAAGGTCATGCATGTGTGCTATGCCAGCCACAATTTCTTTTTGATTCCCATTTGTATACTATGTGTCTCTTGAAGACTCTGGTTGCTATTTCAAATTCATTATTGTGCACATTGTTTGCATACATTGTTTTTGCAGTTCACATTTGATTTTACAGTTCCTCAGAATTTTCTCCAAATCTGCTACACATTTCACACATTCATAGATTCAGAGCTTGCTGGCGACAAAAAATTTGTGCAATTTCTCTGCTGTGACTATCAACAAACAAAACTGCGCTAAATTTTTTCTGCCATTTTATTTACATAGTCGCACTGTTCGTTTGAACTTATTTCATGGCAGTCTGGCTCTACTAGTCTATTGTGATGTAACTGGTGTATTTTTCAGTTTTCTGGTAGCATTTAATTTGGTGATTTAGAATGATCACTTTTAAACGAGGTGCAGTGTTCAACAGTTTTATCTGTATGTTCACTTTCGAAAGGGAGATCCCGGGATTGATTTCTGCAAGGAATCGTAATTTTGTCTAAACCTAGTTTAGATTTTGCATATCTCTATGGTACATTGTACATCTAATTATGCCTAATTTTTTGATATGGTGGTTTGAATAAGCATTTCATCATGTTTTCTGACAGCATGTAGAGTTCTTTTGTCATTTTCAGGTCTTTTTCTTGCTTCTATCACTATTAAGTCACAATTTACGCAGAACATTTCAGTCACAGCTTCATGCCCAGTACACTTCGTTCCTCATGCACATGATATGTTTTGATGAACTATTAATCGCAGAGCAATGCAGATGATACCATTATGCATTATTAAGCATGTTTTAACACCACTTGACATGATTTTGGCACATGACATGTACTTTGCTAAATACTTTTTCTGAATGATTTACTGTAACATTTAATATTCTACCATCTTATATAATTTTAAATCTACATCACATTCAAGACAGTCTCTGTGAATATTCTTTATCTTGCAATGGAAAACCCAGGATAAAATGTAACAATATTATGAAAAGGAAAGTTGCTACTCAACATATAGTGCAGAGATGCTGAGTCACAGATAGACACAACAAAAAGACTGTCACAAATTAAGATTTCAGCCAGTAATGCCTTCATCAACAATAGACAACACACACGCACACACACACACACACACACACACACACACACACACACATATACGCAACTCACACACATAACTGCAGTCTCAGACAACTGAAAAAACACTGGTGGTTTCAGTTGCCTGAAACTGCAGTCGTGTGTGTGAGTTGCATTTGCGTCAATGAGTGTGAGTGTGTGTGTGTGTGTGTGTGTGTGTGTGTGTGTGTGTCGTTTATTGTTGATGAAGGCCTTACTGACTGAAAGCTTTATTTATAGTCTTTTTATTGTGCGTATCTGTGACGTAGCACCTCTGCCATATGGTGAGTAGCAACTTTCCTTTTCGTAATATTTTTTATCTTCATATACATATTGTAGTCTGTATTTGTTTTTTATCAAAGTGTCATACTTTCTATTAAAAAGTTTTTGAAAAAGCATTACATAACTGGATTGTGGCGTTCTTGCACACCTAAAACAGTTCGTCTTTCAGAAAGGTGTCTCTATGCATGACGCCGTTTTCTCATTCACTGGGGTCACTGAACAGTCAGAAGTTGCCATGTGTTTCTTCAAGTTTTCCCAGCATATAGAATATTCCATTATCTGTCAAGTGTGCATCCATGTTTGTGAAAGGCTCTCATTTATGAAATTCGTTGTCATTGAACTTAAAGTATGTCAGCAACTATTCATGATATTTTTACTTTAAGCAGAGAAAGAGATAGCAATCTATGCTGCAGGGGGTACCAACTACATATAATGCAATAGTTATAAACAATTTTTGCATTATCATTATTATAGAACTTGAAGCAATTAACTGAACGTGAGGGAAAAGTACTTAATCATTATAGGTCTATATAGACCTTCCTGAGTGGCCTCCTTGAAATTCTTCAGAATTCTTAATTACCTGCTTGTCTTGCAATGAAAATGACTGGGTTACCATTGCACTAACTGCAAATATAAACATAGATAGGCCGTCTATTGGCTGCAGCTAAAAAAAATTGATGTGAATGCTAAAGCAATTTAGTTTAATGTTTGTGATGAATGAGCCCACTAGAGAGGTCAAAGCAGAAAAACATTCATTGACAACATTGTAACTAATATGACTCATTTCATGTACAATGTATCAGTTCCAAAGCTGGACATTTTTGACTACCATAGGTTTAGGTGCAGCTGGAAGCTTAAAATCAGTGTCAGTAACAAAAGTTTAAAAAATGACAGAAAGAACCATCCACTATGTAAATACTGAAAAATCTCAGGCTTGCACTGGTATGAAAAGCACTATATTACTCTCAGTGAATTTGCATCTTATTTTTACTATTGGTTTAGTTACACACAGAAGTGATCTACCCAGTTAACAACTGCCTTAAAATACTAAAAGTGACTGAATACATCATGAAAAGAAAACAAAAAGAGAAAAATGTTGATTGTTCCAATGTGCAATTCTAGAAGACTGCAATAATCACAGACTGAAAGCAGATCTTAAAAAACTATCACAATTATTACAGAGCCCACTATTAGAAAAAAAGGTGAGTATGTATCCATAATGTTAAGAAACATAAGTAACACTGGCGCAGCTGACAAATTGTCTAATTATCTTACTGTTACCCAGTAAAGGAGTATCGTCAAATACCAGTATCAAACTACAAATGTTTTAATGAGAATTTTTCATCTGTTCAAAAATATGTGGCATGTTCTGTGAACTTAACAGATTTCACTAAATTGTTCAAGGTTTTTTATGTTTGTGTGACATTGAGAGCATTTACAATTTTAATTGTTATTCAAAATATCTATTGACCATCTGCAATGATTGTTTGTGCCAGGACCAGATAGACCATTTAAAGGAGTATGGAATTGTTGGCAGTACAATAAATTCAAGAATGTCAAATTCAGAAGTAAAAAATATCATACAGGATCTGAATTCAGAAAATCCTAAAATATCTCTTCTCTATTTAACACCAGAAGGAGCTAATAGTCAACGTATCAAGGTAACTACTAATCAATTATATATTAATTTTTATATGTATTGCAAAAAAGTGTTGAAGGATTTTTGAGAAAATTACTTTGCATGGCATATGAGGGTAGTCATAAAGTTTTAATTATTACCTAATGAAAATATTTACATTATTAAGTTTTGTGTGTTTGCAAGTAAATGCCTGTACTCATAGTACACATTGAAATCTCCATGCCACAGCTCCATAACATGCTGCTAGAGGAGCCAAAACAAAATGGCTGAGTACATAGATAAATTGGAGCACTATGCAGTGATCTGTTTTCTACATTTGAAAGGCAACAACACTACAACACTCCATGCTGAGTTGGTGGAAGTGTATGGCAACAATGCACCCCCATATGGTATAGCCGTTAGATGCTGGAAATGCTTCTAGTGTGGTCAAACAAATCTGAAGGACGAAGAATGGAGTGACAGTTGGTGGAAGTGTATAGCAACAATGCACCCTTATGTGATACAGTCATTAGATGCTGGAGATGCTTCCAGTGTGGTCAAACAAATCTGAAGGATGAAAAATGGAGTGACAGACCATCTCTCCATGAAATCTCCAGAGAAATGGAGTGCCTGGTGCTAGAAGATCAGCATATCTCAATTGAACCAATAGTGCCAAAGTGAAAATTTCAAACCATTTCTATTCTTGTGAAAATCAGTCACAAACTAGTTTTCCAGATCTTGCATGACATTTTAAACATGACAGTGGTTACAACTCGGTGGGTTCCATGACTGCTCACAACCATTCTGAAAGCATGTCAACCTGAGGCAGCAGTAGAAATTTGGAAGCTGTGTCAGACCAATCCAGGTTACTTCTCCCTTTATCTGCTTCTTCTTCTTCGATTTTTCCCACTATTGGTTAGTTGTTTTCACACTCCAGTAGTCTCACTTTTAAGTTTACATCTGTAGCCACCTAACAGCCTTTGATGAGTGCTAAGTGTGCTACTATGACCCTAAGGTAAAGAAATAAATCAAGCAGTCGAAACATGGAGATTTACCACTACTGGTGTCTGGTATAAACTTATGTAAGAGCTGCTTTCACGAAGCTATAGATAAACAAGTACAGCAATGTAAATGTCATAGGAAAGTTCTTGTGGAAAGTAAATAGTTGTGTTAAGAAGACAACTTACCAAAATAATGTTAAACTGAGTTCATTCTGTCAAAGCAGATTTATTTTCATTCAGGTTGCTAACAAAACGCTCCATTCAAACACAATTAATTGTTAATTTTAATAACAATACCAGTAATAATAATGATAAAGGATGAAACAAGGTTCACTCTGTCGAACTTGAACTGTTTTCATTGAGGTTTATAACAAACCAAACCTTTTTCTCCTCTATAACGCAGTCTAATTTCCACATTTGAGTTTCCACTTTTTCTACGACATGGAGGACGCACTTGTTCCAATCCTCTGCAGTCACTGTTCATACTGCTTCTTCTAGCAGTACTTTAACTTCCAGCATTTTCTATGTTTTGTTTTTCGCTGCAACATAGCCTTTGATTCTGGCCCACACTAACTCGATGGCGTTTAATTCACAGTGGTACGGAGGAATTCTGAGAACAGTTTTCCTGCATTCTTCGCCATTTCATCTATTGCGTATTCGTTGTGTGCTGTTCTGTGATTTTTAACTATATCTAAAAGTTCTTTCTTCAACATACCGTCTTCGAAATCGATGTTTTTAGATTTTAGCCACTCTGATATTTCGTGCTTATTGGAATTAGCCTTGGGAACTTTTTCTTTTCTCCGAGAATGGTATGGCGCGTTATCAAGAACAATAACTGCATTTTACTGAAGCTGAGGAAGAACATCTTGAAACCACTTCTCGAAGGTTTCAGCACACATTTCCTCATGATAATCTCCACTTTATTTGGATTCGAAAGTCCACAAACATCCTTCAACGAACCCTGCTTTGCTGCCAATGTGTGCAATAATCAGACGTTCCCCTTTACCTGATGGGCCCTTGATTCTGGTGGATAATCCGGACAGAAACGCTTGTTTTGAGGAATTTATAGTGTCATCTACCCAGATGTAACTTTGGGTACGTCCTGCGTTCACCCACATCTCGTCCAAATAGTAAATGGGTCTGCCTTTATCTCTCAACCGTTTAATGGTTCAAAGATAATGCCGGCTCCATAAAATGATGTCATCCCTGTCTATTAGCATGCTATCGCGCCCATGCTGGACATATTTGAAAGCATTTCTCTCAATAACTTATAAAATGTAGTACTCTGAAAATTGCCCAGATCTGCATCTTCGTTCACGACTGTTAGCACTTTGTCAATTGTTGGCAATTCATTACGAAAAAAAAATTCCTGTACTTTCCTTTGTATCACATTTCTATCGAAGTCATCAACACTTTCAGAAAGTTGCTGTCGTAATTTTCCTTTCTTTGGAGACTTCAAAGAGTGTGTGGCCTTGTACTCACTTATCACACAATACACTGAAGAACGTCCAACACCTGTAGCTGCAGCTGTTTTCGAAACAATGTCACTCATCGACTACTCTGGATGTAACAGTTCCGTTTTATACACATTAAGCACCATATGCTTCTCAGAAGAACTTAACGATTTCTTCTTTGCTCGCTTCTTTGGTGGACTCAGAACTGACACGTCGACCTCGCTTGCTGAATCCGTGGATGACATAATGGGGACAGCCATATGTGATGCTAATGAAATAAGTGAATATACAAAATTAGAAACCATGCGATGCTATTAGATGAGCACATAAACAGTGAATGCTCAGCATGACTACAAACACATATACTTACTCTAATGGCTCTGAGCACTATGGGACTTAACATCTATGGTCATCAGTCCCCTAGAACGTAGAACTACTTAAACCTAACTAACCTAAGGACATCACACAACACCCAGTCATCACGAGGCAGAGAAAAACCCTGACCCCGCTGGGAATCGAACCCGGGAACCCGGGCGCGGGAAGCGAGAACGCTACCGCACGACCACGAGCTGCGGACACTTACTCTAATAATCAACAACTAGTCCTTCAAGCGTCTTTACAGATGAACTTAAGATATCCTGAAATCGCCGCTGTACAACACCCACTAACGAGCTCACACCTGCAACTGAGATGGCCACACTGATGAGCGCTGCGCCTGCGAACTGTTCAATGCATCACTCATAAAGGACAAACAGTTGCACCCATCGCATTTGAACAAACTACAAAATTAAATTCAAACCTTTCTGAAACTTTTCTCGCTTACACCCCCACAAAAAAATTTAAAGGGGAAAAGTTTGTCACTTACTGTATTTTGGTGATGATTTGGTAAAAGTTCTGCATCAGACATGAGATTTTAATTTATTACTTCACTATTACTGACTCTATTGGGCAGACGTCATCAACATGTAGTACGGAAGGCAATTATAAAATTATTTTGCTGTGCGACACACATTTTAGGAGATATGGCGTGGTAAATATAGAGTAACATGAAAAAACAACTTTTCCTGAAAGCTTAAATATTTTTATTTTTCAGTGACAATAAACTTGAATGGGGGGAAAAAAAAAAAAAAAAAAAAAAAAAAAAAAAAAAAAAAGGTGTCGGAAGGTAGTTCTCGGATCACTTTATCATGTTCAGGTGCCAAATTATAAAAAACACGACTTTCATTTTTTAATTTCTGACACCCCTGCCTTGTACACCCCTTGACGGCAGCGCTGTGGTCACACGCCTTGCCGTGTTTACAGTACATCTCTTGTTTCAGTGAATGGAGTATAGCTTTTGGAGTTTTCCTTTGATAAGCTAGAGTAAAACACACACAAACATGCACACACACAGCTCTGGCACTACATGGTACTGACTGGACCAACATATATCTTTGTAAGTGTGATAAACCCACTGTATCTAAGTAGAGTGTTTTACATTTCTTTGCGCTGGAATTAGTTAGAATTGGTGTGAACTAACAAGAGGAAAACTTTCACAGAATTTTTGTTACATTCTGATGTGTTAATTATTCATTTGGAGCTCAGCATATTTTATTTCAAGATGTACATTCTTCATTCCATATTGTTAGTTTGACTATAAGTAGTAACGTGAGTATATGTGTAGCTATATGATAGTACATTCAATGTGTTTTGTAAAATAAGTAAATCATTATTTGTGTTGAGATAGGAACAGTCAAGAAGACCCCCTTCCAACCAAAACAGTCATCATATACAAATTGCAATCAAATAAGGTAATAGTGTATTATCTCAGTGTATTAATGGCATAAAAGTTTCAAGCAAAAAATGTGTTTATCAATCCATCTGTATACATGAAAGAAACTAAAATCTGTTGAATGTAGAGTGCTACATATCAGTCTTTGGTGCTAACGGAAATAAGTTCTACCATTTCAAAGTACTTTGCAGTATGTACAGACTTCGAGTGTACGTATGTATCATGTGTGGTAAAGTGTAACTATAATAGCATGATAAAGTGGCAAAACCTGTAGTTTACTGAAGTGCCATCTCAAACAAATTTAAGAAATATTCTCATAACTTATTTACATTACTTACAACTATGTCACAAAAGTTTAAGTTTAATGCCTCAGTAATTTCAACTTCCCATGTGAGAAATGAGTCTCAACAAACACTATGTGATCAAAAATATCTGGACACCCCCAAAAACATACGTTTTTAATATTAGACGCATTGGCTGCCACCTACTGCCAGGTACTCCATATCAGCAACCCCAGTAGTCATTAGACATCGTGAGAGAGCAGAATGGGGCACTCTGCGGAAGTCATTGACTTTGAATGTGGTCAGGTGATTGGGTGTCACTTGCGTCATACATCTCTATGCGAGATTTCCACACTCCAAAACATCCCTAGGTCCACTGTTTCTAATGCGACAGTGAAATGGAAATGTGAAGGGACATGTACAGCACAAAAGCGTACAGGTTGACCTCTTCTGTTGAATGACAGAGACTACCGACATTTGAAGAGGGTCGTAATGTGTAATAGGCAGACATCTATCCAGACCATCACACAGGAATTCCAAAGTGCATCAGGATCCACTGCAAGTACTATGACAGCTAGGTGGGAGGTGAGAAAATTTGGATTTCATTGGTAGAGTGGCTGCTCATAAGCCACACATCACGCTGGTAAATGCCAAATGACGCCTCGCTTTGTGTAAGGAGGGTAAACATTGGACGATTGAACAGTGGAAAAACATTATGTGGAGTGACGAATCAGTACACAATGTGGTGATCCGATGGCTGGGTCAACAGTAAAATTTGGAGGCAGTGGTATTATGGTGTGGTCGTGTTTTTCATGTGAGAGGCTTGCACCTCTTGTTGTTTCGTGTGGCACTATCACAGCACAGGCCTACTTTAATGTTCTAAGCACCTTACTGTTGAGAGCAATTCGGGGATAGTGATTGCATCTTTCAACATGATCGAGCACCTGTTCATAATGCACGTCCTGTGGCGGAATGGTTACATGACCAGAACATCCCTGTAATGGACCGGCTGGCACAGAGTCTTGACTTGAATCCTATAGAACACCTTTGGGATGTTGTGGAATGCCGACTTCATGCCAGGCCTCATTGCCAACATCGATACCTCTCTTCAGTACAGCATTCCATGAAGAATGGGCAGCCATTCCTCAAGAAACCATCCAGCACCTGATTGAACATATTGTAGCAGCAACTTCTGACACAGAATGTAACAGCAACACCAAATGTAGCAGGAAGAGGTAGAAGACACAGTATGAAGACTCATCCGAGCTTTCCAAGTGATTTATTGTTTCCAACTACAGTGCCACGTTCACCTTGGTCTGCGTCACCGGGTCCTACAATGCTGAGGATGCCACCTCAGTGACCCGTCAAACGCTCTGCTAATGTGTCGGCATTGTACAGCCATGGTGATGTGACGATGTCAGAGCTGCACCGGCAGCTGACTCAGCAGCCTTCATCCTGCGCTGCCTCAGCACTGCCCGCCGACAACTGTAAGGTGGCCCACTCCGTGCTTTGTCGCCAGTATGGCTTGGGTTGTGGTGACAACAAGCACCCTCGATCTGGCAGCTGAATCTGCGGCCCTCGCCCTGGATGTCTCCGGTGCATGTTGGGAGCCAAGACAACTGCCCGCGGTAGTGAGCCGTGGAGTGGCCCACCAGTGACTGGCTACGGACCCTGCGTCAGCCTCAGAGGGTCAAACCAGTGACCCGCCATGGACCGGAACACTGGTGCCCCATCTGCTGCTGTGTTTAGCCGGTGGTGTAACATGCCTTGTTGTCCAGGAGAGCTGCCACACTCGGATGATTTGTTTGTGAATCGTCACCTATTTATATGTGGCTGTGCACCTCTGTTTTGCTAAACGTGCCTCTCCATGTCACGTACCCAATAGCACTTAGGTTGGCCAGTGGGCCCATTCCGCCTATGACTTGCGCCATGCAAACCGCTGCATGTACTTTTTCCGGTGGTTCTACAGCCTTGTGGCCTCTATTTTACGAGGTGCATTCAAGTTCTAAGGCCTCTGATTTTTTTTCTCCGGACTG
The DNA here is from genome assembly GCF_023864345.2 of Schistocerca serialis cubense. Lineage (NCBI taxonomy): Eukaryota > Metazoa > Arthropoda > Insecta > Orthoptera > Acrididae > Schistocerca > Schistocerca serialis. The sequence goes on from NC_064640.1 coordinate 162,578,390, forward strand.
GAAAGAGATAGAAACATGCGCATTGTTTTAAAATGAGGCCGCGTTCATTGTCAATACGTCCCAGAGATGGCAGCACCGTACGGCAGATGGAATTTTACCGCCAGCGGCGAGAATGAGAACTGTTTTAAATGCTTAAAATGGCGATGTTTTCCATAGTTGAACAGCGTGCAATCATTCGTTTTCTGAATTTGCGTGGTGTGAAACCAATTGAAATTCATCGACAGTTGAAGGAGACATGTTGGGTGGTTGGTTTGGGGGAAGAGACCAAACAGCGAGGTCATCGGTCTCATCGGATTAGGGAAGGACGGAGAAGGAAGTCAGCCGTGCACTTTCAAAGGAACCATCCCGGCATTTGCCTGGAGTGATTTTAGGGAAATCACGGAAAACCTAAATCAGGATGGCCGGACGCGGGATTGAACCGTCGTCCTCCCGAATGCGAGTCCAGTGTGCTAGCCACTGCGCCGCCTCGCTCGGTAAGGAGACATGTGGTGATGGAGTTATGGATGTGTCAAAAGTGCATTCGTGGGTGCGACAGTTAAATGAAGGCAGAACATCGTGTGACAACAAACCGAAACAACCTAGGGCTCGCACAAGCCGGTCTGACGACATGATCGAGAAAGTGGAGAGAATTGTTTTGGGGGATTGCCGAATGACTGTTGAACAAATCGCCTCCAGAGTTGGCATTTCTGTGGGTTCTGTGCACACAATCCTGCATGACGACCTGAAAATGCGAAAAGTGTCATCCAGGTAGGTGCCACGAATGCTGACGGACGACCACATGGCTGCCCGTGTGGCATGTTGCCAAGCAATGTTGGCGCGCAACGACAGCATGAATGGGACTTTCTTTTCGTCAGTTGTGACAATGGATGAGATGTGGATGCCATTTTTCAATCCAGAAACAAAGCGCCAGTCAGCTCAATGGATGCACACAGATTCACCGCCACCAAAAAAATTTCGGGTAATTGCCAGAGCTGAAAAAATGATGGTGTCCATGTTCTGGGACAGCGAGGGCGTAATCCTTACCCATTGCGTTCCAAGGGGCACTACAGTAACAGGTGCATCCTACGAAAATGTTTTGAAGAACAAATTCCTTACTGCACTGCAACAAAAACGTCTGGGAAAGGCTGCGCGTGTGCTGTTTCACCAAGACAACGCACCCGCACATCGAGCTAACGTTATGCAACAGTTTCTTCGTGATAACAACTTTGAAGTGATTCCTCATGCTTCCTACTCACCTGACCTGGCTCCTAGTGACTTTTGGCTTTTTCCAACAATGAAAGACACTCTCCGTGGCTGCACATTCACCAGCCGTGCTGCTATTGCCACAGCGATTTTCCGGTGGTCAAAACAGACTCCTAATGAAGCCTTCGCCGCTGCCATGGAATCATGGCGTCAGCGTTGTGAAAAATGTGTACGTCTGCAGGGCGATTACGTTGAGAAGTAACGCCAGTTTCATTGATTTCGGGTGAGTAGTTAATTAGAAAAAAAATTGGAGGCCTTAGAACTTGAATGCACCTCGTACTTCACAGCTGCTGGTGAGCGTAACTCACTGCAAACAGGCCCGAACCTGACTGTAACTTTCGCGCTCAGAAATATTGCACCATACCTGACTTTTCCTATCCCAAACCGTAGTTCCAGTACATTATTCCCATCACCAGAAAGACCCGGTCTCCATATCAACCTTTAACTAACTCTTAACTTATTTGGGTTGGCACCTATGACATATTTCCTTACTTATAGAAAACTTAAATGTGATCTAGTGCCCCTTAAAACACGTGACATGAAACAAAATGTAAAAATTCCTTTCTGGATGACCACTGCTCGATCAACCCCTTACCTACTCATCTCACGCCCTTGGTATCCAATCCACTGGGACTTGGACTACCCTTGGTTTCCTCTTGGAATTGGCTCTCCACCTGATCAGAATGAAGTTAAGGCTGTGAAGACAGTTGGCACAGAGGTGCTCAAAATGATCATTATTTGCCGTTGACTTTCCCTATACTGAGCGACATGCTGCACTAGTTGTTCGGCTGATATGCGCCCCTCTTGTTGTAAAATGAACTGGTTTACGGATCTCAGCAGATCTGACTCCAGGGTTTGGTTTAACAAGGTCAGATTCTGCCTTGGCAAAAAGTCTAAAGTGGCTTCTAGCCAGTATAGCTGTGGCTGCATAAAATTCAATTGCGTGACTCCTGAAATTGACTCCAGCAGGTGGAAGGTTGGTCTTATTATGTTACACACAGTTCCATTGATTAAAATTCCACTCCCCTCAAGCTCTATATGTTTCGCTTTGGCAAATTACTCCCTGCTTACAACAACTTGCTACTACTATCAAATTTTCATAGGTGAAGAAGATACTATGCATCCCGACCCATTGCTAGCTCAATTTTGGCTCCACGATGTCCCTCGGACAGTCTATTCCTTTCCCCCTAGCTAAAAATAACTGTACCGTGCACATGTCCAGATTGGTGCATGCCATTTTTGGCTGAACATACCAGTATCTTCCCTCTATGGCAGCTTCATAATTCCTCCATTGTCATTTCGGCGTACCGGTTGCTAGCTGCTGAAATCAGCAATACGTACTTATTTTTCACTTCCACAAACTTGCTCTACGCTCCCCCTTTCAGTGACTGAGGACAGGGATCACCATCATCCTTCCTCCATCTTCAAAAAGACTGCTGTCCCTAGCAGGTTCACAATACTCAAAAACACATACAACATATGAAAATACAATGCCTAATTAATCTTTGCAAACCCAATGACACATAACAAGAAAAAAAAAAAAAAAACTACAAATACTCCACTACTTTCTGGATTGCAAAGCCTACGATACATCATGCTGCTTGCTGAATATCTCTCCTCACTCTTTCTTTCTTCCTCTTCCCTTCCTGTGACACGCCTGGAATCACATCCGGACAACCCTTAAATGGCCATAACCGCCAAATGTGTACTATCATTGTTCTAGTTGGCAGCTGAAGTTTAACATCAATGTGAGATGTTGTTTTAACAACTTGGTATGGCCCTTGATACCTTGTGAGGAACTTCTTTGTTTTCCCTTTTTGTGTATAGGGGCTGACTCCATTACCCATTGTCCCACTCTATAATGTGGTAAACCTCCTTTCTGCTTCACTGTGTCTTCCTGCCTTTCCAAAGCCTTCATATTCGCCTTTTGTACCCGTTTCCAAACATCCCGAATTGTTCTTCCAAATTGACGTACAGATTCACTGGTCCTTCCTTTCTGTAGCCTCACCAAATCAAGTGGTGATGGCATTTTTCACCCGTACGCTACCTCATATGGAGACAAACCGGTATTTATATGAGTTTTTGCATTATATGTGCATACAATATGCTTCAAATACTCGTCCCACTGATGGTGATGAGAATCCACATAAAAACTCAGCATCTTCCTGATTGTTCTGTGTATCCATTCTGTCCTTACGTTGGCCTGTGGATGCAATGCGCTTGTCCTCAACTTCTGTACATTCAACAATTTACACTGTTCCTTCATTAAATCTGACATGAGGTGGTCCCTTGGTCAGTAATTATTGTCTCTGGTACACCAAACTTCAAAATCCAGTTATTTACTAATGCTTGCGCAACCATTGCTGCCTGTTGATTTGGAAGAGCCACCATCTCCACATACCTCAAAAAATGGTCTATTATTGTCAGAACGAATCAGTTCCCTGATGGTGTTCCCCTGAAAGGTCCTAAGACAGCAATCCCCAATTGCAATTGCTTCTGGCAATTGTTGTAGTTGTATCTGTTTCCTACTCAAATCTTGACATACAATTCTTGACATACTGATCCACATTTACTTTCTTGTCTCTCCACCAATGCCTCTCCGCCATTCTCCTACTTGTCGCTCTACACCCTCCATGACCAGATAAAACTTTATCATGTGCTTCCTTTAAAACCTCATCCATCAGCTTCGCTGGCACTACTACCCTTGGTCCTAACTTCGTTTCCCTGCACAGAAGACCGTCATACATATTAAATTGTGGCTGTGTCTGATACAATTTACAATTGTTGTCAGCATCCTGTAATGCTTGCCATACTGCTAGGTGACAGCCTATGACTTCTACTTTCGCCGCCTTTCTACTCAGTACATCTGCATTACTGTGCTTCTTCCAGGCTTGTGCATCACCTTGTAGTCAAATTCACAAAGCCTCACATCCCATCTAGCGAGTCTAGTGGACGGATCCTACACCCCCAACAACCACTTCAACACAGCATGATCTGTCACTACCCGAAATCTTCTCCCATACAAAAAACATTTAAAATATGTGATTCCATAGATTATGCTAAGCATCTCCCTCTCTGTTGTTGAGTAATTCCTCTCCGTTGCATTCGACTGCCTAGACGCATAGGCTACAGGATGTTCTTTCCCATCAATTTCCTGACTAAGAACACACCCTAATGCTTGATTCGATGCATCACATGCTAGTATAAACTCCTTTTCAAAATCTGGAAACACAAGAACCGGACTTGATGTTAACACTTCTTTCAGTTTGTCAAATGCTTTCTGACACTCTTCTGTCTACTGTAACACCCCAAATATGGAACCCCTAATGAAAGCCCTTTGGTAGTAAAAGAGATAGCAAAATTAATTATCCTGACGTTGACTGAATTTACTGGCAACAAAATTAACACTATTTCAAGTTTGACTAACAAGAATACTATGTAACTAATAACGTTTATTATAAAGAAAGGACTAAATGAAAGACTATCAGATGATACAAAGCCTGAAACTTTAAATCAATAATTCAAAATATGTTCTTTACGAAGGTTAAACCCAGACCATAAATAGATCAGAGATAACATTTATCCAAGAAGAGAGTTGTAGCTGCATTGAGCTGTAAGTTGGCTGTGACTACAACGTAACACTGCAATGGAGATATTAATTGAGTCTCTCTTGTAGATGTTGCAATAGTAGTAAGCCTATTGAACGCTACTAGATTGTTTCAAACTGATTTGAAGTTTTAAAAGTTTTCCAGTATCGACTTGACGTACTAGTCAGAATTTTGAACTGAAGTAAAATAACATTTACAGTTTAGACAGACAATGGAGCAGTTGTTATATGTGAAAGAAAAGTAAATTGCATGATACCTGATTAACACTGGGACTTAGCCTTTGTGATCTGTGATTGTCACGAACATCAAAGGACACAGCGATATACCAACTGCCAACATAAACTCTATTATTAGCCATGAGTAGGAAACAGCTACATGCGATCACGAAGAACTTACAGTTGCGCTGTGTTGTTGGAAGCTGTATTCAATGTCAGAATCACTGATGCAAATAGATTCAAGACCCTGAATGACAGATCAGTGTATTTTCAGTGCAGGTTTAAATAATTACGAAGTTCAATAAACTCCAATAGTGCTTCGTGTTGGCTACATCATTTAATGAAAATTTACTGTGTAATTGTGAAATTAACTATTACTTGAGAGAACACAGAAGTTAAAGGTGATTTAGTGGATTTACTAACAGTGAACAGCAAGTTTAAACCGAAATACGGCGCTTTCAGTACGTTGTCAGAAGAGTGGAATTACGTCGTATTAGTTGTTGAATTAACACCCTAGTGATGCCTTGACGATGCTATATTAATTAATAAATCAACATCCTCACAAAACTATGATGTGGCATCGGCTTGAGTGATGGACTTTATAATTCAAGATATCCTATTATCTGCATTTGAACTCTCATTCACAAACCGGGTATAAGAACTACAGTTATCAAGTTCGTGTAAGTGTATCAGCCTGTCACGAACACACAAAGCATATTTGGTTAATTGTTTCAGATCAAGGGAGTTGTTGCAGTACCGAGTGGTGCAGTCACTGTCGGTTCGAAGTAAAGAAGACTGACAGACTTCGAACACCAGTGCTTCAATTTTAAACAAGGGCTGCTTAGACATTCCGGCATGCTGCTCCATCGATACATTGATATCAGTCTAAGGGAGATAGTGTCTGAAACTAATCAACCAAGTGAGGGTTTTGTTTTTAACAGTTACAGATTGGAGTCGTTGTGATCGACAGACGGTATACCATGTCAACCAGACTGGGACAACCATCGCCATTGAGCCAACACAAATAAAATGCCACATTATTTGGTGCCACAATGTGCGGTGCCTGATGCTTCGCAAGTACGAGACATACGAGCACACCTGCAGAGGGAGCGATGCAACACGTTGGAGAACTGAACCAGTGCTAAACATTGGTAGAGACAGCGACATCAGCTGCTGATAATGAAGTGAGCAAGACTTCAACAGTACGCAAGCAGATGACCTAAATTATAAATCACTACTCAAAATAAGTGATTGTCCAGGTATGGTAAATTTTGGTTGCTTTATCCAATTGGTAAGAATTTCATTGTGCTGGTGTTGAGTAGATCATAAGATTAAGATCATGTGACGATTGTGACAATAGCTATTGTGGGTACTAGTAAAAAGTGATAATAAATTTTTAAATCGTGTCAAGAAGAGGGAGAAAGTTGCGTAGCGATTTTAAAAAACATGTAGCGGAATCCTGTGATGATATAAGTGAGCTATCAGACAATGATGAAATTAATTGAATGGTTGTTAATGGGGGGGGGGGGGGGTGGAGGGAGGGTGGAATCTTTTGTGAGTCAGAAGAAACTAATGTTCCTAATGTATCTGACTCTGGGACAGAAAGTAAGGAAAAGGTATCTAGTGATATGACTTCCGATAATAAGGATAAAGTCGACAATGAATACACGATGAATGTTAAACTGATGGGGGTCAGGAAAAATAGATGTCCTTGGTGGCATTTTGGAAAAATGGAATATATTGGATGATGTAAATGTTATGTTCTCTGACATGGACATAAGTTCGCTGAACAGATAGCGACTTTAAATGTTAAGTTCTCGGAACAGCAGGCGATGTTGGAGAAGAGATTCTCTGGTATAGATGCAAAGTTGACTGAACAGCAAGCATCTATAGCTGCTAAATTTGTTGATCATCAACAGGCTTTAGAAATTAAGTTTGTCAAACAACAGGTCAATTTAATTGCAATTTGGGAGACCAAGCTAGACGAACAACAGGCTAAGGTTGATGTTAAGTCTGACAATCTAGAGTCAAGATTAGCAGATCGAGAAAAGGAAGGTGTTAAGGTTATTAATCATGTCAATAAATTTGATGAAAAGGTCAGTACGTTGTCAGAACAATTCTGGAGTATATCTGAAAAGGTAGCTGCCTTGTCTGAAAATAATATTTGTATCACAGAAAGAGTAGAGGGATTGTCAGATTGTATAAATGATGTGGAAAAAAATTCAGTGTGTAAAGTGGACACATATATGTTATATCAGACTAAGAAGCTGGAGGAAGATTTATCCGAATAGATAGCGAATAAAACCATAGAAATTAACGGACAAGACGTTCGGCCATTGAAAGTGCTCAAAACCAAATTAAGGGTCAGGCGATAACTGATAATTCACTGATAGAGACTTTTACTAGTGAATTCTGTCAAATTAAAAATAAGATACCTGACGAATACCCTAAGGGTGATAAATAAGCAGTTAATAACATCCAGTCTTCCAAGCAACAATCAGGGAGCGATTCGAAAGAGGAAAATGGACGAATGTGCAACACCAAAAAATCTAACTGTGAGAGAAAACACCTGCAAATGCAATATAATACTTGTGTAGATGAACTGTGGGAAGCTAACAGCCAATCAGCTGAGGAGGATGATCCTTATGTTCAGAAAGCATGCATCTCATCATTGAAAGTCGAACATAGTATTTTTAAAAGTTGACAGTTTCCCACATTTTCAAATGAAAAGAATAATATTCACCCAAGGGTGTTCATCAATTCATTTAAAAGAACATTCTCTCATAGCTGGATGGAATACGATAAATTACAGTTTATCATGTCAAAGATTGTAGGCGAGGCAGCCTTATGGGCCGCTGAAGTTAATGAGACCTGTAGCTCATGCTCTGAATTTGAGAAATTGTTTCTGGTGATACTGGTCTCTGAGTAAACAAGAGAAACTGCATAAGGAGGTATACCAACCAGAATTTTATAATTCGAAAAAGGGAACCCTCAGGCAGTATTTTGAATGCTACTTGAACAAAACGCGTTATTAGACAGAACCAATTTTAAATAGAGAAGTTATCAGAATATTTAAAGGTAGGTAACCCTTAAATATTCAAGAGAAACTAATTAATGTTCCTGATTCTGACATTGAACAGTTCCTCTCAGTGATCGATTCAATCAATATGCTTACGGATGATGCAAAGAAGTGGCATAATAATAACAACCATTATTACGCTAAGAACAACAGTAGTAATGATACGTGGAATCGTGGTAATCAATTTAATAATCGTTCTGGGGATTTCAGCCATAATAACGGTAATTCCAAGAATGGAAATGATCATTTTGAGCACTACCAGAAGAAGAATCAGAATAGGAACACAAATTATCAATATTGAAAAGGGAATATTGTGGGAACCAACAATCAAATGCCCAGAACGGGAAGTTTCCAGTGAGTTAATGTTGTAACCACTAACAGAAAGAGGAACTATGGGGGGCGGCAACCACTTAACCCTCAATACTATGATTATAATAGTAGGAATGATTGCATTCCCATGAATCAACAGAATCAATCGAAGTGGGGAAATTGTCCAATGTGCAATGTAAGTTGGAGAAATTGAAAGCCTCCAAGTGCATCTTCCGGGTCCAATAGACCCATACCTTTATCAGATGGAAGAGGTACAGTTATGGATAATTCGTATCCACAACCAGGGAACGAAATTCATATAGTTGAGGTGCATGAACAGCCTAGGGACCACATGGATGGTCGGTCAAACCAATGCCAGTCATTTTAGGCCTTCCTTGGGTGACTGCTATTGAGGAAGGAGGCACACGCCGTGAGCTGATAAATATAGTGGACTACAATACGGGACATGATATTCATGAGGATCTTTATGTTTGAACCGAGACAGGAAACAAATGAGAGTGGATATATTTTACAAGCAATTGTAGAAGTAAAAATCAATGACGTACCAATGAATGTGCTCATAGACATAGGACCGACAGTTAGCGTAATGACGATGAGTTGTCTAAACATGGTTAGTAAGCAACAAAAGGTACTGACCTTACCAGTAACGGGCTGCACGATGTCAGGAGCGTTTAGTGCAAAAGTGCAATGCATTATTAAACAGATATGGGTGACCGTAGAACTACAAGGGAAGCCATTGAATCCACCTTCTTAGTAGTATCTCGGATGTCAATGCCGTGTATTTGGGGAATGGATTTTTTGTGTGACTACGGTGCAGTGATAGATTTTAAGGAGGGTGTATGTACATTCATGGTTAAAACTCAACCATTAAAGGTAACTTTATTAAAGAGGAAACTTATTTTGGGAAAATATTGCCAAAAGTCTAACAGTAAATGCCATATGTTTGGAAAGCATTATTTGTATGGAAAGAAACGATGCTGAGATAAATGTGTCAAGCATCATTGAAAAGGTACATAAATTGGAATGTCTGTCTATAGAACAAGAAGACAAGTATTTAATAAGAAACCAGGCATTATTAAAGATTTTGAATATTGTATTCAAACATATCCACATTCTATGTTTTGTAAAACCACTTATTCGGTTCCCTGGTCAAAAAGAAAAGCCATGGCCAGAGAAATAAAAAAGATTATGGGCTGGGGAATAATTGAAGCTTCAAATTCTGAATACTCAAGTCCATTGTTAGCAGTAACTAAACCGAATGGTGATATTTGGCTAGTTCTTGACGCTCGTGACATTAATAAAATTATAAAATGCGTAAGAACTCACCCTGAAAACTTAAAAGAACTGTTGACCTCCCTTGACCTCCAAAGTTCCTACTGGAAAACTAAAATATCAAAAGAATCAAGAAAATATACGTCATTCATTTTCGACGGAGTTACCATTTCAAGGAAATGCCATTTGGTCTCAATATTAGTGTGGGTGTTTTCATAACTGCTTTGGATACAGTGCTAGGACACAGTTTGTTAGAGTGTGTCACTGTATATGTAGACAATCTACTGATTGCCACTGAGTCCTGGAGCAAGCATGTCGAGTTAACTGATTGGCTGTTTAGTAAATTTCTTGAGTATGGTCATGGTCAATTTGACAAAACCTAAATTTGGCGGGAATCAGATAAAATTCTTAGGACATATCGTGACACCAGAAGGGATTGTACCAAACCCTGAAAAGTTGGATGCCATTAAAAATTGTCTGTATCCACAAAATAAAAGGCAATTAAAGTCATTTTTGGGCCTCGTCTCTTTCTTTAGAAAGTTTGTGTCACAGCAGTTGTTAAATAAAGACTGTCTGTTACGTTTGTTACGGAAAAACATTCTGTGACACTGGATGAAAGCATGTAATAAAGCTTTTGATGATATTTGAAATACTTTGATAAAAGCTCCATTATTACATCATCCCCAAATGAAATGAAATGGAAGTGAGCGTTTGCCATCATTGGCGGGGAGGCCCCATGTGGGGCAGGTCCAGCCACCTTGGTGCAGGTCTTATTACATTCGACGCCACATTGGGCGTCCTGTGCCCTGGATGGGGATGAAATGATGATGAAGACAGGATAACACCTAGTCCATGAGCGGAGAAATCCCTGACCCAATCGGGAATCGAAACTGGGCCCATAGGACAGCAATCTGTCACACTGACCACTCAGATATCCATGTGGACATCCGCAAATGAATAAAGATTTGTATGTAGCAATGGATGCAGCTGAAACAGGATTAGGTGGTACACTATTCCAAATGGAAGATGAGAGTAATATAGAAACATTGAAAATCATCGCCTTTGCTAGCAGAACCTTATCCGGTTGTGAGAGATTGTACAGCACAACTGAGCTGGAAGTGCTGGCAATTATTTGGGATCTTAAAAATTTTCAGTATTTTGTGTATGGGAAAGAAATTACAGTTTATTGTGACCATAAAGTGGTAACGTTTCTAATGACCAGTATGATGCTGCGTGGCTAATTAACACATTGGGCATTGTTTGCTACTGGAGTATAACATAACCATTAAGCATGTCAGGGGAAGAGATACTGTTGTCATAGACACCTTGTCAAGACTGTCGATTGAAAAGATAGATGAGATCGAAGAAGAAAGGGGAACGGACTTCAAAGAAATGATGTTTGAAACACTTCCGTATAGGAAATAATTTAAGCAAATATGTTCATGAATAGGACAGATGCAAAAATTAGATGTTAAATGGAAAAAAAATTAGAAGGAAATTAAAAGAAGAAAATGATAGTAATGTTAGTGACCATTACCAGTTACAATCAGATGTACTATTTTATCGAAAGAATGAAGAGGATGATTGGGAGATATGCATTCCTTCACAGTGTGTTGAGACATTACTGTGGTTCATGCATGATAGGTGGGGACATTTTGGAGCCCACAAATGTGTGATGAAATTACAACAGCAATGTTTTTATCCAGGTTTATTAAGGAGAGCTCAGGAGAAACTCAGAAGACCTAAAATTTGTCAAAAAGCAAAGCCTGTTAATTATTGTCGTAAGGGTGTATTGCAACCAATTATACTGACAAAACCACTGAGTATAGTCTCGTGTGATACATGTGGGCCATTTCCCATAGCCAAAGGAAATTTTAAATATATATTCATGATGTACTATTCTCAAAGTATGTGAAACTTTGTGCTTTGCGAACAACCAATGTGAAACCCATCTTGAGAAAGATTACCGATGACTATTTGGTTAACGTGGGGAAACTGGGAATGCTTATTTCAGATAACACTTCATATTTTCAGAATAAAGCATGGAAAGAAACAATGAAGGTACGTGGAATTCCTCATGTATTCATTGCATGCTTTAATCTGTCAGGAAACCCAATAGAAAGAGTATTTCGAGAAGTAAATAGATTTGTAAGAACTTATATACTGAATCAACACCATAGGTGGATTTAATTAATTATACATTTTGAAAAGATGTACAACGATTTACCCCATATGTCAACTGGATATTTGCCCAATGAAATTCTATTTCATATATAGGATAGTGATAATTGACTTGGTAATTTAGCATGCACACAGAATGACCCAAAGGATTGTGATGAAATTATAAAGAAGGTATACTTAAATTTACAACATAAAGCAAAGATTCATAAACATCAATTTGACAAAAAGATAGGCTTAGGAATCGCTTATAAGGTTGGTGATAGTATTCTATTGAAGAATCATCCCAAGTCTTCAAAGATAATAAAAATCAATCAAACATGGAACAATCTTTAAGAAGTACTGTACAAAATCTTTAAGATACCACATGAAGGAAGCTACCTATTAGAAGATGAAGAAACCAATAGGATAAAAGGGGTGTACCGTCATATTGAGTTAAAGAGATATTTTAGTTAATTGAAGATTTAGCTTTTAATTACCCATAGTTGGAGGAGATATAATGCAGAAATATTTTACAAAAATGTTTGTGAATTTTATTTTATATGTAGAAGCAGTGGACAGTGAATTGGTTTTAAGTAGTTTTTGCTACAAGAAAGGGTTATATCTAATTAATTTATTAAGAAATGTTATGAGCAACAGGTCCATAATAGTAACTAATTTGTATTAGTTGATCTTTATTTAATTAAGTAGAAACTGTTAGGTGATATTCTCATGTTAACAGTTGATGTTTTCATATTTAACGTGCCTCTACTTGTTTGTATTTGACAAACGAGACATGAGTTTAAATTATGTACGCGAGCACAATGAAAGATCTTACCATAGTTATTCATGAATAGGGGAATATACTTAACAAAATCACTTATTTTGAGGATTGAGATGCTAAAAGACAAATAAAAATGAATATAATATAAATGGTTGAACCAGGGATACATGATAAAAAACTAACTGATAAGAACAAAGGAACGGTACAAGCATGAGGAGTATTGCACGTGTTCACAAACTGACAGTACACGTGTGTGAGTGAAAATATTAATTATACCTACCATGAACATTATTGACTAAGCTAAGAGACAATGTACAATGATAAACATTAAGAACTGTGGTAATGAGGTGTGATTTCACGTCAGGTAGTACTTAGTCCCAAAAAAGAAGCGAGTTAGATGTTTCAGAACACTCAACAGTGGTGATGAAGACTGTCTTTCGACAGATTTGCTGACATACGGTACAGTCTAATGGGAGCGCAGCCACTGAACAACCATATGCGGTCCGATGCTGTTGCAGCTTTGCCCTGGTAGATCAATAAGAAGCACTGACATCGAAGCGGGCCATGTTCGCAGCTTTGCATGGTCTGGTGCAGGTGCAGCGGCAGTGTGGCAATGCACCGAAGATATAATTGTGACATTAAAATGAAATGATGAAATATTTAAGAAACATAAACCCTAAGTTCAGTATTGATGAAAAAAGAACAATGTAATGATTCAATTTTTTGTTTGTGTATGTGTGTGAATGCCATTAAGACAGTAATAATAAAAAAAGGAGACTTTACCTGGTTAGGAACATTGAAGTGGGAAGTCACGTACCCACTTCATCGTCCGGGGGGCATGTGTAACACCCCAAATATGGAAGCCCTAATGAAAGCCCTTTGGTAGTAAAGTAAATAGCAAAATTAGTTATCCTGACATTGATGGGAGCTACTGACAACAAAATTAACATTATTGGAAATTTGACTAACAGGAATACTATGTAACTAATAACATTTATTATAAAGAAAGGACTAAATGAAAGACTATCAGATGATATGAAGCCTGAAACTTTAAATAAATACCAAATATATTATTTACGAAGGTTCAAGCCCAGACCATAATTCGATCAGAGATAACATTTACCCAAGAAGAGAGCACAGCAATATACCAACCGCCGACATAAACTCTATTATTAGCCTTGAGTAGGAAACAGCTACACACTATCACGAAGAACTTACAGTTGCACTGTGTTGTCGGAAGCTGTAGTCAATGTCAGAATCACTAATGCAAATAGGTTCAAGACCCTCAATGACACATCGGTGTGTTTTCAGTGCAAGGTTTAAATAATTATGAAGTTCAATAAACTCCAATACAACCTTAGTGCTTCATGTTGGCTACGTCATTTAATGGAAATTTACTGTGTAATTGTGAAATTAACTATTTCTGGAGATAACACAGAAGTTAAAGGTGATTTAGTGATTTTATTAACAGTGAACAGCAAGTTTACACTGAAATACGATGCTTTCTGTATGTTGTCAGAAGAGTATTTTATCTCTGGAATTACGTCGTATTAGTTATCGAACTAACACCGTAGCAATGCCTTGATGATACTATATTAATTAATAAATCAACATCCTCACAAAACTATGACGTGGCATTGGCTTGAATGATGGACTTTATAATTCAAGAGATCCTATTATCTGCGTCTGAACACTCATTCGCAAACCGGGCATAAAAACTACAGTTATCAAGTTCGCGTAAGCTTATCAGCCTGTCACGAACACACGAAGCATATTTGGTTAACTGTTTCAGATCAAGGGAGTTGTTGCGGTACCGAGTGGTGGAGTCACTGTGGGTTCGAAGTAAAGAAGACCGACCGACTTCGAACACCAGTGCTTCAATTTTAAACAAGGGCTGCTTACACATCGATACGTTGATATCAGTCTAAGGGAGATAGTGTCTGAAACTAATCAACAAAGCGAGGAGTTTGTTTTTAACAGTTACAGATCTGAGTCATTGGGATCTACGGACGCTGTTTCATGTCAACCAGACTTCGACAACCATCACCGTCAAGCCGACACAAATAAAACGCCACACCACTCAAATTTCACACCCGTCCGTAACAATCGCGTCAATGGCTGTGCTAAATCTGCAAAATCCTTCTCGAACTTTTGATAGAAATTGCAAATTCCAATGAATGACTGCACTTCCTTAACTGTTTTCGGTTCCTGAAAATCCCTTACATCCTGTACCAACCTCGGATCTGTTGGCACTCCTTCCTAACTGATAGTATGACCCAAATATTTTACTTCTTCTAATGCAAAATGACACTTCTCCAGACTTATCATCAAACGAACTGCTCTTAACCTCATAAAGACTTCCTGTAATGGCTGTCTATGTTCCTCCATACTACTTGAAAACACTATAATATCATCAAAATAGACAAGACACTGCCGTGGTTTCAGACCCCTCAAGACACTGTCTAGCAACCTCTGAAACATTGCTGGAGCGTTTTTCAAACCAAATGGCATTCTGATGTACTGGTAATGGCCTCCAGGGGTAGAGAATGCAGTTTTTGGACGATCCTCTGGAGCCACCTCTAACTGATGATAACCACTTGTCAAATCCATCATAGAAAAGTACTGGCACTGTCCTAAGTGATCCAAAGTCTCTAATATGTTTGGAATGGGGTATGTTTTATTATTGAGGTATCAGTAGTGACAACAGAACCTGTATTTCTTAGTTCCATCCATAGATTTTTTTAGGCACAACAACAATGCTTGCTCTCCAGCAACTATTACTATGCTCAATAATACTGTCTGCAAGCTGCTGATCAATGAAATCCTCCACAATTGTCTGCAAATATCTCGGTATTCTGTATGGTTTATGGTAAACACGTGCTTCATTCCCTGTTGGTATCCTATGTTGAACTAATGGAGTTGCTGGCAATGGCCCTTGCAGAAAAAACAAATCCTTAAATTCCCACAACAATTCTTCCATATACTCCTTTTCTCCTCCTTTCAAATGCTTAATTTTGTCACACAGTGCAGTTCTACCAGCAGTTAGTGGTTGATTGCTTCGCCTACCTCTCAAACACCAGCCTGTATCATCTGTCACATCTGAATTTGCTACGAAAACTCCTTTTCTCAAATTTACATCTACAGTGCTAAAATTAACCACGTTCACGGGAACTACTCACCCGTTGTTCCCCTCCTGTATGCGTACAATACCACGTTTGACAAAAAAAACCAATGGACCCAAAACTTCATTATCCTCCAATGGTCCAACAACACATACTGTACTCACAGGTAGATTTGACTCCACGATTACCCAAAGTGACTTCCCGGTGTCTCCAGACACACACTCATGTGAATTAAGCCTTAATGCTAATCTATGCAGTTGAATTGGTTTGTTCATTACGTTGAACACCCCTCATGACAGCTCTGCATCGACCTCAGTTTCCCCTAGCTGAAATAACATTCCACCAAGTTACACAGTTCGTTGTCCAAGGTCAATTTTGGCATGATGTTGACGCAAGAAATCTACTCCTAGGATCATGTCATAGCCCTTGCTTACCCATGGTACTACCTCCATGCATGCATCAGATCAGACTTTCCCTATGTGAAAGTCAACTGTCACTGACTCCAAAGGTGTGACCTCCTTATCCCCCACTCCACGCAACCTATAATGTGGTGGGTCTAACTTCCTTCATCCCATTAAACTCTTAGTCGCTACTGACACTTGTGCCCCTGTGTCTAACAAAATCTTAAACATTCTAGTTCCTCTGGATCCTACCACTGAACACTCCACCCCTGCATACGTATTTGCAGCATTGAAATTAAACGGGAGTTCCCTTAGGTGAGTCTTGGGCCCCCTCTGTCGTTTAATGATTGTCCACCTCTACTAACTCCACTTCTCATCCTCCACACTGCTGATTTACACCCCTTCGTCTGTTCCTCGGTGAATGGGTACATTGCCTCTGCACGTGTTCCATACGACCACACTTATAACATTTTACACCCACTCTAAACACTGTTTGTCTATCATCTACCCCCATTGCCACATCTATTTCCTCACATTGGATTGCCAACTGAATGGCCGAATACAAATCTTTCGGAGTCCCTTCATGCACTTTCCGTGATTTATGTGGCAGTAACCCCCTCAAAAATACATCAAGTGCCCTTTGCTTGGCCCCTGCGACAGAACACCATTCGCTTCATCGCTCTGACCCAACTCGTAAGTGTACTCGTTAATTTCACTTATTCTGTCCACAAATTTCTCTATTATCTCCCCCTGTCTCTTCATCATTGTACTCTACCTCTCCCTAAAGTACCGAGCGCTATTCTGTTTCTTGTACCTTTGTAAAAGCCCCTCCTTCAACTGCTTAAACTGTCCTGCCTTTCTTAAGGCCTCAGAACACCTTACATATATCTTTGCTTCACCCATTAATCTAATCTTGGCTACATGTAACAACTGTTCATCAGACCAACCATTCATTAAGCTGAAGTTTCCAAGTTCCCCACAAATGGTCGCACATCCTCAGATGCCTTGCCAGAAAACAGAATAATCAAACTTGCGACAGCTGGATCAATCTCCTGCTGCAGCATCCTAGGCAACAACGACTGATCTGATGCGGATTCCCGCTCGCTTCTAGATGTTAATTCACTCCTCAACTGCATATTGTCCGCTGTCAACTGTGCTACCTTTTCCAACAAAATCCGTACCGCTTCTGGTTCCGACACACCTTGCATTACAGACTCTGCCATTGTGTTGCTTTCATTCCCCGTTAATCCCAAAACAAAACCATTAAGTACAAAAATAACTTGACTCCCTATGCCTCAGTATCATCATACTCAATAACATCATACTCAAACCAATATAAAAGTAATTAAATGCCATGAATAAAAAATCTTGCTGCCCCAAATACACTAACACTTACTATTACAACAAAAAATACAATGCCCATGCAAAACATCTACAATGGCCTGCCATGAGCCAAACTCAAAAACACAAAAAGAAAGAAAAGTCCAACACTCAAAGGAAAACTGGTCAAAACTCACCACATCTTGTGATGACTGTAATGTAGGCACTGGGCTCGAACGTTGTACTGTACAGACGACATCCACTATTCTGACACCAAATGTAGCAGCAACTTCCGACAGCGAATGTAACAGCAACAGAAAATGTAGTGGGAAGAGGTAGAAGGCACTGTATTAAGACTCGTCCGAGCTTTCCAAGTGATTTATTTTTTCCAACTACATGCTGCGTTCCCCTCAGTTGGCATCATCGGGTCCCGCAATGCTGAGGATGCCACCTCAGTGACCTGTCAAGCGCTATGCTAATGTGTCGGCCTTGTACTGCTGCGGTGGTATGGCGACATCAAGGCTGCCCTGGCAGCCCACTCAGCAGTCTTCGTCCTGTGCTGCCTCAGCACCGCCTGCCGACAACTGCTAGATGGCTTGCACTGTGCATCCCTGCTGGCGTGGCTTGGCTCCTGGCGGCAACAAGAGCCCGTGATCCGGCAGCTGAATCTGCGGCCCTCGCTTTGGATAACTCTGGTGCATGTTGGGAGCCAAAACGACTGCCTGCAGTAGCGAACCGTGGAGTGGCCTGCCGCTGGCTGGCTACAGACCCCACGTCAGCCTCAGAGGATCGAACCAGCGACCCACTGTGGACTGGAATGCTGGCGCCCCATCTGCTGCTGTGTGTAGTCAGTGGTGTGACATGCCCCCACCGTCCAGGAGAGGTGCCACACTTGAATGCTTTGTTAGTGAACTGGCACCTATGTATATGTGGCTGTGCACCTCTGTTTTGCAAAACGTGGTGCTCTGCGTCACATACTCAATAACACTTAGATTGGCCAGTGGGCCCCTTCTGCCTGTGACTTGCGCCATGCAAACTGCTGCGTGTACTTTTTCCGGTGGTTCTACAGCCCTGTGGCCTCTATTTTACTTTATAACTGCTGGTGAGAGTAACTCACTGTAAACAGGGCTGCGCCTGGCTGTAACTTGCGTGCTCAGAACTGTTGTACCAAAGCTGACTTTTCCTATCCCAAACGCTAGTGCCGCTACAGTATGCCTGTGAGAGAGGAAGCTGTCATCAGGGCTAAGGGTGGGTGAACTCCATATTGAATTCCAGCATTACCGATGGAGGGTGCCACAAACTTGTAGGTCATTTTCAGCCAGATGTCCAGATACTTTTGATCACATAGTGTAGTAGTTCTTTTTTTTTTTTAGTTTATCACTTTTTCAGAAAGTTACTGTATAGCAAAATAATGGTTTGATATTCTATCAGACAGAACAACTACCCCACATCTCTCTTTAGATCAAAAATAGTTTGCTGGTTTCAGTATGGTTTTAAGTACGCCCAAATTTCTTCTTAAGCCTTACTTTCCTCAAATTGTTTAGACTTGTTACTAGAATCACTCAATTGAAGGACAGTACTAGTGAGCAACATCAAATTATCTAAAATATTTTCCAAATATTGCTGTTCTACAACTTTCTTTATATCGAGACTTGTCCTAGTAGAAACTAATGAGATGTAGTTGGCATAATACTTTAGATTTCCATCAGACTCACAGTAAATACAGTACAAACATTCGTCTTATTTCCATGTGCAGGCACATAATGCATGACACAATTGATCATCACACACCATGTGGTGTGGATGCAGAATTTTTTTCTGGGCAAGGGGCACAAGTATTAGAAGTGTGAAGATGTCCTTATAGGTTTTGTGAGTCTAATTTTAAAATAAACACACACCCACACACACACACACACACACACACACACACATCATTATTATGTAAGAGGCAATGAAAGTTTCCACTTGTGTTTCCTACAGGAGATATCCAATACGTCCTCAGCATTCATCATTGATGCAATATTTTCATAGATATGGATCAGTGCCAGTCCATTTAAATGATCTTCTGTTATCCTGCTGTGAAGATACATCTTCATAGGGCACAAGGTTGAGAAGGATTTCTCAACAGTGCTAGTTGTTACAGAAAATAAGCACAACTGGAAAAAGACTCTATTTGGTAGCAGTGTTGCTGTTTTATTGGCCTCTTCTGTAGACTTTTCCATATTTTCCTTAAATTGTTGCCTAATTTTTAGCTCTCCCTTCAAAGCTACAAGACAAAGAGATTGTCTTTATATGGTTCAGCATTTTGCAAAACATTCTCTGCATCTTTATCACTAAAATTTTGTGATAGCAGTTTTTGTAGATGTCCCATTCTTTGTAGCTAAGTTGTGGGGAGTCTTACTGACATTTCATTCAACAAATGATCAAGAAGTATGAATACTGACTAGATGGTAATACCATTCTAGAGACTGTGTCTGAAAATTTGGTCTTTTGCTCTGTTGAAAACATAGCTGTACATTGCTACGTAGAGTGCCACCTGGAAGCATAAGAATTTCTGAAATTTCTACATCAATTAGTAATGGTGTCCGTTTATTAATATATTCAGTTAGCTTTTATCTGTGGCTTCAACCACATATCAGTATTATTGTTATGACGAGTAACTGTCGGAGAAGCACAGCGTGTGAAGTGTGCCGTCCCCTCCACTACCCAATTGTATGAAGTCATGTGTTATATGCCTTTGTATGTCTGTAGCATCACAGCCCCAATATGAGTGAATCAAATTCAGTGCAGATTTTTTTTTAGTTATTTGAAGGCTAGTTTAATCAGAATTGTCATGACAAAATATTTGATGATTGCTCAGCTGTTTAAAGATTGGTTGATTTGGGGGAGGGGACCAAACACTGAGGTCCTTGGTCCCATTGGATTAGGGAAGGATGGTGAAGGAAGTTGACCATGCACTTTCAAAGGAACCATCCCTGCATTTGCCTGAAGTGATTTAGGGAAATCACGGAAAACCTAAATCAGGATATCCGGATTTAACTTTACTTGCATCGTGAGTAAAACCTACACTATAGCTTATTTGTCTGCTACACAATCATGAAATGATAAACATCATGTTTATTGTATGTTTATCATAAATTCTGACAAAGAGAAACAAGAAGCCATAACACCACAATTCACACTTATATTAATTCCAGGCTTTCTGCATTTTTTGAATAATTCACAATTACATGCTGCCCATAGGAAAAGACTGCGGTTATGCTGAGATTCTCTCTCTCTCTCTCTCTCTCTCTCTCTCTCTTCCCCCCCTCCCCCCCCCCCCCCCCCTGCCTTCTCACTCATTGGACTGTCTGAGGTACAGGGACATGCACTCCTATTCTCCCCCCTCCAGGACCAACTTTGCACACCACAGTGCAGAATAAAGTTCCCTAACACATAGCAACTTTGTCGTAATCATCATATGCAAAATACTACAGTACATCATATATTTCATGTGTCTCATCAAATAAATGAAGAAAAAATCATACCTATCAATCTACCTGATCATATCATCACAATACTCACAGTTTTTCCAGTTACAAGAGTATTAAAAATGTACAAGAACAATATCTTTTGTGATGGCACTGTTGTATAAAACATTCTCAGACTTCTTGCAATGTCAGTTCAGGATAAAACCTCAAGCTTTCGACAGTTTCCACTGTTTTCATCGTCGGGAGCAACTGACTGTCAAAATCGTTGCTGTGGTGGTCTTATACAGCCCAAAGAGAGCTTCTGATTGGTCATTAGTCACGTTATGCTGTCACAGGTGGTGTCAACTTGTGCACTGGTGGTACCACAGCTCCTGCTGTAGCGTAAACATTGCGACAAATATGTTTGGTCCTTTTTAGAGTCACGAGGTTACTTCCATGAACCACTAAGATTAAATCTGCCATCACAGTTGAAGGTTTTCTCACACATTCTTATTTCTACAGCATCTTTAATTAGAGAGTCCCAATATGTGGGAGCCTGGGACAATAATTTTGTTTTGTCGAATAGTATTTTATGTTTGTTTGTGAGGCTATGCTCAGCAAATGCGGATTTCTCCAGCTCATGATTTTTTTAAATATGCCATTGATGTTCTACACAGTGGTTCTGATGGACTGACCAATGTAACTGCTTCTGCATTCACAAGGGATGTTTTAAATTCCAGGAATCCTGAGGGTGTAGCATCTGCTTTATCTTATTAGGAGGTCAGAAAAACATCTAATACCTCATCTTCCCAGGCCTCTGCCTCTTTCGTGTGATGTAACATCGCAGAAGGGAAGGAATGCAGTCAGTGACTCATCATGTGAATGTTCAACATTTTCACATCTCCTTTTCTTGGTGAATGCTGACTTGATATCATGTGATCCATAGCCGTTCTTCCAGCACACATACTTCAGATGATTGATTTTGGAATCCAAGTGGTCTTCATCAGAAACATTTTTTTGCTCTGTGTACAGGTGTATTTAAAGTTGCTCTCTGCTGGTACCATTGTGGTACAACAACGCTTGGATGGACGTCTCGGCTACTCGGTGTACTGCAAGCCAATGCACATTTATTTATATCTGAGTGCTGAGAGTTTTCACCATCCAGTACAATACTGTTGAATGAAGCAAACATTTTGTCCCAGGCTCCCACATACTAGGATGCTATAATTAAAGATGCTGTAGAAATAAGAGTGTGTGAGAAAACCTTCAATTGTGATTGTGCATATAACCTTAGCTGTGCATGGAAGTAAGTTCTCAATGCAGAGAAGAGCCATAGACATTTCTCACATTGTTTATCCTATGGCAGGAATTCTGGTGCTACCAGTGCACATGTTGACACCATCTGTGGCAACATGATGTAACTATCGACCAATCAGAAGCTGTCTTTGGGCTATATAAGGCCACCACATCGGCGGTTTTGGCAGTCAGTTGCTCCTGATGATGATGACAGTAGAAAACATTGGACGCTTGAGATTTTACCCTGAACTGATGCGGCAACAAGTCTGAGAATGTTTTATACATATTACAAATGTTCCTCAGGTATTTCCAAAATTCAGGTTTATGCAACTTCTTTGAAACCAAATAGCACAGTAATTCAAAGTATAGCAAATGTAAAAGATGCTTTGCCTCAAAGGCACTTAAAATATACCTTCTCAAAATTCAAGACAACTTTTTCACTATACAAGCACATATCTAAATAAATCTTTCAATTATGTCAATGTAAAGTACCTTCAGTGTAATCATCTTGCAGAATTTGTCAAATTTAACCAATAGGATGCAAACTTCATTAAAAAATGATACACTATGTGATCAAAAGTATGCGGACACCCAAAAAAAATTCGTTTTTCATATTATGAGCATTGTCCCGCCACCTACTGCGAGGTACTCCATATCAGCAACCTCAGTAGTCATTAGGCATCATGTGAGAGCAGAATGAGTGCTTCACGGAGCTCACGGACTTCAAACATGGTCAGGTGTTTGGGTATCACTTATGTCATACGTCTGTATGTGACATTTTCACACTTCTAACCATCCCTAGTTCCACTATTTCTGATGTGATAATGAAGTGGAAATGCAAAGGAACACGTAAAGCAGAAAAGCATGCAGGCTGACCTCATCTGTTGAATGACAGAGACCGCCAACCTTGAAGAGGGTCATTATGTGTAGTAGGCAGACATCTATCCAGACCATTACACAGGAATTCCAAACTGTATCAGGATTCACTGCAAGTACTATGGCAGTTAGGTGGGAGATGAAAAAACTTGGATTTCATGGTCGAGCAGCTGCTCATAAGCCACGCATCACACCGGTAAATGCCAAATGACACCTCGCATGGTGTAAGGAGCGTAAACAATGGACAATTGAACAGTGGAAGAACATTGTGTGGAGTGACAAATCACGGTACACAATGTGGATATCTGATGGCATGGTAAGGGTATGGTGAATGCCTGGTCAATGTCATCTGCTAGCATGTGTAGTGTCAACAGTAAAATTCAGAGGCAGTGGTATTATGGTGTGATCATGTTTTTCATTGAGGGGGCTTGCACCCCTTGTTATTTTGCGTGGCACTATCACAGCACAGGCCTACTTTGATGTTCTAAGCACCTTACTGTTGAAGAGCAATCCAGAGATGGCAATTGCATCTTTCAACATGATCGGGCACCTGTTCATAATGTGGTGGAATGGTTACACGACAATACCATCCCTGTAATGGAGTGGCCTTCACGGAGTCCTGACCTGAATTCTTTAAAACACCTTTGAGATGTTTTGGAACACTGATTTCATGCCAGGCCTCACCGACCGAAATCGATACCCGTCCTCAGTGCAGCACTCCATGAAGAATGGGCTGCCATTCCCCAAGAAACCTTCCACCACCTGATTGAACATATGCCTGCGAGAGTGGAAGCTCAGGGCTCTGTGTTTGCCAAACATAAAATATGCAGATGTACACCACTCCCTTTGAGTCTTTGAAGTTACGGTGTACAAAAATAATTATTTTCAAAATCATCCTGTACTTCTAATATGAATTACTTTTGGAAGAACTTATTTCATCTTTACATTAGTCATGCACATTGAAAAATATAAATTTTGCTTGGAATATGTTATTGATTTTAAATAATTTTTAGTATTGCTGTACATTACGTAGCTGCTACTCTGTTTTACATTACACAAACACACAACTAGATTCCCTTTGTATTATTAGTAGTTTTGTCACTCTCTGAAGCAAATAATCACTTTCATCTCAGAGTTGAAGACTACAAGTCCCACAGAGTCTTCTTTCTAAAAGTGCTTTATATACACTACTGACCATTAAAATTGCTGCACCAAGAAGAAATGCAGTTGATAAACGGGTACTCATTGGACAAATACATTATACTAGAACTGACATGTGCTTACATTTTCACGCAATTTGGGTGCATAGGTCCTGAGAAATCAGTACCCAGAACAACCACCTCTGGCCGTAATAACGGTCTGGGCATTGAGTCAGACAGAGCTTGGATGGCATGTACAGGTACAGCTGCCCATGCAGCTACCACAGTTCATCAAGAGTGGTGACTGGCATATTGCAATGAGCCAGTTGCTCGGCCACCATTGACCAGACGTTTTCAGTTGGTGAGAGATCTGGAGAATGTGCTGTCCAGGGCAGCAGTCGAACATTTTCTGTATCCAGAAAGGCCCGTACAGGACCTGCAACATGCGGTCGTGCATTATCCTGCTGAAATGTAGGGTTTTGCAGGGATTGAATGAAAGGTAGATCCACGGGTCGTAACACATCTGACATGTAATGTCCACTGTTCAAAGTGCCGTCAATGCGAACAAGAGGTGACCGAGATGTGTAACCAATGGCACTCCATACCATCACGCGGGGTGATATGCCTGTGTGGCGATGACGAATACATGCTTCCAATGTGCGTTCACCGCGATGTCACCAAACACGGATGCGACCATCATGATGCTGTAAACAGAACCTGGATTCATTCGAAAAAATGACGTTTTCCCATTCGTGCACCCAGGTTCGTCGTTGAATACACCATCGCAGGCGCTCCTGTCTGTGATGCAGCGTCAAGGGGTAACTGCAGCCACGGTCTCTGACTCAGGGATTGAGACGTGGCTGCATGATCCATTACAGCCATGCAGATAAGATGCCTGTCATCTCGACTGCTAGTGATACGAGGCTGTTGGGATCCAGCACGGCATTCCGTATTACCCTCCTGAACCTACCGATTCTATATTCTGCTAACAGTCATTGGATCTTGACCACCGTGAGCAGCAATGTCGCGATACGATAAACCACAATCACGATAAGCTACAATCCGACCTTTATCAAAGTCGGAAATGTGATGGTACGCATTTCTTCTCCTTACACGAGGCATCACAACGACATTTCACCAGGGAATGCTGGTCAACTGCTGTTTGTGTATGAGAAATCGGTAGGAAACTTTCCTCATGTCAGCACGTTGTAGGTGTCACCACCGGCGCCAACCTTGTGTGATTGCTCTGAAAAGCTAATCATTTGCATATCACAGCATCTTCTTCCTGTCGGTTAAATTTCATGTCTGTAGCACGTCATCTACATGGTGTAGCAATTTTAATGGCCAGTAGTGTACATATTCAGTTTTCTTTTTGCTGAGCCACGGGCCAAATCACACAAGTAGGTTGTTTCAAACTTTGCTTTGGCACTGGAGGTCAGACATGTTTCCCACAGGCAACATATCATCAGCATATAGAAGTGTCCATGATAGTGTCATGTGCAGATCTGATGTGACAGTGTGGAATTGTTCCCTAACATGCCAAAGTGCAGGATTCTACATCTAAGGTCTCCACCAATTCGTTCCAAGTCGGAAAAAATGAGTCACATTGAAGGGTGAATATGTAGAGAATGACATCACCATACCTCAGTTTCACGCAAGTTGATTTTTTTTGGGTTCTAATTGAAACATTATGATTATCCCTGATAAAGACATAGTTGACAAGACAAAGAAAGGCAAAAACACAAGTTTTGGACACTGCTGTTTAATATTGTTTGTAATCGGGAAGAAGTGGGAACAGTGTCAATTGTACTATGCGCTCCACTCTCGATGTGTGAAGAGGTTGATTCGGGTGCTACTAGGGCTTGGTGTTCTGTTAATAGTGGGTTCTGGAGAGTGAATTTTCGACTGGCAGAGGAAGTTCTGTGTATTAAATGTCATGTTGAATGCTTGAATCAGAATATGCAGTTAACTTATAGGAGTAGTAGGTGATTTTACTTTAATATCTTGGAATTTCCATTATCCTGTCCTGTCAGTGAAAGCTGAGAATAGCTTTAGTGTAGCACTAAAGGGGAGAATTACATTCTTGAGCTTTCAACAGTTATATAAAGCATACATGGATACTGATGAAAATATGGACAGGATTTCTACTGGTACTATGGGCTGACTGTCTGGACTATCAGTTGTTCAGTATGTTGATATTGTTTTAATGTCATGAGTTGTGTGGTTGCACATTTCAAATTCACAAAAAACAATCTGAAGTTATCAGTCAGAAATGCCAATGATGAGTATATCTGAGCAGAAGAACTCCAAAGTTCTTGAAAAGGCTTCTGCAAGATACTTTATTACTTCTTTTATGACTATTATGATTGTATATTCTTGAAGAAGAATGCTTGCTGCTTATTCCATGGCACTGGTTGGTAATAAGTAATAAAATAGGCAGTGAAAATAAGTTAGAATTTGCCTTTAGTTAAAGACAGTGGTAAATATGTGTAAGTGGAAAGTGGACTGAAGTACTTTTTTTTTATTAAATTGACTGTGGCATTAGTCCATAATAACCTGATATTTATCTGAACACCAAGCAATTTTGTATGTGGAGTTTAATTTTGTGTCTGAATATTAACAACTGTTATTGCAAATTGTCGTTACTGTAACCTTATTTAAACTGGATAAGTTAAACTCTGTGAACAGATCGTAAACCTGAACAAAATCCTCACCTGACTATTTTCACTTCGCTTTCTCCTGGATCCCTTAATTAACTTGAGACTGTGGCTTCAGCCAATTTCTTATCCATTTTTGTCTGATATAAACTTGTGCTCTTGTCTCTAATGAAGTCACTGTTGATGGGATATTAATTTATAATCTTCCTAGTTTGTTTTTGTCTGAGTCACTTCTCAAAATCCAGTTGTATTAGGCTTGGTCAGACAGAAAGGCTTGGTCAGACAGAAAGCTCCCTGCATGAATCAAATTCTCTTTTGGTAACTTTGTATAGGACTTCCATTTTTCCTATCAGTTATCTTAAAATCACAGTAATGGAATACTTAGCATTTGGCAGTGGCAAGACTCAACTGAACTATATGATAACCAACCAAAACACTAAGCTCTGCCAGTCCAAAGGATTTAATAGTTCTCTCTAAGCAATTGACAGCAATAATGCACAGAAAAGTGACATTCTCTGAGAACATTCACCTTCCAATTTCAAGATAGGGCCTAACACAATTTTTGCCAATAACACAGTTGAAAATAACGAAACTAAAATTCTCATACTGGAGGAAAATCAATGTAACAGCAAATGTGATCAAAATAATGTTTAAAATCACTGGGTATAGAAGGCAAAATAAAGGTAATTTTGTACTTGGAATCAGCTTTGGACAGGGTCAGTTAGTGTATTGGTATTAGGCTCATTGTTTAACATTGACAAAACGGGTGTTTCATTTGCTTCATAACTACTTATCTGAAAAGTTCGAATTGGAATGAGACACTTTTTGGGTGATGTAATCTCACTGTATTGAAAACCATTAGAATACTGAAAACTGGACAAGCTGCTACAGTCAAATGAAACATTATCTATACACTCACACCTAGCAAAGTAGTGCATCAGAATCAGTATGCAAGCCATTTCGGTTCACATCCTTTTTCCACTTCATTGTATGATGACTCCCCTGACACACACCACTTGTCCCATGACCCTCCATCCTCTACTGTCACCTCTCCTTGTTACCTCTAGTCCCATCCCAACTGCTAGATACTTCCTGCTTAAAAGCTCACCCATCGCCCAGTGTTGTGCTCCAGTGGCAAAAATTGGAGTCAACTGGGTGCATCTTTCAAATATATTGTTCCTTTTCAACACTATCATTGTTTCTATTGGGTCAGTGAGTATTGCTGACACACAAGTTATAATGAGAACTTGGCTGGCAAGTCCTCCAGAAAATATTTTGAAATAATAAATGTAATGGTATTTAAGTGGTATATCAATATGTCTTTGTAATAGTAAAAAGAAAAGGAGAACATTTGATGGGTGCTTTCAAAACAGATACAGAGGGAGGTGGAAGGCCTTGCAAGAGCTATCAAATTTATGTGGATGACTCTCCAATTTGCATTAATTGTATGGTAATAGGCAATGGCATGATAAACCTTGGGGCAGTGGACTTTCATAAATGGTAGGAGGATGAAGGATGCTGCAACAAGAAGATTATAATGAAAAGATTAAATGAGAGTTCAGGTAAACTCTCACTTTCATAGTTTCATTGAAGTCATCTGTTTAGCCTGACTCTATAAAGATTAGTTTTATTGCTCATAAAGTGGTTCCCTTTATTCCTGGCCTAACATTTTGCTTTAAATATTCAGAACTATTATTGTATAAGTAGAATATAAAGAATTAAGATTTGTGGAAAGTGTGATACGTTCACAACAAGCTAGTTTTCAAACATCTGCAAAGTTTGTTAATAGACCTACCCAGCATGAAGTAGAGTGTGCACTGTTCTCCAGGGAGGAGAGGGAATCTCATATCTCTACTGTATGCTGAAATAAGTAGCGATGAAGAAACCAGCTCTAAAGTTCTATGCAGACACTAACTTCTGATGTGCAAACAAGTGCAGAAAAAAAGAGAGTGCACCTATAGAAACATAATTGCTGTTAAGATTGTAACTACAAATGCGTGTCAACTGAAGAAAAAGAAAAATTGTGTCAGGGGAAATCAAAAATTGTAATGCACAAGGGATCTCACAAGTACTACTACAACTGAACCTGAACAGTTTCAGCAGTCATGAAGTAACTTAAAATTTTGGACACCGTGTATTTGTGTGTTTGTTTTCAGGAGATTCAGTTTAAATCATCTGCTTGGATTAGTTTTGTCCACTATTTTTGGTCTACTTTTGCTACTTATGCTGAATTAAACTGTATGTAACATACATAAATAACTTATGATATCTGTATGTTTTTTTATGTTATAGGAAATAATTGACACCCTATACAATAGAAGTAAACTGTCATACATTGTGATTGATGAGGCACATTGTGTATATGAATGGGGTCTGGGTTTCCGGCCCGATTACATGAATCTCGGAAAGCTACGTGCAATGTATCCTGACATTCCATGTATTGCTCTGACAGCAACTGCTACTGATCAGGTACGTATATGAGAATGCAAACTGTAACCCGATAAATTTTCTTGGGGAAAAAGGCAATCTTTAACTAAAGACCTTAATGAGTGTGTTTAATGAGATCATCTATTGTATATAGCTCATTTCCCATTTCAAAATACAGAAAAAGTCTGCACATTAACATAAATGATTGCATTTTCCAGGAAATGGCAGCAATCACTTCATTTCTTAATCTTCGCAGACCAGTAGCAGTATTCAGAATGCCATGCTTCAGGTCAAATATATTTCTGGAAGTTGTTTCCAGAAAAAAAGCAAATGTGTATGAAGACTTAAAGAAATTCATTTCTGTTAGTTTAGCTGAGAGTTATACTCTTAATAAGAAGGTAAGGAACAAAGTATAGACTTTATTATTGGATTTTTGCTGTTTGTTGATTTTTTTTTATTTAAAAAAAAAGAACCATTTTTCTCAGGTGCTAGGCTGCAATTGAATCATTTTTGCACTAAAATGAGAATTTGTTCTATTGATATTTACTATCTGTTTTCCATTTTAATACTACACACATAACAGACTTCTGATGGGTGTGGTATTATCTACTGTCTGAGGCGTCGAACTACAGAGACAGTGGCTTCAGTCCTCAGAGGTATGGGTGTGTCTTGTTCTGCATATCATGCAGGTTAGTTCATTTTATAAGCTGTCTGTAAGCTTCTATACTATTTCTATTTACTTTTTATTTTATTACAAGTTCCATTGATTCCAATAACAGCAGAGTCACTAGGACATGAAAACAGTCAGTTATTTGGACAAAAAATTTACAAAAATATTGTACAACAAAACATACACTGAGGAGAAATTCATGTGAGTCCTCACATCAGCTGAAGTTGCATGTTGATACATGGAAATAAATACAGTATATTTTACTACAAAACATAAAGAGTATGTTGAAGTGTACTCTTCATGGAACATCCCAATACTACATGCAAACTGAAGTTACATTTGGATACATGAAAGTAAATATGACATATTTTACTTCAAAATATAAAGTATATGTTTAATCATTCTCATTTAAGGTAAAAAATTAACTAGCTGAGTAAAATGGGTATTCCTTAAAATTTCTCATGAATTTCAATGTTTCAAGAGATAGGCTTTCAATGTCTCTTGGTGGGCCGCTGAAAGCTTTCACATATGAGTAATTTAATCCCTTCTGCATAAGGCTGATTTTGTTTGGTAGCTGTGAAAGTCCTGTTCAGTTGGTTTTGATGAGAGACTGGTTTTTACTAATGAAATGTATGAGGGAATAGACATGTCATTGTGAAAATCTGTAGTTTCTGGGACAGATTCCTGCAAGAGTGTCTCAGATGGATACCACTAATAATGCAGGTTTCTCTCATCCGAACAATATTAGCCAGTCTGGGTTATCAAGAGTAATTCAGTAATGCTTTATTGAGAATCTAAAAGTTTTCTTTTACATTTGTAGCTGTGACCTGCTACAGATATGAGGTACCACAATGCCTACATGCCTAGAAGAACTGTGGCATCAGCATCAGGCCACCACTTTCTGTACTTTGCTGCATAAACCAGCTGCATGCACCACCACAGCCAATCAATAGGAGCTATATGAATGAGGTCATGTGGTGGTTGCTGGCAGTGCCTTGTGGAGCAGAGGCCAGTCGAGTCTCTCTCAGAGATTCCAACATTCAGCCCGTGCAGATGGATTCTCACTGTCTGCCCATCTCTGCTCTCCTGGACCGCCTCCTTCTAGTTCAAATGTGAACCACCTTCTGTCCCTCTTCCCATACCTATATTCATCTATTACCCAGACTGGTGGACGCCCTCACAGTCAGGCCTTGACAAGCCCTTATCTTACCCATATTTCCAGAATATAGTCAAAGCTTACTTAATCTTACTCTTTTATCTCAAAACTCTCTGTTCTGACACCCTACTCTCCCATTGTGACTAGGACATTACTTCTGACACCTGTACAATACATAGATATCCCCATTTGACTCTCCTGATTTAGATTTTCATGGTTTTTCATAAATAATTTCATGTGAGCCTTGGTATAATAGATGGTCTAGTTACACTCTGCCATTGTCCACCAGAGCTAATAATGTATCTCTAATGAAATTGATATTGATATGCTATTGTGGGAGCACGCAGACGAATAGTTGCATGTACACAGTACAGGGGCAGCGGCAAAGACTCTAGTGTGCACATAATCATTTACTCTTTGCTTTGTGTTTGTTTTGTCTTAGGTGTTCTATGTTAATGTCTGGCTCGGTGGCTGCAAAGTGGTGACCCCAAAGTCGAAAGAACATGTATGGCAAGAGGCAGAGGAGAAGGACAACGAAGGTACACTACAACTTATGCCAAACGGCAGAAGCTCTACAGCACGATCAGTACACTGGCAGGGTACGTTGTGCGGTCATGTTCAGGAGTTATGGAATGATGTTCAACACCACGGAATGGATTCAGCGGAGCAGGACAGTAATATTACCAGGACAAAATCCGCGGCCGGAACACGTATACGAGAGGAGGATCGCTGGGACAATGCATGAAAGTACGCCCACCGCCTTTCCTGGCTGATAAACCGGAACTTTGGTTCTCCATGTTAGGACTGGTATTCATGCATGATCGGGCAACTGACAACGGGGAAAAGTTCATGATAGCGGCAAACAGTCTGCATGCCAGGGCAGCGATATTGGTTGGAGAGATAATTAGACAGCCACCGGAAACCCAGCAATATACAACATTGAAGGGCTTTTTAATAAACCGTCTTACTAAACCGCTAGGTCAAAGAAGCTGCCAGGTGTTGTGAGGTGAACATAGAGGTGACAGAACTCCCTCTGAATACTGGAGGGATTTGCATGGAATCATGACGGAAAATGAATTTTCGAACATTACACTTCATTCCATTTGGGCAGCACAGCTTCTGTCTGCAGTAAGAGCAGCTGTAGCAGCGAATGATGGATACAATATACAAACACTACCCCAACTTGCCGACAGGGTTCATGCAATGCTTGAACCAACAAAGTCTCTCAGTATAGCAAAGGTGGAGGCGACAACGGAAGAATATGAAGCGGCAGCGATTAATAAGCAGCGATGCGCTATTACTGGTACACAACTTCAAAAACTCATGGAACAGCTAGACGGGCTGCAGAGGCAGATGGAGGCATTGAGAGCTACTGGTTCGGAGGTCCTGCCGACACATAAGGACAGCGGAGATGCCGAGAAGAAGCAGTTGTGTTGGTATCATCGACGATTTGGGGAGCGAGCCTCAAAGTGCATTCTACCATGCAGTCACACTTGCCGCATAAATAACATGGAGACTGTAAGTACAGATGTTTCTTTATTAATGGTATCTCTGTGACTTTATGTTCAGGATGTGACGACTTCGTGTTATTATTTGATAGACACGGGGTCTGATGTCAGTACGTGGCCAAAGGGGAAATGTACTTCCCTCAGTGACAGCACATCATTTTGCCTCAAGGCTGCAAATAAACAGCCCATAATGACGTATGACAGTTGTGTCAAAGAAGTGAATTTAGGACCTAGTATTATTTGTCATTGGACTTTTGTCATTGCATATGTGGCAGAGTGCATATTAGGAGCAGATTTTCTATATGCATTCGGTATGGCAGTGGACATTCAGTTATCACAGCTTAGAAGGGGCAAAGAGGTGATGCATGGTCATGTAGGAATAATCACAGAGAAGGTACATGGTTCGGTTGGAGTGACAGAAGTATGCTGCCTTAGAGAACCGTCAGTGCAGCCGATAGCCAGGGTGGCCCATCATACAGTTCACCCCATAAACACCGTGCCAGGGCCTCTGGTCTCCCTCAGACTGAGAAGGTTGGCCCCAGACAGATTTGCAGACACAAAAACTGAGTTTGAAGAGATGTTGGAAATGGGAGTGACACGAAGATCTGATAGTGCATGGGCCTCGCCTTTACATTTAGTGTGGAAGAAAGATGGAAGTTGGAGACCTTGTGGTGATTATAGGTTGTTGAATGCCTGTACGATACCTGATCGGTATCCAGTTCCTAACATTCACAACTTTAGAAATAAATTGGCTGGAGCTGAATGTTTCAGTGTAGTCGACTGTAAAAAAGCATACCACCAAATACCGGCGGCTGACGGTGACATACCGAAGACAGCAGTCACTACGCCTTTCGGTCTTTTCGAGTTTTTACGCATGCCATTTGGTTTAGAAAACACTGCACAGGCATGGAAACAATTCATCAATGAGGTGCTGCAAGGGCTACATTTCACTTTCGCATATTTAGACGATATACTGGTGTTCTCAGCAACAGCAGCCCTGCACGAAGAGCACCTCTGGACAGTTTTCGAGAGGCTACGTACTTATGGTGTAGTGGTGAATGATACCAAATGCAGTTTGCGTAAAGATCGGGTGACTTACCTGGGTCACACAGTCTCAGCAGCTGGCATCCGTCCTTTGGAGGAGAAGGTCGAGGTCATACAGCAGATGCCTCGCCCATTAGATTTGCAACAGTTGCGGAGGTTCCTAGGTGTTTTAAATTTTTACTGCAAACATCTGCCAGGGGCTGCAGCTCTACAAGCACCACTCACAGAGGATTTGGCAGTCACGAACACCGGGAAAAATCAGAAGCCACAATGGACAGCAAGCATGTAGCGCGTGTTCGAGCGGATCAAAGAAAGCCTAAAGCAAGCGGTTTTACTAGCTCACCCAGAGAAAGATGCGAAGCTAGCTATTGTTGTTGACGCAAGTCAGGTGGTGTTGCATCAGTGGACTGCTGGTCACTGGCAGCCTTTAGGATTCTTCTCCATGAAACTCACAGACCCACAGCGGAATTCGAGTGCGTATGATAGAGGGCTGCTGGCTGCTTATGAAGCCATAAGGTATTTCCAGCCTTACGTGGAAGCCAGACCATTTACATTGCTTACAGATCACAAACCGCTCACTATTTGCATTCTGCAAGTGTACGGATACTTTGTCACATAAACAATTCAGGCAACTGGAATATATAACGCAGTTCACTACTGATTTACGACATATTAATGGGGCAGAGAATATGGTGGCAGATTACTTCTCACGAGTTGTGGCAATAAAGTATTCACTGAACTATGCTACAATGGTGAGAGAGCAGAAGGATGGTGCACAACTGCAAGTTTTTTGGCAGAGCACGTCCACCGGGCTGAAGTTAAAAAAACTGTGTCCGGAAGGTGAGACAATACAGTTGTGGTGTGATACCTCACAGGGACGGCCTAGACCTTTTGTGCCAGAGAGTTTGCACTGGGAAGTATTTGAAGGGTTACATGGTTTGGCTCATCCAGGACCCCGAGCGAGTGTAAAATTAATGACAGAGCATTTTGTGTGGCCAGGAATTAAGAGAGACTGTTGGAAGTGGGCACAGGCGTGTCTGGATTGTCGCGATGTAAAGTGGGACGCCAGAGCTAATGATGTATCTCTAATAAAACTGATATTGATATGCTATTAAAAACTTCAAATTTTCCTTTTTCTCCAGTTTTGCAAGAAGTTTGTTATACAGGGTGTAAACAATGATGGTTTACAATGTACCACATTGTTGCAGAGGAAGTCAGGATGAACATTATTATATAGGGTACTTGTGGTCTGCCACATAGGGAAAGTACATCAGATTGGTCTACAAAAACGACCTAAATTTCATCGCGTGCACTTCGCACTAGATTTTTCTGTTCTCATGCTCTCTAAGCGCTAACAATTACTGCCAGAGAATCAATGAATAAAGCATTTTTGTAAGAAAATTTATTGCAGTTTAATTTTGAACTGGAATAAATTTTTGTATGAAAGTGATCTTCAAATGGGCCACATAACCACCCCCACACTCAACCACAAATGGTCAGGATTTTTAGTATGTGGTTCATGGCATTCCCTCCTATCACTGTACAAAAATGTGAGACTACACAAATTGTTTCCTGTACACAACCTTTTTGGTGTTCATTGACTGGTCTTTATTATGTCACCAGCTTAATTGTGCACTTCTCTCTCTCTCTCTCTCTCTCTCTTTCTCTCTATCTGAACAGGCCACAGAAGGCCCAACAGTACCTACCGACTGCTGTGTCATCCTCAGCTAATAGACGTCACTGGATGTGGATATGGAGGAGCATATGGCCAGCACATCACTCTCCCTGCCATAATCTGTTTTTTGACAGGCACCATTATTTCTCAGTCAAGTAGCTCCTCAGTTGACCTCACGAGGTCTAAGTATACCCCACTTGCCAACATCTTCCATTTCATCTTCACCTACTTCTTTTTCATTTTGTATAATATTTTCCATAAGTTTGTTTAGCTTATTGTCCTCAAGTCTGTTTAGCTTATGTGGACCCTCTATGTATTTCATCCAACTTTCTGCTTTCCCTTCTTTTGTTAGTACTCGCCTGTCATCTTAATGTTCATACAGCTGCTTCTGTTTTTCCAAAGACCTCTTTATTTTTCTTATACACAGCATCTATCTTTCCCCTAGTGACAGATGTTTGTACACTCTTACATTGGTACTGTAGCCCTTCTTGCTTAGCGAGTTTGCATTTGTGTCGGACCCATTTTTTAGATGTCTTTGTTCTCTTTCAGTTGCTTCATTTGCTACATTTTTATGTTTCCTCCTTTTGTCAGTTAAATTCAGTGTCACCTGTGTTACCTAAGAATATCTACTTGGCCTTTTATTCTCACATATGTGATCCTCTTCTGACTTTACTATTTCATCTCCCAAAACTATCAATTGATCTTCTCTTGTATTGTTTTCCCCTCTTTCAATCTATTGTGCTTAATGCTCCCTCTGAAATTCTCATCAATCTCTTGTTCTTTCAACTTGTCCAGGTCCCATATCCTTAATTTCCTACTGTTTTGCAATTTCTTCAGTTTTAATCTGTAGTTCAAAAATTATGCTCATAGTCCACATCTGTCCCTGTAAATATCTTACAGTTTAAACTCTGGTTTCATGATATCTGTCTTATCACTGTATAATTAGTTTGAAACCTCATTGTCCCTGTATCTCTTCCACATACACAACACGCTTTCACAATTTATAAACCAAGTGTCAGCGATGATTAAATAATACCCTTTGCAGAATTGTACCAGGTGGCTTCCTTTTTCATTTCTTACCCCAATATTTTCCTATTATTTCTCCTGCTCTGTCTTTTCCTATTGCTGAATTCGAGTTACTCATCACAATAAAACTTTATCTCCCTGAATAATCTGTATAATTTTCTTTATCTCATCATACATTCCTTCAATATCTTCTTTGTCTGTGGAGCTAGTGGGCATACAAACTCATAGTACTGTGGTGGGTGTTTGCTTCATATCTGTTTGGCTACAGTAATGTATTCACTTTTCTGTTCACAGTAGTTTACCCACATTACTATTTTCTTATTTATTATTAGGCCTACTTCTGCATTACTCCTATTTGATTCTGTGTTTAAACCCTGTACAGATCTGACCAGAAGCCTGTTCTTCAGGCCATTGCATTTGACTAATTCCCACTGTATCTAACTTCAATCTATCCATTCCCCTTTTTAAATTCTCAAACATATATGCCTATCTATGATATCTAACATTCCATGCTACAATCAGTAAAATGCCAGTTTTGTTTTCCCTGATGAGGACATCCTCCTGATTCATGTTGATTTTTATAGAGGAGGTTTTTGCTCTTCAGTACTGTCATAATGCATGAGCATAAAATGTGCTATAATTGTACGACATATAGACATCAGTGATATAGGCCTACAGTTATGTGCAGTCTTGGGAATGGAAGTGATCTTCAGTTTTTCCCAATTGCTTGGTACCCTTGGCTGCTCCAGGGATCTATGATAAATGTCTGATAAACAGGGAAATATTTCTTTCACATAATCTCTATAGAACCTCATAGTTATCTCATCTGCTCCAGATGCCATGCCTGTGGTGAGTGACCTTAGTTCATTTATCTCAGTATCTGCCAATTCTGCATTCATGCAGTGTTTGGAAGATGGAAGACCAAATTCAGTATTTTGGCCATCTCCCTGTCATGTTTTGGTCCTGTATGGTCACCAATTGATGTAATGGATGATTTTAATGCGTTTAGAGACTGAACATACAATCAAAATGTATTAGGATTTTAGTAAGATCTGTTGGTAAAATCTTACATTCAAATTCAATGAATGCTTTTGCATTGATCTCCTTTGTATGTTTTGGCTTAGTCAGCATTTGTTTGTCAGCTTTACTTTGACTTTGCTTAAATCTGTGACAATTTCCTTTTGCTTTTGTAAAAAATTTCTAACACAACTATTGAACCACAGTGGGTCTTTCCTATTCTTCACAACCCTCTGCGTGGCACATGCGGCTTAAGGTATATGATAATTTTGAATTTGATCAATTTGTATTCAACATTGTTATCCTTAGAGGTGTACTTTGCAATTTTCTTCCTGTCACTGTTGCTGAGGAAAAACATTTTCATATCTTTCTTAACATTTTTAACTCACTGATGCCTTTCTCTACATTAAGTGATCAAAATGTTTGGGTCTGTTAACTACTAGGTAGTCTAAAACATTGTCCTTATGAGTTGGTTATATAACTATATGCTCAAAGTAGCTTTTAGACAAGCCATTCAGAAGAATCTCAGACAAATCACTATCTGCGGTGCCAGTTTTAACAAGATTTCCTGTTCTGTAACTGGAAACACTCCTTTTTACAATAGCATGACAAGGAAACTTACTTGCAATATCAAGTACCTTTTTCTATTAGTAATCTGTAAAGATATTCTCAATTTGATGTAAGAGGTGTACATCTGTTAGTGTTGTAACCTTCATTCATACTTTTTCTCACATTAATTCAGTGGAATTAACTTATTGCTTCATGAGGTTTACTGTTTGCAATTAACACACATCCTATGGTTGCTATTCAGTCTTAAACATGTAATTAATTATTACAGTAAGATATTTATCAAATTCAATGTAGTTGTTGCTGCTGATGCCATTAATACTCCCCCACAACTGATGAACATGACTGCAACATATGTATACATTTTGTTTTTATTTGGGGACACATGCAACTGTGGAGCACATGAGCATGTAGTGTGCTGCACGCCACCTGAAAATGCTCTCTTCGCTTCCTTCACCACTGTCATCTGTCAGTCATAAAATCTGTCTGTTTTATATATTTTAGGTGTAATGGTGATGATATTAGCAGAATATTTAGAACAATAGTAAAATTCTACTCAGTCACAATGTTATTTTAGCCAAGCTATATTGTTATTACATTTTCAACATTGTGTTTGTTATAAATGGTATGGTATCAATACTAGATGAAACTAGCTAAATCATCATGAACATTTGGTCAGTATAATTTGTACTTGTATTTGTATTTCTTTATTTATCATGTAAATTGTGATTAAATACATAGTTTGTACAAATGATATAGGATAAGTTTGGTATGATAAACTACATACAATTTTATATGTATTGTGATTTACGGAACAACAGTCAATACAAATTAATACTGCTAACATTATTATTAAAACAATAAGATGATAGAAAGAATAGTATAATTACGAATACTTATGTGATCAATTACACTGTACTTTCTTCATGCTCCAAAAACACAGAAACAGAATAGAAGCAGTGGTCAAGCAATTACCCTTTTAGTTTCACTTTAAATTTAAGTAAAGTTGGTATCTGTTTCAGAAAGGATGGCATGTGGTTATGTAAAATAAGCAAGAATGATACCCTCCTCCCTCACAAATGTTTGTGCTTACAGAATTGATATGCAGGTAGTGCTCCTATCCGGTATCATGAGAGTGGAAATCAAAATTATGCTTGATGATATTTTCTTATGTATACCTTTATGAAGATTAGCACTACATTGTAGATATATAAACAAGGAAGAGGTAGTATACTGAGACTCTTTAAATACAGGTACATATGGAGTTCCCCCAAAAGATAATTCCATGCATCAGTAGTGAATGGATACTGCCGTAGTACATTGTGACCACTGTTGAACGACTTATATTTTGTGAGAGTATGCTTACAGCATATATAAGTGTATTTAACTTTTGATTTACGTTATTCATGTGTGTCTCGAATTTCATCTTGTCCTAAAGATTTTGTCACATTCGCACATGAGACAGTTTTTGCATCAATGTTAGAAATTGACATTGCCAGGTGGAGCTTCTGTGAAGTATGAAAATTGACTGACACTACATACAAATTTTTATGTATTGTGATTTACAAAACAACAGTCAATACAAGTTGAATACTGCTAACATAATTATAAAAACAATAACATGATAGAAGGAATATGGTAGTATAGTTAAGAATAATTATGCGATCAATTAAACTGTATTTTTTTGGTGCTCGAAAAACTCAGAAACAGAATAGAAGCAGTGGTCAAGAAATTACCCTTTTCATTTCATTGTAAATTTAAGTAAATTACATATCTGTTTTAGAAAGGATGGCATGTGGTTATATAATATAATACCAGTACGATACACTCTTCCCCGACAAATGTTGGTGCTTATTGAATTGACATGCAGGTAGTGCTTCTGTCTAGTATCATGAGAATGGAAACCAAAATTATGCTTGAAGATGTTTTCTTCTTGTAATATGCTTACTTTTATGAAGATTAGTACAATATAGGTATACAAACAAGGAAGGGGCAGTGTACTGAGACTCTTTAAATATTGGTCTACATGAGTCTCTGTATTTAGCATGTGTTATTATTCTAACAGTCTTTTTTTGTAGCCTAAATGCTTTTCTGCTACATATGGAGTTCTCCCAAAAGATAATTCCATACGCCAGTAGTGAATGGACACTGTCATGGTACATTGTGACCACTGGTGCACGCTTGTATTTTGTGAGAACGTTCTTACAGCATATGTAAGTGTATTTAACTTTTGATTTACATTATTCATGTCTGTCTCCCATTTCAGGTTATCATGGATATATATACCTAAAAATTTTGTCTCATTCGCAGATGAGACAGTTTTTCCATCAATGTTAGAAACTGGAATTGCTGGGTGGAGTTTCTGTGAAGTGTGAAAATTGACTGACATAGTTTTTTTCAGAATTTATTATTAACTTATTTGCACTGAACCATTGTGTTAAATCTTGTATTACATCTGTATCTGTTTTTTGTAGGCTGTCTTCATCATATGACTTAATTAGGATATTACAGCTCTCCTTGCTATCATATATTGTGCAAGCCTCTTCATCTCTGACTAACTACCGTAACATACATATGTCTGAATCTGCTTACTGTATTCATCTCTTGGTGTCTCTCTATGATTTTTTACCCCCTCCCCACACCTCTCCACCACACTTTGTTCCA
Organism: Schistocerca serialis cubense; assembly: GCF_023864345.2. Taxonomy (NCBI): domain Eukaryota; kingdom Metazoa; phylum Arthropoda; class Insecta; order Orthoptera; family Acrididae; genus Schistocerca; species Schistocerca serialis. The sequence continues at coordinate 162,619,091 of NC_064640.1, forward strand.
GTACTAAATTGGTGATCCCTCGATGCCTCAGAATGTGTCCTACCAACTGATCCCTTCTTTTAGTCAAGTTGTACCACAAATTTCTCTTCTCCCCAATTCTGTTCAGTACCTCCTCATTAATTATGTGATATACTCATTTACTCTTCAGCATTCTTCTGTAGCACCACATTTCAAAAGCATCTATTTTCTTCTTATCTAAACTGTTTGTAGTCCATGTTTCACTTCTATATATGACTACACTCCATACAAATACTTTCAGACAGGACTTTCTGACTTAAATCTGTACTCAATGTTAATGAATTTCTCTTCTTCAAAAAATGTTTTTCTTGCCATTGCCACTCTACATTTTATATCATCCCTACTTCAACCACCATCTGTTAATTTGCTTCCCAAATAGAAAAACTCATTTACTATCTTAAGGGTCTGAGTTTGTAATCTAATTCCCTCAGCATCACCTGTTTAATTCAACTACATGCCATTACCCTCATTTTGCTTTTGCTGATGTTCAGCTCTTATTTCTCCTTTCTAGATACTGTCCATTCCATTGAACTGCTCTTCCAAGTCCTTTGCTGTCTCTGATAGAATTACAATGTCATCAGCAAACCACAAAGTTTTCATTTCTTCTCGCTGGACTTTAATTCCAATTAAAAAAATTTCTTTTGTTTCCTTTACTGCTTGCTCAATATACAGATTGAATAACATTGGGGATAGGTTACAACCCTGTCTCACTCCCTTCTTGACGACTGCTTCCCTTTTGTACCCCTCGACTCTTATAACTGCTATCTGGTTTCTGTACAAATTGTAAATAGCCTTTCGCTCTCTGTATTTTACCCCTGCAACCTTTAGAATTTGAAAGACAGTATTCCAGACAACATTGTCAAAAGCTTTCGTTAAGTCTAAAAATGCTATAAACATAGGCTTGCCTTTCCTTAGCCTATCTTCTATGAGAAGATGTATGGTCAGTATTGCATCACATGTTCCTGCATTTCTCCAGAATCCAAACTGATCTTCCCTGAGGTTGGCTTCTACCAGTTTTTCCATTCTTCTGTAAGGGATTCATATTAGTATTTTGCAGCCATGACTTATTAAACTGACTGTTCAATAATTTTCACATCTGGTTCTTTTTCTTTTTATTTCTTTTTTTTGCATCACTTGCTATCAGTAGCTCTAAAGCATTGTTGTCTACTCCCAAGCCTTGTTTCAACTTTTAAGTCTTTCAGCGTTTTGTCAAATTCTTCATGCAGTATTGCATCTCCCTTCTCATCTTCCTCTAGATCCTCTTCCATTCCCATAATATTGCCCTCAAGTACAGGGTGGTTATAATTAAAGTTAAACTTTGAAAACGCTGTAGAAATAACACCACTGGTCAGAATGATGTCAAATTGCGACAGAATATTATCAGAGAAAGGGGAAAACGTATAGCAGAAGAAAAAAATAGTGTGAAAATTGATCAGTCGATGGCGCTGTATGTGTCAGAATATGTAAATGAAGACACTTACCATGCACACGACCCATTGAAGTTGGTATAAACACACCGGGTGCACTGCTTTTCCTCCTTTTGTGTCTGCGGCATTCGCCATGACTGTCTCAATGCAGGATCATACTCGGTTGGTAAAGCTGTATTACAAGAATGATGACTGTGCATACATAGCTCTGCAGAAGTTTTGGACACTGAAGGGTTTGAGAAATGGCATTGGTCCGATGATTACCGTGGGTCTGGAGAAAATGATTCGGAAGTTCGAAGAGACAGGTTCTTTTGGTGTTCAACCTGGTAGAGGGAGGAAATGATTGATTTGACATCAATGGAAGCAGTGACCACAGCAATGCAGGAGGAGACGAGTGGTGGTGTGCAAACGTGTAGTGCATGGAGAATTGCCCGAACATTGGACATACCTGTGAGCCCAGTGCATAAAATCCTACCAAACATCCTTCTTTGCTATCCATTCAACATTACCCACATGCACAAGTTGCTTCCTGTTGACCTGCCAGCAAGAGAGATCTTTGCTTCAGAATTTCTTTCTCGCATGGAAATGGACAGTGATTGGCTGTGGAAGATTTTGTGGACAGACAAAGTCCACTTCCATCTGACAGGATATGTCAATACACAGAACTGTAGAATTCGGGCAATGGAAAATCCACATGAAAATCAACCAGTACCATCCAGAAAAATTTGCTGTGTGGTGCCAGTTTATGGCATCATTTATCATAGGGCAATATTTTTTCGAAGAGACAGTTACTTCCATTCCTGTTACCTGTACCATCACTGATAAGTGCTATGAGTGTATTTTGCACAACCACATTATTACAGTTCTCCAACAGTGTGGATAGGATCATTTTAATGCAAGATGGCATGCCTCTGCACATTGCAAATCCAATTAAGCAGCTGCTGAAGTGCCGTTTCAGAAATGCTACAATTATCAGCCACCATTTCCCTGCAGCCTCACTGTCCCAAGCACCTTATCTTAATCCGTGTGACTTCTGGGTGTGGGGCTATCTGAAAGATGTTGTGTTCAGTGTTCCAATTGCAAACTTAGCTGCATTGAAAGCTCGCATTGCGCAACACATTCTGAACATGACCCTGGAAACACTTCAATCAGTTGTGGAACATGCTGTTTGTCAATTTCAACTTGTTGCAGAAAATAGTGGACAGCATATTGTACATGTTTTGCTCCATTACATGGAAATTATGAATCCAATTAGATTTTGATTCATGCTTTTTATGTTGTTTTTTTCCTCAGGACAATTAAAAACCAATGTGATTGATACTTTTTATGTGAGTTTTGGCATCAGGACAATTAAAAACTGATTTTTCGCATGTGATGTGATATGACCTTGCCATGGTGGATGGGCTTATGTAACTAACACTGTCACCCCTGTACACCCATGCACACTGAGTAGTAAAGTTTGTTTAACATCAAACCTATACCTTAGGCATTGTTGTATGATTCATTTGTCATTTGTAGTTGACCGCTATTAAATTATGATGCTCACAGTGCCATCTATTGCTATGCTACATTTTGTAACTATTTATTTTTTTCTGCTGTACTTGTTCCTCCTCCTCTGATAATATTCTGTGGCAATTTGACATCATTCTGACCAGTGGTGTTATTTCTACAGCAGTTTGAAAGTTTAACTTTAATTATAATCACCCTTTACATCTCTCTTGTAGAGACACTCTGTATACTCCTTCCACCTTTCTGCTTTCCCTTCTTTGCTTTGTACTGGTTTTCCATCTGAATTCTTTTCTCCAAATGTGTCTTCAGTTTTCCTGTACACAGTATCCATCTTACCTATAGTGTCATATGCTTCTACATCCTTACATTTGTCCACTAGCCAGTCCTGCTTAGCCATTTTGCACTTCCTGTTGATCTCATTTTTTAGATTTTTGTATTCCCTTTTGCCTGCTTCATTTATTGCATTTTTATATTTCCTCCTTTCATCAACTAAATTCAATATCTCTTGTGTTGCCCACAACCAGTAATGATAATCCCAATTTGAGTTACATACCAAAATGTCATCTACATAGATAGCTAATTTAGATCTGAGTTCTTCATCCATTACACTGTCCAGTTCTCTAATAAATTCAGCCAATTACACAGTTACACCAAATGGTACAACCTTGTACTGATAATACAAGAAAGTAGTATATTTTCTTAATTCTGGTGACAGAGGTATTTGATGAAAACCTGATGTTAAATCTAGGGTACTCGTTAGCTTTACACTCTTGAATTTATACAAGAGTTCAGCCATATTTTCAGGGCAGTCATTTTCTCTTTGTATGTACATGCTCAACAGCTGAGAGTCCAGAACAATTCTAACAGCCTCACATCTATTAGAAATAATGACTATCGGATTGTTGTATTCAGTTTTACTCCTTTGTATAATCCCAAATCTTTCAATTTTTTGTAACTCTTTTTCTACTGCTTCTCTCTTAGAAATTGGAACATCATATGGTTTTTGAAAAAAATGAGGTATGAGGTTTCATCCTAAGTTCACATTCAGAATCCTTAACTAAGCATGGTACATCAGTAAAAACATCACAATACACTCATAAAGTAAGGATTTAAGTTCACTTTTCTGTCCATCATCCAAACCATTTGCATTTGTGACTTTTTCATTAACAGTCTGTCTAACTTTCTGTTCAATGCAAGTTAATTTATTTTCCTTGCCTCTTAATAGTGTGCCTTCTTCCTGCAAGAAAGGTGTTTGTACAATTTTATCATTATGGCTTAAAATAAACAGAGATTTCTTTTTCCATTTAATTACTGCATCTGTTTTATGTAGCCAATCAACTGCTAAAATTACATGCTCATTCAAATCCAGTATGACAAGAAACCCATGGGTAAATGGAGCATCACTAATTTGGAAAGATATGTAAGCCTAGACTTTAATTAGGTTACTGTATTTACCAGTTGCTCCTCTAACCTTGACTCCCACACAAGGTGCTTCTAAATAGTAAGGATTTTGTCCGAGTTCTTTACTAAAAGTTTCTGAAATGCCTGAGATATGACTACCACTATCCAAAAGGCACCCCCCTTCCCAGTTACAATTTTTTAGATTAATGTAAGGAATTTTGATCTTATCATGGTTATTATGGTCAACAGGTTCAGTAAGTAAGTCTTGTTCTATTTCATCTACGTTATTCATGTCAGCCTCCTTATTTATTAACTGGATAGCTGTCAGATTGCTAAGTTTACTTACTTTCTTACTGTTACTGTCTACTTCACATAAATTGAGGATCCCCTCTCTCATTTCCTTATCATAACAGTGAGTTTTGTTCTGTACTTTGCTGCATTTTCCCTCAACATCACTTAAGCCTTGAGCATGGCTGAGCAATTGTAATATTTCAGGTTTTAGATAACTTAAATGTTCTGCAAAAACCTCCTTTGTACCATTAAGTTCAATTAATTCTGAAAATTCTCCATCATTATCATCACAACACAACTTCTATTTTTCCTATAAATAAACAAAATATTTCACATCCCCAACACTATCATCATTAGCTTCTATCTAATTATAGTCACTAATAGTACAATCAGCATCATCAACATCTGCATAATTCTCAACATCATTATCAATACCACCATCATTTACAGAACTGTAAATTACACTATTACCCTTGGTATTATTATTCTCTTTCAACTCAAATAGTTTTTCAAGAATATTATTTTCACTACAGCTACTATGCTCATTCACAGGCTCCTGATTAACCAGATTTTCTAAATCTCCACTCTCCAGACAAAACTCATTGTTTACCTCCTTTGAATGATTCATGTTATGCCCTTGCCAAAACTTGTACCAATACCTTTCATCTACTAATATGTTATTTACCTGAAAAATATTCCTATTTTGAACCTGTCTTATTTTTTGTCTATTTTCACACTGGGTTGTATTGGGTCCTTACCTTGTCATATTGGATATTACTCAGATTGTGAACCGCCAACCGAGAGGATTTCAGTTTAACCTATCACCCCTACTATCATTAAATCTCATATGTGGAGGGACTGGTTATTATTTATCCACTGACCCCCTCTATTTTCAAAATTCCTATCACCATTCCTGTTCCCAGAGTTTCTATTCTCATAAAACTGTTGGTCCCCACAGTTTGGTCTTACATCCTGATAATTTCTAAAATTATTTGGATTCCTGCCATTTCTCCCCAGGGTGCTGTTGTAATGCTGTTGGTTAAAACTGTCATTATTATTTTTATTTCTATTATTACTGAGATTACTCCAGTTTGGCCTTCTGAAATCAATACTACATTGTCCAAACCTGTTATACGCCCTGCCCAACTTTTCTACATATTTTAAGAACTGGTCTACAGAATCATCTGGCCCATAAACTAACTCCATTTGAATTCTTTCTGGTAGCCTTCTCATAAGTGCTTCTATTTGAGTTAATTCATTGAAAGGTTGGTCTAAGTGTGCAAGTTTCATAATCTGGTCTTTGCAAAACTCTTTCATACCCCTTCTCTGCTTCCTGCAAATCAGACCATTTAAAAACTCACTCTTTATCCTTCCTTGCCTGTTCAGTGTCACACCACAACGTTTTCAAGAAACACTTTTCAAATTCATCTATGGATAAATTGCTACAGTCAAGTAGGTTGGCCTATGACAAGGCTTTGTCCTCTAATGATCATTTAATGAACTTAATTTTTATTTCATCACTTATACCAGGGAGAAAACTATCACAGAAATGTTGTATAAAATCACCTGGATGGAAATGTTTGTCACCAGGGAAGCACTTCAGTAGCATAGTAGGAAAGTTTGGGTGTCCTACATTACAGATTGTTTTTAGATAAGCCCCATCTTGTAACTGTTGTACTTGTTTTTTGATAATAGTGACATCACTATATAAGTCTGATACATTTGAATCTGTTGTCTGTGCTGTCTTCTGAACTTTTTCATCTACATCTGAGGCAACACTGTCTCTTTTTTTCATTTAGCTTGTTTATAAAGGTTACAGCTTGTTTACTAGCGTCTCCAACAGCATCTTCACATCTAACTTCAACAGCATCTATCTCAGATCTGATATCCTTGTCTAATTCCTCTCTTTTATCTCTAAAGATTGTGTTTTGGACTCTGAAGACTCTACCATCCCATCTACTTTTTTCACACGTTCATCTGTAGCTTTCACTTGAGAAAATACACCAACTAAGTCTTTTTTAACATTTGAAATTTGCGCATTAAGCTCTGCTTTAATGAGATTACATTCTGAGACTATTGACTTTTCAAGTTTTCATTATTTTTTACAGTTTTCTTCAAGTTTTTCACTATTTTCTTTCATTGATGACATTAATTCACTAAACATGTCTTTTAAATTTAATTGTTTGGGTTTCTCACTCAACATTGTTTCCCTTATGTATGACTGTTCTTGTTTCTCATGGTTTGGACTCGAATCTAACACACTACTGTCTAAGAATCCCGGGTCTCCACTGACTCCATTTAACTGCTTACATTGACTATTGTCTAATACATCCTGAAACATGTCTTTATTGGCTATGTCCTGTTTAAAGTCACTAGCTGAAGCTGGTAGGTTTGGCATATTTATTTCATTGTTTTGACCACGTTCTTTTTTTTTGTAAATTTGTTAATAAATTATCAATGCAAGAAAAGACAGGTCAAAATATTCACACATCACTGCACTGAGAAAATACAAAAATAAAAGTTTTAATTGGTACTTAGCTTATTACTGTCCTGGATTGGGCAGGTAGCATCAACTTGAGTAATAATGCTCCAACCTTCTTCAACCATGTATGTCCATAGTGTTGCATCATTCCAAAAGTTCTCCACATGTAGTATGTCAAGCTATATTTGGTTTAAAATCTTTCCACTTTTGCAACGCAATTTTATGTTTTTTGGTCATCTGAAACATAAACACTGTCAAAAATCCAAATGTACAAGTATCCTGGTCACAATGGCACCACTTTAACGACCATCTTGTTTCTTCAGCATCTCCTTAAATCTGTTGCTTGAATTTCTTCTGTCTGGAGGCCAGGTTATCTTGTAGGTCTGGAAGCCTTATTGTTTGATGTGTTTGTAGAATAATGTAGATGACAAAATTGATTCGTACATGATTTTCGTATTTAATAGTCCTGGATGCCTTGCTGCCATAAATTTACAATGTTCACTCAGTGAAATACATTCCATTTGTAGGCAACTCCAGACAACTTTACATTTCTCCTTCTTTCTTTCCTGCCACACACACATGCAAGCCAACTGCACCCAGTTAACATTGTTCCAAAGAACATCAGGAAAGATGTATTCATGCTAAGATCGAAACATAGAACATAGAACATTAAATTGAAAATAATTTACAAAAAATGAAATTTACTCAACATCACAATAGAACAATTATGATTACATATATTTACAGAAAAAATATATCTTTTTGTACTACAGTAATGTTAAGAAATTTGTTTGTTAAATCACAAGGGTTAATTGTGTTAGCATGATATATACTACTATACAGTCAGAGTTTAAAACATTTTGAATAGGACCGAAAAAAGGATATGATCATAAATTTGAGAATATACATGGTCCAAATAGCTTATTGCACATTACAACCTTTGCAGTACCAGCACAATGAGGCCGATTTGGTCAAGGTTATAAGGCCAGATCTGTCAATCATCTGGACTGTTGCCCCTGTAACTACTGAAAAGGCTGCTGCCCTCTTCATGAACCACATGTTCATCTGGCCTCTCAACAGATACCCCTATGTTGTAGTTGCCCCTATGGTATGGCTATCTGTATCACTGAGGCACACAAGCCACGCCACCAGTGGCAAGGTCCATAGTTCATGGGGTGGGAAGAGGGGGGGGGGGAGGGGGGGGGGGAGAGCATTAACATGAAGAATATTCAATGGTTCACAGGGGGGGGGGGGCAGATCATTAACATAAAGAGTATCAGTTTGTATAAATTTTATTGACATGCTGCTGCACTGCCCAGCCATATTATTCTGTTAAAGTTTTTAAACACTTTTCATTCCTTATGTTAATGATCTAATGAATGAAAAGTGTTTAAAAATTTTAACAGAATGATATGGATGGGCAGTGCTGTAGCATGTCAATGAAATTAACACAAACTGATAATGATAGTAACTCTATATCAGTCATGCTTCTTTTGCATGATTTGAAACACAGCATTTTATTTTGAGGCCAACTAATTTAAAGTGTTACCTCGATTGGGATTAAAATTTGATCGTAGTGATTGGTATACATTCCTATATGTGAATATTCATCTCTCGTGGTGATGTTGTTTGACTGCAGGCCTATGCTTGTTGCCAAGTAACTTAAGTTGTTTTTAAATGAATCAGGGGACACTGTCATCAGGGCTGTAATGCACTATGCAGTCAGGCTGCAGCAGCCAATAACTCAGTGATGGTTCATTGTAGTCCACACACTAGGCAGTTAGGATTTCCTGGCTGCAGTAGCCATCAGAACATATCGGATTGCAAGGCAGCCTGCTGGCCCCACACAATGAGTTGGGAGCAACGTGTCTCATAGAGGCCGTATGTGGTTGCCTTCAGTCTCTATGCACTTGTTGAGGCAACCAGACCTTGTCTACATCATGAAACAAAATTGGTGATGACTCTCAATTGCTTGTAGGATCTGGGGGAAGATTCCAGTTGTGGAGGGATATGCAGTGTATCTACAAATTTATAGCCATCTCTATTTCGCACAGAACCATGTAAAACACAGGATGCTTTTACTACGGCAATTGCCAATTCTTCTCCAACATCCATTGGACAATGAAAAATTTGCAATTTATTTGCCACAGAGCCAAATGTGCATTCCACAAACTGCCTAGACTGAGACATTAATCAGTTAAAGATTCTTTTTCTGTTTGTTAAACTCCTTCCTCCATATGGATGCATTAAAATTTCAGATATACCAAGTACCTCATCTCGAACAATGATGTACGGCATCGGTACTCCATCGTCTGATATGGATCATAACTCTGGTATTTGTAAATTTTTATTTATGAGTTTTACGTGCAAGATTGATTGCTTAAAAATAGATAAGTCCCTACAATTTCTGTATACTCCAACATCTATGTATGTGATATAAGGTATTTGACTGGTCAGGATGATGGTGGGTGGGCGTGAGGGTCTTAAGGCAAGCTGGTGATCAACATTTGAACACAGTCAAATAATTTACTTTAACTTTTATTAGAAACTCGTTTCATACATACTCAGAAGTGGTCAGTGTCCTCGCAGCCTACTGACCCGAACGTGACATGGAAGCCCGGTGTCTGACGACGCAGCAGGGTGTCTGATGACAACAGCCACCCGGTCGACAGAAATACTCACTTTTATTCTGTGTTGCTAGCTGACTCGCGCGGGCAGGAACCCGGCAATGCGGAATCAGCGGTGACGGAAATATGTGTACCGCACTGGAGGGTGAACGATCTCTTGCCTACTTCACCCGTTCCCTTACAACACGCTCCCGATTAAAATTGAGCTACCTGGTGGCTCATTAACAGTCCTCTACCAAATAACTTCTAATAACCTTAGGCTTAATTCACAATAGGTGCCAAGTCAAATACAATGTCACTGGCAGTAATGCGTTTGAGCTCTGCAGGTGCAGAGGGCCTTGACTGCTTTAATACATAAAAACCAAAGGTGATCAAACATAACAAAATTATTGCAAAAGTTGTAGTTAGTCCAATGGAAAGCTTTAAAGTAATGGTACTCTGAGTAGCTTGTTGATACTGGTTAATACTGTTAAAAGCATGAATCAAATTCAAATCTCTGCCACTATTACCTATGGATTGAACTAATTGGTTGTACAGTTCGCCTGTCCCCCTACATATACCTCCCGAGGAGATCAAACATATAAAATTAGAGAGATTCGAGCATGCACGGAGGCTTTCCGGCAGTCGTTCTTCCCGCGAACCATACACAACTGGAATCGGAAAGGGAGGTAATGACAGTGGCATGTAAAGTGCCCTCTGCCACACACCGTTGGGTGGTTTGCGGAGTATGAATGTAGATGTAGATGTAGAAATTAAAGTTGAATGAATTCATTGACTCAAATAAGTAAGTATTATTGTGGAATACAGTAGAAATGGGAGTTACAGATAACTTGCCTTCTTCATACAAGGTGCCTTGGGACATTTGGGGTACATGGAGAAGGTCACTAGACAGCTCACAGTTTTCTATGTCTACCACAAAACCACTACCTTGTATCTTTTGGGTAAAGTGGGAGAAGGACTTGCTACACATGAAGGTCAGGTCAATTGTTGAGTTGCAAGAGTAGATGATATCTTCTGCGAACTGTTGTAGGAAGGGTTGAGTGAGGGTTTTCAGGTTCCTGGGACAGTAGTTCCGGGGTTGAACATTCATGAAAAGATCTCTCTCACAGCTGTATACACGACTGAAAAAATATGATATTCGAAGGACAAACAAGTTTTTTTGTTTGCTCACATTCACGCAAAGTGCTCTGAGATAAAGCTAAGAAATATCTTTGGTCCTGACTAATTAAAAAGTACTCCCGCAGATGGTACTGAACATAGATATGGAGGGGTGCCCAAAATACTGGATAGGTATACACGAGGTAAACTTCAAAGTGATGTCTGGAGTCTGATAAGGGAATGGTGACAATTAGAGCCAATTCATTGTCCATCATGATTGCATCTACATCACTCAACTGGTAGTAGAAATACAAATTTTGCATATTGACAGGTAGGATCATAGTTGCAGGATTAGTTAGTTTCCTTTCCATAGCTGTTAGAAATGCCAAAAAATTTTTAGAATGCAGCAAAACACTGCTCAAATGATTAACTGAGCTAGTTTCAATGGCCTGCCTCAGATTAGAAGCATCTAGCCGTGCATTTGACAAACTATCGGTAATCCTAAACAACAAAGTATTTAATTCTACATTGGCATTCAAGATATTGACTTCGTTCCATAATTCCCTTTGGACTCTTGTAGTCTCATTGTATAGATCCCTAAAATGAGCTATGAACTGCTTAACAACTTTACCAATGAACATGGTATTATTAGTGATTGTCTGCTGCATATCGCGTAGTATCACTAAATGTTCAGAGAGTTCTTTAGCATTGGAATGTTCTTCTTCCCCTAGCTGCTCTAACTTGTTACTCACGTCAACTAAGTCCCTGTTAGTTAATGTTCCAAAGACAGTTCTGAGTATATTGCCACCAAACTCAAACCAAGCCTGCTTACGTCTAACAAGATTATTGTGGGGTAAAAGATTTAAAAAGCAATCAATTTCCCTTCTATACACGGTAAAGGCTACCTTGACTTGGTTTTTGGCCATAACCCAACTATGGTACCATGACAGTGCTGGATCCCATATTGTATGGTTGACTGGAATTGCCTCAATAAGGTTCATGCGTTCACTTATGTTCTGAAACTGCTCTTCTACCTCACTTAGGTTATACTTCAAAATAATCTTAAAATTACCACTATCTACTACCATACTAGTTTGTGGTTCGAAAAGAACACCAGATTGATGCGGAAGGATTCTAAAAGACAAACAAAACCTAAAATGAAAGCAAGTGATCAAAGCAAAAACAATCATTATCCTTAAATTTAACATAATGAAGGCAAGAAGTTAGTCTTCTGCAATAAGAACAATGTAAACACTGACTCAGTTGGTTGTTACCAGAATAACACACTTCCACTTCTGCACGTACGCAATTAGACACTGCACACTGCTGTAAATGACGTGTACCCACTTAGCACACGCTTAGCGTTGTCTTGGCCTTAGCAGATACCTTGACGAGGGCGAGCTTGGGGCCGCACCGGGGCATGTTCGGCAGCCACCTGGCTCCTCAGCATCGAACTGTGGATCTTGGCGTCGATGGCACACCGGCTGGTTACTGTCGGGAGTGCTCTGCGGATGTCTCAGCTGCTTCCGGGGTCTGCCTTGGGTTCGTTCTACTGGTTCATCAGCTGGTTCCAGTGCTGGATTCCTCAAATATGGCTTTACATGGTTCACGTGCACTATGATGGTGGCAATTGGCCTTTTAATGTGACGGGGGAGATAATTTCAAGGACCTTATATGGCCTTTTCCAATGCAATTTAAATTTCTTAACGTGACCCTTCTTCAACACAGGGTTACTCAAATAGACTAATTCTCCAATGCAATACTTAGGTACGACTGTTCCTTTTTTCAGTAATTGAGTCATTGGCCGTTCTGTCAGCATACCCCTTAATAAATCGTCTGTAGTAGTTCGTTGTGCCTAAAAAAGACTGTAGCTCTTTCACATTCATCGGTTCAGGATAGTTCTTCACAGCTTCCACCAATTTAAAATTAGATTTTACTCCTTCTGCGGTTATCCTGTGTCCCAAATACTCCACTTCAGGTACAGCAAAATGACACTTTGACATAGACAAGGAAAAATTTGCTCTGCGTAGTCTCTCAAAAACAGCTGTCAATCCTTCAGCTTGTTGTTGCATGTCCTGACTGAAGATAGTAACATTGTCGAGGTAAACCAGACTTTGTGTGGGGGTTAGTGCTCTGAGGACTGTATCCATCAGACGTTGAAATGTTGCTGGCGCATTCCATAGACCAAAAGGAAGACGGCTATACTTGTAGACACCTGTAGGCGTAATAAACAATGTTTTAGCCCGATTGTCTGGATGTACAGTAAGTTGATTATACCCACTGGTTAGGTCACAAACAGAAAAGATTTTGCACGAACCAAGATAATCCAATGATTGTACAAGATCCGGTAATGGATGAATATCCGGTAACGTCACAGCATTCAGCTTCCGGTATTCAACACAGAATCAGTACTTCTGTTCTCCTGTAGGCGATTTCCTTTTTACAATCACGATGGGGGAGGCCCAGGCTGGATCAGACGGCTCTCAATGTTCAATAAATCCGGCTTCCAGTTGTTCTTTAATCATCTTGTCGACTAAGGCTTGTTGACTATAAGGAATTCTGTATGGTAGTTGAGCGATGGGTGCTGCTCCTCGGGTATGTATTCTATGTTGAACTAATGGAGTTGCTGGAAGATTATCCCGCTCACGGAAGAGATCCGAGTAGCTAAGTAGCACTGGTAAAATTATTTCCCGATCCTCCGGCGATAAATGGTTTAATTTAGTAACCAGCTCTTGTTTGATTGATCCACGTGCTTCAATAGTTGCCTCTCCTGTAATGACATTTGGTGGACCATAAGTTGCTACTTGTACATCTTTCTCCTTGGTAGGGATTTCTATCATGTCTTGTGGATCTAGGTTTGATACTGTTGCCACAGTAGTTCCGCGTGGTAATTCTGCTTCCGCATTACTCATGTTAGCAATGTTCACTGGAGCTCGCAGTTTCCCATTTGGTTCATCCTCAATAACACTGACAGTTCTTGCTACATAACAATGCTTCTGGTCTAGCAAGTCACCATTTACTGATGGCTCTGTTAACAACAAATTACTTCCTCAGCACTTTGGTATCTTCACATCGATATACAGTGTTTTTCCTGTTCCCGGGGGTATGCGCTCACTTTCAGTCAAATGTACATCTACTTGGAACGGTATGCTTGTGCCGCTACTCGATTTGTCCATAACATCAGCGCCACTAACATTCTTTAGAGTCTGACTCTTAGAGTTCCCATTGCAGCCATAATCATTATGACCGAATTGGATTTCTCTCTTTGCTACATCGATCTGAGCATGGTTAGCTGACAGGAAATCCAACCCTAGTATACCTTCATAGCATTTCTCTCTACTTCTTATCACTTGCATTCCGGCCTCATATTCATCTTGGCCTATCACGAAGTTAATCACAACTTCTCCATAATTGTGCACCTGGTTGCTATTTAACCCTTTTATGGTACAAATCGGCTGCCTCCAGCTTCTCTCTTTAGCTGCATGGCACCACATTAGAGAAATTTGAGCCCCTGTATCAACCAGAAAATGGACATTCTGTCCACGGTAATTTGCATTAACAAGCAGGCCTTCAGAACTGTCATTCGTGGAGCTCACAGTAACTGTTGCTTCTTGGGGGCGGAAGTAGTGGTGGCCCTCCTGTCCCCTCTGTCGTTTAACGTACTCCTTGCATTCCTTCCTCTACAGTTCTGTGCTATGTAGCCTTCCCTTTCACAAATGAAACACCAAATCTTCTTCCCACGAGTATTGGCCGCCTATTGCTCGTTGCCACGATAACTGGTTCCTGAATAAGCTTCGAACACATGCCGATCCGGTTTGTGGTCCACTTGAGGTCTCCGTAGCTCTTCCACAGATCGAACTGCCATCTGTATGGCTTCTTCAAATGTCTCACAACATGCCAATCTGACTGCACAACCGACTTCACACTGTAACCCATTCAAAAACGCATCTAATGCCCTTTGTCCTGCTTCAAACAATTTTTCCTCATTGTGCAAATCGTTCTCGCTGAGCTCATACGTATTAGCATTAACTTTTCTAATGCGATCAGCAAAATGCTCAATAGATTCTCCGTCCAATATACCCATGTTGTGCAGTTGTTCCCTGTAAAATCTTGCTGTCTTCTTCCCTTTGTACCGTTGCACCAGTGTCTGCTTAAAACATCATAGGTAGCTGCTCGAGTGCACATCACACGTAACAAAATCGAGTGCATCATCTTGAATTTGCAATTTCGCCACGGTTACTTAATCTGAATCACTCCAGGATCCTAAACTTGCTGCGTTTTCCAGTTTACTAAAAAACACGTGAATATCCTCATCAGACTTCCCACGAAAGACTGGAACTGTGGGGATCAAAGAAAAATTTTTAACTACTGCTGAATCTGTTGTACTTCCATCGGCTACATTCCAAACTCTACTATTCACTTGTCCCACATCCCTTCTACTTTCTGCATCTGTTTTCAATCGCTGAATTTCTTCTCATAACTGTGCTATAACAGTCTTCAAATCTTGTTGTGCCTCTGCCATACTGAATAACCCGGTCACTCTATTTATTTAAAAATTTGCCATCATTGCCGTTCGCATGCACATCAACCAAAGCCAGTATCTGCTGCAGTCCTACCTTCAATGCTGTGTCTCGTTGCGTTGCATTGTCTGCAAAGATGTGCTCCGACGGAGGATGGTATCTGCCTTGTGCTGCTTCCACATACGGATACGAAACACGAACTTCGCGAACAATGCCAATCACCGCTATACCCTATTGGAAGACTGTGGGTATTCTTCCCTCCCCAGGAAAGGATTTCCAGAGGATCCCACTTCTGACACCATTTTATAAGGTATTTGACTGATATGGATGATGGTGGGTGGGCGTGAGGGTCTTAGGGCGAGCCGGTGATCAGCATTTAAACACGGTCGAATAATTTACTTTAACTTTTATTAAAAACTCGTTACATACATACTCAGAAGCGGTCAGTGTCCTCGCAGCCTACCGACCCGAACGCGACGCGGAAGCTCGGTGTCTGACAATGCAGCAGGGTGTCTGATGACAACAGCCGCCCGGCCGACAGAAAGACTCACTTTTATTCTGTGTTGCTAGCTGACTCACGCGGGCAGCGACCCGGCAATGCGGAATCAGTGGTGACGGAAATATGTGTACCGCGCTGGAGGGTGAACGATCGCTTGCCTACTTCACCTGTTCCCTTACAGTGAACTTATAATCCACATTGCATATAACAAATAAAATGATGTAAAAATAATTTTTATAATTGTAGTAAAGTGAGCCAGAATAATTTACGAGACAAAAGGTAAACAATTACAGCATTTTTCACATCCATCTTGTTTGGCTGATCACTCCCGACTGACGATTAGTTGACTGCTAAAGGCTTCACTCTTTGGATCTGGATGAGCTGCTCCTGAGAGAGCTTATGCTGGGAGATACTTTTTCCTGATGCAGATTTAAATACTTTGACTAACCAGAAAAAGATGCCACACTTTTATGCCGTATGTACCTCTTACATTAGTATAGCCATGGCCAAAAGGCCATGAACAGTTCCAATTATTCATTTCTTCCATAATACATTTTCTGCGTGTGGTTCCATGCAATATTTTAAAATAACTATCACTGAATAAAATCAATGTTCCAGCCATTGTTACAGTGGCATTTCACTGAGTGTATTGGTGTTTCCTGTTGTCGAGGGTCCATTATGTTTCATCATGTCCTTACTGCTGAACATGGCATTACATCAAAATTTTAAAAACTATTGATATTAGTGGTCCACTGTGATGGAAGGAGTGGGAAACTTTATTAGATTGGTTTCTTGTGGTGGAAGGATTGCAGATATGCTGTTATCTATTGTGCCTTACAGTAAGAGCCATTGTAGCACTCATTGGGGGTGTAGATTCTTGTTTTCCTCCTGCAGAACATCCATTGTACAACTGCAGTTTCTTACTGATTATTGTGTCAAGTTATTTATGTGGTCTGTTGTGTTCTGATGGTTGGCAGTCAGGACAGAGCAAGCCTATAGCTATCCTCTATATTTAAATTATTGATATTTCAGTGTCCTCTGTGATCATGTGCGGCATCAACCCTTGCTGCTTGGGAAGTCATCATTTTTGTTTCTCCTTTATCTAGCATCAGCATACTGCACATACACTTTGTTTGAGTAAGTATTGTTTAAAGAGGTGTATTGTACTGATGTTTTATAGTATTTGATCTGATGAGGACAGTTAGCCGAAAAACATTATCAAATTAGAAAGAATTAAGAGTGGCCAAGACTTAAGAATTTTGTGTGTATCAGGCTCTCCATTTATTGTACAGTGTTTCTGATTTAGCTGACTACGTATTGTGATTACAGAATTTCCAGTAATGTAACATTAGATGTTCAGTTCCTTACTTAAAACTGAGGGAACTGAAAACCATCATTTTTCATGGAAAAAAATGCTTGACAGAATAACAGTCACTTAGAAAATGCCAAATGACATGTTCCTGTTCTTTTTTATCTTTATCAGTGTTGTTCTTGACATTGGCCACCTGCTGTACATGTGCAAGCCTCAGACAGTAAAAATTATGATGAACTTCAGTTAATATGTACAGAACAGGTCATATGGTATGCTAATACACCAGACTTCATTTAATCAGTGTACAGTAGAACCCATAGTGATTGAAAACAAATGTGTGCAATAGACCAAATGTTGCATTTTTTAATTCATTTATTTTTATGTGACTGCTGTCACTGTTTTGGCTACTATTTAGTCAGATGTGTATAGTGCTACTTCTTTTCCAAACTAAACACCTGAATGAATTTCATAATTTCCAAATAATAATAATAAATTAATTACTTAATAATAAGCTACTCTATATTAATCCATTGTCTGGTTCACATTAATGTGCCAAAAAGGCAGTAACTGAAAGCAGATGCCATAGTAAAATAGGAGATTAAAAGAATTGTGTGAACCTTGCATACATAGTCCAGAAAGAGTGACATTTGTCAATAAAAATATCCTCATGAAATTGAATGTTGACATATGCACTAACAGTGCTTAGACTTGTAAAACAATTCAGTGATAAATCAGAAATTGTACATCACATTGCACAGTCCAGCCGAAAAAATAAAAAACACATTCAAATAGATTATTATTATTGTTAATAAACAATATAGAGAAAAGGGTAGATTGCTATTCACTGTAAAGATTACACACTGTGTTGCAAACAGGCACAATGAAGAGACTATTACATGTTTTGCTTTTGGCCAAAACCTTCTTCAGGAAAGGAAACACAGTCACATTCATTCACATAAGCAAGCACACCTCATGCACACATGACTGCAACCTCCAGCAGCTTTGGTCAGAATGCAACTGCCACTGTAGCGGTTCGCCTACTTTGTTTCTTTGTTTGTTGTCCTCGGTGTTGATGTACTGCATTGCTACAGTGGCTGAAAAATGGGGTTTGTAATTTGGACACTGACTACTGTAAATAATGTAGCTGACAGATGCACAGTTATGTTTGACAGTCTTTTACTTTCACTGTTCACAACATAACCCCCCCCCCCCCCCCCCCCCACCTCTCCCAATATTACACAGTTATAGGTGGCCAGTGCTCTATTGCTCTAACTTCCCATAAGCCTCATTAATAGGCCTATTGGTGTAGCACTTATTTCACTGTTAAGTTGATGCATTGTTGTCATTCTAACCAACACAGGTTCCTCGTTTGAAGCTCTGCTGTGTACTGACTGTCACATGACCAAAATTGGGGCCCTTATATATCATCACAATAATAGGTGCTGAAACTACATACTGTTCGAAGTTGAATATATAGAAATTTTAATTAAGACTTAACTCATTAAGTTAACTGAATACATCGAAAAATTCCATCTTTTTAACTGTTTCTTCTACTACAAGAGTTAGGCCAAATTATTTGTTTAAATGATGAAATTAACAAATATTGTTACACAAACAATACTTTTGACAAAACTGTTAATTACTTTGGAATTTATTAAGGGCTGGCTTTGCTAACATGTTTTTGAAGAGAGTCAAATAGATCCTTTAAGAATACCATTAGTTGTTTCTCCAGATGTTTATAATTAGTACAGAATTTATATTTGTTTATATGTCAACAATGGAATTTAAGTTATGAAACAATTACTGATTTAACCTATAACAAAAGATACTAACTACGAATAGTTAAAATAAATTAGGAAATCAATTACATACATAAAACTAAGCACAAAATTTGATCTGCTGTTATATTCTTTAAAACTGAGGGCCAACCTTTCTCTTTTATGAAAACGCAGATTATACTCATGTATGTTCATGGCAATTAGTTCAAAAATGAAAAAATGAATTTTAAGGAGGCAGATGGCAAAACAAGAGGGGAAGTAAAAGTATCCCAGCATGCAGCTGTCAATTCAAATAAGTACATCTACATCTACATTTATACTCCGCAAGCCACCCAACGGTGTGTGGCGGAGGGCACTTTACGTGCCACTGTCTTTACCTCCCTTTCCTGTTCCAGTCGCGTATGGTTTGCGGGAAGAACGACTGTCTGAAAGCCTCCGTGCGCACTCTAATCTCTCTAATTTTACATTCGTGATCTCCTCGGGAGGTATAAGTAGGGGGAAGCAATATATTCAATACCTCATCCAGAAACGCACCCTCTCGAAACCTGGCGAGCAAGCTACACCACGATGCAGAGCGCCTCTCTTGCAGAGTCTGTCACTTGAGTTTGTTAAACATCTCCGTAACGCTATCACGGTTACCAAATAACCCTGTGACGAAACGCGCCGCTCTTCTTTGGATCTTCTCTATCTCCTCTGTCAAACCGATCTGGTACGGATCCCACACTGATGAGCAATACTCAAGTATAGGTCGAACGAGTGTTTTGTAAGCCACCTCCTTTGTTGATGGACTACATTTTCTAAGGACTCTCCCAATAAATCTCAACCTGGTACCCGCCTTACCAACAATTAATTTTATATGATCATTCCACTTCAAATCGTTCTGCACGCATACTCCCACATATTTTACAGAAGTAACTGCTACCAGTGTTTGTTCCGCTATCATATAATCATACAATAAAGGATCCTTCTTTCTATGTATTCGCAATACATTACATTTGTCTGTGTTAAGGGTCAGTTGCCACTCCCTGCACCAAGTGCCTATCCACTGCAGATCTTCCTGCATTTCGCTACAATTTTCTAATGCTGCAACTTCTCTGTATACTACAGCATCATCTGCAAAAAGCCGCATGTGACTTCCGACACTATCTACTAGGTCATTTATATATATTGTGAAAAGCAATGGTCCCATAACACTCCCCTGTGGCATGCCAGAGGTTACTTTAATGTCTGTAGACATCTCTCCATTGATAACAACATGCTGTGTTCTGTTTGCTAAAAACTCTTCAATCCAGCCACACAGCTGGTCTGATATTCCGTAGGCTCTTACTTTGTTTATCAGGCGACAGTGCAGAACTGTATCGAACGCCTTCCGGAAGTTAAGAAAAATAGCATCTACCTGGGAGCCTGTATTTAATATTTTCTGGGTCTCATGAACAAATAAAGCGAGTTGGGTCTCACACGATCGCTGTTTCCGGAATCCATGTTGATTCCTACATAGTAGATTCTGGGTTTCCAAAAACGACATGATACTCGAGCAAAAAACATGTTCTAAAATTCTACAACAGATCGACGTCAGAGATATAGGTCTATAGTTTTGCGCATCTGCTCGATGACCCTTCTTGAAGACTGGGACTACCTGTGCTCTTTTCCAATCATTTGGAACCTTCCGTTCCTCTAGAGACTTGCGGTACATGGCTGTTAGAAGGGGGGCAAGTTCTTTCACGTACTCTGTGTAGAATCAAATTGGTATCCCGTCAGGTCCAGTGGACTTTCCTCTGTTGAGTGATTCCAGTTGCTTTTCTATTCCTTGGACACTTATTTCGATGTCAGCCATTTTTTTCGTTTGTGCGAGGATTTAGAGAAGGAACTGCAGTGCGGTCTTCCTCTGAGAAACAGCTTTGGAAAACGAACAACTTCAGTTGGAAAGACCACATAGATAATATTGTGGGGAAGGCGAGCCAAAGGTTGTGTTTCATTAGCAGGACACTTAGAAGATGCAACAAGTCCACTAAAGAGACAGCTTACACTACACTCGTTTGTCCTCTGTTAGAATATTGCTGCGCGGTGTGGGATCCTTACCAGGTGGGATTGATGGAGGACATCAAAAGGGTGCAAAAAAGGGCAGCTCATTTTGTATTATCACGTAATAGGGGAGAGAGTGTGGCAGATATGATACGCGAGTTGGGATGGAAGTCATTAAAGCAAAGACGTTTTTCTTCACGGTGAGATCTATTTATGAAATTTCAGTCACCAACTTTCTCTTCTGAATGCGAAAATATTTTGTTGAGCTCAACCTTCATAGGTAGGAATGATCATCAAAATAAAATAAGAGAAATCAGAGCTCGAACAGAAAGGTTTAGGTGTTCGTTTTTCCCGCATGCTGTTCGGGAATGGAATGGTAGAGAGATAGTATGATTGTGGTTCGATGAACCCTCTGCCAAACACTTAAATGTGAATTGCAGAGTAGTCATGTAGATGTAGATGTAGATGCTTCGTCACATCACACCCTCATTGAATTGACCAGATAGATATTGCAAACAGCTAACTGGGCAATTCAATGACCACAAATTACCCAGACAGTGGGTTAAAGTTCTACACACAAAAAATATTACATACAAAATCTTATCAAAAGTACAGTACAAATGTTTTTTCATATTTATACTTATATGAACTGGCCATATGAAAATCCTCATACAAAATACTTACATACAGTGTATTGTACATTTGCACAAAATATCTGCAAGTTATACTTTTAATAAAAATTAGGCATCTTCATCATAAATGATGTCCTTCTTGGGTAAACAAAGATTACATTCTAAGATCTGTATCACTTTATACATGTCCTGTCTTGCTTAAAAGAATAAATCCTCACGGGTTGCAGAAAGTTAAAATACACTGCGCATTGCAGTTCACTTTGTAGACAGAAAATTTAACTTGCTCAGTGTTTAGTGTTTTTCACAGGCACTTTCACCCTTTTAATGAACTTTAACACACTTTCTCACCAAGTTGTCCACGCCTTTAACAGGTTCAAGTGGCAGTTAGCAAAGAAATGCACTGCTATCAGTTCCCTTGGAGGTGGTTCTCCTCCACCACAGTACATGAAAAAACTAGACAAAATATCCTACTTTAGTACACTAACTTTTACAAGGTGTGCAACTTTGCTTTCACCATTTTTTCCCCAACATTTGAGGCTTTAATGAAACAAACTGGTTACAAATGTATCATTCAAAGTATATTCCATCACTGGCCACTACTTTCTCCCATATTTTGGGCAGTGTACAGATCCCACATCGAAAAAATTGTTCATATTTTGAAGCGATCCATGAATCGATACAATTTGTGACTTCTTCATGAGAGCGGAAGTGTTGGTCAGCCAGGCCATGCGCCATTGATCTAAACAGGTGATAGTCAGAGGGAGCAATGTCTGGAGAATGTGGTAGGTGGGGTAGGACTTCCCTTTTTAACATTTCCAAGTATGTTTTGACCTCTTTTGCTGCATGGGGTTGAGCATTGTCATGCTGCAAAATCACTTTATCATGCCTCTCGGTGTATTGCGGCCCTTTGTCTTTTAATGCTCTGCTCAAATGCATTAATTGTGTTTGATAACGAGCACCTGTGATTGTTTGACATGGTTTTAACACCTCATAGTACATGACGCCGAGCTGGTCTCACCAAATGCAGAGCATGATCTTGGAGCTGTGAATATTCAGTTTGGCTGTTGATATGGAATCATGGCCGGAATATCCCCATGATTTTTTGCATTTAGTGTTATCATAATAAACCCATTTTTCTTCCCCAGTCTCAATTTGATGCAGAAATCCCTTATGTTTTTGCCTCTGAAGCAACTGTTCAGAAACACACAAATGCTGTTCGATATCCCTTGGTTTCAGCTCACACGAGACCCAATTTCCTTCTTTCTGAATCATGCCCATAGCCTTGAGACATTTTGAAATTGTGTGCTGTGTCACTCCCACTAATCGTGCCAATTCTTCTTGAGTTACGGTGCATGGCGGAGGGTACCTCGTACCACAACTAGCATCTTCTCTCCCTGTTCCACTCCCAAACAGAACAAGGGAAAAATGGCTGCCTATATGCCTCTGTACGAGCCCTAATCTCTCTTATCTTATCTTTGTGGTCTTTCCGCGAAATGTAAGTTGGTGGCAGAAAAATTGTATTGCAGTCAGCCTCAAATGCTGGTTCTCTAAATTTCCTCAGTAGCAATTCACGAAAAGAATGCCTCCTTTCCTCTAGAGACTACCACCCGAGTTCCTGAAGCATTTCCGTAACACTCGCATGATGATCAAACCTACCAGTAACAAATCTAGCAGTCCGCCTCTGAATTGTCTTCCCTCAATCCTACCTGATAGGGATCCCAAACGCTCGAGCAGTGCTCAAGAATAGGCCGTATTAGTGTTTTATAAGCGGTCTCCTTTACAGATGAACCACATCTTCCCAAAATTCTACCAGTGAACCAAAGACGACTATCTGCCTTCCCCACAACTGCCATTACATGCTTGTCCCACTTCATATCGCTCTGCAATATTACGCCCAAATATTTAATCAACATGCTGGTTCTCTAAATTTCCTCAGTAGCAATTCACGAAAAGAATGCCTCCTTTCCTCTAGAGACTACCACCCGAGTTCCTGAAGCATTCAAACATTACAGGATTCTTTTTCCTATTCATCTACATTAATTTACATTTATCTATATTTAGAGTTAGCTGTCATTCTTTACACCAATCACAAATCCTGTCCAAGTCATCCTGTATCCTCCTACAGTCACTCAACGACGACACCTTCCCGTACACCACAAAATCATCAGCAAACAGCCGCACATTGCTATCCACCCTATCCAAAAGATCATTTATGTAGATAGAAAACAACAGTGGACCTATCTCACTTTCCTGGGGCACTCCAGATGATACCCTCACCTCCGATGAACACTCACCATCGAGGACAACGTACTGGGTTCTATTACTTAAGAAGTCTTCGAGCCACTCACATACTTGGGAACCAATACCGTATGTTTGTACCTTAGTTAGGAGTCTGCAGTGGGGCACCAAGTCAAACGCTTTCTGGAAGTCAAGGAATATGGCATCCGTCTGATACCCTTCATCCATGGTTCGCAAGATATCATGTGAAAAAAGGGCGAGTTGTGTTTCGCAGGAGCGATGCTTTCTAAAGCTGTGCTTATGCATGGACAGCAACTTCTTTGTCTCAAGGAAATTCATTATATTCGAACTGAGAATATGTTCGAGAATCCTGCAACAAACCGATGTTAAGGATATTAGTCTGTAATTTTGAGGATCTGTCCTTCTACCCTTCTTATATACATGCATCACCTGCGCTTTTTTCCAGTCACTCGGGACTTTATGTTGGACAAGAGATTCACGATAAATGCAAGTTAAGTAAGGAGCCAATGCAGTACTCTCTGTAAAACCAAATTGAAATCCCATCAGGACCTGGCGATTTATTTATTTTCAACCCAGTCAGCTGCTTCACAACTCCAGGGATGTCCATCACTATGTCCTTCATACGGGAATCTGTACGAGACTCAAACGGCGGTATGTTTGTACGATCCTCCTGCGTGAATGATTTCTGAACTGCTTTCGTTTTGCTTTCTTCTGTTGCCGGCCCAGACTGATCAGTGAGTGACTGGATGGAAGCCTTCAACCCACTTACCGATTTTATGTAAGACCAGAATTTTCTTGGGTTTTCAGCAAGATCTTTTGCTAAGGTATGACGGTGGTAGTGGTTGAATGCTTTGCGCATTGCTCTTTTTACAGCAGCACGAATCTCTACTAACTTTTGTCTGTCCTCATTCTCCCGATCTTTCTTGTACCGCGAGTGCAACTGCCTTTGCTTCCTGAGCATTCTCCGAATTGCGCTGTTAAACCACGGTGGGTCTTTTCCATCCGTAATCCACTTTTTCGGCACATACTTGTCCAATGCGTGATTTACAATGTGTTCAAAATTTGCCCATAATTCTTCCACATCCATCGTACCGGAAGTAAATGAAGTCGATTCATTTACAAAGTGGGATGCTAACAACTTCTTATCTGCTCATTCTAGTATGAATACTCTCCTAGCCTTCTTGACCGACTTTTTAACTTTCATAACCATAGTCATAATGACAACATCATGATCACTAATCCCTGTCTCAACACTGACACCATTGATGAGTTCTGGTCTGTTTGTGGCTACCAGATCTAAAATATTTCCATTACGTGTTGGCTGTCGATTTAGCTGCTCAAGACAGTTTTCAGATAATGTGTTCAAAAGTAATTCACACGACGATCACAGTATTTGATGGCAAAACCAGTAAAAATCCGTCACAACTTCAGAGAGCAGTGGAGCTTGACCAGAATCAATACATATTATAAATTTCTGTCTGTATGAAGGGCAATCTCAGGATCTATTGTAGGAATTTTTATACTAATTGCAATAATAGATAGATTGATTCTTGAGGAAAGTTTGTATGTATCTATATGTATTATAAAATAAAGTTATCCACCAGGTTTTTATGTCTGAATGTGAAGCCTAATCTCAGTAACTAGTATAGGTTTTATGGTACAGTTGTCACTAATATACTACTGTTTGTGAAAATTGCAACACCCAGAAGTGTGAAAATTGCAACACGCAGAAGGAATGGTCAGAATCACTACAAAATGAGAGGATGGAAGCATAATTAGTGATTAAAATTACAGAGGGCTATCATGCACATGAGCCCTGCAGTGGCCTCTTTTTCATGACCAGATGGATTTGTGTTACACTATGTCAATTGGTGCACGACCCAGCAGTGGCTTCTTTTGCATGACCTGGTGGATTTGTGTTACACTATGGTCAATTGGTGCACAGCCATCAAACATAGTGGAAACATGCAAGCAAGTGCCGGTATGCCTTGTCACCATTATAGGAGCTGTATCAACATGGTGGGAATGAGTTCAAATGGGGCAGAATGATTTGACTTGAGGAAATGGGTTTGTCGTACTGTGAGATTGCGGCTTATATAGGGCACACTGCTACAAGAGTGAAGTGTGTGGAACCAGTGGCTAGAAGAGGATTGTACACAGCAACAAGTTGGTACTGGACCTCACAATGTGATTGCAGAGCAAGATGACCACCATTTCCTGATACAATACAATACAATAAGGCAGTGCCTGTGTTATTTAGAATTGCGATGCAGTGTATGCATATCCAAAGGAACAGGCACTGTGATGACTACAGCTGTTATAAAATACATAAAATGTTTTCACAGTTCTGAGTATGGACAGCCATCAGTTGTATAATGGAATGATGACAGTGAAAATTTGAGCCAGACTGGGACTTGAACCTGGATTTCCCACTTAACTGTGAGCAGTCATCTTAACATTAGGCTATCATTAGATATCATTACTCATTGATAGCCTAATGTTAAGATGACCACTTGTGATAAGTGGGAAATCCAGGTTCCAGTCCCAGTCTGGCACAAAATTTCATTGTTGTCATTCCACTATACAGCTGATGGTTGTCCATATCCGCAACGGTAAATACATTTCATGACCAACATCTTGTCCACCTGGCTGTAACTGACAAAAACTTCATCCAGAGTGTTGGCACAACATTGGAGCACTGTAACAGGTGTGAATATGTTTACACTGGTGGTATGATACCATTTGCTGAGGACTCAACTACTGCTATGCATGATATTGCATTAGCTTCCACTGACAAGAAAGCACCAATGCTTCAGGTGTAATGAGCATTTGAATGGTTCACTGGCATCCTGAGTAACTAAATGTTGTATTTACCAAAGACAGTCAGACAGAGTTCATTGTTGAGTTGTATAACACACAAAAGCCATGTGTGATGGTTCAGGGCACCATTGGCTATGACATGTGATCTTATTACCTATCGAGGGCATTGTGAGCAGCAACCGCTACATCAGGGAGGTCACTGCTCCCCTGCAAGCAGCTCCACATGCCGTATTTCAAGAGGAAATGCCTAGTCACACATGACAAGGAATGTGCAAGCCTTCTTTGAAGAATGATGGGTACTACTGCTTCCATGGCATGCACATTTGCCTGACGTGTTACCTATCAAACATGTCTGGGATATGGTTGGTCAGCAGCTTGTTTGCTGTGATCCTCCTGCAGCTACTGTCGGTGCTTTGTGAACATACCTTTGAACAGTGTGGCAGTGTATTCCACAGCAGTATAGTCAGGCCCTGTTTGATTTAATGCCACAATGTCTAGAGGCTTTGATTGCAGCACTTGACGGCTCCACTCCTTACTGTATTCTCATGGTCAAAGTGCATTTATCCTTCTGATATTATAACCATATGTGTAATGTTATGTCTCTAATCTGTGGAATACATTTCATTGTAATCATGTGTATCCTTCTTTGTGTAGCAGTTTTCATAAACAATAGTAAAGAGAGACTGATCCACAAGAAAGAGTTGTGTATATCTGTACATATTATGAATTAAAGTCCCCTGGCATATTTTTCTGTGTTTATATGACGGCCAGTCCAAGGATCTGCTGTAGGGATTTTTCACTAATAGAGAGACTGATTCAATAGGAAGATCTGTGTGTGTGTTGTTACATATTATGAACAAGTGGTTCAGCCATAGATACCTAGTGCTAGACATGTGAAGCCATGGTATGTAGCTAGTAACTTATAAATTAATGTCAATGACATAGATCACTAGCCAAAACAAGAACCTTGTCTTGTGCGTACACAAAATGGCAACCATGTTACAGTATTGTCAACATTCATAATGAGAACTGGCTTACTAAGTGACCTATTGCATGTGTCCTGACAGAACTGCTAATTGTACTTTAAAAAGAAAATTTATTTGCTTGGATAACATCAGAATTGTAAGACTTATGTCACATTTTATGGTAAATAAATAGGACTAAAACATGAGAGGAGAACACAAATCCAAGAAGAATGGATGAGTGGAAGTACTGCAGTTATATGTGCAACAATTAGTTTTGGAATGGGGGTGGACAAGGCATCTGTCAGGTAAGATTTCTTTCCATGGTCATAAGATATTACATTTGAATTTTTATGAGTGGAAGTAATAGGGATGTTAGAACCTTAGAGACAGGAGTGAGAGGGTAAAATTTTTTGTAGTTTGTGGCTCTGAACTGGTGACTGCCTTATACTATGAAAAGCCTTGTTATACAGTAGCATAAATTTGAAACAACTCATAACACTCTCTCTTTATCTCTTCTAGGATGCTAATTTTGATCATTTTCCAGCAGAGAAAGCAGCAAGAAAACCTGCTGTACTGCAGCACATGATAGTGGTCATATCCAAATAATTTGGGTAGCATTGCAAGTTCATGTAGTAGTAGCAGTGGTAGTAGTAGTTTTATTTATCCATAGATATCTTTTAGGTGGATATTGGATATGTCTTGGTATTAAAATTTAAGAACAACAAAAATAAAATAATTCACATCTACAGAAATTTACAGACTTACAGGTCTGGAATGACAAGGATGGGACAGTTAGTCAGCCGTGATCTTATCTACAGCTAAATAGATACCCCACAAGCCACTTTACTGTGAATTGTGCACAATATGTTTTACCACTACTAGTCATTTCCTTTCCTACTCCACTCACAAATAGAGTGAGGAAAAACAACAGTCTATATGCCTCCATGTAAGCCCTAATTTCTGATATCTTTTCTTTATAGTTCTTATGGGAAATGTATGTTGCTGCAACAGAATTTTTCTGCAGTCAGCTTCAGATGCCAGTACTTTAAATTTTCTCAATAGTGTTGCTCATAATGGTTGTTACGTTCCCTACAGGGATTCCTATTTGAGTTCCCAAAACGTCTCCATGAAACTTAGGTGTTGTTTGAAACTACCAGTAACAGGCTTGCCTCTGAATTGCCTCAGTGTGTTCCTTTAATCTGACATGGTGCATTTTATATCCTGTGTGTTGTAGAAAGACTGTTTATTGTCATTTGTTCTGGTGTGTACACTAAACCACAGGAAAACAAACCACATTCCTACAAGTCTGCCATAGACTGGGTTTATGAAGTGAATGAACCATTAACAAGTCTGGGATGTACCAAAGCCAGTGTAGAAATACAACAGTTTCATATCAGTAACCATGCAAGACCAGAAAACAAACTGAGTCAACTTGGCTGTTCAGTGTCATGATATTAGGAGCTACAAAGTACAGCAAGCAATTATTTCCAACTTAGCCCAGGCCACAGGCTCAGTGGCAAACAGTTGCCTGGGTGGCACCATGTGATGTGCATATCTCAGCCGTGGCTTGCATTATGACGGCAGCCCACAGCTGCAGTTCACAGCCTTAGTACCTCTGACATGTCCATGTCCCTGCTGGGTGGAGAATCTATCACTGTCAAATAAAAAGGCATGGATCTCAAACACTCGAGCAGTATATACTAAGAAGGTATCTGTTCTTTCAGACATGTCCGAAAGAACAGATACCATCAGTGACCATGCAGCTCGTTAGAATGAAATTACAATTAAATGAACACCCTTAGCTGCTTACTGGCATTGACATATGTCAACGGGGACAGATGAAAATGTGTGCACCGACCGGGACTCGAATCTGGGATCTCCTGCTTACATGGCAGATGCTCTATCCATTGGAGCCTCCGAGGACACAGAGGATAGCGCTAGCGCAACTGCAGGGATTTATCTCTGGCACGACTCCTGTGAAAACCCACATTCTCAACGTATTGTCCTGCACTACATTCGTAGTGCTCCCACCCATTATAGTCATTACTCGTGGCGCGTTGCCGATTTCCCGTAAGAGTTCGGGCACTGGTTTTGCATTTGCACAGAAGAAGTAGATGGTATCTGTTCTTTCGGACATGTCTGAAAGAACAGATACCATCGGCGACCATGCAGATCACTAGTATATATATAGTCAAGGCTCACTGGCCACTTGACCATCTTCTTCTTCTGTGCGAATGCACAAACAGTGCCCAAAACTCTTACGGGAATCGGCAAAGCGCCGCGAGTAATGAGTATAATGGGGCGGGGGCACTACGAATGTAGTGTGGGACAATACGTTGAGAATGTGGGTTTTGCAGGAGGTGTGCCAGAGACAAATCCCTGCAGTCACGCTATCCTCTGTGTCCTCGGTGGCTCAGATGGATAGAGCGTCTGCCATGTAAGCAGGAGATCCTGGGTTCGAGTCCTGGTCGGGACACACATTTTCATCTGTCCCCGTTGACGTATGTCAACACCAGTAAGCAGCTAAAGGGTGTTCATTTCATTGTAATTTCACACGTGCAGTACTCAACAATAGGTCACACTAGGATCCTATATGCAGTGTCTTTCACAGATGAACTTTACTTTTCCAAAATTCTTCCAATAAACTTTAAGTTGACCATTCAAATTTCCTATGATAATCTTCACATGCTTGTCCATTTTATATTGCTTTACAGTGTTATGCTCAGATATTTAAACAATGCAGTTGTTTCAAGCAAGACACTACTAATGATGTATTCAAACATTATGGGTTTGTTTTCCCTATCATCTGCATTAATTTACATTTTTATACATTTAGAGCTAGCAGCCATTCATCTCACCAACTACAAATATTGTCTAAGTCATCTTGTATCCGCCCGCCTGGTTGGCCGTGCGGTCTAATGCATGGCTCTCCGGGCGGGAAGGAGCGCCTGGTCCCCGGCACGAATCCGCCCGGCGGATTTGTGTCGGGGTCCGGTGAACTGGCCAGTCTGTGGATGGTTTTTAGGCAGTTTTCCATCTGCCTCGGTGAATACGGGCTGGTTCCCCTTGTTCCTCCTCAGTTACACTATGTCAGCGATTGCTGCGCAAACAAGTTCTCCACATATGCGTACACCACCATTACTCTACTACACAAACATAGGGGTTACACTCGTCTGGTCTGAGACGTTCCCTGGGGTTCCACCTGAGGCTGAACCACACAATAACCCTGGGTTTGGTGTGGGGCGGTGGAGGGGTGAAGTGGACTGCCGTAGTCATCGTGCGGTTGTGGGCCACTGCGGCTGTGGCGAGGATGGAGCCTCTCCGTCGTTTATAGGTCCCCAGTTAACATACAATACAATACAATACATCTTGTATCCTCCTACAGTCGCTCAGAGACAACACTTTCTTGTTCATGATAGTGTCATCAGCAAATAGCCACAGATTTTTGGCCACCTTGCCCAGCAGATCATTTATGTATATAGAAAATAATAGCGGTCCTGTCACACTTCCCTGGGGCACTACCGATGATACCCTTGCCCTGATGAACACTTTCCATTGAGGACAATGTACTGAGTTCTATTATTTAAGAAGTCTTCAAGCCACTCACATGCCTGGGAATCTATTCATATGCTCATACTTTAGTTAACAGTCATCAGTGGGGCAATGTGTCAAGTGATTTTCAGTAATCTACAAAAAAGGATTTTATTCTGCCAGTTGCCCTTTATCCATAACTCACAGTATATCAAGTGAGGAAAGGGCAAACCGAGTTTTGCATGAGTGATGATTTCTAAAACTGTGCTTATTCGTGCACAGAAGCTTTTCTGCCTCAAGGAAGTTTGTTATTTTCAAACTCAGAACATGTTAAAGAATTCTGCAGCAAACCGACATTAAGGATTTTGGTCTGTAATTTTGTGGGTCTATTGTTTTACCATTCTTATATACAGGAACAATCTTGTGTTTTTTTCCAATTACTTGGGTCTTTGAACTCAGTGAGATATTCGTGATAACGCGAGCTAAGTACAGAGCCAATGCTGTAGACTACTCTTCATAAAACTGAATTGGTATTCCATCCAGGTCTGGTGACATAATTGTTTTCAACTCTTCCAGTTGTTTCTGTATACCAGAGATGCCTATTACAGTGTCGTCCATACAGGTGTCTGTGTGACTGTCAAACAATGGTATGTTTGTACTATTCTCCTACATGAATGATTTCTTAAACACAAAATTTAAAACTTCAGTATTATGATAAGGAAAGCTGCTAGTCACCATATAGCGGAGATGCCTAGTCGCAGATAGGCACAACAAAAAGACCCCCACAATTATAGCTTTTGGCCATTAAGGCCTTCGTCAACAATACCCCCCCCCCCCCCCCCCCCACACACACACACACACAGATGAAAACACACACACACACACACACACACAGTGTGGTTTTAGTGGCCTGAGACTGCAGTCATGTGTGTGAGTTGCATTTATGTCAGTGTGTGTGTATGTGTGTGTATTGCTGATGGAGGTCTTAATGGCCGAAAGCTATAATTGTGAGAGTCTTTTTGTTGTGCATATCTGCCACTCAGCACCTCCTCTATATGGTGAATAGCAACTTTCCTTTTCATAATATTGTTACATTCCATCCTGAATTTTCCATTGTTGAAATGTAAAACTTCGGATTACCTTGTGCTATGTGGTATTGCCACACAAGAATGGCAACAAGTGATTCGATTGAAGCCTTAGAACTGCTTAGTGATTTTACATAGGACCAGAATTTTCTTGGGTTCTCAGCCAGGTCTTTTGCTAAGGTAAGGCAGTTGTATTTGTAGGCTTTGCGCATGGATCTTTTTGCAGACAAATTAATCTCTACTAACCTTTGTCTTTTGTCATTTACGTGTTCTCTTTTGAACCAAGAGTGCAACAGCCTTTACTTCCTCGGCATTTACTAAATCTCGTTGTTAAACAACAGTGGGCCTTTTCTGTCCTTAAACCATTTACTAGGCATATATGTCTCCAGAACATAATTTACAGCCTATTAATGCTTAGCCCATAATTCCTCTACATCTATCATAGTGGAACTAAATGATGTGAATTTATTGTCTAAATGAGATGCTAACAACTGCTTATCTGCTCTTTCTAGCAGAAACTCTCTCGTAGCCTTCTTGGCTGAATTATTTACTTTAGTAACCGTAGTTGCTGTGATGAACAGTCATCCCCATCTCTATACTGATGCTGTTGATAAGGTCAGGCCTGTTGGTAGCTACGAGGTCTAAAATATTTTTATTGTGTGTGGCCTGCTGAATTACCTACTCAAGACAGTGTTTGGAAAAGTGTTCAAAAGTACTTGCAAGACTGTCTGTCTGTACCCCCCGCAATAAATCCATAGATGTCCTAGTCAGTAATCGGTAGGCTAAAGTTGCCTATGACTATTATTGCATGGACTGGGTATTTATATGCTACTGGCCATAGACTTTCTTTGAATGACTCTAAAACTGTCACAGTGGAATCAGGTGGTTGGTATAAATGTTCAGCAGTAAGCTTGATTTCACTTAGATCTGTTATATGTGACCAGATAACTTCACTGTCACTCGGTTTTGAACTCAACAGAGACAATATTTTTTTTCAACTGCAATGAATACTTCCCCTCTGAGGGCATCTAATTTATCTTTCTGATATACACTGAAGAGCCAAAGAAACTAGTACATGTGCCTAATATCATGTAGAGCTACTGTGAGCAAGCAGAAGTGCCACAACACGATGTGGCATGTACTCAACTAATGTCTGAAGTAGTGCTGGAGGGAATTGACACCATGAATCATGCAGGGATGTCCATAAATCTGTAAGAGTACCGGAGATCTCTTGACACCATGAATCCTGCAGGGCTGTCCATAAATCTGTAAGAGTACTGGAGATCTCTTCTGAGCAGCATGTTGTAAGGAATCCCAGATATGCTCGATACTGTTCATGTCTGGGGAGCCTGGAGGCCAGTGGAAGTGTTTAAACTCAGAAGAGTGTTCCTGGAGCCACTCTGTAGCAATTCTGGACATGTGACCTGCTGGAATTGTCCAAGTCTGTCGGAATGCACAATGGATATGAATGGATGCAGGTGGTCAGACAAGATGCTTACATATGTGTCACCTGTCAGAATCATACCTAGACATATCAGGGGTCCAATAACACTCCACCTGCACACGTCCCGCACCATTACAGAGCCTCCACCAGCTTGAACAGTCCCCTGACTGACATGCAGGGTCCATGGATTCATGGGGTTGTTTCCCTAACTGTTCATGTCCATCCACTCACGATACAGTTGCTTATTCACAATGTGAATGGCCAAATGGCCAGTCTCTACCTTGGCACTCTGCCTTGAGCAGTGCATACACATTACCACCCGCCACTCACCCTGCTGTGAGGCCGAATCCACCACATCGAGTACACTAGGAGGTGCCTTGGCAGCAGAGCCCACGGGTGGAACAAGCAACACCAGAGGTGTCCCTTGCAGTGCACCACATTCTCCGCCACCACTACACCCCAAAAGGCAGCAGCCTGAAGGTGGATGATCATATGTTAATGTGCATTCAGCTGTTTGCGAACTGCAGCCAGATCCTTCTGCATCTGCACACAGGGATGCTGATGCCGTCATGAGCTGTCTAGCTGGGTGTTCAGAAGAAATGAAAAGTGTGCTACAGATTTCCTGAATTTACACTAACAGCTAAAAAATCATGAGACTAAAACTTCTAAATAGAAAACGTACACAAAACTTAAGAAATATATTTCCAGGAAAACACAGAAACAGTTAAACATGTAACTTTCCACAGTGGAGATGTGTAACAGGTGACAACTGGGGCCTGACCTATAGTAGGAACCATCCTGACATTTGCCAGAAATAATTTAGGGAAACCACAGAAGACCTAAACGAGGATTTCTGGATAAATATTGGAGCTTCCAACCTCCTGAACACAAGGTGGCTCTTTTTAAAACAGTTATACCTCATTGAGTTTACCCATTGGTGTACAATACTGTCTTATAAATAAGTTATTTAATAATAATAAAAGGCTAAACACTGCTCATTTATTTCTCACTCCTAGTCGCTGTATAACGAGTAAGATGTTGAACTCAGAAAGAGGATAAGAAGTTAGTCTTATACATTTCGTAGCTTTGCGAGTAAATTTTTCCAGGAAAGGAAAAAAAAGTAGTGTGAAACTGTTATGTGGAATGTTAGACGTTTTGTTATTGTTATTATTATTTGTGTTACATTTTTACCAAACTCTACTCTGTGTTATCTATGTAATCCTTCAACTTATAGAATGTTTGGGTTAACAGGTAGTTTTTAACTGCATTTTTAAGTAAGCTTGTTTTAGCAATTTCTTTAATAGCCTTTGATAATTTATTGTCCAGTTTTATTCCTTGATAGAAAAAGCTGTTTTGAGTTTTATGTTTACTCTTTCTTGGTAAATGTAAGTTCATTCTAGCTTTTATTCCATTGTCATGGGTAGTGCTGTTTGTGCTGTAATTACCGATGTTATTTTTGATATGTCCAGTTTGGTAAATGTATTTTCATTGTGCAGTTAAAATCCCCAGTGTTTTGAACGGATCTTTACAATGAGATTGACTACTATTCTTGGATATTATTTTTATTGCCCTTTTGTGCACATTGAAACTGTGTTCATATTTTGTAGATTTGATCCATGGGAAAGGAAGCCATAGCAGAGAATTTAGTGTACATATGAATAGTGTATATTTAAAAGATATTGGCTGTTACACACTGATAACAGGGTTCCAAGGGCATAATATGCTGATGACATTCAGTTTGCTAGTATCTTTGTGTGTTCACACCACTTCAGCTGAGAATCAATATTCATTCTTAGGAATTTTTCTTTTGTACACAGTCTGTGGAGATGCATCTAAATTTAATTTTATAATGTCACTTTCTCTCTTCAAATTGAAATTCATGGTATTTGTTTTCTTCATATTTGATGTCACTTTATTGCATATTGACCAATTGTAAACTTCCTTGAGGATTTCATTTGCTTTTCCCACTAAGTGTTTTCATATTCTCAGTGGCTATAATATAGCTGTCATCAGTAAAGAGAATTCTTTCCTCGTGGCTAACACTACCGGGAAAGTCGGTGGTACATATCAGGAAAAGGATTTGTCCTAATGTGCTACTCGTAGGAGCTTCTATATTAATGTGTCTTGGCTCTCATAAATGTTTTACTAAAACTTAAGATGTATTTGTGTTATGTGTCATCTCCACACTTCGTACCCTATCTGCAAGGTGTGATCTGAATCAGTCATTAGCTACCCCTTTTCCTAATGCCTCTAGCTTATTTAGTAGGATTGTAGGGTCAACAGTACCAAAAGCCTTAGAAAGATGTAAAAATATGCCTGTGACCCACTTATCTTTGTCAAGAGCATCCAGTACCACTATGGCTGATTCTGTACTTCTAGTACTTTGGAAACCAACCTGTGATTCATTTAACTGGTTGTATTTATTCTTCTTAACCTGCCTTTCGTAGCTGAGTCTATTATTACTGAGAATGGTTACAGCAGGGAAGTGGGCTGGTAATTTTCTATGTCTTCTGTATTACCTTTCTTTAACAGAGGTAAACTCTTGCCTGTTCTAAATACTCTGGAAATTTTCAAGGTGCGTAGGACTCATTTATTATCCTTCTTTAAGGGAGCTTGTATACTCTCTAGGTACTTCTTCAGTACACACATTTTTTATTTTTTTAGTTTTTATGCAGTTTTAGTGACTTAGTGCTCTGTGGTTGGTAGCAATCTCATTGTACTTAGTGCATAATTATTTTCAGATGTTATATTTCATTCTGGGAAATTTTGCTGTAACTCAGTGCAATACTATTCATGTAGTTTGCTATGTGTTGTGGATCATTTATTACTTTATCTCTCTCACTTATCAGTATGTTGTTATGCCTTTGTTTGTCTCTCCTTATTTTTTTTTTTCCTGACGTACCAGACTACTTACCTTTTGTTCTGTGCATTGTACATTATTTTGTAATGAAATGGCTTTTTTGCAGGAATCAGCACCTTTCTATAAATCTTTTTGTACCTATAATATAAATTTAAGAACTCTGGCTCATTATGATTCTTTTCATGGAACTGAGGAGGTTTTGTAAGGACTTTTTAATACATGCTGTTATCCATTTGTTTTGTGAGACATTGATACTGATTTGAGGTACTTTTGGAAATGTCTTTTCAAAGTCCATTTTAAATGATATTGAGAATTCATGCCAGCTTTGGTTTGTAGTTCTTTTTGAAAAATCTTGTTGTTTGATTTACGACGAACACCTTTTGGAAGCTTGTAATTTAGGGAACTCTTCCATACTCAATTTTCTATTATTTGGCAGAAGTATTCTGATAGTCTTAAGATCTTTTATGGCTACATCACATTTTTCCCTGTCCATATTTGTAGCCATATGGTCAATTAATGATGCAGTAATTGTAGTAACCCTTGCTGCACTATTGACCAACAAAGACATGTCAATACCCTGAAGGATATTAAAGAGTTTTTGTGTGTCCATCCTAGTGCCAGGTGGTCTGGGGGCTACGGCCGTTCACTATTGTAAGGAAATGAAACACGTACAACTGTCCTTATGTTGTCATTTATTGTGTAGGTATCAGTTTTGGTACTTCAGTGCACCATCTTCAGGCCTGAAGATGGTGCACTGAAGTGCTAAAACTGGTAGCTACTCAATAAATGACAACATAACGAAGATTGTTAGTGTTTCATTTCCTTACGATATTAATGAGGGTGCTAGTAGTTTCATTTATGATATTTAAGTTTATGTTTATGTCGCCACACAAAATTATGTTGACATTTGTAATTGAGATTTTATCTAGAACTTCTGTTAACCTATTGAAAAATGTGTGCACATTACCACTGGGAGATAAACACATACACAAAATGATTAATTTCTTGATGTTATCGAGCCCTATTAATTCAATGGCTGATATTGCAAAGTGTTTGTCTTCACTTACTGTACTAAGATCATGTCTTGATTTGAACTGTGTTCCTTTTCTGACATAAATACATGATCCTCTGCCTGTCGTAGTTCTACAAGAAGAGCCTGTCTTTTCATACAGTGATAATACTACATATTGGATTTCTATGTCTCTACACTAGTGCTTAGTGATGCAAATTACTGAGCAGTTTAAAGATGGGAGCTCAACTTCAAATTATTTTATTTTATTTGTTATTGATTGCATGTTTTGATGAAGGGTTGTTAAGACTGTGAAATGTCTAGTGTTGCTTTGTCCAATGATTTCTTTTTCTTTATGACATGTACTATGGGCTTTTTTTTTTTTTGGTATGTTTGAACATATCTTGTGAGTGATTGTTTCAGAAATTTTTAAAGTGTTGGAAATACTATTTAGGCAGGAACCTATTGTCTGAATTTATCCTAAGAAAGACCTTCTTCTCCTACCTGTGACACCAGGTATTTGAGCACATGTGGCCTGGATCCACACCTACACTATCAAAAATCAGCTGTACCAACGTTTCCTTCCCAGTTCCACTTAGGTGTAGGCCATGCCTAGTTAAACCACATCTATTGATATTCCCGACAGGCACCAGAGAAACAGGTGCAAAATTGATTGCAATCAATGCCAACTCTGACCCCAATTTAATCCACCTCAGAGTTCCATTAAAATGTGGATGATCATGATGCTGGAACAACTCAATAAAGTTTACGTTGGTGCCATGAATTAGGGAAACTATCTTGTCCAAGTCACCACCCACGTCAGATGCCTGCCCAATCCCTGTCCAAACTGTTTTTTGGACCACCCACTATTACTACACAGTCCTCTTTTGAGAAATCCTTACACAAAAACCCTAAGTCCTCTAACACTTGACTTAGCCCTGTATTCGGTTTGAGAATGCTGGTGCCTGGTACACTGCCCCTAAACTTTCCAGTAACTAAGGGCCTACACCTTGCCCATGGCTACTACCTCCATCTACATCACTTCAGCAATTCACACACTAAATAGCCTGGCAGAGGGTCCTTCAAACCACCTTCAGACTAATTCTCTAAAACGTCCGTAAGAAAAATGAACATCTAAATCTATCTGCACAAGTTCCAATTTTTCTTATTTTACTACAATGATCATTTCTCCCTGTGTAGGTTGGCAACAATAAAATATTTTCACATTCAGAGGAGAAAGTTTGTAATTGAAATTTCATGAAAAGATCTTGCCACAACTTGCTTATCATATCTGTGACACTTTCTCCTCTATTTTGTGATAGTAAAAAATTATCTGCTCTTCTTTGGATTGTTTTGATGTCCTCCATCAATCCTGTCTGGTAAGAATCCCATACCACACAGCAGTACTCTAGCAGAGGATGAACAGGCATAGTGTAGGCAGTCTGTTTGTCTGCATCTCGTGGTCATGCGGTAGCGTTCTCGCTTCCCACGCCCGGGTTCCCGGGTTCGATTCCCGGCGGGGTCAGGGATTTTCTCTGCCTTGTGATGACTGGGTGTTGTGTGATGTCCTTAGGTTAGTTAGGTTTAAGTAGTTCTAAGTTCTAGGGGACTGATGACCATAGATGTTAAGTCCCATAGTGCTCAGAGCCATTTGAGCAGTCTGTTTAGTAGACCTGTTTCATCTTCTAAGTGTTCTGTCAATAAAACATAGCCTTTGATTTGCCTTCCCCTCAACATTATCTAAGTGTTTGTTCAAGTATAAGTTGTTTGTAATTAAAACTCCTAGGTATTTAGTTAAATTGGCAGCCCTTGAATTTGTGTGATTTAACATATATCCAAAATTTAATGGATTTCTTTTCATACCCATGTGGATGACCTCACACTTTTCCTTGCTCAGAGGCAATTTCCACTTTTCGCAGCATACATATGCAGCAGCAGCACTTTCTTCGCCCTAACACTTTGGTCATTCCTAGGCTTTCTAACATAGCTTGAAGTGTGCTGCACATTTCCTACCCTAGCCCTGCCTGAGGCTCTTCTCCATTTAACTCTTTCAGTTTCAGATGCCTGTTTTTAGTGTTGATAGTAAAAATATCAGATCGTGTCTTCTTTCTCCATACCTTCCTACCAACAGCCAGTTCCCAACCTCCCCCCCCCCCCCAATCACCCTTGATCCTGATCTGTTCATTCCTTGCTTACTTGATCTATGCCTGAAGGGCACAATTTTTTTTTCCCTGTCCCTGCATCTCCCCCAGTGAAAATATTTCTTACAAGATTGGCAACAAATCCCCCTACTCATTACTCAATAACATCCCCAACATTTGCCGCACGTGGTCAGTTTCAAAAGAAGAATTAAGTTTAATTTTACAGAATGTATCAAGTTTATCAAGGACATGAGATTTGCTGTATGTAAATGAAAACAACACTAGAAGTGTTTTGTGCTGTTGCTGCTGTTTTTGTACTATTTAGAGATGTAATGATGGAAAAATGAACTAGTAGTTTCTTTGTTTGTAGAGAATTCGTGCTACTAGGATTGTTTAGGTAGGTTTCTAAATGTTTATGACTTTGAAAATTTAGGCCTCGATTGCATTTACCTAACTAGTTAACAATACAAAATGTGTTGAGAAATATGATGTAGAAATGTCTCATCACACTTATATGATGAGAATAGACACTACTGAAGCTATGCCTTGTTTTAATGGAATTTAAACTATTAAGAAAACTGAAATAGAACTTTCAGTGTTTATGTCATGCAGAATTTCAGCCTACTTCATGACTGTCAGTATTTTAAATAACAATAGTTGGTTTTGAGCAAAAGCACAATAGGAACACTAAATATTCACTTGCATAACAAGAACAGACACTACAGGAAGTATAGAAAACAAAATAAATTTAGGTTTAATGCTATTTACTCTTAAATAAGTACTTTTTGTAGAGGAAGTATACCTATGTATCTCATTCAGTGGCCATCTTGACATGTTCGGACTGCATTTGTTTGAACTAGCTTATCCTCAAGCTCATTCTTCAATGTGATAATATGTGGAAGTGAACATGCTCTATGTGTTGTCTCATGTTTATTATCTCACATTTGTTTTGTTCATAGTTGTTGAAAATTATACTCAGTACAGCTGCCACTTCAAGGTGTACATATGCCACTACTTTAGGGGAAACAATAACAAAAAATAAACAATATCTGATACATCATTACTCTGCAACTCACACTTAAAAGTTTGACAGAGGATTCGTAGGACCATTTTCAGACTTTTTCTATACTGTTCTGCCCTTGAATAGCACATGGGGAAGAGGAACACACAAAGCTTACCATGCCAACTCAATCATTTCTCCCTGTATTGGTGAGAGTCAACATAATATTATTTCATGTGGAGAAGAGAGTTTTTGAATGTGAATTCATGACAAGATTTTGCTGCAGCAAAAAATGTCTTTGTTGTAACGAGTGCCACCTCAACTTGCATGTTGCTGCCCTTCTTTGAACATTATTGATTCCCTCCATCAGTCCTATCTAGCTAGGATCCAGTACCACACAGAAATACTCCTGAACAGAAAAGCATAGTGTAGATAGTCTGTTTAGTGTTCTGCCAATAAAATGCAGTCTTTGATTTGCCTTCCCTAAAATTTTCTGTGTGATGTTTCTATTTTAGGTTGTTCATAATTGTAATGTATAGGTCTTTAGTTTAATCAGCAGCTATAAACTTCAGGTGATTTATCACATAACCAAAATTTAATGGAATTCTTTTAGTGGAGAACCTCACACCTATTACGGTTCAGGGTCAGTTGCCACTTTCCACACCATGCAGATATGTTGTCTAAATCATTTTGTAATTTGTTTTAATATTATGGTGACTTTCCTAGATGGTAAATGAAAGCATAATCTGCAGACAGTCTAACAGGGCTGCCCAGATTGCCTCATAAATTGTTAATTTATATTAAGAACAGCAGAAAGCATACAATACTTCTTTAGGGAACCCCAGATACAACTTGATTAGTAATTGCTTGTGAGGAGCTATTTCAGAAACTTTGTGACAATCTAGAAATATGAAATGAACATGTGATCTTCTGTCAATAGCACTCATTTTGCCAGTGGATTGTTTTCTTTGAGTATTTCATGATGTTGGAACACAGTGTATGTTCCAGAATCTGAATTACAAATCAGTGTCAATGATATGGTTCTATAATTCAACAGATTACTTCTGTTTCATTTCTTTTGCATTGGTGTGACTAGTGCAGCTTTCCAGTCTTTAGGTACAGATCTTTTGTTGAGTGAGTGGTTGTATATGAATGATAAAAATAGAGATCTTTCATCAGCATACTCTGAAAGGAACCTAACTGATACAGAATCTGTAACAGAAGAGTTCCTTTTATTAACTGACTTCAGTTGCATTGCTACACCAATGTATCTACTTTCAAACTACTCATGTTGGCAACTGTTTTTTGTTTGAATGCTAGAATATTTACTGCATTTTCTTTGGTGAAGGAATTTTGGAAAACCACATTGAGTAACTCCACTGTATTGATTTTATTGTCTGTAAAATTACCAGTGCTATCACACTATGAAGGTATTGATTGTGTCTTGCTGCTGGTATCCTTTACATACAAGAAGAATCATATTGAATTTTGTTCCCAATTTCGGAAACTATTAAAAGCATCTCACATTGATGTCTGTGCTAAGTTATGACCATGTGTAAACCATCTCCAGTCTTGGAGATTTTCTGTTCTGTTAAATCGGGCATACTTTTTTCATTGTTTTTGTAACAGAGTCCTGACATGTTTTGTGTACCAAGGAGGACCTGTTCCATTTCTTATTAATTTACTTTATTTAAAACTGTCAGGTATTTAGTCTTGCTACATTGCTCTTATGGTCACTATTGCTCAGGTTGTCATTGTGGTCTTCACTCCAAAGATAGCTTTGATGCTGATTGCCATGATAGTCTATTCTATATGTTTATAAACATATAAACATATGCATGCTTTGTCATCTCTGCATAGCTACTGCAACCTAAATCCAATTTGGACCTGCCTACTGCAGTGCAGTCTTAGTCTCCCTCCACTATTTTTATCTCCTGCACTTCCCACCATTACCAAAATGGTGATTACTTGATGCCTCAGAATGTATCCTATCCACCAATGCCTTTTATTCAAGTTGCACAACAGATTTCTTTTCTCCGAATCCAATTCAATACTTCTTCATCAGCTAGCTGATCCATTTATCTAATCTTCTGAATACTTGTGAAGCATCACATTTCAAAAGCTTCTATTCTCTTTTTGTTAGATCTGTTTATCTTCTATGGGTTTTACTTCCATTCAGATACCTTTAAAACAGACTGCCTAACCCTTAAATTGATGTTACATGTTAACAAATTCCTCTTTAGGCTGTCATCAGTTACTTTGCTGCCCACATAGCAAAACTAATCTAGTACTTTTAGTGTCTCATTTCCTATCCTAATTCTGTCAGTATTGCCTAATTTAATTTGATTACATTCTATTGTGTTCATTTTACTGTTCTTGATATTCATCTGATAACATATTTGCAAGGTACTATTCCTTCTGTCCAAATGTTCTTCCAAGATTTTTTCTGTCTCAGACAGAATTATGATGTCTTCAGCAAACCTCAGAGTGTTTATCTCTTCTTACAGAACTTTAATTCTCTTTCCAAATTTGTCCTTGGTTTCCTTCAATGCTTGCTCATTGTACAGACTGGATAACGTTGGGTATACCCTGTCGCTCTCGCCACTTACCTACTCCTTTCCTACTGTGTCC
The DNA here is from genome assembly GCF_023864345.2 of Schistocerca serialis cubense. Classification (NCBI taxonomy): domain Eukaryota; kingdom Metazoa; phylum Arthropoda; class Insecta; order Orthoptera; family Acrididae; genus Schistocerca; species Schistocerca serialis. Next base: position 162,662,452 of record NC_064640.1, read on the forward strand.
TTCAACTGTTATAATTGCTATCTGGTTTCTGTACAAGCTCCCCCACATTCATTCCCCTTGCCTGAATTCCTACTAGTTACACTTTCGTGCTCTGATTTCGGGCTAACTGGCTCACTTCGGTGTTCATAATTACACATACTAGGTGATTGTTTTATATTCACGAGATCTACAAGTGGAGCTTGAATTTCAGATTCAAACACTATCTCAACATTTGCGCCGGCACTTCTCTGATCTGAGATGGTTCCCTCTGCTATGGTGATGCCGTTGGTTGTAGTGGAAGTTGACACTGAAGACTGACCTGGAATACTTGAAGACGCTGCCATGGTACTGCTGTTGAACTGCGTCCGCCACCAGAAAAAACTGCCTGATGTAACTGTAGCTGCTGCCGATGACTGCACGTTCCAACCGTCTCAGATACTGCTGTCCGTTAAATGCGCTAACCACTACTGTTCCCTGCACTCAACTTATTTAGACTCTGAGCCCCCATGCAAATTGTCTTTAACGTGATAGATTAGGACCTCTTATTGATAGCATGTGTTAGTTGTGAAAATTATTGCATAATTTCACTGTTTCCAGACACCTATTTGGAAAAAAAAACTTATCTCACACTGTGTTTTGTGAGAGGTTCACCCTACAGAAATCTCTACTGGTTTTGCAAAGGTTTTTGCACATCACATAGTATGCTGAATAACAGAGAGCAAAGAAATTACCACTTTGCAGGGCACAAATCCCGGATGAGCCCCCAATTGCGGGCTTTCAAAAAAAGGACTAAAGATGAGTGAAATGAGGTGGTGTTGTGCTGGCCCTCAACTACGAACCCTCTGACTCAAAAATTGCAATGTTAAAAGTTTTGGCTGGTTTCATTGTCTAGGGGCTGGGATACGTAGTTGCCACATCACAGGACAAATACTGCTGAGTCTACAGTATATGATAAGAATACACACATGAATCGAATGGTCGAGAGCTTCTATCACTCGGAAATTGCGAATTATGAATGTAACATATACATTTATAAATGAAAGATTGCAATTAAATAAAATCTGCAGGTACTATCTTAACAACTTTAAATGATGAGTACAATATTAGGAGTCCTTTTGAGAATGCGGTATATTTCTGCAAAACACTTATTGGTGTCGATGGTCCAGCAATTAAATAAAATATAAGCTGAATAACAGGGAAACAATACATTCCTACTGCATGTAATTAGTTATGAACAACAACATAGCTTGCAAGATATTCACTTCTTAATGCACACTACGTCTTACCTGTAGAAGCCACGGAAATCTCACAAGTGCACAAGTCGGCACTCGAAAGTATTTCTATCTGCCGTGACCACGCGCAAACTGCTCCACACTCTTCAAGTCTCTACCTCGCGACTGTTGTGTCCAGCACTTCCCGTCCTGTACCTGTACCATCCAGAACTGCCCCACTGCCAGAACTACCCGTGTCCTCCTCTCCCGAACTCGCTTCCATCCAGTCTTCCCATTCACGAGCACTGTGATTGGCTAGAGCGTTCATGCCATGTCTTCAATCCAACGTCCACTCACAAACATATTTAAACACATACAAAATACTGGAGTTACATTTAAATAACTCGAAGTTAAGTAAATATTCCTACAGCTGGGTCATAAACACGCTCTAACACACATTATTAGATACATAAATAAATTAAATAAACATATATTAAAGGAATAGAAGAAGAGGTAGACCAGTAGCCTAATGTCTCTGTGCTTTCTAAACCACAGTAAATGTTTAACCATTCTCTTCATGAATAGTATATAGCGGATATAACGTTTTTTCATGTAACTGTGGAGTACGTATGGTCTGACACAATCAATAGTAATCGGCCACTTTGACCTGCAATAACTCATGTCCTATTCAAGTTACATGCCTGTAATTCATACCAATTTAGGTTTACACACTAATAGCATTCTAAAGACATGGTGATTGACAAAATCAGATGAAGCATTTATGTTTTGGAAATTTGTTGCTGGGTGTTACTTGTATAATTTACCATCAGATACATAACTTTAGCCTAATAAAGATTTTGAAAATCTGATTACACCATCAGAATCATTGTGCAGATAATAGTAATGTACATGTTTATTTTTGAGGTATCATGATTCATCTGGCTACTATTAATCTTTATATGAACTGTGAAATATCTGCCATTAAGATTTCACAAAGTCTGCCATCTTTGGCCCTCCTGGCACACAGCGTCACCAAGAATTCCCAGCCATGCAGCTGGACCATGTGCTGGGGCTACCCCTCTCGTCCGGCTAACATTCGCCACCACAGGTTTGCTGCTAGGCCCCAGCTGACCAAGCGGCCCGTGTGGCCACGCCAACTTAGAATATTCTCAGGGCACCACAATTCACTCGTTACCTCACAGATGCATGGTGTGCTCCGGAACACTTGTGCGTGCGCCAGCATTGTGCTGTTTCAGCAGAGATGTCACAGATCACCATCTATCCTACTTTGGAAAGCAGACAAGCCTGTGGACCCCATGTTCTGTGAAGAGTTGTGGATGTACAACATTTTAGCACCTTGTGGTAGTTTCACTGTTCTCTACCTCTTTCCATAGATGGTCATGACAGTAGCACTTGAACATTTGACTTTGTCACCCATACCTTTGCTAAGTTGATCCCCTGTCCATGTTTGCTCCACTTACATACTTTTTGTACCATGTCACGTGCCTGCAGTGCCACCAGGTGACATCCAACATCACAGTGGGCAGTAGTCATAACGTTTTGGCTGATCAGTGTATATCCAGAGCAGTTTGAAGTAAAATGGTCACATAGAGAGTAGGGAAGACAAATGCCAAACAGAAATTTCTAGCAGGCCCATCCTACGGAAGTGAAATCCAGCCACAAGAGAAAAGCTTTATGCAAAACCCAATTCTTGAGAATTGTTTGTGGATCCCTTACCAAGTTGGATTAGTGAAAGAGATCGATTAGATTTAAAAAAAGGGGGTTGAATTTCTTGTCAACATTGAGGTCATTAGAGAGAATAAAAAAAAAACTGCTTTGTTTGTTTAGTGAACATTACAGAATTACTCAACAAACCCTAATGTGAGACGCTGCAAGAGTGACATGCATTGTGGAGAGTTATATACTCTCGAATTTCTGAGATACCACATTGCATTACTAGTCAAGAAATACATTTTTTTCTACCAAAACAATCCTGCCTGACAATAATGACTGTAAAATGATGTTGTACACAGTTCTTCTCATATACCATCAGCAAATGAACAGTAAAGTGGAAGGGATTAGGTTTCCATTTCTAATGTACTCAATATCAGTGAGATTTAAGCTCTGATCTTCCTTCCTACTTGCCTTTGCATTTGAAAAAGAATCCACAATATGAATATAGTAAGGGTTAAAGATGCCGGCTGCTTTATTGAAATTTGTCAGAAGTCATACAGTCTCATACTTTTTCTGAACATGAATAATTCAAGTAAAATCCTGCACAACAGTAAGAGCTGCTTCTGTCGTCAACATCATGTTTACAAAATACACAGCTAGTTGGCTTTGCCATCACCATTTTAGGTCAGAGGGATGTAGTTAGTATACATGGCTGGTACCTAATGATCTGCCCACCAACCACACAGCAGAGAGCTTGTGTTGCCAAACGGTCAAGGTGCCCACAACTCTACTGCAACTCATCTTGCCTCTGACAGCTACTGCGGTATTTGGGGGCACCACAGCACCACTGTTGCTGACACTAGCTCACCTCAGTGTGCCACATGGTACAAGCATGACTTCCCAGTATTCATCAACCTGCGGCTTTACAATATGCTGCACAGCAGTTCAACTGTCAGTCTGCGAGTGTGTGAGTTACAGTTTCAGTTCAGAAGTTGACATCAGTGTTCACTAAGCGCCATTTGTCTGAGAGTAGTATGTGCCAGTTTAAACTAAGTCCTAGATAGTATAACAGAGGTGGATTTTGCTGACAGAAGTGTTTCATTACTGTGATGGACTGTGAACTAAATTGTACCTTCAAGAACTGTTATCGAATGGTCCAGTTTCTCATCAAATCAGCACAAACTTTCACTTGCATTCATTTAGAAGCTGTTAAGCTGCTGTTCAGAGCCCAGTGTTAGTGTGTAATTGGTTCTTGCTTACTTGGGCACATCTTTCTTCTTGTAGCATGCATCACTCACATATCACTATACTAAAATGGTGATGAGATAAAAAAACGAAAATGTGTCTTGTGCTCAACTGGGTTACCCACCCTACCTTCTTTTGTGTGCCCTCTCTGCACTATTGGCGGGGTTCTGCCTCACTTTCAGACCTCCACTGGTTGTTACTGCACATTTCCTTTTAGCTTCTTTCTTGCTTTTCAATTCTCTGTTCCTGTACATCACACTTATGTTGTGACATGGCAGTTTTTGGATATTCCATGTTCCATTGTTGTGTGAGAACAGACCCTCTTGCTCTCAGCTAACTGGTCTCCTTTGCCTCTTTGGCATTGTTACTGCCTGAGCTGTCCCTCCTACAACTTGTCCTGTTATGGGGCCAGCACTTGCACTATCCATGATGCAGCTCCTCTGCCCCCAGTCCCTCTAAAGTTAGAAGTCGCATTGTATTCATGGTCTGCCTTCCTTCATGCATGAGGCTGCCTCCTCCATGTTTCTGCTCTTCTGACGTTCTCCTCCTGTCTGCCACCAGCCCATCAACCTCTTGCCCTTCTGCCTGTAGCACAGTTGCCTTCAGCACTGTCTCCTTTGACTCTGCCACGGTGCCCCCTGCCTTGGTGCCCTCTGCCATGGTGCCTCTTTCCCCAGCGCCCCCTACACCTGCACCACCAGCTCTTGCACTGCCCACTGCTGCATCATGGGCCCCACTGGCTCCTGTGTCCTAGGCCCCACCAGTTCATATGCCGTGAGTCCTGCTCAGTCCCTTGCTACGGGCCAAGCTGCCTCCTGCACCATAGGCCCCACCTACTGCAACACCACAGGCTCCAGTGCCACTGGCTCTGGTGCCACCTGCTCCAGGTCACAGGCTCCAGTGCCACCAGCTCCTGCCCCATTGGCTCTAGCACTTTGGCTCTGGCACCACCTGCTCCAGTGCCACCCCCTCCTGTGCCGCCCACTGCAGCACAGGAACTCTTGCCGCTAATCCAGGCAAACTCTTCTGGTTCTGCAACATGCACTGCATTGTATGTCTCACCACATTCTGCCCACTCACTCGATGCTCTCCTCTGCCATTGCTGGTGAACACACCTTGTTTCCATTGCACACGTTGCCCTTTGTCCAGCCATCCTTTCTACCTGTTACCAATGTTTAGCTCACATACTTCACGTCCTGCTCCCTCTCTCGGGATTATTTCCATCAGAGTATGGGTCATGCTCATCTCGTGCACTTCGCAAGGCAAGGCACCTTTGCAGCACATGATGTGGCTGCTTTGAGTCTCTGCTTTGTGTCACTCCATCCTGCTTGCTGATACCAGATGTCTCTGGTCGTGATTGTCTCCTGCAACCTCCAGGGCCTCGTTGTCTTCACTGGACTGTTGCCTCTTCCCCTCGGGCACCCTCTGCATGTCTTCAATTGGACTTCTCCAGTACTTTGGTCTGTCGGTTGTGGAAGTTTTGCCACAAGCCTAGCCTTGTCAGGTCGTGGTACCTTCGGTGACCCGATTGCACCTATTATGCCATGGATCCTGCATGTCTCTCACTTCTCCACTCTCCTCCTCACCTTGTCTGCCTCCCTGCCTATGCAGTGGGCTACCTCATCTGGCCATCCCAGATGCCGCTGTGCCTTTTGCAGGAAGCCTGCATCCATAACCGGCATTCCTTGTGAGGGTGGCTCAAGAGCTCTTCCTACCACTGGCCACAAGGCATCTGATGATGTTCCAGGGCATTTAGCTGGCATTGTCTTATCTGGTCCTGGCTGCTGCCATGTCCTCTTCAGGCACTGCTGCCCAGCTGACCTTATTGGTGCTCATGTGTCCTGGTGGCCATTTTAGTTTGAGCACTTCTCTCCCATTGCATGCTGGCACCCTGCCACCTTCCTCCTGGCCAGCCTGCATTGGTACCACATGGCACAGCTTGCAGTCCCACACTGGTTGCCTGCCACACCCTTATCCCAGTATCTTTTCAGATGCTAGTTGGGCTCTCACCTCTGTCGCATGCTGGGATGTGTCCTTCCTTTTGGAGGCACTTCTCCTGAATGGCTTCACAACTGCTCTGTAGGGGAGAGGGCTACTGCATTCTCAGCTGTCGCCTACATCACTACTGCCAGCTACACAGCAAAATGACTGCGCCATGGCCTCCATAGGAAAGAGGTATGCAGTATTTGTGTCTGGTATCCAAGGCATTTAGCTGGAACTGTCTTATCTGGTCCTGGCTGGTGCCATGTCCTCTTCAGGCATTGCTGCCCAGCTGACATCATTGGCACCCAAGTGTCCTGATGGCCACTTTAGTTTGAGCACCTCTCTCCCATTGCATGCTGGCACCATGCCACCATCCTCCTGGCCAGCCTGGCCCCCCTGGGCCACATGGTACAAGCAAAACTTCCTGCTGATGGCTTTATGAGACTCTGCTCATCAGTCAGTTTGTGAGGGTATGAGTTCCAGCTCCAGTTCACGAGTTCAACATCGATATTCACTGAGTGCCATTCATCAGAGGACTGAGGCCTCAGTAGTGTAACAGAGATGCACTTGGCCTATGACAGTGTTTACTTATTGTGATGGACTGTGTCATGATCTGTACCTTTAAGAACGTTTATCATATAGTCCAGTTTCTCTGCATTAGTAATAAGGTTCTGTTGTTCTTGGTTAACTGGGCACATCTCTCTTCTTGTAGCATGCATCACGCATGTCACAGGGTACTAAAAGAGCCTTAGCTATGAGGAGCAATCATATGGAAACCAAACAGATGGTAAAAAGTAAGTAAAGTGTTTGTTATTTAAAAAGTAATGACCATAATAGTTAATAAATTTATCCCACTGTGAGATAAGGTCCAGCACGTATGTTGCCTAGGTTGTTTTGCATACATCCTGCAGAAGTTCTGCTGGGAACCCCTTACACATCTCCATACAGCTCTCCTATCTCCCCATGAAATTTCCATATGTTTGGAGCCCTGAAGAAAGACATTCATGGTCATTTATTTGCTTTGGATGAAGTGGTGCATGCCTGGGTACAATCATTTTTGCATAGACAACCACAAACATTTTTCCATGGAGGTATTGACCTTCTTGCCTCATTGTTGAATAAATGTTTTGACAGTTATGACTATTACTTTTGAAGTAATAAACAGTTTACAGCCCTCCTTCCTACTTGCTTTCAAATTTGGAAAGATATCCGCATTGGGGTTGCAGTGAGATATAGTAGCTGCTTTATTGAAATTTGTCAGAAGTCATACAGTTTCATGCTTCTTCTGAATATGAGTAATTCATGTAAAATATCAGTGCTACATAATACTAAGAACTTTTATAGACTGAAATTAGTGGAAGTTTAGTAATATGCATTAATATTCTATGAATTATGAAAATTATACTAGAAAATTTGTAAAGTAATGTTCCAGTAATGTGAATATTGAAAGCACTTATAAACGGGGACCTTGAGTTTTCCTCCTGTGCACTCATGTCTCATATGCCCGTTTTGCTTGAATATAACGTACAGTTTATTCTTATGTTTATAGCTCAATGCTTTGATTCCATTTTAGAGTTTGACCATCAATATCTACCTCAACAGATAGTTTGTAACTGGTGTTGAATTTGAATGCTCTGGTGATGAGAAATTATCTACATGACCCATACTAAAATTTGGTGGAGTTTATTAGGTCAGTTTCATGTTCCATGAGTTAGATATACACTGAGGTGACAAAAGTCATGAGATAGCTCCTAATATTGTATCGGACCTCCTTTTGCCTGGTGCAGTGCAGCAACTTGATGTGGCATGGACTCAAGAAGTCATTGGAAGTTCCCTGCAGAAATATTGAGCCATGGAGCCACCATAGCCATCCATAGTTGTGAAAGTGTTGCTCGTACAGGATTTTTTGCATGAACTGACCTGTTGCCGCTGCAGGATTTTGTGTATGAACTGACCTCTCAGTCATGTCTCATAAATGTTCAAAGGGATTCATGTCGGGCAATTTGGGTGGCCAAATCCTTTGCTTCAATTGTCCTGAATGTTCTTCAAACCAATCACAAAGATTTGTGGCACTGTGACATGGTACATTGTCATCTATAAGAATTCCATCATTGTGTGGGAACAAGTAGCTGAAAATAACCATCTGGACCAGAGGACTTAGTCCATTCCCTGCAAATATGGACCACACCATTATGGAGTGACCATCAGGTTGCACAGTGCCATGTTGACAACTTGGGTCCTGGCTTCATGTGGTCTGCGCCACACTCGAACCCTACCATCAGCCCTTACCAATTGAATTCAGGACTCATCTGACCAGCCCACAGTTTTCCAGTATTCTAGGGTCCAACCAATATTGTCATGAGCTCAGCAGAGGTACTGCAGGCAATCTCATGCTGTTAGTAAAGGCACTTGCCTCAGTTGTCTGGTCCCATAGCCCATTAACACCAAATTTCACCACACTGTTCTAACAGATATGTTTGTTATATGTCTCACATTGATTTCTGTCGTTATTTTCTGCATTGTTGCTCATCTATTAGGAGTGACAATTCTATGCAAACACTGCTGATTTTGGTCATTAAGTGAAGGCCATTGGCCACTGTATTGTCCGTGGTGTGTTGAGGGTAATGCCTGAAATTTGGATTTCTAGGCACACTCATGACACTGTGGATCTTGGAATATTGAATTCCCTGATCATTTCCAAAATGGAATGTCCCAAGCGTCTAACTGCAACTACCATTCTGTATTCAAAGTCTGCTAATTCCCATTGTGTAGCCATAATCATGTCGGAAACCTTTTCAGATGTATCGCCTGAGTACAAATGACAGCTCCACAAAAGTACTGCCCTTTTATACCTTGTGTGCTCTATACTACCGCCATCTGTATATGTGCATATCACTATCCCAGGACATTTGGCACCTCAGTGTATAAAGTAGTCTAGAAGTAATTCTCATAATTATCTTTGTGAGTAGATTAGCAGTCGTCTTAATTTCTTGTTAGTATACTTTTACATAAGTAGCTTCTGCATGTTAATGTATATCTTGACTTGTGCCATATCCCTAAAGACCTTCCATCATTGTAGAATTCATGAAGCATGATGAGTGGATGAATAAATGGAGTTTGTAATACCTCACTGTGACATGGAAATGTTTCAATTGGTATACAAAATTTTTATATTTCTACAAAGGATATTGTTTTTACAAAGACTTACTGTGTTTTGTTGAATAATGTATGTGACTAAATAATTTTTTTTTTTCTGTGAATTTTTTTGAGGCTGGAAAATTAACATAAAACACAGCCAACTACATATTTGCATGAGGGTATATTGGCCTTGTGTTCTGTGATGATGGCAATGATATGCTGGAAAATGAAAGGTGGTCTGGATAAACATTTCTCCACATTCTGAAAGTTTTAAAACGAGCTCTTATGAAGTGTGTGTGTGTGTGTGTGTGTGTGTGTGTGTGTGTGTGTTTGTTTATGCCATTAGACTCTGAGGTGTTTGGATGTATCACTCTACAAGACTATAAATGTATTTATATTAATGCTAGGCCATTTATGGAAAGACAGCGCTAATTGTCTTGAATGTTTAGATTTGTAGTTCACTGGAACCTTCCAAGAACATTATCCTCATTCTGTCAACAAGCTGGGAGGGCAGGACGAGATGGAAAACAATCATGGTGCCGGGTATACTATGAGACTGAAGAGAAAATCCATAGAATATCATTGATACAGAGACGTATTACAAGGTATAAATCCAAATGTAAAAAAAACAATGCCGAGAATGAACTTAAGGAATTTGAAAAAGTGGTCAGATATTGTGAAGCTGTCACGTAAGTGTTATGACTATAGGGTTTATTGTTTGCCATATCATTTATTTCACTTGAATTGTATTCTGTCGTAATAAGTATGAATTTCTACACATACATCCATCTCCACAAACTGCTGTGAAGTGCATGGCAGAGGGTGCTTTCCATTCTGTCATGTACTAGTGTTTCTTTCCATTTCATTTTTGTGTGGAGCATGGAAAGAATTACTGCTTAAATGTCCCTGTTTTTACTGCAGTTAGTCCAATATTATCTTGTAGGTCCCTACAGGAGGAATACATGCTAGCAAAAATAAATGTTTTTGTCTGTACATCAGGACTAAAAGAAATAAAGTAGTATTTGTGGCCTTTTCTTCCTACACTCTGACAAGGCATGCCAATTTTAGATTTGTATTCTAACTTTCACTTATATAACTTAAAGGAATTGTTAACTAATGCACTGTCAGTATCCTTCACCCTCTGTTGTAATGTAAACATGTATTCTTACACATTGTAGACTTGATATCGTGTCTGGGGAGATGGCATATTTTTGTTTCATTTTTCATCATGTGAGGTCCAGATTAAAATTTTTCTTTGGTTACCATAAATACTTTATGTTATAACCTTTAATCACCAATAATTGCGTGGATATTCAAACACACTCACTTAGAAACAATAGCTGGTTACATGATAACATCTCAGTATCTCTTATTCGACTGCCGTGCCGTGACATGCAGCCGGTGCCATTCGTAGCTAGGTGCCGCTCCCGCGCTCAGCCGAGTTGTGGAGCGTCTCTATCGCCGTTTGCGCGTACTGTCGTGGCGGCACTATTAAATGTCATGGCACTGTCACAACACTTTTTGCCCCTTGAAAAAAAACACTCACTTCCTTGGAGACATGGACAGTGCGGAGACATCCATGGCCTCTTGTGAGGCCCCGAGAAGATCCCGCGGAGAGACACGAGAGTATGGTCGAAAATGTCCAGGACGGAAGCTCGTGCGTGGAACGTGCCTCCTGGACGAGAAGATGGGTGAAAACTCCGGAGCAGCATCCATAGGTGTCGTGGACCTGGGGGTGTGCTCCAGCAAGATGGGTCCCGGAGAAGGCGGCGTCGCGACTGGGGCCTGTTCCGGCGTACTCGGAAGCGGTAGCGACGTCGGCTGCATCAACACATACGGTATATCGGCAGCAGCGACAGGACTGGCTTCTCGGGCTGGTGGAGGCGAAGGAAGGGGCGGTGGCATCGGCGTGGCCACCACTCGTGGGCGCATCTGGTCGTAATGGCGAAGAACCATGGTGTCGTCCGTACGTATTTCACAAAGCCGGCGGCCGCGAAGAGCCTTGACCACGCCTGGAATCCATTTAGGGTGAGATCCATACCCTCGTGCCCACACGTCGGTGCCCACCGAGTAATTTCCCGCACTAGGGGACACAGCACAAGGCCTGACAGGGTGAAGCAGGTGCAGTAGAGTGCTCGGTTGGCGGCCATGCAAGAGTTCAGCAGGGTTGCGATCACCCAGAGGCGTGAAGTGATAAGAACTCAGAAATTGCAGCAGAGTGTCATATGTGGAAAAATCACTAAGGAATTTTTTCATCTGGCTTTTGAAAGTGCGGACAAGGCGCTCAACCTCCCCATTCGATTGCGGATGGAACGGCGGTGCTGTAACATGATGAATCCCTTGTCCAGTACAAAAATCACGGAAGGCCTGCGAAGAGAACTGAGGGCCATTGTCCGTGACAATCGTGGATGGAAGACCTTCTAGCACAAAGATTTTGGACAAAGCCAGCGTCGTTGCCGCAGTGGTGGGCGACGGACATCGAACAACAAACGGAAACTTCGAGAAGGTGTCAATCAACAGTAGCCAATAAGTACCGAGGAAGGGGCCGGCAAAGTCAGCGTGCACCCGTTCCAATGGCTGCGCCGGATCAGGCCATGGAGAGGGCATTGTACGAGGTGCAGCCAGTTGTTGAGCACACTGACCACACGCAGCAACCATGTGGGCGATGTCCGAATCAATACCAGGCCAATAAACGTGCCTGCGGGCCAGGAACTTAGTCCGAGAAATACCCCAATGGCCTTCATGCAACAGTTTGAGAACATCTTTGCGAAGAGAGGCTGGCAGCACAACCCGTGGAGATGCGCCATCCGTGGCCAGAAGAACAACACCATCACGAACAGACAGACGAAGGCGCAAGGCATGGTAGTTGCGAAGGGGATCCGATGCCCGGCCCTTGGTCCTGTCCGGCCAACCCTGTTGAACAAAACCGATCACCTGACGCAGGACCTGGTCCTGCGCAGTAGCCGACGCGACCTGCGAACATGTAAGTGGAAAACCCTCGACCTCACGACGTTTTTCCTCATCAATGTGGAAACAGACTAGTTCATCACGATCGAAAACCGGGTCGGGACCCATCGGCAATCGCGACAATGCGTCAGCATTGGCGTGCTGGGTCGTGGGGTGATAGTGAATCTCATAGTGAAAACGAGACAAGTATAAGGCCCAACGTTACAGGTGGTGAGCTGCCTTATCCGGAAGCGACGCCGATGTGCTGAACAGAGAGACCAGCGGCTTGTGGTCGGTGATGAGGTGAAACTTAGAACCATACAAAAAAATGCTGAACTTTTTTAGAGCATAAATGATAGCGAGCACCTCCTTTTCAATTTGACAGTAACGCCGTTGCGCATCGTTGAGGGTCTTGGAAGCATAGGCGATGGGTCGTTCCGACCCATCCTCATACCGATGGGCGAGAACAGCCCCTAGGCCATACTGTAATGCGTCAGTCACCAGAACCAAGTGCTGACCCGGAAGGAATGTGGCAAGACAAGGCGCTGACTGCAAATGAGCCTTCAGGTGGACAAAAGCCTGCTCACACTCGTCGGACCAACAGAAAGGGACGTTTTTGCGTAACAGCTGATGCAGAGGATGAGCTACCGCTACCGCGGATGGAATGAATTTGTGATAATAAGCAATCTTGCCAAGAAATGCCTGAAGTTCTTTGACCGTAGACTGCCGGAGTAGAGCGTTAATGGCCGCAACGTGCTGACTTAGAGGACGTATACCCTCGCGGGACAAGTGGAAACCAAGATACACAATGGAGGGTTGGAAGAACTGTGACTTGTCCAGATTGCACCTCAACCCAGCTGAATGCAAAACCTGAAACAGTGAACGCAAGTTGTGAAGGTGCTCCTCAGTGGAGGCTCCCGTGACAACAATGTCATCCAGATAGTTTATGCAGCCGGGAACGGAAGCCGTGAGCTGTTCCAAAAACCGCTGAAAAATGACCGGCGCGCTAGCGACGCCAAATGGTAATCGCTGGTACTGATACAACCCACAAGGAGTGTTGATGATGAGAAATTCCTGGGAAGAAGCATCCAACGGCAACTGATGGTACGCCTCCGATAAGTCAAGTTTGGAAAAGAACTGGCTCCCAGCGAGCTTGGTAAATAACTCCTCAGGACGGGGAAGAGGATAAGTGTCAATGAGGCTCTGAGTGTTGACAGTGGCTTTAAAATCACCACACAATCGCAGACTCCCATTTGGTTTAGAAACCACCACGATTGGCGATGCCCATTCGCTGAAGTTAACAGGAAGGAGAATCCCTGAAGCTGTTAACCTGTCTATCTCAGCCTTGACAGGTGCACGCAACGCCACCGGAATAGGGCGTGCCCGGAAAAACTTAGGGCAAGCTGTAGGTTTAAGAGTAATGTGGGGTTCAAAATCCTTGGCGCGACCCAGACCAGCAGAGAACACGGACGAAAATTCAGAGCACAATCCATCCAGCTGTTGATACGGAATATCCTCAGATATGAGGTGCACATCATCATCAATGGAGAACCCGAACAACTGGAAAGCATCATAACCGAACAGGTTTTCAGTGCCCGCATGATCCACCACATAAAACGTGAGGGGCCTAACAACAGACTTGTAGGCAGTGGAAGGATCAAACTGGCCAATGATAGGAATTTTCTGTTTATTATAAGTTCTCAGATTTTGCGTAACTGGAGACAAGGGAGGGGAGCCCAACTCCAAATACGTGCAAGAATTAATGAGCATTACTGCAGAACCAGTGTCCACTTTTATGCAAATGTCTTTATCCAGAACACGAACAGTAACAAACAACTTATTTGTTTGAAAAAGCACACAGTTAACATCCATGTCCGATGCCTCGTCCTCGTCGACAGGAACATTAGGGGACTGACACACAGAAGCAATGTGGCCTTTTTTCCTACATGAATTACACGTGGCCCAACGTTTTGGACACGCAGCCCTGTCATGCTGTACGAAACAACGTGGACGAGAAGGAAGTGTGGAACGAACCTGCTTCTGTGGTTGCTGTTTTCGCTGCGAGCGTTGCGGCCCAACGCTACGTTGTTTACGCGAGTGAACCGCCACCACATCTTCCTTTTCCTGTGAAACAGGCAAATTGCCCGTGTCGAAAGTTGACTGTACAGCGCCTACATCACACCACGCGTCTATTTGCGCGCCAGCAGCGTGAGACACTTCAAAGGATTGAGCAATGCTTAGAACTTCCGACAACGATGGGTTTGGCAGTTGTAGGGCACGTTGCCGAACTTCTTTATCAGGAGCAAGCCGTAGAATAGCATCCATAACCATTGAATCAGCATAAGACTCATGATGAGTGTCCGTGACAAACTGACATTTCCTACTCAGACCGTGTAGTTCCGCCGCCCAAGCCCGGTAAGATTGATGGGGCTGTTTACGACACCGGTAGAATGCCACGCGGGCGGCAACAACGTGGGTGTTTTTTCTGTAATAGTTAGACAATAGGTCACACATTTCTTGGAAGGACAGAGAGGCAGGTTCCCGCAGAGGGGCTAACTGAGATAGCAGCTGATAGATCCGTGGGGAAATCCAAGATAGAAATAATGACTTACACATAGGAGCGTCGACAAAGCCGAAAGCCAAGAAGTGTTGCCGCAAACACTTCTCATAATCCTCCCAGTCTTCAGCGGCCTCGTCGTAAGGAGGGAATGGAGGCGGAGAAGAGGAAGACAGACGATGAGTAAGTGACGTCAACAATGCCTGAATAGCAGCCGTCAGCTGTGTTTGTTGTTCAATGAGCGCTTGCATAAGCTGTTCCATGTCTGCGCCATCACGAACACACAAATCCACAACGCAGTGAAAATATCCCATCCTCGTCGCCAAAACGTGTTATAACCTTTAATCACCGATAATTGCGTGGATATTCAAACACACTCACTTAGAAACAATAGCTGATTACATGATAACAACTCAGTATCTCTTATTTGACTGCCGTGCAGTGACATGCGACCGGCACCGTTCGTAGATAGGTGGCGCTCCCGTGCTCAGCCGAGTTGCGGAGCGCCTCTATTGACTTTTGCGCGTACTGTCGTGGCGGCATTGTTAAATGTCGTGGCACTGTCACAACACTTTAATTGCTACTTTTTTTTATTTATTTGATTTATGCATCAGAGAAATGCTGAAAAACCTCAACTGTCTGACTCTTGGAGATAGTTGTTGACTATTCTGTCTGAGCATACTTACAAAGTTTGAAGAATGTATTACTTGAAGATTCAGGGAATATACTGCAGGCCCCCATGTATTCCTCCTGTAGAGATCTAGAAGATAAGATTAAATTGACTGCAACACACACACAGGCATTTAATCAGTAATTCTTTCCATGCTCCATGCATGCGCAAATGAAATGGAAAGAAACACTAGTGTATGAGAGAATGGGAAGCACCCTATGCCATACACTTCACAGTGGTTTTCAGAGATGGATGTGTCTGTAGAAATTCATCCATATTAGGACAGAAATTTTTTTGGAGATTTATTTTAATCACTGATCCACAAAAATTATTTGTCAAGTATTTTATGTCATTAAAATGATCCAGTGTTTGTACACAGTATGTGGGTTTTAATTATTGAAATAGCAATTATTACTTTTATTTTTTATGTGTCTGACTACATTATTAAATTTTTTGTATTAGGTGCCGACATAACATCATTTCAGAACATTTTGGTGATCCCAAAGTACTGTGCAACAAACAGTGTGATGTTTGTGCAAGCAAACCCCCAGCAGGAGATGCAGTGGTAAATCTTTTGAGTTCCAAATATAGCAGAACGGAGAACTGTCAGTTACAAGTAGATAAAAGCACTGCAGATACAGAAGAAGAGAGGTACTGTATTATTAGTTATATATGAGTCACCTACAACTTGCACTGCAAATATTGCAGAAATGGAAAGTGGTATTGATGTGTGGTTTTCACACAATGAATTTGGGGCTCATATTTTTAACTAATCAAGAGATTGTAACAAAACTTAGAAAGTGTACTTTATGTGCAAACACACTTTTTATAAATGGAGCAATGCCTATTAACATTAGCAAACTAAAAGTACGGTAAATTAGAATGTCAGTGGTGTTTGTTGCAGAATTCTAGTTTGAGTCATTTATGAAATATTGTATTTTGAAAATTCCCACTCTGACACTTGTACAGCACCTGTGGTAGCACACATTAAAGAATAACACAAGGGCATACACTGGTCATGTGGATTCTGACCAGTAATGAGATAACTGACCATCAGTGGTCGTGTTCAAAATGACCACTGGCAGTGGCAATATGCACTTCCAGTGTGGTATGCAACAACTGCTGCACACATACTACCATTTCAGTGGAGATATCCAAGCAGGCTGCAGTAATATGTCATTGCATATCATTGAATGTAGTTTGCATGTCCTTGTAGACGGTGTGTTTCAGCTTTCCACAGAAAAAAGCCTACAGGCATCAAATCCAGGGAACAGGCTGGCCATGGTACAAGTCCTTTGCGTCCAGTCCAAATATCTGGAAACAGTTCATGAAGACATGCTATGGTTGACTATCCCACACCATACATTTGCACTCCATGGAAACTGAAATTCTACCTGACGAAGCCAACATGATTGTCGTAATTGTTTCCATGCAGCTCTTGACGGAGAGAGATATGTTGGAGATGGAACCTATGTCGATAGAGATTGTGTAGGACAGTTGCCTGACTCATGTCACTTTCTCATGCGATTGCGCAGGAGCTAACTTGCAGATCAGTTGCAGCAGCAGCAAGAACATTAATTTCCCCCTCTTCTGTTGTCACTTGTTTCCTTTGTTATATCATCTAGGTGTTACACTACCACTTTCATGTAACTGGTGGAATGAGTTGATAAGTAATGCCGAGATGGTTGATGTCTAGTAGGATATTTTGCTGCATACACTATACAAGAACAAACTGCATTCTTCTACACTCTCCATACACCATGAGCATGTTGACTTTTTTGCATTGGTTAATCCCATTGTCCACACACGTCCTGCTGCTTGGACTGCCACACACTAGCTGACTAGCAAGTCACAGTGTACTTAAAGAAAACACAAGCATACTGTAAGCAAACACAACAAGATTGTACCTAGCAACTATGCCAGTTGAGTAGCACAAACAAGTGTTGGTGTGAAAACTTTTCAAACTACAATACCTTGTAAACAAATTGCACTAAAATCCTGCAACAAACACCTTCAACATTCTAATTGACCTCACTTGTAGTTCTATTTAAAGAAGCGTGTGTTTGCTCAAAAAATACACTTTCTAAGTATTATTACAATCTGTTTATTGGCTAATACAAGCTCCTGACTACCAATCCATCTGTGAGAACCGCACGTCAATAGCACTTTGCATTTCCACAATATTTGTGGTGCAAGTTTTAAGTGATTCACCCTGTATATCTTCACTGCCTTCATTTCATATTTTCTCACAATGATCAGTCTTCAAGATTTTTGACCTGAATAAACACTAATATTGGGTCATAAACATAAACTGTTCATAGAACTGTGTGTAAAAATTACAGCAGCATGAAGAATGAATGGGAATGTTCTGAAACTTGCACAACATTCAGAGCAGAGTATTGCATGCATATTATAATAATGACATAAAAATAATGTGGTCAGGGTGATAGACTGAAATTTAAGACAAACTGAAATGATAGAACTAACACTGAAAGTGTAATAAGTAAGGATAGTGTAATTAGACAATATGATTCACAAAAAAATATCTCAATATCCTCTCATCTATAAGTAGACAGAGAGAACTGATATATTTTATGATGTGATTGAAGCAAACTGGGTGTTAGATCTCATGCTTTACTTAAACTATAGCTCTGCTTTCTGGTACATATGGGCCAATTGGGACCAACTGACTGCCATGTCATCCTCTGCTGAAGGCATCATTTGAATGCCGTATGAAGGCAGCAGGATGTCTCAGTAGAGTGTCTAGTTTGTGAGTTGTAATGAGCCTCTGACAAAGAGTGACTAATTTTCATTTTGTGTTGAAACGAGCCTCAGACAAAGAGTGACTAATTTTCATTTACAATGTTCATTTTAGTTTAAATTCTTAAATTTCTTGCAGTTGCTGCATTGAGATGCAAACTGTGTTAGTGACCCTTCGCTCTCAGCTGAAGGCAGTGCTGGCTTCAGCCATGCAGCTTGGGGTGATTGCCAGTGGGCCTCATTGTGAGGGGCCATGCATGGTGATCTAGTGGATATTCAGCACATCCCTTGCATCTGCCAACTTGTTGACAATAGTGAGTCACCTAGTTGCTGCCCCCACTGAGGGAGACCCTTCATGTTTCATTGAGTGGGAAGTCACTTCAAGGTCTGGCAGGTAGCGAAAGACAATCCAGAGGACCGACTGAAAGGCCTCCTTGGTTCATCTGACAAACAGATTTGAAGTGCTATCTGTGGCTGTTAAAGATCCTGAGCCACATGCAGTCACTTTCTGTGTTTCAGAGGAAGCCTCTCAACCAGCAAGCTATGTATTGACAGAGGGTGGGATTACTGGTAGCCACAAGGACCAGTGTTAGATGCATAATGGGGTCCCTTAACAATATGGCTGCCAAGGAGGGGAAGAAATCCAATGTGCGCTCTGTGTGCATACCAGTAGGAGTTATTCCAGATGTAAAATCGGTGCTTCTGGATACCACGAGGAGCACAGGATGCAACCATCTGCCAGTGGTGGCTCATGGCAGAAATAATGATGTGTGTTGCTTTAGATTGGAAGAGATTCTCTCTGGTTTCAGGCAGCTATCAGAATTGGTAAGCACTGCCAGTCTTGCTTTTGAGATGAAAGCAGAGCATTGTCAACAGGACCAGTTGCAGAATTTTGTTACAGACCCAAGTGGATGGTATGAATCAGAGGCTCAGATGGTTCTGTGGCTGTGTAGGCTGCAGGTTTCTCGACTTGCAGCATAGGGTGGTGGGGGATTGGGATCCTCTGAGAAGGTCAGGGACCCACTACATACAGCAGGCAGCTACACATATAGCAGGGGCTGTGTGGAGTGGACTGGGTTTTTTTAGGTTGGATGGTCTCAGGAAAGTATCGAATGAGCTATAGTCGCAAAGGGTTCAGTACAAACATAGGATGAGGATAGTTTTAGCAACTATCAGTATTGTCATAGTTGTGTTGAGAGGGAGCCAGAGCTCCAAGTGCTAATAGAAAGCACTGAAGGTCAAATTGTTATACATATTGAAAGGTGGCTAAAGCCAGAGATATCAGCTGAAATTTTTACAAAGGACCTAATGGTGTTCAGGAAAGATGGGTTAAATAATATTGGTGGTGGACTGTTTGTTGCTGTCAGAAATAGTTTATCTTGTAGTGAAACTGAATTGTATACTTCCTGTGAGTTAATACGGGTAGTAGTTGTACTTGACAACCAGAATAAATTAATAATTGCTTCCTTTTACTGACAACCCAACTCTGCTGATTCAGTTGTTGAACAGTTCAAAGAAAACATGAGTCATATCAAATAGATAACCCACTCATTCATTATAGTTAGTGGTGACTTCAATCTACCCTCAATATGTTGATGAAAACATGTGTTAAAGTTGGTGGTTGGTCCAAAACATGCTCCAAAATCTAACAACATGCTTTCTCGGAAATTTCTTGTGAACAGTTAGTTCAGGAGTCCACTTAAATTGTGAGTGGTTGTGAAATGAAAGTTGACTTCTTAGCAACAAATAATTCTGAGCAAATAGAGAGAATAATGACAGATACAGGTATTAGTGACCACAAGGTTATGAGACTCAAAGCTCTAAGCACCCAGATGCACCAAAAATAAACAGAAAATACATCTATTTAAGAAAGTAGATTAAAATTCATCTGATACCTTGCTAAGAGATGGTATCCACTCCTTCCAAACTAACTATGTAAACATAGACCAGATGTGGCTTAAATTCAAAGAAATGGTATTGGCAGCAATTGCGTGATTTTTACCAAATAAAAAGACTTCAACTCAAGTTGCATGCCTATGAAGTATCATCTCATTTGTGTAACTTGATTTGTGAATTCCTGTCAGAAAGGTCACAGTTCAAAGTAATTGTTGGTAAGTCATCAAGTAAAATAGAAATGATGCTTGACATTCCCCAAGGAAGTGTTATGGGATCTCTGATGTTCATAATCTATATAAATCATTCAGGATAAAATTTATGTAACCCTTTAAGACTATTTGTAGATGATGCTGTCATCTAGTAATCTCATCAGAAGATCAAACCCAATTTCAAAATAATTTAGACTGGATATCTGTATGATGCAGAAAGTGGCCATTGATTCTAAGCAAGGAAAAATGTGAGGTCATTCACATGAGTAATAAAAGGAATACATTAAATTTCATTTACAGGATAAGACATACAAATCTAAAGGCTATTAATTCAACTAAAAGTCTAAGAACTACAGCCACAAACACCTTAAATTGGGATGATCACATAGACAGTGTAGTGGAAAAGGCAAATGAAATACTGCATTTTATTGGCAGAATACTTAAAAGATGGCACAGGGCTACTAAAGAGACTGCCTACACTATACTTCTCCGTTCTCCACTAGAGTATTGCTGTGCATTATGGGGTCCTTAGCAGGTGGGTGCAGATCTCTTCTGAACAGCACATTGCAATGCATCCCAGATATGCTCGATAATGTTCATATCTGGGGAGTTTGGTGGCCAGTGGAAGTGTTTAAACTCAGAAGAGTGTTCGTGGAGCCACTCTGTAGCAATTCTGGATGTGTGGGGTGTCGCATTGTCCTACTATAATTGCCCAAGTCCCATCAGAATGCACAATGGACATGAATGGATGCAGGTGATCAGACAGGATGCTTACATGTGTGTTACCTAGCAGAGTCATATCTAGATGTATCAGGGGTTCCATACCACTCCAGCTGCACACACTCCACACCATTACAGATCCTCCATCTGCTTGAAAAGTCCCCTACTGGCATGCAGGGTTCGTGGATTCATGAGGTTGTCTCTGTACCTGTACACGTCCATCCACTCGAAACAATTTGAAATGAGACTCGTCTGACCGGGCAACATGTTTCCAGTCATCAACAGTTCAATGTCAGTGTTGACGGGTCCAGGCAAGGTGTAAAGCTTTGTGTCACCCAGTCATCAATGGTACACAAATGGGCCTTTGGCTCTGAAAGCCCATACCAATGATGTTTTGTTGAATGGTTCGCACGCTGATACTTGTTGGTGGCTCAGCATTGAAACCTGCAGTAATTTGTGGAAGGGCTGCAGTTCTGTCACACTGAACAATTCTCTTCAGATATTGTTGGCCCCATTCTTGCAGGATCTTTCTCTGGCTTCAGTGATATTGGAGATTTGATGTTTTACTGGATTCCTGATATTCACAGTACACTCTCGAAATGGTCATATGGGAAAACCCCATTTCGTCACTATGTTGGAGATGCTGTGTCCCATCACTGATGTGCTGACTATAACACCAAGTTCAGACCCACTTAAACATTGATAACCTGCTATTGTAGCAGCAGTAGCTGATGTAACAACTGCACCAGACACCTGTTGTCTTCTATAGGCGTAGCCAACTGCAGCACCGTATTCTGCCTGTTTACATATCTCTGTATTTGAATGTGCATGCATATACGAGCTTTTTGGTACATCTGTGTATGTCCATATATGTCAAGTTTGACATCCACAGTATCACAGTTACATTTGTTTGTTCTTGATAATTACCAATGTGTTGTCTGCCCCTAGTAGCTGAGTGGTCAGTGTGACAGAATGTCAATCCTAAGAGCCTGGGATCAATTCCCAGCTGGGTCACAGATTTTCACTGCTAAGGGAATGGGTGCTGTGTTGTCATAATCATCATCATTTCATCCCCATCAACGTGCAAGTCACCAAAGTGGCGTCAAATCAAAAGACTTGCACCCGGCGAATGGTATATCCAATGGGAGGCCCTAGTCACTCGACATTTACATTTTACCAATGTGTTGATAGTCCTTGTTCCACAGATCTCATACTTCGGTGTTACTTGTAGCTACCTGTCTAGCATACAGCAGTGTCTCAAACAAAGCCTGCTTCTTCATAAACAGTTATATGGTGGTGAATGGGTAGTGCCTCATTCTTTTGTATATTGTGGTAATCTCTAAGCAGAGTCTCAGCTCTGAAAATCTTTGGTGGGTAGATATTGCTTAGCAGGGGAAGCCAGGAGACAGGAGTTGGTCTGATTGCACCAGTAATCATGTGCATCATGTTGAGTTGCACATTCATGAGGCTGGTATGACAACTACTTGTATTACACCATGCTGAAGCACACCACTCTGCAGCCAAAAGAAACAGTGCAAAGTCTCCATTGGATACCCCCAGGTTGTGCCACACAGTCTCTGAATGATGTTGTGAGTTTTAATCTTGGCTGATGTGTTTTCCAGATGTTTTTTAATAAGATAGAGTGCAGTCAAGTGTTATGCCAAGATACTTGGGGTAACAACCTACAGATTAGCATGTTTGTTTTTAAGCTGAAATGCACAAGTCTTGCTCTGACTGTTACTGGGCTTCAGTCTACATGTTTTGAAATATTAGTTAAGGACTGCTAAGTCTTTTGTTAGTGCTCTGTCTGACTGACATAGCCCTTTTAATTGACAAGCCAGAACAATGTCACCTGAATAACAGAATTTCATTGAAGTCGTTTCTGGAAGGTCAGAAATATAAAGGCTGAACAGGAGAGGTACAAGAACTGAGGCCTGTGGCAGGCCATTATTTAGTTTTTGTATCAAACTTCTATTTTTCCCCGAAGCAAACCTGAAAGTATCAATTACTTATCATGTTATTAAAAAGAGATAAAGGTTGTATGAAAGTTGTCACCACAGCTTTGATGAGGCCTAAAACCCGCTTGTTCCATTTGAATGTGTTCTAAAATACACCCATCAATTCTGTTGTAAATGTCTTTCCAGGAGCTTATACATGCAACTAAGCAGGGAAATTGGGTGAGAGTTCTGTGGGAGATTCAGTTATTTGTTAGGTTTTAAGATTTTCACAATTTTTGTATTTTTCAGTTCCTTGGAAAGCATTTCTTTTTTTAAAATAATAGAGAAGAACTGAATCAGATAATGTTTGGCATTTTCCCTTGGATGAGTTAAAAATTCTGAATTTATGTTATCAGACCCCTTGGCCTTACCACTTCTAACTTCCGCTAAAGCTACCTCTACTTCATCTAAGGTGTGTGGGGAACAGATTTTTTATCTCTTTTTGATCCTGATTTTTTATACCTGAGCAATCTGGACATATTTACAATATGGTTAGCAGTATGACTGGCTGAAACACCAGGCTTCTGATCATGTTTATTAAAGGAGCCACCCGATTTATGGAGCAAAGACCAAACCTTCCTACTTGAACATTTGAAATTCAGGTTTTCTACCATTCAGACGAGTGCACTTTGCTTGCATTATTGAAATTATGGAGAAGCTAATTTGCGATGTCACTGTCTCCATTTCTGTGAAACTGTTCATATAGGTGTTCACATCTCTCATCCCACCCTGGGATATATTCTCTCCTATATCCATGAGGAATATGTTTCTTAACAGATGCAAGAACAGCTTCAACAAAACAGCTGTAGCTCTGGAGTTCTGGTGGAATCAAACAAATATATTTTTCCAGGTGGTCTGAGAAACCCTGCCAAATTGTCTCTAAAATTCCACCTAGGTCATGGCACTGATGTTACCAGTGGGATGGATAAGCCAATATTGAGAATAACAGGCCTGTGTTGGCTATATGGGAAGTCTGACAGGACTTTTCTTGATGTAGGAATTGGTTGGTCTTTATGATCATCGGAGACAAAACAGACATGTAGGCTATAGTCTCTGTGCTATGCAGCTGATCTAAATGTATCCAAATCCTTGGTGTCAAAAACTAGTCAAAGATTGTTATTTTCAACCCAATCAATAAGTGCATTGCGACAGTTGTTCTGTGGATACTTCCACTGTTCATGGTGGCTGTTAAAATCACCAGCATTTATTGATGATAGATGGACAATAATTGATTGAAAATTTGGTGGCCACTCTCCATTAGGTGATTTGTAGATATTATAGGTGGAGAGCTCTTCAAACTTTCTTGAAACATTATGAATTTCATCAGCTGTATTTGCTGATATTAGGAGTGTGTGATCAATGTTAGCTCTAAGATAATTAACAACACCATAACCACTTTGGAAGTTGTGCCAGTAAGCTCACAGCCATATAATCTTTCCTCTTTTACAAAAATCTTCTTCATTTGATGCATGTGTTTCCTGGATTGAAACTGCTTCAGTATTACTACTTAAGGGGACTGGTCCATGAATGATAGGGATAAACTTGAAAAAACTGTCAGTTGTCTAAACAGTGTAACCCAAAGAATAAGATTTATAAGCCCTTATAATGCTTACTGTCTTTTAAGACATCCTCTGGGAACATTTTTGTGTATGAACTACACCTTTAGTTCTCACACTTTTGATTTTTTTTTTTTTTTTTTTTTTTTTTTTTTTTTTTTTTTTTTTTTTTTTTTTTTTTGTTGTTGCAAGTGAAATAAACCATGCTAATTATTTATGTACATCATAGGTACAAGTTACTCAAAATACAAACAAAGTAGAATGTTTATTTTATTCCTGTAAGCTCTTTACAGTATTCTCTTTAAAGCAGACTATTGAATACATGGTGCTGTCATAAATAGTGGTACAAAAAATTTTTAAGTATGATATCAAACATTTTGGAAACGAATTCAGGGTTTTTCTTCAAAAAAAACATTTCATTTTCAAAGTTAAGTCACAAGAGTAGTGTACTTTTTAGTTAAGCATGTTTTCAGACAGTATACAAAATTTCAGCTCTCTATCTTTAATAGTTTTTAGCCAGAGTGTACCAGATCATGAAATGATTTAACTTTCGGGAAATCCAAGTTAAAGTTAAAACATGCTTTTTCTATTAAACTTGCGTGGGTCTAATGCATCCCAGGTCCTTATTAATCTTGTTTCCTGTGTTGTTCTTCCTCCCTTCTCTTTTTCACACTTCTTCTTCTTACTCTGGCTTCTTTGGTGGCTTCCAACACTGATTTTTCTGCTTTGAAGAGTCTCCTTCGGTCAATGGCTAATAGAGCTCTATGCATATTTGGTCCACTAGGCACTCCCATCAATTCCATAACATTAAGCCTTGACATTGAACCATCACTGAAAAATAAAACAGCATCTAGCACACCTATTTTCGAAGTATTTAGTCCTACTAGAACAGTTTTTGGTATCCGTTCCCATATACAATTGTTGGAACTTTCATTTGGATTTTGAATCCTACCATGTAAATATTTATCTAATAATCTTGTGACACAAAGATCCCTATATATAGGTTTTATAACTTCCATTATAGCAAATGGCAAAGAATGTTTATGGTTGTAGGTCTCACCTTGAGTAACAGCCCGCTGGTAGCCACATCATGAATCACTGCCAGGTGGGCGGAGTGTATGACATGAGTTGTCACCCGTAGAGGATTTATAAAAGAAGGTAGCCCATTCTACCTTTTTCATTCCCTCAAGGTCATTTTTATTTTGTCTTATGGTTTTTCCATAATAATACTGCAACCTGTCTATTTCCTCGTCTGCAAGCCAACAACGTCCACTAATGCACTTAATCTTTAAATTACTCTTCAAGTTCCTCAGTCTTGCACCTGTCATTTTCTGGACATGTGCAACACATTTAATTTTTTCAATTTTTGTGTCAGCATAAAGTTTAGATTCACAAACTTTTTGGTACCCTTTTGAGTCTCCATCTCCTAGGTAATATATATTAATTATGCCATATTTCTCCACTGATCTGTGAAATATTTATGTATTTATTTATCCATCCTTAGACAATATACGGTGTATGGATGTTGTCAGTGAATGTGCAAATTACGGTATGAAGTCTAAATATTTTCTTAATGAATGCCATTTTACATTGTTTAATAAGCATGGGTATTTTGATGTAGAACTAACATACATAAATACAAAGCCCTGCAGACATATTACATAAATGAAAGAAGATAATTTATATTGTTAAAATAAATATGCTAGGTGTGCTGATACGGAACTAGCAGACATAAATACATAGGCATAAATACATAATACATGAATGCAAAAAAAAAAAAAATTTGATGTCAGGTATAACTTATGCTAGGTGTTCCCAACAATTCTTTGGTTTTCATTTAAGATATTTGTCCAAAGTGTAGAAACAATGCTCTTGCAAAACACGTTTTACAGTATTTTTAAAGGAATAAAAATATCTTCACTACACCTTCAGATTCCATCCCTCCACTATAACCACTAAAATTAATCAAACATTTATGGTTTTCAGTTCCACTAGTACAGCCATGACAGTACTTGATAATACATTCCACATCAATGACTTTACCATAGTCCATGAGGTAGCCGTCACTACTCCATTTAGGGAATAATGGCCTCTTCGTTGCCAGGATGGATCAATGGCTGTAGACATACATGTATTGCTGTCATTCATGTCTACACTTTCCTGAACAACATTTTTCATACTATCATTTGCTACTTCTTCTAAAGTCTGCAGAATAATTTTATTGTACCTGTTAAACCTTGTAGGGGGAGGTAAGCCCATAAGGGCACAGAAAATTTGTGCACTTCTGTAACCTTTGCCTATACACCTCATAGCATAAGCAAGTTTAATATTTGTCTTGTAATCTCTCTGTTTAGTTATGCCACAAGTATAACCACATTCTCTTAAATTGCAAAAATTGCAAACAATTCTTAATTTTGATTCACAACTTCTAGCATGTATCAACTCAGCTACCTTCACACCAGTTGCGCCACATTCCTTGCACTGCAAATTTATTTATTCATTCAGATAGAGCAGAGAGTTCAGCAATAACAGAACCTTAATCAGTAGTTGGTGTGTCTATATTATCAGCATTAATACTGTCAAGCCCACTGTCCAAATATTTCAGTTTTAGCTTCGAACCACTTGGAGTAATTGAAGCTAATTCAAGTGATGTATCAGGTTGTATTTCAGTATTAGCAGAGTTAATCTGTTTTGATGAACTGATTTCCATAAAATTTATGTTGTTTAACACTGAACTTCTTAATTCTTTGCTTTGCTTTCAGGTGGACTAAGAAACTCACACACATAATAAGAAAAGCATGCACTCAATTACTTTGCAGTAAACAAAATATTTGCACCAAAACAACAGCAGACAATGAATAATGTCTCTGTATAAAAAAAAGATAAGCGACTGTAAAGCTTTCACAAGTTAGCCAACTTAAGGGCCTAAAAAGTCATAAAAACAAAACAAATAATAGCAAAACTTTATTTTTGACAGAGCTGACTGTGTGCCATTGAGACGTCATGGTACGTGCAGCCACTTTAAAATTCCTCTAATTTTGGTACTTTCTGTGGCCAATTTTCCTGGAAGCAAACTTTTTTACGGTCAGGAAACTGTAGAGAATTTTTTAAGACAAAAATAAAAAAATTGGTTTTTTGACAGTTATTCACAATCAAGTCCCCTTAAAACAAATTTTGAGAAGTGGTCACTTCTAGCTCAGCTAATTCCTTCTATATTTAGTCGGCAGACAAATGTAATAGCTCACCAAAAGAGACAATTTTTCCTGATAGATTGAAATATTCTGTTGTTAAACCATTTGGGGAGGGGGGGGGGGGGGGGGGAGGTTAGGTCTGATGCCAACAACTACTGCCCAGTCTCATTTCTGACAGCTTTGTCCAAAATTCTTGAAAAACTAATGTATTCTGGAGTAGCTTCACATGTTTGTAAAAATAAAATACTAACAAAATACCAGTTTCATTTTCAGAAAGGGTTTTCGACAGAAAATGATATCTATGCTTTCACTGATTAAATGTTCTGAATAACCAAACATCACCAACTGGGATTTTCTGTGACCTCTCAAAGACTTTTGATGGTGTTAATATTGCAATTCTTCTAGATAAGCTTAAGTATTGTGGTATGAATGGGACTGTGTCCAAATGGTTTAATTCATATTTAACTGAAAGAGTACAGTAGGTTAAAATAAACAGTTCACATAATGTCCAAAAATCACAGATTCCTCAAGCTGGGGAGGTATCAAGAATGGTGCCCCACAAGGTTCAATCTTGGGTCCATTATTGTTCTTAATGTAATATATTAATGGCTTGCCACTCTGAATTCACAAAGATGCGAAATTAGTTCTTTCTGCTGATGATACAACTATAGTAATCACAACCAACAAACAAGAATTAGCTAAAGTGATTGTAAATAATGTCTTTCAGAAAATTATTAAATGTTTCTCTGCAACTGGAATCTCATTAAATTTTAAGAAAACACTGTATATAAGTTCTGTATAGTAAATGACACAACACCATTAATAAATATAGAGTTTTAACAGAAGTCTGTAGCTAAGGCTGAGTATTCCAAATGTTTGGGAGTGTGCATTGATGAGAGTTTGAACTGGAAGGAACACATTGATGATCTGCTGAAATGTTTGCGTTCAGATACATATGCTATTAGGGTTATTGGAAATTTTGCCAATAAACATATAAGAAAGAATGCTTACTATGCCTGTTTTTATTCACTGCTTTCATGCGGCATCACATTTTTGAGTAATTCATCATTAAGTAAAACAGTTTTCACTGCGCAGAAGCATGTAATCAGAATAATAGGTGGAGCCTAGCAAAGATCATCTTGCAGATATTTATGTAAGAAACAAGGGATATTCACACTAGCTTTGCAGTAGATATACATTCATTTGTGAAATTTTTTATGTGGCACAGAAAGTGGTGAATTATGCTGCCACAAAATCTTTTGTCGCTTACCAAAAAACACCAAAGATCTGATAGACAGCCAACAAACATTTAAAAACAAATTGAAAGAATTTGTAAATGACTAACTCCTTCTACTCAATAGGTGCATTTTTGGGTATAAATTAGTAATCTTACAACTAAAAAAATGTAATCTAATCCAAACAAGAGCTGAAGGTCCCAGGATTTTAGTCATTTGATTGTGAGAAGGACTCTCTGCTCGTCTTTGTTTGCCTAAGTTATTCTGCACGCTTGTAGCCAGGAAGTCCAATAAAGATCTGGCTGCTGAGACACACTGGCTCATTTAGTGTTACCCAAGGTGTGCATGCAGTATTTTACTGCAGACTTGAGCTAGCAAGTTCACAGATCTCTGCAGACATTTTCTGTTTATAACTTAAGTTCATAGATCATAGACTTTGAAGAGATTGGCACTGAAGGAAGATCTATTTCAGTTAGAAGACCATGAAATAACATTTTCCATAACTGTGTCACTATCTCAAGCTAAACATTTCTTACTGGAATTTACAGGGAGCATTTACAATTAGGGAACGTGACAATCATTTTAATAAAAAAAGAGAACAAATCAAATTAGACAATACTGGTTTGAATCCTAAGCAAATAATTTTACTTTGACAAGACGTTTCATTACAGTTTACACCCAAAGCAGTCATCGATCCAAAGATTGTTTTGAACTCCAAAGTGCTTTACTGGGCATGGTCCTGTTGAAGGTGGTATGTCGTTGCCTTTATCCGACCTTTGAACTGACTTACCGACTCAGTTACAGGGAGACCTACAGTTAAACGTAGATTGCGAACCACTGTGCAGCTCAGCATTTTTCACGTCAACAAACTCTGCCAGAGATGAAAGAAGTGACAAGTGACAGTTAAAAGTTCTCGGATTGAACCTGAGATCTTTGGGTTTATAGTGAGCCACTTTACCACTGAGCCACACTTCTTGGAATTATGATGGGTATAAACAATGTAGTGCCTTGAACGAGCGTGAAAGTGTCTATTAAATATTATAGAACTTTCACAATCAGATTTTAAGAGCCTATCATGAATTCTGTGCTGAAGGAGATAAATTATGATGCTTATGTTGTAGTCTACAAGTGAAGAACTACAACCTTGCACTAAAAGATCAAGATACTTTCTCAATATCGCAGATGTCACATATTTATTAAAGAATAAGTGGTACCTCTTTTCTGAATTGGGTCCCAGCCACTCAAAAAAAGTCACTAAAGGAAGCAAATATCTTACTAATATCCGTCAATGTCTGACAGTACAATTTTATTAGGGAGGTAGAATAATTTCTATAAAATGCTATACAATTCTGAAAGACAGGGTACAGATTCTGGTTCTTTTGACTATATTGTGACTGTGCTGCGTTTGGAATGGCTAATTCCAGTTGTTTGAATATATGAATGTATCAGTTCGACTACATCCTAACAGAAAAAGTTTAGGTACTGTCTGACGAATCATAAAACTTACCCAGGAGCAGACATAAATTGAGACCAAACCTCATAGTGGGGTAAATACAAGCAAGGGTGAAGAAAGTGTGGAGAGGTAAAGCAAAAGAATGATTTAACTTGGACGCACTTGAGGAGGTGGACAAGGGTTCAGAGATGGAAGAAAAGTTTGTGGAAAAATGGGAAAGAGGTAGAGTTGAAAAATTTGTAAATGACAGATGGATAAAAATGAGGTAATGACTCACGGACTCTGCCAAAGAAGTACTAAGAATTATAGAGTCCAAAAGTATCAGGAAAGAATAGATAACAGAAAACACATTGAAAATGATGGAAGAACAGAGAAAGTGGAAAAATATGGAAAATGAAGAAGGCAAAAAGAGGTACTGGAAACTGATTAATGAATTCAGAAGAGAAACCGAAGAATCAAGAGATAGGTGACTGAAAGAGAAATGTGAGGGAATAGAGAAAATGGAGATGGAGGAAAAGCATGAAATGCGGTGCTGTTTGGCTCATGAGATAGTTTCTGCAAGTAAAAGAAGGAAGACTAACATGAAAATAGAAGGAGCAGATGACACAATAGCTGAACAGCAACATGAGGTTTTTGTCAGATGGCAAGAATATGTAGAATGTCTGTATAAGATGGATCAAATACCAAGTGAAATCAAGATTGAAGAGGAGGAATATGTGCTGGAAAATGGAAAGAGATACAGCATCTTCAATGCTAAAAGAAGAGGCACTGAAGGAGTTGAAGAACTAAAAGGTATGTGGTGTTGGTAAGTTGCCAGCAGAAGTGTTGAGGAGTTTTGGGAAGCATGGAAAGGAAGGAAATAATTTACTGCTGTAATGAGATATACGACAAAGGGGAATGGTGTGATGACTTTCTTGCAACAGTAATGATACCACTTGAGAAAAGAAAAATGCCAAAAAATTAGAAGAAGATGGGGCCAGCAATCTACAATTTGTCATGCAGCTAAGGTACTGCTGGCTAAGGTGTTGCTGGGAGCGCTGAATAAAAGTCTATATGAGAAGTTGGATAGGTGGATGGAGGAGGAACTATTTGGATGTAGATGAGGAAAAGGAACAAGAAATGCTATGGACATTGTGAAGGATCGTAGGGGGAAGATATATTGATAAGGCTAGAGAAATTTATATGGTTTTTATTGATTTGGGAAAAAGCTTTCGACAGAGTTCAGTGGAACAAGCTGATGGATATTTTGAAGTAGAAAGGAATAAATTGGAAGGGGAGATGATGAGTACATAATATGTATTTACAACAGAAAGTAAGAACAGTGATTTTCTCCTTTGTTGTTCAGCTTATATGTGGAAGAGGTTATTGCAAAAGGCTTAGATTCAAAAAGAAGGGTATGTATTAGTGGTAAGAGAATGGAATGTATGAGAGATGCTGATAACATATCAGTGGCAGAAAGTGAAGAAATTGTAAGTAAAATGCTAAAAGATCTGAAGGAAGCTTATATGGAACATGGGATGAGAATCAGTACAGCAAAAACCGAGAGTATGATGATTGCCACAGGAAAGAAACTGGCAAATATTTTAAGATGGGACAGATTAGTATTAGCCAAGTAATAACATTTAAATATCTTGGAAGTATGGTCACTGAAGACTTAAGATGTCATCAGGAGGTGAAAACTCGTATTGTTGTAGTGAAGAAGGCTTTCAGTAGAAAGAAGAAAGTATTGTGTGGCAAACTAGATAAAGATCTGAGAAAAGGCTTGGCCAGTGTTTTGTCTGGAATGTGGCACTCTATGGGGGCAGAAACATGGACACTAAAATGAGAGGAAAAAAATGCTAGAAGAGTTTGAGATATGGACATGGAGGAGAATGGAGAGGATAAGCTGGATGGGAAGAATGACTAACAAAAGTGTGTTGGGCAGGGGTTGGTGAAACAAGAAGACTGCTGCAGGTTATAAGAGAAAGGAAGAGAGTGCTTTTGAAGGACTAGTTTGTGGAAGGAGATTTAGAGGAAGGAGGATATATAAGATGATATACATCATAAAGGGAAGTGGAAATTACACAGACCTGAAGTGGATGGCAGAAGGAAGGAGACCATGGGGAGTTCCATCTCAAACCTGTTTTTGGGCTTGTGGCGCCGATGAGGCCAACACCAGCATCGATATGCGTTCGTCTTTGGACTCTGAGCATCGTCTTTGGACTCTGAGCATTGTCTTTGGGCTGTCCCACCATGTTCAGTTCTCTGTGAGCCTTGCATGTGTTTAGGTGAATAAATGAACTACTGCTAAATGGGTGTTGTTTGGTGTAACCAACCCGAAGAATCTCCTCTCTGGTGACCCTGACGTGATATGAACATGCAACAAACAATACTAAATCTACCCAGACCTTCATCATTCAAAGAGATCAGGCACTTTCTGGGGACAGTTAATTATTATTACCAACATCTAACTTGGGCTGCAGAAATTCAGACTCCACTGACGGACGCCTTGGCAGGCACCAACACTTCTGGATCTCGGCCCGTTCCATGGACCCCTGTTATGACTGACTCTTTCACTGCCCTCAAAAATCTTCTTGCTGCGGCCTGCACCATCGTGCATCCTCATCCCAATGCGCAGCTTTTCATCACCACAGATGTGAGTGATACTGTCATTGGCGCTGTCCTTAGCCAGACAATTGATGGCCAAACTTTGCCTCTGCAGTTCTTCTCGCACCAGCTCACCAATGCACAACGGAAATATTTCACATTTGATAGATAGTTGCTCGGGGTCTACGAAGCGGTCAAGCATTTTAAGACTGACATTGAGGGATGCCCTTTCTTTGTTTTAATGGACCACAAACCCCTGGCTGCAGCCATTACAAACCCGCCAGCTGACCTGCCCTCCTCGCCACTTCAGATACATGGACTTTATATGTCAGTTCACCACCAATGTCAGACACATAAAGGGTGCTGACAATATAGTTGCTGATTTCCTTTCACGAGTTGACGCCGTCCATTCACTTTTAGACCTCTCTGAACTGCCTAACCTTCAACCTGCCGACAAGGAAACACAAAAACTGATTTCAGACTCGCCTTCTTCACTACACTTTGTCCGCACCACTTTCCCTGGCATTTCTGGTGAGATCTGGTGTGACGACAGTATGGGCACGTTACGCCCCCTCATCCCAACCACGCTCCATCGAGCTGTCTTCAACGCATTGCATAATTTAGCTCACCCCGATGTTCGAGCGTCTGCCTGCCTCGTTGCAGAGCACTTCGTGCGGAGAAATGTCAACAAGGGCTGCCAGCAATGGGCACGCTCCTGCGTCGCGTGCCAATGCTGCAAAGTACACGAGCACACTTCACCCCCTCTCCCCCCCCCCCCCCCCCCCCCCCCTCGGCACCTTTTCGATCCCTCCTGGGCTTTTCCAGCATATTCATATTGACATTATCGGTCCTCTCTCCCCCTCTAACGACTTTCATTATGTTCTCTCATCTATCGACCGAACAACTCGCTGGGTCGAGGCTGTCCCCCTCCCCAATATTATTGCAGAAACTGTTGCTTGAGCTTTCGTTGAGTCATGGGTATTGCATTTCGGATGTCCAGCTATCATCACAACTGACCAGGGCAGACGATTTGAGTTGGCCCTGTTCAATGGGATTTGTAACATTTGCGGCATCCAGCGCATCCATACCACAGCATATCACCCTCAAAGTAATGGGCTAGCCGAGTGCTGGCACCACACTTTCAAGGCGGCTCTTCGATGCCACGACTCTCTATGGACGGAGGCCCTTCCCCTTGTGCTACTTGGCATTCGTGCGATTTATAAGGAAGACCTCAAAGGCACAATAGCTGAGTTCGTATACGGCCAGA
The DNA here is from genome assembly GCF_023864345.2 of Schistocerca serialis cubense. Taxonomy (NCBI): domain Eukaryota; kingdom Metazoa; phylum Arthropoda; class Insecta; order Orthoptera; family Acrididae; genus Schistocerca; species Schistocerca serialis. The sequence goes on from NC_064640.1 coordinate 162,696,725, forward strand.
ACATTGTTCTCCCTGGCGAACTTGTGAGCCCTTCCCCTTCTCTCCCTCAGTCTGACTTACCTTCCTTCATGGACCGCGTCAGATGCCAATTCATCAACCTCTATATCCCTCCACCCACCAGTCATTCCCCCCCTAAGGTTCACGCCCCGAGACAATTGCGAGTACGTCATGCTGCGAGATGACACTGTCCATGCTCCCCTCCAGCCTCCATATACCGGCCCGTACTGAGTTCTCCGGTGCTCAGCCAACACCTATGACATCCAGATGAAAGATTCAGCTGTTACGGTCTCTCTCAACAGACTTAAGCCTGCTCATGTTGAGCCTTCTTCTACCCCCCTTCAGGCCACGACCATGCCACTCATTGTCATGGCTCACGACGCTCCGACCACTCCCTCCACGTTGGACTTACACACTCTGTCGAGTGACTCCCCGCTCCAGTCGTCAAGCTTTCCTCCGACCTCGCCCTCTACTCCGGTCGAGTGACCACGTCGAGCTTACCTACGATCACGCCCTCGCCGCCGGGCCCTTCGCGGGTCCCTTCGACCTCTCCACCGTCACCTGCCTCGCCCTGTCGAGGTTTCTCACGCCCCCCCCCCCCCCCCCATCTTGAACGTGTCCTCGCTCAAGGTGTTTGTGCCTGTCCCCCCGGACATAATCCATGACATCTCAATAATACTGTGCGATTATACACTGTTCGTCGTGTGTTTCTCTTCATCCAGTGCTCATGACACAACCTCCACCTTTCCCTGCCACCTGGTGAAATGTGTTCCCCTCCCACCCGACGTTGACCTGGACATGCTTCGTGTGTTTGCCATGCCCACTGGAGACATCGTCGTTGTCGCTCTGTTCCACCCGCAAACCGCCGGCCTACCTGTCGCCGCACGACCAACATGCCCAGTATGCGGCTCGCTTCAGCGACTTCCAGGTTCGGTGGCCGAACCTTCCTTCAAGACATCTACCCACACAGCTGCCCGACGACGCTGTCGAGCTGACCGTGGTCCGGCTCCCGCGGACCACCCCTGACGACGCCTTAGTCAGAAACCCCCCCCCCCTGTCTCTCAAGAGTACTCCGTACTGCAGGGGGGGGGGGGGGCTATGTGGTGCCAATGAGGTCAACACCAACATCGATATGCGATCGTCTTTGGACTCTGAGCATCGTCTTTGGACCCGAACAATCTCTTCAGGCTGAACACTAATGATGATGATACCACATTGACTAATTATTAAGCAACAGTAACATAAAAATGGTGCAACAAATGAAGCTGAGGTCCCAGATGATAGCTGTGGCACAAGTTATGATGCCAGATTCTGTAATTACTTCCTCACATTGGCAGTAAACAGTACGCCACCTAATCGACGAGCAGTTACAGATGCATTTGATTTACTATGGCAGACAATTTGGGCACCACTGATACACATTAATTTCAGGGTTACAACCTGTGAAGAGATTAAAAGATCATTACATCTTTAAGAAGTATTAATTATTCTGACTGTAATGATGTTTCATTACGTTAAAATTTTGTGCTGATTTTATAGGACAACTCTTGAGCTACCTGTGTATCTGCCAATGACTCAATGGATATTTCTGGACGAATTAATTATGAAGCAGAGTGAACTATCTATAAAAATGTATACAAGCAAACCATCTCTCATTACAGGTACATTTCCTGTCTCCTAGTCCTTTTTTTTTAATTTGAGAAATCATAAAATAGAAAACTGGCTCATTTCTTAGATCATAACTTGTTAACTATCTCACAATTTGACTCTCCTAAAGGAGTCTCTATAGAGAAAGTTACATTTGATGACACACATTTGGTTCCAGCAGATCTAAGTAGCAAAAATCATCCTGTTGATGTATTCTGTGACCTTGCCGTGGCTGTCAGTTGCATGGACCATAAATCATAATTGGGAAACTAAAATATAGAGGCATTACTAGTACTTATAAAAATAAAACTGAAGTCAGATTTCAGGAAGTTGTGGAGTCCCACAAATTAATTTAATGGATTCACTCATGTTCCTCACTACCTATATAAACTTCCAATAAATTTAAAGAACTGTGCGAAAGAAATACTTATACAAAAAAGTAAATGTTCATGGTTGTACATTAAATTATAAAATATGTATAAAATTCCTCGCATTCCAGCTGGTTAGCAAGTTGAACAAAAACAACACACAGAAAAACTAACCATGGAGCTCAGGTTGACATATTTGTTGCTAATAAAAATCAGTATCATTTGAATTGTGGTCTAAGCAGCTATAACACAAGAGAGAAAAGTAATAACTATATAAATATTTTCTTGTTGGCTAGGTTTTAGAAAGGGTTCCTGAATTCTCATGTGAAAGTCTTCAACAAGTTCTCATCTGCCAAAACTATGAAATTGAGACCATACGAACATGGAATAAAACTAAAATTAACAGTTATTGGCCATTTATTCTGCATGTTATTTGTTTATCTCAATTCAGTGAATGCAAATTTCTGTTAGCTGCATGGCAAGTATCAGTGTTCATTGTAAATATCTCTTTACTTTAATCACTCATAGATGCTGTTGTTCTGTAACAATTTCAATGTTATATGTAAATGTTAAGTGGAACTATTTAACATAACTAAGTACAACAGCTTTTCCCTATAGATAATTAATAATACCAGAGCATCTGCTCTCTCTCTCTCTCTCTCTCTCTCTCTCTCTCTCTCTCTCTCTCTCCATGTCTGTGGGTGTTCTCTTTCTTGACAAGGTATCTAAGATAAACAGGAGCCTAAGTTGAAAGTCCCTTTTCAGGTTATAATGGCTTTTTTTATTCATTATTATAGGTCACTGAGTACTATCTGCTCAGATCGGTTTGATGATTCACTGGCAGAATGGACCACATTACATGATAATTCAAAAAATGAAAGCAAAAAACCTGCAGAAAAGAGCAGTGCGATATTTCACAACAATGCAGAGGTCACCCTAAACAATGATGAAAGGTATTGCTTGTATTTTGACATGGTCTCTCTTTATAAAGATAGTTTTATCCTGTAAAGCATATCTGTTCCCATTAAGATTTTAAAAAAATTGTATTTGTATGAAAAGTATTATTTTGTGATAGTTTAAGATTTGAAGACAATCTCCTGTAATTTAAAGATACTTCAGTGGTTTATGTTCTTAATTATATGGCTTCAAATGGAATATAAGAGTTTTTGACATGTTACCAGTTGATCCTCAAAGCAGGTTTCAAATATTTTTGTAATTTCTGACAGTAACTTGCAATTAAATTACTTTGTATAATTTTGTCAAATTTCATAATACTTCATATGTGCTATGAGTAGGGGTGTAAATATCCAATTTAAATTTTCAATACCACTTCATTTTAGACTTGCAGTATTGTGAGTATTGAGATGTGACTGACATCATACTACAGCTTAGAACACACTGTAACACTTATTTTGATTAGAAGTTGGTTTATATTATGTTACTGTGTATCTGCAATTATGGAGTGTGTATTCTTTGTTAGTTAAAGTCATTGACTTGTGACAGGAAATTTAGAGTTTTGTAATGTATATATGAAAAAAGCAAAATGATTTGTTAAAATAATCAATTTTGATAATATGTGTATGTTAAAGACAATGGTTATTGAAAGCTGGTTCATGCTTAGGGCACTTGTATTTGTAATATGGAAAAGATGTAGGGAAGTCCCTCCACAACAGAAGTGACATGGAGCAATGTAAAAGGTAGTTTTGCCGGGCAAACTGGGCAGCACCTTGGGTGAACGGTACACGGTATGTGACTAGCCATAGCATGGTACATTTCGATGGTGCCAAGAGAGGCAATTGGGAGCTGTTTTGCTAAGTATTTTTGCCTCAGATGTGGATCTGGCTATCATTTGGTATTCTCGGCAAAAAATAATGGCTCTAATATGTTGAAAATCCAGTGCCAAGAAGACATTTTATAAAGCATTCGAACATCAAGAGCCGTGAGTACAGTTAGCTGCCCTGTCACTCGCCACCAAAACTTCGCCCTGCTTTACTAACTTCACACATCCAGCTATGTATAAGTGCATGGACCAGTTAATTTGTGTGTGTGGCTTGAATAATAATCCAAATGCTATAAATCTGTGTTCAGAACTATATCTTCTATCCTGATTATGGACCTATGCAGGGTCCTCTTCTAAGTGCTACTAAAACTGAGTATCCTGTTTTAAATGAACAATTTTTCCATTCATGTGTTTCAAAGTTTTTTTTTTTTTTTTTTTTTTTTTTTTTTTTTTTTTTTTTTTTTTTTTTTTTGTCAAATGTAAAAGGAGTAGCAAAAGTTAAAGTTAACACCACAAAAGGGAAGTTAGATAGGATTTTGCTAAAGTACTCTTAGTTTATTGCAAAGTAGAGTTTTGCAGTGCTGGATTGTGTAAATGTTATTGTCTAAAATACCTGCTTCACAGGTAGTAAAAAAGACAGATAAGTTAAGCTTATTTTAAAAATAGTGGTGTTTTGATTTTTATCATGAATAGTTCCATTTTTGAAGTTAATGAAGCTCAGTGTTGAATTTTTTTGTCTTGCAAAGTGAATTATGAACTACGCCTTTGAAGTGAAGGATTAGCTTTGTTTGAATTTATCTTTTCTACTGAGATAATCATAAAGCTTGATTAGTGACACTATACTAGTTTATGGGTCTCCATCATATCCCCCACATACTAGAAAGATAATTGGACTATTACTACTGTTAAGGAAAACTGATATATGTTGAGGGGTATAAAGAACGTATTTACGATATTATTTACCTTTATTTGTGTTTTTTACATTTCAGTTAAGATAGAAGCCCCTTATGTCCAAATTTAGCTCACAATACTATTTCAGTATTGGTTTAAGTAATGATCTTCAGTGTAGGTGTAATTAGTGTGGGCTTGGTGCAAATTTGCTTTCCACAATTACTGGTGTGTGCACTATTGATAACTGCTGCTAATCACAGCTCAGTGTCTCCTGTGTCAGTTTGTATCCTGTGCACTATCAAAAGGGAAATATCAATGAAAGTAACTTTAATAACCAATGTTCAATTTTCTTAAACCTGTATTTCCAAATTAATGTGCCTAATTGGGCTGGTGACTGTTCATTTTTTCATTCACATACGATTTTTACCACTTTCATGAACTCCCAAGGTTAAAGCCCGTTTAGTTTTTCTGTTAATTTCACCGTTTTCAAAATTATTCTCTGATACCTTTGTCCATTAGATACACACACGTTGAAAATTCGAAATCCTCTCAGAGTGTAACGTTAGCTTGTTTCACGGTATGCTTTTGCATCATATGTGGCAAGTTAGTGTTATACATACCACTACATGACAGGACATTTGTCAGTTTTACTCACTAAAATACAGTTCATATTGTAAATATTGGGTATAAAACAATTGTAAGATGAGTATTGAATATCCAGCGGTGCGAACTTGCTATAGATCACGCAAAATAAATAAACGAAAACTTTACAGGTCTTTAAAAGATGAAATATAGAGTCTTAACAAAAATTAAAAAGACAACAGTAGGTCAGAATGAGTGAGACAAAACAGTATCTAGTGTACAAGGTGGCAGTAGTTGACTAGACGAGAGCACAGATGACACCATGGGATGGCAGCAGGCTTATGTTGAGTATCATACACGTGTCAACGATCAAATTCATGTGATGAGCTAATCGCAAATAAAACAAGGTAGGAAAGATGACATGAATGGAGACAGTGGTTATGTTGATGAATCGATGGATATGTTCAATTCATCGAAAGCCGAAAGTGAACCAAGTAAAACACGAGAAGTAGAATCTGAGTATGAGGACATGTTAGAACAAGATAGCAAAAAACCACTGAGCATGAACAATTTGTTAAGAATGTTGTCTGCACAAATTACAGCACAAGGTCATCAAATTAAAACAAAAGGTGTTCAAATTAGAAAACAAATCGAAAAAGTAGATTCAAAAGTATGTGTTGTGTGTAATGCAATGAAGGACTTGAAAACTGAAATAGATATTTTTTAATTTATTTATTTATCCATCTGTAGACAATAAATATTGTATGGATGTTGTTCTAAAGTACATGTAAATTTATGGGGAACAATCTGTGCAAAAGGAACATACAAAATTTTACATTAAGTAGTGCAAAGAATAATACATACAAAATTGTACAAAAAATTTACAAAGAATAATACTTGGTCATACAAGACACAGTAATACATCTTTTTATACCTGTATACTAACAGCATTGTAACTGCATAGGCCGTTTGCCCTAAGGCTTTACTTTTTGTCTTCCCTAAACAGGAAGCCCTTATATTCACTACAATAATTTAGTAAAGATTTTACCACACTCAACAGCTGTCCATCAGATTTAAAAAATTAACAGAAACTTTAGGGGATGAAAGACAGTGTTTTCAATTTTGCCTAAACATAAGAAGTATCAGAATTATTTATTGGCCTAAATAGACATTTGCCGAGTAAAAACATTGTTTAAGTAGAAATTCTTTAAATTGTACTTTAAATCTGTTTTCATCTTCTAACTTTCTGATGTTGGCTGGCAGTATGTTGTAGAGTTCTGTACCCACGTGGCTCACATGCCTTTGTGTGTGTATTCTTTTTGTTTGCTGAGTGTGGAGTGCTGTGCTATTTCAAGTATTGTAGTTATGCAAGTCGGCATTTGTCTGAAAACCTGCAAGGTGGGCCCTAACATATAAAACACATTTGTATTGTTAGAACTTTAAGTTTGTTGAATAAGGGTTTGCATTGTGTCTGTGGATGACTGTGTATTATTATTCGGATAGCCCTCTTCTGTAACAGAAAGATTGGTTTTAGACGGCAACTTGTGGAACTCCAAAATATTATTCCGTATGTTGCAAGAGGCTGAAAATAGCCAAAATATGCCATCCTATCATCCTCTACAGTACAAGCATTTGCAATAATTCCAAGAGCAAAGCAAGCTGAGTTAAGTTTCTGCACAAGTTTCATTACATGATCATTAAAATTAAGATTTTCATCTACATGAATCCCCAGCAATTTTGTTGATGCCACTCTGTCTATGGCCTTGTCACCCAACAACAGATCAACATTTACATCTTGACATATTTTCCCAAATTGCATATAATTTGTTTTATTTGCATTGCACTGAACCAAGTGTGGACATTCTTATTATTTGACCAGTAGTTGTGTGCAGCATTTGCTTTGGTGCACCTATTATCACGCTAGTGTCATCTGCAAATAGTATGGCCTTTGCTGCTCCATCTGAGGTGTGAAAGTCATTTATGTTTGTGCTTTCAGACAGCCATGGTCGTGGACTTGCGAGTAAGCTAAAAGAAACAACTACAACAAATTCATGTGGTATAGTGAAACTGGGAGCCCCACTTGGCGAAATTAAAAAAATGACTACATTCGCAGAAGTAAAAAATCTGAATGATAAAGACTGTTGTACTTCTGGGAGCTGCAAACGATGTCTACAAAAATGAAACAGCGAATGCACCAATGCGCGATCTTAAACAGTGTCTGAGAAACCTCATTCACACAAACATAGTAATGGTCAATATTCCACATTGCTATGATCTTGTAAGATAGTCATGTGCTAATATGGAAATAAAAAGTGCCAGCAATCAGCTTGCAAAAAGCTGCAGACATTTTAAAAATGTGAGTTGTGTTGATATAAGCAATATTGGATGTAGATTCCACACACAACATGTATTTCACCCGAATAGCTTGGGGAAAGAATATCTGGCAAACCTGATAACCAAGGAAATAAAAATCCACCAAAATAAATTCAAAGCCAAAATGATAATTGTATTGCCATCACCAGACTCCATAACAAAAACACTTCAAAATAAGGTAAAAGCATTAGAACCAACATCAGCACCACCAAAGCATGTAAAAAAAGATGAAGTGTTAACAGAAAGAACATTGGACAGCGATTTCAATGACAAGAGACCTACAGTTCCTCATCATCCAAATATTATCTTAGACAAAAACAAGAAAAACAAGAAGACCCCACATTCACAAGAAAACACAGCAGTAGTGCCAGAACCAACATTTGAAGTGTCAGAAACAGCATCACCATAACAACAACAACAAAAACAACTGTAATGGCAATATTAAGTACATTAGCAGCAGCATGAATTGCAACAACAAGCAACTCACCACAGCCCAATGTACAGGTACATCCCGAGAGGTGCAGGAAACATGTCTTTCTCAAGGATTTTTGGTACCTCACCAGGACACGGGAACGAATATGACAGCACAAAATGTAAATAAAACTGTAACCAGTTTTCACCCTAGTCACCTGCAGATTTTGAGTGTAAATATTCAGTGCCTTAGAAATAAATCACTAGATCTTGAGGTAGCAGTGAATGGTGCAAACACTGACTGCATATGCGTCATGGAGCATTGGTGCAGAACTTTTGAACTAAGTATCATTAATATTCATCCATATAAGTTGGCAAGTCAGTATTGATGAAAAAATGCCAAAAATGGAGGTGTATGTATCCTAAACCAAGTATCAGGTACAAAATAAGGTGTAAAGCTGAGTTATTGAGTGTGGAAAATCATTTTGAAGCAGCAGCTATACAGTTGTATGAAATACAGGAAAAAGTCATAGTAATAGCAATATAGAGACCACCTACTTGCGACACAGACATGTTCATTAATAAATTAGAAACACTGCTTAAGATTCTTTTTACTGAAAGAGTCACTGTAGTTGTCTGTGGGTATTTCAACATAAATCTTATGAATGATAGTAGGCTAAAAACTCAATTCCTAAATCTATTATGTAGTTTAAATCTGTTTCCATACATACACGAACCCACAAGAATAATATATAATACAAACAGTCTTATAGATAATATATTTTCACATGTACAATCCACAGAAGTAGAAGTAACAAATATTGATTTGGGATTATCAGACCATAATGCTCTTGCCCTCAAAATCCCTTCAGTGCCACTGCAAGAAAAAAAAGTGTACTTCATGTATAAAAGAAAATTTTCCACTGAAAACTGTGTAAAATTTACAAATATCCTAACTAGTGAGTCCTGGGCAGAAGTGCTGTCCCTAACAAATACGAATGATACATATAACACTTTTTCTTCAATTTTCATGGGATATTTTGAAATGTGCTTTCCAAAGAAGCTGTTAAGAATCACATCACATCACAATACAAAGCCAAGTTCTTGGATCACAGTTTGCTTCAAAACTTCTTGTGGAACTCAAGAGAGACTAAATTCAAAATTGAAGACATCAACAGATCCACAGTTCATAGAATATGTTAAGTGTTACAAGAGGGTATATCGAAAAGTAATTGTCAAGGCAAAATTTGTGATTTAATAACACTTTCTGATAACAAATCAAAAGCTGTCGCCACTATGCAGGGACAGATTAATGACATGAATGATAGGCTCTATACCAAAATAATGAAAATTCAAGACACTGTAGAACCTTTGGTTGTAACAAAAGTTGATGAAAAAGTTTTCGGCCTCAAAACTGAATTAGTAAACAGATGTAAAACTGAAATTTCTCAATTGAGACAAATGGTGAATGATTCCAAAAAGGAACTGTGTAAACAAGTGGCAACATACAAAAAGAAGTGTGAACAGAACACTTCCCAGATTCAAGGTAACGTGAGCGACCTTGAATGGAAAATAAGAGAAAAACCAAATTATGTCACTGACAGAATAATTTCTAGAAAATTTTTGGAGGCCGAAGAACAATTTGATCCAGCAAAACAGCATAATGGATGGCACCCATTATATTTTTTGAAAAACTGTGAAAGAAGTTTCCCTGATTACGTATTGGACCAGATCAATGTTGTTATTAGCACCTTAGCTGGTGATGCAAAAAGATGGGACCTAAATTTGGATAAAGCACAAATGTCATTTGGTGAATTTAAACAGAAATTTATAGAGAAATACTGGTCAGAGCAGAAGCAGGACTGCCTATGGCGGGAATTTATTATGGCTAGGTTATATGACAACAGTGGCAGAAACTCAATGAAAGAAATGTGGTATTGAAAACTGACACACTAGGGAAACAGATGATCAGAATCCAAAATAGTGTGGGATCTATGGAAAAAGCTCCTGGAGGATTCAAAACGTTATGTGGGAAGTAACCACAAAAGCTTCTCGTCATTTATGGAAAGAGTCAAAGATGAGGACCACTGGAGAGGGAACCATGGTTATCATCAAAATAATAACAAACAGAGGTAGGGATAGTCATGAGAATAATGAACTAAATGAGAACGATCGTTACCGCATAAATATGATGCAAGGATGTAGAGGCAGTGGTCGCAGTAACATGTCATTTCACGGTGGATAATTTGCACCACAAAACTATAAATACTGAAATGAAGTGGAAAATTAAGGCCTGTGTCTTTTATGGGCCAGATTCGTGCGGACAAATATTACCGGCCCAAACGAAAGAAACCATACCAGCTAAATCAAAGTGAATTTAAGACACAAGTAAACGGCAGAGTGACATCACAAGGTGGTGCGCGCAGAACAGCAGGTGTGGGCATGAATGAATCATGTATGAGAGACTATGCTGCAGGCGATAGTGTGCAAACTAAGCCACAGCATGCATTGAACTTGGCGGCGTGATCAGCTGTCCATCTTTCGGTTGCAGTAGCGGCAGTAGGAAGAGTTGATGTTGCAAGGGAATTCAGTGGACCTGTTTCAGTGGGAAATATCACTGAAATGAAAAAGGAATTGGACACGTTATTAAGTAAAAGCAAAATGACACACAATTTGTGCAAAAAGGAGTCTTCAGAGATTGCAGAATGGTGTGAAGTTTATTTCACAGTTTTAAAGCACTATAAGTGGGAAAACTTTGAAAAGGGTTATACAGCCAGAGAATTAATAAAAGGGGGAAATGTTGAAAAGAGGGCATTATCTGAAAATGAAAAGGAGATGAAAGTAGTTAGCGCTGCACAAAGTTCGTGAGCAGCAATTTCAGAGGAGGTTGATAAGAGAAAGAAAGGTGTCGCACGAAGCATGCGAGCTGCCGATGTTAAAGAAATTGGTGGTAAAAACAGAAAATGGTCTGTATAAATAGGAAGTTGGAGGAGGATGAAATCCTTGATAGTGTGGATGAAGTGATCCTGAATGGTGAAGAACTTGTACAATTAGATGTTGTTGATTGTCATGAGAATATAGGTTCAGAGGATTATATGCAAACCACTGAAATCCGAGATGATTATACTAAATATGAAGTTATAGTTGAGATCATCAAAAGTGATATTGAAGAAATGACTGTGATTGAAAATGAAATAGAAATTTTAGGAAAGAATCAAAATTTTGAAAATAAGAAAACTAACGAAAGGTCAAAAGAAGAGCTGACTCATTGTCCAAGACTAGCATTCATGATAGGATCAGACAGTGAAGAAGAAATAAGTGATAGTTCAGATGAAGAAAATGTAGAAATAGAGGAAAAGAAATAAAGTATAATGGAAAGTGTATCTGAAAAGCAAAATGAAGTCTTTTCCAAATAAAATCTGGCAGTAAATACTGAACTGAAAAAGAAAGAGCCACCAGATGACACAATACGGGCGCAAGATATGATTAGAGTCATGAAAGAAGTAGAAATCAGAAAACTGAAGAAACCCCCAGACATATGTGATTTCCCAGTAAGTAACATATCTTGGAGCGATCTGATGGCTGAACAAGATTTGTTATGGGAGTAACAGGAAAAATCAGAAAATAGAATGGCCAAACAAGCTATCATACCAGTCGAAATTTACAGTATTAAATTGCGAGTACTTTTAGACACTGGTTCACAAATCAGTGCTATTTCACAATCTGTTTTCGAACACATTCCCAGTAAACCTGGATTAGTTATGATGTCAGTAAATGGTGCGAAAGTTGTACTTTGGAAGTTAGATTTGAGGAAAACAAAATTTCACAGGACACCAAAGTTGATTCATTGATATTCGAATTAGACTCTAGAAAGGATGGTTTGTCCAATGTATATGAAACATACCATGTAAAGAACGTAATAATTGATGACCCACAAGTAGAAACTCTTAAAGGAATTGTTAAAGAGATACAAGAACTTATGTTGGAACAGAAAGCCGATCTGTTTAACATTCTGACTGATAATCAGGAAGTGTTTTCAGATAAACTGGGAATAGTAAAGAATTTTGAATGCCGTATTGAAGCAATAGAACATGAATTATTTTTCATGAGACCTTATCCAGTACCTCTAGCAAAGAGAGAAGCCGTGCAGGCAGAAGTCGACAAAATGATTGATTGGGGAATTATTGAAAGGAGCAATAGTGAGTATAAAAGCCCTCTCATTATTGTAAATAAAAAAGATGGAGGTGTGCAAGTAGTAATTGAGGCATGAACACTAAACAAGATTGTCAAAAGAGAAGTAGATCATCCAGAAAATGTGGACAATCTGTTGCAAAGATTCCACAATGTGAGGCATTTGACTAGCTTGGATGTTATGACAGAGTATTGGCAAATCCCATTTCATAAAGAGTCTCAAAAGTATACTGCATTTCTATTTGCGGGAAAATGTTACCAATATAAAGTTGTGCCTTTTGGTCTTAATAGTTCTGTCTCAGTCTTCATTAGGCTTTAGATACCATGTTAGGAAGGGAACTAAGTGCCAGATTGACCATATATGTGGACAACTTGTTAATTGCCACCGAAAACTCGAAAGAACACTGTGAATTATTAGACAAAACTCTTTCTGCTCTTCAAGCAGGAGGAATGACACTAAAACTGAAGAAGTGTGAGTTATTAAAACAGGAAATGAAATTTTTGGGACATAATATTACCACTTCTGGTATTGGAAAGGACCCAGAGAAGTTAATGCCATTGAAAAATGCCCACCGCCTAAGAACTGAAAGCAATTAAAAGCGTATCTCGGTCTCTGCGGGTTTTACCACAAATTTGCGAAAGAGCGAGTCTTTAATAGTCCTCATTTAAATGGGTTGCTTGGACAAAGGAATGCCAAGAAGATTTCGAAAATTTGAAAAATGAATTAATAAAGAACAATATTTTGCATCACCCTGTTTTGAGTGAACCTGTTCATATGAGTACTGATAGCACTGCATATGGAATCAGCATGGAAATTTTCCAAGAGAACATAGACTCAGTAGAACCAAAACGTAGAACACCAGCTTTCACTAGTTGAACCCCGATAAAGTACGAAAGAGATTACACCATTTCAGAAAAAGAAGCTCTAGCTATCATATGGGCTTTGAAAAAGTTTCAAAATTATTTATGGGGGCTGATGCCTCACAATATGGCCTTGGTGCAGTCCTCACACACTGGTATGCCAGTGGCTCTGAACAACCCATTGCTTTCACCTCTAAATCCCTGGCCCAACAGCTTTACTCTGAGGTGGGAAAACAGGCTCTTTCTGTCATCTATGCTCTCAAAAAATCTCACTTTTTTTGTATGGCTCGAAATTTCACCTCATTACTGACCATAAACCCTCAGTTTCCTCACACACCCTTGCCTTAGGAGGCAGCACATTGCCTACAGTGTTGGGCACTCTACATCTACATCTACATCCATACTCCGCAAGCCACCTGACGGTGTGTGGCGGAGGGTACTTTGAGTACATCTATCAGTTCTCCCTTCTATTCCAGTCTCGTATTGTTCGCGAAAAGAAAGGTTTTCAGTATGCTTCTGTGTGGGCTTTAATCTCTCTGATTTTATCCTCATGGTCTCTTCGCGAGATATATGTAGGAGGGAGCAATATACTGCTTGACTCCTCGGTGAAGGTATGTTCTCGAAACTTCAACAAACGCTTATACCGAGCTACTGAGCATCTCTCCTGCAGAGTCTTCCACTGGAGTTTAGACTCTTCTTGTCTCACTGCAGTTATGAAACCTAAAATGGTATTAATGAAATTATGAGATCTCATAATACTAATGCGGACACCATGGCCCGTCTTCCTGCAGGTCCTGATGATGACTGTGGGTTTGAAGAATTGCTTTGCTTCCATCTTGATACTGAAATGCAGGCCACGGCTGGGGGTGTCCCGATTATGAGCTTGTGCACAGCAACAGCTGCTGCCACTGGCTGGTTCTCCACCACGTGGTTCAGTTTCTTCATCTACATCTACATCCATACTCCGCAAGCCACCTGACGGTGTGTGGCGGAGGGTACCTTGAGTACCTCTATCGGTTCTCCCTTCTATTCCAGTCTCGTATTGTTCGCGGAAAGAAGGATTGTCGGTATGCCTCTGTGTGGGCTCTAATCTCTCTGATTTTATCCTCATGGTCTCTTTGCGAGATATACATAGGAGGGAGCAATATACTGCTTGAATCTTCGGTGAAGGTATGTTCTCGAAACTTCAACAAAATCCTGTACCGAGCTACTGAGTGTCTCTCCTGCAGAGTCTTCCACTGGAGTTTATCTATCATCTCCGCATCTCCGTAACACTTTTGCGATTACTAAATGATCCTGTAATGAAGCGCGCTACCCTCCGTTGGATCTTCTCTATCTCTTCTATCAACCCTATCTGGTATGGATCCCACACTGCTGAGCAGTATTCAATCAGCGGGCGAACAAGCGTGGTGTAACCTACTTCCTTTGTTTTCGGATTGCATTTCCTTAGGATTCTTCCAATGAATCTCAGTCTGGCATCTGCTTTACCGACGATGAACTTTATATGATCATTCCATTTTAAATCACTCCTAATGCGTACTCCCAGATAATTTATGGAATTAAGTGCTTCCAGTTGCTGACCTGCTATTTTGTAGCTAAATGATAAGGGATCTATCTTTCTATGTATTCGCAGCACATTACACTTGTCTACATTGAGATTCAATTGCCATTCCCTGCACCATGCGTCAATTCGCTGCAGATCCTCCTGCATTTCAGTACAATTTTCCATTGTTACAACCTCTCGATACACCACACCATCATCTGCAAAAAGCCTCAGTGAACTTCCGATGTCATCCACAAGGTCATTTATGTATATTGTGAATAGCAACGGTCCTACGACACTCCCCTGCAGCACACCTGAAATCATTCCTACTTCGGAAGACTTCTCTCCATTGAGAATGACATGCTGAATTCTGTTATCTAGGAACTCTTCAATCCAATCACACAATTGGTCTGATAGTCCATATGCTCTTACTTTGTTCATTAAATGACTGTGAGGAACTGTATCGAACGCCTTGCGGAAGTGAAGAAACATGGCATCTACCTGCGAACCCGTGTCTATGGCCCTCTGAGTCTCATGGACGAATAGCGCGAGCTGGGTTTCACATGACCGTCTTTTTCAAAACCCATGCTGATTCTAGTCTTCAGAAAAGTCATTATACCCAAACATAATACGTGTTCCAAAATTCTACAACTGATCGACGTTAGAGATATAAGTCTATAGTTCTGCACATCTGTTCGGCGTCCCTTCTTGAAAACGGGGATGACCTGTGCCCTTTTCCAATCCTTTGGAATGCTACGCTCTTCTAGAGACTTACGGTACACCGCTGCAAGAAGGGGGGCAAGTTCCTTTGTGTACTCTGTGTAAAATCGAACTGGTATCCCATCAGGTCCAGCGTTTGTTCAACACTGCTGGCCAGAGAAACTGCCAGGTCAGGCTTCAGGCCCCCTGTGCAAATATTGTTTCCTTATGGTATCACTACTCTGGTTCTGACGGTGTTTTGCTGTTACATCCACAGAAGACCACTCTCACAGGGTTTCATTCGTGCCGCATTCCGGCGCAAGGTTCTGTGCCTTCTCCACCAGGATCATTGGGGAGTTTTGCACGCTAAACTGTTATCACGGCTTACAAACATTGTGACCAACAACAAGCAGCTCCCAGAGTGTCTGTATCCCCCAGGACCGCTCCACACCAGCCATGGGATAGCATTCGTGCAGACTTTGTGGGTCTCTTCTTGAATTCCTATTGGTTCTTGGTTGTGGACGCATTTTCCCAGTTTCCTTACATTTTTCTGCATGCAAGGACATCAGCTGAGGTCTTTATTCATATGATTTTATTTTTTTTTTTCTATTTAGGGCTTGCCTTGTACCTTAGTTTCTGATAACAGTCCCCAGTTCATTTCTCACTCCTTTCAATTGTTTTGTTGTTGTCACAGCATTCATCATGCTATGGCTCTGCCATACCACCCTCAATCAAATGATGAGGCAGAATGAGCAGTGTATATGTTCAAGTCTCAAATGAAAAAGTTTGTTGTGGATTCTTTGCTGGATGACACCCTTCTCCATTTTCTGAGCACCTATTGCTTCACACATATGGGGTCCAGGACCTGGCTGAGTTGCTTCTCAGCCATCAGCCGTGCACACCCCTCCACCTTATATGGCGTGCACTGCACCTGCCTCAGCGATGTTAGTCTGGGTAATTCACATGGGGATTGCTGGTACGGTACTGGTACGGACGTGAGGGCTTGGTTGCTGGCCCAAGTGGATACTGCCTCTGTTGTCCACCACCAGGTACCCTGTCTGTGTGACGTCTGTATGGCTGATAGGCTGGTGGCGTACCACCTTGATCAGTAGCGGTCCCGTTGCTGCCAGACACTAGCAGTTCGCAGGTGTGTCCCCCCACCTTTGCAGCCTGCCCCACTGCCCTCCTCTTCCCGTCCCAATGGCTGCCTTCTCCATGTGTTGCTCCCTGGGGTTCCAGCTTCCTGGAGCCATGTGCCAGTCAGTCTCTGACCTTGCATTTGTTGCTGCAGCCTGCTGTACTGGTCGGACCACCTCTACTGGTCCCCTCTCTGTCATCACATCAGCCATTGTCTCTGGTGGGTCCAGCCCTGCCGCCCCACACTGGGATGTGCCTCCTGATGATGACTTCGAGATGGCAATTACACCCTCCTGTCTGGTGCTGTTTCTGGGTGCTGCATGGGGCCAGTGGCCTTGGGCAACCCCTCATTCCTGTGCGTTCTGGCTCTATGATCCAGTGCTTGCCAAGCACATTGTCCCACCTCCTCTGTAGGCACTGGCTGCTGCCATTCCAGACCCAATTGTTGTGTCTCTCGCCAGTCCACCAGTGCCTCCTGCATTGCCTGTGTGTCTACTTCTCACGAGGAGGAGGTGTGTTATATCCTGTGACTGAAGTGTGTGTGGTGAATGTGGTGTTGCAGCACATGCTTGGTTGAATCGGCCACCAAATGTATTAGCATGTGCTGGCTGCTGGAGGCCCCCTTTGGGAAGTTTGTGCATGGCAAGGTGTCCACTGCACCATCTACTGGCAACTCACATATATATATATGGGGTGGTCCATCGATAGTGACCGGGCCGAATATCTCATGAAATTAGCATCAAATGAAAAAATAAGAAGAACAAATTTGTTCGAGCATGACATGGGAAACACATGGCACTATGTATGACCCACTAGATGGTGTTGCCTTAGTTCAAATTGATAGAAACTGCATTTTTAAAAAAGGTACCCTCATTTTTATTACATATTCATATAGTAAGTAAATAAATTGGAACATTTGTTTTGCTTTGTGATGGATGGCGCTGCAATATTCCAATGCTTATAATATACTCACCCATTTAGATGAACAGTTGGTAACAGTGTGGTTTTTTAAATTAAAACACAAAAAGTAGTTACATTTGGATGGTTCAAGTGGTTCAAATGGCTCTGAACACTATGGGACTTAACTTCTGAGGTCATGAGTCAGTTACGTTTGGACTTTATTTCTGTTGCTCCAATGTGATACATTTACTTTTGTGATCTTATCATGAATTATGGGAACACATGCTGTTACTGTATGAGCAGTCGTAATAACCTCATTAATGTAATAAATGCTCAAAATGATGTCCTTCAACTTCAATGCATTTGACAATACATGTAACAAAATTCCTCTCAACAGCTAGCAGATCACCTTCAGTAATTGTCGCACATGCATTGACAATGCGCTGATGCATGTTTTCAAGCATTGTTGGTGGATCACTATAATAAATATCTTTCAATTTTCCCCAAAGAAAGGTAAGTTCCGGTGAATGTGCAGGCCATGGTATGGTGCTTCTACAACCAATCCACCTGTTGTTATATATTCTATTTTATACTGCTTCAACTGCACATGTGCTATGTGCCAGACATCCATCATGTTGAAAGTGCATTGCTGTTCTGTCATGAAGTGTAACATCTTGTAGTATAATTGGTAAAACATTAATTATGAAATCGGCACACATTGCACCATTTTGATTGTCATCGATAAAATAAGGGCCACTTAGAAATCCTTCCATAATTCCACACAATATATTAAACCACCAGGGTTGCTGATGTTCCACTTGTCGCAGCCATCGTATATTTTCTGTTGCCCAATAGTGCATATTATGCCAGTTTACGTTACCTCTTTTTGTGAAAAATAATTTATCACTAAAAAGAACTCTTGAAAAAAATCTGTTATCGTCTCATAATTTATTTTGTGCCCAGTGGCAAAAATTTACACAACATTCAAAATGATCACCATGCAATTCCTGGTGCATAGAAATATGGTAAGGGTGAAGTATATGATGATGTTGAATTGTCAAAACTGATTTTTGGGAAATTCCTGATTGCAGCTCAGTTTGTCTGCAACTGCAGCTAAAACACTTATTTGGGCATCTTCATGTGTTGCAGTTTTTGGTTGCACCTTCTTCTTTGGCTGAACACTTCCGGTTGCGTTAAATACATTAACTATCCCATGAAAGGTCCAGACACTTGGATGCTGTCTGTCAGGATATCGATCAACATACATAGCACAAGCTTGTTGGGCATTTTGATCATAATATCCATAAATGAAACACCATATATACTTTTCTGTTACTGTCACATGCCCCATTTTAACAAGACTATGTCTTCCACATAATTATTATGGCTGGACAAGCCTATTATCATACCCAATTTAAGTAATTAATTCCACACAGTACTATCAGGTGCATTGCTACATTTGTGAGAATATTACAGCACCATCCATCACAAAGCGCAACCAATGTTCCAAATAAAAAATTCCTATTTATTTGCTTACAATATGAATATGTAATAAAAAATGGGGGTGCCTATTTTTTAAAAAAACAGTTTATATCAATTTGACCTATAGCAGTGCCATCTAGTGGGCCATTGATAGTGCCGTCTGTTTTTGCCCCTTCACGCTCGGACAGATTTGTTCTTCTTATTTTTTCATTTGATGCTAATTTTGTGAGATATTAGTCCCAGTCACTATCAATGGACCACCCAGTATATGCACAGAGCAGTGTTAATTGGCTCTTCTTGTGTGTCTTTACAGTGAGACTTTCACATCAGTATACTGTATCTTGTTATGTGGGATTCATGGGAGTCTGTTTTCCATTGTAGTTGAGTGCTTCATGAATAAAGCCATATTTGGGTTGCTTCAGACCAGTCTTATGTACTACATAGTTACAAAACAGGTGACTTTTTCCATACTTCAAGTGTCCAATAGCAAATTTCTTGTGTTAATCTCTATGTCCTATAAAGTATGGAGAGCAGAGATACATGTGAGACAGTGACATTTGTACCAAATAGCTAGAACATTTTTCTTGACTGTTTGAGCAAATTCGTCTGTATATTGCTGCTAAGATATCAAATATTGGTGAAGTTTCTCCAGATAAATTACATAGTTCTGTTTAGGGCCTGCTTTTACACTACTGGCCATTAAAATTGCTACACCATGAAGATGACGTACTACAGACGTGAAATTTAACCGACAGAAAGAAGATGTTGTGAGATGCAAATGATTAGCTTTTCAGAACATTCACACAAGGTTGGCACTGGTGGCGACACCTACAACGTGCTGACATGAGGAAAGTTTCCAACCGATTCCTCATAAACGAACAGCAGTTGACCAGCGTTGCCTGGTGAAACGTTGTTGTGATGCCTCATGTAAGGAGAAGAAATGTGTACCATCACGTTTCCGACTTTGATAAAGGTCGGATTGTAGCCTATCGCGATTGTGGTTCATTGTATCGCGACATTGCTGCTCACGTTGATCGAGATCCAATGACTGTTAGCAGGTGGGTTCAGGAGGGTAATATGGAATGCCGTGCTGAATCCCAACAGCCTCATATCACTAGCAGTCAAGATGATAGGCATCTTATCCGCATGGCTGTAACGGATCATGCAGCCACGTCTAGATCCCTGAGTCAACAGATGGGGACTATTGCAAGACACCAACCATCTGCACGAACAGTTCGATGACGTTTGCAGCAGCATAGACTTATCAGCTCAGAGACCATGGCTGCGGTTACCCTTGACAGTGCATCACAGACAGGAGCGGCTGCGATGGTGTACTCAACGACGAACCTGGGTGCACGAATGGCAAAATGTCATTTTTTCGGATGAATCCAGGTTCTGTTTACAGCATCATGATGGTCGCATCCGTGTTTGGTGAGATCGCGGTGAACGCACATTGGAAGCGTGTATTCGTCATTGCCATAGTGGCGTATCACCTGGTGTGATGGTATGGGGTGCCATTGGTTACATGTCTCGGTCACCTCTTGTTCGCATTGACGACACTTTGAACAGTGGACGTTACATTTCAGATGTGTTTTACGACCCATGGCTCTACCCTTCATTCGATCCCTGCGAAACCCTACATTTCAGCAGGATAATGCACAACTGCATGTTGCAGATCCTGTACGGGCCTTTCTGGATACAGAAAATGTTTGACTGCTGCCATGGGCAGCACTTCTCCAGATCTCTCACCAATTGAAAATGTCTGGTCAATGGTGGCCAAGCAACTGGCTCGTCATAATACGCCAGTCACTACTCTTGATGAACTGTGGTATCGTGTTGAAGCTGCATGGGCAGCTGTACATGTACACGCCATCCAAGCTCTGTTTGACTCAATGCCCTGGCGTATCAAGGCCGTTATTATGGCCAGAGGTGGTTGTTCTGGGTACTGATTTCTCAGGATCTATGCACCCAAATTCTGTGAAAATGTAATCACATGTCAGTTCTAGTATAATATATTTGTCCAATGAATATTCGTTTATCATCTGCATTTCTTCTAGGTGTAGCAGTTTTAATGGCCAGTAGTGTATTTTGCCATTGTATTCCATAATAAGCTACTGAATTTGTTACTGAAACTGAAAAAGTTGACAAATTCATTAAAAATAATTTTTCTTGTAATTCTATGTTTTTGTCTTTACAGTTCAACACACTGTAAGTCTGAACTTGCCATAAAGAGAGATACAAAAAAAATCGATGAAAGCTGTTTATCATCCTTCCACAGAAAAATTGAAATGAAAAGAATCCATACTGATGATAAGGTATTTATACTATAACACAAAAAAGGTGATGGTGTGGAAATTATTCCATATTATTTGATGGTTAGTGGTGTGTTGGTGAAAGATTTTGTACCTTACAACAATATAACCTGTGAAAATACAACCATACTCCAATTACAACAATGTTATGTTGCAAAAATCATTTGTAGGTGAGTGTACAATTATACACAAGATTTATAGTAATACAATTAAAATGTCAATATTGTGATGTAATTAATTCTCAGATAATTTGGTATTATTACCTTTTAACTTAACAGAAATTCATGGTTTGCATTCTCACCATAGAGGTTAATCATGTCACAGCATTTTGGGTCCATCCATGATTTTGTACATATGAGGATAGTTCTAAAAGTTTCCACTGTTAAGGGGAGATCCAAAAGTTCCCAGTGCTATTAACATTGAGTGCTGACTCTTGTTACCTTTCAGTATATAGCGTCATTGTTGTCCGAATATTTTCTTTGTCAAAGCTCTTCTTTCAGTTTTGATAATCTTCCTCCTGTTCTTAGTATATAATGAGAATGGTTTGTCTGTTGTTACAATACATGTACCATAACTCTTATTAGGCTGTACACCAATAGAAAATGTACAAAAGGCTATAATATCTCTCTCATTATAGCTCTCAAGTCCTCCTAATGCTGTCTCTCCTCCTCGTAGTATGGCAATAGTCAACCATGAATTACCACTAACTACCTCTGTGGTAGTGCAAGAAAAATTAATCTTACACCCTACAAAAGTAATAGGTCCTCCTAGAAGTTGCTGTTGTGCTGTAGGTTTTGGTGTAATATCAAAAGTGTCTACATTCTTGTAAACTGGTAGTCGATTCTTCCTTGAATATCTTCTGCGACGGTATGGCATGGCTGTGTGTATGGTGCAGCTGCCTGGAGTCGAATGAACAAGCTGTTGCCTCACGAGCGAGACTGTGCCCCCTCTAGCGGATGTGGCTACTGATAAGGGCGCCCCAGCCAATCAGCGTGCAGCAGAAGGGCGCCGCCGCACCGGAAGCACAACTTAACTGCGGATAGCGCTCTGTTAAAACTAGAGTGCAATCTGGAGCGGCACAGCGCCAGCGACTAAGTCCCTCTCAAGGTCACCCGCCTTTCCAGGCGTTATGCAACAGCTGAACACATCTGCTTTCCCATCTGTTAACACATGTGACTGCTTTCTATTTATCACATTTTAGAATGTTTTATATTGATTGAATTAATTGAATGAGGTATCAGTTTAATTGAGAATGTGTACTTTTCTGTAATAATATTTAGCTTTTCTGTGCAAATATAAAAGAACAAACTGACTGTTTTATTGCAAATCAAGCAAACTTCCATTCTTGCCAGGCTTAGGATGAATTTGATTATATGAAATGCAAAAAATTCCCTTTTTCTCTGTCATGCTATCAGTTTTTTTCACAACTTACATAAGGTGATGATATGCACATGGTAATTATAGCATGCTAAATCTGAATTGCTTGGACTGATACTTCCTCCTTCTAAAACTAAAAATATCTTTGTTAAAATTATAATCATAAAAATTAAGAGGTAAATAGTACATCATTACTGTTACTGTTACTGTGCATGGGACTTCCTTATTGGATTACCTTTCCCATCAGTGTGCCATACTGAGCAAGAAGAAACTGACAAATTTTTTTGTGAGTGACAGAATGTTTTATCTGCATAGACATTGTCCCAGGTTTCGCGACTTAACAGTGCAGTAAATTCTGCATGGCTGATTTGGATTAGATTCTTTTATATGCATTTAGCTTGATTGCTTTCCCATAGGAACATTTATTTGTGCAATTTGACAAGGATGATCTGAAAGTCCCAGATTCTAAAGTACTAAGTCACAGTTTTGTGTGCCAATATCAGTGGCTACATGTCAATAGTAGAGGCTGAGAGTGCCGTTATCCTTGCTACACAGCTGACTAGTGATGTCATTCCAAAGCCACACAAAATGCTCAGAAAAGCATTAGTAACATTATCTATTTTTGCTGTGTTTATGTTAAGATCTCCACATGGCAGGATGTTACTTTTAGTGTTTGATGCCTGTTCTAGGCTCTGTGTTAGTTTTGCACAGAATGTGTCAAAATCACCACTAGGAGAATGATATCACATAATATGACAAGTTTTTTGCAGACATTTTGAGATAATAGCTCTATTGCTGACACATCAAAGTGTTTTTCTTCACCAAGAGAGACAATGCCACTTCTTACCTTATACTGGAGTTCCTTCTTAATATACGAGGAGCGTTTGAAAAGTCCATGAAAAAATAAAAACTACTTACGTGTTTGGGGTAAACCTTTTTTATTTTTTGATATAGTCTCCTTTTAGACTTATACACTTCGTCCAACGCTGTTCTAATTTGTTGATCCCTTCCGAATAGTAGGAATTGTCCAAGTCTGCAAAATAGCTATTAGTTGCTGCAATCACCCCCTCGTTTGCATAAAATCTTTGTCCCGCCAGCCATTTCTTCAAATTGGGGAACAAATAGTAGTCCGAGGGAGACAAGTCTGGAGAATAGGGGGGATGTGAAACAAGTTGGAATCCCATTTCCATTAATTTTGTGACGACAACTGCTGAGGTGTGTGCTGGGGCATTGCCGTGATGGAAAAGGACTTTTTTACGGTCCAATCGCCGGCGTTTTTCTTGCAGCTCGGTTTTCAAACGCTCCAATAATGATCAATAATGTGCACCTGTAATAGTTTTACCCTTTTCCAGATATTTGATGAGGATTACTCCTTGCGAATCCCAAAAGACAGTCGTCACAACCTTTCCGCCCGAAGGAATGGTGTTCACCTATTTTGGTGCAGATTCTCCCTTGGTAACCCATTGTTTAGATTGTTGTTTAATCTCAGGAGTATAGTAATGTATCCATGTTTCATCCACAGTGATGCTTAAAGTCCTGTGGATTCTTCCTGAAAAGCTGCAAACCATCCTTCAAACACTTCACACGATTCCGTTTTTGGTCAAGTGTGAGCAATCACAGAACCCATCTTGTGGATAGCTTTCTCATGTCCAGATGTTTATGCAAAATATTATGTACCCTTTCATTCGAAATGCCCACAGCACTACCAATCTCATGCACCTTAACTCTTCTGTCATCCATCACCATATCATGGATTTTATCAATGATTCCTGGAGTCGTGTCCAGAACATTCATCATCACTTGTGCCCATATGGGCACTCCAGAAATTTTGAAACCACTTACAAACTGTCCTAATCGAAAGTGAAGAGTCACCATGTTTATCAAGCTTTTCTTTAGTCTCCTGAGGCGTTTTGCCTTTCATAAAGTAATGTTTAATCACCACACGAAATTCTTTATCATCCATTTTTGACAATCACTCAACTTCCTTGATTCACATGAATGCCAAACACAAAGAAATAGACCAATATGGCTGAAACTTGGTGTGCGTTCTTTCCAAAGAGGCTACTAACTAATCATGACCTCGATACATGCCGGTGGTGCCATCTCTCGGACTTTGCACAGACTTTTCAAACGATCCTCGTAAGTGGATGACTCTCCCTCTTTAATTGGAACTCTACAATAAGAAGATGTTAGTACATATGAGGGTAAAGCTACATAGGAATTTTCACTTTCCTTGCCCAGTGATCAGTGATGCATATAGTAGAGCTATTTAGGGTTTACAACTCGACTTCAAGTTGTTGCACTTTGTTTTTGATACACTGAATGTTTATGTGGAACACTGTTAGACATTTAATTGTGTTTGTATTGTTGATTGTTTCACAAAATTACAGATACCTATGTGAAGTGCTTCACTGCAGTTACCACTAGACACTAATGCATTGTTTAAGCTTAAGTTACTAGAAGAATCAACCCTATTACATAAATTAATTTGCATAAGACCATTAGCTGTTAAGCCAGTTTTTTCTTGTTCAGGGCTGCTTGGATGTTAGTCTACTATTTACTCTGAAAAAGCATTCCTAATAACTCTGACACCCCCCCCCCCCCCCCCCCCCATGAGCCATGGACCTTGCCGTTGGTGGGGAGGCTTGCGTGCCTCAGCGATACAGATAGCCATACCGTAGGTGCAACCACAATGGAGGGGTATCTGTTGAGAGGCCAGACAAACGCTTGGTTCCTGAAGAGGGGCAGCAGCCTTTTCAGTAGTTGCAGGGGCAACAGTTTGGATGATTGACTGATCTGGCCTTGTAACACTAACCAAAACAGCCTCGCTGTGCTGGTACTGTGAACGGTTGAAAGCAAGGGGAAACTACAGCCGTAATTTTTCCCGAGGGCATGCAGCTTTACTGTATGGTTAATGATGATGGAGTCCTCTTGGGTAAAACATTCCGGAGGTAAAATAGTCCCCCTTTCGGATCTCTGGGTGGGGACTACTCAGGAGGACGTCGTTATCAGGAGAAAGAAAACTGGCATTCTACGGATCGGAGCGTGGAATGTCAAATCCCTTAATCGGGCAGGTAGGTTAGAAAATTTAAAAAGGGAAATGGATAGGTTAAAGTTAGATATAGTAGGAAATAGTGAAGTTCAGTGGCATGAGGAACAAGACTTTTGGTCAGGCGAATACAGGGTTATAAATACAAAATCAAATAGGAGTAATGCAGGAGTAGGTTTGATAATGAATAAAAAAAAGTAGCAATGCGGGTAAGCTACTACAACAGCATAGTGAATGCATTATTGTGGCCAAGATAGACACGAAGCCCAGGCCTACTACAGTAGTACAAGTTTATATGCCAACTAGCTCTGCAGATGACGAAAAATTGAAGAAACGTGTGACGAAATAAAAGAAGTTCTTCAGATAGTGAAGGGAGACGAAAATTTAATTGTCATGGGTGACTGGAATTTGGTAGCAGGAAAAGGGAGAGAAGGAAACATAGTAGGTGAATATGGATTGGGGCTAAGAAATAAAAGAGGAGGCCGCCTGGTAGAATTTTTCACAGAGCACAACTTAATCATAGTTGGTTCAAGAATCATAAAAGAAGGTTGTATACATGGAAGAAGCCTGGAGATACTGACAGATTTCAGATAGATTATATAATGGTAAGACAGAGATTTAGGAACCAGATTTTAAATTGTAAGACATTTCCAGGGGCAGATGTGGACTCTGACCACAATCTATTGGTTATGAACTGTAGATTAAAACTGAAGAAACTGCAAAAAGGTGGGAATTTAAGGAGATGGGACCTGGATAAACTGACTAAACCAGAGGTTGTACAGAGTTTCAGGGAGAGCATAAGGGAACAATTGACAGGAATGGGGGAAAGAAATACAGTAGAAGAAGAATGGGTAGCTTTGAGGAATGAAATAGTGAAGGCAGCAGAGGATCAAGTAGGTAAAAAGACGAGGGCTAGTAGAAATCCTTGGGTAACAGAAGAGATACTGAATTTAATTGAGGAAAGGAGAAAATATAAAAATGCAGTAAATGAAGCAGGCAAAAAGGAATACAAACGTCTCAAAAATGAGATCGACAGGAAGTGCAAAATGGCTAAGCAGGGTTGTCTAGAGGATAAATGTAAGGATGTAGAGGCCGATCTCACTAGGAGTAAGATAGATTCTGCCTACAGGAAAATTAAAGAGACCTTTGGAGAAAAGAGAACCACTTGTATGAATATTAAGAGCTCAGATGGAAACCCAGTTCTAAGCAAAGAACGGAAAGCAGAAAGGTGGAAGGAGTATATAGAGGGTCTATACAAGGGCGATGTACTTGAGGACAATATTATGGAAATGGAAGAGGATGTAGATGAAGATGAAATGGGAGATATGATACTGCGTGAAGAGTTTGACAGAGCACTGAAAGACCTGAGTCGAAACAAGGCACTGGGAGTAGACAACATTCCATTAGAACTACTGACAGCCTTGGGAGAGCCAGTCCTGACAAAACTGTACCATCTGGTGAGCAAGATGTATGAGATAGGCGAAATACCCTCAGACTTCAAGAAGAATATAATAATTCCAATCCCAAAGAAAGCAGGTGTTGACAGATGTGAAAATTACCGGACTATCAGTTTAATAAGTCACGGCTGCAATATACTAATGTGAATTCTTTACAGACGAATGGAAATACTAGTAGAAGCCGACCGAGGGGAAGATCAGTTTGGATTCCGTAGAAATGTTGGAACACGTGAGGCAATACTGACCCTACGACTTATCTTAGAATCTAGATTAAGGAAAGGCAAACCTACATTTCTAGCATTTGTAGACTTGGAGAAAGCTTTTGACAATGTTGACTGGAATACTCTCTTTCAAATTCTGAAGGTGGCAGGGGTAAAATACAGGGAGAGAAAGGCTATTTACAATTTGTATAGAAACCAAATGGCAGTTATAAGAGTTGAGGGGCATGAAAGGGAAGCAGTGATTGGGAAGGGAGTGAGACAGGGTTGTAGCCTCTCTCCGATGTTGTTCAATCTGTATATTGAGCAAGCAGTGAAGGAAACAAAAGAAAAATTCGGAGTAGGTATTAAAATCCATGGAGAAGAAATAAAAACTTTGAGGTTGCCGATGACATTGTAATTCTGTCAGAGACAGCAAAGGACTTGGAAGAGCAGTTGAACGGAATGGATGGTGTCTTGAAAGGAGGATATAAGATGAACATCAACAAAAGCAAAACGAGGATAATGGAATATAGTTGAATTAAGTCTGGTGATGCTGAGGGTATTAGATTAGGAAATGAGACACTTAAAGTAGTAAAGGAGTTTTGCTGTTTGGGGAGCAAAATAACTGATGATGGTCGGAGTAGAGAGTATATAAAATGAAGACTGGCAATGAGAAGGAAAGCGTTTCTGAAAAAGAGAAATTTGTTAACATCGAGTATAGAATTAAGTGTCAGGAAGTCGTTTCTGAAAGTATTTGTATGGAGTGTAGCCATGTATGGAAGTGAAACATGGACGATAAATAGTTCAGACAAGGAGAGAATAGAAGCTTTTGAAATGTGGTGCTACAGGAGAATGCTGAAGATTACATGGGTAGATCACATAACTAATGAGGAGATGTTGAATAGGATTGGGGAGAAGAGAAGTTTGTGGCACAACTTGACTAGAAGAAGGGATCGGTTGGTAGGACATGTTCTGAGGCATCAAGGGATCACCAATATAGTATTGGAGGTCAGCGTAGAGGGTAAAAATCGTAGAGCGAGACCAAGAGATGAATACACCAAGCAGATTCAGAAGGATGTAGATTGCAGTAGGTACTGGGAGATGAAGAATCTTGCACAGGATAGAGTAGCATGCAGAGCTGCATCAAACCAGTCTCAGGACTGAAGACCACAACAACAACAACAACATTAACTCTGATATTTAGAATTTTGTTTAAGTCACCTTTTTCTGTGATGGTTTTGCGTATTTTGTCACACAAAAGTTTTTGCCTTTGAAATTTAGATGCAACCCATGTTTGGTATGAAGGCATTTGCCCAATTTACCTATATCAACTACTCTACGTTTTCTAATTGAAGCTCACAACTGTTTCATTTTGATATTGGTTTTTTGAATCTCCTTGTTGACACACAAATTATATATTAGGTCATACCTGTGAGATAGCATTGTAACTATTGTGTTATGAGATTTATTAACTTCCAAGAAGTTTTTCAGGCTTGCTAAGCAATTTTGCACCTCATTTCTTGCAATGTCATTGGTAACAGCTATGCACACAACATATTCATTTTCATCTTCCAGTTTTCCCTGCAGGTTATCATCGGCAACGTTTTTATGCTTGCATCAGGTTTTACAAATCCCACTGCTTGGAAGCCTTTGTTATTGTCTTGTAAAGTTTGTAAAGTTCTTGCCAGTTTTCTGCCATGGCTGTCTGTTAAAAAAAGAACGCTGTATCTTTTATCCAGTGTATTCTTGGTTCAGTTGTCACTGGACCTAGCTGAAGTTTCGTTTGTTCTGCCGCTGCATTGTTTACAAAGCTCATTGCCACCACGCTTTACACTTTTAAGTTAAATGCTCTACAGATTTTAGCATGAAGATGAATCTTTTTTTGTGCATGTTTCATTCCATGAGTTTATATACCAACATGGAACTACTTTATGTAGTTTTGTTGTATGATTGTCAGACTGAGGAAAAAGATATAACAAGAGCTGGTAAGTGTACTGCCATGTCATGAAAGTAATCATTTGTTTTATTTATTTCAGGTTGAGCACAGAAACAATTTAGAATGTAACATCAAGAGAATCAGACCAGTACAATCAAAAAAAGGTAGATTGCTAATATCAAATAAGAATGTTAATAGTGTAGAAAATTTTATTATGGTACTAAATATAATTATTGCATTTTTAGAAGTGGAAGGTGATCACATCCAAGAGGAATATATGAAATTAAAATGCTACAAAGTACAACTTGAAATCTTGAAGCTTGAAAGAGAATTAAATGTTGCTCCTTCTCCATGGACAGAGAATTTTAAGTGAGTGGACTTACACAGATATTTGTCAAATAACAAAGATATTTACTAGAATGGACAAATCAACATTTGTTCATGATGAGTATAGATCATGTAGTTACTGATGTAAAACTGTTTACAGATCTAATTTTTTCCCACATATAGCAAGCCAGATTTTAGCAATGAGTACAAACTAAAATCTGAAAACTGCAATTAGTTTTTTTTATTTATGATATCTTGGAACTAATAATTTGTGACAACTGCAACTTGGGGTAGGAATTTTATGGCTGTTTGTCACATGCATTTAGCCCCATTTTGAGATAATCTTTTCACATTTTGTGTTACATGAGAGTATTATGCAACCTAGCAATGTGATGTGTGAAATAATTTGTGTAAAAACTGAGTTATTTAAATACAAAATACAAAAGTTTCTCATGAAAATAACTATAGCATTTAGAGCACTAAATGGACATTTTCATTTTGGTGGAAAATAAATCATTTCTCACGTAAAATGACTTTTTTTAATGAAATATACCAGTTCCTCATATGTTATACACAGCTAAAGTGGATGTAATCAGAGTGATCTGGGCATCACACTGACAGCTTGATACTCAGTAAAAGTCAGGGCCACATGTAAAAGCAGCCGTGTTATATATCACCTATGCTGCAATTACTGTACAACACTGTATGTGAGTATGACAAGTAACCAACTGTCTACTCGCATGAATGGCCACCACCAGACACTGTCAAGTTTCATTACACATGAGATGGAAGTCCTCTGATGACCGACGGGTTTACTGTTAACGATCACAAGTAGACAGTGCTTTAAACCGCATACCATGCAGTAGCCTAACATGCTACACACCACAGCACAGATGTCTTCAACAGCTGCTTTACTACACAGGCCATTTGAATACTCCCTTCCAGCACAAGTTTCTCTGAACTACTGTATATAGATGGGACTTGTCTCACCAACACATCCTGCACTCTTGCAATCACCCTGGCCGAAACCTCCACTAACCTGTTTCCAATGCCTCACATTGCCTTTTCCCTTCTCTCTTCTGGCTGGACCACTCATACTACATCCAGATCATGCACTGCCTTCTCCCACTACTCTCCATCTCCCCTTGCAGTCATTCACTCTATCCCTCTCTCTCCCTCCATCTCTCTTCTCTCTCTCTCTCTTTCTCTCTCTCTGTCTCTCTTCCTCTCCTTCCTCCCTCCTTTTCAACCCCTTTCCCTTCTCTCTCCCCTTCCTTCTCCCTCTTCATCTTCACCTTCACCTTTCTCTCCTTCCCCATCCCCTTCTCTCCCCTCAGTTCACCCCTGTTTCTTCCTGCATCGCTTTTTGTTGTACTGTCTGTACTTTTTCTGTCTCGCAGCAAAGTCATGTACCCAAGACCTGCTTCTTTTCAGCTACCCCCTCCTAACATAATTTCCTATCCCCTCCCCACTTCCATCAGCTCAAGCAACTGCTTGCAATAATGAGGTATCAATAATTAGTCTTGCCTTAGCCATGGGAGTGTGCATTTGGATGTCTGTGATTGTGTGTGTGCATGTCCATACCATTGATGGAAAAGAAAAGTGCTCAAAAGCTGGTGGGGATGCTATTTTCTATTATGTTACTGTGCTCCATGCATCGATCGACTATAGATGACTGGTTGCCTTTCCCTAATTTTATATATTGCTTCAACCAGGGATTTCCATCTTTGTTTTGCAGGTATTAACAACTTCATTAGCATGGTAACAGACAGTACTGGTGGAATGAAAATAGCTGCCTGACAAAAAGTGAAACACACAGATGTCAGTGTAACTTCATAACATACACACCATTGGCAGCTATGTAATGATCAGACTTTCCCTTCTCTGTGACTTATAGGACAGTCACTTGAGTGTAGTAGTGTTCTTTGTGTTTAAAATTTTTTCCAGGACTGCTTGGATATACAAGGGGCATGAACGACATCAGTTGTTGAGTGATCACTATGAAGGATACAGAGATGCTCTGTACTCATGTGAGACAGTATTATAAGCACCTGACAGCTTGAAAGTGGCCTCATTGTGAGTCTTCATCAGACGAGATGGTTGAATAGTGCAATATCCAGATTCGTGAGGCATTTGAATGTGACAGGGGCCTGATCTTAAACTGCATGGGAATGTAGGAGAAGGTGTACTTGTCATCAGGGTTCCAGTTGACCATAAGGGAGGATCACTGTATTGTGCACCAAGCACATCATATCCCATCATATGTGCACCTGACATCCAAGAATGAGTAATGGACTTCCTGCAACATTCTGTATCATGTTACACCATTGGTTGGAGATTAACAACAACCAGACTAATGAATTACAGTCCTGTGCGTTGGATGCCATTAACACCACAACACTAATGGCCGTGTTTGGAGTGGGACTGTGACCGAAAAGCATGGACCATCAGCAAATGGTGTGATATTATGTCCAGTGATGAGTTATGGTTCTGTACTAGTCTGGATGGCCATTATTAATGAGCTTGGTGGTGACCTGTGGAAAGGTCCCATTGTTCCAATGTTTTGGGGAGGCACCGTAGTGTTACATCTAGAGTCACAGTGTGGGGCATGGCATGCGTCTGTGTGTACTGGATGCATGATGTTGAGGTACTCCCACAGCCAGGATAGAAGACATGTGGGATCAACTCAGATGTCAACTCCATCCCAGTGTCAGTATCCAGGATATCAAGAGTGAGTTACAGCAGTTGTGCATGCATTCGTGCGAGAGTGGCTGCTATATCATACTGCCATGTTCTTTGTAAATTTGCTCAATTTTGTAATCACTGGAATAATGTTACATACCCTCTCAACCCTTGAAGTTTCATCTTGTTTCCTCCTTCCCTTCTGGGTGCGTCACTTTTTTGTCAGTCAGAATAATTTAAGAAATAAAGGGAATAACTCGACAAATAGTAGAGATGCTCAGTCATTGGAAAGCACATAAACAAGAATGAGAACTTTGGTTGCCTGTGGACAAATCCTTTTTAAGGGCTATATAGAAAACACACACACACACACACACACACACACACGTCTGTAGTGCTACATTGTTTCAGTTGACTACATTGGGCTGTCATTGCAGCTCGTCTGGGGTGAGACCTTGTCAGGTGGAATGGATGGAGGAAGAAACAAGATGGGGAGCTGTAGGGAGGGTTGAAGATGGGTGGCTGACAGTTAGGAGGGAGAGGCAGCAGGTGCACAGGATAGGAATATGGTATAAGTGGTCTCATTCTGGCTGCAGGCAGGGGTATTTGTGCAGAGTGCATGACGATGTGGAGGGAGAGATAGAACAGAGGAAAGAGTGACTGCAGAAGAGTGTGTGGGTGCAGTACAAATGAAGTTACACTCTTGAGTCAGGGGTGGAGATGGGTGTGGGGCATGGGCTTCAATCAATGCTAGTACCTGCCTCATTACTTTTTCCTGCTACATGCCAAAGTTCGCCTTCACAAAGGCTGAAGCCTATCCACCTCGGGTGACCTTGCTGGTAGCTATGCTACCACTGGGCTAGGCTTCAGCTTCTTCATAACACACTGAAAGTGCCTTTGATGAGGTGGTGATCCTTGGACAATGATGGTATCCAATTACCCTATTAAAAACAGTTAAAGATCTTTGTGTTACCAAGGAAGAACAGCTAAATGTGGAAGAACAAATGGTTATAGCATGGAGAAAATTTCTTCCTTGTGTACATGCAACTAAAAAATTTAGAAAAGTATTTCCAGCTCAAATTAAACAAACATTTGTCCAGTCTGTAGTCCTGCTAAATGTTTACTACTGTGATTTCATTCAGTGCTATACAAATAGTAAAAATTCCAGATGGATTGAGCTAGCTATTAATGTTTACATAATGTTTGCTGTTTTGATCACTTGAGTCCTTCATGTGCTGTTTTTAAATTAGATGTGACCAGACAGACACTGTGATTTTCACACTCATCATTTTTGTCATCAGTTTCTTAGTACTGGCGTCCTCAATACCTGTCATCACATTTGAGAAGCATATGATCTTTCAGTAAATACAGTACCAGATTGGATACTTCCAGCACCTTTGCTTAACACTAACTCTTTCTTCATCTCCTCCATTTTAACCGTAGAACTCTCAAACATTAGTGTTAACCTGTAACCTTTTTCTAAAACCAGTGTACTTTCGAGAAGAGATTACAGCTTTATCTACTATCATCTGCATTGCTTCTCTCTCAACATATCCCAGCTGTTTTCCTTTTTTCTAACAGTGAAGCAGTATCTCAGTCACATTGTAAACTATCCATACTTTTATCATCTGTATCTAATTCTTCTTTCTTCCTTCCATATCATATTATACTCTTATCTTATTATTTCTCACTCTTCCTCTCAAAATTCATAATCTTTTCCATGTTTGATTTCTTCTGTACTGCTGCCATACATTTCTGTTGGATGTCATTACTCATATTCGAGAAGAATCCAATGAGAAAATTGCTTAAGACAGTGTTGGTAAGGCTGACATTTGTTAAATTCCATATTTTCACTGCTACCTCTATAATCGTATGTAGTTGTGTTATTATTTTAATTGCCACTATTATTATCATTACATAATATGCAATTTTTAATGTTATCTTGCTAAGGATTCTGAAGGCCCTAATCTTTCCAGGTGAAACAAATCTATACTGCTACAAATATATAAAGACAAGTCATTATTTCTAGTTGTTACCAAAAATCTCAAAAAGTACTGGACTGATTTACTTCAAATTTTACATGATACTTTAAAGAACATTCAGACAGACAAATGGAAATGAGCGTATGGCATTGTTGGCCGGGAGGCCCCATGCGGGGGAGTTCAGCCACTTCGGCGACTTGCAGATCGATGATGAAAATGATGATGAAGGACACACAACACCCAGTCCCCCGCTGGAAATCAAATCCGGGTCCCCTGCATGATAAGCGGAAACGTTACTGCTACACTACAGAAGTGGAAATTACATCAATATGTATGTAATATATAAATAAGAGGCAATGTTACCAAAAATCTCGAAAAATTCTTCACCAATTTTCTTCCAGTATTAACACAAACATTAGATTGGACATAGCCTATATATTTATTAATATGCTTAATACATAAATGTATATGTAAAGGGGAATATATATAGGAAATGTTGTTACCTAAAATCTCAAGAAGTTATTGACTTCAGTTTTTTCCACAATACTCTAATGAACATACTCTCATGAACCTTTGGATAGACATAGGCTAATTTTTGTTATATACTTATAGTATGTAAATATATATGATATATAATACAGAACATTGTTAGAAAAAATCTCAAAAGGTGACTTACCAATTTACTTCAAATTTTTACATGATAATCTAATAAAAATTCAGACAGACATGGGCTATATATTTTTTTTAACAACAATGTACCAATTTTTTGTTAAACTGACTACAAGAAAGAAACTACTGTGCTTTGCTCTGCTGTGAAAATGTACTGTTCTGTTTTCTTTCTTGCACTGTTTTAACTGTGATAACAGGGATTTTGAACCATTAAATAAATTATTTTTCCCATGTACAGAGTGAATAATAATAAAATTGACAAACGGCAGGAACAGATATCAGACTGGAAATAAGACGAAAAAAGGTCCTGTGAACAAGTGTTTGGAAATGCATCATTGTCATTGTAGATGGCACTGACAAATGAAAGTTTTTCTGGCCACGTACCATGTGTTCCTTGTGTGTTTCAGGCTGTGTGATTAACATAATGTACTGTAAGTGGCAGAATGGTCCAGTATTCATGTTGGGAACAAGCTGAGACAGTGATTCTGTATGGCCAAGCAGATGGAAATGGTCGAGAGGCAGCATGGTCCTGTGGTGTGCGCACAGTCTGCCGCCTCCCTGCATGTTCATCTGTCTGAAAGGACTGATGATCACACAAATGCCCAAAAAGGGCTTGAAATATTGTGTGGTGTGGTTGGTGTCAGTGAGCGTACCTGTTTTGGTATAGCTGTGCTGTCTCTCGACCACTTCCAACTTGTTGGCCGTACACAAACACCATCGGAAGTGCAGAAAACTGAAAGGTTATCCATGTATAGTGAAATCTAAGGGCTACTTACCAACAGTTTTATACTACTAAAGGCAGTTAACTGAAGATCCACATTAAAAACACTATCTTCAACGACATTGTTCCCATGTATAAAATGTTTGGAGTATGTCACCAGCTTTCCAGCTTTGTATGTGAAATAACAGGAAGAAATCAAGGACTGTTGTAATAGGAAGAATTCCATGGTACCTCAGTGTGTGAAATCATTTCAGGACACTGGTGTTCGTAGAACACTGCTGGCTGTTAAAATTGCAGTACTATAAAGGATAGAAAATAACTGTTTTAGTTTCTGTTTGTGTACAGTGTAACAGGAAGAGGACATAATTAAATTTTGTAGGTGATTTGTGGGTGTACAGGGTGCAAAATTTAGTGCCCAGAGTTGCCACCTTCAGCAACAACAATGGCTCTAACCTGGATGGCCATCGAGTTGAACTGATATAGATGGGTACTTTATTCCATGGAGCTTCAACTCTGTGCTAGAGTTCATCAGTTGTAGTGGGTGGTGAGCTAGCCTCTTGGCAACCCATGGCCAGAAATATTCTGCAGTTAAGGGAACTGGAAAATGTACTGGTCAAGGCACAGTCAATACCCTCTGTTTTGATGTAGGTCCTGCATTATCTTGTTGACATATAAATGTCATGGAGGCCTCAAAATTTGGGTACAGTCACTAGTCTTAACATATCAGAAATGTAACAGCTGCTGTACAAATTAGAGGCTCTGCCCACCAGAAGAGATGGTGTCATGCATCCAGTGGCAGCCCACACCTTTGGACCAGCTGCTCAGCCTGTGTGATGTGTATGATGGTGATGAATGCTATCTGTCAACATATGTTCTCCTCAGAGCCACCACACATGGATACATCTATTGTGATGCTGCAACTGAAAATGGAACTCATCTGCAAAGATGACATGTCATCCCTGGGATCCAGTGTTGTTCTTGAGAACTCCACGAGTGACATGTACTTGTCTTACAGCAAGGAAACCACTTTCCTCACCCAAAGTACATGAACTGGTAGTATGATCCTTCACAACCGAGTGAGGAATATGTCTGTCTTCTTGGATGGTAGCTGTGTGGGGCCAGTGAGATTGTGCATGTCATTGAGTATGGCTCTCTTCGACCCATTAGTTTCATACTCGCAAGACAGTCATGGTCCCAACAAATGTGAGGAGCAATATTCTGGAACAATAAACTACAGTCTCAAAAGGCCATGATCCTGATGATGATGAATTCTGATGTATTGGTAGATCTTTCGTCTTCTTACACAAGGTATAACATGATCTCACTAACAATCTACATTCCAATGTGATTTGTGAATGATAAACCCACTGTATAATGTTTACTTACAGACAGAATGTAGATGGGATTACTCCCACTTACATAATGTGATTGTGCTGAAATGCTAATCATTTGCATACCCATGCATGTATTACATGTCATGTCAGTTTGACATTTTTTGCATGCTGTCCTAATAGTACTGCA
The DNA here is from genome assembly GCF_023864345.2 of Schistocerca serialis cubense. Lineage (NCBI taxonomy): Eukaryota > Metazoa > Arthropoda > Insecta > Orthoptera > Acrididae > Schistocerca > Schistocerca serialis. The sequence goes on from NC_064640.1 coordinate 162,733,820, forward strand.
AATTCAGTGGTCAGCGAAGTAGTATTGCAGGCCTTCACAAGATCGAGGAAAATACATATGAGGTGAATCCTGTTCAGGAAGTCTCCAAGAGATGTTGTTATTGTAATAGAGTATCTCGTGAACCTGTGAACCCACACTAAGTGTGGCTATCGAGCTGTCTGTATTCTGAGAGTCTGACAGGATGACAGTTGATCATCTGTTGCAAAGTCTTTCTCATTCAGTTATTGGGGGAAACACTACAATATCTATTTCGGCACACTTGAAAGATTTCGTGAGGTGAGTTGAAGTAATATCCTTTCATTATGTGATGGCAGAAATCTGTAGCCTGTCTGGCACTTACAGTGAGTGTAACTAAGTGTACCAGCATATTTTCTTCAGTGGTCCTTAGCCTCCCATTCTGCCCCATGGCACTGACAGTACACGTGCTGTACCTGTCCTCATTTGGTGAGACGTAAACTGAGTTGAGAAATGTTGCCATAATTTTGTTTTGGTCTCCATAATAGGACTAACACTCTTTGTCCTCATTAGTTGAAAGCCTTTAAGCGAGTAGACTGTCTGCCCTTGAATTTCCACAATGTTGCACCTCTATCCTGATTGCTGAGTTGCACTTCTAATTTCACCAGGAAACTGGCTATCTGTTTAGATGTCCTGAAGACTCTTGTGATTGCATAAGCGATGTGGTAGATCATGCTAGTGGTGTGATCCACCCAGACCTGGACATTATCTGCGTTCAATCATTGCCAACTTGTTTCACAGTTCATTTTTTCTTGCTCAACACCGATGTTATGATTTTTTTTTTTTTGGCACTGTTCTTTCTGAAACGTGTATCCACATTGGAAAGTGATCGCTGGAATGCAAATCATCGGCCATTTTCCGTTGAGCGGTATATTTTAGGGCAAGAGAGTATAATGAAAGACTGGTGATGGAGAATGACTCTGCAGCGGTGATGAAGTGCGTTCTCGAGTATGTTTAGACAGTATAAGCTTCTCAATAGTTAGATCATTGAGAATGTGATGTGAATTATGCACGCGTTCTATTTAGGGACGAAGCGTCATTCGCCAACAGCGGTAACGTAAACCGGTATATTATGCACTCTTGGGCAACTGAAAATCCACGATGGCTGCGACAAGTGGAACAAAAGAGGAGTGGACTGGTGAACTGCGTAATGAGAGTTGTGAGAGACCATTGGTAAATTGGTTTATGAATGGCACAGTGGTGTGTTTTTATTGTTGCTGTGACTGTTGGATGGTTGGCGGTGACGGGACAGTAGATGAATGATTTACGTAGCTTCGGAAAATTGATACTTGGCCTTTAGCCATTTCATCAGTGAAGTTGTCCTTCCTGTGGATGCTGCAACCTCTGAGCACAAGGGTATTAGAACATTTGAATTATGTTTATTTTAGAGTTGTAAAACCACTGTATGCTACCGTAGACCACCTTAAGCAAGTATACAGGGTGGTCCATTTATAGTGACCGGGCCAAATATCTCACGAAATAAGCATCAATAAGCGTCAAACGAAAAAACTACAAAGAACGAAACTCGTCTAGCTTGAAGGGGGAAACCAGATGGCGCTATGGTTGGCCCGCTAGATGGCGCTGCCATAGGTCAAACGGATATCAACTGCGTTCTTTTTAAATAGGAACCCCCATTTTTTATTACATATTCGTGTAGTACGTAAAGAAATATGAATGTTTTAGTTGGACCATTTTTTTCGCCTTGTGCTAGATGGCTCTGTAATAGTCACAAAGTACGTGGTATCACGTAACATTCCGCCAGTGCGGACGGTATTTGCTTCGTGATACATTACCCGTGTTAAAATGGACCGTTTACCAATTGAGGAAAAGGTCGATATCGTGTTGATGTATGACTATTGTGATCAAAATGCCCAACGGGCGTGTGCTATGTATGCTGCTTGGTATCCTGGACGACATCATCTAAGTGTTTCGGACCGTTCGCCGGATTGTTACGTTATTTAAGGAAACAGGAAGTGTTCAGCCACATGTGAAACGTCAACCACGACATGCAACAAATGATGATGCCCAAGTAGGTGTTTTAGTTGCTGTCGCGGCTAATCCGCACATCAGTAGCAGACAAATTGTGCGAGAATCGGGAATCTCAAAAACGTCGGTATTGAGAATGCTACATCAACATCGATTGCACCCGTACCATATTTATATGCACCAGGAATTGCATGGCGACGACTTTGAACGTCGTGTACAGTTCTGCTACTGGGCACAAGAGAAATTACGAGACGCTGACAGATTTTTTGCACGCGTTCTATTTAGCGACGAAGCGTCATTCACCAACAGCGGTAACGTAAACCGGCATATTATGCGCTATTGGGTAACTGAAAATCCACGATGGCTGCGACAAGTGGAGCATCAACGACCTTGGCGGGTTAATGTACGGTGCGGCATTATGGGAGGAAGGATAATTGGCCCCCATTTTATCGATGGCAATCGAAGTGGTGCAATGTATGCTGATTTCCTACGTAATGTTCTACCGATGTTACTACAAGACTGCATGACATAATGGCGAGGTACTTCCAACATGATGGATATCCGGCACATAGCTCGCGTGCGGTTGAAGCGGTATTGAATAGCATATTTAATGACAGGTGGATTGGTCGTCGAAGCACTATACCATGGCCCGCACGTTCACCGGATCTGACGTCCCCGGGTTTCTTTCTGTGGGAAAAGTTGAAGGATATTTGCTATTGTGATCCACCGACTACGCCTGACAACATGCGTCAGCGCATTGTCAATGCACGTGCGAACATTACGGAAGGCGAACTACTCGCTTTTGAGAGGAATGTGGTGACAATTATTGCCAAATGCACTGAGGTTGACGGACATCATTTTCAGCATTTATTGCTTTAATGTGGTATTTACAGGTAATCGTGCTGTAACAGCATGCGTTCTCAGAAATGATAAGTTCACAAAGGTACATGTATCACATTGGAACAACCGAAATAAAATGTTCAAACGTATCTACGTTCTTTATTTTAATTTAAAAAACCTACTTGTTACCAATTGTTCGTGTAAAATTGTGAGCCATATGTTTGTGACTATTACAGCGCCATCTATCACTAAGCAAAAAAAGTGGTCCGACTAAAACGTTCATATTTCCCTACGTACTACACGAATATGTAATAAAAATGGGGGTTCCTATTTTAAAAAAAAGCAGTTGATATCCGTTTGATCTATGGTAGCGCCATCTAGCGGGCCAACCATAGCGCCATCTGGTTTCCCCCTTCAAGCTAGACAAGTTTCGTTCTTTGTAGATTTTTCGTTTGACGCTTATTTCGTGAGATATTTGGCCTGGTCACGATCAATGGACCATCGTGTAGACTGCAGTAGTTTTCCTAGTGGGTTTGGGCAGTTAACGTCAAGCCTGCGTTACTTGTACGTTAGGTGTGTTGCATACTATTGGGCGTTACTTCAAAATGATTGCTTTCTTTACTCATGCAACCAGCGTCTTACAAGATTACGCAAAAAACTGGAAGTGGTGAACCATGTAAAAACTAAGTGAGGATATAGAAAGGGCCAGGTAAATTACAATTTTTTTTCTACCTGTCTTTATTCTACCTGTCTTTCTCTTCCTGTCTGTTACTTAAGAATAAATAGTACTTATAGCATATATCAAATTGTCAAAGCTTAATTTAGGTTTTATTTGAAAATTGTTGATTTGTTACGTGAAACAGAGGGATGTTGTAGTAAAAATATACTACTTTATCATTTACCGCTAGGAACTGTAATTTCCTCAACAAAAGGTAAAACAAAAAAGAATTGCAAAACAAAAATATATCAAATGTTGCTTCAGTATTTCGTCGAACAAGTATAAAACATTAATAAAGTCTTCTCGGTCTTCCAGCCGCGTCAGATGGTTAAAATCTCACGAGCTTTCCACCGAGTTTTCCTTGGCCATTGTCAAATGGTATACGACTGACGTGCCGCTGTTCGCTGAAAATGACAAGCCTATCTTGGGCTTGACTGTGGCGCTGGTTAAGCGTTTGGTACGCTATTCCTGTGGTACTTCTTGTTTTTAGTGATGTTTTGCCTCCCCCGGCCGGGGTGGCCGAGCTGTTCTAGGCGCTACAGCCTGGAACCGCATGACCGCTACGGTCGCAGGTTCGAATCCTGCCACGGGCATGGATGTGTGTGATGTCCTTAGGTTAGTTAGGTTTAATTAGTTCTAAGTTCTAGGGGACTGATGACCTCAGAAGTTAAGTTCCATAGTGCTCAGAACCATTTGAACCATTTTTTGCTTCCCTTTGCGGATTTTCCTGTTGTGTTGTTGGCTTCTGTGTCGTCCTAAGGCTGCTCTAGGAGATGTTTACTACCGCAGCAGGTCAGGTCAACACGCGGGCAGTAGGCAGTGTATTTGGTGGCCCAAGTCCTGGCTGAGCCTGTTCCGGGAATGTTCCGCCTTCGTGTACAACTGGCGTGCTGTCAGCTTAGGTCTGTCGCGCAGCAGCGGGATAGCGGTGTCTTGGTGCCATATGTTGCTGCTGTTGCAGCAATGTGGCGCGTCTTCTCTCTTCAGAGTGCACTCCTTACTCTGTTGCGGGCCCACACATTTGACGCAGTGCCGGCCGAAGTGGCCGTGCGGTTAAAGGCGCTGCAGTCTGGAACCGCAAGACCGCTACGGTCGCAGGTTCGAATCCTGCCTCGGGCATGGATGTTTGTGATGTCCTTAGGTTAGTTAGGTTTAACTAGTTCTAAGTTCTAGGGGACTAATGACCTCAGCAGTTGAGTCCCATAGTGCTCAGAGCCATTTGAACCATTTTTTTGACGCAGTGGGGCAGCGTGAAACAGCACTGCGTGACGTGGTCAAGGCCCTGGCACGAGAAACACTGATCCCGTCTTCCCTTTGCTCAGAGTGACTTGACGGTCACTCGTTCCTGGCGATGTACTATAACTGGAAGATCTTGGGATTTTCAACGTTGTCGACCAGGACGACACAGAACAGAGGTGTATCCCTGTGAGTCGTGGGCGACTTCATCAGGCACAATGTCTTCAGTTCGTCTTCATGTTGACTAGGTTTCATTTTCATCGGGAGGCGGCGAATGACCACCCTGAGGAGTTTTGAGGGACTCGCGTTATGTGTGTAGCAGTGGAGCCCCTCCTTCTTGATTACGGCTATGAGTTTGACCTTGAGAATGTAATTTCCGGCAAATGCGACTGTAGCTGACTATCTCTGCAATCAGCTGCGAGAAACCCTTGAATTTAAACCCCCTTCAGCCAATTTCACGACGACTGGCGGAGGGGTAGGAGGTTTCCTCCCGTATGACGGCTCAATGCCACTCACTCCACCGTGGCCGACTCAGGGACACCACTGAATCGCTTTTCCGTCTGCAGTGGTAGCATCAACTGGAGCACTATGGTCTTTTCATCCTTCTCCAGGCTATGAGTGGCTTCCTTCTGCACCTTCTTCTTTGGCCGCGATTTGGTACTGGCGGCCTGCGCTGTGGAGTCGTCCTTTTCAAAAACAGCTCAGAGTTTCCGTGATGGCTGCCTGGTTTCCATACATCCTTCTTGTGGCACACTCTTCAGGTACAGTCGTGGACAAAACGAGCGAGACCCCTCGCCTCTTCGTTATGCTGATCTGCACAGCTTCAAAGTCTGCTACACAGCGTAACAGGCAAGGCGACGAATTGCTACCAACGTACTATGCACAGGCGTGAAATTGAAAAACTATCCGAACTTTGTCAGAGTGTTTTCAATGCTGTGTAAGACTGTATTAAATCTGATTAGTGTGTTAAACATAACTCGTAAATATAAGATGTAAATGAAAGAAGAAACGCTAATTAGTATGAACTGCACCAATAAAAATGAATTTCAGCTAATTGAGATAAAATAACTGTTTTAGTAAGACAAAGTACCCCAGTTCGTTACGAATTAGGAAAATATTATGCGCATTCGGCCGGGAAACCGTCTGTGCCAACGTTCAGACTAGTCACACTGGATTACCGTCGCTGACCTACCATGAAAGTGTGCAAATTTAGCAATGCGTGAAGATTCATAACGAAATTCAGTTAAAAATAATTCAGTGTCACACTTACGTCAATTCAATTATTGATAGAAGCGGAAAAAGTAGGCAGTAACAAGTATGAAATTCTACAAGAGTTTCATATTGACATCCACAGGGCGCCGCAACATTATAAAGGTAGCAATGAAACGTAATGGGGACTCGAGAATTTCTTAAAACTGCTTGACTGATAGTCTCTCTGCCTCCATCGAGATTAGGACCGTAAACAAACCAGACCTCCCTTGCAGTAGCAAACATCTTTCACTACGCTAGCAGACAACCCAGTCAAACAGCCCTGTATTATTACCCCCGACATGAATAAGCCGGCAATTTCGCAATGAAAATAGCAAAATGATCTGCAGTTTCTGTTGCATAGAGCTTTCTGGACTCAAAAACATGAATTTTCTACCTTTAAGTCACCGCTTACGTGACAATCATTCGGGATGTTTATCGAAATAACAAAATACTGTTATTAGCGAGTAAATTTAGTAGGATAATTCTGCACCAGCCCAGAAAATAAACGGCGACATAGCTGCCAAACGTATTCTACAATGTTTCGAATTCTCCATTACACTCACCACAGCCAGAAAACGTTCATTAGCGAAGTGTTTCTTAAGCTAGCTAGCAATGGGAATGCTCCCACTTCTAAAACGCGGTGGCATTAATAGTGGGATCTGAATTACCACGTGAATAGGGAAATGGATTTTATTTGCATTCCTGTAAACGTGATTTGGGTCGGAAGCGTAGCTACGATTAATATGCTAATGTATCGACTGCATCTAGAACATTTCGAATAAAGAGTAGGGGAAATTATTTATATGGCCCTCATCTTCAGTAACTGTCGTAGCTAGTTTCGTTGTTAGGATTTCGTTACCTAAATCGGTAAAAATGGAACCCTACTATTCTCACTTTCTTGACCGTCTATCTGTCTACCCAACCCTTAAAACCCGTTTACCTGGAGCACGGGTAGACATAACAAGCGGAAATGTATCGCACTTCCTGCGGTATACGGTCCCTTGGTGGTGTAAAAAAGTGACCTTCTATGTCAACGCAATCTAAAGATACGGCCGTTTATGTAAAGAAAATTTACGCGAAAGGACAAAAAATGGCTCTAAGAACTATGCGGCCAAATTGCATAGGTCGTCAGTCCCCTAGGCCTAGAACTACTTAAACCTACCTAACCTGAGGATATCACACACATCCATGCCCGAGGTAGGATTACAACCTGCGGCTGAAGCAGCCACGCGGTACTTGATTCAAGAGCCTAGAACCGCTCGGCCACCTCACCCGGCGAAACCCTTTTCACCTCATGTCTAATGATAGTATATACCGTCTAGTGAGGATAAACTGTATTCGCCAGCAACTCACTCATATCGTTTGATCACGGAACTTTTACGAAGCTACATTCAAATTTTATTCGAAGTTTTTTCAATATCCACTTATAAACACCCTAGGAAAGTCGTATGTGATATTCGCCTCTGAAGGCGCTGGTAGCGACTGCAGTACCATAACAAGTAGTTAAGAATTTATTATTATTGGTACATGCAGTATCAATTTAACGCACCTCGGTGTTGTCTATGGCTGAAAATAATGAACAAAAAATAAATAAACAGCAAACAACTTCGATGTTCAAATCAAATGTAACTCGCATGTCGCAATTACAACATAATTTCGTTATTGCATCTACATGACTACATGTACAGGATTTCTTTGCAATCCAGACTTACGTGTCTGGCAGAGGATTCATCGAACCACCTTCGTTCGGACTACTTCTCTACCGTCCCACTGTTTAACAGCGTGCGGGAAAAAGAACCACTTAAATCTTTTCTTACGAGCCCTGAATTACATTATTACTATGGTCATTTCTTCCTGTGTAAGTTCCCGAGGAAATAATATTTTGGCATTCAGAAAAGATGTTGGTGATTGAAATCTCGCGGCAACGAAAAACGCTTTTGTTTTCATGAATATCACCCCAACTCGCTTATCAAATCTGGGACTCTCTCACCCCTATTTCGTGACATTAAAAATCGTGCTACCGTTCCTTGGTCAGTTTTGGCGTTCACCGTGAATCACGTCTGTCAAGGATCCCATACCACGCAGGAACACTATATCAGTGGACAGACAAACGTAGTGTAGGCAGTGTTTTCAGTAGACCTGTTGCGTATTCTTAGTGTGCGGCCAATAAAACGCAGTCTTTCGTTTGCCTTCGACACAAAAGTATGTTTCCGGTCGTTCTAGTTTAAGTTTTACTGGGTACTGAGATGGTTCAAATGGCTCTGAGCACTATGGGACTTAAGTGCTGAGGACATCAGTCCCCTAGAACTTAGAACTACTTAAACCTAACGAACCTAAGTACATCACACACATCCATGCCCGAGGCAGGATTCGAATCTGCGGCCGTAGCGGTCGCGCGGTTCCAAACTGTAGCGCCTAGAACCGCTGTACTGAGATAAATTGACAGTATTTCGACTTGTGTTTTGTCATGTAACCGAAAGTTAATTATTGTTACTGGACGAAGCTTTCGTGTTTAATGTATTCCTCATTCAACAGAGTACACTCCTCGTACACCACAAGTAACTGTTTCAATGTATTAAATTGTTACTGTTGCTACCAAGTTGCAGTGGTCATCGAAACTTGCCGTTTTGAAACAAAGGAAAATATTATAGCGAAATATGGCTACTAAGAAGCGTACTATCCAAATAAACAAACATATCCGGTTCAAGTCGTTGCAGTAGATCTACTACACAGTAACGTAAATTAGGAGCAAAGTTCATTAGTAGATCGTTGTCAGGAAAACCAGCCCTCATAACGCAGACTGCCACTACAAGAACGAAAGTTTCCAAACATGTCAATGAGTAGTCGAGGAAAGTGGACGCATTCTGTCTACTGAATCCCAACGCACGCCACTTACGACGGGACACGCCAAGTGTCATAACCCCGATCTTGCTGAAACTTCGCTCAGTGAAAGAGGGGACAAAATAAGCGAACACGTGTCTCGGCTTATCTGCATACACTCGACCGCTTCTGAGAAAACGACGGTCAAAGTTTTCAATGCGCTGTTGATATAGTGTAGATACCTTATAGGGTGTAAGGATTCGGTTGCAGCCGTGGCTCAGCGGCTACCGTCGCGACTTCAGAACTTTGCGCTGCGAGTTCGCAACCGGGTTGTTTCCTTTTTTTTCCCCTCACTCTCTGATTTATCTACGAATGTTTATTCCAATTTATGTTGAAACAATGTTGTCGTTATGCGTCAATTAATTTACTGTGTAATGAAAGAAGTTAAAAAAATTTGTGAATGTCCTTGCAACCTTACAGATTGTAAGGAGGTTCAAAAATACTTGACATCATTTTCTCATTCGTTTATTTTTTTTAAATTCATTAATTAACACAGAAAGTTAATTGACGAATAACGACAACATTATTTCAACATAAATTTGAAAAAAACTTTCGTAAATGATTCTGATAGAGAGGGAGGAAAAAATAATAATAAAAAAATAATATGGTCTCGAACTCTGGAATCAAAGTTAGGAGGAACGACGGTAGCCACTGAGCCACCGCTTCAATTCCATTGTCGGGCGCAAAAGGTATCTACACTATAGCAACAGCGGGTTGATAACTTTGACCGTCGTTTTCTCGGAAACGGTCAAGTGCCTGCAGATAAGCCGAAACACATGTTCGCTTTCTTTGTTCTCTTCTTCACTGAGCAAAGTTTCCGGACAATCAGCGTATGGCACCTGGCGAGTTCCCCTCCTTAGTCGAGTCGCTTCTTACGCCCGGCGAGAACTATGTTGCCTCAGAGTAAACTGCGCCACTTGGAAACACGGCGAACGAGGATAAACACGTTTTCCTTCTTATATGGCAACCTTCTACAGCTAAAATTCACGGAGTGTTCCTCAGGTTGCCTCAGATATTTCAGAAATGTTTCTTGCGTTAGGCCTGCCGTATATGAAAAGGTAAACATTTCAAATGGTTCAAATGGCTCTAAGCACTATGCCACTTAACATCTGAGGTCATCAGTCCCCTAGCCGGCCGTAGTGGCCGTGCGGTTCTAGCCACTGCAGTCTGGAGCCGAGCGACCGCTACGGTCGCAGGTTCGAATCCTGCCTCGGGCATGGATGTGTGTGATGTCCTTAGGTTAGTTAGGTTTAATTAGTTCTAAGTTCTAGCCGACTGATGACCTCAGAAGTTAAGTCGCATAGTGCTCAGAGCCACTTGAACCATTTGAACCATCAGTCCCCAAGACTGAGAAATACTTAAACCTAAGGACATCGCACGCATCCATGCCCGAGGCAGGATTCGAACCTACGACCGTAGCAACAGCGCGGTTCCGGACTGAAGCACCTAGAACCGCTCGGCCACAGTGGCCGGCCGTAAACATTTCATTTCATGTAATGTTTATCAGGATAAGACATGACAAGAGCGGACCAGTCCCTTCTGAGAAAAATTACAGATTTTAAGTGCTCCACTATGTTATGACACGGGTATAGGCTTGCGATCTTTCGTTTATGCCATCGATTTCCGTGTTACACATACTTGCCCATTGCGTTATGGCTGCAGTCGTGGAGGAGGCAGTCTGTTTCCTACTAGCGCTGTTTTCGCAGCAGATATTAACCGCGACGAATCATTCAGTCAACGCTAAATGACCCATCTGGCTGAGGCAGACAAGCGGTTATAATAGCACTCCATGCAGAGGGATTTTCAAATGGCTATATAGCAAGAACTATGGGTCTTCACAAGTCGACGGTAGCCAGGTGGATTAGACGAAAGCAAGAGGGTGGTAACCCGAATGGAAGGCCTCATGGCCGTCGCCGCAAAACAACAGCAGCTCAGGATCGGCAGATACGCCGTTCCTGTGAGAACCATCCATTTGTCAACCCACGACAAATTCAGGAGACTTTGGGTCTCAATGTTAGCAGTAAGACCGTCACTCGTCGTCTAAGGGAAGGTGGACTGAGAGCAAGAAGCGCTGCTGTGAAAGAGACATTGACTGTTTCCCACAGAAAACCCCGCCTTGCTTTTTCTGCTGAAAATGTCGACAAATCTCTCCAGTTTTTGAGGCGAGTGATTTTCACGGACGAAAAAGTTTTCTCTACGGCGTCAACCGGAAAAGTACTTGTTTACCGGCCAAAAGGTGCTAGGTATAATCCAAAATATATTTACAGTAGCCAAAGGAGTGGCAGGGAGTCGGTAACGGTATGGGCATGGTTATCGGCCGAAGGGTGTGGGCTCCTGTGAGAAGTGGAAGGAAAAGTCTATGCGTGCAATTACATATAAATTCTGGAGAACGTGATGTTGCCTTCTTTGGCGATGATCAGATCATGTTACAACAAGATCGCTCGCCTATTCATATGGCACGTATGGTTAAGAAATGGTTCGACGACCATAGTAATATTACTGTAATGGAATGACCACCTTAAAGAGTTGACATGAATCCCATTGAGAATATTTAAGCATAAATGGTCAGAGTAATACGGGAAAAGGGACAGTCACCGTCGACTCGCCGACAGCTTTCTGATATGATTCATGACGCTTGGAATGAGTTACTTGAATCTCCTAGTTATATGGCTAGAGTTGTGGGCTCGATGCCCAACAGACTTCGAGCCGTTGTGGAAGCCGAAGGAGGCTATACGCGATACTAAGCAGCATCAGCAGAGGTGTTTCTTTTCAGCCCTTTTTTTTTTTTTTTTTTTTTTTTTTTTTTACAGAAATATATTTTATTTAATTTTAAGGAAACGCAGTAAGTGGAATCTGGACAAACAAATTCATTCACAACAAGATATGTAATATTTAATTTGCTAAGAGAAGGAATACTCACGTTATATATTCATGCAGTATCTAAAAAATACATAACACACATGTATATGCAAGAAGAGTAAAAAGCAATTCAGCACAAATGAAAAATATTGAGGAGAAGCTCGCCAATGAAGGCGTAATTGGAGAACAAGGGTTGGGCTAGAAGGGGAGATAAGGAGGCCCGAAACAGAAGAGAAAAATCAAATACCCAATAGACTTCGAGCCTTTGTCGCAGCACAGGGCGGTTGGTATATGCGATTCGGAACAACAGTAGAATAATAGTTTTATTTGCTGATTTTTGAGGCTTTATTTTGTGACGGGGCTAAACAGTGCTGCTTCATGAGACCCACTATTTGTTCACATTTGGCTAAACATCAGAGCCGGCCGGAGTGGCCGAGCGGTTCTAGGCGCTACAGTCTGGAACAGCGCGACCGCTACGGTCCGTGGTTCGAATCCTGCCTCGGTCATGGATGTGTGTCATGTACTTAGGTTAGTTAGGTTTAGGTAGTTCTAAGTTCTAGGGGACTGATGACCTCAGAAGTTAAGTCCCAGAGTGCACAGAGCCATTTGAGCCATTTTTTTTAAACATAAGAGGTGTAAACAAATTTGAGAGGTGCCGAAGTTCTCTGGAACAGTAACGTGTTTTAGCCTAGAAGATGATTTTTAGTTCATTTCATTTTAACCATTCACAGTATGCTTTGAGACTCTAATCTATGATTCATTTTATTATTATGTATCTCTTCAGTTAAAGTCAAAGTCAAAGTCAAAGTCAAAGTCAAGATATAAAGAATAACTGGAAGTTTTTAATTTGTGGCATAGCGTATTTAACAGTTAATATTTTCAACCAATCTGTAGCTATAGGACATATTAAGATGCAAGTCAAAAATGACATTGTGGAAAGATCAGGTTGGTCTCTAAAGGGTGACGACGGTCAAATAGCAAATACAAAACTATGGGTAACAACTGTTGTTGATGGTGAGGTGACATAATCGATATGTCACTATTCTGTAATTGTTTTTCTGAAGTTTATCGTCGATCCTGGGACTGAAACCGATACTCAGTTTTACGTAAAGAATATAACCTTTAAAATTTACGTAGCAGCGCAGAATATTAATACACAGTATATAGATCAGGAACCTAATCCCACTGAATTTAATTTTATTCTCACAGATGACATTGAGACAGCAAATAACAAGAGGAATAACAAAACTCTCAGAATCAATACAGAGAATTCAAGTGTCCAGTGGATTCAAAAGTTTGCTATAATAGCGAATAATTGCTTTCACCGACTCCTTCATGCCTACGTTTTCTCAGTCAGACAGTGTTTGAAACTGGGACTAGCAAGGTAAAATATTTTTCCACAAATTGTCAAAGAGCAAGTTACATAAATTACAATGACAACAAACGTTTTTCAACCAGATTGATCACTGTAGGCATCCAACGCTTTTCTTGTGTTTTACATGCGTAGTACCAACACACAATACCACTAAGCTATGAAACAACTGTAGCAAAACAGAGCATCCTCGTTGTCCATGTGATGGATAAGACGACTAATTCGTAACATAAATGTCAGTGTAAGCTTCAATTTCTGTTGGAACGTGCTTCCTGGACCAAATAACATACATTTCCTACGTCTCCAGTGCGAATCATGTAGCAAACGTAATTTAAAGGACATAAAAACATCGAGTGGATTTACTAACATAATTATGAATCACTCAAGAACGTAAATCGATGGTCAGGTAGTTGTCAAACGTATTCTACGGTGTTGCCATTGTCCTTTAGACTAGCAGCAGGATCCCGCGTCCGGCCATCCTGATTTAGGTTTTCCGTGATTTCCCTAAATCGCTCCAGGCAAATGCCGGGATGGTTCCTCTGAAAGGGCACGGCCGACTTCCTTCCCCATCCTTCCCTAATCCGATGAGACCGATGACCACGCTGTCTGGTCTCCTTCCCCCAACCAACCAACTAGCAGCAGGAAGAAAACGTTCGCTCAGCTGATGTGCTGAGATGGCTAACACTAGCGACGCACGCGCTTCGAAGACGCCACAGCATCGTCTGCCACGAATTCGTGGGAAACGAAATACCTCAAGCATTAGCCAATGTGTTGTATTCGCATATCTGTGACTATGACTTGCCACTAAAGTGTGGTTATGGGTAGTACATATGTTCAGATTGTGAATCTAACATCATAAATAAAGACAAGGGGAAATGAATTAGGGGTCTTCCCTCTTCCGTAACTAACAGCTACCCGGCGCGGGTTAGCCGTGCGTTCGACGGCGTCATATCGCGTACCGCGAGGCTGCTTGCGCATTCAGTTCGAATCCTTCCCCGGGAATGGATGTGTGTTAGGTTAGGTAGGTCTAAGTAGTTGTAGGTCTAGGGGACTGATGGCCTAAGAAGTTTGGTCGCATAGTTCTTAGAGCCATTTTTTGACCTTTCGCGTAAATTTTCTTTTCATAAACGGCCGTATCTTTAGATTGCGTTGACATACTCGTATAATCTCACTTTTTTACACCACCAAGGGACCGTATACCGCAGGTAGTGCGATCCATTTCCGCTTGTTGTGTCTACCCGTACTCGAGGTAAACGGGTTTTAAGAGTTGGGTAGACAGATAGACGGCCAAGAAAGGGAGACTAGTAGGGTTCCATTTTTACCGATTTAGGTAACGAAATCCTAACAACGAAAATAGCTACGACAGTTACTGAAGATGAGGGCCGCATAAATAATTCCTCTTACTCTTTATTCGAAATTTTCTAGTTGCAGTCGATACATCAGCATATTAACCGTAGCTACGCTTTCGATCCAAATCACGTTTACAGGAATGCAGATAAAATCCATTTCCCTATACACGTGATAATTCAGATCCCAGTATTAATGCCTCCGCGTTTTAGAAGCGCGAGAGTTCCCATTGCTAGAAATATTTCGGCTAATCAACGTTTTCTGGCTGTGGCGGGTCTAATGGAGAATTCGAAACATTGTAGAATACGTTTGGCAGTTATGTCGCTGTTTGTTTCCTGGGGTGGTGCAGAATTATCCTACTAAATTTTCTCGCTAATAACAGTATTTTGTTATTTCGATAAACATCCCGAATGATTGTCACATAAGCGGTGACATAAAGGTAGAAAATTCGTGTTTTTGAGTCCAGAAACTCTATGAAACAGAAACTGCAGATCATTTTGCCATTTTCATTGCGAAATTGCCGGCTTATTCATGTCTGGGGTAATAATAGAGGGCTGTTTGCCTGGGTTGTCTGCTAGCGTAGTGAAAGGTGTTTGCTATTGCAAGGGAGGTCTGGTTTGTTTTCGGTCCTAATCTCGATGGAGGCAGATAGACTATCAGTAAAGAAATTTTAAAAAATTCTCACGTCCACAATACGTTTTATTGCTACCTTTATTCTGTACCGGCGCCCTGTGGATGTCAATATGAAAATCTTGTAGAATTTCATACTTGTTACTGCCTAATTTTTCCGCTTCTGTCAATAATTGAATTGACTTAAGTGTGGCACTGAATGATTTTTAACTGAATTTCGTTATGAATCTTCACGCATTGCTAAATTTGCACACTTTCATGGTAGGTCAGCAACGGTAATTCAGTGTGACTAGTCTGAACGTTGGCACAGACGGTTTCCCGGCCGAATGCGCATAATATTTTCCTAATTCGTAACGAACTGGGGTACTTTGTCTTGCTAAAACAGTTAAAAAATGGTTCAAATGGCTCTGAGCACTATGGGACTTAACATCTGTGGTCATCAGTCCCCTAGAACTTAGAACTACTTAAACCTAACTAACCTAAAGACATCACACACATCCATGCCCGAGGCAGGATTCGAACCTGCGACCGTAGCAGTCGCGCGGTTCCGGACTGAGCGCCTAGAACCGCTAGACCACCGCGGCCGGCTAAAACAGTTATGTTATCTCGATAAGCTGAAATTAATTTTTATTAGCGTAGTTCATACTAATTAGCATTTCTTCTTTCATTTATATCTTATATTTACGTGTTGTGTTTAACACACTAATCAGTATTAATACAGTCTTACACATGATTAAAAACAATCTGAGAAGGTTCGGATAGTTTTTCAATTTCTCGCCTGTGCATAGTATGTTGGTAGCACTTCGTCGCCTTGCCTGTTATGCTGTGTAGCAGACGTTAAAGCTGTGCCGATCAGCATAACGAAGAGGCGAGGGGTCTCGCTCGTTTTGTCCACAACTGTACAGCAGCGCAGCTTCAGGGTTCTGGGGTGCTGCTTCTGGCTTCGCGGCAACCTGCGAGGCAGGCGTGTTGTGCACGGCTGCAGTTCCCACCCGCTGCAGCTACTGCCGCTTCTCGGTTCGCTACTCCTGGCTCCGCGGCTACCCACGAGGCAGTCACGTTCAGTGAGGCTGGGCGCAGGGCAGGCGTTTGTCTGCGCGGCGGCCTTTGGCTGCGTCTTCCAGGCGGCTGCAATGATTCTCGTATCACCCTTTTGGCGATAGAGGTGGCCGCTGGTCGGCATGCGGTGCATGGCAGTGTGGTACACGTCTACTGAGTGTACAAGATTTGACGGGTCTCGTGCATGCACACACACTTTTCGCGCCTGCGATCTCCTTGCAGCGTTGTGTGAGTGCCGGTCAGTCGTAGGTGGCAGGCAGGACGAGGCCGCCGGGAGAGCATGCTCTGCCACAGACGATGCCGCGGCTGCATAACAACTCCGCGGTCCTTTACTAGCATACTTCTCTCAGTCTACAGTCGAAGGCTGGTCCTTCGTGGCTGATGCATTGGATGGAGCCGCCGACAGAGCAAGCTCTGCATAGCGGCGACCTGCCACATCACTCGCTTCCGTGGCCGAAGCTGTGTCCGCAGAACGGCTTTCAGCGTCAGTCTCAGTGGCCGGGTGCGTGTGCTAGCCCATTGTAGGTGGGAGGGAGGATGGGGCCGCCGATACAGCCAACTCTGCCAGGCGACGATCTGCTTCATCACAGCGTATCTCTCTGTTCGCCATCTCGCTAATGACTATGCTGCGCTGCAGTTATATAGCTGCGCTGTGACGTCACTGGTGCGCTCTTCCTCGCAAACTGCGGTAATGCTCTCGTCATGTGTCCGTCGCGCCAACTTGAACCTTGCGATGGTCATGTCCCAGGCTGTGCTGAGCTGCAAATCACTGTCCTTGATGATTGTGCTTTAAGATATTTTTATTTCTACCGGTTCTTTTATGACGATATCCCAAAACCCTTTCGTCCTCATAGTGATTGATGTTTCGTCGAATAGAATTCGGTGTCAATTTTCTAAAGCATGTTCTGCCATGTCTGATTTTTCAGGATAGCGTAGGCGTAAGCACTTGGTCGATGTTGTAGCAGCCACACTGACATGGTATTTTGTACACTCTACATCAACACCCACATCTACATAGGTACGCATACTCCGCAAGCCATCGTATGGCGCGTGGGGGATATATGCCTCCGAATGAGTTCTAATTTCTCGTATCATATCGTGGTCGTCCTTATGCGGCATGTATTTTGGCGGCAATAAAATCGTTCGGCAGTAAGCTAAATTTTCTCAGTAGCGTTTCTCGAAAAGAAAGTCACCTTAACTCCAGGGATTCCCATTTTAGTTCCTAAAGCATCTCGTGTTATTTGAAACTATCAGCAACAAATCTACCAGCCTGCCTCTGAATTGCTTCTGTGTCTTCCTTTCCAAACACTCGAGCAGTAGTCATGAATAGACCACACCAGCGTCCTACATGCAGTCTTTCCTAAAATTCTCCCAATAAACCGAAGTCGACCATTCGCCTTCCCTGTCACAACTCTCACATGCTTGTTTCACGTCATATCACTTTGCAACTTTACGCCCAGATATTTAAACGACATGACGGTGCCAGGCATGACACTACTAATACTGTACCCGAAGATTATAGGTTTGATCTTCCTGCTTATCCGCATTAACTTAAATTTTTCCCCATTCAGGGCTAGCTGCCATTCATCACACCAACTGGAAATTTCGTCTAAGTCCTCTTGTATCTTCCCACAGTCACTCAACCTCGACACCTTACCGTACACCACAGCATCATCAGCAAACAACTGCAGATCGCTGGCCAACCTGTCTGCCACATCATTTATGTATATAGAGAACATCAGCGGCCGTGTGACACTTCTCTGGGTCACTCCTGACAATACCCTTGTCTCTGAACACTCACCGTCGAGGAGAACATACTGGGTTGTATTATGTAAAAAGTCATCGAACCACTCGCATATCTGTGAACTTCTTTCATATGCTCATACCTTCGTTAACAGCCTACAGGTGCATAGATCCTGAGAAATCAGTACCCAGAACAACCACCTCTGGCCGTAATAATTGCCTTGATACACCTGGGCATTGAGTCAAACAGAGCTTGGATGGCATGTACAGGTACAGCTGGCCATGCAGCTTCAACACGATGCCATAGTTCATCAAGAGTAGTGAGTGGCGTATTGTGACGAGCCAGTGCTCGGCCACCGTTGACAGACGTTTTCAATTGGTGAGAGATCTGGAGAATGTGCTGGCCAGGGCAGCAGTCGAACATTTTCTGTATCCAGAAAGTCCCGCACAGGACCTGCAACATGCGGTCCTCCTGAAATGTAGGGTTTCGCAGGGATCGAATGAAGGGTAGAGCCACGGGTCGTAACACATCTGAAATGTAACGTCCACTGTTCAAAGTGCCGTCAATGCGGACAAGAGGTCACCGAGACGTGTAACCAATGGCACCCCATACCACCACGCCGGGTGATACGCCAACATGGCGATGACGAATACACGCTTCCGATGTGCGTTCACCGCGATGTCGCCAAACACGGATGCGACCATCATGATGCTGTAAACAGAACCTGGATTCACCCGAAAAAATGACGTTTTGCCATTCGTGCACCTAGGTTCGTCGTTGAGTACACCATCGCAGGCGCTCCTGTTTGTGATGCAGCGTCGAGGGTAACCACAGCCATGGTCTC
The DNA here is from genome assembly GCF_023864345.2 of Schistocerca serialis cubense. Lineage (NCBI taxonomy): Eukaryota > Metazoa > Arthropoda > Insecta > Orthoptera > Acrididae > Schistocerca > Schistocerca serialis. The sequence continues at coordinate 162,752,601 of NC_064640.1, forward strand.
CGAGCTGATAGTCCATGCTGCTGCAAACGTCGTCGAACTGTTCGTGCAGATGGTTGTTGTCTTGCAAACGTCCCCATCTGTTGGCTCTGGGATCGAGACGTGGCTGCACGATCCGTTACAGCCATGCGGATAAGATTCCTGTCATCGGGACTGCTAGTGATACGAGGCCCTTGGGATCCAGCACGGCGTTCCGTATTACCCTCCTGAACCCACCGATTCCATATTCTGCTAACAGTCATTGGATCTCGACCAACGCGAGCAGCAATGTCGCGATACGATAAACCGCAATCGCGATAGGCTACAATCCGACCTTTATCAAAGTCGGAAACGTGATGGTACGTATTTCTACTCCTTACACGAGGCATCACAACAACGTTTCACCAGGCAACGCCGGTCAACTGCTGTTTGTGTATGAGAAATCGGTTGGACACTTTCCTCATGTCAGCACGTTGTAGGTGTCGCCACCGGCGTCAACCTTGTGTGAATGCTCTGAAAAGCTAATCATTTGCATATCACAGCATCTTCTTCCTGTCGGTTAAATTTCGCGTCTGTAGCACGTCATCTTCGTGGTGTAGCAATTTTAATGGCCAGTAGTGTATATTCACATTGAGAATACGTTCAAGAATTCTCAGCAAACCGAAGTTAGGGATTTAGTCTGTCATTTTGCGGGTCCGTTTTTTTTTTTTACCCTTCTTATACACTGGAGTACTTGCGCTTTTTTCCAGTCGCTTGGGACTTTATGCTGGGTGAAAGATTCACGATAAATGCAAGCTAGGTAAGGGGCAAATGCCGTACAGTACTCTTTGCAAAATCGAACTATGATTCCATACGGACCTGGTGATTTATTTGCTTTCAAATCTTCCAGTTGTTTCTCTATGCCAGGTATGCTTATTTCTATGTCGTCTGTCCGATGGTCAAATGACGGTTTGTATGTACGATTCTCCTGTGTGAAAGATTTCTTGAACTTGAAATTTATAATTTCGGCTTTTGTTTCTCCATCTTCAACTGCCACAACAGACTGGTCAACAAGGGATTGAATGGTAGCCTTAGACCCACTTACCGATTTTATGTAAGACCAGAATTTTCTCTGGTTCTCTGTCAGATATCTTGCTAAGATGTGACGGTTGTAGTTGTTGTATGCTTCATGCATAGAACTTTTCACAAACGCATGAATCTCTACTAAAGTTCGCTTGCCGTAATTTGGGCATTCCCTTTTGAACTGAGAGTGCAACAGCCTCTGCTTCCTCAGCATCCGCCGAATGTCCTTATTAAACCTTATTAATTCCTCTACATCCATGTTACGGGAACTAAGGATGCCAATTCACTGTCTAAATGAGATGCTAATAACTGCTTATCTGCTCTCCTAGCCTTCTTGACTGATTTATTAACTTTCATAATTATAGTTTCTATGACATTATTATCGCTAATCCCAGTTTCTATACTGACATTATCGATAAAGTCCCATTTTCAGAAAACTTCTCCAAAAGTATTTCGCATGACTGTCTGTAACCCCCCCCCCCCCCCCCCCCCCCCCACTTCCCCCCGAAATGAGTATATAGACATCCCAGTCTATACTCAGAAGGTTAAAGTTGCCTCCAACTAATATTGCATGATCTGGGAAAAATTTGGAAATTTGTGGTAAGGTCATATGGAACAAAACTGCCGAGGTCATCGGTACCTAAGCTAGCACACTATTTAATCTACTTACGGTCTCTGATCTGTCGTTACGATAAGCGTTCGACGACTCGCTAAATATCCCAGAGCTTCTGATCCCTAGAACGTCCTTCACAGACTTCAGTAGATGTCGTATTCTTGTTGGGGGCCTGAACACTGATGAGATGTTGCGTCTGTTCAGGAGCCGGCTAATCTTACCCATTGCTGTGCCACTCTTCTTCGGTGGTGTTTTTCCTGCTTTTCTCACCAGAAATAGCCTGTGATCCATCGCATTTTCCTGGAAGACTTTCCGAAAATAGCATAAATCTAATGGCAGATTTTCAGCGTCTGAGACGATTTTAGCACGTGATATTTTAACCACCTGACGCAGCTGGACGCCTGAGATGGTTATATTAATTCATTTCGCATGAGAGCATGTATTCATACACTATGTGATCAAAAGTATCCGGAAACCCCCAAAAACATAGTTTTTCATATTAGGTGCATTTTGCTGCCACGTACTGCCAGGTACTCCATATCAGCGACCTCAGTAGTCATTAGACATCGTGAGAGAGTGAATGGGGCGCTCCGCGGAACTCACGGACCTTCAACGTGATCAGCTGATCGGGTGTCACTTGTGTCATACGTCTGTACGTCATTAGGTCCATTGTTTCCGATGTGATAGTGAAGTGGAAACGTGAAGCGACACGTACAGCACAAAAGGGTACAGACCGAAATCGTCCGTTGATTGACAGAGACCGCCGACAGCTGAAGAGGGTAGTAATGTGTAATAGGCAGACATCTATCCTGACCATCACACAGGAATTCCAAACAGCATCAGGATCCACTGGAAGTACTATGACAGTTAGGCGGGAGGTGAGAAAACTTGGATTTCATGGTCGAGAGGCTGCTCATAAGCCACACATCACGCTGGTAAAACGACGACTCGCTTGGTGTGAGGAGCGTAAACATTGTACTATTGAACAGTGGAGAAACGTTGTGTGGAGTGATGAATCACGGTACACATTGTGGCGATCCACTGGCAGGGTGTGGGTATGGCGACTCGCTTGGTGTAAGGAGCGTAATCATTGGACGATTGATCAGTGGAAAAACCTTACGTTGCGTGATGAATCACGGTACACAATGTGGTGATCCGATGGCAGGGTGTGGGTATGGCGAATGCCCGGTGAACGTCATCTGCCACTGTGTGAAGTGCCAACATTAAAATTCGGAGGCGGTGGTGCTATGGTGTGGTCGTGTTGTTCATGGAGTGGACTTGCACCCCTTGTTGTTTTGCGTGGTCTATCTAGCACAAGCCTACATTGATGTTTTAAGCACCTTCTTGCTTCCCACTGTTGAAGAGCAAGTCTTGGATGGCGATTGCATCTTTCAACACGATCGAGCACCTGTTCATAATGCACAACCTGTGGCGGATTGATTACACGACAATAATATCCCTTTAATGGACTGACCTGCACAGAGTTAGGAAACTACTGCGAAAGCAAAGGGAGCTCCACTCCAAGTTTAAACGCAGCCAAAACCTCTCAGACAAACAGAAGCTGAACGATGTCAAAGTTAGCGTAAGGAGGGCTATGCGTGAAGCGTTCATTGAATTCGAAAGTAAAATTCTATGTACCGACTTGACAGAAAATCCTAGGAAGTTCTGGTCTTACGTTAAATCAGTAAGTGGCTCGAAACAGCATATCCAGACACTACGGGATGATGATGGCATTGAAACAGAGGATGACACGCGTAAAGCTGAAATACTAAACACCTTTTTCCAAAGCTGTTTCACAGAGGAAGACCGCACTGCAGTTCCTTCTCTAAATCCTCGCACAAACGAAAAAATGGCTGACATCGAAATAAGTGTCCAAGGAATAGAAAAGCAACTGGAATCACTCAATAGAGGAAAGTCCACTGGACCTGACGGGATACCAATTCGATTCTACACAGAGTACGCGAAAGAACTTGCCCCCCTTCTAACAGCCGTGTACCGCAAGTCTCTAGAGGAACGGAGGGTTCCAAATGATTGGAAAAGAGCACAGATAGTCCCAGTCTTCAAGAAGGGTCGTCGAGCAGATGCGCAAAACTATAGACCTATATCGCTTACGTCGATCTCTTGTAGAATTTTAGAACATGTTTTTTGCTCGCGTATCATGTCATTTCTGGAAACCCAGAATCTACTATGTAAGAATCAACATGGATTCCGGAAACAGCGATCGTGTGAGACCCAACTCGCCTTATTTGTTCATGAGACCCAGAAAATATTAGATACAGGCTCCCAGGTAGATGCTATTTTTCTTGACTTCCGGAAGGCGTTCGATACAGTTCCGCACTGTCGCCTGATAAACAAAGTAAGAGCCTACGGAATATCAGACCAGCTGTGTGGCTGGATTGAAGAGTTTTTAGCAAACAGAACACAGCATGTTGTTATCAATGGAGAGACGTCTACAGACGTTAAAGTAACCTCTGGCGTGCCACAGGGGAGTGTTATGGGACCATTGCTTTTCACAATATATATAAATGACCTAGTAGATAGTGTCGGAAGTTCCATGCGGCTTTTCGCGGATGATGCTGTAGTATACAGAGAAGTTGCTGCATTAGAAAATTGTAGCGAAATACAGGAAGATCTGCAGCGGATAGGCACTTGGTGCAGGGAGTGGCAACTGACCCTTAACATAGACAAATGTAATGTATTGCGAATACATAGAAAGAAGGATCCTTTATTGTATGATTATATGATAGCGGAACAAACACTGGTAGCAGTTACTTCTGTAAAATATCTGGGAGTATGCGTACGGAACGATTTGAAGTGGAATGATCATATAAAACTAATTGTTGGTAAGGCGGGTACCAGGTTGAGATTCATTGGGAGAGTGCTTAGAAAATGTAGTCCATCAACAAAGGAGGTGGCTTACAAAACACTCGTTCGACCTATACTTGAGTATTGCTCATCAGTGTGGGATCCGTACCAGGTCGGGTTGACGGAGGAGATAGAGAAGATCCAAAGAAGAGCGGCGCGTTTCGTCACTGGGTTATTTGGTAACCGTGATAGCGTTACGGAGATGTTTAATAAACTCAAGTGGCAGACTCTGCAAGAGAGGCGCTCTGCATCGCGGTGTAGCTTGCTCGCCAGGTTTCGAGAGGGTGCGTTTCTGGATGAGGTATCGAATATATTGCTTCCCCCTACTTATACTTCCCGAGGAGATCACGAATGTAAAATTAGAGAGATTAGAGCGCGCACGGAGGCTTTCAGACAGTCGTTCTTCCCGCGAACCATACGCGACTGGAACAGGAAAGGGAGGTAATGACAGTGGCACGTAAAGTGCCCTCCGCCACACACCGTTGGGTGGCTTGCGGAGTATCAATGTAGATGTAGATGTAGTCTTGGCCTGATCGAGCACCTGTTCATAATGCACAACCTGTGGCGGAGTGATTACACGACAATAATATCCCTTTAATGGACTGACCTGCACAGAGTCCTGGCCTGAATCTTACAGAACACCTTTGGGATGTTTTGGAACGCCGACTTCGTGCCAGGCCTCACCGACCGACATCGATACCTCTCCTCAGCGCAGCACTCTGTGAAGAATGGGCTGCCATTCCCCAAGAAACCTTCCAGCACCTGATTGAACGTATGCCTGCGAGAGTGGGAACTGTCATCAAGCCTAAGGGTGGGTCAACACCATATTTAATTCCAGTATTACCAATGGAGGGCGCCAGGAACTTGTAAGATTTTCAGCCAGGTGTCCGGATACTTTTGATCACATAGTGTACATTACGTATCACTGAAGAGGGGTGGGAGGAGGGGAGGTGGCGCAGCATTAAACGCCTAGGGAGCTGCTTGTTAAAGAGGCTAATCTCTTAGGTTATCTAGCCTTACTGCTACGCTGCCAGAGGAGAACACAACTCCGCGATCTGCCATGATGAGCCATCACATCAACATTTCGGCAGCCAGAAGAATCTATCGTCATGCCAACTCTACCCTGCTACGGGAAAGGTTACATTTCATTAGGGGCCAGCTGGATTCAAACGGTTGACTGTCCATCTGTCATTGACACAGATACTCTCAGAACTAGATTGGGAGTGGATCGATGTGGCCACTATAGCACAATGGATATCATGGCAGAAGAAGACCACAGGGAAACTTTTTCTTGTGTTGCTTATCCACTAATGCACGTTGGCGACCACATGTTGCATATTTCTTCTGTGAATCACAGTATGTAATAGCTTGTCTACACTTCGTAGTCCTGTCCACTGCTTTATATTGTCCAACCAGGATGTTCTTCTTCGCCCTTGTCTTTTTCCTACCATCTTCCCTTCTATTATTAACTGCAGAAGTATATATTTGGTGTTCCGTACTATATGTCCTAGGTCTACATCTACATCTACATTTATACTCCGCAAGCCACCCAACGGTGTGTGGCGGAGGGCACTTTACGTGCCACTGTCATTACCTCCCTTTCCTGTTCCAGTCGCGTATGGTTTGCGGGAAGAACGACTGTCTGAAAGCCTCCGTGCGCGCTCTAATCTCTCTAATTTTACATTCGTGATCTCCTCGGGAGGTATAAGTAGGGGGAAGCAATATATTCGATACCTCATCCAGAAACGCACCCTCTCGAAACCTGGCGAGCAAGCTACACCGCGATTCAGAGCGCCTCTCTTGCAGAGTCTGCCACTTGAGTTTGCTAAACATTTCCGTAACGCTATCACGGTTACCAAATAACACTGTGACGAAACGCGCCGCTCTTCTTTGGATCTTCTCTATCTCCTCCGTCAACCCGATCTGGTACAGATCCCACACTGATGAGCAATACTCAAGTATAGGTCGAACGAGTGTTTTGTAAGCCACCTCCTTTGTTGATGGACTACATTTTCTAAGGACTCTCCCAATGAATCTCAACCTGGTACCCGCCTTACCAACAATTAATTTTATATGATCATTCCACTTCAAATCGTTCCGCACGCATACGCCCAGATATTTTACAGAAGTAACTGCTACCAGTGTTTGTTCCGCTATCATATAACCATACAATAAAGGATCCTTCTTTCTATGTATTCGCAATACATTACATTTGTCTATGTTAAGGGTCAGTTGCCACTCCCTGCACCAAGTGCCTATCCGCTGCAGATCTTCCTGCATTTCGCTACAATTTTCTATTGCTGCAACTTCTCTGTATACTACAGCATCATCCACGAAAAGCCGCATGGAACTTCCGACACTGTCTACTAGGTATGCAGTTTTTCTTCTTTTAAGCACTGGCAAGATTTCTCACTGCTTGTTCATTCGTTCCAGTACTTCGGTGTTGGTTATTCTTGCAGTCCACGGTATTTTAAGCATTCTGCGATAAATCCACATTTGAAAGGCCTATAGCTCCTTCGTTGTCATATTCAGTGTTCATCCTTCAGAGCCATATACACTCCTGGAAATGGAAAAAAGAACACATTGACACCGGTGTGTCAGACCCACCATACTTGCTCCGGACACTGCGAGAGGGCTATACAAGCAATGATCACACGCACGGCACAGCGGACACACCAGGAACCGCGGTGTTGGCCGTCGAATGGCGCTAGCTGCGCAGCATTTGTGCACCGCCGCCGTCAGTGTCAGCCAGTTTGCCGTGGCATACGGAGCTCCATCGCAGTCTTCAACACTGGTAGCATGCCGCGACAGCGTGGACGTGAACCGTATGTGCAGTTGACGGACTTTGAGCGAGGGCGTATAGTGGGCATGCGGGAGGCCGGGTGGACGTACCGCCGAATTGCTCAACACGTGGGGCGTGAGGTCTCCACAGTACATCGATGTTGTCGCCAGTGGTCGGCGGAAGGTGCACGTGCCCGTCGACCTGGGACCGGACTGCAGCGACGCACGGATGCACGCCAAGACCGTAGGATCCTACGCAGTGCCGTAGGGGACCGCACCGCCACTTCCCAGCAAATTAGGGACACTGTTGCTCCTGGGGTATCGGCGAGGACCATTCGCAACCGTCTCCATGAAGCTGGGCTACGGTCCCGCACACCGTTAGGCCGTCTTCCGCTCACGCCCCAACATCGTGCAGCCCGCCTCCAGTGGTGTCGCGACAGGCGTGAATGGAGGGACGAATGGAGACATGTCGTCTTCAGCGATGAGAGTCGCTTCTGCCTTGGTGCCAATGATGGTCGTATGCGTGTTTGGCGCCGTGCAGGTGAGCGCCACAATCAGCACTGCATACGACTGAGGCACACAGGGCCAACACCCGGCATCATGGTGTGGGGAGCGATCTCATACACTGGCCGTACACCACTGGTGATCGTCGAGGGGACACTGAATAGTGCACGGTACATCCAAACCGTCATCGAACCCATCGTTCTACCATTCCTAGACCGGCAAGGGAACTTGCTGTTCCAACAGGACAATGCACGTCCGCATGTATCCCGTGCCACCCAACGTGCTCTAGAAGGTGTAAGTCAATTACCCTGGCCAGCAAGATCTCCGGATCTGTCCCCCATTGAGCATGTTTGGGACTGGATGAAGCGTCGTCTCACGCGGTCTGCACGTCCAGCACGAACGCTGGTCCAACTGAGGCGCCAGGTGGAAATGGCATGGCAAGCCGTTCCACAGGACTACATCCAGCATCTCTACGATCGTCTCCATGGGAGAATAGCAGCCTGCATTGCTGCGAAAGGTGGATATACACTGTACTAGTGCCGACATTGTGCATGCTCTGTTGCCTGTGTCTATGTGCCTGTGGTTCTGTCAGTGTGATCATGTGATGTATCTGACCCCAGGAATGTGTCAATAAAGTTTCCCCTTCCTGGGATAATGAATTCACGGTGTTCTTATTTCAATTTCCAGGAGTGTAGAAGCACGGACCAGATGTAGCATTTTACAAATCTGACTCAAAGGTTTAAGTCTAGGTCTGTGCTTTTAAGAATATTCTTAAATTTTATGAAGGCGTTTCGGGCGTTCTCTGTGCGGCATTTTATTTCCAAGTCTGTTCGCCAGTCTTCACAAAGCCAGGTTCCGAGATATTTAAACTTGTTGACTCTTTGTATAACAGACCCTTGAAATCGTAGATTTGTGTTTTTAAATGAGTCGGACTCTCGCGTGACAATCATAAAATTAGTCTTTTTGATGTTAATATTCAGACCTAGAGTACTGCTGTAATCTCCTACTATGCCGACGAATTGTTGAAGGTCATCTAAATTACCAGCTATCAGTACCGTGTCATCAGCATAGCGAATGTTGTCGATATACACTCCGTAAGCCTTTATGCCTCTTTCTACATCATCAAGTGCCTCCTGAAAAATACTCTCAGAGTATAAGTTAAATAACAGGGGTGACAGTATGCATCCTTGTCGGACTTCTCTACATATATTGACTAAATCTGTGACATCATTATCAAATTTAACCTGCGCTGTCTGATTCCAATATAAATTCTCTATACAGCGGATATATTTCTCATCTATATCAATTCATTTGAGAATTTCCACGAGTTTATGATGTTGTACTCTATCAAATGATTTTTCGTAGTTAATAAAACAGAGGCCTACATTTTTACCATGATCATAGCAGTTTTGTACTAGAACTTGTACAGGAAAACAGAGAGAGAAATTCATCCGGTCCTCCTAACAAAAACACGGCGATGAACGAAAATCAACAGAATTAAATGTCATCAATATGGCGGAGAGAGATATCGACGCGGGTGTCATTTCGGCATTTAAGAAAGCTCTTATCTTCGCACCGGCACATCGGAGTATTCCTCTCTGTGATATTATAAGTGGGGTTGAACATGCAGTCCGCAAGACGCCTATTTATAGTGCAGACGAAATTCGTCGCGAAATGTGCCGGCTTATTTCAGAATCCAGACCACCGCTATCTAACTTGACTAGGGCTGAAGGCAAAAGACACTCTCCGCAACAACACCCTCATCGTACTTCTGCCGGCTGACAAGGCCAATGTATCTGTCATTCTAAATAAAGTTGACCAAGGCGGTAAAATGCAGTTGATTCTTGAGGGGGATACCTACGAGAAGCTGCCACGTGACGTGACAGTCATCATTGTAAGAAGCCGTTATTAAGAATCTCCTTCCTCAGGCGCCGAGACCACCTACGCTTTATGGGCTGCCAAAGATCCACAAGGCGGGTTCGTCTCATTGTGAACACTATCCGGTCACAGTTATAGACTGGCAAAATATCTGGCTAGCCTCCTTAACTGCGTGTGGGTCGCTGTGTGCATCACATCAAGAACACTGACGATTTTGTCAACCGAATTAAACATCTGCGTTGGGCAAGGTGATATAATTAGTCAGTTTTTTTGTGGTCTCCCCATTTACGCGTGATTCTGTCAAAGATTGCAGCGATCTTCTCTCCCAGTTATTCGAGAGAACAATTTTGGGATATTTTAAGCACTGTCAACATCATCGTTTTTCCTATATGCTGGCCAGTATTTCGACCATTTGGACGACATGGTGACAGGAAGTCCGTTAGTTCCAACCATATCCAACCTTTCTATGGAGAAATTTGAGGACATTTCTTTGGACCAGTGAGTGCTGATCAGAGGAGGCAAGGGAGGCTGTGCCTCTTCTCTTATCTGTGGCAGAGATTAGATTAGATTAGATTTACTTTCATTCCAATTGATCCGTAGTGAGGAAGTCCTCCAGGATGTGGAACATGTCAGAAAAACAACAATACATGACAAATATTTTCAACAAAAAAAGCTAATGTACCATTCCACGGGTCCCAAGAGGAATGATCGTCATTTTTTAATGAAGACTGTATGAAAGGTCATTTTACAAATACTGATACACTGAATTTAAAACAAAAAAGTTTATTTTTTTAATTATAAGGTAATAAACGTGTAATACAACTACTATGATACTTATTTACAATAAACACATTACTGCACTGAAATGGTGCAGAAGTTATACTTACACACACACACACACACACACACACACACACACACATAGTTACAATGAACACATTAATGCTCTGAAATTGTGCAGAAGTTTTATATATGAGTAGAAGGAGTTGGCCACCAATAAATCCTTTAGGCTTCTCTTAAACTGAATTTCATTGGTTGTTAAGCTTTTTATGACAACACTGTGGTGTCACCACCAGACACCACACTTGCTAGGTGGTAGCCTTTAAATCGGCCGCGGTCCGTTAGTATACGTCGGACCCGCGTGTCGCCACTATCAGTGATTGCAGACCGAGCGCCGCCACACGGCAGGTCTAGAGAAACTTCCTAGCACTCGCCCCAGTTGTACAGCCGACTTTGCTAGCGATGGTTCACTCACAAATTACGCTCTCATTTGCCGAGACGATAGTTAGCATAGCCTTCAGCTACGTCATTTGCAAGCAAGGCGCCATTACCAGTTACTATTGATGCTGTAAAACACGTACCGTCAAGAGCGATGTTCACCAATTATGGATTAAAGTTAAGTATTCCAGCAGCTACGTACTTTTTTTGCTAGTCTCATTTCCTTGACCTGTTCCAGACCTCACGCCAGCCTGCGTGAGCTAAAACGCGTGCCTTTCGGCTTCCTCTCATAGTGGGTTGGCTCTCTTGTCAATCCACAACATTTGGCGACGAGGCCACACCGCGTTCGTAACTATACTGCCCTGATTTACTTGTGTAATGGCTTCGCCACCATCTCCAGATGTACTGTCCGAATTTTATCGCTTACAGAACCAGCAGACGCAGGCCTTACTGGATGCCCTTGGACAGCTCGTCCAGGGTCAACGTGCAATGCAAAACGATGCGGCAGCCGCCGCTCCACCGCTCACGCAGCCACAACACGCAGTTGCACCAACTTTTCGTCCTTTTGATGCTGCACTGGAATGCTGGACGGAGTGGTCACGCCAATTTGGATTCCATCCCGCCGCCTCCAGAATTCAAGGTAACGAGCGGCAGACTTTCTTATTATCTTCTGTCGGAGTGACCACGTACTGTGTGATAGTCAAATTACTTCCCCGACGCGACGTAGCAACTCTGTCCTATGACGAAATTTTGTCTGCATTAGATGCATATTTCAAAGACTCAGTCAATGTAGTTGCCAAACGGTATACCTTCTTTCGTACAAAACGTACGGCAGGTCAGACTAATTGGGAGTGGGTTGCAACCTTGCAAGGCCTTACTAGGGATTGTGCTTTTGAGTGTCAATGTGGACTCCCTTATTCAGATACTATGGTACGTGATGCAATTGCACAGAACGTTTCTGATGTTCGTATACGGGAACAGATTTTGAAAATAGTCAATCCCTCCCTTCAGCAAGTGATGGACGTATTGGATCGGCAGGACACACTTGACTTTGCTCAGGAATCATTTGAAACGTCGCCACCCGTGTGTCAGGTTAACCGGCCCACCGGGCGAGCTGCACGGAACAGTAAACAGTCCTCGCGCCCAGCCGCGCCAAAGCTGCCTGGCTCTCGGCCATGTGTACCGCGCCGGCAAGCAAATGCAGTGAAATCATGCCCGCGGTGTGCTACTAGACATTCGAGTGAGAATTGTCTGTCAAGCCAGGCTATTTGCTTTTTCTGTAATAAAAAAGGACATGTTCAAAGTGTTTGCCAGAAAAAGCTCAGATCGGACATTCACAACCATTCCAGGCCCTTTGCTTCGCGCCGAAATCGAACCAAGGATACTCAGGCTTGTGAAACTTCGCCTATGGAAATTCATGTAGTTCATTCCACTCCGCCAAGTGCTACTCTCTCTCACGGTGACTGTGTTCATCCCACAAATAGTGTGCGTCGACATCGCCGGCAATCCCGTCAAGGCGCAAGTGATTCTGTACCAGTGTCAGTTCACGTTGCACGAGACAGTCGCTCTTGTCGTCAGCAGGACAATAAACTTTTTGTGGACTTGGACATTAACGGCAAAGTGATACCATTCCAGCTCGATACCGGGGCTGCAGTTTCACTGATCAATCACGACACGTACAAACAGCTGGGCACACCTCCGTTGCGTGCCGCAAATGTTCAGTTAAGTAGTTATTCAGGACAAGCGATCCCTGTGTTAGGACAGTGCAGCCTTCTTGCAACATACAAAGGACAAACAAAACTTGTGTCATTTTACGTCCTTCGCTCTTCTTCTGCAGTGAACTTGTTTGGTTTCGACTTATTTCAGTTGTTTAACTTGTCTATAGTAAATCAGGTTCTATCAGTGAACCAGACTGTGCCTTCAGACAGTGTTTCTCGTCTATGTGAAGAATTTGCAGACTTTTTGCACAGGGCCTTGGTTGCGCTAAGAACTATAAAGAACATTTGGAACTGAAAGTAAATGCGCAACCGAAATTTTTCAGAGCGCGCAATGTTCCCCACGCATTGCGTGATGAGGTCGCAAAAACATTACACGATTTGGAATCACAAGGTGTAATTGAACGTGTGCAGGCTTCTCTCTGGGCATCACCCTTAGTAATTTTGCAAAAACCTTCCGGAAAATTGAGACTTTGTGTGGACTTCAAGGCAACAGTGAATCCACAACTAGTGACTGCAACTTTTCCTTTACCCTGGCCGGAATATCTTTTTGACAAACTGTGCCTGGGTAAATATTTTTCGAAGTTGGACCTAGCAGATGCGTACTTGCGACTACCGGTGGACGAAGAATCCCAGCGCGTTTTGGTGGTTAACACGTATCTGGGTTTGCATCGATTCAAACGACTGCCATTCGGGTGTGCATCCGCCCTTGCATTGTTTCAGCAATATCTACATACTGTTTGTGCGTCGGTCCCTACTGCAGCAAACTATCTGGACGATATTGTGATCTCCGGAAAGACGGAAGAAGAACATTTAGCCAATCTCAGAACATTATTTCAGGTCTTGCGACAAAATGGTCTTCGCTTGCGGAAGGACAAATGTGTGTTTTTTATCTGGGACATGTACTCAATGACCAAGGCATACATCCCAGTCCAGAGCACCTCCGTGCTATACAAGACTTGCCTTCGCCGCAGAATTTGAAGCAGCTACAGTGTGTGCTGGGAAAAATAAATTACTATCATAAATATGTCCCTCACGCCTTTTCCATTTCAGCTCCGCTTACGCCGTAAAGGTGTTCCGTTCGTCTGGACGACGGAATGCGAACGCGCCTTTCGCCAGTTGAAATCGGCGTTGCTTTCCAATACTTGCCGTACGCCATTCGATCCCCAGAAACCCCTTTTCTTGATGGTGGATGCATCGGATTTCGGGATCGGAGCTGTGCTTGCGCACAAAGATGGATCGCACGATCGCCCTATTGCCTTTGCGTCCAAATTGCTCTCGTCTGCGCAAAGAAATTATTCACAGATCGAGAAAGAAGCATTGGCTCTCGTCTTTGGTGTTACTAAGTTTCATGATTTCTTGTATGGTCGTCACTTTACCATCATCACAGACCACAAACCTTTGACATCGCTTTTTCATCCGAACAGGCCTGTAGCTCCACGTACAGCGCAGAAATTCATTCGCTGGTCTATTTTCCTCTCGCAGTACCGCTACGATATCTTGTATCGGTCCACTGCTAAGCACGGAAACGCCGATGCGTTGTCCCGTTTGCCTGTTGCTGAGGATAGAGCATTCGATTCCTCCGAACTTGCTTGCGTGTTCATTGATTCGGAAACCGATGACGTGGTCGACTCGTTTCCGATTGATTTTCGTCGTGTAGCTACAGCCACAGCTGCCGACCCTGTCCTGGCTACCGTTCTGCGTTTCGTTGCTACTCAATGGCCCTTGTCAAAGTCACGGATCGAGGATCCGTTGGTTCGCCGATTTTTTGCTCACAAGGAGAGACTTTTTGTACGACGTGGTGTTTTGCTATTGCGTTCTGATAATGATCAGTCCAGGGTTGTGGTCCCACGTTCGTTACAGTCCTCTGTCTTACGGCTTCTCCACCAAGGACATTGGGGTATAGTGCGAACGAAACAACTTGCTCGTCAGCACTGTACTTGCCGATGCCGCGATTACGAATATGTGCTCTTCTTGCATGGTGTGTGCCGATCAACAATCAGCACCGCCGCGGAAATTTTTTGCATGGCCAAAAGCCACTTCCCCTTGGCAACGCTTACACATCGATTTTGCTGGTCCATTCTGGAATGCTCGATGGTTGGTTGTGGTAGATTCATTCAGTAATTTTCCTTTTGTTGTCCGGATGTCTTCCACGACGTCATCTGCCACCATCCAAGCGTTATCTGCTATCTTTTGCATTGAAGGTCTTCCGCAGACTATTGTTTCCGACAATGGCCCACAATTCATGTCCGCAGAATTTCAGTCATTCTGCAAGGCCAATGGTATTCAACATCTGACATCCGCGCCGTTTTCACCACAGTCCAACGGTGCCGCTGAACGATTGGTCAGGACTTTCAAATCACAGATGTTGAAGCTGAAAGAGTCGCATTCTCGGGAGGACGCGTTATTGCTCTTTTTGTCCTCGTATCGCTCCCAGCCCCGAGATGGTCGCTCGCCGGCTGAGTTGCTCCACGATCGCCCTCATCGAACCTTGATGTCTTTGTTACATCCGCCGCATCAGGTTCCTGTGCAGCGGCAGACACTTGCTTTTGCTCCAGGCGACGTTGTCTACTACCGCAACTATCGAGGTTCACGGCGTTGGCTCGAAGGGCGCATTCTTCGCTGCCTCGGCCGCGCGATGTATCTGGTTTTAGGGGCCTCTGGTGAGGTGCGTCGGCATCTCAATCAGCTGCGCCTCTGTCGTCGCACGGGGTCTGCCGCTCCCCGTCTGCTTTCAGCGACGGTGCCGTCCGGTCAGCGCCCTGGGGACCCATCTACTGGCTCGCCTCAGCCCCAGGTGTTACCGACGCTGCCTTCCATTTTGCCCCATGGCGACGCGCCGCCACCGCCGCCGCCGCCTGTTCTCCCGCCAGCGACGCCCGCAGTGGACGCGTCGCTGCAACCGCCGGGCGCCTCCCTGGGTCACGCGCCGCCGATCGCTTCCCGTGACCAGTTGTCCTCCGACATGGAACTCTTGCCCGCTCCGGACCATATGTCGTCTTCGCCCGTCGGGTGCCCCGGCCCGATGGAGGTCGACCCTTCGGCCCCTCCTGTCTCTCTACGGGCGCATACACCGCATGTTGGCGTGCACCCTGGAGCAGGTTTTCAGGCGTTTCCTAGCTCCCCTCGGTCCGAATGGCAGGGTGCGGGTGGCACAGTCTCGCCTGTAGTTAGGCTCCCCACCTCGTCGTATACGTCAACATGGGGTCCCCCCCACGGCGGGCGGAAGCTATATGCCCCCGATTTGCGGGGGAGGAATGTGGTGTCACCACCAGACACCACATTTTCTAGGTACAAATATTTTATTAGCTGATCTTTCTAAGACTATACTTGATTTGCTATTTACTGCAATGTTTGTATCATCGGCAAACAAAACGAACTTGGCATCTTGTAATGTTACTCATGAAAGGTCATTGATATACACAGAAGAAGCAGTAGTAGTAATAATTGTTTTTATGTAAACCTCTATGCACTTTTATCAACGAGAGCGAAGACATTAGCTTGTGTTATTTGGTCTAAGCTGCCTGCACTAGAGAGCAAGTCAAAGCGTGAAAGCTTAACCATAACACTAGGCATCAGGAGGCGCGAAGCGTATGGCGAGTAGCCCAGACATACGCCAGGCCGCATGCAAATGCTCGTTTACCATGGTAACCTGACGTCATACGAGGAACAGAAGAGGTGGTACAGGCAACACCACCTAGACTACAGACCTGCGCGCACACTTGTGACGTCACATACTGATGGCCGGGTCTGTTAAGCATTCTGCAGCTATACGAACTTTACGAGTTTTAGAGCTGAGACCGCATAGGCATTCTCGAGCTTTCCTCTTCTACATGGCCTTGTAATGAAAGTATGGAAATTTATATCATTGCGTAAAGCAACTGAACAATACTGCCCTATGTTATTTCAAGATGTAATATTAGCCCGCATCTCGTGGTCGTGCGGTAGCGTTCTGGCTTCCCACGCCCGGGTTCCCGGGTTCGATTCCTGGCGGGGTCAGGGGTTTTCTCTGCCTCATGATGGCTGGGTGTTGTGTGCTGTCCTTAGGTTAGTTAGGTTTAAGTAGTTCTAAGTTCTAGGGGACTGATGACCGTAGCAGTTAAGTCCCATAGTGCTCAGAGCCATTTGAACCATTTTTTTTTTTTTTTGTAAAATTATTTTGACGATTTGCCTTAAATACGCGTTTCTAGGCTTGAATACAAACTGTAGTTTTAAATTCTGTCTTTTAGCTCTGGAGCTACGTTTTCTTGTAGTAAAAAATCGGCAATATGCAACAACAAGCAGACGTTTCCGGTTTTAAATAAAGCAGCTGGAGCTCCTACAGAATTAAAAAAATTGTTTCCCGGTTATTTTCGTAAATTTTCTTCTCCACTTCAAAATTTGCTGACCTCACACGAAATTCAAATCATTCGACGAAATTGAGCACCTCCTGACATAATGTTTAATAAATCAAAAAACCCGAAAAACTGTTTTATTTCTCTGTTTCTCCAGAACTTTAGAACCTTAAAGATGAAAAGGTTGCTTCTCCTATATCCTTGACTGACATTCGGGTCACAGAGTGCTGTTAATTTAATCACAATGCACTTACCTCTAAATTCCGCTTTCTATACTGCTTAATCTGTCGAACACTGAATTCATTAAAGCAATTTTCTAAGGTAGTTTACTCAAATTGAAATTATTTCCGAATAGCTGTATATGTAAAACCGAACAAAATCATTCTGTAGCTCTTCCAAATAAAAGTACTGGAAACTCAATAATCTGATAGGAATGGTAAGGAGTACTAAACATTTTCGAGACACACTAATTAATATAACTATTCTGTGTGACAATTGTTGCAAATATGAGACACATTTCACAGCCAGCTTCGTATTAACCTCGCAGCAATGGTTCAGAATTAAGGAACAAATGATACTGGTACATGATACGTAATTGCTTTTAAAAACAATTGGCAAATGTGGTGCAAGGGAAACAAATAACACGCTATAAATTTTTTGTCATTTGCTTACCCTTGAATGATGCGTAGACAGAAATTCCTGTCTAGGAATAGCTGCAATCCAGCGATTTCTCAACTTCACACATTTTGGAAATCGAAACATGTGCACTTTCATGCCTTTTTGGGATTTATAATTTCCCTGGCAAAAGGGAACGCAACACTTGTATCCCATACTTCGAAGAACTGTAGGCGAATACTGTATGAAATATGTATCGTTTCCACGTGGCACACACTTTCAACACAACATACACGCCAACAGGACTGCCGACTAAAGATAAGATGACCAACAGTTTGTGACGTCACGTGCCAATATGGCCGCTATGCGTAGGCCTTGTATCTAGAAGGCTTTGGTAGAGGCCGTCGTAGCCATGTTGTGGTGCGCTTCGATGGCACGGGTGGCCAGTAGCTGTGGTGTCACCTCTGTAGGTTTCTCTTACGCTAGTTGTCCTGTGTGCACTGAATATGGATGAAGCCCAATCTTGTATAAGAACTGCAAGAACTGATGTAACGCTTTGGAGTGCGGAGAGTACTTTGAATTAGCTTCTTTTTCAAGGAAATGTGAAACTGGACGATATGAAATTTTGAAGAAAAGACATCAAACGCTGGCGCTACACCTTCTTCAGAAAGATAAGTGCAGAATACATGCATTCCAAAGTTCATGGTATGTGCAGCACAAATAGTCATGTGCTAGTCCTACTAAAGGAAAACGATTTTGCTCGCCATGTTTTCTCTTAAGCACAAGAAAAACTGTATGATCCGTTGAGGGTTTCTATTATCTGAAAAATCTGTCTAGAGGTTTAACACGACATGCTCCTTCTAAATATCATCTAAGTAGTTTAATTTCTTAAATGAAAATCACAAACTGATGAAAATCAGACACACCTGTGAAGTGAAAGCTAACAGGGACACATGGAAATTCTAAATGTCACAAGTCTTTCGTGTAAGCGGGAGCTCGCTTTCTGAACTTATGACGAGACAGAAGATTCTCTGAATCTCGGATGTTTCAGAGCCATTTTTAGACTTGTACTAAACAAAATTTAAGATCTGAAAGCAAACTGGAAGAAAGTTGGTTATTTCCAGGGATTTTCTAAAACTATACAGAACGAATTGGTTGAATGTGTAAATGAGAAGATTTGTGAACATATGCATTCAAGCTTGGATAGAACCTCATTTTATACTTGCATTGTGTACGATGCAACAGATTTTTCAGACAAGTAATAATGCTGTAGTGTTATGAGACTAGTGGACTCCAACGGCGACATTCAAGAACATGCTGTTGGTTTTCATGTTATTAGCTAAGCTAGAACTGCTGCTGCTTTATTCACTGTGCTGTGGAGTGCTTATGAATTATAATCTGAAGAATAAACGGGTAGCCAAAACTTATGACGATGCAGGGGAATTAAATGGCCTGCATTCTAAGTTCCGTGAAATTGTCCTCCCCCCAAGCTCTTTTTGCTCACTGTTTGGAGCAGAGCTGTTCTTTTATAATACCAGTATCTAAGGATTTTTTTATCCAAGCTTCATTGTATTCTTGCTTTCTTCTACTGGCCTTCCAAACGCACAGCAATTCTCGACAGTGTTGTTGGTAAACGCATTCCTTCGATTAGTGAAACGAGGTGGAACTGTAACGCCCGGAGCTAATTGAGGTTTTAAATGAAGTAAATGAAATAATTAACAATTCAGACTCTAGTGCAACGACTACAAGAGAAGTCTGCGGATTTCAAAAATAGTCTCCTAGACTTTGTTTTTCTTCTCTCTATTTTTCAAAGTATTTTTAAAAACTGAACTGCTTTTCAACATTCTTCAGAAAAAAAGCAGATGATGCCCAGTTTTGTGACAGTGTTCATTCAGAATGCGTAGCTTACATAAAAACTTAAGGAAAGAAGATAAATTTTGATCTTTTAAATTCCACGAAACGCTCGGCTAATTTGCAACCTAAAGCTTCCGTGGACAGAGATGAAATGATGGATGAATGCGTTGGCAATCTATTGATGTCAAAATAGAAACAGGTGCCCTTCTAGGTGAAGGATAATATTTTAACATAGCTGGAAACGAGGTTTTCACAGTGTGATAATTGCTCTTTCATAAATTAGGGGATGCTGCTCAGTTCGCCAATTAAGGCGAGCGTTTCGCTGTAGACAGGCTAGGTTCATTATGGTGCGTCCTTCAGTCGCTCTCGACTACGTATAGAACTGGAGACTGTATCTTCTTCCAGCATAAAGAAACTTTTCTCTCTGTTAGTTGGGAGACATTAGCAACAGAATGAAGAGAATGAAACGGACCAAGTTCTTATAGAAGGTTTAAAACTATTTTGTCTAGTTGCTACCATTAATGCAACAAGTGTGCAAGATGCTACTCTAGGCGAGTGTAAAATGCATGTGCGCAACGGAAAAATATTGAAAGCTGAAAAGATGATTTGGTCCTGTCTGACTACCCCCTGAAGCAGATCTTAGGATCTCTTAATGCTCTTTAGCATATAAATTACAACTTCAACTAAAAGAAATGATTAAGGCAAGTAATACTACTAAATGATAAACGTTGTTTCTTATTATACATTTATTGTAGATTAAAAAACAACGCTTTATTACAAATGTCTATAATTCCTAACTAAAATTTCTGATCAATTGCACAACTCTGCCCCTTTTTATGGCCACGCGATCTAACATAGATAACGCGAAATGACTAACATCATCAGCATACCAAACACTATAAGACACTACTTTCAAAGATGATCTACGGTGGTGTGGAACCTCAGTGGAAATAAACTAGCGTGATCACAGCTGTTTAGCTTTATAGCCCTAATAAGCCGAAACAATTAGCAATACCACCGTATGTACTGCGTCCGGCTCGTCGGAGTGATGGTTCTCGTACACGTCTGCGACGATGGAGGAACTCCAGCCACAAAATAAAACTCTTTCAAACACTAGGACGGCAGAAGGCGGTCTTCTGACTAATATACTCTAATACTGTCTTCTTCTATCTGTGTTCTACAGACGAGAAACGCGAACTCCCAGGTGCAAGGACGGAGTTCAAATAACGTCTCAACGTAAGTATAGGCAGAAGAAGTGCTCGCAAACACTGAACGCTGCGTGCTCAATGACGACTTCCAACCCGGAGGCGAAGTCAAGAATCGTATAAGTTCTCAACAGTACAGTGCTTAACTGTTCTAACTATAAACTCTCCTGAGAGCAAAGACAGTAAGTCCGCCTGTACCAACAAAGCTGATAATGAGCGACCATCACACACGGGCGCTCAAAAACGGAAGACCTCGTCTCTCCACCGCTGGCTTCCCAGCAAGGCTCGGCTCCCCACCCTGGTAACTCCGAAAACGAATCATATTCCCGAAACCACGGATAATTCTCCCTCTCTACGGATTCTTCCGAACGCTGACCAACCATATTTTAGTCTCTTGTCGTCCAGAGCGGAACCTTTGCGAGGAAATACCTATACTCGTACAATGGTATGCTTCTGAGTAAAAATCCTTGGAAATAACTCAGCCTGCGTGGTTTCAGAGGTGGTGCTTCTTCGTTCCTCGCACCTGCGTCTAAGATTTGCAGAGCTCCCGGTTACTTCCGGTCCTGCTACAATAGCGGCCAGCTGTCACCCTACTGTGCTCCAGAGCTCAGGTGCCACGACGTCCGTTTAGCTACTTCCTGTTTTTAAGCAGGACCAACACCTGTGCGGGCCTTCCACCCAGAGCTTGAGTTCTGCCTGCCGTTTCATTTCCACTGGCGTTACAACCTCTACTAGTACAGGCAATCATTTATTGCGCCGTTCTGATAATAAAGACACTCCGTCACCTTTCATGCAATAAGCGTTAACAATTATTTACAAGGCGTATGTGACAATGCGTGTTGTGTTTGTAGATCACGGCGAAGTATGTGGATGAGTGCTTGTAAGGTTCGAAATTATAGCCACCTTACAAGTGTACCAGTTGAAAGGAATTTTTCGTGTCTTAAAAACGGGTAGAAACGTATTTGTGGAACTGTACGGCCCTGGATCACTTATCAGCTCTTGCTTATACATCAGTTGAAAAACCAGTCCTGCGAATACTTGAATGCCGACAGATATAGTATGGCGATGTCATCGAACGGTTCGTGAAGGAGAAGGATTATCAAGTAGTCTTGTCTTTTAAACAAGAACGCACATATGCCCAGTCTACCAACAAGTTTTTAAATAAAAGCTATTATTAACAGTAGTAGTAGTGGTAGCTGTCGTCATCGTCTTAGTAGTGGTAGTAGTGGTGGTCGTTAGGAACGCTTGGTGTGCGTACATTAAAAGTGAAGAAAGGGGATTTTTCACTACGTTTCCTGATCTCCCCAGAATTTAGGCCCATGTTCCGCCACTGCTTTGGACGCGGCTCCAGATAAGCAAAGTTGTTTTTATCGTTACATGGATTACACTTGTATCATCTAACCCCACGGTCGTGAAAAACTGGGAGAATCCGTAGAACACCAGAACGGCATTCATGACCACATTAGGTTTACGGTGGAGGTAAAGATAGATTGTGAATTGTCCTTCCTTGACGTCCTCGTTCACAGGAAAACCAACGAACACCACAGCCACAGTGTGTATAGAAAACCTACACACAAGGATCGGTATCTGCACGCTCCTAGCCAACATCATCCCGCACAAAAATGTGGCGTTGTGAACACCCTCGTCCGCCGTCATAAAGTCGTCTCAGTCGCTGAAAATCTGTCACTAGAACTAAGCCACCTCCGGAAAGTCTTCTGGGGAAACGGCTACAATCACCACCAGGCATCACAGGCTAATTCTGGTGAGACACCCAGGAAAAATATCACCGAAGAAGAGAACAGGAAACTTGAGCTTTAGCCATTTTGTGGCACAGTGGAAAGATTAGTGTGATTGGTGTAAGCTAGTGTGCTAGTGTGATTGACGTAAGCTACAGTAGTGCTCAGGCGATCATTACTGACAACGTGGGATTTCGGAAAGTGTCCGCAAGGTGCGTGCCTCGTCTTCTCACCGCAGAGCACAAATTTAATTGTCTCGTTGTGCGCAAATGCCTACTGATGCGTTACCAAACTGAAGGGAAACGTTTTTTGTACCAACTTGTGATCTGTGATGAAACGTGGGTGCAACATTACACTCTGGAATTGAAAAAAAGTAACATGGAATTGCACAATAAGGACGAATCTACATCTGTCAAAGCCAAAAACTGTCTCTCCGCGGGAAGGATCTTGCAACAAGCTTTTTTCCACAAATACGAACGCTGCATACTGTTGTCAATTTTTGGCCCAAACAAAACGTACGTACCCTTAGAAAAGGCACGCATTTCCGATCCGGGATTTGATAGTGCTTCATGTCAATGCTAGACCCCACACAGCTAACCAAACTAACAAAAAGTTCAGGAATTGTTCGAGACCACACTAGAGACTAGAACATCCAGACTTGGACCACAAAAGGAAGCAGTTGGATGTTTATGATGGCTATGAAGCTTAATTAAACTTATAAAAAACTCCAGTTTATATTTGATTCACCATCGTATTATTCTTATAGCCCTTGTATGTAATTTAAAAACTGTGTCGATGTTTCCTGCCTTTGATTCCTAGAAAAGAATCCCATAGGTAATAATAGAGTGTATATAAAATCTACATCTACATGATTACTCTGCAATTCACATTTAAGTGCTTGGCAAAGGGTTCATCGAACCACAATCATACTATCTCTCTACCATTCCACTCCCGAACGGCGCGCGGGAAAAACGAACACCTAAACCTTTCTGTTCGAGCTCTGATTTCTTTTATTATATTTTGATGATCATTCCTACCTATGTAGGTTGGGCTCAACAAAATATTTTCGCATTCGGAAGAGAAAGTTGATGACTGAAATTTCGTAAATAGTTCTCGCCGCGACGAAAAACGTCTTTGCTTTAATGACTTCCATCCCAACTCGCGTATCATATCTGCCACACTCTCTCCCCTATTACGTGATAATACAAAACGAGCTGCCCTTTTTTGCACCCCCTCGATGTCCTCCGTCAATCCCACCTGGTAAGAATCCCACACCGCACACCAATATTCTAACAGAGGACGAATGAGTGTAGTGTAAGCTGTCTCTTTAGTGGACTTGTTGCATCTTCTAAGTGTCCTGCCAATGAAACGCAACCTTTGGCTCGCCTTCCCCACAATATTATCTATGTAGTCTTTCCAACTGAAGTTGTTCGTAATTTTAACACCCAGGTACTTAGTTGAATTGACAGCCTTGAGAATTGTACTATTTATCGAGTAATCGAATTCCAACGGATTTCTTTTGGAACTCATGTGGATCACCTCACACTTTTCGTTATTTAGCGTCAACTGCCACCTGCCACACCATACAGCAATCTTTTCTAAATCGCTTTACAACTGATACTGGTCTTCGGATGACCTTATTAGACGGTAAATTACAGCATCATCTGCGAACAACCTAAGAGAACTGCTCAGATTATCACCCAGGTCATTTATATAGATTAGGAACAGCAGAGGTCCCATGACGCTTCCTTGGGGAACACCTGATATCACTTCAGTTTTACTCGATGATTTGCCATCTATTACTACGAACTGCGACCTTCCTGACAGGAAATCACGAATCCAGTCGCACAACTGAGACGATACCCCATAGGCCCGCAGCTTGATTAGTAGTCGCTTGTGAGGAACGGTGTCAAAAGCTTTCCGGAAATCTAGAAATACGGAATCAACTTGAGATCCCCTGTCGATAGCGGTCATTACTTCGTGCGAATAAAGAACCAGCTGCGTTGCACAAGAACGATGTTTTCTGAAACCATGTTGATTACGTACCAATAGATCGTTCCCTTCGAGGTGATTCATAATGTTTGAATACAGTATATGCTCCAAAACCCTACTGCAAACCGACGTCAATCTTAAGAGTATGACATTCTTTTTGTCAATAAATTTGTGTGCTCAATCCATGTTAACTGATAAAAAATACTCATGCCTAAAAACTTTGTGCTTGTTATGCAGTCTATAGATTTATCACCTATATACGTAATATGACAAGACTTGTTTTCCGTCTTTATGCTGAACAACATACCATTTGTTTTCTTTACGTTCAGTCTCACGTTATTACATACTGCCCAACTATATACATCCTTGAGGTTATGAGTTGCTTTCTCTTTTTTTATTTGCTCTGGTCTTTTATCAGTGACTATTATGTTACTGTCATCAGTGAAAAGAACTTATTCTCCATGTCTTATACTATCTGCAAAATACTTATTAAGAACAGAACTGGATCCAATACACCACCGTGAGGAACATCTATATTCATGTTTCAAGTCTGGCAATTGTTTTATATGTGGACTATATCTACCTTTTGTACCCCATTTTTCAAGTAGGACTGGAACCACGTATTCACTATTTGTGTTAAACCTAACACTTCTAGGTAAGCGTAGGCTTCCGCGGCCGTTGTCTTCTTCAATAAAATTCTTCAGGGTATCAGACCGCATCGTCATAATTTAAAATGCGCCAACGTTTCGGCCAGCGTTGCAGCTAGCCTTCATCAGGGCCTTACGTTAACGTAAGGCCCTGATGAAGGCTAGCTGCAACGCTGGCCGAAACGTTGGCGCATTTTAAATTATGACGATGCGGTCTGATACCCTGAAGAATTTTATTGAAGACTAACACTTCTAGCTTGTTTAGCAGTATTTTATAGTCAACAATGTCAAAAGTTTGGAAATGTCGAACAATATGCCTGTAACACGGTCATCCCTGTCAAGAACTTCGAGTACTACTTTTGTGAACTCAATAATGGCCGAATTGTACTTCCCCTACTTCGGAAACCAAAGTACGCTTCATTAAATGGGTTGTATTTAGTCATGTAACTTATTAATCAATCCTTCATAATAGATTCAGATATTTTTGAGAAAGAAGATAATAGTGAAACTGGCGTGTAGTTTTCAATACTTTCCACATTATCTCTCTTTAGTAACGGCACAACTAATGCATGTTTTAGGAACTCTGGAAAAGTGTCTGAACTGAGGTACTCATTTATTATGTTTGCTAATGAAGATTGTGTGCTATCTATGCATCCCTTCAGAACTGAGACTAGAACTTGATCTAAACCTGCTGACTTCTAAAATTTTGATTTCTGTGTGATGATGATGATGATGATTTCCGGGTTAGGACACTGAACAGCTAGGTTATCAGTGCTCTTTAATTTCTGTATTGTTTTCTTGACTTCAAACTCTGTTGTAGGAAACAACATCATTGTGCTTGTCGTGTGGGTCTTTTTGGATGCTGTGCATCTTTTAAGAAAATTCTTGCTGCTACTTTTCTGCAACACCAGAGAAAGACTCACACACAAAACTTGCCAGTTCTTGAGGATATTCTTGTTATTCTACCTCCATCTGTGATTTGCATGTTGTTAGACTTTTGCCTGTGTTTTCCAGTTTCTTGTCTTTGACATCCACAATACTTTGGTTTTTTTCTGCCTTAAGTATTATTTTGTCATTTAATGATATGTTTGTGCCAAGCAAATTTTTTTTATAATTGTGATAATTTAGGAATTGCGGATTAGTGCAGTGCTTTTTGAATGAAGTGAGAAATGTGTCTTGGATGACTTTCTAATACCTGCAGTTATCCATTTATTTCCCTTAGCTGCTGCTGTAGAAGTGGCTACCAATGGAAATGTCTCCATAAAAATTAACTTAAATAATGTGCAGAACCTAGATAACTTAACATCTACATTGTTTTCTGTGTACACTTCATCCCAGGTTTGATTTGTCAGTGTCATAGAAAAAGTATTTTGAGAATATTCTTTATACGTCTGCAGTTTTGCGGTCTTTCATAAGCCTGTCCTTAGTTTTACTATCTGACACTATTGATCAGAGAGGTCAGGATCTCTTATACGTACTTTATAATGTTTCATGTCAATATATGCAATTACATGGTCTAAAATTGAAGCTGAACTTTTTAAATTCCTCGTAGTAGTGGTCACCATTTGTGCCACTTTCAAATGTTTAGGAAACTATTACTAATTTCACTCTCAACACCTGTGCTAATATTCATCTGTCCACATATTATTGTGTTGTTTTGGGGGCTGAGACTCCTTCCAGTACTTCAGTTAATTTGTTAAAGAAAAAGACCACACTGCCACTAAGTGAGAAATACAAATATAGAATAATTAACTTCCTGTAGGTGTCCAGCTTTGTTGGTTCAGTGGCTGCCGGGTTCCCGGGTTCGATTCCCGTCGGGGTCAGGGATTTTCTCTGCCTCGTGATGACTGGGTGTTGTGTGATGTCCTTAGGTTAGTTAGGTTTAAGTAGTTCTAAGTTCTAGGGGACTGATGACCATAGATGTTAAGTCCCATAGTGCTCAGAGCCATTTGAACCATTTCAGTGGCTGCCAGTTCAAAATGTTTGTCCATACTAATTGTGGTAAGATCATCTTTAGCTTTAAACTACGCGCCACCTCTAATATAAATACATGATCCCCATTCCTTTAATGTATTCTACAGGAGCAACTAGTTTATTCATATGACGATAACACTATACTCTGAAATTCATTATTTCCACACCAGTGCTGTGTGATGCATATCATTATACTGTTGAAAGACTGTAATTCAAATTCCAGCTGGTGTACTTCATTTTTTAAAAGACTGCACATTTTGATGAATAATAGATAATTTCGAGCAAATTTCCGTGGTGTTTGTGCACTGTTCAGATGGCTCTAAGCACTATGAGACTTAACATCTGAGGTCATCAGTCCCCTAGACTTAGAACTACTTAAACCTAACTAACGTAAGTACGTCACACACGTCCATGCGCGAGGCAGGATTCGAACCTGCGACAGTAGCGGTCGCACCGTTCCAGACTGTAGCGTCTAGAACTGCTCGGCCACACTGGCCGGCCGAGAACAGAAATTAATAACAATTAAACTGCTTGAGTGATCACGTCATATGAAGTATCAAACGAAAAGAGATGAGTTCAGAAAATATCACAACAGTCCGCATTTCAAATCCTGAATTTGTATAAAAAGTTACAGACAATCCTATGAAAATTAAATATGCGAATGTGGTACAGCCATAAATTCTCCAAAAGCTGCAGATAATATGGAGGTATCAGGAGTTACTTAGTTCCTCAACAAAGCACCTCAGGTACTGACTCACTGCAATTAGCTGTTAGATATGCTATAAATGAGTATGTATATAAATAGCAATAAATAAAAGTTGCAATGAATCGCTGTAAAAGCACAAGTAATAAACAGTAAAAACATTGCACGAAAAAACACATACAGTCTTGCTCAAAAGTATTCGAACGGCCTGAATTGCAATTCGCCTGATTCGCATACAACCATCATAACGCAGCTGTCTAGCAGGTCCTCTAATCGCTCCTCGGTACAGTAGTTTGACTATTGAAAATGGTTCCAACAAATCACCACTAGAAAACACTGCTCTGTATCGCAGTAACTCAAGATGTAAAGTAATACCACGATACTACAAATGTCAGGGAACACCTTATCACAGATAAGACTGTCCTTAAGGCTTGTAAGCTCACATTTATTACAATAAATGACATACCTGAAATGTTACCACTCTTATTATTACGTCAGATAGGTAATGCACGTAGTAAGTTCGTCGTATTCACGATTTCCTCTTCAAAGTAATATACCGTACTTATTATTTAACACAAAATGACATTAAAAATTTAACTTTTTCTTTAGCTGCTAGTTGAGAATATGTATGAACTTCAAATGACACGACGAACCGTCTCGTTCTGCATATGGATTCAAACCCGGGTCATGCAGACTAAGCAAAGATTTCGTGACAGACGGAAACTAATAGTCATTCCTGACTAGGCATACGGAGAGTGATATACCTCGATTTTAGACGGTATCAGTTAGGAAATATCAACTTTAAATTACATAACGTAAACATTTTTAACGGACGCGAATTACTACCCAGCCTCTATTGTCCCTGTTAACGAACTACGAGAGATGTTAAATATTGCTTCTTCGAACTTATCTGAAATGCCGTGAGGTAAAGCTTTGTGTTGGAAAGGGATTCGAAATCAGAACTTAAACGGATTATTAACGAAGCACAATCAACTGTGACATATCGGATTTTTTCGGCAGTAGCACGATGTTTTGACGAGACGAAACATTAATTTTTTCCTACCCAGGACTCCAACCCGGCACCTATTGCTGTTATATTCTAAAGAAAACAAACGTTAAATATGGGTTTGTTACACCAACAGCGACATGTGAGCATGTTTGAACTAGAAATAATATGACGAAGAGTTCAGTGCTGACTGGCAATCGAACCCCACACATATCGTTGTTGAGTACACACAAAGAGACGTCAGCTATCGAATTTTTCTCCACCAGCAGCTCGGAATAACATCCTTGAACTTACACTGATCTCGCAAATAGTTCAGTGTCTCACTGGGAGTCAAAACCGTCAGATATCGTTAGTGTTGACAACGAATGAAAATACATTAAAAATCAAAATTATTATCCACCAGCAGATAGGTGTTCTCATGCTAGAGCTTGATAATACACAATGAAAACTTTAGTGCCGGGCCAGGATTCGAACCCATTCACGCGCAATATGTGGAGATGTTGAGGAATCTGCAGTTTCGAACAAACAACAAATTGTAGTCGAGCTGTATTGTCACGAAGGGATTAAATTCCGCGTTAAGGGCGGTCTGAGTTGCATTCGCAGCTCAGAACCAATTTTATCGACATACAGAAGCTCAAATAAAAGATGGAATAAGTGTCCTGTGACCCTACATAGCGTTTGTTTCGTCACTAGAAATAAATAACTACTATAAGAAAGGTTACTAGTGATAGAGTTTCTACATGTCGCCACTCATGACTTTACTGTGGTTCAAGATAATGTCTACTTGGTAGAGAAGGAATATCATGTTTAATGTGATTTTAAGCCCGCAATGCAATTATACTTTCTTCACTTGGCGTAGCCAGAAGAGAATAGAATCTGTATCTCCCTATCAAAAATCATCAGCAGAAGTTGGAATCGTACCCAGACCACAAGTAAATGAATCTACCAGCAATCCAGCAGACCACGAAATCCTCGTCTCTGCAGCTCATATTTCTATTGTAACACCGTTTCACCACACTGGATGAAAATCCTGACACACAGGCTCCCTGTAGTGGTTGCAGCATGTTCAGTACAATCATTTACTTGGTTGACCAAATCGCCACGAACTAGCTGCCTCGGCTACTCAGTGCATACATTCAGCTCTATTTTGTAACCACCGAAATAAAATCACGTAACTGCCACCTACACAGAACTGCCAACAGTGTAGGACGCAGAAATTTAAATAGGAAGTGTTCATTTCCAC
The DNA here is from genome assembly GCF_023864345.2 of Schistocerca serialis cubense. Taxonomy (NCBI): domain Eukaryota; kingdom Metazoa; phylum Arthropoda; class Insecta; order Orthoptera; family Acrididae; genus Schistocerca; species Schistocerca serialis. Next base: position 162,782,522 of record NC_064640.1, read on the forward strand.
TTGAGCTACTCTGTTGCGCTATCTTTTTGGTGAAAACGATGTGCAGTGCAAAAGAAAAGCTGTAACTGTATGTCTCTCAGAAGTCTATATCTGTCCATATGCATTATCTCACAACACTGTGGAATGCGGAAGTTCTGGAGGAATTGTTGTTGACTTCTTGAGGTGCTACAGCTACAGTTCAGTTAGTAGTGCAACGGTAAGTTCTGTCTGAAGACAGAATGTCGTGAGTTCAAATAAATTCACTGCTACATTTTTTATAACACAATTCTGCTGTCTGCTAAAGTTATCAATCTAATGGAACTTTGAACATAATTCCCTTCACTTCTCAACCCAAAATAGTCGCATGTGGATAAAGGGCCAACTACTGCGACGTTTTGTTCTTTTCAGGTTTAATAGACGGCCAGGCAGCAGCTGCATCTCGAAACTTTTGTATTATGTATGAGGAGAGCGCATCGTGCCAAAATACGTCAGAAATGCATTTTCTACATTAGCTGTCGAGTGGTATGGCGTTTTATTCTTCTTCAAACCTTGTTTGACAGCTTTAACTCAGAACAAGTTTTCTACATGCATGTAACCAATAAACTGCATGTTCACTGTCAGACTGTTATAGATAACATCAGAGAATTTCGCATATATCGTTGATGATTAATTTCTCTCTCATGTTTACTAATATTCAAACAACACTAAAAGAAACCCTACAAAAACTGTGCACTGTATTATAAGAAATGAAATAAAACTACCCACGATAACGTTACAACGAAAGTCTGTTTTAATAAAGCTGAGTATCTGTACACAAGTATGCCTCAATCGAACAGAATGAGTAAAATACTACTCGCTTAGATTTAGATTGTGTCTGTGTTAATTGGTATGCTGTGTCATACTCAAGAGGTATGCAAATGTAGCATTTCATAAATAAAGTTATGTATTCGTAGAAACCCAAAATTTGCTTGTCAGCAACGGAAAGAGGCATTACCTGTTGTGCATCATTGAAAGTTTTTCACCATTGCACTATGATCTGAAAGTATTTTCTTGCGTTTTCCTTATCGATGTTTTGATCTGACTGTAGCTCTTTCACAGAAGGGATAAAAACGTCACACTCAACGAGACTGGAACCGCAAACCAGAACAGGCGCTTTTTCCATATGTCTGCATCTTACCACAGAGCTAGCGAAGAAGTATGAATCTGGGATTCCTATTACGAGGTCAATAATGACTAGAACTCGTAAATCGCTATTTAAAGGACAAGGTTGGTTGTGATATCCACGTGCAACGACTTTCCTGGGCTGAGAACGGTAAATTTACAATCTTTTGTTACACCTCAAGCGAAAATGACTCAGATTATTCAATGGAACTGACAGGAAAAATCAAGTGAACTTTGAGGCTTAAATGCGTGCACACCAGGAAGTAACTCGTCGATCACAGAGTTGCCAAACATACCTTGCCTTGTTGCCAAATCTCAGTTACAGTACCAGCAGGAAGAAGACGAACCGATGTGTTGCTACAGACGGCTGAGAAGTGACCATAGCTGGCATCTCAAAGATGGGGCTGGCACGGCCTGGAATACGTAATGCGTCTGATTCGCATTTCTGTAACTAGGTTTAGGGACTCGAGCATAGTTACTAATAATACTCAGAACTGAGGTTAAACTAAGCATCATTAATCAATAACTCTCATAGTTGTGTTTATATTTCTTTCGTAAGTGTACTCAAAACTAAGAAACTCATTCATGGACGTTTTCGTGCCTGCCCGATAGTCGAGCACAACAATTGCTTGTTTTGAGGTCCGTACATTAATTAATGGAGAAGTGGACGCTGTTAAAAAGTGATATTTAAAATATTCAGTTGGATTTAATCCGACATAATTGCCCATATTTGAAGCTACCCAGAGAAAAAGTAAGTTGCTAGAGTCGCTGTTACCCAATGTCTGCAGAGTTCCTAACTGCTAATGTGGAAGTTTAGCATAGATGCCCTATAGTAATCAAGAGGTTTATTTCCTCATACGTATCATCCTGGCATGTGAGTCTTGAGTGAAGAACAATATTGAAATTCGTATCGTTGACGGTCGATTCGAATTTCTTCAGAGACACTTGTATTGTGAAGCAGCTTGGCACTCAGAAAGCCGAGATCTATGAGTATGACAATTAACACAACTCGCTGTGTCCAGCTACCATGAGGACTTGATGTGTAAAGGTTTTCATCCAATTTCGTTACAGATTTTTTTTCTGGAAATTCGCAGCTCCAGAAAATAAATCAGAAAAAAAGCTCGCACACCCTGATCCCGGCCGTGGTTAGAAATGACGACGCACTGAGCCGTTGCGACACGAGATATCGGCAAGGGCACAGGGCTAAGGACATACTGCTGCCACCACGCCACTCTCATCGTGGTATTGGTCGCTCAGCCTCGTAATGCATCGTAAACGATAGTAGAAGTTGTCACTTACGTGAAAAATAGTATTTCTTTAGCCAAAAAATTGAATTTTCTGTCTCAGTGTCAAGGGGTATGTAGCATGAGTCATTCAGATGGGAAGGGAATATCAAATGAATTTAGCGAGTCAATTCAGTACCATACGCTGAAGTGATTGCACTGTGACAGTGTTGCCAAATTTCTGTGACAATGTTGCCAACTCTCACTTGTGCTAGGAACAGCTCTGTACCGGTATGCAAGGAGAATCCTGTGCTCGTGTCATTGGAGGTTATGGAGAGGGGGCGCGGGATTTGGTTAATATGCAGCGTTTTCTCCTACCAGTTGTGTCAAACATTCAGGTGTATAAACTTCCATCACGATTACAGTTTCCCACAAAATATATACGAATAAAACACTTACCCTGTTACTCTGTGACAAAAGATTATTTCTGTACAATAAAAAGTCTTTGGAAATCAACTTTTTCCACCTGTCACGAAAAGAAAGATAACAAACACTTTGCACCTCGAAATCGATTGCATCTATGTGCAGTCTTGTGATTATACAAGTAGAATTTCATGAATTGCACGAGAATGTAGAAAAATGTTGGTGGGAATGGAAGCTATAAGAAACACAGTTAACTAATTATTCTGTGCCACGTAATAATCAATAAATTTGAAAATTCAGAAGAGAAGGAACTAAAAATTATGCCCATTAAGACAGAAACTAAAGTGCAGATGAGGGCACTGTGGAGATCTGCGCTTTTTCATCTTCAGATCTATACAAATAATGTATAGCAACCAGCGTATTCATCTGCTTTCGTAATGTTTCCCTCTTGAACTGGGTCCACACCCATGAGTCTGAGTGTTTCTTTGTATCCTTCCATCTACTATCTTTGTGTGTTATTGCTGGGTGTTCAAAAAGAAAAATGTTATGCCTGCTCCCACGAGGTATTAGAGCGAGGTCTCAAGAAGGCTAATACATTGAGACGCCAATTTGTCTGCCGTCATGGTGTTAAGTCGACAGAAATAGTTGGGTATTATTGCCTGCACTACTGGCATCCCATTGTTGTCTTCTCTTACTGAGATTTTCAGATTACCCTGAACAAAAGACACCGAGATAAATATGTATATTCGCCGTGACGAAATATCCCACATTCCTTTCATTCTGATCCATTCGTTACGTGCATCGGCAGCAATGAGTGATAGGAAATTTGTTGTGAGTTGACGAATAACAATAACAAAGGTAGTAGTAACAAATCAGTAATCAAGGATGTTTACTGCGTTACAGACAATTGTTAAAGATTAACAAAATAACCAAGAAAGGCAGAGTGGTTAATTGGCGCACTGCATAGGTGTTCTTACCAGTTTGTTACTGAATTCTGTTCTGTTTGTTTGCAGAGGGAAAGGAGAGAACCCTGTAGCATACATATCGCTAGTACAACGAGATATTACCTATCAACTATCCTTGCTTTACATCACGAGCCGAACATGGCATAACCGAGCTGATATTTGAAATACATTTGTTTTCTCTCTCTGTCTCTCTTTTTATTTTAATTTTTTGAGAAAAGCATCAAGAAGCACGAGTAATAATCAGGTAGGCATATAATCTATTTACAGTTATTTTCACACCTTTTAAGTGTATTATTGCGTAATTCCAATTGTTGATAGTCTATCCGTGAGCTTGCGCGCATTCAGTGGGGTGAAACCTATCACAGAAGCAAGCAAAACACAAATATTTCGTGCACCATGCGCAACACACAAACGAAACCTCGCTGCACTGACGTATTGTCTGATACATTGCTCGGAAAACATATCTGATTCATGTTGCTAAATACAGCTATATCAGATATCAATGTGGATGCGTACCTAGAAATGCACAAAGTGGTAGTCGACTGAAACATAGCCATGAACAAGAATGTAACTGGGGTCGCCAGCATCGTCGTCTACCACCTTGACAACTCGAACGGTGACAGTGCTCGGACGGTTACTTACGTTTACTGATATCAAAGCTATAGCATGAAAACACAAAAATGTTAATAACCTGAAGATCATTAACTTTGGAACCCATAGTGAAGTAAAGCAGTCATCAATTAGAAGATTGGTTTGAACACCACAGTGCTTTAATAGACACGGTCTTGTTGGAGGTGGTATGTCGTTCCTTTCCTCCGACCATTTAGTTGACGTGCCTAGACAGTTAATAGGGGAACCTACAGTTTAACGTGGCTCTCGGATCGTAGTGCAACTCGGCGTTTTTCACATCAGCAAACACTGCCCGAAGGGAAATAAGTGTAAAACCGGAGATAAAATTAGTGGGACTGACCAGGGATCGAAACCGAGACCTTCGTACTCATAGTCTTACTAGTTATCAATTTGCCGCCATGTAGCCACCTCTGAGGATTCTGCTTGGCATTAAAATTAAGGAACTCTTGTTTGTGCCTGCGTTGGCACTTGCGCGTCCCTGCACCAAAGTAAAGAGAACTGAACTGAATGTAGCGCGTTCAAGTTGGCGTAATTAGAAAAGGAGAAAAATTAAACAACATAAATGGTCTCTAGAATGAAATTTTCACTCTGCAGCGGAGTGTGCGCTGATATGAAACTTCCTGGCAGATCAAAACTGTGTGCCCGACCGAGACTCGAACTCGGGACCTTTGCCTTTTGCGGGCAAGTGCTCTACCAACTGAGCTACCGAAGCACGACTCACGCCCCGTACTCACAGCTTTACTTCTGCCAGTACATCGTCTCCTACCTTCCAAACTTTACAGAAGCTCTCCTGCGAACCTTGCAGAACTAGCACTCCTGAAAGAAAGGATATTGCGGAGACATGGCTTAGCCACAGCCTGGGGGATGTTTCCAGAATGAAATTTTCACTCTGCAGCGGAGTGTGCGCTGATATGAAACTTCCTGGCAGATTAAAACTGTGTGCCCGACCGAGACTCGAACTCGGGACCTTTGCCTTTCGCGGGCAAGTGCTCTACCAACTGAGCTACCGAAGCACGACTCACGCCCAGTACTCACAGCTTTACTTCTGCCAGTACCTCGTCTCCTACCTTCCAAACTTTACAGAAGCTCTCCTGCGAACCTTGCAGAACTAGCACTCCTGAAAGAAAGGATATTGTGGAGACATGGCTTAGCCACAGCCTGGGGGATGTTTCCAGAATGAAATTTTCACTCTGCAGCGGAATGTGCGCTGATATGAAACTTCCTGGCAGATTAAAACTGTGTGCCCGACCGAGACTCGAACTCGGGACCTTTGCCTTTCGTGGGCAAGTGCTCTACCAACCGAGCTACCGAAGCACGACTCACGCCCGGTACTCACAGCTTTACGTCTGCCAGTACATCGTCTCCTACCTTCCAAACTTTACAGAAGCGCTCCCGCGAAAGGCAAAGGTCCCGAGTTCGAGTCTCGGTCGGGCACACAGTTTTAATCTGCCAGGAAGTTTCATATCAGCGCATACTCCGCTGCAGAGTGAAAATTTCATTCTGGAAACATCCCTCAGGCTGTGGCTAAGCGCCGGCCGAAGTGGCCGTGCGGTTAAAGGCGCTGCAGTCTGGAACCGCAAGACCGCTACGGTCGCAGGTTCGAATCCTGCCCCGGGCATGGATGTTTGTGATGTCCTTAGGTTAGTTAGGTTTAACTAGTTCTAAGTTCTAGGGGACTAATGACCTCAGCAGTTGAGTCCCATAGTGCTCAGAGCCCTTTTGTGGCTAAGCCATGTCTCCGCAATATCCTTTCTTTCAGGAGTGCTAGTTCTGCAAGGTTCGCAGGAGAGCTTCTGTAAAGTTTGGAAGGTAGGAGACGAGGTACTGGCAGAAGTAAAGCTGGAACTGACAGGAAAAATCAAGTGAACTTTGAGGCTTAAATGAGTGCACACCAGGAAGTAACTCGTCGATCACAGAGTTGCCAAACATACCTTGCCTTGTTGCCAAATCTCAGTTACAGTACCAGCAGGAAGAAGACGAACCGATGTGTTGCTACACAGGGCTGGGAAGTGACCGTAGTTGTCATCTCAAAGACGGGGCTGGCACGGCCTGGAATACGTATAGTGTCTGATCTCCATTTCTGTAACTAGGTTTAGGGACTGGAGCGTAGTTACTAATAATACTGAGAACTGAGGTTAAACTAAGCATCATAAATCAGTAACTCTCATAGGTTTTTTTATATTTCTTTCGTAAGTGTACTCAAAACTAAGAAACTCATTCATGGACGTTTTCGTGCCTGCCCGATAGTTGAGCACAACAAACAAATAAAAATTAAAATCATTGTGTATGAGTGTGTGTGTGAGTGTGTGTGAGAGTGTGTGAAACAGACAGAGTGGGAGATAGAGATAAATATAAAAAAGATTGAGAGAGAGAGTAAATAATTGTTGCAAAGAAATTGAATCATGGTATGTAAAGAAATCTTTCATTAAAATGACACGTTCCATGTCATTAAGAAATGTCTTATTCATTATCTATGGAACAAATATTAATGGAATCAAATCTAATCTAATCTATATTGCTGATTAGCCATAAAGAGTCATGAATTACCGAAATTTTCGCCACTATCAGTAACTAAATCTAAACTTGAAAATAAACGACCACAGTTTTTGTAATAAACTGGGACTCCTATCAAGACCCTTTCGTCTCTGTTAACTAACCATGAAAGATGTCTGATATACCTCCGTTCAGAAATAACAAGGTGTGCATGCATTTAAAGCGAAATGCATGATGTGATGTTCTGTGACTGAGATACGAACCCAACTCGTAATCGGATTGTTAACTAAGTAAAATCAAATGTTATGTATCGTTTTATCTTACCAGCTGCTAGGTGTTTGAATCTAAAATAAGGATACAAATTTTTGTGCCTGAGCGACAATCGAACCGCACACCTACCGTCCTTCTTTATCATCCACGAGTATAGCTTATGTATCAATTGGTTACTCACCAACAGTAAGATGTGTGCGTGTTTGACCAGAAATAACTACACCTATTGTGAATGTTGGCAACACATGAACATACATTAAAAATGCATGTTAATTTTCACTAGCAGGCCGGTGTGCACGTGATAGGGCTTGAAATGAAATTATGAATATTTTTGTACTGGATCAGTATTCGGACTCACATACTTACCTTTGGAGGAGACCTAGAGAAGATTGCAGCCTTGGGAAAGGGAATGAAATGACTGAACTATACTGTTCCCAGAGATTCAGATCCTCGAGAGAGGAGATACGAATTCAAATCACAGTCCAGCACCAAATTTTTCAGCGTCTGTAGTTCAATCAAGTACAAGTAAAACAAGTGCCTCGTTCATTTAAATGGCTATCGGTTCATCAAATAAAATAAAATTTTCTAATGTAAGTAAGTTTACTGGCGACAATATTTCTATTTACCATGACTTCCGCCTGTGTCATTTCCTAACGTAAACTGGCTCTGCCCAATTGGTAATGAAGGAACGTGATGTTTAATGCGGATTCTGAATTATAACGTCTTTCTCTTGAGGTTACCAGAGGTAAAGTAAATCTGTTTGTGCCTCTTAAAGGTAAGTGCCTGAACCCACGCATTTCACCTGTGATTGTTCGTTCCACCAGACCATTGTGGCCTTATTTCCCAGCCCCAGAAGTTTGCTGTAATGGATTATATGCTTAGCTTACAAAATCAGTCACGGTGGAAAAAAAGCCAGTCTATTAAATGGTTAAGTAGAAGCAAGCTTCTGGCGCGGAGATTATGCTATTTTCATGTTAGCAGGATGTAAAGCCTCTTCCAGGCATCATAGCCTCGATGTCAAACATTTTGAAATTTTCACTAACTCAGCAAATTTCTTAGTTCGAGAAAATCCACTGTGAAGTGTGAAGTTACGGGATAATTCGATTATTACCATCATTATTACTATCATTTTCTTCATGCCGCTGCTGGAATACACGTGCTTGAACATCATTTAATGCCTTTTGGTCATTATAGAAGTAGTTGCCCAAGAACAGGTTCCTTCTCTGTCTAAGGAATTCTTTTAATGTTAATATCAAACATCAGTAATTACTCGTAGATTACATTAAAACTGAAGTAATTGATAAAAACGTCACTTGATAACAAAAACGCACTGTCTTTTTTCATTTACTTGCGCCTAGAAATGGCTGTCGAATTCTGCCAAACCAAAAGCCAAGGGATCTTACTGCCTTCCGATATGCGTCGCTGTCAGTTCTTCCATGTGATTTGGTCGACGTGACCTCTTTCAAGTTGTGTATGGCAGAGAATGTTTTAGAAAATCAATTATTTTCCTTTGCAATAAACAGAAATAATTTTTTTTCTAAGCTATCCAAGTTTAAAATTTTCGCAATATTAGTTCACATTTAATATTCGCTTCTGTAATGTGGGAAAGTACTTCACAGTTCCAAAACCCGCCTCCAACCCATTGACCTTACACTTAGTCGCTGACCATAAATTCTAGCTCAGAGTGACACCAGTTTAAGTAACCTAATGTAGCGAAGACTAGTTGCCAGTGCTCTTTCTCACCGGAAAATACGCAGTTAACCCATTGGGCTCCATAAGTAAACTGTAATAGTAATTTATGTGTGTATGCAACGCATACGGATTGTAGAATTTAGTAGTGCTGTCTCTTCCACTTCTGTATACAATACGCCTGATCTAAACGGGCCCTTTATCATTATAAGCCCTGGGCAGTGCAACATCATACTGACAACAGTAATGTGCTTTTACTGACAACCTCACTGTTCGTTTTACCCGATTTTGTAATCATTTAAATAAACAACATGACCTTCCAGTGTACGTTTTTTCTCATAAGACGCATAATGGCAATGAAGACTGAGGCATCAAAGAGAGACCATTTATGAAACTTCCTGGCAGATTAAAACTGTGTGCCCGACCGAGACTCGAACTCGGGACCTTTGCCTTTCGCGGGCAAGTGCTCTACCAACTGAGCTACCGAAGCACGACTCACGCCCGGTACTCACAGCTTTACTTCTGCCAGAACCTCGTCTCCTACCTTCCAAACTTTACAGAAGCTCTCCTGCGAACCTTGCAGAACTAGCACTCCTGAAAGGTATACAGGGTGTAAGCGAGTAAGGCGCCAAAATTATACAGATAGTACATCTCGGAGTGATTGACAAAAAAGTCTAATGACATTTTCTTGTATCATGTGCTTTATTTTTGTAATATTAAAACCTAATGTTCGTAGGATAGATAGTATACGCATTTTTGTTTACGTAGTCAACCGACAGTACACGGCGTACCGAGCTTATTGCCTACAATGACGGGGCGGCCAGAGAAAGGCAACGAGCCGACTAGAGGATTGAAATCATTAGACGTGTGCAACGACGTTGTGTGATAATCAGGTGGTACCGAAAAAAGGAATGTAAACGGTTTTTAGATTGTCAAGAATGTGTAATTCGCTTTACGTGAATTGAATACAACCAGTCTGTTTCTCAACAAGTCGATAACGATGGTCGTAGTAGTAATGACAAGCTAATATCAAACACAATGTATTTCCATTAGAACAAATTCAATCAATCGCCAAGTAGATAGTTGTGCATTAATTACAATCAATTGTTTCACCTTTTTACGGCAATGCCATAACGAATACTAAATTCACATTATTTTCCTTCTGTAAAACAACATCGTAACGAAAAGAAAACCCATTACTTCGTTTCCTCTTACACCAATACTACAATAAATGTTCGAAATGACCACCATTCGCTTCTACACATACATCGTTACGGCAAACCCAGTTTCGTCGCACTCGTTCACATACACGCACATTGGCCTTTATGGTATTGGCAGCATCTAAAATCTTCTGCGTCACATTATTTACTGGCTCAGCATCAACAAGTTCCTTCATATGGCCCCAAAAGTAAAAATGCAGTGGATTTAAATCAGGGCTGCGTGCTGGCCATCGACGTGGACCCGAACGCCCGATCCATCGTCCTGGAAATCGACTATCCAAAAATCTGCGTACTCTGTGACCAATGTGGGGTGGAGCACCATCGTGGAGGAACCACATGTTACGACGTATGCCTAACGTAATGTCTTCTAACAACGTTAGTAACAATGTTTCCTCTAGAAACGTTCGGTAATAGCTATCAGTCAGACGTGCAGGTAAAACATAGGGCCCAATAATGTAATTATCGAGCATACCCGCCCACACATTAACGGAAAATCGTCACTGAAAATGTGTTGCCACTACGTGGCGAGAATTGTGTACACTCCACGTGTGCATGTTATGGAAATTAGTTATTCCGTCGCGAGTGAAACACGCTTCATCTGTGACGAGTATTTTGTTGACAAAATCATGCTGCGCACTGTGTAACAAAAACCACTCTGAGAATTCACGTCGTGGAGGGAAATCGTGTTCTTCCAATGCTTGTACGCGTTGAATGTGGTAAGGCCGCCGACGCTCCTCTTGCAAAGTGCGATGAACGACAGTGTGCGATATACCCACGTGGCGGGCGATGCTTCTAGTACTCTGAGAAGGATCCTCCTGGATGCGGTCCAGAATTTTTTCCTCAGCTTCCGATGTACGATCGGCGCGTTGTGGGCCTCTGCCTTCTGCGCGGCGCAGTAAAGAGACAGTATCTCTCAATCTAAGGAAATTAAATACGTACTCGTCAGTTGTATTCTGTCATGATGTAACAAAAACGGAAAGCATATAAGAAGATACGTTTCGCATACGGACGAAAATTTACAAACGTGCAGATAACTACTGTACTTTATTAAGATGTAAATGCATAATAATCGCATACAAGTAGAGAATTACAATGACACAAACCTTTGATGCACAGCAGCAAATGTCTTTCGTGCAGGAAGTCGTCACTGTGGGAAGCGTTCTCGATAAATTCGTACAGCTGCCCTCGCAACACCTTTTGCCTCGCCATAAATTAAATGCATATCACATAGTTCAGCTATAGTAAATCTCCTTTCCATCCTAACAGTTAACAGAGTTGTAATAACATCTGCACAGGTTACTCGCCTACTGTCGTCGCTCGGTGTATTACAATGACGCAGCCACTCAGGCCGCAGTTGCCTATGTGTTTACGATTTACGCTCGCGATATCAATACGCGCAGCAGGCAATAACAGGAACCGATTGCTTACGTACGTGCAAGGCCAAGTATCTACTTTTCCAAAACCGTTATCCTGAGACGAACTGTTTTTTTCTGGTCCAACCGTAGGAAATACGCAAACATGTTACTAGACTTTTTTGTCAAGAATTGCGAGATGTGCCATCTGTATAATTTTGGCGCCTTATACCATTTACACCCTGTATATACAGTTACAGAACATTCCAGTACAATGATTATTGATATTTGTATATACTTCTAGAATGTCCTAAGCCCGAATATAGAAATTAAAATTTTACAGCTCATGTGAGTTTGGAACTCACGACCCAGCATGCAACAGTCTAGTATTATAACCGCTACATCCCAGTGACAGTGCTACTCAGCTTCTTATGCGACAATATGGCCGAAAGAGACAGCCTTCCAGGAATTGTGAAACGAATCCTGTCGTCCAGGTCCGTGTGCCACAAAGAGCGCAGATTCGCCACGAGATGGGGAAATTCGTCTATTGTGCTGAATGAGGCCAGGCTGATCAGGCCTAAGCGCTGTGGTGTACGAGTGAGACAGACGAGAACCTACGTCATAGGGAAACCCCGTAGAAGCTGTTTGTGCCCCGGGAGGCGTAGCAGTGTTAAATATGGCGGACCTAAGATCGGCCGTAAAGGAAAACATTTATGAAAACTATTTAATTCTGTAGTAATTCAGGGAATGAAGCCACAGTGATTTTAATCTACCATCTTTCTTAAATTTTCCTGGTGACCCCAATAAAATTGAATATTGATCATATCTATAATAAAAAATGGTTCAAATGGCTCTGAGCACTATGGGACTCAACTGCTGTGGTCATCAGTCTCCTAGAACTTAGAACTACTTAAACCTAACCAACCTAAGGACATCACACACATCCATGCCCGAGGCAGGATTCGAACCTGCGACCGTAGCAGCAGCGCGGCTCCGGACTGGAGCGCCTAGAACCGCACGGCCACCGCGGCCGGCCATATCTATAATAGTTTAGGATTTACTGTTAAAGTGCAATTAACAAGTTTTGTAACAAAGTCCTGAATTCTACATTCTGAACGCTTTCGTCGATCGTAAGGATCGACATTTCATAAAAAAAACCGCACCATTAAAATGACAATTGTTGTAAATATCAACTCTGTAACTTTATTTGTTTAAAAGATACAGTAAATCAAAAATAGGAGGTGCATCGCTATAGGGGGCAGGAGCAGATGGACAGAGAGAGAGAGGGGAGGTGGTGATGGACAGAGAGAAGAGGGAAAAGCAGATTAGGACACTTACCCACTTCCTATACATACCTAGCAATTGCAGAGCATTGCTAGGTTCGTTAGTATTTAATAAAAATTTCTTGTAGCTGGTTGGCAAGTTAAATCAAAAGATTTGCACACTCATGGGTCATCAGCTGCGGAGTCCCATCGTTAGGAGTGTCCGGTGCACTACATATTCAGACACACTTTTACTCTGCTCAACATTAAAGTCTGATGTTAGTTCGGCCACAGTTCACCGCCTGTCTTGTTTTGCCAGTGTGCCTAGCCTACAACGTCTGACATCTCTTATGAGGTGACTGCCCAACTCCACAATGCCTGGACGTGGTTTCAACTTGATTTCGCTATGTGTTGAAGACACTCACCATAGAACTCCTTGAGCACCTGATATATCTTGCAGTTTCCAAAATTCACATGCCGAGCCTCCAGGCCATCACAATCTGCCCTCGGTCAAAGTCAGACAGATCGCGTGCCTTCTCCATTTTACAGATGGACGGCACATTCACTGATATTACATGCACTGTTCATGTATCTAACTATCAGGATTTCCTTGCCAGGTGACGTAGCTATCACATGGATGGGTTTACGTCAGTAGCAGGTCGGTGGTCATAATATCACGGCTGATCAATGTAAACAACATTGACAGAGGTTGGAAATTCGTTACATACACATCTGATTCCGTTGCTCCACTGAATAACTGGGTATTGTCTTCATAAGCAAATCACATTTCGAAATCTGGAGGAAATCTATATGTGCATATATGGTATAGAAGAATGCATTTTTAATGCAAAATTTGTTAACTCAACATTATGATCACGAACTTTATGTTCCAGTACGCCCTTTACAATATCGTAAAAAAGCATTTGTAATGGCGACTTGCCGTGACTTAGTTAGTACACTGTAGCACATATCGTATCCTGCAAAACTCGTGTGTTCCCAACACTTTGATGCTTTAGAAATATGCTCTGCAGTAACTCTCGAGCTGTTAATTTTAATGTGGCAACACGAAATACACACATTATTGATGCACTGACACTGCTGCTGTCAATGACATGAATGCCAAACAGATTGTGCTGTACGTCTCCATCAACTGCCCCTCGATATATATCAGTTTACTGCACAGATTTTCCCACTCTGTCTGAATGAGCCACCTCTTAATACCACACCATACACCCTCAACATCCAGTATAACCTTGAGACCATTGTCAGCTACTATCCCAACACTAACTAACACAGACCCGTTGGTGGTTAATTAATACGTACTGGTGAATAGTAACATCAGTTCTAATGAAACGCGTCTTGTGGATGCTGCTAGAATTGTACATGTTTGGTGGACTCCATTTGAATATGCTACATAAAAAAAATCTCTGGGAAATCCGAAATATTTCTCCCGAAAACATAAGGATGGATTAGGGTATGTATGGAGGTATACAGTCAATCACTTTATACTCGATCAATACGTGCGAGTGGGATGGAAGAGTAATCGATAATGTTGGTGCGATGTACTCTCCACCATGCACTGTGCAGCGGCTTGTCGTGTATTTTTTTTTTTTTTTAAGACGAAAGCTGTTTGCAGGTGATGGAGTTGCCTACAGTCTGACTGGAAGACTTGTGGTTGGGCTGATAGTTGACCTAAACGTGAATAGATCCATTACACACTTATAGGACTTGAAATTCCATACACTGTCACTAGAAGCATCCGCTGCAGTAAAATATAAAATACTTTCCAGGAAGCACCTGGGGAAAGTTGAAGTAGAACGCGTATGTCGGGCTCAGATTCATGTGCAGGAATGTTAAGGGAAGTAACTCAAATACTAAGAACTGACAGGTGGACTTACGTGTGGCAGGCGAGCAGGTGCAAATCCCGTCGGCATGTCACCTAACTAACATTACAACTTTAACCGACATGTAAGTATTGGTGGTTTTAAAAAAATTCTGTTCTACAACACATATGTGCACTGCCCACTGCTCTAGCCAGAATACGGTATTGCAGTCAGCCCAATCTCAAATAGCATGTGGGAGGAAAAATGAATGCTGCTGTGATTAAACCCTAAATCTTCCGCTAATCTTACTGCAGTTCTGAACTGTTGTGTGTGGTCGTTTGAGTCAGTCATACCAATGTAAATGATTCAGTAGATAGCGTGAGTTGAAAGCTCTGTGACACTGCTGAAGTCGTGTTATGTCGGTACACCCCATTTCAAAAGTCTGTATTTCTCGTAAAATGTCATGCGTTCAACGAAGACTCTGATCCCATTATGTCATTGTATATCTAGTGGAACAATCGTAGGAATGCAATGAAGGAGACTGGGATACGTACAGGGACATATTTATAGACTATCATTTTATATCGATGAACTGCAGATGTTACGGCTCTGAATTTCTCTATAAAGTCCCAACATGCCAAAGGAGGTGCGTCAGTAAGGCTTCATTGACCATTTGCAGCCGGCCGTTGTGGCCGTGCGGTTCTAGGCGCTTCAGTCTGGAACCGCGTGACCGCTACGGTCGCAGGTTCGAATCCTGCCTCGGGCATGGCTGTGTGCAATGTCCTTAGGGTAGTTAGGTTTAATTAGTTCTAAGTTCTAGGCGACTGATGACCTCAGACGTTAAGTCGCATAGCGCTCAGAGCCATTTGAACATTTGACCATTTGCACTGGACCAATATTTGCCTATATTCTATCCATTAAAAAACTGATATGTGGCCTAGCGGTCATTAACGAGATTACAGTACGTATTAATGCACACAGATAACCATTTTTAGTCAGTCATTACGTGTGTTAGCGGAATAGGAACAACCTCGATAATACTGCTGCGACATAGCACACAGCGTGCAGTGGTTTACGAAATATGTATTTAGGTCTAGGCTCTTACACAGGGTGATTTTTTCCAACATGTAAAACTCTAGGGATTGATTGATGAGAAGATACAAAACAAAAAAGGTCTAATGAATTTGTCTCCGGAACTGCATGGTTTCCATGCTAGGGACAGTTTATTCAGTCATACTTTGTTAGGGAGAATGCGATCTAATACGCGCTGTAACATGCAGCCACAGTTGCATGGTTTCCTCCTAGAGGCTGATACTACTCCTCATACGTATACTAGGGTGCCCTCTCCTGCCATCGTAATTGTAATGTTGTGTCCGATTCACTTCTCTTGCTGACTCACCTTGTAGTGGATGTGATACAAGTTGTACACAGTGGTTCCGTATTCGAATCGAGAGCTTGCCGACATTGTGTTTACTTACAGAAAGGCAAATGGCATCGAGCGACAGGCAGCAAGGTTGTATATCAGGACAACAACGACAACCACAGCATTCAATGTTTGCAACAGTGTTTCACCGTTTGTATGAGACAGGGTAGTTTCAGAAACCAGGAAATCATGAATGACGTACCCGAAATGTTCAGCCACCAGTCTTGTAGGAAAATGTGATTAACACTGTGGAAGGTGACTACCAGTCAGTACCAGGCAGTTGGTCCACCAGCACAGGGTAAGCCGGACGAGCATGTGGAACATTCTCCATGACAATTGTGACTGCCCTTATCACTTACAGCGTGTGCGGGGCTTACTAGCGACAGACTTTCCACATCGAGAGCAGTTTCTTCACTAGGAGCCATGATTCTAGGATTTGTGTCATCCATCCTATTCACAACTGAGGCCACCTTTATGCGGAGTGGTATCTTCATCTTTCATGACAGTCGTGTGTGGGATAGTATGCAGTACCCCCATGGTATGGTGACAGCGAATCATCAGCATCGGTTCACTCGGAATGCGTGGGCCGGAATGTTTGGCGACCGTATTTTGCGATCAGTCTTCCTTCCACCTCGCCTAACAGGCCGGAACTATCGCCGTTTCTTGAAGCTGACTTTACCTCCCCTGCTGGAAGAAGTGCCATTGATGATTCGAAGGGTTATGTGGTTGCTACATGATGGTGCTCCAGCACACTTAGCCATTAACATCCAGATGCATCTCAGTCGTATCTTGCTTGGTTGATGGATGCTTGTGTGATATTAGAAAGCAAACTATTAAGCATAAACAAAAAATTGATTAAAAAAAAACACAAACCACCTTACCTGTGAAAATTGTTCCGAATACTACAGTTAGAATAGCAAGCAGAGCGTAAGGCGCCCTTTCTTTATTTATTGCTGAACATTGTTCTATTTTAGCTGTAGATCATTTAGGAATACTGTGCAAGAAGGTGTTTTCCCGTGATGAGGGCGCTAAAAACATGCAATTACATCGTACAAAGTGCACTAATATTGTAACTGAAGTTTTGGCTCCATATTTTACACAATCATTGGTTGAAGATACAGGTAACCAAAAATACAGTGTACTAATAGATGAATCCACAGATGTATCAATATCTAAAATGTTAGACGGTACTATAGTGTAAACAATCAAACCATTAGATCAGCATTTCTCAAACTCGCTCTAGTAGAAACTGCAGATGCAAGAAATCTGGCTGCTGTTCTTGTGAATTCTTTGAAAGATCTCAAACTTCCAATCGCCAATATGATAGGAATTGGCACAGATAATGCTTCTGCAATGGTTGGAATAAACAATGGGCTTTTCGAACAACTCAATAGAGAATATGGTTTGAAGCATTTGGTATTGATCCGTTGCATTTGTCACTCTCTTCAGCTTGCAGTTTCGTACGCCTCAGTGAATACCATACCTAGAAACACAGAGTTTCTCGTACGGGAAACTTACAATTGGTTCTCCATTTCACCCACAAGACAAAAGGAACATAAAAAGGTTTATGAGACAATAAATTGTGGAAAACAGCCACTAAAAATTTTGAAGGTCTGTGCAACACGTTGGCTTTCAATTGAACCAGCAATACGAAGAATTCTGGAGCAGTGGGAAGAACTAAAGCTACGTTTTTCACTTGCCATGGTTCAAGACAATTGTTACACTGCCGATCTTTTGTACAAGATGTATTGTGACGACTCAAATCATCTTTACATGTTTTACCTTAAACATGCTTTAAAAGACGTACAAATAGCAATAAAAGCTTTTGATGGAGAAGACAATGACCCCACTAAATTACTAGATACACTTGTATTTCTCATGCAGTCACTCGGACAAAACATAGTTTTTCCAACTGTTGATTTGTTGACAACACCAGTTCCAAGCGAATGTATGTACGCAATTCCGAACCTTGGCTTTACGAGGTGCATTCAAGTTCTAAGGCCTCCAATTTTTTTTCTAATTAACTACTCACCCGAAATCGATTAAACTGGCGTGGCTTCTCGACGTAATCGCCCTGCAGACGTACACATTTTTCACAACGCTGACACCATGATTCCATGGCAGCGGCGAAGGCTTCTTTAGGAGTCTGTTTTGACCACTGGAAAATCACTGAGGCAATAGCAGCACGGCTGGTGAATGTGCGGCCACGGAGAGTGTCTTTCATTGTTGGAAAAAGCCAAAAGTCACTAGGAGCCTGGTCAGGTGAGTAGGGAGCATGAGGGATCACTTCAAAGTTGTTATCACGAAGAAACTGTTGCGTAACGTTAGCTCGATGTGCGGGTGCATTGTCTTGGTGAAACAGCACACGCGCAGCCCTTCCTGGACGTTTTTGTTGCAGTGCAGGAAGGAATTTGTTCTTCAAAACATTTTCGTAGGATGCACCTGTTACCGTAGTGCCCTTTGGAATGCAATGGGTAAGGATTACGCCGTCGCTGTCCCAGAACATGGACACCATCATTTTTTCAGCATTACCCGAAATTTTTTTGGTGGCAGTGAATCTGTGTGCTTCCATTGAGCTGACTGGCGCTTTGTATCTGGATTGAAAAATGGCATCCACATCTCATCCATTGTCACAACTGACGAAAAGAAAGTCCCATTCGTGCTGTCGTTGCACGTCAACATTGCTTGGCAACATGCCACACGGGCAGCCATGTGATCGTCCGTCAGCATTCGTGGCACCCACCTGGATGACACTTTTCGCATTTTCAGGTCATCATGCAGGATTGTGTGCACAGAACCCACAGAAATGCCAACTCTGGAGGCGATCTGTTCAACAGTCATTCGGCGATCCCCCAAATCAATTCTCTCCACTTTCTCGATCATGTCATCAGACCGGCTTGTGCGAGCCTAAGGTTTTTTCGGTTTGTTGTCACACGATGTTCTGTCTTCATTAAACTGTCGCACCCACGAACGCACTTTCGACACATCCATAACTCCATCACCACATGTCTCCTTCAACTGTCGATGAATTTCAATTGGTTTCACACCACGCAAATTCAGAAAACGATTGATTGCATGCTGTTCATGTAAGGAAAACGTCGCCATTTTAAGTATTTAAAACAGTTCTCATTCTCGCCGCTGGCGGTAAAATTCCATCTGCCGTACGGTGCTGCCATCTCTGGGACGTATTGACAATGAACGCGGCCTCATTTTAAAACAATGCGCATGTTTCTATCTCTTTCCAGTCCGGAGAAAAAAAATTGGAGGCCTTAGAACTTGAATGCACCTCGTATGTTCGAACAGAAATTGTCTGAGCCAAGTTTGTCTGAAGAAAATAAAGTTTATTTGAAGAAGAGATGCATTCAATTTAGTCCAAAACTCATAAAAGAAATTCAATAAAGATTGCCAAGTAACGTTACGATCCTGAAAAAAATGTCAATGCTGGATATTGAAGAAACACGAAAGTGAAAAAAAAAATACTGTAGTGGATGTAGCCAAAGAATTGGGTTTTAGTGGCGATTTCATAGATGGTATGCTGCAAGAATGGCATAATATCAACTTCATTAGGTGGAATAACACTACTAACACTGTTCGATTTTGGAGTGAGGTTTTGCAGTATAAAAATGCCGCAGGGGAGAATCCTTTTTCTTTGATTTCACAGCTGGCAATGACTGTTCTATGCCTACCGCATTCAAATGCAGAAGTGGAAAGAATATTCAGTTCTATGAACATTATAAAAACAAAACAACGTAACAGATTATCGTTAAAGACAATTAATGCTTTGATCATGTTGAGAGACCAGCTGAAGAAGCAAAATAAAAATTGTGCATCTTTTGACATACGGTCAGAAGTACTGGAGCTTATTGGAACGAACGAAAGTTACTCTTTTGCAACAAAACCAGTCGAACTGCAACATCATCTTTTGAGCGACGTTCAACCCTCTACATCAACTACAGTTCTGTCAGAACATGAAACAGAAGAGTAATTCGATCTCCTGAGTGACGACGATGAATAGCTCACATGCCGGTATGTATATATTTTGTAACCTAATTTGAGTTCTTGCTTTCTTTTGTTACAAATATAGTTGAATATCTCTAGTATATTTGAATACTGTGATTGAAACAACAATTTATGTGTTGCATCAATTACGAAAACATGTTTACTTAAACGGTAGCGTATTTTATATGTATGTTGTTGCAAGCGATGCGTCATTTAATTAAAACAATATAGCAATTACGTATGAGACAATTTTAAGTAATGTTTTATTCCCCCCCCCCCCCCCCACTGGCTTAGCACGAAATTTTCAGTACACCCCTAGTAAAATCAGTTTTAGCGACTTCCTAGCGACTTTTGATATTGAATCTACCTACTCGGGTTTTTTAGAGTTGGCAACACTGCGTGCCACATCAGTGCTCTTGGAAGAGAGCTGTGGCGGTGACGTGGCTCTGTAGTTGTTCCCACATAGTGATTAGCGAAGATGGAAAAAATCAAGATTCGAGCTGTGATTAAGTACCTCGTAAAGAAAGGTACGAAAGCAAAGGACATTCATGCCGATTTCCAGAATACACTGGGGAACTCTGCTCCTACATATTCAACTGTTGTCAAGTGGACAAATGAATTTAAATTTGGTTGGGAGACCTTAGATGATGATTCGCGCAGTGGTCGGCGAAGCTGTGTCACTACTCCATAAATCATTGCAAAAGTGCACAAAATGGTCATAGAGGATCGCCGATGGAAAGTGCGTGAAATTCATCACGCTTGCCAAATGTCATCTGAAAGGGTATATCACATTTTAACTGAAGAAATAGAAATGTAAATATTATCTGCAAAATGGGTGCCGCGACTCTTGACGCGCGCCCGCACACGTGTGCCGTCGCCATGGCAAAATTACACGAACTACGGTATGAATTGTTGCCACACCAGCTTTATTCACCTGATATGGCTCCGTCAGACTTCCGTCTCTTCCCAAAATTGAAAATTTTTCTTGGTGGACGAAGATTCACTTCAAACGAAGGATTGATAGCAGGAGATGACTACTATTTTGCAGGCCTGGAGGAAACTCATTTTCGAAGTGCGATCAAGGCACTGGAATATCGTTGAACGAAGTCCCTTAGTCTACACGGAGACTACACTGAAAAACAAAAAAAAGTTTTAGTGATGTAAGTACCTTTTTTCTATTCCGTTCTGAGAACTTCTCCAACCACCCTTATACACTCCTGGAAATTGAAATAAGAACACCGTGAATTCATTGTCCCAGGAAGGGGAAACTTTATTGACACATTCCTGGGGTCAGATACATCACATGATCACACTGACAGAACCACAGGCACATAGACACAGGCAACAGAGCATGCACAATGTCGGCACTAGTACAGTGTATATCCACCTTTCGCAGCAATGCAGGCTGCTATTCTCCCATGGAGACGATCGTAGAGATGCTGGATGTAGTCCTGTGGAACGGCTTGCCATGCCATTTCCACCTGGCGCCTCAGTTGGACCAGCGTTCGTGCTGGACGTGCAGACCGCGTGAGACGACGCTTCATCCAGTCCCAAACATGCTCAATGGGGGACAGATCCGGAGATCTTGCTGGCCAGGGTAGTTGACTTACACCTTCTAGAGAACGTTGGGTGGCACGGGATACATGCGGACGTGCATTGTCCTGTTGGAACAGCAAGTTCCCTTGCCGGTCTAGGAATGGTAGAACGATGGGTTCGATGACGGTTTGGATGTACCGTGCACTATTCAGTGTCCCCTCGACGATCACCAGTGGTGTACGGCCAGTGTAGGAGATCGCTCCCCACACCATGATGCCGGGTGTTGGCCCTGTGTGCCTTGGTCGTATGCAGTCCTGATTGTGGCGCTCACCTGCACGGCGCCAAACACGCATACGACCATCATTGGCAACAAGGCAGAAGCGACTCTCATCGCTGAAGACGACACGTCTCCATTCGTCCCTCCATTCACGCCTGTCGCGACACCACTGGAGGCGGGCTGCACGATGTTGGGGCGTGAGCGGAAGACGGCCTAACGGTGTGCGGGACCGTAGCCCAGCTTCATGGAGACGGTTGCGAATGGTACTCGCCGATACCCCAGGAGCAACAGTGTCCCTAATTTGCTGGGAAGTGGCGGTGCGGTCCCCTACGGCACTGCGTAGGATCCTACGGTCTTGGCGTGCATCCGTGCGTCGCTGCGGTCCGGTCCCAGGTCGACGGGCACGTGCACCTTCCACCGACCATTGGCGACAACATCGATGTACTGTGGAGACCTCACGCCCCACGTGTTGAGCAATTCGGCGGTACGTCCACCCGGCCTCCCGCATGCCCACTATACGCCCTCGCTCAAAGTCCGTCAACTGCACATACGGTTCACGTCCACGCTGTCGCGGCATGCTACCAGTGTTAAAGACTGCGATGGAGCTCCGTATGCCACGGCAAACTGGCTGACATTGACGGCGGCGGTGCACAAATGCTGCGCAGCTAGCGCCATTCGACGGCCAACACCGCGGTTCCTGTTGTGTCCGCTGTGCCGTGCGTGTGATCATTGCTTGTACAGCCCTCTCGCAGTGTCCGGAGCAAATATGGTGGGTCTGACACACCGGTGTCAATGTGTTCTTTTTTCCATTTCCAGGAGTGTACTTTGTCCCATAATAGATCTTGCTATTAATCAACGTCAGACCCAATCCTTACTCAGTGCTGTTCAGAGACGTAAAGTACAATACGATGGAGCAGTACCAGTACAGTTTCGCAGAACTCACAGATATGCACCTTGAGTATGGGGAAGTACGTTCAGTGTTCTCGGTGCTGAAAGGCTGTAAAGGGAACGATTTCCTAACAGGCATCATCCGTCACGACGAGTGTTTATTTCTCTCGGTCGACGAATGCTGGAGACTGGTTCATTGGAAAGAACAAACGAGGGATTTGGCAACATGAGGACCACTCACACACTCGATTTTGAAGAGGAGGTGCTGGAACGTGTTGTACCAGGCCCCACTACAAGTACGCGTTGTATTGCATGTGAAATGGGCGCTGCACATACTAGCGTGTGGAAGTATTCCACGACCAACAATTACACCTATATCACTCTCAATGAGTCCATGCAATGCTTATGACTGACTTTGCACCAAGCGCCGTATTGTGTCAGTGGTTGCACCAACAATGGATTGATCGAGCAGATTTCTTCCAAATCGTGCTATTTACTGACGAGGCCTTGTTTGATCGTGATGGTATATTTCGAACAGCACGAAGAGTTGTGTGTGGGATGAGGAAGACGCTTACGCTGTAGTACAGTCACACCATCAAGTACGTTTTTCTATGAATTTCTCGACCTGAATTGTAGGCGACAGTATCTCTGGGCCATATCTTCTACCTGGCCATCTGAATGATCATCTGTACTTGAGATTCGTGCAAAGAGTTCTACCTGAGTTGTTGGAGAACGTACCCTTGGCTGTTCGTAAGAGGATGTGGATACAACATGACGGCACACTTCAGTGTGGATGTCCGAAACCATCTCAGTGCTGTATTTTCTGGTCGCTGGATTTGAAGAGTAGGTCCTATTTCATGGCCTGCGAGGTCACCTGATCTGAATCCCTTTGATTATTTCCGATGTCGATATCTAAAGTCACTTGTGTATGAGAACCCAGTGGATACGGAGATGGAATTAGTTGCCAGAATTTTAACTGCCTTTGATGTGATTCAAAATACACTAGGGGTATTATCCAGAGTGCGTCAGAATCTAGTTCGCTGTTGTCATGCTTGCATTGAGGCTGATGGCTGTCACTTTCAGCACATTCTGTAAGATACAGTACAATTGGTACGTTCATTGTGTCAGTGGTGCTATTTTCAGATAACTGATACTAATGTAAATAAAAAAGTACACAGTAATGTGATTTTATTCCTATTATCTCCTTAAGGTGGCTTCTCCGACCCCAGGTTCCCTGCCTCAAACTGTTCAATGGAGCATCCTCTATGTCCTGTTAAATTTCTGCATTCTCTTACGAAAACATCCTGAATAGATGACTATTGATTTATGTCTTCGGATAAAACGCGAGATTTTCTTGTAATTTCCAAGAACGTTTGCCTATCGAAGCACGGGCTCCAAATGATAGATATCGAACGTCCGATTCTAAATCGATCACGCTACTTGTAATTTAGCATTTTATTTCAACTGCTTCATTAAGGAATATAATTATGTTACTTCGACAACTATTATCGATCCTTTACTAAGTTTGCAGAAGAGTAAATAAAGGACTACCGGGTAGGTAGTAGACCTTGTTCCGGGAGCCTGGTCTGTCTACAAATGGATGGTCTGACATGTTAATAGGCAGCCTAAATTTATGTTGTTGACTCGTACAAAAAATATGGCGAATAAAGTTATCGAATCAATGTGTAGCACAAAAATTCTGACTGACAGACAGACATTCTTTCCGCACGCCATTCACGAATTGTATTAGCTGCAGACGAAAAACAAATATACTTGATGACTCCTAGGAAGGACAAGGTGTATATGTGATCAGTACGAAAGTGAAACTTAAAACTATGGGAGAGCCATCTGCCGGATTTGGTGCATCAGTTCATGTGTGATACGTTCGTCAATGATCATTACGTCGGAATGACGGAAAAATGATAGAATTGTCAAATTGTAACTGAACGTAAATTTTCCTAAGGCAACTTAAGTCACATACTTCTGGAAACATATACAAGCTTTCAGGAGTGATGCAAATTCGTGCATGCAGCCTGCTGCTATACTGTGTGCTGTGAGCTAAAGGAAATGGTCAGAGTCAATTTTTAATCGTGACAGCGGAGGGATCTTTCAGTCGGACAGAAGCTTGTCACCTCACACATGGAGGACAGAGCTACTGCACGCGACCAGTCGCAAAAGGTCACGCCAAGCACCTCTGACTTCTTACGCCTGCTGTGGGCGGGAATGGGTGGGGGGGGGGGGGAGGGGGGAGGTGGGAGTGTACTGCTTGTGTCACTTACAGGCGGGGCAGCTCTTGGCGGCTCATACACGAGATCGCCGTGGTATAACGAAGATACAGTCTCCCTCGGTGTGGTGGGAATCACTGTGCAGAGTACCGGAAGTTATTGTTTTGCATGTCTTTAGGGGCCACCGCACTGCGTGATATTTATTTGAATACAGGCGTTGTAATTATTCGCACACTTTCCCGGCAGTTATCTCGTGGCAGTACTAAAATGCTAAAGGCCGCGGCATTAGTTTCTAGCTGGGAGTAATGGCTAGAAACGGTAGGAGGCCTAGTGCGGGCATCACGAGTGGAGCATAAACTTTCCTCCGTAGAAGCGTTCCAGCCGTCATTTTCTACAAGTCCAGTACAACCATAGAAGGGGGAGGGGGGTGTAGCTTATTTTAAGTGACACGTAGGCCTGATGCGGGTTTCGATGGGGTGTGTCTTTCTGAAAAAGTGACTATTTGTGGAATACTCGGAAAAAATCGACAATATTTTAACAGATTGCCTAAAAACTGTAAATAGCGTCATATGTTGGTGTGCTCGCAACACTGTTGTATTCATTGTTATACATTTAAAGCTTTCTGGAAAAAGTAGGTATTTGTGGAGAAAAATGACAAAATTGTATTGAATTGCCTAATAACACTAAATAGTGTCATACATTGATGGTGTTATTAAACATATAAGCCAACGTACTTTTTGTGTGTTTCCTGAAAATGGATAAAATAGCAGCGAAACCCATATTTACATTATTTTCTTAAAAAGTGTGGGTAAAACAGAAAATAGCAATATAATTATCTCTTCTTAAAAAATCTGTAAAAATGATCCACAAAACCGTAAATAGCATTTGCACATTGCAGAAAATAGCGTTGGTGCCGAACAATCACGAAAACTAGACCGATACTGACGGATGTCATATTATGCAGGAAATTTGTAACGTCACCTGAATTTACTGATGCTGCTGCTGCTGTTGTTGCTTGAGTGAAGCCTAGGTTAAGAATACCAGTCTCCTGACACTTAGAACGCTATGAAGCGGTGGAGACGGTGGCAGGGGGAATGACCAGTAGCAGCACAGTGGGGGTGGTTGTACAGGGAGAAGGGTCAACAGGACCACAGTGGAGGAGATGCAATTTTTTGGGTCATACGTTATCACCATTAAAATGACAGTTATTACTTTACGTTAAATTAATTTGACAATTAACTAACACGTGGGTAAATTTGAACCCAAGACAACCACTCAGTCGCCATCTTGTTTATAAATTACGGTAATTATCTCGACAGTTATTGACCATAAATTGCCAGTATTGTGACAGTAATTGCCCAGCAGTGACAACATAAATAAACAAAACATGCCTTGGGCAACTGGCTGGTTTGTTTAAGAGGACAATGGGGTCTTTGTCGTAAAATATACATACGCTCGCTGTTAATAACCGTTTGTCAAACCAGTTGATAGCAAATAAATTAATAAACGACGGAGCTGATCCTCCTTGGTACACAAAACGGGTTAGAACACTGTTGCAGAAACAACGAAAGAAACATGCCAAATTTAAATAGACGCAAAATCTCCAAGGTTGGCTATCGTTTACAGAAGCTCGAAATTTAGCGCGGACTTCAATGCGAGATGCTTATAACAGTCTCCACAACGAAACTTTGTCTCGAAACCTTGCAGAAAAGCCAAAGAGATTCTGGTTGTATGTGAAGTACGTTAGCGGCAAGAAACAATCAATGCCTTCTCTGCGAGAAAGCAATGGAGATACTATCGAAGACAGTGCTGCCAAATCAGAGTTACTAAACACAGCCTTCCGAAATGCCTTCACAAAACAAGACGAAGTAAATATTTCAGAACCCGAATCGAGAACAGCTGCCAACATGAGTAACGTAGAAGTAAATATCCTCGGAGTAGAGAAGCAACTTAAATCACTTAATAAAAGCAAGTCTTCTGGTCCAGACTGTACACCAATTAGGTTCCTTTAGGAGTATGCTGATGCATTAGCTCCATACTTAACAATCATATACAACCGTTCGCTCAACGGAAGATCCGTACCCAAAGACTGGAAAGTAGCACAGATCACACGAATATTCAAGAAAGATAACAGGAGTAATCCACTAAATTACAGTTCCATATCGTTAACGTCGATATGCAGCAGGATTTTGAAACATATATTGTGTTCAAACATTATGAATTACATCGAAGAAAGCTGTCTATTGACACACAGTCAACATGGGTTTAGAAAACATCGTTCCTGTGAAACACAAGTCGCTCTCTATTCACATGAAGTGTTGAGTGCTATTGACAAGGGATTTCAGATCGATTCCGTATTTCTGGATTTCCGAAAGGCTTTTGACACTGTACCACACAAGCGGCTTGTTGTGAAATTGCGTGCTTTTGGAATATCGTCTCAGTTATGTGACTGGATTTGTGATTTGCTGTCAGAGGGATAACAGTTTGTAGTAATTGACGGAAAGTCATCGATTAAAACAGAAGTGATTTCTGGCTTTCCCCAAGGTAGTGTTATAGGCCCTTTGCTGTTCCTTATGTATGTAAACGATTTGGGAGATAATCTGAGAAGCCGTCTTAGGTTGTTAGCAGATGACGCTGTCGTTTATTAACTAATAAAGTCATCAGATCAAAACCCACTGCAAAACGATTTAGAAAAGATATCTCAATGGTGCGAAAATTGACAGTTGACCCTAAACAGCCTGCCGCTGTGACCGATCGGTTCTAGGCGCTTCAGTCTGGAACCACGCGGCCGCTACGGTCGCAGGTTCGAATCCTGCCTCGGGCATGGATGTTCGTGATGTCCTTAGGTTAGTTAGGTTTAAGTAGTTCTAAGTTGTAGGGGACTGATGAGCTCAGATGTTAAGTCCCATAGTGCTCAGAGCCATTTGAACCACTTTGACCCTAAATAACGAAAAGTGGGAGGTCATCCACGTGAGTGCTAAAAGGAATTTATTAAACTTCGGTTACACGATAAATCAGTCTAATCTAAAAGCCGCAAATTCAACTAAATACCTAGGTATTACTATTACGAACAACTTAAATTTGAAGGAACACGTAGAAAATGTTACGGGGGAGGCTAACCAAAGACTGAGTTTTATTGGCAGGACACTTAGAAAATGTAACAGACCTACTAAGGATACTGCCTACACTACGCCTGTCCGATCTCTTGAAGAATACTGCTGCGCGGTGTGGAATCCTTTCCCGATAGGAATGACGGAGTACATCGAAAAAGTTCAAAGAAGCGCAGCACGTTTTGTATTAGCGCGAAATATGGGAGAGAGTGTCACAGAAATGATACATGATTTGGGCTGGACATCATTAAAAGGAAGGCGTTCTTCGTTGCGACGGAATCTTCTCACGAAATTCCAATCACCAACTTTTTCCTCGGAACGCGAAAATATTTTGTTGACAACAACCTACATAGGGAGAAACGATCACCACGATAAAATAAGGAAAATCAGAGCTCGTAGGGAAAGATATAGGTGTTCATTCTTTACGCGCGCTAAACGAGATTGGAATAACAGAGAATTGTGAAAGTGGTTCGATGAACCCTCTGCCAGGCACTTAAATGCGATTTGCAGAGTATCGATATAGATGTAGATGTAGAAAAGGGTGAAAGAGATAAAGTAGACAAATATAGGAGAGTTTCTTTGCTAAAAATGTTTTTAAAATTTTTTGACGAAGCAATGTACAGGACAGTGTTGGCACATGTCAGCAGACACACTTTGTTTTCAGATTCTCAGTTTGGCTTCAGGAATGGGATATTCATGGAAAATGCTATTTATTCCTTTGTGTTTGAAGAACTAGAAGCGCTAAATCATTGGTTAAGGATAGCTGGTATTTTATTTGGTTTGATAAATCCTTGGATTACGTGGGCCATACAATACTTGATGTAACCAAAGTCGTGGGGTACCTCCTAATATAGAGTATGGCTTCCTTTCGCCCGGCGCAGTGCAGCAACGTGACGTGGTATGGACTCAAGTCGGTGAAATATTGAGCCACGCTGACTCTACAGACGCCCATAATTGCGAAAGTGTTGCCTATGCAGGATTTTGTGCTTGAACTGACCTCTCAGTTATGTTCCATGCGATTCATGTTAGCCGATCTGGGTGGCCAAATCGTTATCTCAGATTGTCCAGAATGTTCTTCAAACCAATCGCGAACAATTGTGGCCCCATGACATGTTTGGGAATACGAAGTCCATAAATGGTTCAAATGGCTCTGAGCAGTATGGGACTTAACGTCTGAGGTCATCAGTCCCCTAGAACTTAGAACTACTTAATCCTAACCAACATAAGGACATCACACACATCCATGCCCGAGGCACGATTCGAACCTGCGACCGTAGCAGTCGCGCGGTTCCGGACTGAAGCGCCTAGAACCACTCGGCCACCGCCGCCGGCTAAGTCCATAAATGGCCGCAAAGGCCTCCAAGTAGCGGAAAATAACCATTTTCAGTCAATCACCTGTTCAGATGGATCAGAGGACCTAGTCCATTCCATGTAAACACAGCCCACACTACTATGGAGCCACTACCAGCTTGCAGAGTGCCATGTTGACAACTTGCGTCCATTGCTTCGTGGGATCTGTGCCACACTCGAACCTTAACAACTGAAATCGGGACTCATCTGACGAGCCCACGGTTTTCCAGTCGTCTAGGGTCCAACTGACATGGTTACGAGCCCAGGAGAGGTACTGCAGGTGATGTGCTCTCGCGACGGTCGTCTGCTGCCATTGCCCATTAATGCCTAATTTCGCCGCACTTCCCTACCTGATACGTTCGTCGTACGTCCCACATTCATGCCTGCGGTTATTCCAGGCAGTGTCGCTTCCCTGTTAGCACTGACAACACTTCACGAACACTGCTGCTCTCGGTCGTTAAGTGCAGGCCGACGGCCATGCATGTGGTAAGAGTTAATGCTTGATAATTGGTATTCTTAGCAAACTCTTGACACTGTGGATCTCGGAATATTGAATTTCCTAACGATTTCCGAAATGGAATGACCTATGTGTCTAGTTACAAATACCATTCCACGTTCGAAGTCTGTTAATTCCCGTCGTGCGGCCAAAATCATGTCGAAAACCTTTTCACAAGAATCATCTGAGTACAAGAGATGGCTCCGTCAGCACTGTCCTTTCATACTTCGTGTACGCGATATTATCGCCGTCTGTATATGAGCATATCGCTATCCCATGAACTTGTCATC
This sequence comes from Schistocerca serialis cubense, assembly GCF_023864345.2. Classification (NCBI taxonomy): domain Eukaryota; kingdom Metazoa; phylum Arthropoda; class Insecta; order Orthoptera; family Acrididae; genus Schistocerca; species Schistocerca serialis. The sequence continues at coordinate 162,812,606 of NC_064640.1, forward strand.
TCAGTGTAAGTTGGGACATTATGAGATTAGGGTGTAGCGTTATTTGGGGTCATAGGACACGAAATTGTAGAAATGATTGAATGAGTCATAGAGATATTAACACAATGCACATTTATTAATGTTGTCAAAGTTTTAACAAACTTACAACTTCTTCTCTGTACAACAATTTGTCTTAAAATTCACACACAATCCAAACAATTAACAAATTAATAAAGCTGAACCATGAGAATTATTCAGTACAGAATCCAGAAGTAAGCAAACTTCCAGTATTGTTCAAGTAACCAAACCTGATAATTACTTATTCTCGAACTTTTAACAGATTTACAAAAATTAAAACTTACTTAAATTACCTTAAGAGACAAAAATTATTCACCCAGTTATGCACTTACTCTTTACAAGCCCGTAACCTTGCTGAAAGCTCAAAATGCAGAAATTAAAAAAAAAGTTCTAGTACTACCAAAGCACATACATATTGTAGACAGTTATGCGAGATTGTACTCCTAGCTGAAACACTCCAAGGATAACAGTTACGAGTTCACTGGCTACTTCCTGACATGTGAACCACTTGCATGTTGACTGTTGTCCTATCAGTAGCAACCTGTATTGATTGGGCAAGGACACAACCTACAATAATTTTGGCTCGATTTTATCTAAGGGTCGGTTATGTGCTGCTGCCTTATGGCCCAAATAATTATGCCCTGAGGTAGCTGAACATACGTATTAATCAGCCAAATTTTATAGAATCATGCAAATGTTTTCATCTGTGTTCAATCAAAAATTGATGTAAATTAAATGAGGTGTATCCCAAAGGATAGTAAGGTAACAATGCGTTGGTTCAAGTTCAACTTGTAACTTCAGTTGCAAGTAATGAATCAATGGAAACAAGTGCGAAAAGATGGCCATACATTTCTAAGTAAACCTGTAGCAGATAAATGAATCACTGTAAAGTGCAGAGGAATAGCAGCCGAGCATCGAATGAAATTTCGGAAGATTAACGAAGGTCAGAGTTTGTAGCACATGTAAAATTTTCAGCATCTTGCAAAATTTTTGAAGCTGCACAGAAACTCATTTAAAGAACCTCCACTGCTCAGCGCCAAAGATCAGAAGCGCATCTTCCCATCTACAAAAACAGCGATAAAAGACTACAAAGCTTCTCTACTTGCCTCCTCCAGAGCTTGGGCACATGACCAACTACTACAGCAAGTTCATTACTTTCCTTGGACCACCTTATCAGAATACACTGTTCTTTATACAGGGTGATTCAAAAAGAATACCACAACTTTAAAAATGTGTATTTAATGAAAGAAACATAATATAACCTTCTGTTATACATCATTACAAAGAGTATTTAAAAAGGTTTTTTTTCACTCAAAAACAAGTTCAGAGATGTTCAATATGGCCCCCTCCAGACACACGAGCAATATCAACCCGATACTCCAACTCGTTCCACACTCTCTGTAGCATATCAGGCGTAACAGTTTGGATAGCTGCAGTTATTTATCGTTTCAAATCATCAATGGTGGCTGGGAGAGGTGGCCGAAACACCATATCCTTAACATACCCCCATAAGAAAAAATCGCAGGGGGTAAGATCAGGGCTTCTTGGAGGCCAGTGATAAAGTGCTCTGTCACGGGCTGCCTGGCGGCCGATCCATCGCCTCGGGTAGTTGACGTTCAGGTTTCATAACTAACCTTTTTCGTAGGACTCTCCATACAGTTGATTGTGGAATTTGCAGCTCTCTGCTAGCTCTGCGAGTCGATTTTCCTGGGCTGCGAACAAATGCTTGCTGGATGCGTGCTACATTTTCATCACTCGTTCTCGGCCGTCCAGAACTTTTCCCTTTGCACAAACACCCATCCTCTGTAAACTGTTTATACCAACGTTTAATACACCACCTATCAGGAGGTTTAACACCATACTTCGTTCGAAATGCACGCTGAACAACTGTCGTCGATTCACTTCTGCCGTACTCAATAACACAAAAAGCTTTCTTTTGAGCGGTCGCCATCTTAGCATCAACTGACGCTGACGCCTAGTCAACAGCGCCTCAAGCGAACAAATGTACAACTAAATGAAACCTTATAGCTCCCTTAATTCGCCAACAGATAGTGCTTAGCTCTGCCTTTTGTCGTTGCAGAGTTTTAAATTCCTAAAGTTGTGGTATTCTTTTTGAATCACCCTGTATATTATGAATTTTTAATATGCAGGATGATTTTTTTTTCCAGCGTGATCAAACTCTATGGATTGATCGATGAGAGGATACGCTCTGTATACATTAGGAATTTTTAATATACAGGGCGAGTCACTTACTATTGCCACCAAGAATAACTCCGAAAGTATGATAGAAGCTGAAAAAGTTTGTGGGACAAAAGTTACATGGGACAACGGGGGCTGTAATATGACGTTGGTATTTTGTTGATAGGTGGGGTCGCTTCAGAGATACGAAAGTCTACTTTTCTTTTCTTTTCTTTTTTTTAAATGGGATGCTATAATTTGGTACTTATTTTCTGATAGCGGCTATCGACACCAATCCAATGATGTGTAACAGTAAGGTCTTTGAAGGTCAACGAAGGTCACAAAGGTGGCATGAACGTCCATTTACAGAAGGTGTTAAAAGAGATGACCATTGGTATCAACGCAGCGCTGCAATCTTCTTATAACGGGTTGAGTGGTGTTCCTTATCACTTCGGCATTTATCGAAGCATATGCTCTGACAATTCCAGCCCACTTCGCCGTTAACGTCCGGACGCACATCAATCGTGTGTTCCCTGGTCGATGGATCGGACGAGGGGTCCAGCTGTACGGCCTGCTTGTTCACCGGATCTCAATCTGTGAGATTTCTGGTTATGGGGCCATCTCAAAAGTATCGTGTATGCAGAACCCATTCCAGATGTGGAGACACTGGAGCAGCGTATTCATGCTGCCTTTGACACTGTTCGGAAGCAGCCTAGACCTTGTGAACGTGTCAGACAGAACTTGCTACGGGGCGCGTACACCCTTGCGTTGAGACACATGGAAACCATTTTCAACACGTATTGTAACAGTGAGTGCTTGGTACAGTGCGTATTAGACCGCAGTCTCTGTAACACTGTATGATTGCAAAAATGGTCTCTAACATGGATACCACGCATTTCCGGACATACGTTCATTAGACGTTATTGATCAGTATCCTTTATTGATCAATCCCTCGAGATTGTACATTGTGGAAAAAATCGCCCTGTACGTATTCTTAATTCTACTTCTGTGTACATCTTATTCCATAACTAATGGCTGCCCTTTGTCCTTTTAATTTATTATTTTTCCTTCTATTTGGAAAGGAAATCTCCGAAGCTAGTCAATTACCTGTCCATGTTTTTCTTATCGCTGTGACACTACGAGATTCAAAGCCCATTTCTCAATATTTTTACGAACATAGGAAATAATATGATTAATTTGTTTTCATATATCGTACGTTCGGTCTGATGCGCCTTGCCATGTGTCCCCCCCCCCCCCCCCCCCCCCCCCCCCCCGTCAGAGGTTCGAGTCCTCCCTCGGGCAAGGGTGTATGTGTTGTCCTTAGTGTAAGTTAGTTTAAGTTAGATTAAATAGTGTGTAAGACTAGGGACCGATGACCTCAGCAGTTTGGTCCCATAGAACTTACCACAAATTTCCAATTTTTCCATACATAATGAATAAACTAAGATTTAAACTTTAATGATCACTAATCATGACGGCATATAAATATGTTAATAATTTGTGTTTAGGACTTCCGCTAATTCCAGAAATGTCCTTATATTTGCCGTATCTCAACAGTCGGTAGTCTTGGCAGTTTTAATAGATATACAATACTTTTCACTTGACACAGTTGCCGGGCTACGCTCACCTCTTTATAGCGCCAGAAAGATCGACTATGCCGCTCATTTTGTCACATAGTCAGCTGTACAGAGCTCTCCAGACTTCAGATTCACCTAAATACCTAGTAATTACATTTACGAACAACTTAAATTGGAAATAACACATAGAAGATGTTGTGGAAGGCAAACCAAATACTGCGTTTTATTGGCAAAACAAATCTTCTAGACTGCCTAGACCACGCTTGTCCGTTCTCTTTTGGACCACTGCTGCGCGGTCTGGGCTTAACGGAGTACATCGAGACAGTCCAAAGAAGAGAAGTGATGTGTTGGCAAATGTGCCAACACCTTGTAGATAGAGGCGGCCGAAATGCACGCTATCTAACGCAGACGGGCGTGAATTCTGGAACAGGATAAGTATTGATTGAATGCTAATAAGAAAAGTATGCAGCTCCTCGAATACTTAACTTTATTCGATCCTTGTGGTACATCGCTCTTGATAATACAAATAAGACTATCTTCAGATACGGTTAATGGCGCCTTGATAGGTCGTAGCCATGGACTTAGCTGAAGGCTATTCTAACGGTCTCTCGGCAAATGAGAGAAAGGCTTCGTCAGTGTAGTCGCTAGCAAAGTCGTCGTACAACTGGGGCGAGTGCTATTCCGTATCTCGAGACCTGCCTTGTGGTGGCGCTGGGTCTGCGATCACACAGTGGCGACACGCGGGTCCGACATGTACTAAATGGACCGCGGCCGATTTAAGCTACCACCTAGCAAGTGTGGTGTCTGGCGGTGACACCACAAGAAGCATGTTATTATTATCCGAAATAGAGGAGAGAGTGTCACGGACATGATACAGGGTTTGGGGTCGACAACATTTAAACAGAGACGTTTTTCGTAGCGACGGAATCTTCTCACGAAATTTCAATCAGCAACTTTCTCGTCCGGAGGAGAAAACATTTTGGTGACGGCGACCTACTTAAGGCGAAACGATCATCATAATAAAATAAGGGAAATCAGAGCTCGCACGGAGAGATATAGGTGTTCGTTAATTCCGCGCTGATCGAGATTGGAGTAATAGAGAATTATTGTGAAGGTGGTTCGATGAAATCTCTGCCAGGCACTTATGTGTGATTTGCAGAGTATCCATGTAAATGTAGATGTAGCTGGGTTGCTAAGGCATCTACTAGCGAACATACAATATAAGTAAGGTTTGGAAAGATCTTTCCCTCTCTGTGTAGCTTGCTCACATTCAATTCGCTGCGTCGTTACATGTAGTACTTATATCACTAACCTTCGAATTTGCTCATATGGCAAAGAACACAGAATGTCTCATAGTGTACGTGAAAGAGCCCAATGTTGGAAAACAAGAACTACAAAGTTTCACCGAGCCCTGCACGAGTGTGTTATGAACTAATAAATAAGCAAGCAAACATTGTAAACGGTGTAATGAAATACCTGTAACACCACACAAAGAAGGCGAATACCACTGAGCAAGTCAAATCAGGCAAATGACTCTGTAATAAAGTGTGTACACGACAGTGTTGAATCTCTACAGCTCACGTAGCACATAAAATATATACGAACCGTTTCGTGAGCAGATAATAGGACACCATAAGAATGAAAATCATGAAGTGGTGACACTACCGTCAGTACTGGCTTATTCACATTCCGTAAGTGCACAGAACGTTCGTGTCAAGAATACACAATGACAGTCTTCTGCGCGACAGACCATGGTTCCTTCCGCTTAGGCACAGCCAAGTAACCACAGCGTGTTTCTCTGTCGTGTCTTCCTTCACAGTCAGCGACAACCTCCTGCTTATTCGCGGTATTGATTCCAACCCGCCGTCGCTGACCCGACCTTTACGCGCTGCCCTCGCACAGAGTAACGTCTCCTCACTGTCAGACAGGTCACAGCAGCGTCGATAGGGAGGACGGCCAACCGAGAATACCAGTTCGGATGTTGCCAAGCTAGGCTATAGTGCCCAACACGCCACATACTCCCCCTTCCCCTCCCGCCCCTATTAGACAACCTGCCAAAGTAACTGCAGAATCAGCCGCAAGGACCCAGTTAGATCCGTCTGGACCTCCTTCCCCGTCTGGACCTCCTTCAAACAGATGGTAAGTGATGTTAAAAATTCTTGAATTTCAAAGAGTCCACGAAATCTGTGCAACAATTTTTTTGGTTATTTTTCTCGGAGCCTGCTCACTCTTTGGAAATTCCAGACGAATTCCGTGTTCCCAGATTGGTAGCTGTTCAGCCGATGAGCCCTCCTTTGAGCCTTACGGATATTCCTCTTCGCTTTCTTCTGCTGTGCAGCTACCTGCTGAATACTCTTCCTTTCCGGCAACAAGTCTTCAATGAACCGTAAATTGTACAGTGGAGTTGCGATTTGGTAACCTAGAAGCAAGATCGTGGAAGAGGGCTGGTATAATTGCACAGTGGAGTTTCCGTTTGGTAACCCAGGAGCAAACTCGTGGGTGTCGGCTGGTGGCTCTTGTGGTGTGCCGTTTTAAATGCAATGGTTAACCAAGTAAGAGAGCGATACCATCGCCGTTTCGTCTTTCCTATGTTATGCTATAAGGGTAGACCGAATGTTCCTGTTAATTCTTTCTGCGTATGAAGGGTTGGGATAATATGGCGTGGTGGTGATGTGTCGTATATCCATTCCAAGACAGAACTGTTTGATTTGATGTGCCGTTTATGCAGTTCATTGTTGGTAATTATGGACTGCTGGGATGCCAAGGTGCCAAATATTCTTTGCAATTTCTGAATGACAACTTGCGTGGCTGCCCTTCTAGTTGGTAACAACCAGACAAACCTGGTGAACACATCCACACACAAAAATTAACTTGTTGCTGGTCTTAGATCTACACAGAGGCCCAACAAAATCAATGTATATCCATTGGAAGAGTGTGTCCGCCATTTTGGAGGCATAATATCCAACCCTACTATTCTGGTTGGATTTGCTAATCGCACACACTCTACAATTGCGTATTTTCTTTCGAATCTCACTGTCCATACGCGGCCATATAAATTGTTGTCTGATCTTTTCTCTCTTCTTATACACCCCAAGATGTCCACCCACCAGTGAGTCACGAAAATATTTGAACAGAAATGGAACCAGTTCCCTAGGCGCAACTAACCCTTACACATCACTTTTGGCAAACCATTCCTTAATTCTACATATAAGGCTTAACATTTTCTTCTCCTAGGACCTTTTTTTTAATTCTCTTAGGACATTCATCGGAGTCCTGAAATTCTCTTTTGTCGGGGGATCTTGGTGAGGATAGAGGCTACTATAGCATTCGCACCATAACCCTTCTCCTGCTGATCGTCTTCTTGCCCCTTTTCTTCTTCTCCAAACACGAGGCTCATACCATCAGCAATCAAATTCTCAGAGCATCGTATATTATACACTTCAGACTTGAACGTTATGTCTGGCTATGCGACGAGTCTTTCTGGACCTCGCCAAGGAGTGAATTGTCATTGCTCAAGATAGTATATAAATTTTCCATACCGAACAATACAACTAAAGCTTCTAACTCACACATGGGATACCGTTTCTCTGAATCATTCTAACTTCTTGAAACAGAAGCAGTCACCTTTTTACCACCTTCGTGTTCTTGTAGCAGGACTGCTCCCGCTCCCAGAGCTGATGAATCTGTCTGCAAGATAAATTCCTTATCGAAGTCAGGCAAGGCTAATACTGGGACCGACTCCACGGCTTCCATCAGTACTACAAATGAAGCTTCCTGTATCAGACCCCACACAAACTTGCATCCCTTGTTCCTGAGTTCGTTGAGGAGTGCTGCCTTCTCCTCAAATCAGCAAATAAATTTTCTGTAAAAATTGGTTGTCCCAACAAATCAGGTCACATATTTCACACATTTTGTGGCTGGGGATACTGCCTGATTGCTTCAACTCTTTCTCGATTGATGGAAATCCCTTCGCCAGAGACCGCATTGCCTAAAAACTTTATGGTGGAACAAGATAATGATAGACATATTGAACTTGATATCGAAAAACATTGCATCCATCAACTGTAAGAGCACGGTAGCGCCCGTAACCAACCCAAATGGTCCACAGTTATATTCAAACAGGTTCCAATCTTCACGAACGCTGTTACATTCTTACACCCTTCTTCTAACACAATTTGATTGTATACCTGATTCAGATCTAACGTGGTAAATATCTTTGCTCTCTTAAACCATTCAGAACATGAATGCAAGACCGGCAGAGGAACAGATCGGAATATAACCTTCTTATTTAGGTCCCTGTAGTCTACAGCTGGACGATATCCGCCGTTACCCTTCGGTACTAAGAATACTGGTGCATTGTATGGTGCCTTAAATGGTCATATCACACCTTGTTGAAACATTTTCTAAACATGCTATCTTAATTACTTCATTCTAGGTGGAGATAATCAATATAACTCCTTTTTAACAGGAATCTGATCCGTTAACTCCACACAATATTCAGGCGCATCCGTCGTCCCCAAATCTTCCGTTAACACATCCGGATATTCCTCACACACAACTTTCATCTTCTCGTCCAGGAAACTGTCGAGGTGACGTAACTGCTGATCAATTCGAATGTGAGTTCGCCTCACTACCCACTTAAACACCCTGTTATCATATGCCAAGTTGGTCTCACCTTCTGCCCATGTCGGCAAAAATGAAACTGGGCATGAGGCTTAAACTTGAAATAAAACTGCTGGCCCACCCAATCCGGAATCAGTCATACCAATAAAGCCCGATACCAAAATACATTCAGTAGCTAAATCTTCCGCAGCCTTCATGGTGATCCTACAGGAATATTTGGCAATCGAAATCTTATCTTGTAAAATCCCATTTACACTCAGACTGGACCTATCTGCTGTGAGATATTCACTGCTATCAGTTATCAACTTCCGTCAGCTACATATAGTCTTTTACTCGACAAACCACGTATAATCGTTGGCAGTTCCCGATTTACTAGAATCAATTAAGGTGCAGTCTGGTTCGTTATTGATAGCTGCGTAAACAAATGGCGAACATGGAGCCCAATCCTCTCATATTGCGTTCATTAATATCCCTGGATCTTGTTATCATAAATGTTGTTCTGTGTTTACCATGTTTGTTCAAAATGGCTCAAATGGCTCTAAGCACTATGGGACTTTACATCTGAGGTCATCAGTCCCCTAGAACTTAGAACTACTTAAACCTAACTAACCTAAGGACATCACACACAGCCGGCCGGGGTGGCCGAGCGGTTCTAGGCGCTACAGTCTGGAAACGCGTGACCGCAACAGTCGCAGGTTCGAATCCTCCCTCGGGCATGGATGTGTGTGATGTCCTCAGGTTAGTTAGGTTTAAGTAGTTCTAAGTTCTAGGGGACTGATGACCTCAGAAGTTAAGTCCCATAGTGCTCAGAGCCATTTGAACCATTTGAACATCACACACATCCATGCCTGAGGCAGGATTCGAACCTGCGACAGTAGCAGTCGCGCGGTTCCAGACTGCAGCGCCTAGAACCGCTCGTCCACCGCGGCCGGTTTACCATGTTTGTGTACTCCCTCTTTATATGTTCTCGTTTGCCATAGTGGCGACAAGTTACCTTCGCTGCCCCTTTTCCAATCTGCCCTTGTAAATTTCTGCTTCCTACATGAGTTTTCTGATCCATGATCCTCCCCATCTGCTTTTATCTAATTGCTGATTTTCACAGCCTGCTCCTTCATTACCTCTGTTCCTACTAGAATTCATTAATTCAGTGGTTTGTATATGTCTCACTAGTTCTTCTAAAAGAACAAACGTTGTAAGACCTGCAGAATAGAGCTCTGCCTGGTTTCCAAATTGAACCCCCCCACCCCACCACTAATATATGGTTCATCACTTATTTCTCTGTGAACTCCAATTCTAAGGCTACCATTCTTCCTTTAATCCATTCAACATATTCTACTAATATTTCAGCGGTACCTTGCTCGTGCCAATATAGATGACTAACCAATTCTTGCAAGGCCCTGCGTGGAATTAACCCACAAATTCCCTCTCTTAGTTGTTTCCAAGTATTATTCTGTTGCATCGATCACACTACTTCCTCCTGTAATGTACTCTTTACAGTACTGACTATGAATCGTTATGTGTCCACATTATTTACTTCCATAGCTAGCGTTACATTTTGAAATTCCAGTGTTAAGTTCAAAAACTTCACTATATTATCAACTGAATCCAGTGACAACTGAGAACACTCATTTAAACTGTCCTGAAACAGGCTCTGTAACTTTGAAGACACAGCGTCTAAGACCACTTGCCTACACCAGAATTCTAATCTACTTGGTTGTCGTCACTATTCGCTACACTGAAATTGTTGTTAAGGCGCTATAACCAGTTCTGAATGATATTACTGTACGTTACTACTTGTTGTGCCTGCTCCTTGTCCACACCCAACAAATCACTCGTCCTAACAACATAATGATGGAAACGAGCCTGCAATCTACACAAGCGATTAGGTCTAGGGCCTCCTCACTTTACACAACCTGTAACTTTTTTTCCAAAGCAGCAACTATAGCGATAGTGACAAAACTTACTCCTTTTATCTTTCATCTTTGTAATTCATACACCAGCTCATTCTTTCTCAGGGAAACCGGATCCTTTACATCGGTGGGCATTCTGCAAAATTAGACACAGTAAGACAAGCTAGCGTAATTACGTGACATACACTCAGTCGCAAAACTATTCGGACAGCACGTGACGGCGCATAATTTTGCAGTTTGCCGCATGAACAAATGCAGAAATTGCACTTTGTAATGTATTTGGGACTCTGGGTACGATGTCGCAAACGTGAAACACGCGTCAAATACGAAGAATTGTTGTTGGACGTGTGTCTGTTACGTAATATTTCCTGAAAACGGCATGGGAAGGTGCAAAAAAAGTATTCGGACAACGGCGGGAAACGTGAGAAAATAGTTCATTCCGAGACGCACAGAGAGTGAAGCAACTGCAGTGTGTCCGACATTTCCGCGAGACGATAGCGATGATTAGTAAACACGTATCGCGAGCCTGTGCAGGTCGATGATGGGATGCAGAGGGAAGTGTTCTACGTTCGAGCAACGGCAACTTGTCGTTTATCATCACGCGAAGGGGAAAACCTGCAGGGAAATTGCCGCAATAGTGAACATGAAGAAAAGTACAGTTCACGACATTATTAAACGGTTCGAGACCGATTGGAATTCCGTTGCGTTATAGGACGGCCACGGACATTTTCACAGAGAGATGAACGTGTGATTGTGCGAAAGGTACAACAGAATCCGAAAATATCTGCCACACGAATTGCAAGTGAGGTGGAGGGAGACCTTGGTGTAAAAGTTCATCCCGAAACCGTGCGGAGAGTACGACGACGATCGCAGTACCATGGTCGAGTGACACGGCGAAAGCCATTCATAAATGCTGTGAACCAGAAGAAACGTATGCAGTTTGCGAGGGAATACGCCGAATACGATCAGGCTTGGTGGAATCGGGTGATATTTTCCGACGAATGTAAATTTACATTATGGCAAAGCAACGGAAAGGCAAACGTGTGGCGAAAGACCAATGAAAAGCTGAATCCCAGGAACCTCAAACCAATAGTAAAGTTTGGATGTGGGAGCATCATGGTGTGGGGATGCATGTCCGGCAGTGGTGTGGGTGATTTAGTGTTCATTGATGATACGATGAACAAGGAAGCGTATTTGAATATACTGCGAGGACATTTGAAGCAGAGTGCATGACATCTAGGTATTGCGAACAACTTTCATTTTTATCAGGATAATGATCCCAAGCATACCGTGCATATTGTACAAATGTGGTTGTTCTTCAATTGCCCGAAATTATTGCATCCTCCTCTCCAATCACCAGACCTTAACCCAATCGAACATTTGTTGGATAAATTGAAACGGACCCTCCGCTCGGACAACATCTATACGAAGGAGACCTTGAAAGAGAAACTGCGCCAAGAATGGGCAAATATAGGACCAGATTTCACGAAAAAACTCGTGGAAAGTATGCTTAGTAGATTGGAGGAGGTATTGAAAATGAATGGTGGACCCACAAGGTATTGACATTTTCGTCGTACAACATATGAACATTTATTGGACAGTGTCCGAATACTTTTGTAGCAGCAGGGTGTACCGGGTGTTTCATTTTTGTTGTTAATTTTTCTGTTACTTATGTTTTGGAAACGAAATAATACAATAATTCTTTTGCAATTAATGTTGTTACGCATATATATATTGCTAATAAATATGTTTGGGTTTCATAGTCAGTGTTTCTCGAGTACTCATTGTGAAACTTCCCCCTGTCCGAATACTTTTGCGAATACTTAGCGTTTTTAATATTTACACAGTTTTTACAAGTTTTTACAACCTAAGTCTGCACAACAGTTTCTCTTAAAATTCATGCACAATCCAAACATTTTGCAAATTAATAAAGCAGAACCATGACAATTATTCAGTACAGGAATTCAGGAATAAGCAAACTTCCAATATTGTTCAAATAACCAAACCTAACAGTTACTTATTCAGGAAGTTACCAGATCGACAAAAATTAAAACTCACTTAAATTACCTTAGGGGTCATAAGAATTATTCACCAGGTTATGCACTTTACACTGTACAGACCAGTAACTTTACTCAGAGCCCAAAACGCAGACATTTAAAAAAAACGCATAATACAATCAGTTCACATACATGTTACAGACAATTATGCAATATTATACTCTCATCTGAAACACTATAAGGATAACAGTAACTTGGGCAGAGCTCTTTAGACTTCACTTAACTCATAAACATTCGAAATGGCTTGCTAGAGCATCGTGAACATACAATAGAAGTAAGATTTCGAATGGTTCCTTTCCTTTTTGAAAAGCTTGTTTGGAGTAAATTCGTTGCGCTATTACAGGCAGCACTTATATAATCAACCATCGAGTTGCTTCATATAACAAATAGAATAGCATATCTCATAGTGTACCTGAAACAGCCCAGTGTTAGTTGTTGTTGTTGTGGTCTTCAGTCCTGAGACTCGTTTGATGCAGCTCTCCATGCTAATCTATCCTGTACAAGCTCCTTCATCTCCCAGTACCTACTGCAACCTACATCCTTCTGAATCTGCTTAGTGTATTCATCTCTTGGTCTCCCTCTACGATTTTTACCCTCCACGCTGCCCTCCAATGCTAAATTTGTGATCCCTTGATGCCTCAGGACATGTCCTACCAACCGATCCCTTCTTCTAGTCAAGTTGTGCCACAAACTTCTCTTCTCCCCAATCCTATTCAATACCTCCTCATTAATTACGTGATCTACCCACCTAATCTTCAACATTCTTCTGCAGCACCACATTTCGAGAGCTTCTATTCTCTTCTTGTCCAAACTATTTATTGTCCATGTTTCACTTCCATGCATGGCTACACTCCATAGAAATACTTTCAGAAACGACTTCCTGACGCTTAAATCTATACTCGATGTTAACAAATTTCTCTTTTTCAGAAACGCTTTACTTGCCATTGCCAGTCTACATTTTATATCCTCTCTACTTCGACCATCATCAGTTATTTTGCTCCCCAAATAGCAAAACTCCTTTACTACTTTAAGTGTCTCATTTCCTAATCTGATTCCCTCAGCATCACCCGACTTAATTCGACTACATTCCATGATCCTCGTTTTGCTTTTGTTGATGTTCATCTTATACCCTCCTTTCGGGACACTGTCCATTCCGTTCAACTGCTCTTCCAAGTCCTTTGCTGTCTCTGACAGAATTACAATGTCATCGGCGAACCTCAAAGTTTTTATTTCTTCTCCCTGGATTTTAATACCCACTCCAAATTTTTCTTTTGTTTCCTTTACTGCTTGCTCAATATACAGATTGAATAACATCGGGGAGAGTTAGTAATAAGCACTACAAAGTTTCACTGAGCCTTGCACAAGAGTATTATGAACTAAGAAATAAGAAAGCGTACACTGTAAACGTTTAAATAAAACATCTATAACACTGCACAAGGAAGGTGTGTACCACTGAGCAGTTCAAATCAGGCAAATGCCTGTTTAAAAAAGTGCGTACACAAAAGTGTTGAATCTCTACAGCTCACGTAGCACATAAAATACATACAAACCCTTTCGTGAGCAGATAATAGTACGCCACAAGAATGAAAGTCATGAAAAGGCCCGGCCGGAGTGGCCGAGCTGTTCTAGGCGGTACAGTCCGGAACCGCGCGACCGCTACGGTCGCAGGTTCGAATCCTGCCTCGGGCATGGATGTGTGTGATGTTTTTAGGTTATTTAGGTTTAAGTAGTTCTGAGTTCTAGGGGACTGATAACCTCAGAAGTTAAGTCCCATAGTGCTCAGAGCCATTTGAACCATTTTGAATCATGAAATGGCGACACAACCATCAGTACATAGTACTTGAAGGAACTGAACGTTCGACACAAGAACGACACACAATTTCAATGCGTCTGGCTTGTTCACGTTCTGTAAGTGTACAGTACATTCGTGCCAAAAATACACAATCACAATCTTTTTTGTGACAGACCAGCTCCCTTCCGCATGGCACAACGAAGTAATCATAACGTCTATCTCTGTCGGGTGTTCCTACACAGTCAGCGTCAGCTTCCTGTTAATTCACAGTAATCATTCCAACTGACTCCATCTTTTCGCGCTGCACATGCTTAGATAAACCCTTATCTCTGTCAGGGAGATCAGAATAGCGTCGATAGGGAGTATGACCAACCAGAATATCCGTTCGGGTGTTGCCATTCTAGATCATAGTGCCATACATGGCAAAAAGAATAAAGCTCAACAATGGTTCACTTCATATCTAGAAATTAAAAAGGAGAAGGTTGTCCTCCAGTATTAACAGACAGGTAAGAGGTGTGAATCTGACTAATACCATGTCAAGTGGGATGTGCCATATAGTTCTGTTCTGTGTCTATTGGTTTTCTTGACATACAGGGTAAATCAACTAAAACTTGAACCGCAAATATTGCGGAAATGGAATTGGTAGTCAGGGGCTCGTATTGTTAACCAAAAAACAGATTGTAATAATGTGGAAATTTGTGGCATGGTCTTATGAGAAAGAAAGATCCTTTATCATTTAGCTACACTCCTGGAAATGGAAAAAAGAACACATTGACACCGGTGTGTCAGACCCACCATACTTGCTCCGGACACTGCCAGAGGGCTGTACAAGCAATGATCACACGCACGGCACAGCGGACACACCAGGAACCGCGGTGTTGGCCGTCGAATGGCGCTAGCTGCGCAGCATTTGTGCACCGCCGCCGTCAGTGTCAGCCAGTTTGCCGTGGCATACGGAGCTCCATCGCAGTCTTTAACACTGGTAGCATGCCGCGACAGCGTGGACGTGAACCGTATGTGCAGTTGACGGACTTTGAGCGAGGGCGTATAGTGGGCATGCGGGAGGCCGGGTGGACGTACCGCCGAATTGCTCAACACGTGGGGCGTGAGGTCTCCACAGTACATCGATGTTGTCGCCAGTGGTCGGCGGAAGGTGCACGTGCCCGTCGACCTGGGACCGGACCGCAGCGACGCACGGATGCACGCCAAGACCGTAGGATCCTACGCAGTGCCGTAGGGGACCGCACCGCCACTTCCCAGCAAATTAGGGACACTGTTGCCCCTGGGGTATCGGCGAGGACCATTCGCAACCGTCTCCATGAAGCTGGGCTACGATCCCGCACACCGTTAGGCCGTCTTCCGCTCACGCCCCAACATCGTGCAGCCCGCCTCCAGTGGTGTCGCGACAGGCGTGAATGGAGGGACGAATGGAGACGTGTCGTCTTCAGCGATGAGAGTCGCTTCTGCCTTGGTGCCAATGATGGTCGTATGCGTGTTTGGCGCCGTGCAGGTGAGCGCCACAATCAGGACTGCATACGACCGAGGCACACAGGGCCAACACCCGGCATCATGGTGTGGGGAGCGATCTCCTACACTGGCCGTACACCACTGGTGATCGTCGAGGGGACACTGAATTGTGCACGGTACATCCAAACCGTCATCGAACCCATCGTTCTACCATTCCTAGACCGGCAAGGGAACTTGCTGTTCCAACAGGACAATGCACGTCCGCATGTATCCCGTGCCACCCAACGTGCTCTAGAAGGTGTAAGTCAACTACCCTGGCCAGCGAGATCTCCGGATCTGTCCCCCATTGAGCATGTTTGGGACTGGATGAAGCGTCGTCTCACGCGGTCTGCACGTCCAGCACGAACGCTGGTCCAACTGAGGCGCCATTTGGAAATGGCATGGCAAGCCGTTCCACAAGACTACATCCAGCATCTCTACGATCGTCTCCATGGGAGAATAGCAGCCTGCATTGCTGCGAAAGGTGGATATACACTGTACTAGTGCCGACATTGTGCATGCTCTGTTGCCTGTGTCTATGTGCCTGTGGTTCTGTCAGTGTGATCATGTGATGTATCTGACCCCAGGAATGTGTCAATAAAGTTTCCCCTTCCTGGGACAATGAATTCACGGTGTTCTTATTTCAATTTCCAGGAGTGTACAATGTAGCAGGTCAGCAACTGGACGCAGTTAATTCCATAAATTATCGGGGAGTAGGCATTAGGAGTTATTTAAAATGGAATGGTCATATAAAGTTGATCGTCGGTAAAGCAGATGCCAGACTGAGATTCATTGGAAGAATCCTAAGAAAATGCAATCCGAAAACAAAGGAAGTAGGTTACAGTTCGATTGTTCGCCCACTGTTTGAATACTGCTCAACAGTGTGGGATCCGTACCAGATAGGGTTGATAGAAGAGATAGAGAAGATCCAACGGAGAGCAGCGCGCTTCGTTACAGGATCATTTAGTAATCGCGAAAGCGTTACGGAGATGATACATAAACTCCAGTGGAAGACTCTGCAGGAGAGACGCTCAGTAGCTCGGTACGGGCTTTTGTTGAAGTTTAGAGAACACACCTTCTCTGAGGAGTCAAGCAGTATATTGCTCCCTCCTACGTATATCTCGCGAAGAGACCATGAGGATGAAAGCAGAGAGATTAGAGCCCACACAGAGGCATACCGACAATCTTTCTTTCCACGAACAATACGAGACTGGAATAGAAGGGAGAACCGATAGAGGTGCTCAAGGTACCCTCCGCCACACACCGTCAGGTGGCTTGCGGAGTGTGGATGTAGATATAGATGTAGATGTATGAGACCAAACTGCTGAGGTCATCGGTCCCTAAGCCTACACACTACTTAATCTAATTTAAACTAACTTACGCTATGGACAACATACACACCCATGGCCGATGGGAGACTCGAACCTCCGACGGGGCAGCCGCAAGGACCGTTACAAGGGCCCTTAGACCGCGCGGCTTTGCAATAATACTTAGAAAGTGTATTTTTTGTGCAAACATACACATTTTTAAAATGGAGCAACGCCTATTGACATTAGCAGACCAAAAACAGGGTAAATTAAATTGTTAGTAGTGGTTGTTGCAGGATTCTAGCGCGAGTCTACGTACAGTGCCTGTGGTAGCACACACTAAGGAACAACACAACTGCATAGCACTAGTAATGTGGATTCTAACCTGTAACGAGACAACTGATCATCAGAGGCTGTGTTCAAAATGACCCATGGTATAGATCGACTGCTGCACACATGCTAGCAGTTCAGCGGAGATGTCCGAGCAGGCTGCAGTAATACATTCCTTGCATATCATTGGAAGTAGGTCGTAGGCCACTGTAGATGGCGTGTTTCAGCTTACCCCACAGAAAAAAGCCTACAGGTGTCAAATCCGATGACTGGGCCAGCCAAAGTACATGTCCTCTGGTGAAATCCAAAGATTTGAGAACGATTCGTGAAGACATGTTGTAGTGCTTCGTGCACTATGGGCTGGACAGCCATCATGTTGGTACCACAGGGTTCTCCTAGTCGGCAGAGGAACGTTTCCTAACATTTGTTGAAGATGTTCTGTCAGGAGGCTGCGATATTTGTGCACGTTCAGTGTTCCGTCTCTGAAACACAGGCCAATGGGCTGATGGTTCACTATCCCACATCACACGTTTACACTCCATGGACGCTGACGTCCTACCTCATGAAGCCAATGGGGACTGTCAACAGACCAGCGGTACGTGTTTTGGCATTTTACGTGGCCATGATTGGTAAATCGAAATGAGCGTTTGGCGTCATTGGTCGGGAGGCCTCTCACGGGGCAGGTCCGGCCGCCTTTGTGCAAGTCTTATCACATTCGACGCCACGTTGAAGACAACACAACACCCAGTCCCCGAGAGGAGAAAATCGCCGACGCAGCCGGGAATCGAAACCGGGCCCCTTAGGACGGCAGTCCGTCACGCTGACCATTCAGCTATCGGGGTGGACGATTGGTAAATGTGGCTTCATCGCTAAACAAGAACTGGAGTATCCTGCTTTAAGGCCCATGTACTGAAGTTAACACGGTTCTCATAATCGTTTCCATGCAGCTCTTGACGGAGACAGATGTGATAGGGATGGAACCTTTGTCGATGAAGACTGTGTAGCACCTTATTCATGCCACTCCCTCGTGCGATTGCGCGGGAACTAACATGCGGATTAACTGCAACAATAGCAAGAACATTCATTTCCGCCTCTTCTGCCATCACTTGTTTCCTTGTGTTACGTTGTCTAGGTGTTACACTACCACTTTCACGTAACAGATTGAAGAGGTTGATAAATAACTGCCGAGATGGTTGACGTCTATCGGGATATCTTGCCGTATACATCGCACAAGAAAAAACTGCATTCTTCGTGCAATCTCCATGCACCGCGAGCATGTCGGCTTTTTCTACATTGGTAAATCCCATCGTCCACTCACGACCTACTGCTTAGACTGTCACACACTAACTGACTAGTAAGTTCAGTGCACTCAAGGAACACACACGCTCACTGTAACCAAACATAACAACACCGTACCTAGGAACTATGCAGGTTGAATGGCACAAACAAGTGTCTGTGTGTAAACTTTTCACAATACGGTATGTCATAAACGACTCGCACTAGACTCCTGCAACAAAAACCACTGACATTATAATTTGTCACACTCTTAGGTTGTTAATGTCAACAGGTATTGTTCGATTTAAAAAAGTGTATATTTACGCAAAAAATACGCTTTTTATGTATTAGTACTACCTATTGACTGGCCAACAATACGAACCCCTAACTACCAATCCATTCCGTGAAAACCGCACATCAATAGCGCTTTCCATTACCGCAATATTTTCGGTGGAAGTTTTAGGTGATTCAACCTGTATATCAATGATCTACCACTAAACGTGACAGATGACAGAAAAATTATTCTCTTTGCAGATGACGCAAATGTTATCGTGACAGACATGAAACGTAATATAAATGATGTAGTTAATAGGGCTGGCAGTAACATCTTATATTAGATCTAATGGCAACGAATAGATCTGACCTCGTTGAGGATGACCACATCGAAACTGGTAGCAGGGATCTTGTGACAGTTATAGCAACAATGAGTACCAAAATAGGAATAGCAACTAAAATAAGTATAAAGTTCTATACAGGGAAGCAGTAGTGTCATATGTCAATGAGGAACTTGAAACTTTTATCTCAGGACAGGGGCATGTAGATCGGTTATAGATCGAGTTTAAAATAATAGTTGACCATGCACTGGATAGTTACGCGGCAGGTGGAACAGTTCATGATATTAGAGGACCTCCATAGTAGACAGTCGCTGTAAAGTAACTTCTAAAGAAACAGAGACTACTGCATAATAGGTGTAAAACAAAGCATAGGGCTATAGATGGAGATATGCTGAATGAAACGCGTTTGCATGTCAAGAGAGCAATGCGTGAAGCCTTCAATGACTACCGTAGCAGAATATTGCCGAAAAGTCTTTCACAAGACCCAAAGAAATTCTGGTCGTATGTAAGAGCTGTTAGTGGCACTAAAGTTAGTGTCCAATCACTCATGGACAAGGAACTGAAATTGAGCGTAGCAGAGTAAAAGCAGAAATGCTTAAACTGTTTTCAAATGTTCCTTTTCAAAGGAAAACCCAGGAGCACTGAACAAAGCCCCAGGCCAAATGGAATTCCTATGAGATTCTTTACCCAATTTGCGGCTGAGTTAGCAGCCGCTCTGTTAACTATAATCTGTTGTAGATCCCTCGAATGAAAACCCGTGCCTAATAGTTGGAAAAAGCACAGGTGACACCACTGTACAAGAAGTGTGGTAGAAGTGATCCTCAAACTGCCATCCACTATTCTTGATATTAATTTGTTGTAGAATCTTAGAATATACCCTGAGCTCAAACCTAATGAGATGTCTTGAACGGAACGACCTCCTGTATGCCAACCAGCGCGGATTTCGAAGACATCGATCATATGGAACCCAACTCACATTTTTCCCACATCAATTACTGAAAGCCATGGATAAAGGCAGGTAGATACAGTACATCTAGGTTTCCGAAAAGCGTTTGACTTAGTATCACACCTTTGCTTATTATGAAAAGTACGATCGGATGGAGAGCCATCAAAAGATTTAGAAGTAACTTCGGGTATACCCCAGGATAGTGTGTTGGGTTCCTTGCTGTTCATGTTGTATATTAATGATCTTGCGGACAATATTAACAGCATCCTCAGACTTTTCGCAGATGAGGTGGTTATCTATATTGACGTTATAACTCTAGATTTAAGAGAATTACACATAGCTTCCTATGACTATATGAGTGAGTCATTGTTGGAATCGGTAAACCCATATAAATCTCTGGGTGTAGCCCTTTGTAGGGGCATGAAATGGAACGATCACATTGGCTCAGTTGTGAGTAAAGCAGGTAGCGGGCTTTGGTGAAGAGGTAGAATACTATTGCAATGTATTCAGTCTACAAAGGAGATTGCATGCAAATGTCTCTCGCGCCCCATCTTAGAATATGTGTGGCACTAACAGGGGATATTGAACGCGTACAGAGGAGGGAGAGCGAAAGGTTGCAGGTTTGTTTGACCCTCGGGAAAGTGTCACAGAAATTTTGAAAGAACTGAACTGGCAGACTGAAGAACAGTGGTCGTCAAACTGCAGCCCGAATCAAGTATTCGTGCGGCCCTCGCTTCTCAGCACCTAGCAACTAACAGCCGAATTCAAAAACGTTATCTAAAGTTACGAGATTATTAAAAGTGTAGTTTCCTGGTCAGTAATAAAGCGAAAATACAAGGAATGCTTAATTTGAATTGATGTCGGTGCATTTAGCCGTGAGCTAATTTGGCTGATTAGCTCTGCGGCAGGGGAGTAAGTAGCATGGCCACTGCGGGGTTAGAGGGCGTGAGAGGGGAGGATGATTTATTGATTGTCTTCCAGTACTGACAACTCACGAGCATGCGTGACTCCTGCCGATCAGCACTATGTTATGAATTTTGACACGGAAGTGTTCGTGAATGCGCAATACAGAGACGATCATCTCCAAATGCGGTCCTTATATGCAGCAAGGAACATTAAATTAATTAAGCCTTTTGTAATACATCACAGTGAGTAAAAGAAAACAGGCATTTAAATCATTTATCAAACTCTTGTCATGATGCCTCATATTCAATCGTGCATCTAAATACAAGTACAAATAGTGTTATTAATCAAAGTCAGTCACTTAGGTAGTAAAACCAACAACACTTCACCACGCAACTATAGCGTCAGAACAGTTAGATCACTTAGCAAATTTGTAAATTTGTGGTAAGTTCTTATGGGACCAAACTGATGATGTCATCGGTCCCTAAGCTTACACACTACTTAATCTAACTTAAACTAACTTACGCTAAGGACAACACACACACCCATGCCCGAAGGAGTACTCGAACCTCCGACGGGGGAGCCTCGCGATCCGTGACAGGTCGCCACAGACCGCGCGGCTACCCCGCGTGGCAGATCTCTTAGGTCGGTAGAATCCAAAACAGATCCATCAAAACTGTTTCGATTGGTTTCGACTTTTAACGATCAGTACTTTGGGGCCGGTGGACAACTTTATCGTGCCCTTACTATAGTTAGTCTTCTGGGGGATCAGAACACACGAATGACGTAGGTTACCAATTAATAATAACATCGATTCATATGTGTCCCTATACGCCGCTTCAGAGTGACAGTATTGGCTCTGGAATAAAACAGCTTGACGACTACTGCTGTAGAAGACAGAGCTTCTAGAACTTGCTTTAAGTGATGCTTCTAGGAATATACACTACTGGCCATTAAAATTGCTACACCACGAAGATGACGTGTTACAGATTCGAAATTTAACCGACAGGAAGAAGATGCTGTCATATGCAAATCATTAGCTTTTCAGAGCATTCACAGAAGGTTGGCGGCTGTGGCGACACCTAGAACGTGCTGACATGAGAAAAGTTTCCAACCGATTTCTCATACACAAACAGCAGTTGACCGGCGTTGCCTGGTGAAACGTTGTTGTGATGCCTCGTGTAAGCAGGAGAAATGCGTACCATCACGTTTCCGACTTTGGTAAAGATCGGATTGTACCCTATCGCGATTGTGGTTTATCGTATCGCGGCATTGCTGCTCGCATTGGTCAAGACACAATAATTGTTAGCAGAATATGGAATCGGTGGGTTCAGGAGGGTAATACGGAACGCCGTGCTGGATCCCAACGGCCTCGTATCACTAGCAGTCACGATGACAGGCATCTTTTCCGCATGGCTGTAACGGATCGTGCAGCCACGTCTCGTTCCCTGAGTCAACAGATAGAGACGTTTGCAAGATAACAACCATCTGCACGAGCAGTTCGACGACGTTTGCAGCAGCATGGACTATCAGCTCGGAGACTATGGCTGCGGTTACCCTTGACGCTGCATCACAGACAGGAACGCCTGCGATGGTGTACTCAACGACGAACCTGGGAGCACGAAAGGCAAAAGCTCATTTTTTCGGATGAATCCAGGTTCTGTTTACAGCATCATGATGGTCGCATCCGTGTTTGGTGACATCGCGGTGAACGCACATTGGAAGCGTGTATTCGTCATCGCCATACTGGCGTATCACCCGGCGTTATGGTATGGGGTGCCATTGGTTACACGTCTCGGTCACCTCTTTTTCGCATTGACGGCACTTTGAACAGTGGACGTTACATTTCAGATGTGTTACGACCCGTGGCTCTATCCTTCATTCGATTCCTGCGAAACCCTACATTTCAGCAGGATAATGCACGACCGCATGTTGCAGATCATGTACGGGCCTTTCTGGATACAGAAAATGTTCGACTGCTGCCCTGGCCAGCACATTCTCCAGATCTCTCTCCAATTGAAAACGTCTGGTCAATGGTGGCCGAGCAACTGGCTTTATCATCTGCATTTCTTCTTGGTGTAGCAATTTTAATGGCCAGTAGTGTACTACAACCCCCTACATATCGTTCCTATATGGACCATGAGGACACGATTAATTACAGCATGCACAGGCGGAGTTAAACAGTTATTCTTCCCGCGCTGCATACACAAATGGAACGGGGAAAAAGCTATAATAACTGATACAGTGGTTGGGACTTACCGTCTTTCATACTCTTCACAGTGGTTCGCAGAGTAATGATGTAGTGGCTTCCAGAGAACAGATAAGTGTAACAAAACACTACGCATACAGTTTCTGCCATGGGACTCTTGTAAAACCGAAACTTTGCTGTCCGAAGGTGGTTAAACAATCGAAGAAGTCTACGCTCGTGCGAGTGTAGTGATGTAGTGTGTATTCGCTTATATTTTGAGCCGCGAATAACGTAGTTTGTGCTATATTAACGATTGTAACTAGTATCTATCCTTTATAAAATGTTGACAGTAGTATTCTTTTTCAAAGGATCACTAACCGCCAGTTTCAGTGCGTATCAACGTGAATAAACGGACGTTTTTTTAGGATCATCAGAAATTACGGGTGTTTTTTTTTGGACACTTGAAGATGTATATTTTCGAAAACATTCGTAAGTTATAAGTGCTGTGCGAGCCTATTTCGTGGTAAATCAGCGTTTGTGATTTACAAAGGCTTCAAATGTCTCTAAGCACTATGGGACTTAACATCTGAGGTGATTAGACCCCTAGACTTAGAACTACTGAAACCTAACTAACCTCAGGACATCACATACGTCAATGCCCGAGGCAAGATTCGAACCTGCGACCGTAGGAGCAGCGCGGTTCCGGACTGAAGCGCCTAGAACCGCTCGCACACAGCGGCCGGCTGTGATTTACAATTACTCTAAATAACTAACATATCATGCCACATTTGTTTTCCCTTTTAGCAGGAGTGTGTATTGTCTGCATTCATCGTAAATTAACGCTATTGCCGAATTCGTTAGTGACCATAACGTTTCAGAGAAACAATATTTTTATACTCAGTTTTTTTCTATTGTCGTAAGAGATATCTCGTTTTGCCTGTAAATCGCTTCAGTTCTAAAAGGCTAATCGTAGTACGAGTAGCATTTAAGACCCATTAATTGAAAGAGAAACGATACGCTTAGTTTAAAGTTATCTGTTAACTGTGCTCTAAAATATTTCGCCAGGCACAATGGAGCCGCACTTTGTACGCTATTATTGGGCACGCAAAGAGTTATCTGCTGTTCGTAAGCAGCTGGAAATCGCCCTGATTGCTGTTAATATTGGAAGCTGCTGTGAATAAGTGTGTGTGGGGGGGGGGGGGGGATAATTAAGAATCGTGTACCAGAGGTACCGCCGGCCGGAGTGGTCGAGCGGTTCTAGGCGCTACAGTTTGGAGCCGCGCGACCGCTACGGTCGCAGGTTCGAATCCTGCCTCGGGCATGGATGTGTGTGATGTCCTTAGGTTAGTTAGGTTTAGGTATTTCTAAGTTCTAGGGGACTGATGACCTCAGAAGTTAAGTCCCATAGTGCTCAGAGCCATTTTGAACCAGAGGTACCAATGGCTCCTCTCCTATGGATCCTGCCTCTTATGCACGAAAGGTCCCTAACGACTGGAAAAAAGTGCAGGTCATTTCCGCTTTCAAAAAGGGTCGATGCACGTAATTATAGGCCCGTAACGTTGACGTCACTCTGTTGTAGAATTATGGGTCATGTCTAATGTTCATGTACTATGATATTTATCGAGAACGAACATCTCATCTATAAAAAATTGACATGTATTCCGCAAACAGAGATCTGGCAAAACTCAGCTCGTTCTGTTCCTCCATGAAATCCATAGCACTGTAGACAACGGCGCTTAGGTTGATGTCCTGTTTCTTGACTTCAGGAAGGCATTTGACACCGTCCCGCACTGCCGTTTAGTGAAAAAAAAAAAAAGAGCTTATCGAGTATCGGACCAGATTTGCGACTGGATTCAGTACTTCCTTGCAAATAAAAATCAACATGTCTATTTGAAAGGGACAAACTCGACAGATATAAAGGCAACTTAAGGAATTCCCCAAGGTAATGTGACAGGACCATTGGTCGGCGCGGGATTAGCCGAGCGGTCTAGGGTGAAGCCGTCATGGACTGTGCGGCTGGTCCCAGCGGAGGTTCGAGACCTCCCTCGGGCATGGGTGTGTGTGTTCGTCCTTAGGACAATTTAGGTTAAGTAGTGTGTAATCTTAGGGACTGATGACCTTAGCAGTTAAGTCCCATAAGATTTCACACACATTTGAAACACCATTGGTCGTACGGGAAAATTCCCACTCCATCGATACCTCGGAGATGCTGTGTCCCATCGCTCGTGCGCAGACTGTAACACCACGTTCAAACTCACTTAAATCTTGATAACCTGCCATTGTAGCAGCAGTAACCGATCTAACAACTGTGCCAGACGCTTGTTTTCTTATACAGGCGCTGCCGACCGCAGTGCCGTATTCTGCCTGTTTTCGTATCTCTGTATTTGAATACGCATGCCTTTTCCCCCTAAGGGACCAAACTGCTTAGGTCACCGATTCCTAGTCTTTACACACTACTTGCATTAACTTATACTAAGAACAACACACACACTCATGCCCGAGGGAGGACTCGAACCTCCGGTGGGAGGAGCCGCGCAGACCGTGCATGACGCCCCAAACCGTGCGGCCATTACGCGCGGCCGCATGCCTATACTAGTTTCTTTGCCGCTTCAGTGTAGTTTCGATGAAGCTCAAAATTTGCGGTATTGTCCCCAGCACAAATCGTGGCTCCTTGGTTCTGAGTCGACTGGAAGCTTCAAAGCAGAGACTTGGAAGGTTCTGCGTCAAGCTAGGCTGTAACTTCCTAGACTTGAGCCAGCAGGCTGAGAACTGTGAGGTCCCACTAAATGAATCAGTTGTGCACTACATATCATGTGCACACAAGTTTTTTTTAGATGAGGTGACTCTCCATCCAGTTTAGATAATGATCGCTGTAGGAGACCTGGCAGTGTTCGTGCAACGTCCAACGAAATGTCCTCCACAGGCGAGAGTACTGAAATACTAGGGGTTTCGTCTCCCCTTTTACACACACTGACTCACACACACACACACACACACACACACACACACACACACACACACACAGACACGCACGCACTACCGAAGCATCCGCAATGAAGTTCCAGAGTTTGAGACCTCAAAATTACGGTGAAGTTGACATAATACTTGGTACAGAAAATTAGTCAAATCTGAAGTTGACTGCAGTGAGGATTTTGGAGAAAATGTAAATGTATATCAAAAAAATAGGCTGATGGGTAATGGAGATCGTGATTTGTCACAGTATACAAGAAATTCAAATCCATTGATATGGATACTGAAGCTGCATGCGAGATTGTCTGGACAAGACTCAGTATCATATGTGAGCGTAAGATTGTAATTGGATGCTTCTATTGACCACTAGACTCACCTCCTGATATAATTGAAAATTTCAGAGAAAATATCACTTCACTTGTACGTAAGTTCCTCAGACATTCAGTAATCACCGGTGGAGACTTCAATCATCCAACAATCAATTGGGAAAATTGCAGTTTTGCGCCGCGCCGAGTGGCTGCGCGATTTGAGGGGTCATGTCACGGACTGCGTGGCCCCTCCCGCCGGAGGTTCGAGTCCTCCACCGGGGCATGGTTGTATGTGTTGTTCTTAGCGTAAGTTATTTTAAGTTGTGTGTAAGTCTAGGGACCGATGACCTAAGCAGTTTGGTCCCTTAGGAATTCACACTCATTTGAACAATTTGAACATTTTTGCACTTTTGTTAGTGGTGGACATGACAAGACATCGTGTGAAACACTAATAAATGCCTTCTCTGTAAACTACCTGGAACAGATGGTTTGGAACGCCACTCGTGATGGAAATATATTAGATCTAATCGCAACAAACAGACTTGTATTTTTTGAAGATGTGCACATGGAAAGTAATATCAGTGACCATGAGAAGTTGAAGCAATTGTGGTTACCAATGCACATTTAAAAGAATAGTCGATTATGCATTGCATAGATACGTACCCAGTAGAACAGTTCTTAATTAGATGAACTCTCCGTGGTATACAGTCACTGTAAAGAAACGTCTAAAGGAACAGAGACTGCTACACAATAGGCGTAAAACAAATCATAGAGCTATAGATACAGAGATGCTGAATGAAATATATTTGGCTGTAACGTATTTGGCTGCCAAGAGAGCAATGCAAGGTGTATTTAATGACTACCATAGAAGAATATTGTTAAACGATTTTTCACGAAACCCAAAAAAGTTCTGGTTGTATGTAAAAACTGTTATTCGTACCAGCGTTAGCATCCAGGCACTCATGGATGCGACAGGAATTGAAATTGAAGGTAGCAAAGCAAAAACAGAATTGTAACAGATTATACAAAGGAAAGACAGGAGAACTGCCCCAATTTAATCCTTCACTAAAACATGAGTAAAATGAGTATTAGTCCAGTGGCGATGAGAAACAGCTGAAATCGCTGAAATTGGACGAAGCACCAGGGCCCGATGGAATCCCTATCAGATTGTACGCTTGTACAGTATATTGTACAGGGGACAACTGGGCTAGGTCTACTATCTTGGATTTTTGAATTTCCCATCATTTTACACTGAGTACAATTGGGACTAGGGGATTTCCCACCATTTTATACTTAGATTATTTGGTCCAGACCGCTATGTCAGAGGGATGGGGGTGGAGAAACCTGGCGACATTAAGTAACATCATTGATGACATCATCGGTGATATCATCGATGACGTTATCAGATATCTGGCAACAATGAAAACTAGCCCAGTGCACCAGTTTCCCTACTGCTCAAATCTGGGAGTCAGGACTGTAATTCAGACGACCGGCCGTGCGTACTTTATAAACCAGAAAAAGCGGGCACACATCGATGGCACCAAAATCAACTTCATTTTCGTGAATTCATTAATTCTGCCAGAGATTTTAATTTTTCAGAGACACTGCCAGGAAAAAAGACAACTAGAATGAAATTTTCACTCTACAGCGGAGTGTGCGCTGATATGAAAGTTCCTGGCAGATTAAAACTGTGTGCCGGACCGAGGCTCGAACTTGGGAACTTTGCCTTTCGCGGGCAAGTGCTCTACCAACTGAGCTCAGTTGGTAGAGTACTTGCCCGCGAAAGGCAAAGTTTCCGTTCGAGCCTCGGTCCGGCACACAGTTTTAATCAGCCAGGAACTTTCATATCAGCGCACACTCCGCTGTAGAGTGAAAATTTCATTCTAGAAACACCCCCCCCCCCCCCCCAGGCTGTGGCTAAGCCATGTCTCCGCAATATCCTTTCTTCCAGGAGTGCTAGTTCCGCAAGGTTCGCAGGAGAGCTTCTGTGAAGTTTGGAAGGTAGGAGACGAGGTACTGGCGGAATTAAAGCTGTGAGGACGGGGCGTGAGTCGTGCTTGGGTAGCACTTGCCCGCGAAAGGCGAAGGTCCCGAGTTCGAGTCACGGTCCGGCACACAGTTTTAATCTGCCAGGAAGTTTCAAACAAGACATCACTGGACTCGCATTCGGGAGGACGACGGTTCAATCCCGCGTCCGGCCATCCTGATTTAGGTTTTCCGTGATTTCGCTAAGTCGCTCCAGGCAAATGCCGGGATGGTTCCTTTGAAAGGGCACGGCCGACTTCCTTCCCCGTCCCTCCCTACTCCGATGAGACCGATGACCTCGCTGTCTGGTCTCCTCCCACAAACAATCCAAAATCCAATCAAACAAGACCACTACCTGCCCGTAGCGGTTTCCACTGTCAGATGTCTAGTCGCACAGACCACCCGAAGACGTAACGCACATGGAAATCGACACATGGTCGCCTACGCCGCAGCCGTGTAGTCTGCAAACCTCTCAGCCGCCGACGCAGCATCCTTCATGGACATCGAGCCACCATGAGCGTTGGAGTCATCATCATCATCGCCAGTAATGTTGTCTCCTGTGACCTTCAGTCAGCGTTCTATTTCTGTTTCTTTCGGCATATGCTTCCGGAAATTCGGAGGACAAATTTATGGATCCAGGTTGGTCGATGCCGTCTGCCTTAGTGACCCATGCAACTCCATCATTTTCACCACAGAATAGGCCTTCTCCATGACATGGGCTGCATCCACACTACACGGCGATGGTGCGAAAGTTTGGAGGAGAGGTGGGTGAGGAATGCGAGATCGTTGGTGTTTACGCCGCCCGAACACGACCCTGCAGCGAGCCGCAACGAAGTCAAAAAAATGGCTCTGACGAGGGAACTTCCCCATCGCACCCCCCTCAGATTTAGTTATAAGTTGGCACAGTGGATAGGCCTTGAAAAACTGAACACAGATCAATCGAGAAAGCAGGAAGAAGTTGTGTGGAACTATGAAAAAATAAGCAAAATATAAAAACTGAGTAGTCCATGAGCAAGATAGCCAACATCAAGGATACTGTGAGCTCAGGAGCTCCGTGGTCCCGTGGTTAGCGTGAACAGCTACGGAACGCGCGGTGAAAATGTACTTCCTTTATTTTCGCAAAGTTATGATCTGTCCGTTCGTTCATTGACGTCTCTGTTCACTGTAATAAGTTTAGTGTCTGTGTTTTGCGACCGCACCGCAAAACCGTGCGATTAGTAGACGAAAGGACGTGCCTCTCCAATGGGAACCGAAAACATTTGATCGCAAGGTCATAGGTCAACCAATTCCTCCACAGGAAAACACGTCTGATATATTCTATACGACACTGGTGACGGCATGTGCGTCACATGACAGGAATATGTTGTCGACCCACCTAACTTGTACACGTGGCGAATGGGTAAAAAGATTCTTCTACATTGCCCGATTTAGGTTTTCTTGTGGATGTGATAATCATAAATAAAATAAAATAAATCAAACTTATCGCTCGAGGGAAGACTTGAAACAAGGACCTCGCGTTCCGCAGCTGCTCACGCTAACGACGTCACCATGGCGCTCCTGAGCTCAGAGCATCCTTGATGTTGCCTATGTTGCGCATGGACTACTCAGTTTGTATATTTTGCTCATTTTTTCATAGTTCCACACAACTTCTTCCTATTTTCACGACTGATCTGTGTTCAGTTTTTCAAGGCCTATCCACTGTGCCAACTTATAACTTAATCTGAGGGGGATGCGATGGGGAGGTTCCCTTGTGAGCACAATGGGACTTAACTTCTGAGGTCATCAGTCCCCTAGAACTTAGATCTGCTTAAACTTAACTAACCTAAGGACATCACACACATCCATGCCCGAGGCAGGATTCGAACCTGCGACCATAGCGGTCGCGCGAACGAAGTCAACCAAGGACCGTAACTCGAGGCTGTCCGACAGCTGGCACTCCACAAGTTCCGGGATCTCTGCCACTCGTCGCAACACCGACTGGTGGTGCCAATACAATGATCAGCCAGAACATTATGATCACCTACTTAATAGCCGGCAAGTCCGCCTTTGGCACTGATAACAGTGGCGACGTGTCGTGACATGGAAGCAATGAGGCCTTGGTAGGTCGCTGGAGGGAATTAGCACCACTCCTATCCACACAAGTCACCTAATTCCCGGAAATTCCGGGGAGGGTCGCGATGAACTCTGACACCACGTTCAATAACGTTCTAGAAGTGTTCAGATTTGGCAAGTTGGAGGGGCAACACATCAACTGGAACTCACCATTGTGTTCCTTGAACTAATTCACCAAACTTCTGGCTTTACTACATGGCGCATTATCTTGCTGAAAAATGCCAATACCGTCGGGAAACATGAATGCCATGAAGGGGTCTGCAACCAGTGTACGATTCTCCATTGGCCGTCATGGTGCCTTGCACGAGTTCCACCGGACACACGGATGCCCATGTGAATGTTCTTCAGAGCGTAATCGCGCACCCGCCAGCATGCCTCCGTCCCGTAGTACAGGTGTCAAGGAGCTGTTACCCTGGAACACGACGGATTCGCGCCCTCCCATCGGCGTGATGAAGAAGGTATCAGGATTCATCAGACCATGCAACTCTCTGCCACTGCGCCAACGTCCAGTGCCGATTGTCACTTGCCCATTTCACTCGTAGTAAGCGTTATCGTAGTATTAACATTGACACATGCGTGGGTCGTCGGCTGCGGAGGCCCATCGATAGGAATGTTCGGCGCACTGTGTTCAGACACACTTGTACTCTATCCAGCATTAAAGTCTGATGTTATTTCTGCCATAGTTCGCCGCGTGTCCTGTTTTACTAGTCTGCCTAGCCTACGACATCCAACAACTGTAATGAGGGGTGGCCGGTCAACCCTATTACGTCTGGACGTAGTTACACCTTGGTTTCACTACGTGTTGAAGACACTCACCACAGCAAAAGTCATGCAGTTTCCGAAATGCTCGTTCCGAGCTTCCGGGTCATCACAACCTGCCCTCGGTCAGACTCAGATAGACCACGCGTCTTCCCCATTCTACACAAGGACAACACACTCACTGCCACTACATGCACCGTGCGTATGTCTGACTAATAACGGTCTGCAGTTGACGTTTACACTAGGTCGAATTGCTCGGTGCATCTAGTTCCGCTCCGCGTTAAGTCCGTCAGAAATCGATACAGCCTCTTTCTACTGAGACGGCAACCGCACTCTACTTCCATAACGCTCATTCGAGCGTCACACTCTCCTCGAATTGTTCGGCCGTCTGCTATATTTACCCGGGCGCCGCTCAGTCGCTCGCTGTAGGATCATGGCGAATCTACATCTACATCTACAACCATACTCCGCAAGCCACCTGACGGTGTGTGGCGGAGGGTACCTTGAGTACCTCTATCGGTGCTCCCTTCTATTCCAGTCTCGTATTGTTCGTGGAAAGAAGGATTGTCGGTATGCTTCTGTGTGGGCTTTAATCTCTCTGATTTCATCTCATGGTCTCTTCGCGAGATATACGTAGGAAGGAGCAATATACTGCTTGACTCCTCAGAGAAGGTGTGTTCTCGAAACTTCAACAAAAGCCCGTACCGAGCTACTGAGCGTCTCTCCTGCAGAGTCTTCCACTGGAGTTTATGTATCATCTCCGTAACGCTTTCGCGATTACTAAATGATCCTGTAACGAAGCGCGCTGCTCTCCGTTGGATCTTCTCTATCTCTTCTATCAACCCTATCTGGTACGGATCCCACACTGTTGAGCAGTATTCAAGTAGTGGGCGAACAAGCGTACTGTAACCTACTTCCTTTGTTTTCGGATTGCTTTTCCTTAGGATTCTTCCAATGAACCTCAGTCTGGCATCTGCTTTACCGAGGATCAGCTTTATATGATAATTCTATTTTAAATCACTCCTAATGCGTACTCCCAGATAATTAATGGAATTAACTGCTTCCAGTTGCTGACCTGCTATATTGTAACTAAATGATAAGGGATCTTTCTTCCTATGTATTCGCAGCACATTACACTTGTCTACATTGAGATTCAATTGCCATTCCCTGCACCATGCGTCAATTCGCTGCAGATCCTCCTGCATTTCAGTACAATTTTTCATTGTTACAACCTCTCGATAGACCACAGCATCATCCACAAAAAGCCTCAGTGAACTTCCGATGTCATCCACAAGGTCATTTATGTATATTGTGAATGCGAGATGACGGAGAGTGCGAAAGCGAAACTTAATTCAAAATAATATATCCTGAGTGCGAAAGACGGTGGTTGTAACAATGTTTGGGAGAGATTTTCATCAGTGACTGACAACGGTGTCGTCTACATGTACTGTGGCAACTGATCTGCTCTCCTGTCCTACAGATCCGTCAGATCCGCATATCTGAAGGGACATGTCTGCAGGTTACGACATAACGTAATTTGTGAACATCAGCAGTTTCAGAGAAAGCTACGATAATTAAAAAGGTGCGTAGAAATGTGTACCAGAGACCTTCATCCACATAAAGGAAAATTAGTTGTAGGCTTTTGCGTTTTATATCACAAGATTGTAAATGTCGGTTTAGTAATGGGAGATGTAGGTAGACGTTTCCAACATATTTCCTAATTCTGTGTCAGTATTACGAAACACTGAAAGACAAGCCGATGAAATAATAGCGAGTATGATGCCCAACATTATCCAGACCATAGGCGTCAATGCATGTGAATGTACAGCGAATGTGTGGATAGGCAGATAGCGGAATATGTGTTGCCTATCTAGTACTGTGCACTTTGCTTATCCAGATTAGGAACTGCGAAGTATGGCATTGGCGGCAAATCACTTTTCGGAGAAGCAGAAAACGCATAGAGAATTTTTTAAGAACTACATCGATAAAACATTATTCAAATTGTTACGTGTAAACACCCAGCATTTTAATAAGATTTAATTTGCAACTGACGAAGGCGCTAATACATGCAAGGCACTGAAATCCTTTCAGCATTATGCATGAATTACAATGTTTTGAACACGGTACTGAAACACATGTTAGATGACTATTATTTGATAGATTGGCTTGGAGTGGTTTATTCCACGACTTATGCTGCTAGAGATAGTGACCATTTCATGAAACAAACTGGTGACGTGAATTCGATACAGACAAGCTTGAAGCAAGAAACGAAGAGTAAGTGTGACGGCTTGTTTAGAGTACTACAGAATGTACTAAGACAGTACGACAAAATCATGGACGTTTTTCCAGAGGAAGGTGTCACTGAAAAACTTACTGGTTACGACAGCACTGAAAAAGAGCTCGCGCCATTTTTAGAGAAATTTAAAGATGCAACATCAATACTGGAAGGCGAGAAGCTTGCAACAGTTCAGTTTGTTTTGTTATGGGTGCACAAACTGAAAAGTCGTTGTAATATAGGACCCAAACATTCAAAGGGGAATATTTTTAAATTGTAGCAGTTACTTGCAAAACGATGTTTTCAGCATCACCGGTATTTTGACAGTACACTACAACAATCGTATTATCATCTATTAATTGAAAGTACTACGACTGTTGAATCATCGCTGTCTCCATCTCGCAAATGAGAAAGCCGAAATTCCGAGTTGCACAGAATAGTAACAACCCTGTGGTCGCCCTTCCGATTATTGGAAATGATATCTGTTTGTGACAGAGATAAGACGTTAAGTATTATGCATCAAATGTGTGATGAAGTATCAGGTTCTGGTAAGCAAAAAAAAGCAGTCAATTCATTGTAATTACGCCAACAATGAATAATTTGGAGACAATTTTGTTCTTGTTACATTTTTAATGTGTTAGCTGGTCAAGTTCACACATGTAATTTGAATCAATAAAGCAGGTGGTGTTATAAATAGCAGTAAAGTGATTTTTCAGTATGAAACCGACAAAAGTGGGTAGTTACATAACTTCCCTGTGAAATTCCAAATTGTTTTTAGAATTTCGTTATTGCATAAGGTACACTGAAGCGCCGAAGAAACTGGCATAGGCATGCGTATTCAAATACAGATATATGTATACAGGCAGAATATGGCACTGCGGTCGGCAACGCCTATATAAGATAACAAAAGCCTGGCGCAGTTGTTAGATCGATTACTGTTGCTACAATGGCAGGTTATCAAGAGTTAAGTGAGTTTGAACGTGGTGTTATAGTCGGCGCACAAGCGATGGGACACAGCATCTCCGAAGTATCGATGAAGAGGGAATTTTCCCGTACGACCATTTCACGAGTGTACCGTGAATATCAGGAATCCGATAAAACATGAAATTTCCGACATCGCTGTGGCCGAAGAAAGACCCTGCAAGAACGGGACCAATGACGGCTGAAGAGAATCGTTCAACGTGACAGAAGTGGAACCCTTCTGGATTTCAGTGCTGGGCCATCAACAAGTGTCAGCGTGCGAACCGTTCAACGAAACATCATCGATATGGGCTTTCGAAGCCGGAGGCCCACAGTGTACCCTTGACGTCTGCACGACACAAAGCCTTACGCCTCGCCTGGGCCCTCAACGCCGACGTTGGACTGTTGATGACTGGAAACACGTTGCCTGGTCGGACGAGTCTCGTTTCAAATTGTATTGAGCGGATGGACGTGCACAGCCTCATGAATCGATGAACCCTGTCAGCAGGGGCGTGTACAGCTGGAGTGATATGGGACCTTGATACGTCTAGATACGACTCTGGTAAGTGGCACGTACGTAAATACGCTGTCTGATCACCTGCATCCATTCATGTCCATTGTGCACTCCGACGGACTTGGGAAGTTCCAGCAGGACAATACGACACGCCATACGTCCAGAATTGCTACAGAGTGGCTCCAGGAACACTCCTATGAGTTTAAACACTTCCGCTGGCCACCAAACTCCCCAGACATGAACATTATTGAGCATATCTGGGATGCCTTGCAACGTGCTGTTCAGAAGAGATCTCATACTAGGATTTATAGTGTCAATTCCCTCCAGCACTACTTCAGACATTAGTCGCGTCTATCCCACGTCTTGTTGCGGCACTTGTACGGGCTCGCAGGGGCCCTAGACGATATTAGGCAGGTGTATCAGTTTCTTTGGCCCTTCAACGTAATTAGTGTCAGTTTTAAATTGAACGTTTCCCCACGATTCCGCTTTTGTAAGTAGACTCTTTTAGCTGCGTCAAGCTGCATCGCACCATCCTATCTGTTTTGAACATGGAACAGATTACTTACTTACGCAGATTTTTGCATTGTCATACACAACTGTTAAGTCAGGATAATGGCTCCAGTTTACTAGTACCGTAGCTCTGAAGGAGACAAACTGAATGGTGTTTCACTCTTCAAAATCCGACTAGTAATCCGGGAAAAGTTAGAATTTTTTGGACTTAGGATTTAAATTGTGAATATTGTTGTACTCCGAAACAACTAATCGGATTTCGAGTGATGTCACCACCCCACCCCATCGCTTATGTTCGACGTCAGCATGCATTTACCACTGACAAACAACAGGTGGCAGAAGTAACAGTGGTGGGTACATAAAGCGTGTCGGCGGTGAAGGGGGGGGCGGGGAGGGGGGGGGGGGGGGGGAACGTGAAAACAGTGCAGTCGCTGTCGAGATGCAGAACAATTTATTTGACGTCCAAAAGGTCATTATCATTGTTTTCCGGCAAAGCGTGGTAGAACTTTGTGGTACTGTAGAACTTCCTTTATGTTCGATCCTTGATCCGTCGCGAATGCCACTTTCTTTAGTTCCAGAGGAGATATATCTATCTCAGACAATGTTTCATATAACTCTGTAATAATATTTTCACTAGTTTTTGAAACGTCGGGAAATTTCATTGTGAGGAGCACATTGTTTCTCAGTTTACAGCTATACACCTGTCCTCAAAGTTTAGAATAACACTAGATGTGATGGTCACATAATGTATTTTGCGGTAATTGTAAGTCCAAAGATCGCACATCATAGAACATTCATTCTGGTCAATAACTTTCTGTACTCGAGGCAAGATCTCACCTCTCACATGATCGGCAATAACTCGTATATGTCGAAGACAGCTCTCGGAGAAGGAAAAGTCTCCTGCGCTCTCACTGTCCCGTACTTAGCACCAATATCGATTAGTCCTTGTAAAAGGCTAATAAACCCTTCACTACTAACAATGTTAAACGGTTGTAGATCCAACGCATACATTTGCACACACTTGTCTCTGATTGTCTCTTTATCGCTGTTAGAAACTGTTGTAGATGTCGAATATGTGGTACCTTGGCACTTATTTCTTTTCAGGCTCGTGGTGCTTCACTTGCATACGAGTAACGCTTTGCATCCCTCTCTTCGGCACTGAACGTAATCCAACAGGATCCCAAGTATCCCTTTCAGACACTATCTGGAATTAAAAATTGCGGTACAAAACGTCTGTTCTGTCGAATACAGCTCCTCTTCCAGAATGAGATTTTCACTCTGCAGCGGAGTGTGCGCTGATATGAAACTTCCTGGCAGATTAAAACTGTGTGCCCGACCGAGACTCGAACTCGGGACCTTTGCCTTTCGCGGGCAAGTGCTCTATCATCTGAGTTACCGAAGCACGACTCACACCCCGTCTCACAGCTTTACTTCTGCCAGTATCTCGTCTCCTACCTTCCAAACTTTACAGAAGCTCTCCTGCGAACCTGGAGAGCTTCTGTAAAGTTTGGAAGGTAGGAGACGAGATACTGGCAGAAGTAAAGCTGTGAGACGGGGCGTGAGTCGTGCTTCGGTAGCTCAGATGGAGCCGGCACGGTAGCTCAGCGTGTTCGGTCAGAAGGTTAGCTGTCCTCTGCAACAAAAAACTGAGTTAATCGATCAACAACGAACTTAAAACGGATGTCTTACGACGTCCGCTCCGAGCAGACGCAACGAACAAAAGTGAACAAAATGAGATAAAAAAAAAAAAAAAAAAATGGTAGAGCACTTGCACGCGAAAGGCAAAGGTCCCGAGTCTCGGTCGGGCACACAGTTTTAATCTGCCAGGAAGATTCACAGCTCCTCTTTTTTCTCGTATCCGTTTAACGTAATCAAGCGATTTTTCGGAAGCTATAAATCAACAAAAAGTAAAGCGGAAAATGTTACGATTTTTACTCCCACAAAGTCCCAAGTTGAAAGCCGGTGGACAGACTCCCCAGAACATTATAAATATCATTTAAATCTCGATGAAGTCGAAGGGCCAAATTTTTTAATTTAGTAGGCAAAAAATGTTGTCCATTTGATAGTTTTTTTTTTTAACCGCAACCTTTGTCGGTAACTGAGCTTTTCAGCATTATGTGGAACTGCGGTAACTTACATTAGACTGTGAGCGAAAGAAATGCATCGGTTTTTATAGCTTGTAATGTGCGCGTCCAACGTCCCGACTATCCGGCGTTAATCCTGATCTCCAAAGCTTTGAATTAAATATAAATGAATGTGGCAGCGGACTCGTAAAAAATCTGCGTAGGTTCTAAATTGCATCATGTTATCGTAATAAAAACACACCAGATAACGAAATGTTGCACTATATACCACAATATTATCAGTCCATTAGAGCAGAAGCCACTTTAGGAAATTTAGACTTTAATAGCCAATAAGCCACAGCTGCAAAATCCTAAAGCGAATTCTTTACAGACGAATGGAAAAACTAGTAGAAGCCGACCTAGGGGAAGATCAGTTTGAATTCCGTAGAAATACTGGAACACGTGAGGCAATACTGACCCTACGACTTATCTTAGAAGCTAGATTAAGGAAAGGCAAACCTACGTTTCTAGCATTTGTAGACTTAGAGAAAGCGTTTGACAATGTTGACTGGAATACTCTCTTTCAAATTCTGAAGGTGGCAGGGGTAAAATACAGGGAGCGAAAGGCTATTTACAATTTGTACAGAAACCAGATGGCAGTTATAAGAGTCGAGGGACATGAAAGGGAAGCAGTGGTTGGGAAGGGAGTGAGACAGGTTTGTAGCCTATCCCCGATGTCATTCAATCTTTATATTGAGCAAGCAGTGAAGGAAACAAAAGAAAAATTTGGAGTAGGTATTAAAATCCATGGTGAAGTAATAAAAACTTTGAGGTTTGCCGATGACATTGTAATTCTGTCAGAGACAGCAAAGGACTTGGAAGAGCAGTTGAACGGAATGCATAGTGTCTTGAAAGGAGGATATAAGATGAACATCAACAGAAGCAAAACGAGGATAATGAAATGTAGTCGAATTAAGTCGGGTGACGCTGAGGGAATTAGATTAGGAAATGAGACACTTAACGAAGTAAAGGAGTTTTGCTATTTGGGGAGCAAAATAACTGATGATGGTCGAAGTAGAGAGGATATAAAACGTAGACTGGCAATGGCAAGGAAAGCGTTTCTGAAAAAGAGAAATTTGTTAACATCGAATATAGAGTTGAGTGTCAGGAAGTCATTTCTGAAAGTATTTGTATGGAGTGGGGCCATGTATGGAAGTGAAACATGGACGATAAATAGATTGGACAAGAAGTGAATAGAAGCTTTCGAAATGTGGTGCTACAGAAGAATGCTGAAGATTAGATGGGTAGATCACATAACTAATGAGGAGGTATTGAGTAGGATTGGGGAGAAGAGAAGTTTGTGGCACAACTTGACTGGAAGAAGGGATCGGTTGGTAGGACATGTTCTGAGGCATCAAGGGATCACCAATTTAGAATTGGAGGGCAGCGTGGAGGGTAAAAATTGTTGTGCCACCGCCAGACACCACACTTGCTAGGTGGTAGCCTTTAAATCGGCCGCGGTCCGTTAGTATACGTAGGACCCGCGTGTCGCCACTATCAGTGACTGCAGACCGAGCGCCGCCACACGGCAGGTCTAGAGAGACTTCCTAGCACACGCCCCAGTTGTACAGCCGACTTTCCTAGCGATGGTTCACTGACAAAATACGCTCTCATTTGCCGAGACGATAGTTAGCATAGCCTTCAGCTACGTCATTTGCTACGACCTAGCAAGGCGCCAGTACTAGTTACTATTGATACTGTGTCATGTACAGTCAAGAGCGACGCTCATCATTAATGGATTAAAGTTAAGTATTCCACCAGCTACGTCCGTTTCTCTAAAGTCTAATTTCCTTGTCCTGTTCCAGACCTCACGCCAGCCTGAGTGAGCTAAAACGCGTGCCTTTCGGCTTCCTCTAGTACCCGGTGTTGGCTCTCCCGCCAACCCACAACAAAAATCGTAGAGGGAGACCAAGAGATGAATACACTAAGCAGATTCAAAAGGATGTAGGTTGCAGTAGGTACTGGGTGATGAAAAAGCTTGCACAGGATAGAGTAGCATGGAGTGCTGCATCAAACCAGTCTCAGGACTGAAGACCACAACAACAACAGCTGAAGGCTCTTTGATAAATTTTCATTCAGTGGAGCTAAAGCCTCTTCAAAAACTGCACATTCAGCGAAGTGCGTCACTAATTAATTCAACGTATATGATGACGTGATAATTTGACTCGTGAATTCAAAATATCTGGTAGACACTGATTTATTTCCTCTATTAAATACAGATTGTATCTTTCCTAGAAAGTCTTAAACAGGCGAAGCGAACACTGGAAGTAAGTACGAGATCAAATGACATTTAGTTTTACGAGCATTTTCGGTCAGGAAGTGGAAGCGATTAGCAGCATGTAATAGAAAAGTTTTTACTCAGCATATCATCTTCGTTTCACATACTAGCAAAGCATATCTGTTACGAGCACTCAAAGTCCTCATTCGTAATAACATTCGCAAATAAACTGAACGCTCTAATAATATACTACAAGCCTTAATCCGTCACTGTTCAGAAAGTAAAAGAGATATGAAAACACACTACTGGCCATTAAAATTGCTACACCAAGAAGAAATGCAGATGATAAAGCCAGTTGCTCGGCCACCATTGACCAGACGTTTTCAATTGGTGAGAGATCTGGAGAATACGCTGGCCAGGACAGCAGTAGAACATTTTCCGTATCCAGAAAGGCCCGTACAGGACCTGCAACAAGCGGTCGTGCATTATCCTGCTGAAATGTAGGGTTTCGCAGGGATCGAATGAAGGGTAGAGCCACGGGTCGTAACACATCTGAAGTGTAACGTCCACTGTTCAAAGTGCCGTCAATGCGAACAAGAGGTGCCCAAGACGTGTAACCAATGGCACCCCATACCATCACGCCGGGTGATACGTCAGTACAGCGATGACGAATGCACGCTTCCAATGTGCGTTCACCGCGATGGCGCCAAACACGGATGCAACCATCATGATGCTATAAACAGAACCAGGATTCATCCGAAAAAATGACGTTTTGCCATTCGTGCACCCATGTTCGTCGTTGAGTACACCATCGCAGGCGCTCCTGTCTGTGATGCAGCGTCATGGGTAACCGCCGTCATGGTCCCCGAGCTGATAGTCGAACTGTTCGTGCAGATGGTTATTGTCTTGCAAACGTCCCCATCAGTTGTCTCAGGGATCGAGGCGTGGCTGCACGATCCGTTACAGCCATGCGGATAAGATGCCTGTCATCTCGACTGCTAGTGATACGAGGCCGTTGGGATCCAGCACGGCGTTCCATATTACCCCCCTGAACCCACCGATTCCATATTCTGCGATTAGTCACTGGATCTCAACCAACGCGAGCAGCAATATCACGATACGATAAACCGCAATCGCTATAGGCTACAATCCGACCTTTATCAAAGTTGGAAACGTGATGGTACGGATTTCTCCTCCTTACGCGAGGCATCACAACAACGTTTCACCAGGCAACGCCGGTCAACTGCTGTTTGTGTATGAGAAATCGGTTGGAAACTTTCCTCATGACAGCACGTTGTAGGTGTCGCCACCGGCGCCAACTTTGTGTGAATCCTCTGAAAAGCTAATCATTTGCGCATCACAGCATTTTCTTCCTGTCGGTTAAATTTCGCGTCTGTAGCACGTCATCTTCGTTGTGTAGGAATTTTAATGGCCAGTAGTATAAATCTTGAGCGCATTTGTTTAACATGGCTGTAAGATAAACGTCAGAAAATCCGATAACATTATCGTGGGCACCTCGTTCATCGAACACCAAGTGATAGAAATTTCTAGTAAAATTAAAGAAGAACCTTGAATTTATCCCATCAGAAACTACCCATGCTTGTTCCGCATCTATCCAACAGAACATATGGTTGCTAACATTTGCAGAATGTCCTCTTTCGTCGTCATAGGTCTGTAAGAAACGACACTGGAATGTCTACGCGTCTAATGAATGCAGTGGAAACTCGTAGCAAGTGAGCAGCAACTGGCTCTCCCAGCCTCATTGCCCTTTGTGCTGCGAGTACTACTCACGGCGGTAACGAGCTACAAACGAGCCTGAAGGCTGGGGTTACCGACTCTATTAGAGCTGGACACTTGGGCCATCCATTTCGGAAATTGTTAGGGTATTAAACATTCCGAGATCCACAGTGTCAAGAGTGTGCCGCGAATACCATATTTCAGGCATTAACCCACACCAAGGACAATGCAATGGCCGACGGCTTTCACTTAACGACCGAGAGCAGCGGCGTTTATGTAGAGCTGTCAGTGCTGAGAGACAAGCAACACTGCGTAAAATAATCGCAGGCATGAATGTGGGACGTACGGCGAACGTATCCGTTGGAGCAGTGCAGAGAACTTAGGCATTAATGGGCTATGGCAGCAGACGACCCTTGTGTGTGTCTTTGCTAACAGGACGACATCGCCTGCAGCGCCTCTCCTGGGCTCGTCACCGTGTCGGTTTTACGTAGGTTACTAGAAAACCGATGAGTCCCTATTTCAAATAGTAAGAGCTGATGGTAGGGTTCGAGTGTGGCGCAGACACCTCATAGCCATGGTGCTAAGTTGTCAACAAGGCACTGTATAAGCTGGTGGTGGCTCCATAATGGTGTGGTTCAATTGTACCGATCATTGACTAGAAATGGAGACAATTTGTAGCTATTCATGGACTTCATATTCCCAAACAACGTTGAAATTTTTATAGGTGATAATGCAGCATGTCTCTGAACTTCAAATGCTCGCGATTGGTTCGGATAACATTCTGGACAATTCGAGCGAATGCTCTGGTTACTTGGAGACTATTTGCAGCCTTTAATGGATTTCATGTGCCCAAACAATGATGGATTTTTTATGGATGATAATGCGGGTCCTCAATTGCTCGTAGTTGGTTTGAAGAACATTCTGGACAATTTGGATTAATGATTTGGTCACCCAGATCGCCCGACATGGGACATAATCGAGAGGTAAGTTCTACATCTACATCTACTTGATTACTCTGCTATTCACAATAAAGTGCCTGGCAGAGAGTTCAATGAACCACCGTCAAGCTGTCTCTCTACCATCCAACTCTCTAACGGCGCGCGGGAGAAACGAGCACTTAAATTTTTCTGTGCGATAGCTGATTTCTCTTATTTTGTCGTGATGATCATTTCTCCCTATGTAGGTGGGTGCCAACAGAATGTTTTCGCAATCCGAGAAAACTGATGACTGAAATTTCATGAGAAGGTACCGTCGCAACGAAAAACGCCTTTGTTTTAATGATTGCCACTCCAGTTCACGTATCATGTCTGTGGCACGATCTCTTCTATTTCGCGATAATACAAAACGAGTTGCCCTTCTTTGTACTTTTTCGATGTCATCCGTCAGTCCCACCTGATGTGGATACCACTCTACACACCAGTACTACAGAATATGGCGGACAAGCGTGGTTTAAGCAGTCTCTTTAGTAAACCTGTTACACCTTCTAAGTGTTCTGTCAATGAATCGCAGTCTTTGGTTTGCTCTACTTACAACATTGTCTATTTGATCGTTCCAATTTAGGTTATTTGTAATTGTAATCCCTAAATATTTCGTTGAATTTACAACCTTTAGATTTCTGTGACTTACCGCGTAATCGAAATTTAGCGGATTTCTTTTGGTACTCATGTGAAAAGCTTCACACTTTTCTTTATTCAGGGTCAATTGCCACTTTTCGTACCATACAGATATCTTATCTAATTCATTTTGCAAATTCGTTTGGGTCATCTGATGACGTTACAAGCCAGTAAATGACAGTATCATCTGCAAAACAATCTAAGACGGCTACTCAGATTGACCCCTATGTCGTTAATATAGATCAGGAACAATAGACGGCCTATAACACTTCTTGGGGAAGG
This sequence comes from Schistocerca serialis cubense, assembly GCF_023864345.2. NCBI lineage: Eukaryota > Metazoa > Arthropoda > Insecta > Orthoptera > Acrididae > Schistocerca > Schistocerca serialis. The sequence goes on from NC_064640.1 coordinate 162,856,275, forward strand.
CCGGATATTACTTCTGTTTTATTCGATGGCTTTCCTCTACTACTACGAACTGTGAGCTTTCTGACAGGAATCAGGAATCCAGACGCACGACTAGGCGATATTCCATAGGCACGCAGTTTGGTTTGAAGATGCTTGTGTGAAACAGTGTCGAAAGCCTTTTGGAAATCTAAAAATATGGAATCAATTTGACATCCCCGGTCGATAATACCCATTACTTAATGAGTATAAATAGCTAGTTGTGTTTCCCAAGAACGATATTTTCCAAATCCGTGCTGACTATGTGTCAATAAATCGTTTTCTTCGAGGTACTTCATAATATTCGAATACAGTATATGTTCCAAAACCCTACTGCAAATCGACGCTAGTGATATGGGCCTATAATTCAGCTAATTACTACTACTTTTCTTGTTGGGTATTGGAGTGACTTGAGCAACTTTCCAGTCTTTAGGTATGGATCTTCCTGTGAGCGAGCGGTTGTATATAATTGCTAAATATGGAGCTATTGTATCAGCATACTCTGAGAGGAACCTGACTGGTATATTTGGCATGCTTTTTTCGTTGCTTCTGCAACAGCGATCTGACCTGTTTTGTGTAAGACGGGGAATCAGTACCATGACTTATTAATTCATGTGGTATATATCTCTCAACTGCTGTTGATACTATCTCTTTGAAATCATTCCACAACTTTTCTTCGCTTACATGATCAGATCGGAAGGAATGAAGACTATCTCTTAAAAATGCGTTAAGCGCATTTTTAAGCTTTTTTAAATAGATATACTTCGTGTCACTTTTTGATGGTTGTATGCGTTACGGTATTCAGCTTAGCAGCAACTGTCTTGTGGTCGCTATACCCTGTATTCGTAACGATTCTCACTATTTGCCCAGGATCATTTGTTGCTAAGAGGTCAAGTATGCTTTCGCAACCGTTTACGCTTCGAGTGGGTTCATGAACGAATTGTTCAAAATAATTTTCTGAGAAAGCATTCAGTACAATATTGTGTTCTTTGAACTGCTCACCTATATCTTCTGGAGTCGGGGGGGGGGGGGGGGGGTGCCGGTAAAGCGATCCAATTAATAGTTTAGTCCGAGTATCAGGTATAACCTCTACCCATACTATTTCGCAGGAAATACCTACTTCAATTTCACTACAAGGCGAACTACTTCTGACAGCAATAAATACCAACTGCATTTAATCCATCCTTTCTGATCACCGTTAGATCATTTGAAAAAAATTCGGCTGAACTTATTTCCGGCTTTAGCCAGCTTTCTGTACCTATAACTATTTGAGCTTCAGTGCTTTCTGCTAGGGCTTGGAGCTTTGGTTCTTTCCCAACACAGCTACGACAATTTACAACTACAATACCGATCGTTTCTACAAAAACCTTACTGTTTTACCTGCCCCTTTTAGACTGATTTCGTGGTGCACTCAGCCTCGTGATGCCAATTGAGGAGCTACTCGACCGAATAGTAGCGGCTTCGGTCAAGAATACCATCATAACAACCGGGAGAGCGGTGTGCTGACCCCACGCCCCTCCTATCCGCATCCGACTCTGAGGATGACACGGCGGTCGGATGGTCCCGGTAGGCCACTCGTGGCCTGAAGGCGGAGTGAGTGTTACTAGACTGACGCCCTTCCTGTGGTTCCCTGAGACCCTCTAACCTAAAAAATCGCCCAGTCCCTTCCACACAGCCCCCGCTACTCGTGTAGCCTCCTCCTGTGTGTAGTTGACTCCTGACCTACGAGGGTTGGATCTTAAATAGTGGCAACTATTTATTCACAACCGATACAAAAGAGTTACATATTTTCACCTGTTACAGTCCTTCAAAGTAGCCACCAGCGTTGTGTGGAATCCGTTACCAGCGATGTGGAAAGTGTAGTGTACTGTTAGCAGAGCTTGTTCTATTGATGGTGCGAACGGAGCGGTCTACTGCCTGTCGAATCTCTGAAACAGTTCTGAAGCGAATGCCACGAAGTGGTCACTTCCTCTTCGGAATCAAATCAAAGTCTCAAGGAATTACGTCCGGGAAGTATGGTGGATGATAGAGTACTTTCCAGTCCCATCGACCGAACAGAGCAGCCACAGCTTGCGCTGTATGCGCCCGCGCATTGTAGTGCAAAATGATGGGTGGTTTGCGTAGAAAGTGTCTCCACTTCTTTCGCAAAGCTGAAGACCTTGATGACACTGTCGTGCTGTACGACCTCTGGCACATTCGGTCTAGATCCAACTCCGTCGTTCCTGTTTCGAAAACATAGTGACACCGTTACGTTAGGCCGCTCGCTCACAAAAATGGTTCAAATGGCTCTGAGCACTATGGGACTTAACAGCTGTGGTCATCAGTCCCCTAGAACTTAGAACTACTTAAACCTAACTAACCTAAGGACATCACACACATCCATGCCCGAGGCAGGATTCGAACCTGTGACCGTAGCAGTCACACGGTTCCGGACTGCGCGCCTAGAACCGCGAGACCACCGCGGCCGGCGCTCGCTCACAAGTGACTGTTTTTCCCTCGATTGTGCGCACGCCGGTGACGTGGGACGGGCGAGTCCATTTGCTCGGAGATAAGGTAGATATGTTAACAACTTGTGCTATCAGCGACAATAGTAGATTCCATTGCACAGTGTCTCCACAGCAGTGGTGACACTATTTAAGTTCCAACCTACGTATGAGTGACAGTAAACATCACCACAGATCATGAATTAAATGTAGTGATAATTTTTGAAAATCCACGATTTAGTGTCATCTAAGTATTGCTTCCAGGCTATGAATGGTGTCAATTAAGTCTGAATTCTACGCAAATAATTGTTATGTTCAATGCTCAGACACCTGCAATGTTACTAGATTGTGATATAATATGTGTGTGTGGGGGGCGGGGGGGGGGGGGGGCTATCCAAGAACAGTGAAATTCTACAACGACCACGCCATATAGTGCATTCACTTTTGGGAATCTACATTTAGAAACTTGACGTGTGCTGGTTCAGAAATCTAGAGTGTGGTGTTTGAGCGTGGCGACTCGTGTCTATATACAGATGGATAATTTGGAAATGTCTGGTATGTGCTTACAGAGCTTACTCGTCAGAAGTCTTCAGAGGAAGCCTTTGTTACGAATTTCCAACCTACGTATTGAGCGGAACCCGAAAACCCACCACCCGATGGCTCAAGTCAAGGAATCTGCAGTCTACACGGTCACAGAACCCTCTGAGCCTCTGATTCAGAGGCTTTGCACCAAAGGACCACAGTCAGTTCTATCGACGATGCTACAGATAGTGAGCTCCGCCTTAATCTTGAAAGCAAGACTGGCAGTCTTTACCATTCCCTCTAGCCGCCCGAAACGAGAGAGAATCTCCTCCGATCCAAAGCGACACACGTCACTGGTACCGACATGAGTCACCACCTGCAGTTGGCTGCACCCCGTGCTCTTCATGGCATCCGGAAGCACCCTTGCCACATTCGGAATGATTCCCTCCAGTATGCGCACGGAGTGCACACTGGCTTCCTTCCAGTCCTTGGCAGTCATGTTCCTAAGTGGTCTCATTACGCGCCTAACGTTGGAGCTCCCAACTACCAGCAAACCCGCCCTCTCTGAATACCCAGACCTTGCGGGCCGAGAAGCTTCCTCTGGAACAAGGTGGACGGCGGCATCCGGCTTAGAGACATCGTCAGCCACAGTTAACGTCCGAAACCTGTTCTTTAAACGAACGAGGGAGGCCCTACGATCGGACCCTCGGAAAGTTTTTGCTGCCGGCCAGACTTTGGAATGATCTCCCTCTCGACCACAGGTGAGGGGCAACCTCGGTGTACGCAGTGCCTAGGGCGGCTACAGGAGTGGACCGGTCGGTTCGTGAACAAAATCCTGCACCTGCACCACTTTTGCAATTATCGACGGCTATAGATGCAGCAATGCTTAGTTTTTCTGCAGTGGACATCCATCGACTTGTGGAGTCAATGCTACTTCAAGCTGTTACACTATGCCACGCAAAACGAGCTTCAACACGGTATTAGGAGGCATCCAATGATTTTTGTCACCTCAGTGTATACTGTGCATGGCAAAATGGCACTATCCAAAACCTATGTCGAGGCAACTGTGGTGCGCCATGGACCATAAATGACAGGGGTGATTGATGGCTGCGGAGATGTGTACCAGTCGAATTTATGTTCAACTATCAAGCAGCTGACCACCCAGCTGAAACAAGGTGCTGATAACAGTTGTAATCCCTGACACAGTACTCGTTAAAGCCTGTGCTATGGTAAGTGAGCGGGATTCACCTTATGAGAAAGGATTTTCGTATAGTTATCGACCGCGTGTACCTGAATGGTGGCATATCAGACTTACATCCACTCTGTAATAACAATGATCCGTCAAGTAAGTTCAAAATGCAATTACACCTCAGGATGGATCAAAAGCAACCCAGAAGATGCAACCAATTAGATAATAATACGGTCGCCAGCCTAATTAGGCATTAACTGAGTTTCTTTCCTATACAAGTTGGTATATATTCATGCAAAACAACAAGTTGTAACACTGCGTAATATAGTCGAATTTTAGAACCAGAAAATCTATTGAACTGATATTTTCACGTTCTGTACTGATATGGATGAATACATAACACTACACTATAATGTATACTACAAAACTTCATACTGTCTATTAATCTGATTAAAATCGGGCATAGGTTACCCTAGAAATTGCACTTTCGTGCCACACATAAAATGTCAGTTTTGATAAAGATAAAACACTGATAAATTTTGACTTAAACTTTTGCTGGTCAAACCAATTTAGAACACTTCAGAATTCAAATGAATGAGGGGGGACCCTGAATCTGTTATGATCGCTGTATTTAAAAAATTGATTACTGAGTTTATTATGCGTTCAAGATTTCCAGTATATAAGTTACTACTCTTTTCATCTTATTTACTGCTCATTTAAATGCCTTTAAATCTGTCTCGAAATAATAAACTTCATTACTATATCAATACTAAAGTTATCTTTCAATTTCGTTAGACCTTCGTTATTCATTTACTGGTTCATTATCAAAACATTTCTTTAAACACCATGCTAACATAGCTAGTTCTGTAAATAATTATTATTAACACAAATTTTAATTTTCATTTCGGGACACTCGGATTGCACAACATTTGGAAAGGACCCTGTCTAGGTTAGTTGTGAGGATAATTAAATAATGGCAAAGTTCTGGTAAAATTTAGGTTATTATTGGATCAAACAAACACAGTTAACTCTCTGATCCACACGAATACAGTACTAAAAGTTTCAACCTGCTAGTATCGATGCGGCGGTTGGCGGGCGGCGAGATGGCGAGGCACAGAGCACACATACAACCACAGATATGGCTCTTGACGTATCGGCACTTTAATTCTTCTTAGCGTCGCAATACTTTTCCATTTAGTGCCTATGGAATTTTGCCATGCTGTGTGGGCGTAGGAACAGCATACCCGAGGCTCAGTGAAGCTATGTCTTCCAGGAGAGCCTCCTCGCTCCAGAAGGTGTTGCTCAAACCAATGCCAAACTCCAACAACTACTGAGCCCGTTTTGGCGTGCAGTGCCCGTGCGCATTTTCCCGCGCTCGCCTGCCATCCACCTTTTACCGCTCCCTTACAGACAGGGTATTCACCCGAGGTTTTGCATTCTACATATCCTAACACATTGGCTACGTATGGACCAGACGCACAGTTACAATTTTAAACATGTTACAACAGTCTCAACATTTGTTACACTTGAATTCTATTACAATGCCGGCCGCGGTGGTCTCGCGGTTCTAGGCGCGCAGTCTGGGACCGTGCGACTGCTACGGTCGCAGGTTCGAATCCTGCCTCGGGCATGGATGTGTGTGATGTCCTTAGGTTAGTTAGGTTTAAGTAGTTCTAAGTTCTAGGGGACTGATAACCACAGCAGTTGAGTCCCATAGTGCTCAGAGCCATTTGAACCATTTTTTTCTATTACAATATTACTTGACATTCAACATAAACATTAATATTCACATTGAAACTTGTTTACAGTTTTCTTAACACAATGGCATGAAACAAAAAAGAATTGAAATCAGAACATCAATTACACAAGTTTATCGAAAAATCAGATGGGAATAATTACTTATATGTACAATATTACAGAGTCGTTGTTGTTACACAGTGTCTTGTCAACGACCTTTCAGCTAACGTTGTTGGATATGAGCCTCCACAGCAGGAGCCTGGACCCACGCTGACTGCTGCTCATCGGCGACGAAGGCTGGTGGAATTTGCACACCAGATCCGCAACTGGGCGTCTACCGAATGGCGACAGGTGGTCTTTTGAGAAGAATCATGTTTTATGCTCCATCGGACGACGTGGATGGCGTGAAACGTCTGAAAGGAAACAGCCTGCATTATTATGGTGTGGGGAATGTTTTTGTGGCATTCCCTGGGGGATCTCGTTATTCAGGAAGGCACAATGGATCGAAACGAGTAGTCCTATGCATCTGCTCTTGAGGTTCATGCCCACCCCTACATGCAGTTTGTTTTTCCTCGGCTCGATGACATCTACCAGCAGGACAATGAAACGTGTCGCACAGTTCGCAGTGTATGTGTGTGGTTTGAAGAGCATCAGGATGAGTTTGCAGTGACCTCCTGGCCACCAAACTCCCTGGATTAAAACCCAGTCGAGAATCTTTGGGACCAACTTGGTCGAGCTGTTCGCGCCGTGGATCATTAACCGAGAAACCTCACAAGCTGGTCACGACATTGGAGTAAGCATTGCTCCACATTCCTGTCGGTACCTTCCAGGACCTGAATGACTCTCTTCCTTCACGTCACGCAGCTGTCTGTACTATAAAAGGTGGTTACTAGGACTTTTGTCACGTGGTCACATTAATTTGACAGGACAGTACTACAGCAGAAAGTACTACAGCTCCATTTGAAAAACACGCAGTTGATATCTAAACCTCTATGATTAATATAGCCATGAAAAGAGACTATACTTCTTTTAAATAAGACTTTTTCACAATTCGTTTTGGTGAAAAGAGAATTAAGATATTTTAAACGGTTCAGTGAATATCTGAGGAGAACAGATTAGCTGAATCTCTCCGTCTACTGGCGAACTTGGAGAGGTTGAGATGATGCGTTTGGGGAAATAACTGTGGCTAGATATTATATGATGAACGTTTGCCGTAAGGTCACCTCTCGGGCAGCAGCCATTAGTTTGTATATTGACGGCATTCAGACGGAGTTGATCGTGACCACGCGTCTCGCAGCAATACTGCAGAGTCTGATAAGCACTGTGGTCTCAGCGTACAAACTCATATTTGCTGCCAAAGGGGTGAGGGACTGACACCTGCAACTTCAATCTTCTGTAGCGTCGTGAGATGACATTTCCAAACATAGTTTCATAGCCTCAGTTTGTTCTCCAAAACACTCCTTACAACCGCTCGAGGTTTGTATTGTTACACTCTGTATATCACACTTTTCGGTCACTGTGTATTGCTAGAAATCATTTGAGGGTAGAGGGAAGAATAGGGTTTAATGTCACATCGACGTCTAGGTCATTAGCGACGGAGCTCAAACTCGGGTCGGGGAAGGAAATCGGTTCTACATCTACATCTACATCCATACTCCACAAGCCACCTGACGGTGTGTGGTGGAGGGTACCTTGAGTACCTCTATCGGTTCTCCCTTCTATTCCAGTCTGGTATTGTTCGTGGAAGGAAAGATTGTCGGTATGCCTCTGTGTGTGCTCTAATCTCTCTGATTTTATCCTCATGGTCTCTTCGCGAGATATACGTAGGAGAGAGCAATATACTGCTTGACTCCTCGGTGAAGGTATGTTCTCGAAACTTCAACAAAAGCCCGTACCGAGCTACTGAGCGTCTCTCCTGCAGAGTCTTCCACTGGAGTTTATCTATCATCTCCGTAACGCTTTCGCGATTACTAAATGATTCTATAACGAAGCGCGCTGCTCTCCGTTGGATCTTCTCTATCTCTTCTATCAACCCTATCTGGTACGGATCCCACACTGCTGAGCAGTATTCAAGTAGTGGGCGAACAAGCCTACTGTAACCTACTTCCTTTGTTTTCGGATTGCATTTCCTTAGGATTCTTCCAATGAATCTCAGTCTGGCATCTGCTTTACCGAAGATCAACTTTATATTATCATTCCATTTTAAATCACTCCTAATGCGTACCCCCAGATAATTAATGGTATTAACTGCTTCCAGTTGCCGACCTGCTAAATTGTAGCTAAATGATAAAGGATCTTTCTTTCTATGTATTCGCAGCACATTACACTTGTCTACATTGAGATTCAATTGCCATTCCCTGCACCATGCGTCAATTCGCTGCAGATCCTCCTGCATTTCGGTACAATTTTCCATTGTTACAGCCTCTCGATATACTACAGCATCATCCGCAAAAAGCCTTTCCTTTTCAAGGAAATCGACCTTACGTTTGCCCCGAGCGATTTGCGGAAACTGCCGAAAACCGAAATCTGGATGGAAGCATGGCGATTTGTTAACTATTTAAGTCCTTTCGTATGTACAATATTTCTACTTGTTTATATAAGTGTATTTCACTCTGTTGCTACTAAGAATTTTATTGAACACTCTTTCTGAACATATACAGATTTGGTTTAGGTAGAATGTTGCGACATTACGAGCAGTGTGTCAGCCATGCGACAAAGTATTCAAAGAACGGCAGGTTTGGTTGAAAATAATATACCTGGTAACTCGCCGCAGAGTGAGTAGCTCAGGTAGACACGCGAGTGCTGAAGAAAGCTCCGAGTGGCTGCAGAAAGGATTCGAGGTGACTGGGCGGAAGCAGCGTGCAATTCCCGCAGCGGCAAGGGTAAACTGTGCCACCATGTGCATATGGACGCCAAGCAATACTGCCCGATTCAGAACGTTCTAAAATTAAAACGTCAAGTATTTAGTAAAAACACTAGAATTACTTCCAGATCTGCTAAAGAAAATCTCATGACAGCATTGAAATTGCAATAAAGAAACGTATTCAGCAAATTTTTTACCGAATTTATACAACAAATATTAACAAAGTTATTAACATGTATGTGTAAAATTGTCTATAACAACAATATCAAACCCTATACAACACTACTTACGACACACCATTGACTAGATCTTTTGAAGTGAGCTTTGAAATGACCATGTATGTTTCAATATTCAACAATCCCATTAATTGCTATAAATAAATTATTTAATAATTATGAACAGAGTGCCAAACCAAAGAGTTCTAGACAGATGCATCATAGATTAGCATCAACATGAGTAATCTGTCCTATTACTCCAATTTGTTTATGTTTCTTTAATGAGATTTTATAAGCCAATTTTTGTAAGATGCATGTTTGTGCAGCAAAGTACAGAAGCGGCAAGCCGAATCAAGTTACGATTTTGACTAGCGCTTGTCATTCAGTTTTTTTATGTATAACATATAAATCGCAGTCGAATATTATCCATTGTTTAACATGTTATGAAATAATATGTCTGCAGATTGTCTAAACTTGTGGTATTATATGTGTTTAAATGTGTAAAATTGTAAAAGATGTATTCAGTAGAATGGTGGCATAAGTCTAAGACGCCCACCTGACCGGAGTAGTTGGTCATTTGAGAGAAGTTTCAGATAGGGAGGCGGGGTCTTTTGATGTTCGTATCTGGTTGGGTAAGGGTGGTAAAGGATTGAGAAGCCAGTGAGCTGCGTGTGTTTAAGTGACAATTCAGTAACAGGAATATTTTGATGTGCACGTATTCGGGACTTAGTATTTTTCGGTGTAATAATGTGGGCTATAGAAAATATCTGAACAGTGAGTGCTAATATACGGTAGTTATCAGTGATGGAACTTTGCTATGGAGAATTGGCAGTTATATACAGTTTTGAATGAAGTTATTGAAATTTAGTAACTCTGGTGCACTACACAATGGCTTTGGCTTATATTTGTCAGTGCCTGCGAACGCTCTGCTTGCTCTACTAGGTCAGGTCAGTTATTTCATAGCTTATTGTTTCACAGTCTGTAAATATTAGTCCGAGTAAGGCCACCATTCGAAGCAACTTGAGTTTGATGTGAATAGATTGAAAGTGAACTTAAGTCCTGTTCTTAGGCTGCATCATTATCCTGAGGGATCATTTCTTTCTTGTCTCCTTTATTTAATAATTCATTTATTTATGTGATTCTGTAAACTAATCATTAATTCTACATTAGGCAGGCCATGTAAATAATCGATGCCTCTATAAGGACTTAATGCAACAGTGCTCAACTGAACATCTACATTTTCAACCAAACCATACGCAGATTTAAGGTTGTGTACTTCTTTCGGGTGGTTACGTAGCAACAAATTGATTTCAGCTGACGACTGACTGTACAGTATTTGTTTCCTTAAACCCCCAGTGTCGCAGCAATGTTAATCATATTTTGTATACTTACGAGTTCAGATTTTAAGTAACGTGTGTAAAGTTTCCCCCATGAATTACTGACCTGCTTGCCTCAATGGCACACATAGCCGTACTGTAGGTGCAACGACAACACAGAGGTGTCTGTGGAGAGGCCAGATTAATTGATGGTTCCTAAAGAGGGGCACCAGCTTTTTCAGTAGTTGCAGGGGCGACAGTCTGGATGACTGACTGATCTAGTCTTGTAGTAAAATTAGCCAACATGGCTTTGCTGTGAGGATACTGGAATCAGCTGAAACAAATGAGAAACTACAGCTGTTTTTTTCCACGAGGGCATGCGGATCTACTGTATGGTTAAAAGATGATGGCATTCTCTCGGGTAAAATAAACCGGAGGTAAAATAGTCCCCCATTCGGATCTCCGGGCGCGGACTACGTACGAGGATATCGTCATTAGGAAAAACATAACTAGTATTCTACCGCCGGCCGGAGTGGCCGTGCGGTTCTGGGCGCTACAGTCTGGAGCCGAGCGACCGCTACAGTCGCAGGTTCGAATCCTGCCTCGGGCATGGATGTGTGTGATGTCCTTAGGTTAGTTAGGTTTAATTAGTTTTACGTTCTAGGCGACTGATGACCTCAGAAGTTAAGTCGCATAGTGTTCAGAGCCATTTGAACGTTTTAGTGTTCTACGGATCAGCGTATGGAGTGTTCGATCTCTTAATCGAATAGGTAAGTTAGAAAATTTAAAAAAGGTTGAAGGTAGATATCGTGGGATTTAGTGAAGTTCGGTGACAGCAGGAACAAGGTTTCTGTTCAAGTGTGTATAAGCTCATAAACACAAAATCAAATAGGGGTAATGCAAGAGTAGGGCTAATAATGAGCAAGAAAATAGAAATGAGGGTAAGGTACGAGGGTTGACTGAAAATTAATGCCTCCACCTTCGTAACTCTTCAACAGTTGGCAGCATTGGTATGCGGCAGGTACTGGCTTGTTCCGTAGCCTCTTCTCTACAGCTCCAGTTGGCGGCAAGCCTTAGCATTGAACGATTGCGTTGTTACAGTGTAAAGTATGGAACCCTGCGCAGACGGTCGGTCAATGCGATTTAAGCAACGTTGAATCATTGAATTCTTAACAGCAGAAGGAGATTCATCAGAGAATGAAATCAGTTTATAATGATTGTGTTGATGTGAGTACTGTGCGTCGTTGGGCGAGTAAGTTTAAAGATGTTGAGGCGGGAACAACTGACGTGCGTGACAAAGAGTTGGACGTCCTGTGACAGCAACCACCGAGTTTCACAAGCAAAATGTTGATAGATTGAGTCAGGACGATCGTCGTATCACTCAGAGAGAAATTGCAAGCACAATCGGCATTTCACAAGAACGTATGGGTCACATTATTGCTTTATTATCGGAAGATCTGTGCACGATGGGTACCCCGGAAGTTGACTCCTGAAATGAAAGTGTGCAGACTTGAAATTTGCCAGGAACTCCTCTCGCGTTACGGGAATGAAGGCGACGAATTTCTCCATTCAATTGTGACAGGAGACGAAACATGGGTACACCATTACGATACGGAGACGGAACGTCAGTCTATGGAATATCGACACAAAGACTCGCCCCAGAAAACAAAATTCAAGACGCAGCCCTCAGCTGGAAAAATCATGGCCACAGTGTTCTGGCAAGCAGATGGTGTTATCCGTGTTGATTTCCTTGATCGTGGAACAACAATAAATTCAGAGCCTTACATCACAACTCTACGAACTCTGAAACGACGGCTAATAAGGGTCCGAAAGGAAAAGGAAAATGTTTTCCTGCAGCGTGACAATGCCAAACCACACACTTCGCGTATCACCACAGTAGAACTTCAGAGACTGAATCTCACTACTGTACGGCATCCTTCATACAGTCCAGATTTAGCACCGACTGACTTCCATCTCTTCACGATAATGAAGCACGATTTTCGGGGACATCATTATGCTTCTGATGAAGACGCTGAGAGAACTGCGAGGCTGTGGTTGCGGAAGCAGAGTGTCGACTTCTTCCGTGACGGCTTCACAAAACCTGTTCATCGTTGGCAGAAATGGATCCAATTGCCTGACGATTATGTGGAAAAGTGAATATTGGTAATGAAATATCACATTCTAAGGATTATTTCTCCGTTTGACTTATTAAAATATTTTCATACAAACCCAATTAACGAAGGTGGAGGCATTACTTTTCATTCAACCCTCGTACTATGAGCAGCCTAATGAAAGCACTGTCTTAGCCAGCACAGACACGAAGCCAACACTCACCACCGTAGTAAAAATGCGTATGCCAACTAGCTCCGCAGATGATGAAGAGATTGGAAGACCGTTTGATGAAATAAAAGAAGTTATTCAGATAGTTAAGGGAGAGGAAAATTTGATTGTGGTCGGTGACTGGAATGTGACAGTTGGAGAAATAACAAAAGGAAAAATAGTAGGAGAATATGGACTGTTGGTACAGAATGAAAGAGGAAACCGCCTAGTAGAATTTCACGCAGATCATAAATTAATCATGGCTAACACACGGTATAAGAATCATGAAAAATGATTGTATACGTGGATGAGAACTGGAGACATTGGAAGGTTTCAGATTGATTATGCTATGGCAAGAAAGAGATTTCGAAACCAATCTGTAAGACATTTCCAGACGTGGACTCTTACCATAAATTATTGGTTATGAGCTGTAGATTAAACTGAGGAAATTGCAAAAAGATACGAAATTAAGGAGATGGGATCTGGATAAGTTGAAAGAATGAGAAGTTGTTGACATGAGTCTCAAAGCGAGCATTATGTAACAGTTGACTGAAACAGGGGAAAGGAATACAGTAGAAGACGAATGGGTAGCTTTGAGAAATGAGATAGTGAAGGAAGCAGAGGATCAAATATGTAAAAAGACAAGTCCTAGCAGAAATCCTTGGATATCACAGCAGATGCCGAATGTAACTGATGAAAGGAGAAAATATAAAAAAAGCAGCAAATGAAGCAGGACAAAGGGAACAGAGAATCTAAAAACTGAGATTGCCAGTATGTGCAAAATAGCTAAACAGGAAAGGCTAGAGAGCAAATGCAAGACTATAGAAGCATGTACAACTAGGATAAAGAATAGATATATCGTATAGGAAAATTAAAGAGACCTTTGGAGAAAATAAGTAGCTGTATGAATATAAAGAACTCAGATGGAAACCAGTACTGAGCAAAGAAGGGAAAACTGTAAAAAATAGAGGGTATCGACAAATAAAGTTCCAGTTTAAAAATTCTGTAGACACAAAACCACTGCTCATAACGACGTCAAATTTGAACGGCATATCACTGACGCAGGAAGATACGGCATGGAAAAAGAAAAAGAAAATTTGAGCAGTAGACGGCGTTACAAGCGTCAGAATATGCACACCAAAAGGCGCGGGACACAATTGTTCTGTTTGCGTCCGAGGTGCCCTACACAACTATCTTTAAGGACAGCGCGCTTCTGGTAAAGCTCCTTTGCAAGAACGGTGACTGTGCGCCAGTAGCACTGCGAAAGTTCCGGACACTCTAGTGTATGAAATAAGGCACTGGACCGATGTCTGATAAGAGTCTGGAGAAAATTATTATAACATTCGAAAAGACAGGTTCTTTTGAAGTGCGATGAGGCAGAGGGAGGAAAGCAGTGAATCTGATGTCTGTCAAAGGTGTGACCACAGCAATGCAGGAGGAATCGATGGGTAGTGCGCAAACATGCATTGCACGGAAAATTGCTCGAACGTTGGACATGTCTGCGAGCACGGTGCATGAAATCCTACGTAACATGCTGCATTGCTATCTATACAAAATTACCTAAGTTCAAGAGTTGCTGCCTGCAGACCTGCCAGCAAGACAAACGTTCGCTCTGGAATTTGTTGCCCGCATTGAAGTGGACAATGAATGGCCATGGAATTTTCTGTGGACAGATAAAGCCCATTCCTGTCTCCAAGGAAACCCTTCAAGATTCTGTTGATGAATTTCTACTTAAAAACTGGTAGCCCGTAAAGGAAATAAAAAAAGTAAAAAATAATTAAGTGTAGTTGCATGGGTGGGATTAAAACTAATGTGTCCATTAATCTTAACACTAATCATAAATACATATTCTGTAATCTTGTGAATAGGCAGTTTAGGTTTTTATATTGGTAACGTCACGTAGCGCTCTGTATGAAAATCACTGGCTGTGCTGTGTGCAGTCTGTGGCTGGTTGGCATTGTTGGAATATTTGCTATTGTAGTGTTGGGCAGTTGGATGTGAACAACGCGTAGCGTTGCGCAGTTGGAGGTGAGTCTCCAGCAGTGGTGGATGTGGGGAGAGAGATGGTAGAATTTTGAGAGCGGACGATCTGGACGTGTGTCCATCAGAAAGAGTAAATTTGTAATATTGGATATCATGAACTGATATATACATGGTTGACTTTTGAACATTATTAAGGTAAATACATTGCTTGTTCTTCATCAAAATCTTTCATTTGCTAACTATGCCTATCAGTAGTTAGTGCCTTCATTAGTTAGAATCTTTTATTTAGCTGGCAGTATTGGCGCTCGCTGTATTGCAGTAGTTCGAGTAACGAAGATTTTTGTGAGGTAAGTGATTCATGAAAGGTATAGGTTATTGTTAGTCAGGGCCATTCTTTTGTAGGGATTATTGAAAGTCAGATTGCGTTGCGCTAAAAAAAATATTGTGTGTCAGTTTAGTGATGATCAGAATAAGTAAAGCGAGAAATGTCTGAGTAATTTCAGTTTTGCTCAGCTGTTTGAAAATCAAATAACGTAACAGGTTTATCAGCACAGTAATTCAATAATTTTTCTAAGGGCATGTTTCATATGTCGACCCTTAGCCGAGAATACCTCACTGGAATCTTCTGATTTTTTCTTGTAGTTTGTGTAATTAGTGTAGCTATTGTTTATTGCTAGCGCGTAATTATAGAGAGAATTTCCTTTGTAGTTGTAGGTTTTGATTGTTTTACAGTAAAACAGTTGTGTCATGCATGGAGATTTGCACGAAGTATTTCGCAGCTACACATGCAATTAACGAGATATTATTTTCAGTGCTATGCTAACGTATTTTCTTGTTTTTGCTCTTCAAATTGTGCTTTTCTTGTTATCGTGTGAAATACGTGATAATTATCGCGTGTGAAAAACGTAACACTAGGCTCCAAAGTAAATTGAGACATGATAGTGACGACGATTGTAGCTTATCAGCTCCATTATGTAATGAATTAAGAGATATTCAACGTAGTAATTTGGTAATTGTGCATAGGGAAATGGAGCGGGTGGCAAATAATGGTGTAGACAGTGAAACAATTAGAGAACAGGGAAGCATTATCGATCGATCGGTCGGCAACAGCTCGCCTCAGGAATCCGAACTGACAGGACACAATCTTGCAAATACTGTAGATTCAGGTTTTGGGTCCTCACCGTTTTCTCAAATAAGTCAAGACACATTTTCTGCTTGTCAAAATGTGAATGTTTCCGGTGCAAATGCACTGCCGAAAAGCATAGAGGAACAGATTCCAGACACTAATACATTATTATTGCAATTAATGCAACAAATGAAACAAAATCAGAAACAAACACAGCAACAGTTAGACACAATGGAACAAAACCAGAGACAAACACAGCAACAGCTTCAAAAGTTAGACTCAATGGAACAAACGCTTGAACAAACACGTGAAGATTTAACTGCAGAGTTACTTAAAATCGAATATAAATGTCAAAAAGTCTGTAATGACGTAAAAACATAAATTTGTGATCTTTTCAACCCATTTTTTCGCGTCATGAAAATGCATTACAATTTCACGAAGCAGCCATAAAGGAACTGCAAACTATTGTTCATGAAAACCACGACACCTTGCAAGCTAAAACTGACTCAGTTGTATCTACCGATTCGGTTACGCAACTTGCAAAAACTCAGAAAAACTTAAAGGATACAGTACATACGATTTGAATACAAATGGACACTCTGAAACATGGTTCAGAAAAACACACTGTGGAAATCGGTTCACTATCGGAGAAAGTAGCCGAACTTTCGGATCAGTTCACTAACTTATCTACAAAGGTAGATGATGATCTGAATGACACAAGACCTGTAGCCTTCACTGACACAGAAGAGTATGAACAACTTAATAAATTTAAACAAAATCAAAATCAAATTAATATGCAACACAGAAGAGAAATCCAGGAAGTACAAGATCAGTTGGCACAAGTAATACAAGAATTACATATTTCAGAGGACACTCGCGCTCCAATACGTTAAGAGGGACATAGAAATACGGAAAAGCCACACAATGACCGTTATGTGACTCGCCGTCATGATGGCTTTGACTATAAGCTATTTATTACTACACGTAAATTCAAAACGTTTCCGGCAACGATATTTATCCACAATTCTCTCATTGTTTTCCTCCCAACTGGTCATTGGAGCACAGATTAGAATTTATGTGTGGCTACTTAGATAAAGAACCAGCTGTAAGAATGCGATCGGTCATTCACGATTGTCACAATGAAGGAGAATTTTATCATGCCTTCCTCTCAGCATATTGGTCTCAAGCTATTCAAGACCGAGTAAAACATAGCATCATAATGATGAAACATTTCGAACAATGTGAATTTTCCAGTCTTGTCAAATATTTTGAAGACATGTTGCATAAGAATCAGTATCTTTCAAACTCATACAGCCCCTCAGGACTCATCCGTATTTGCTTAATCAAATTGCCTGAACATTTACGACATATTATTTTGGCAGGACGTTGCAAAGACGACATTGAAGCTTTTCAGGCAGTGTTACAAGAATTGGAAATTGACACTGACAATAGCGGGACGCGAAAACAGGAACACAGCAATTACAGGTCACATCCGTCACAATTCCGCTATGACAGAAATAATAACTGGACATGACAAGGCTATTCTTACAACGCAAATCGTGACCAAAACAGACACCACCCGTATGACAACCGTTGGCAGAGTAGTAATAATTACAGGGAAAGATCACCTCTCCCCGGTAATGACTATGACAGAGACAATCAGAGAAACAGACAATATGGGAACCGAAATAATTATTATCAAGAGAGACAGAATAACTTCAGACGCAACGGTCCAGCGCGCAGTTACGATTCCGGGAGAAATTCTCCACCAGATGACTGACAAGAAAGAAACGATGGAAAATATCGACATAACGACAGACCTGAATGTCATCAGAACTGGCGGGATTCAAACAGAGCAGGGCTCTCGACAAGGTGAATTTGTAGAAGTTAGATATCCAAATCCCAATAACGACGCGCGCCAACAAAGACACAGTAGGCAATGACTCACACCGCTGGCAGCCACAAAACGTACTTATGAAGCTGATGACGTAGCTGCCGTGGCTAGTAATTACGTAAAAATGGAAGACATTAGGGATATCTTACTCCAAGAACACGACGTAAAACATAACAACATTGCATATCCTGTAATTCACATTACAGTAAATGACGTTAAATTTACGGCAGTACCTGACTCTGGCAGTCCCATTTCAGTAATTAGTGAAACAGCCTTTAGCAAATGCAAGAAATCGAACGATTGCCCCACACTTCCGTTATGTAAGATTAAATTACAAGGTGCAATCGTTGTAAAAAGTGTAGATGTACGCCAAGAAACCAACTTAGAATTCTTTTGTCAAAGCCACAGTTTCTGTATGAACTTTCTTGTTGTTCCATTACTGTTGACGGAAATTATATTGGGAGTAGAATTTTTGAATGAATAGAAGCAGTATTAAACTTTCACGATGCAGAAATAAGTTTAGAGAAAGAAGGTAAGTCAATAGCTTTGAAATTTGAGATTGGCTCTCAAACCATGACGAGGAAATTAATCGGCTTCACCTTCTGTTAGACAACAGTTCGGAATTTTCGACGGAACTTGGCACTAACAATCACTCTGCAAGTACTGACAGGGATGATATCGACGGCGTATTTGATACTAATGAGTTAATTCAAAATAAAATTCAAACAATTGAGAATTGTAATGACGCTGATAGGCAGGACCTTTTTGAGATTTTACGAGCACATTCCACAGTTTTTACTCACAAAACAGGAACAATCAAGGGATTTCAATACCAATTTCGTGTTCGTGAGCATACTAAATTTTGAGTTAGACCATACGTAATTCCAGCACATTATAGGGACCGTGTTAGAACAGAAATACAATTTGTGCTTGATGAGGGAATTATTGAGTCTGCAGTAAGCTTATACAACAATCCATTACATGTTCTTGAGAAGAAAAATAGATCGATCAGGCTTGTCTTAGATTCGAGAGAAATCAATACTATCATCATTCCTGGAACAGACAGGCCGCAAACGTTGGAAGAACTTCTGCAAAATTTTAATGGTGTAAAAGTGTTGTCTTCTATTGATCTCAGATCCAGCTTTTATCAGATTGAACTTCATCCAGAATGTAGAAAAGGAAAACAAAAATTAAAAAAAGAATGGAGAAGAAATTAAAGTTCAGGGAGAAGAAATAAAAACTTCGAGGTCTGCCGATGACATTGTAATACCATCAGAGGCAGTACCTGGAAGAGCAGCTGAACGGTATGGACAGCGTCTTGAAAGAAGGATGTCAGATAAACATCAAGAAAAACAAAACAATGGTAACGAGATGTAGTCGAATTAAATATGGCGGTACAGAAGGAACTAAATTAGCAAATGAGGCAAAAATATTGGTACATGAGCTTTAATTCTTGGGCAGTAAAATAACTGATGATGGGCAAAGTAGAGAGGATATAAAATGTAGACTGGCAATGGCAAGAAAAGCGTTTCTGATGAAGCGAAATTTGTTAACATATTAGATGTACAACTTTGCTTCCGCCGTTTTGCAATAGACGGCAGTAGAGGCAAGTGGGGTTCAGATGGTCATATGTGTAATGCAATAAGCTTAGACATCTGTAAACATAATGCCATAAAAATATTAGTCGATTTGTGATTGCATCATAAGGTTATTCTCGATTAAGTACGTCACCTTACGTACCCATTTCTCGCCATTTGCGGGAAGTTTTAATGTTCTGCTTTAATATGAAGAAATCTGCGGCTGTGGCTCATAAAAGGCTAGGTAAGGCCAATGGTGATGGAACTATTAGTGGAAGAACGTGCAGAGAATGTTTTCAACGCCTTAAGAACGGTGATTTTGATGTCGAAGACCGGCATGGCGGGGAAGACAGAATATTTTCGTAGCTACTGAAACAGGCGGAGACAGTCACAGGATATCATTACGTGTGTGTGTGTGTTGGGGTTTATGGGATATCATTATCGAAAGCAATTTATGCGTTCGAGCCCAACACTGAAACACAAACGGTCACAATACAGCGATAGACACGTAAAGGTAATTTTGCAGCAGGTCAGTGCTCGACCTAATGTCGCAAAACCCGTCAAAATATACATGGAAACGTTGCAAAGAGAAGTCCTATACCTCCCGCCGTATTATCCATACGTTGCTCTCTCTGACGACCACCTTTTTCGATCAGTGGTATACAGTCTGGCTGACCAGCACTTCCAATCATATGACCTAGTGCAAAATTGAATCGATTCGTGGATCCCCGCAATATACGCCCAGTTCTTCCGCCACGGGATTCGTATGCTATCCGAAAAATGGGAGAATGTAGTGGCCAGCGATGGACAATACTATCAATCATAATTTTTTGTAAGTTTTTCACAATGAAGCGCCGAACTTCGAGAGAAAACGGCGGAAGCAAAGTTGTAGATCTAGTAGGATATAAATTTAAGTGTTAGGAAGTCTTTTATGAAAGTATTTGTCTGGAATATCGTCTTGTACGGAAATGAAACGTGGAAAATAAGCACTTCAGCCAATAAAAGAATAGGAGCCTTTGAAATGTGACGCTACAGAATAATTAATGAGGAATTACTGAATAGAAATGAGGAGAAAAGAAATTTTGCGGTATAACTTGGCTAAAAGAAGAGATTGGTTGATGGATCACATTCTGAGACATCAAAGCAACACTAATTTAGTGTTGTAGGGAAGTGTAAAAAACAAAAAAATCGTAGAGAGAGACCAAGAGATGATTATAGTATGAAATGGATGTATGTTGCAGCAGTTATTTGAAGATGAAGAAGCTTTCACAGGACAGAGTAGCGTGGAGAGCTGCATCAAATCAGTCTATGGATTGAAGACCACGAATGTCATTAATATTTTTTTTTCTTGTCCAGCATATGGAGCATCTTGATGAAAGTTCCGTAGCTCTAGTATTGATTCAATAAAGTGCTAACACCAGATGCAGTTCTTTTAAAAACCACGTCTAGTTTCGGCCCTCAAACCCATTATCCAGTGATATATGTCAGGCTTCCTGAGGGAACACACAGTCGTATTCATACGTCTTGATGTATGTAACGCCTTGTAAACTGCCAATAATAAGAGAGAAAGTAAATGGATCAAGATAAGTTGGCATGTTTCTAGTCAATTGTTGTCTGTACGTCAGCCTTCTCTCTCCTCAAATACCGACTGAGAAGTTAGTGTTTATCATCCGAGCTATCGGCTGCGCGTAATAAATACTGAAATTACCTTGATTTATGGGCCGATTCTTGTATACCAACCCTTGTTAATGTTTGATAGGCATGCTCGGCTGTGAAGCACATGGAAATGGCCACGTATATTATCATATTATCCTAAACGATCCAATGTTCCCTGATATCAGCGTGCTAGAGCAGATCCCATACGAGGTTGTATTAAAGAGTAAGCAACCAAGATTATAAATCCCTCCCCCCTTTTCAAGGTGGATTGAAAATATTACAGAATCATTATGCGTGGAGTTTCGACTTTTTCCACAGTCTCATTAAATGATCTGCTTCATAATACATTAAGAAAGGCATTTTGTACCTTTAATGCTCCTGGCACTTATTCTACTATGATGTTGGCTGAAGAAGCGAAAAAGTGGGAAAAACAGAAAAATGTTTGAAAAAATTAATTATTTTGAATAAAACGCCAACACCAGTTACAATTTTCTTTTTATTCGAATAACCACGACCAGTTTCGGACCCCAAGGCCATTATCCAGTGGAATGTGTCCTGAGAGAATACAGTACTACTCTGCATGCAACTTATGCCTTCCCACACCATAACGTCTGGACCACCGAAACGATTTCGAAAATGTTTGCATTGCGTGTTTTCACCTCTTGGCATATGAGAACACGGTACGCTCAGCGGCCAACACTGCTGTGACATTATATTCCTTCTCCATGTGCGTCTTTTTCGGGATGCATTTTTTTTGGATGATAATGTGCCACTGCATCGAACTATATAGGTGGAGGGGAAGATATTTGGTGAATGAATTGGCCTGCCCATTAACCTGAGTTAAACCCCACCGAGCACATGTGGGCTGTTCCATTTCACTTAGAACAGCAGGAAACCTTGCATTTTTTATGTGGGTTCAATTTTATGTCGTCTAAAGTAGACGTTCAGTATCTTTTGCAAATTCGCATCTATGATAAACAGGTGCTTCTGGTTTTTTTAAAAGGTCAAAGCTATCGTAATTTAATAAAATCTCATGTTTCTGAGACACGTAGTTCAGAAACTATGCAAAGTAAAATTCGAAATAAAATTCAAAACGAAGATAATATGTACAGTTCGAGGTGGTAGTCATGTGGTATTTTTAGAACTTAAATTTAATTTAATTTCCCACAGCTCGCCATTTCCATTGACCAGGGTGCTTACATCACACATCTACACAGACAGGGAAATACGCATAAGCGCCTAAGAAGCTGGTATATGCATGCGTATTCAAATACAGACATGTGTAAAGAGGCAGAATACAGCGCTGCAGTCGACAAGACCTATATAAGACGACAAGTGTCTGGCGCAGTTGTTATATCGGTTGCTGCTGCTACAACGGCAGGTTATCAAGATATCAGTCTGAACGTGATGTTAAGGAGTCGGTGCACGAGTGATGGGGCACAGCATCTCCGAGGTAGCGATGAAGTGGGGATTTTCCCGTACGACCATTTCACGAGTGTATCGTGAATATCAGGAATCCGGTAAAACATTAAACCTCCAACATCGCTGCGGCCGGTAAAAGGTCCTGCAAGAACGGGACCAACGACGACTGCACGACACAAAGCTTTACGCCTCGCTTGGGCCCGTCAACGCCGACATTGGACTGTTCATTACTCGAAACATGTTGCGTGGTCAGACGACTCTCGTTTCAAATTGTATCGAGCGGATGGACATGCACGAGTATGGAGACAGCCTCATGAATCCATGGACCCTGCATGTCAGCGTGGAGATGTTCAAGCTGGTGGAGGCTCTGTAATAGTGAGGGGCCTGTGCAGCTGGAGTAATCTGGAACCTCTGCTACATCTAGATATGACTCTGGCAGGTGGCACGTACGTAAGCATCCTGTCTGATCGCCTGCATAGATGCATGTCCATTGTGCATTCCGACGGACTTAGGCAATCCCAGCAGGACAGTGCGACACCCCACACGTCCAGAATTCATACAGAGTGGCCCCAGGATCACTCACCTGAGTTTAAAAATATTTGATGGCCACCAAACTCTCCAGACATGAACTTTATTGAGCATATAAGGGATGTCTTGGAACGTGCTGTTCAGAAGAGATCTCCACCCCTCGTACTCTTATGGATTTATGGACAGCCCTGCAGGATTCATGGTGTCAATTACCTCCAGCACTATTCATACATTAGTAGAATCTACGCCACGTCGTGTTGCGGCACTTCTTCGAGCTCGCGGGGGCCCTACACGGTATTAGGCAGGTGTACCAGTTTCTTTGACTCTTATACGTCACGCAGACAACACAGGTCATGGACGTAATGTTCATATACTCTGAAGAGCCAAAGAAACTGGTACAGCGACGTAATGGATATATTCACTTATCAGCCAAAGAATCAGGTACACCTACCCGCAAGCAGGCAGAAGTGCTGCAACACTACGTGGCATGGACTCGACTAGTGTCTGAAGTAGTGTCGGAGGGAACTGACACCATGAATCCTGAAGGGCTGTCCATAAATCCGTAAGAGTACGAGGGGGTGGAGATCTCTTCTGAACAGCACGCTGCAAGATATCCCTTATATACTCAATAATGTTCATGTCTGCGGAGTTTGGTGGCAGTGGAAGTGTTTAAATTCCGAAGAGTGTTCCTGGAGCCACGTTGTATCAATTTAGGACGTGTTGGGTGTCGTATTGTTCTGCTGGAATTGCCCAAGCCTGTCTGAATGCACGATGGACATGAATGGTTGCAGGTGATCAGACCAGATGTTACGTACATGTCACCTGTCAGAATCGTATCTAGACGTATCAGGGGTCCCACATCACTCCAACTGCATACGCCCTACAACATTACAGAGCCCCCACCAGCCTGGACAGTCCTCTCCTGACATGCAGGGTCATTGGATTCATGAGGTTGTCTCCATACCTGTGCACGTCTATCCGCTTGATATAATTAGAAACGATACTCATCTGACCAGGCAACATGTTTCCAGTCATCTACAGTCCAATGTCGGTGTAGACGGACCCAGCAAGGCTTAAAGCTTTGTGTCGTGCAGTCATAAAGTCTGCACGAGTGAGTCTTCGGCTCGGAAAGCCTATATCGGTGATGTTTCGTTGAATGGTTCGCACACTGACACTTGTTTATGGCCCAGCACTGAAATCTGGAGCAATTTGCGGAAGGGTTGCATTTCTGTAACGTTGGACGATTCTCTTCATTCGTCGTTGGTTCCGTTCTTGCAGGATCTTTTTGGCCGCAACGATATCGGATATTTGAAGTTTTACCGGATTCGTGATATTCACGATACACTCGTGAAATGGTCGTATGGGGAAATACCCACTTCATCGCTACCTCGGAGATTTTGTGTCCCATCGCTCGTGCACCGACTATAACACCACTGTCAAACTCACTGAAATCCTTAAAACCTGCCATTGTAGCAGCAGTAACCGATGTAACAACTGCGCCAGACGTTTATCTTACATAGAGGTTACCGACCGCAGTGGCGCATTCTGCCTGTTTACAAAAAAATGGTTCAAATACCTCTGAGCACTATGGGACTTAACATCTATGGTCATGAGTCCCCTAGAACTTAGAACTACTCAAACCTAACTAACCTAAGGACATCACACAACACCCAGTCATCACGAGGCAGAGAAAATCCCTGACCCCGCCAGGAATCGAACCCGGGAACGCGTGCACGGGAAGCGAGAACGCTACCGCACGACCAGGAGCTGCGGACGCCTGTTTACATATATCTGTATTTGAATACGCATACCTGTTCCTGTTTCTTAGTTTCAGGTACTGTGCCCTTCTGTTATTTTTTAAAAAAAATTTAGACGTCTTGAAACGTTAATGTAACGGTTTTTTTCCTCAGAGGTACTGGTACAGCCTACCGTCACAGATAAAGCCATATGTATACATATATTCGAGCGACATGACCAGCCCACTGCCATTTCAGGTTATTCGTTCTTTCCATTACGACGCTGACCTGTGTTGTCTGCTTGATATTAACTGCTTTCGTTTTTTTCTTTACGTAGCCCAACAATGATCTTTTCTATTCCTCTTTGGATTACTATTTGTTTTCTGATAATGAACCCAAGTAATGTCCATGTCTCACAGCTGTAAGCTGGTCATTTTACAATGGTCAAAAACCGATTTTTTAAGCTTGGCCGAAATTTTGGGCCTCAAAACTGAGGTGTGTCTTCCATAAGCTTGTCAGCCTAATTAATTTAATATGTCGAAATTATATATATATATATATATACATATATATATATAAAACCCTCAATGACTTAACGCGCAGGAACACAATACAGTAGTTCACATAGACATAGTGGATGTCACACAGTGGGTACATTACTGTGAACAATCGCATCCCTCTTGTCACATTCGTAAATTACACATGGCATCAACGATATTACCTTCTAAGTTAAACTACTTTCTCTATATCACTTTGTCACTTCTTATTACTTCATTTCTTTCATCAAATGGAAGAGTTGTCCTTGTTATATATTCATCTGACACATTCTTCATCCACTGTGGACATAGTAATTGTCTCCTATAGACAATCTCTCTTCATTATCATCAGTCGGTGGTGGATCTAAATACACACATCACCCTGTTATTCTGTAACATAAAAAGTGATGTCACTTTGCGCGACCGTTCCATTCAGCTTTGCACTGACTACTTCGCTCCATCCCTTATTTTCTCGTTACGACTTCCTCATAGCACACAAAGATACAATAAGCACAGCCCTTGCCTCGCAACTAGCAAAACAACAAAATCTCCCTCTAGACATCAGGCGCTTCCCGGAGTCCTTAGTATCACATCATCTTACAAGGGGAGGCCGCCAATTGTGAAATTCAGATTCGATTCATACTGCGCATAATAAAAGCTCATGGCCAGAGGTGTAATGTGGCAAAGCACCAAGATGCACTTCTCAGCCGTTGTCGAGAAAATCGACAGTTAAAAGAAACCGTTGCGGTGAAATACTCTGTATGATTAATAATTTTCTACAGAGTCGTGGCGCAGCGGTAAGCGCTCGGGTTCGTAATCCGAAGGTCGCCGTATCGAATCTCGCGCCATGCAACCTTCTTTTTTTTTTTTAGTATTTGTTTTTTTTGTAATTTATATATATATATATATATATATATATATATATATATATATATATATATATATAATTCCCGGCAATCAGTTGCAACAATTATGCATATAATAAGTTGTTGAAAGTCGTTTGTCGTGGAAAAACTGGCGACTTCGAACATCATTATGTTTTCCGCAAACAAAGTTGTATTTCACAAATGTTATTAATTATCTTCATAATGTTATCCACGTATAGTTAACGGAAGACGTAGGAACGATATTCCGAAACGAATACGTATAGCGTAAGTCAAACGTTCGAATTAGAATAGAGACACCACAAACACAAATTTGCTGTGGCAGGTATGAAATATAAACTCCGTTACTCGCTCGTTACACTTGAAGGACAGATGTTGAATGGGCCGAAACGAGCCGCCGCATAACAGCTTAGTTGCGTGCTAACTTCGAAAGAAGGTAGATGCGGTCCCTAGCGCAACTTATAACATCGTCGAAAATCAGTGCGGATGGGAGAGCTTTGGTACACCCTGTTAAAAAAAAGGGAAAAATGGAGGCGGTACAATTGGAGAGCGATCCGCCTTCACCAACATGCATAAGCAATTCATTAATAGTAGACATATATATATATATATATATATATATATATATATATATTTGAATTACAAAACACTAATAATAAAAAAAAAGTTGCATGGCGCGAGATTCGATCCGGCGACCTTCGGATTACGAACCCGAGCGCTTACCGCTGCGCCACAACGCTGTAGAAAATTATTAATCGTAGAGAGTATTTCACGGCAACGGTTTCTTTTAACTGTCGATTTTCTCGACAACGGCTGAGAAGTGCATCTTGGTGCTTTGCCACATTACACCTTTGGCCATGAGCTTTTATTATGTGCAGTATGAATCGAATCTGAATTTCACAATTGGCGGCCTCCCCTTGTTAGCCTTAATATGCCTCTATCTGGGAACTCCTATTTCTCCTCACCTCCCTATTTCCCCACATTGTTTCCTGCAATGACCACGAACTCCAAACGTTCGACAAAACACAGCGGTTCATAGAAGTACGCGTAATATTCAGCAGCTTTCTTAAGTACCATTCGTAAGACTGATTATTTCTCGCTTTCCTTCGAGCGCAGTGCTTATGCAACATCTTCAGTCTCCTTAATCTACAAGTGCCATCATCACCTACCACACGTCAGATATCCAGCAACAATATTTCCAACATGACCTTAATTTACTATTATGGAGGAGTAAGTAATCGTGATTATGTACAGGGTGACAATTATTAAATAATATGAAAAAAAAACATAAATCAGTTACAAACTACGGCGTGCACGCACTTTATTCAACATGTAAACGTCATTACAGACATTCGGATTTAGGTTACGACATGTTCGATATGCCTGCCATCATTCGCGATGATGTGATGTGGCTCAGACGAATAGCGAAATTCTGCATGACCCGCTGAAGTGTCGGAATATCGATGCTCTCGATGACCTCCCGAATGACTGTTTTCAGCTCAGCAATGGTTGTGGAGTTGTTGCTGTACACCTTGTCTTTAATATAGCCCAACAAAAAAGAGTCGCATATGTTCAGATCCGGAAAATAGGCGGCTAATCGAGGCCCATGCCAGTAGCCTCTGGGTACCCCAGAGCCAGAATGCGGTCGCAAAGTGCCCCTACAGGACATCAAACACTCTCCTACTTCGATGCGGTCGAGCTCCGTCTTGTATGAACCACATCTTGTCGAAATAAGGGTCAGTTTGGATAGCTTCCAGAGCCTTCACGTACCATTCAGTAGTCACCGTGCCATCAAGGAATATCGCACCGATTATTCCGCGACTGGACATTGCACAACACAGTCACCCGTTGAGGGTTAAGAGACGCCTCGATTGCGAAATTCAGATTCTCAGTCTCTCAAATGTGCCAATTTTGCTTATAAACGGACCCGTCCAGATACAAATCACTGACAACAACAAGGCGTGTGTGCATGCGCAATACTTATTATCATCATACCTCGCGACTAACGTGCAGTTTGAACGTCCTAACGCAAACCGTTCAGAAGTTATGATGATTTTATTTTATATATCTTAATAATTGTCGCCCTGTATCAACTAGATGTAATCAAGTGCCCAATCGGCATCATGCCTATAAAGATTTTTCACATTTGAGATATTGTGCACACCTCAAGATCGTTTTGATCGAAGGGTGTCTACTTCAACGGCGTTATGGTGCACTATCCTCCGTAGTCGAAACTGTCCGCAATAAATGTTAAAAAAATTATTACATAGAAATTTCTGCTCCTTAGATAATTAGTGTACTTTCGCCAAAACTCTCTTTCCTGTTTAGTATCCCTTTGTGTACCATTCAGTCACTCTTGGTTCAGATCTACATTCAATTCCATTTTTCGTACCAAAATTTCATCGTTGAATCGCCTATTACGAGGAAAGCCATTACTTTTAGTCAAACAGTCCGCGGCTCAGTTTGTACTGCGCGTCAAACGTACGTCTTCTGTCTCAAAACATATCATACCTCTGTCCTGGCGCCATTCCATCGTGTCCACGGCCACTTTTCAGTGGACGTCATCCATGGTTTCTTCGTGATCACATCGTCTTGTATTTGTGTGACCATACATTTCCCCCTGTTTTCCCCCTGTCATCAAATAGCCAGAAATGTGACTTGCAACTCCATGGTACTAAAAACAAAGAGAAACAGCTTAAAGGGTTGAAAACAATTAAGTCGCCAGGTCCAGATGTAATCCCAATTTGGTTTTACAAAGAGTACTCTACGGCATTGGCCCCTTACTTAGTTTGCATTTATCGTGAATCTCTCGCCCAGTGCGTAATCCAAAAAAAGTAGTTGACTCCTGTACGAAATAAAGATAAAATAACGCATCTGAAAAATTACTGACCATTATCCTTAACACTGGTTTGCTGTAGATTTCTTGAACATATTCAGAGTTCATACATAAAAAATTTCCCAGAGATGGGAAAGCTTATGTCCACGAATCAGCACGACTTTAGAAAATATCGTTCGTGCGAAAATCAGCTGGCTCTTTTCTCACGTGATACACTACGAATTATGGATGGAGGGCAACAGGCAGATTCCATATCCCTAGATTTCTGAAAAGCATATGTCACTGTGTCCCTGCAGACTGTTAACGAAAGTACGAGAGTGTGAAATAGATTCCCAGATGTGTGAGTGGCTCGTAGAATTGTTAAGTAATAGAACCCAGTATGTTGGCATCGATGGCGAGTGTACATCAGAGACAAGGGTATCGTCAGGAGGGCCCCAGGGAAGTATGATACTATAAATGTAGAAAAATGCAAGTTAATGCGGATGAGTAGGAAAAACAAACCCGTAATATTTGGATACAGTGTTGGTAGTGTCCTGCTTGACAAGTCACGTCGATTAAATATCTGGGTGTAACGGTGCAAAGCGAAATGAAATGGAACGAGCTGTGAGGATTATGGTAGGGAAGGAGAACGGTCGACTCCGGTTTTTGTGAGAATTTTAGGAAAGTGTGGGTCACCTGTAAAGGAGACTACATATAGGATGCTATTGCGACCTATATTTAAGTACTACTCGAGTGTTTGGAATCTGCACCAGATTGGATTAATGTAAGACATCGAAGCATTTCGGAGACGGATTTCTTGATCTGTTACCAGTAGGTTCGAACAACATGAAAGTATTACAGATATCCTTGGGGAACTGAAATGGGAATCCCTGGAGGGAAGGTGACGTTCTTTTCGAGGAACGCTACTGAGAAAATTTAGGGCACCGGCATTTGAAGCTGGCTTCAGAATGATTCTAATGCCGCAACATACATTTCGCATAAAGACCATCAACAACTTCTCCATTGGAGCAGTGAATAAATGCACTTTCAGTAACGGTCTTCCTAGCCTATAAGCTCTCCCGTGTCTCCTTGTTGTTTTCTTTTGCTTCTTCTACTTTGTTTATGATCTCTGCTCTCGATTGATCTATTGATTTATCGTTTATATTCTGGATCTTACCTCCGCAATCTCATGGTGAAGAGACCTTGTAGCACCTCGGCATTCCACAATTATGGAGTGCACCCGAGCATCATACTCCTCAAACTTTCTATGGATTCCTTGAATTTCTTTTCTCTCCCCCTCAAATTTCCTAAAGAGCATTTTTTCCTTTTCTTCGAATTTCATATCGAACCATTTTTACTGTGCCTCTAACTTTTTGTTGATTCCCTTGACACCTTCCTCTACCATTACCAGAAACGTATTAAAGCCGAGAGGTAGAGGAACAGGTCTCGCTTCATTGGCTACTGCACCATCGTCTAAATCATCCAGATTATTCTATTTGTTGGATACAATCTCAATCTCCCCTCGCAGAAATGCAACTTCATCCTCTCTGATCATTGTAATGCCACTATCTGATACCTCTAAATCTAATCCCCACTCACTGTTGTTCCGGCCATAAATTTAGATCACGCTATTTCACTCATCCTTTTTTGTTTTATCTCGAATTACATCTGTATACTTTGGTTTACTGTTATACGTGCATGATACAACAACTACTTACAGTTCCACTGTGTTTATTTGACAAATTTCTGTACAAAATTCACACATACGTTATTAATTATTTTATTTAAACTCACTGTAAGAAAATGAGATATAACAATCCAAAAGAACTAATAATACATTTAAAGAAACACTTCAAGAGGGACAAAACAACAGCATAGAATGAAGCTGAACAACAGCAAGGAAAAAATGACTACTGAAGTTGAAAAAAAGTAGCACATGCAACCATCTACTAGTTTTTCCGAAAGTCTCACTCTACACTGTAAGAATTATTCTGGCAACGTCGCCACATGAAAAGAGGGTGTCTTGAGCCATATTGGACACGTTCTAGGTCATGGTTATAAAAGAGGTAATATCTTGAATTATTGGATCGTCAAGAATAATATACATTGTGGTGCCACCGCCAGACACCACACTTGCTAGGTGGTAGCCTTTAAATCGGCAGCAGTCCATTAGTATACGCCGGACCCGCGTGTCGCCACTGTCAATAATTGCAGACCGAGCGCCACCACACGGCAGGTCTAGAGAGACGTACTAGCACTCGCCCCAGTTGTACAGCCGACGTTCATAGCAATGGTTCACTGACAAATACGCTCTCATTTGCCGAGACGATAGTTAGCATAGCCTTCAGCTACATTTGCTACGACCTAGCAAGGCGCCGTATTCAATTGATAATTAATATTATGAAGCATGTACCGTAACGAGAGATGTTCTACAATTGTGGATTAAAGTTAAGTATTCTCCCAGTTACCTCCTGTTTTGCTAGTCTTATTTCTCTGACCTGTTCCAGACCTCACGCCAGTCAGCGTGTAATTAAACGCGTGCATTTCGGCCTCCTCTAGAAACACAGTGTTGGCTCTTCTGCCAACTCTACATACATGGCTAAGGAACATGAACAAGGTCGCGGCTATCGCTAGGATAATATACGTGGCTGTCTCCATCAGCTTCAGAGCCCATCATGCCTATCAAATATTAATATGTGTTCACATACAAGGACTGGTCTATAAATCAAGGCAACTTCAATATTTATTACGTGCAACAGATAACTCAGATTATAAAGATTAACTTCTTGACAGGCATTTGAGGAGAAGGTTGGCTGATATACAGACAGAAAGTGACTAGGGAATATGTTAACTTGGCTTGAACGATTTTCTTTCTGTCTATTGTCAGTTTCTTAGGTGCCACGTACGTCATGGTGGATGAACGCTTTATGAAGTAGGTGGGAATTAAGGAGGTGCAGCTTTGGGAGTGCTTTAGAATATCAAAAAGTTCAGAAATCAACCATAGATTTATTAATTTAAGAAAGGCATTTCACTTCTATAAATTTCGCTATTAGGCGTTCATGGGGTTTTAGAAAGAACATAATTTTTATAAGCATCAATAAGCTACAATTAAATTTCTCCTGAGCAAGACAGTCATATTAATAAACTGAAAGGGTAACTGAGAACATACAACCTAACAAAGCCCAGCTTTTGGATGATGGGAGGCCATGATAAGGGAAACACAGGAAGAAGTCAAATCACATGTGTATCTTTTTTGTGAAAGAAAACATTCCTTTATTCGTTGTGTAATTGGACAACATCGACACTAGGTCAGTTTCAAGCACCTGCAAAAGAATACATCAACATGGACGAGTTTCACTAAATATGAAAATGACACACAATCTTTGGGGCGGGGTGAACACGTGATGGGCTGAAGGCCAAATTCGTTCTAACTCCAAGAAAAAAAAAGTGAAGTAATGGAAATAATTGCCTCGTGTAGGAGTTCTTCTGTTTCTACATACTATAATCTTTCTTTTGAGGAACACAAATTCACTGTAGCAAGCAACATCTGAACATGTGGTGAAGTTAACAGTCAAGTGGCGCCATGATGAACACAAAGACAACTCATCAAGAATATCTGAAAATAACAGTTTTCAAATTAACAAGCAGAGTATAATGGAGGGGAAGCGCATGAGATACCACTACAATTTTGATATTACAACATTCTATAGCAAAACGGCCACATCCGGTGGAGCTGCGACTGGAACAAAGGGTCCCATCTCAAGTTTGCACAGCTACACGAAATGAAGCAAATAAAAAGATAAGTGATACTCTAGAATCAACTTAAGCATTCATAGAGCTTACCGTTTCATTGTAGGAATAGGAGCTACATAAAACCGAAAAAGATCCATCAAATATATCGCAGAATCTCTATCACACTTCACATTTAGAAAATGAGAACCTCGATTATACTCTTTACCTGCTGGTCTTTTACGCAAAAACGTCGTACGGCAGGAAACAGTAGTTTAGTAAACTTATCGCACTGCATTACATGCTTTTATCGACTGAAGGTCCCGAGTTTGTGTACCATGCATTACGGAAACCTCTCGTTTCATTCATGTGGTTTACAAGAGGTTTAGATGCAGTTAATCTATTACGAATGTTATGATTAACCCGTTTCTGCTTCATTATTTTTTCTGATATTCTGTGCCCATGAGACATACCAAACTTAAAGAGTAATTTTTTTGGCAGTCGTCATTTTCTTAGAGACAAAAAGCCTCTTTAATGCCTCTTTTTATCAGGAGATAATTTTATTTTTTCTTTCACAATTGCGCTTAGCAGATGCACATCCGGTAATTAAGTAAGCACTTTAGTTGAGCTACAATTCCAATATTCGTGATTTATGCGATAAGAGATTTTCAAATGAGGGAACTAGATTGTTTTTCATATTTACAGTCACGAATGAGCTACGTAATCAGTTTTGAGAAATCAACTTACAATCATAGTATTTTCACAGTACTGTGTGTTTCAGTTTTTAATACAGACGAGTGCTATAAAACCAGATATTTGGTTTTAGTTCTGGAACATTCTGGACAAACAGCTTCAAAATATGGGGTATTTTGAGAACTTTTCAACAATATTTATTATTCAATGTTGGCCTACGTCATTACCAACATGTTCCTTTTCTCAAAAAACAAGCGTAAAGTGTAAACACGATAACAGGCAAAAAAAAAAAAAAACCTTCACAAAGTCTTCAAGGACTGAAATCTAGTCAGAAATGAGTCAGATATAAACTTACATATGAATTCAACAACGTGCCAGAACATGTCACATGTCTTATGACTAAAGTGCTGGAGCTTAAGATAGAATTAACAAGAAACGAGATGACACAGAATTAACTAGACTCTTATCTTCGTTTTATGTTATTTTGTGGATAATATTAGCTCTGCAGTGCAATAGTATTTCATAATGTTAAATCATTTCACTGCACTACAGTTAAAAAATGCACACGGCTGACCATTAAAGCTATAATGTCAGAAATGTCAGCAAAAACCAAATTTTATTTATTTTTTCGTACACAGTATAGTTGGAAGACTGTATAACTTTAGGTCATTTGAGAATGAACAGGCCGCCCCCTGTGGCAGCAGCGACGTCTCTCCCGTGGCTGGGTATCCATCATCTGTGCTTGGATAATTGACAGGGATGTATTATTCCGTGCTGCTTCCGCTCTCTACCAACGTTAATTAACCTTGTTCAAATATAGCCGGCCGGTGTGGCCGTGCGGTTCTAGGCGCTTCAGTCTGGAACCGCGTGACCGCTACGGTCGCAGGTTCGAATCCTGCCTCGGGCATGGATGTGTGTGATGTCCTTAGGTTAGTTAGGTTTAAGTAGTTTTAAGTTCTAGGGGACTGATGACCAAGGATGTTAAGTCGCATAGTGCTCAGAGCCATTTTGTTCAAATATAACGTCACAGAGATCGCCAAATTAAGGCACAGGACCTGCCTTTAATAGCTCAGATATGCAACGGCTGCTGTACGAACTAAACGGATGCGATTGTGTTGTGCGCTTAATGGCAAGGCAGCAGCTGGGCCCGTATGACGATGGTGCATGCAGTCTGGCAACGTACACTCCCGCTGTCTGCGCGCCCCTCACTGTTACCGCGTGAAGGGAAACAGCTACAGCGGTCTCTGTGGTACTCCAGACGTATGTTTGTAAACTTTTTATGCTGTAATCGAGCCTATTTCCCGCCCCGAGGTGCTTAATGTGCCTGTAAGATCACATACGGCAGAGAAAACAATATGTCTGTCCTCTCAGGCGGCAGTCGCGTGGGGCCGTTGAGATTCCACTTGGCTGTTAGTATGGTCCTCCTCTACCATAAATGAGGCTGTCTTGACCTCGTGAGGAGACCTTTCTATCGGATTAGATTATAGAAGCCTACGTCTCGGTCAAGATAGCCGTGCGTGATAAAGCGGCGCTTTCGGGCTTGGCATATGTGTCGGTCCAGCATCGAATCCGCCTAAGGGTTTAACGACGAGGGTCGGTGTGCCGGCCAGCCTGGATGTGGTTTCTAGGCGGCTTCCCATCTCCCATTAAGTGAATAGCAGATTGGTTCCCAAGTCTCGCTGTAAGATCGCATTTTATTACAGAAATAACTGTGTCAGATGCTGCGCTGTGCATCGGAACCAACGATGTTACTCCTTGCATAAGAAACGCGAACATTATCATTGCATTATCTCTGTTGTTGAATGTAATGTTAATGACAAAGATTTTGTTCTTGCTCTGATAAAGACGAGCGAACTTTTAATTTTCAATATTACTTATTACAACTCAATATTAAAAGTTGTATTCACGGAAGAAGTAGCGAGGGCTCGTCTCTGATAAATAATTAGGTGAGACTCGAAAGTAAATATTACTCTGTCATTCTAATTACTAGAGAAAGTTTCAGCTACACTACGTCGACGTGATGTTGGGAACACGAAACCTGCCACAGCTCTTCACCAACATATTACCACACGGCAAAATACACAAACAAGGCGAGTTTAGTTTCTATGGACATTTAAACACACCATTTGAAAACCAAGAATACGTTCTACTCTTGTTTATAGAACCATAAAATACCAAAAAATAACAATATACCGCCTCCTTTACACGATTCACATTTAGAAAACTTTCGGTCACTTTCACACAAATAAGACTACGCGCAGACAAATGGTGTGCACATATTCCGTTGCTGGGGTAACGGGGTAGCGACAGGAAAGGTGTCTGGCCACCCCTTACATGAACCATGCCAAATCCGCTACTAACCATGCCGACTCTGCCCTGATCCGGGATAAAGGCACAAGAGATTAAAAAAAAGCCCTGTGTGTTAGCCACAAGTTATTTTATGAAAACTGATTACCTGTTTCGGCTTTGCAACCATCATCAGACCTAAAACGAGAAAGCCGGCCGCGGTGCGAGCCGCAATATCGCTGAACAATAAACCGTAGTCTCGATAGACCACCATATTTCAGGCGCTCTCTTGCTTGGTGTGTCTGCGACGACAGACTCAAAGTCTGCTAGTGATATTTAGTTGAAAGTAAACAAAGCCCATGCAAAAACTTCGTCTTTTACATTACATTAGCGGTATTCCACAGATCCCACGCAGAGCAGTCTTCGGGACGTACGAAGAAGTCAACGATATAGAGCGCTGTCCACTGAAATTGTAGCACTATTAAGGTGGCGTCGAACAAACGTCAAATAGACATGAAGTTTACCACATACCTAGATATTCAGCTGACTATCATTCCAAGGCAGCTACATTCTGTATGCAAAGAAAGATTGCCCAGTGCACTTCTCATTCAGAAATCGCATTTGCATGTTGGTTGTTTGTGAGATGCTTCGTGTAAGAAGGTGAAATGTCTACCATCAAATGTCGAATTTCGAAACTGGCAGGATCGCAGCCTGTCGATAATGCATAATGCTGGCTCACGTTGGTCAGAATTCCAGAACTGTCATGCGAATATCGAATAAGTGCCTCAGGAGGGACTTACTATACGAGAACGGGCATATGATTAGTGAAACTAAACAGTTCGAGTTTCTAGGTGTTCAGCTAGATAGTAAACTGTCGTGGAAAGCCCACTGTCAGGATCTTGTTCAAAGACTTAATTCTCCCATTTTTACTATTCGAACAGTATCTGAAGTGAGTGATCGTTCGACACGAAAATTATTCTAGTTTGCTTATTTTCATTCGCTTATGTCGTATGGTATTATATTTTTGGGTAACTCTTCCCATTCTCAAAGGATATTTTTGGTTTAGAAACTGGCGGTTCGGGCAATAAGTAGTGTAAGTTCACGAACCTCTTGTCGACCCCTGTTCACGAGTCTCGATATTTTGACATAGGTCTCTCAATATATATATATATATATATATATATATATATATATATATATTCATTACTGTCATTTCTTGTTAACAATATTAGCTTATTCCCAAGAATAACGGTGTGGCCAAGCGGTTAAAGGCGCTACAGTCTGGAACCGCGCGACCGCTACGGTCGCAGGTTCAAATCCTGCCTCGGGCATGGATGTGTGTGATGTCCTTAGGTTAGTTAGTTTTAAGTAGTCCTAAGTTCTAGGGGACTGATGACCTCAGTTGTTAAGTCCCATAGTGCTCAGAGCTATCTATCTGAACCCAAGAATAAGCAGCTTTCACTGTGTTAATGCTCGGCAGAAATCAAACCTGCATTTGTATCGGACTTTCTTAACTCTTGTGCAGAAATGTGTGCAGTATAATGCTGCATCCATTTTCGATAAGCTACCACTCGAATTGAAAAATCTTAGGAGTAATCCACGCGCTTTCAAATCGAAACTGAAGAAATTCCTCATGGGTCACTCCTTCTATTCTGTCGAGGAGTTTCTTGAAAAATTTAGCTGATTCTTGGTGTATTGTTGATTGAGTTTGCTTCAACATATGGACTGACTTTTTTCGGGTTCATGAACATTTTATTTTTACCTGTTATTACTTTTATGTTGTAATTCCATGTACTGACACGTTCCATGAC
Organism: Schistocerca serialis cubense; assembly: GCF_023864345.2. Taxonomy (NCBI): domain Eukaryota; kingdom Metazoa; phylum Arthropoda; class Insecta; order Orthoptera; family Acrididae; genus Schistocerca; species Schistocerca serialis. Next base: position 162,893,610 of record NC_064640.1, read on the forward strand.
CTCGGAGATTTGCTCCTCAATTTGGTTCTACGGAAATTGACGTATAAGTAAATAATAAATAAAAAGCAAACTATGCTGACACTCGGCGTGGTAGCTGGTGGGAGCGACCATAAAGGCATTTCCCATTTATAGTTGCTCCCATCAGCCACCGCACCGAGCACCAACTTATACTGATGAGTGATGAGCCAAAACATTATGGCCACCTGATTAATAACTTGTTTGGCCGTCTTTGGTACGAAATGCATCACTGATTCTGCATATCAGGGATAAGACAGTTTGTTGGTAGGGTTGTAGATGTATGTGGCATTAGATGTCTACGCACAGATCATGTAATTCGCGTAAATAACGAACCGCTAATTTGTGTACTCGGTGATGACGTCCGATAGCGATCCAGATGGGTTCGATAGATTTTACATCAGGCAAATGTGGTCGGCGAGACATCAACATGAGTTCACTATAATGCTGCTCAAGCCACTGTAGCACGGATCTGGACCTGAGATACAGACAATTCCACCGCTGAAAAATGGCTTCGCCGTTGGGGAATACATCAAGTATGAAGCGATGCTGGTGGTTTGCAGGTCTCAGTGTGCCTTCTATTACTACCACAGGTCCCATGCAACCGCACGAGCTGTCTCCCATAGCATAATACTGCTCCCACTAGCCTGCGTCCGTGCGAGCTGCGCGTTTCGAGCCGCCGTTCACCTCGATGACGGCGTTTGTGTAGACCTAGTGCAGAAAAGAAGGTGATTCACCGAAGAGCCAACAAGTTTCCATCGATCGACGGTAGAATCCCGATGGACTCGTGCCCAGTGCAGTCGCAATTAGCGATGTCGTTGGGTCAGGATGTGAAGACGCAGGGATGGTCTGCTGCGGAGCTTCATGTTCAACAATGTACGATGAACGGTGTGGTCCGAAAAACTTGTGCGTGTAGAAGAATGAGCTCCATTATTCGTATTATTTTGTTGAGTCCCTAGAGGGAGTGCAGATGGCAGTGAAAACAGAAAGCTCTGTCTACTAAATCACAGTTCCGATGAGGACGAAGACATGTTTTTGCTTACTTGGTACACACTTTCTTCCAGAATCTTGTGCCAGGTAACAAAGTGCTGTTAAAGCGAGGCAGCAAATTCGATAAGGCGACGGCGGCGGGGGAGAGTTAGACAAGGAGGAGGTGGAGGAGGTGGAGGAGGCTGAGGGACGCCGATCAATACGGGACCAGCTCCGTCCGCAGCCCTTCCCTTCCCTTCTATTCATATGCCGGTTAAAGCTGCTGTCTCCAGTCTGCTTCCCAGTGAAACTCGATTTGGACCACTTGAGTTTCATCTTGGACTAGCTCGGCGCCATTATTTCCAGCCACATTCATTTGTCTTCTCGAAGTAATCTCAATGACGAGGGATCACCAACAGATGCGTAAATAATATTTATGCAGGATGTTCGAATTACCTTACGTAACTGTATGACTGAACATTGGCGGTTTCAGTAGTGGCAGAGAAACCAGATAAAGATGACGGCAGGAAAGTGTTACGCACTTAATTGTGAATTGCAGAATAATCATGTAGATACAGATGTAGACATAAAATTAGCTCCGGGAGTCCCGCAAGGCAGTTTTAAGAGACCAACGCTGTTCAAAATATACTGAGTGTACACTGAGTTGACAAAAGTCATCGGATAGAGATAACCACATACACAGATGGCAGTAGTATCGCATACACAAAGTATAAAGGGGCAGTGCTTTGGCGAACTCAGGTGATTCTTGTGAAATTGCGACGTCATTATGGCCGCACGATGGGAATTAACAGACTTTGAACGCGGAATGGCCAGAGTGTCAAAAGTGTGCCGAGAATACCAAATTTCAGACATTACCTCTCACCGCGTACAACGCAGTGGCCGATGGCCTTCACTTAACGACCGAGAGAAGCGGCGTTTGCGTAGAGTTGTCAGTGCCGACAGACAAACACCATTGCAGGCATGAATGAGGGACGTACGACGAACGTATCAGTTAGGGCAGTGAGGCAAAATTAGGCATTAATGGGCAATGGCAGCAGACGACCGTCGCGTGCGCCTTTGCTAACAGAACTACAACGCCCGCAGCGCCTCTCCTGGGCTCGTGACCGTATCGGTTGGACGCAGACGACTGGAAAACCGTGGCCTGGTCAGATGAGTCCCGATTTCAGTTGGTAAGAGCTGATGGTAGGATTCGAGTGTGGCGCAGACCCTACGAAGCCGTTGACCCAAGTTGTCGACAAGGCATCGTGAAAGCTGTTGGTGGCTACATGGTGGTGTGGGTTGTGTTTATATGGAATGTATCGGGTCCTCTGTGCCGATTGAACCGATAATTGACTGGAAATGTTTATGTGCGGCTACTTGGAGGCAATCTACAGCCATTCATAGACTTTATGTTTCCAATCAAGCCCGTGCACAAAATTCTGCACCGGCAACACTTTCGCAATTATGGACGGCTATAGAAGCAATATGGCTCAATATTTCTGCAGGGGACTTCCAACGACTTGTTAAGTTCATGTCGCATCGATTTGTAGCACCACACCGGGCAAAGGGAAGTCCGACACGTTATTAGGAGGTATCACATGAGTTTTGTTACCTCGTTGTATGTTCGATGGAATGTAAAATTGACTTGAGGAACACATGGAGAACAGGAACTTATATCCATAAACAGCAACCAATGACGCTATAGAGCGTCGAAATTGAAAGGGCGATCGTGTGGCCATTAGGCTTAATCCTACTTTTTGGAGCCGCAGATTTCTGCTAGTGATTCGAAGAGAGCGTCATTGCTTGGAGACTGATAGTCAACATTAATTTTAAAACTAACTTGGCATGAACAACATTTAATTACACAATAAAAAATAAGAAGTTACTTGTGATGTGCTTCTTCGAGTGTTGACTTTTATTGTGACTTATTTGTATTCTGGCAGACGAATGATGAGTGAAATTCGCATAAATTCTCTTAAATGTTAATTTGTTAGTTCAGATTAAAATTTTATTTAATGAAACTGAGTACTGAGTGCACTGATTTACGCACAAGTTTTCCCCAAAATTGAAGTCCGTTGGCACGATATTTGGTTAAGGGATATTGTTCGCCGGCCCCTGTGGCGGAGCGGTTCTAGGCGCTTCAGTCTGGAACCGCGCTGCTGCTACGGTCGCAGGTTCGAATCCTGCCTCGGGCTTGGATGTGTGTGATGTCCTTAGGTTAGTTAGGTTTAAGTAGTTCTAAGTTCTAGGGGGACTAACGACCTCAGATGTTAAGTCCCATAGTACTCAGAGCCATTTTTGGATATTGTTCTTCTGGAGCCTGCATCCATAATTCAGTAGATGAACAACTAGTTCGTTTCAGTCCTTTCAGTCCTAGGATCCTAGGACCTTTTTTTAGTTTTAAAAATTCGAACTCTAAAGCTGCTGAAACCTTCATAATTAGGGGTGAAGTGTGACAACCATACCCACAAAACCAGTAGCAAACGGACTTTTCAGTAATGCATATGAAGGTTTAAGTGTCTTTAAAAAAAGTCTCGAATACTGCGATTCGTTTCTTCAGCGAGGTTTGAAATTTTACATAAATAATCTTCAGTCTGAACCTGAACATCAGGAAAGGTTTCAGTAATTTTCTTCCGACATTTGAAATGAGTGAATGTTTTAGTCTCAAGGTCTTTTCGAAACAGTGTTAGTTTGTCATGAAAACGGAACACATTTTGCGCTAAATGAGAAATAAATTTTCAACCGCCCTCCCCCCTGTTGTGGAACTTCTAGCTTTTGTAACTGCTGAACAATATGTGTAATGAAAACCATATTTAACAACCACTGGGAATCATCAAGCTGAAGGGAAGATTTTCCCTTTCCTCGCAGAAATCGTTTGATTATGCTATAATTGAAAAAAATTCTGCCTAGAACATTGCCAGCTGGTAGTCATATCACGAAGCAATAACAAAACACATTAGGAAGGTCGTCATTGTACGTTTGCTCTATGAAGAATTTCAACTGTTGGTTGGTTTAGATGTAGTTTACAGTTTGTAGAACAACTGGCATAATATGTGGATATTGAAAATATCTGCCATATACAACATAAAAAGGCAACTATGCATCGCACTGACTAGTCGACATGAGCCGCAATATCCTGTAGCAGGAACTGCATGCAACTCGAAAGCCGCTTCACGCGATATTGTGCTGAGAGGCGTGGGCGTGTTCGACGCCATCTAAGATGCTGGAAGCTGTCAGCCGCACCCCAGGAAGCTCCGATAACGATCCGTCCGCTTACAAACTTATGTCTGCTGCCGATGGGGATATCTTGGCTGCAGGCATCATTCCTTAGTAAATTTCACCCACTATACCGCGCAGATGAGTTCCTGTCTTCAATTTGTTCCTGATGGCCTCTCTAAAACCCCACAAAATTTAGTTTTATCATTTTGTCATGCATTGTCTATAGCTGTCCTGGTACACATCGCCGAAATCCCCAGGAGTCTGTTGTATAGAGAGCAGTCGAAACGCTAGGAATTGTATCAAAATGCAGGAACACCTGCAGACGATAAACGCATGGTGCAGGGTTTGACAGTTGCCCCTTAACATAAACAAATGTAGAATATTGCACATAAATAGGTGGAAGAACTAGTTATTGTTTGATTACACGATTGCCGAACGATCACCGGAAACAATCACATCCATGAAATATCTGGGAGTGTGACCATGGAACGATTTAAAGCGGAGCTAACACATGAAATGAATTGTAGGAAGGGCAGATGCCAGACTGGGAGAGTACTCAGCAAGTGTAGTCCACCCACAAAAGGGCTTGCTTGCAAAAAAAAACTCGTTCGACCGATGCTTGGGTATTCCTCCTGAGTCTGGAACCCTTACATCTACATGATTACTCTGCAATTCACATTTAAGTGCCTGGCAGAGGGTTCATCGAATCATTTTCACTCTGTCTCTACTGTTCTTCTGAGGGCTGGAGTGGCCGTGCGGTTCTAGGAGCTACAGTCTGGAATCGAGCGACCACTACGGTCGCAGGTTCGAATCCTGCCTCGGGCATGGATGTGTGTGATGTCCTTAGGTTAGTTAGGCTTAATTAGCTCTAAGTTCTAGGCGACTGATGACCTTAGAAGTTAAGTCGCATAGTGCTCAGAGCCATTTTTTTACTGTTCTTCTCTGCAACAGCGCGTGGAAAAGACGAACACTTAAATCTTTCAGGGAAAGCTCTGATTTCTCTTAATTTATTACAATGATCGTTTCCCTCTATGTAGGTAACTGTCAAAAAAATATTTTCGGGTTTGGAAAAGATGTCGCGGCAACGAAAAACGCCTGTGTTTTAATGATTGCCACCCCAACTCGCGTATCATATCCGTGACACTCTCGCCCCTATTACGCGATAATACAAAAGTAGCTGCCCTTCTGTGAAGTTTTTCGATTCCCTCCATCAGTCCTGTCTGATGCGGATCCCATACCTCGGAGTAGTACTCCAGAAGAGGACAGACAAGGTTACTCTATGCAGTGTCTTCAGTAAACCTGATGCATCTTTTAACTGTTCTGACAATAAAACGCAGTCTTTGGTTCGCCTTCCCCACCATATTATCTATGCGGTCGTTACAATTTAAGTTGTTCATAATTGCTATTCCTAGGTGGTTAGTTGAACTGACAACCCGTAGACTGGTGTGATTTATCGCGTAACCGAAGTTTAAGGGATTTATTTTAGTACTCATGTTGATAACCTCACACTTTTCACTATTTAGGGTCGCATCCACTTTTAACACCATAAAGCTATCTTGTTTAAATCAATTTGATATTGGTTTTGAATTTCTGATGACTTTATTACCCCGTAAATGACAGCAGCAGGTGCAAACAAGATAAGAGGGCTGCTCAGATCATCTTCTAAATCACTTATATAGATTATAAACAGCAGAGGGCCTTGGGGCACGCCAAATATCACTTCTGTTTCACTCGATGACTTTCAGTCAATTACTACGAATTGTGACCTATTTGACAGAAAATCACGAATCCAGTCGCACAACTGACAAGATAGTCCATAGCCACGCAATTTGATTAGAAGCTGCTTGTGAGGAACAGTATCAAAAGCCTTTTGCGATCTACAAGTATGGAATGGATTTGACATCCCATGTCAACAGTGTTCATTAATTCGTGAGAATACACAGAGTACGCGAAAGAACTTGCCCCCCTTCTAACAGCCGTGTACCGCAAGTCTCTAGAGGAACAGAGGGTTCCAAATGATTGGAAAAGAGCACAGGTAGTCCCAGTCTTCAAGAAGGGTCGTCGAGCAGATGCGCAAAACTGTAGACCAATATCTCTGACGTCGATCTGTTGTAGAATTTTAGAACATGTTTTTTGCTCGAGTATCATGTCGTTTTTGGAAACCCAGAATCTACTATGTAGGAATCAACATGGATTCCGGAAACAGCGATCGTGTGAGACCCAACTCGCTTTATTTGTTCATGAGACCCAGAAAATATTAGATACAGGCTCCTAGGTACATGCTATTTTTCTTGACTTCCGGAAGGCGTTCGATACAGTTCCACACTGTCGCCTGATAAACAAAGTAAGAGCCTACGGAATATCAGACCAGCTGTGTGGCTGGATTGAAGAGTTTTTAGCAAACAGAACACAGCATGTTGTTATCAATGGAGAGACGTCTACAGACGTTAAAGTAACCTCTGGCGTGCCACAGGGGAGTGTTATGGGACCATTGCTTTTCACAATATATATAAATGACCTAGTAGATAGTGTCGGAAGTTCCATGCGGCTTTTCGCGGATGATGCTGTAGTATACAGAGAAGTTGCAGCATTAAAAAATTGTAGCGAAATGCAGGAAGATCTGCAGCGGATAGGCACTTGGTGCAGGGAGTGGCAACTGTCCCTTAACATAGACAAATGTAATGTATTGCGAATACATAGAAAGAAGGATCCTTTATTGTATGATTATATGATAGCGGAACAAACACTGGTAGCAGTTACTTCTGTAAAATATCTGGGAGTATGCGTGCGGAACGATTTGAAGGGGAATGATCATATAAAATTAATTGTTGGTAAGGTGGGTACCAGGTTGAGATTCATTGGGAGAGTCCTTAGAAAATGTAGTCCATCAACAAAGGAGGTGGCTTACAAAACACTCGTTCGACCTATACTTGAGTATTGCTCATCAGTGTGGGATCCGTACCAGGTCGGTTTGATGGAGGAGATAGAGAAGATCCAAAGAAGAGCGGCGCGTTTCGTCACAGGGTTATTTGGTAACCGTGATAGCGTTACGGAGATGTTTAATAAACTCAAGTGGCAGACTCTGCAATAGAGGCGCTCTGCATCGCGGTGTAGATTGCTCGCCAGGTTTCGAGAGGGTGCGTTTCTGGATAAGGTATCGAATATATTGCTTCCACCTACTTATACCTCCCGAGGAGATCACGAATGTAAAATTAGAGAGATTAGAGCGCGCACGGAGGCTTTCAGACAGTCGTTCTTCCCGCGAACCATACGCGACTGGAACAGGAAAGGGAGGTAATGACAGTGGCACGTAAAGTGCCCTCCGCCACACACAGTTGGGTGGCTTGCGGAGTATAAATGTAGATGTAGATGAATACAGAGCTGTTTCACAAAAGCGATAGTTTTTGAATCCGTGCCGACAGTGTGTCAACAGATCGTTATTTCTGAGATAATTCATAATTATTTTTTTTTTTTTACTTTATTGTTATTTTGACACCTAAACAACCAGGTAGGCTGGCAGCGGCACAATACGCCGCTCTTCGGCCAAAGAGAGTACAGGGAGATAAACAAAGAAGAGACATCATTTAATAAACGGTGGGAAAAAACAGGAGACACAAGAACATAAAAGCACAAGAAGCCGTTCACACTTGATGACAATCCACACTATGAACTGGAGACCCGACGCACAAACACTGAAGAAGACGATGGCACTGGTGAACAATGGAGTGTGACGGCGAAACTGAACACTAAACATGACGGCACACACGATACACTGATGGCGGTGATCTCCGGCGCGCGAATGTCCACTGAGCGTGTGCGAGTCCGGGGACCTGCCAAGAGGGGAACAGGGGTGAGGAGGGGGACAGGGGAGGAAAAGAGGATGCCACAGCTTAGAAGACGGGGACAGGAGGATAGGGACAGGGGTGGGGAGGCCCGGGGGACGAGGGGGGAGAAAAGGAGGAGGGAGGGAAAAGGGAGAGAAGGGTGGGAGGGTGCCCAGAGGAGTAAGGACAGGAGGAGGGTGGGAGGATCAAAGTTGGTAGGAGGGGTAGATGGAGGGGGGGGAGGGCATCATCAGGGAGAGGGAGCTGGCGGAAGCCACCTTGGGAGAGGGTAAGGAGGGTGGAGAGATGGAGACCGGGTGGGACGTGGAAATACAGGCGCGGCAGCGGGCGGGGGTGGGAGAGGAGCGGGGAGACGAGCGGGTGAGGAGGATCAAGTTTACGGGAGGTGTACAGGATCCGTATCCTTTCAAGGAAAAGGAGGAGGTGGGGGAAGGGGATGAGATCATACAGGATCCGTGTGGGGGATAATTCATAATCTTCGAACACAGTATATGTACCAATAACCTACTGCAAATCGACGTGAGTTATATGGGTCGGTAATTCATCGGAAAACTCCCATTTCCGTTTTGAGTGGTGTGACTTGTGCATCTTTCATCCAGCGAGCGGTTATACAGGGTGGTCCGTTGATTGTGATCGGGCCAAATATCTCACGAAATAAGCGTCAAACGAAACAACTACAAAGAACGAAACTCGTCTAACTTGAAGGGGGAAACCAGATGGCGGTATGATGGGCCCGTTAGACGGCGCTGCGATAGGTCACACGGATATCAGCTGCGTTTTTTTTTTAAATAGAAACCCCCATTTTTTAATACATATTCGTGTAGTACGTAAGAAAATACGAATGTTTTAGTTGGACCATTTTTTCGCTTTGTGATAGACGGGCGCTGCAATAGCCATAAACATATGGCTCATAATTTTAGACGAACAGTTGGTAACAGGTAGGTTTTTTAAATTAAAATACAGAACGTAGGTACGTTTGAAGATTTTATTTCGGTTGTTCCAATGTGATACGTTTACCTTTGTGAACTTATCATTTCTGAGAACGCATGCTGTTACAGCGTGATTACATGTAAATACCACATTAATGCAATAAATGCTCAAAATGATGTCCGTCAACCTCAATGAATTTGGCAGTACGTGTAAAGACATTCCTCTCAACAGCGAGGAGTTCGCCTTTCGTAATGTTCGCACATGCATTGAAAATGCTCTGACGCATGTTGTCAGGCGTTGTCAGTGGATCACAATAGCAAATATCCTTGAACTTTTCTCACAGAAAGAAATCCGGGGATGTCAAATGTTCAAATGGCTCTGAGCACTATGCGACTTAACTTCTGAGGTCATCAGTCGCCTAGAACTTAGAACTAATTAAACCTAACTAACCTAAGGACATCACACACATCCATGCCCGAGGCAGGATTCGAACCTGCGACCGTAGCGGTCGCCCGGTTCCAGACTGTAGCGCCTAGAACCGCACGGCCACTCAGGCCGGCCCGGGAACGTCAGATCCGGTAAACGTGCGGGCCATTGTATGGTGCTTCGACGACCAATCCACCTGTCATGAAATATGCTATTCAGTACCGCTTCAACCGCACGCGAGCTATGTGCCGGACATCCATCACGTTGGAAGTAACATCGGTAGAACATTACGTAGGAAATCAGCACACATTGCACCATTTAGATTGCCGTCGATAAAATGGGGGCCAATTATCCTTCCCCCCATAATGCCGCACTATATATTAACCCGCCAAGCTCGCTGATGTTTCACTTGTCGCAGCCATCGTGGATTTTCCGTTGCTCAATAGTGCATATTATGCCGGTTTACGTTACCGCTGTTGGTGAATGACGCTTCGTCGCTAAATAGAACGCGTGCAAAAAATCTGTCATCGTCCCGTAATTTCTCTTGTGTCCAGTGGCAGAACTGTACACGACGTTCAAAGTCGCCGCCATGCAATTCCTGGTGCATAGAAATATGGTACGGGTGCAATCGATGTTGATGTAGCATTCTCAACACCGACGTTTTTGAGATTCCCGATCGTCGCGCAATTTGTCTGCTACTGATGTGCTGATTAGCCGCGAAAGCAGCTAAAACACCTACTTGGGCATCATCTTTTGTTGCAGGTCGTGGTTGACGTTTCAAATGTGGCTGAACACTTCCTGCTTCCTTAAATAACGTAACTATCCGGCTAACGGTCCGGACACTTGGATGATGTCGTCCAGGATACCGAACAGCATACATAACACACGCCCGTTGGGCGTGTTGATCACAATAGCCATACATCAAGACGATATCGACCTTTCCCGCAATTGGTAAACGGTCCATTTAAATATGAGTAATGTATCACGAAGCAAATACCGTCCGCACTTGCTGAATGTTACGTGATACCACGTACTTATACGTTTGTGACTATTACAGCGCCATTTAAAAAACGCAGTTGGTATCCGTTTGACCTATAGCAGCGCCATCTAGCGGGCCAACCAGAGCGCTATCTGGTTTCCCCCTCCAAGCTTGACAAGTTTCGTTCTTTGTAGTTTTTTCGTTTGATGCTTATTTTGTGAGATATTTGTCCCGGTCACTATCAATGGACCACCCTGTATAGTCATACCGCAGTTAGTATGCGCCTTATGCCTTATACGTAAAGAAAGAGTAAGAGATATTTTGAAAGGAAAAGCAAGTATTACCTACCCCCGCCTCTAACTTGCCCACCTTCTACTTTATGGCCCTCGAGACAAGTATATTATCAAAATACAATGATCAGCCAGAACATTATGACCATCTACCTAATAGCTTGTATGTCCACCTTTGGCACAGATAACAGGGCGACGCATAGTGACATAGATGCAATGAGGTCTTGGGAGGTCGCTGCAGGGAACTGCCACCACATTTGCAGACACAAGTCGACTAATTCACGTAAATTGCGGTGAGGGGGGCGATGAGCTCTGACGTCAGATTGAATCACATCCCAGATATGTTCGATCGGGTTCAGATCTGGCGAGTCCGGGGCGAGCAAATCAAATGGATCTCGCCACTGTGTTTTGGTAACCCCTCCATCACACTCCTGAACTCGTGAAATCGCGGAGTATCTTGCTGAAAAATGCCACTTTAGTTCGCCTTCCCCACCATATTATCTACGTGGTCGTTCCAATTTATGTTGTTTATAATTGTTATTCCTAGGTGGTTAGTTGAATTGACAACCTGTAGATTGGTGTGATTTATCGAGCAACCGAAATTTAAGGAATTTCTTTTGCTTCGTGCTTTGCACGAGCTTCACTGGACCCATGGATGCACACGTAAATGTTCCCTGTAGCATAATGGGGCCGCCGCCAGCTTTTCTCCGTCCCGCAGTACAGGTGTCAAGGAGCTGTTCCCCTGGAAGACGACGGATTCGCACCCTCCCATCGGTATGATGAAGAAGATATCGGGATACATCAGACCACGCAACGCTCTGCCACAACGCCAGCGTCCAGTACCGATGGTACCAGTCTGCCTAGCATACGACATTTGTAAAGAGAGGTGGCCGCCCAGTCTCACGACGTGTGGACGTGGTTTTACCTCAGTTTCGCCACGTGTTGAACACCCCTATCACAACACAAGTTGTGCAGTTTCTGAAATGCTCGTGCCGAGCCTCCGGGCCATGACAATCTGCTCTCGGTCAAAGTTAGATCACGCGCCTTACCCAGTCTACGCACGGACACTGATATTACATGACCGCACGGGTGTCTGACTAGCAGTCATTCCTCGTCGGGTGACGCTACTATCGCCTGGACGGGCTTATATCCATAGTGGGTAAGTGGTCATAATTGACATAATTGACATGATTGACATACATACTTCCATAACTTTCTTCGCCGGCCGGAGTGACCGAGAGGTTCTACGCGCTACAGTCTGGAACCACGCGACCGCTACGGTCGCAGGTTCGAATCCTGCCTCGGGCATGGATGTGTGTGATGTCCTTAGGTTAGTTAGGTTTAGGTAGTTCTAAGTTCTAGGGGACTGATGACCTCAGATGTTAAGTCCCATAGTGCTCAGAGCCATATAACTTTCTTCTTCTGGGAAACTTGTTTTTCACAAACAATTAATTAAGACAGAAATATTAGCGCACGCATTTTGTTTCTCGATTGAAAGCCGGGACAAATATGTGTCCCGAATATACACATCGAAGTGCCAAAGAAACTGGTATAGGCTTGCGTATTCAAACACAGAGCTATGTAAACAGGCAGAATACGGCGCTGCGGTCGGCAATGCCTATACAAGACAAGTGTCTGGCGCAGATCGGTTGCAACTGCTACAATGGCAGGTTATCAAAATTTAAGAAAGTTTGAACGTGGTGTTATAGTCGACACGCGAATGATCGGACACAGCATCTCAGAGATAGCGATGAAGTAGATATTTTCCCGTACGACCATTTCACGACTGTTCTGTGACTATCAGAAATCTGGTAAAAGATAAAATCTCTGACATCACAGCGGCTGGAAAAAGATCCTGCAAGAACGGGACCAAAGACGACTGAAGAGAATCGTTCAACGTGACAAAGTGCAACCCTTCCGCAAATTGCTACATATTTCAATGCTGGGCCATCAACAATTGTCAGCATGCGAACCATACAACGAAACATCACCTATATGAGCATACAGAGCCGAAGTCCCACTCGAGCACGCATGATGACTGCGCGACACAAAGCTTTACGCCTCGCCTGGGCCTGTCAACACCGACATTGGACTGTTGATGACTGGAAACATGTTGCCTGGTCGGACGAGGGTCGTTTCAAACTGTATCGAGTAGATGCACGTGTACGGGTATGGAGACAACCTCATGAACCCATCGACCCTGCATGTCAGCAAGGAACGCTTCAAGTTATTGAAGGCTCTGTAATGGTTTGGGGCGTGTGAAGCTGGAGTGATTTGGGCACCCTGTTACGTCTAGATACGACTCTGAGAGTAGACACATGGGTAAACATCCTGACAGATGACCTGCATACATTCACGTTCATTGTGAATTCCGATGGACTTGGGCAATTCCAGCAGGACAATACGACACCTCACACGTCCAGAATTGCTAGACAGTGGCTCCAGGAACACTCTTCTGAGTTTGAACACTCTAAGTAGGCTGTTTAGGTTTTTATGTTGGTAACGTCAGCCAGCGCTCTGTATGAAAATCACTGGCTGTGCTGTGTGCTGTCTGTGGCTGGTTGGCATTGTTGGAATATTCGCTATTGTAGTGTTGGGCAGTTGGATGTGAACAGCGCGTAGTGTTGCGCAGTTGGAGGTGAGCCGCCAGCAGTGGTGGATGTGGGGAGCGAGATGGTGGAGTTTTGAGAGCGGATGATCTGGACGTGTGTCCATCAGAGAGAGTAAATTTGTATGACTGGATGTCATGAACTGATATATATATTATGACTTTTGAACACTATTAAGGTAAATACATTGTTTGTTATCTATCAAAATCTTTCATTTGCTGACTATGCCTATCAGTAGTTAGTGCCTTCAGTAGTTAGAATCTTTTATTTAGCTGGCAGTATTGGCGCTCGCTGTATTGCAGTAGTTCGAGTAACGAAGATTTTTGTGAGGTAAGTGATTCATGGAAAGTATAGGTTATTGTTAGTCAGGGCCATTCTTTTGTAGGGATTTTTGAAAGTCAGATTGCGTTGCGCTAAAAATATTGTGTGTCAGTTTAGTGTTGATCAGAATAGGTAAAGAGCGAAATGTCTGAGTACGTTCAGTTCTGCTCAGCTCTTTGAAAATCAAATAATGTAAGAGGTTTATCAGCACAGTCATTCACAAATTTTTCTATGGGGACGTTTCATATGTCGACCCTTAGCCGAGGATACCTCACTGGAGTCTTCTGATTTTTCTTGTAGTTTGTGTAATTAGTGTTGCTATTGTTTATTGCTAGAGAGTAATTATAGAGAGAAGAGCTGGCCGGAGTGGCCGTGCGGTTCTAGGCGCTACAGTCTCAGGATCGAATCCTGCCTCGGGCATGGATGTGTGTGATGTCCTTAGGTTAGTTAGGTTTGATTAGTTCTAAGTTCTAGGCGACTGATGACCTCAGAATTTAAGTCGCATAGTGCTCAGAGCCATTTTTTGGTAGAGAGAATTTCCTTTGTAGTTGTAGTTTTTGATTGTTGTACTGTAAAACAGTTGTGGCATGAATGTAGATTTGCACCAAGTATTTTGCAGCTCCCTTGCAATTAACTAGATATTATTTTAAGTGCCATGTTAATGTGTTTTCTTATTTTTGCTCTTCAAATTGTGCTTTCCTTGTTATCGTGTGAAATACGTGATAATTATGGCGTGTGAAAAACGTAACACTAGGCTCCAAAGTAAATTGAGAAATGATAGTGACGACGAGCTTAGGTTATCAGCACCACCGTGTAATGAATTAACAGACATTCAAAGTAGTAATTTGGTAATTGTGCATAGGGCAATGGAGCGGGTGGCAAATAATGGTGTAGACAGTGAAACAATTAGTGAACAGGGAAGCATTATCGATCGATCGGTCGGCAACAGCTCGCCTCATGAATCCGAAATGACAGGACACAATCTTGCAAATACTGTAGATTCAGGTTGTGGGTCCTCACCGTTTTCTCAAATAAGTCAAGACACATTTTCTGCTTGTCAAAATGTGAATGTTGCCGGTGCAAATGCACTGCCGAAAAGCATAGAGGAACAGATTCCAGACACTAATACATTATTATTGCAATTAATGCAACAAATCAAACAAAATCAAAGACAAACACAGCAACAGTTAGACACAATGGAACAAAATCAGGGACAAACACAGCAAGAGCTTCAAAAGTTACATTCAATGAAATAAACGCTTGAACAAACACGTGGAAATTTAACTGCAGAGTCACTTAAAATCGAATATAAATGACAAAATGTCTGTAATGACGTAAAAACACAAATTTCTGATAATTTTCAACCTATTTTTTCGCGTCATGAAAATTCGTTACAGAATCACGAAGCAGCCATAAAAGAACTGCAAACTATTGTTCATGAAAATCACGACACCTTGCAAGCTAAAATTGACTCAGTTGCATCTACCGATTCGGTTACGCAACTTGCAAAAACTCAGGAAAACTTAAAGTACACAGTAGACACGATTCCAACACAAATGGACACTCTGAAACTTGGTTCAGAAAAACACACTGAGGAAATCAGTTCACTATCGGAGAAAGTAGCCGAACTTTCGTATCAGTTCACTAACTTATCTACAAAGGTAGCTGATGATCTGAATGACACAAGACCCGTAGCCTTCACTGACACAGAAGAGTATGAACAAATTAAGAAATTTAAACAAAATCAAAATCAAATTAATACGCAACACAAAAGAGAAATCCGGGAAGTACAAGATTAGTGCCAGAATGAGATTTTCACTCTGCAGCGGAGTGTGCGCTGATATGAAACTTCCTGGCAGATTAAAACTGTGTGCCCGACCGAGACTCGAACTCGGGACCTTTGCCTTTCGTGGGCAAGTGCTCTACCATCTGAGCTACCGGAGGACGACTCACGCCCGGTACTCACATTCTGGAAACATCCCCCAGGCTGTGGCTAAGCCATGTCTCCGCTATATCCTTTCTTTCAGGAGTGTTAGTTCTGCAAGGTTCGCAGGAGAGCTTCTGCAAAGTTTGGAAGGTAGGAGACGAGATACTGGCAGAAGTAAAGCTGTGAGTACCGGGCGTGAGTCGTGCTTCGGTAGCTCAGATGGTAGAGCACTTGCCCGCGAAGGGCAACGGTCCCGAGTTCGAGTCTCGGTCGGGCACACAGTTTTAATCTGCCAGGAAGTTTCACAAGATTAGTTGACACAGATAATACAAGAATTACATATTTCAGAGGAGACTCACGCTCCAACACGGGAAGAGGGACTTAGAAATACGGAAAAGTCACAAAATAATAATACAGGGCATTTCAGAAATTATGAAAGAAATTGGCTAGACTCACTGAATTTTGAGATGGAACCGCTGAAACGAAGTAACAATGACCGACATGCGACCCGTCGTCATGATGATTTTGACTTTAAGCTGTTCATTACTACACGTAAATTCAAAACATTTAAGAATTCTGGCAACGACATTCATCCACAACCATGGCTTCATCAATTCGCTCATTGTTTTCCTCCCAACTGGTCATTGGAGCACAGGTTAGAATTTACGTGTGGCTACTTAGAGAATGAATCAGTTGTAAGAATGCGATCGGTCATTCACGATTGTCACAGTGAAGGAGAATTTTATCATGCCTTCCTCTCAGCATATTGGTCTCAAGCTATTCAAGACCGAGTAAAACATAGCATCATAATGATGAAACATTTCGAACAATCTGAATTTTCCAGTCTTGTGAAATATTTCGACGACATGTTACATAAGAATCAGTATCTTTCAAACCCATACAGCCCCTCGGAACTCATCCGCATTTGCTTAATCAAATTGCCTGAACATTTACGACATATTACTTTGGCAGGACGTTGCAAAGACGACATTGAAGCTTTCCAGGGACTGTTACAAGAATTGGGAATTGACACTGACAATCGCGGAACGTGAAAACATGAACACAACAACTACAGGTCACATCCGTCACAATTCCGCGATGACAGAAATATAAACTGGACACGACAAGGCTATTCTTACAACGCAAATCGTGACCAAAACAGACACCACCCGTATGACAACCGTTGGCAGAGTAGTAATGATTACAGAGAAAGATCGCATTTCCATAGTAATGAATGTGAAAGAGACAACCATAGAAACAGACAATATGGGAACCAAAACAATTATTATCAAGGGAGACAGAATAACTTCAGACAAAACGGTCCACCGCGCAGTTACTACTCAGGGAGAAGTTCTCCATCACGTGATCGACAAGAAATTAAATACAGAAATTACCGACATGACGACAGACGATGTAATCATAACGACAGACCTGAATTTCTTCAGAAATGGCGAGATTCAAACAGGGTAGGGCCTTCTAGTCAAGGTGAATTTGTAGAAGTTATGTCTCCTAATCCTATTAACGACGCGCGCCAACGAAGAGACAGATAATGACTCGCACCGCAGGCAGCCACGTGCGCCGGCTGGCTCAGAGAAAAATAACGCAGATGCTAACCTTGAGAAAAATTCCAGAATTCTTTACCGACGTATACCGCATGATAATTGCGTTCAAGTTGAAACTCTGAGTGCTATGAAGAGTAAAGGATTGCACCACATTTCACATGTAAAACCGCTTATTGAGAGATAATCTGTTTTTTAACTTAGTCTTTGCTATAAAATTTTTCACTTCACATTACTAGTACGCTTTGACACACTTAGAAACTTTTAACATGCAACAACGATTTGAAGTTAACTATCCAGTAAAGAACCTGGGCAACTTATTTAGACAGTAATTACGAATGCATTGCCATAGTGAACAGACGACGCAGTGTTATTGTGTGTACATTCTTGCTTGTTAGTTGCACGATTATGTAACGTTTATTAGGCTTACATACTTAGAACATATATCGCTAATAAGATTTTGATGCAATATTTTGGTTTACTTGAAAAGATATTCTTTATTTGAAGTACATTCTGTGAGATTAAAGATGACTTAGCATTTGGTTTCTTTGACAGCTACACGATTATATCACGACGCTACTAATGTGTGACACAATTTACATTGTTGCATTTGCGGTGTATCTGTTTTATATCTGCACAGTTTTTCTGCATTATTTTGGAAAGTAAAACATGTTTTAGTAGTAACTTTTGTGGTATGGCTACAAAGAGACAGCCTTTTCCGTAGCACAACAACACGTTACAGTACAGTACTTACTTCATCACGGCAATAAGCGTAATAACTACGATATCTATACGCAAAGCATTTCACTTTTGTTTATTACGAGGTAAGTACATTGACTTCTACATAACTTTGCTTACGGACGACGATAATTACGACACTTGGCACATTTTTTACCCTTAAGTAATGACAGAGATTATCTTACAACAAGACGCAGAGTTTAGCGCTTAAGTACACGTATTTAAGTGATTAATTTTGTACTTAAAACATTTATTTTTAAAGATTTTTGAATTATAAAGATACAAAGGTTTTCCGTGATAATTTCATTCCATTGCTGTAATCTGTAACACCTGAGGGTATAATTACATTAATCCTCAGGGGGTACACGCCTACTTTGTGTGCGAAGCGTGTAGCGAGCGCTAGGAGCCCTAGCTGATATGATATTTGCTTATACAACTTTACACATCGGTACCATATTTCTCTAACACAGAATTACACAGCTATCTGATTGTTTAACAGAGAAACAAACATTTTTTTTTTTACTATTTCAGTGACACATGTTTACGCAATTACACAGTTGGATAACTTCACACTTATGAAATTGTATTTTGTCTGTACTTTGTGAACTGTTAATACTTTTTCGGAATCATTGTGATACTATGAGAGCTTTGAATGATGTATTTGGTATAGGATCATTATTTTTAAAGTACGTTAGAGGTAGATGACACTACCGAAATCAGCAGAGAATGTTTTTTAGGTTTTTAAATTATTGGAGGAAGCTACGACGATTTTAAGATTTGACTGAGGTGTCATGATGTTATTATTACGACGACGATGTGTATTGTGCTGTGGAGGTATGTTTATGATCAGTAAGTTGATGCTATATGAGGAATTTGATTATGCTATATATTTATTATGATGAAATATTGAAGAAGTGTCGACGAATATGTATATGTGTAATAAGGTAAGGAATAATGAGTAGTGATTAGGGACTCTGATTTGTGAAAAAGGATGTTGGAAACCAAGAATCGTACTTTAAGAGTTATGAAATGTGTGTAAATGCGTGAAGGTATCACAATCCCGGCGAAAAGTTTTTGGACACTGTTATATTTACAGGATTTTGTTTCTACACATTTCTACTGTAATCTCTCGACTTGTGTGAAATTTTATTTGTATCAAACTCTCACTGTAGCGGAAACTTCTGTTGTAAATTTCGGTAAGAAAACTAAGTGACCTTGATGTAATGTGTTGTGGGCGCCCTCCTGCCAGGAGAAAAAGCCATTAGGTGGAGAAAAACAACAGAGGCCAGTAACCTCGCTATTGACATTTCTTTGTAGAAAGCATTTCAAATAAGACACGCTCATACTTGAAACATATTATTACAGTTTTTAGATACTTTCTGATATTTACTGAAATGCCTAATGAAATGATGAGAAATATTTTATGTCTATACACCTGATTATGACAACTGTCTTTCTAGTTGAGAGATTTTTTTTCTGCCTTATGAAATGCCATATGGCTAGTGAATGATGTTTCATGCTTTGCTTGTATATATATTTGCCTATTTTGTTTAATATCTAGTTTCTAGCTGCACTGCAGCATTGGTTAATATAAAATTTAATAGATGTACTAATGTAAATATTTTCTGTCTACAGATCCATTAAACAATAATTTTATGATCTACTTTCTTAAAAAAAAAAAAAGGGAACACAAATAGACATTTCCCTTGACAGGAATTGCATAAATAATTTTTTTAACGATTTGGTAACTTGTGTGCTAGAGTAAGTTATCGTGGTGCATCACTCTAGTGTTTTAAGATGTGAAGTAGGTATTAGGCATGGCCATCTTTACTGTAATATTTTTTCTGCTTGAGCTTTGTCATGTTTAGGTATAAGTTATAGCATTTGCTGCTGCTGTTTGCCAGGCATAATGCTACTAAATTTCACTTTGTATTACTCTGTTAAACCAGTTTTACTACTGATTTATTTTTCTTGTTGCTACACATTGGCTCATATTAGTTGTAATGTTGCATTTGCTCTGCTAATTTAGATTTACTGCTGCTTGCTTTGCCAATCTGCATTTTTCCATTGCTGTTTGTGTTAATTGCTTTTGTGCTGCTGAATTGCCACATACCTTAGTTTATGCAACTGAGCTCAGTAGATTTAAGTTACCTTAAGATGGGGTAAGCTATATAAGAGAACAAGTTGTGATGAATTGGAAGAAATGCATTGAGAAGCTATAATAAAATGGTTTGGCCAAAAAAGTATTGTACAGTGGAGAATAACTACTTTGAAAGAGGATATGAATAGAATACAGAAAGCATGCATGGATAGGATTCTTTTTTTTTTCAGTAGCAAGTGTTGAAATGATAGGGAAGATCTATGGAATGAAGTTTCGGGTTTGAAATGCAGTACTAGACGTCTCACTGAAAACAAACCCTGTCCTTTCCTTTTGTGTTATTCCGCTATGTGTTTGTGTACCCTTTTGTATTTGTGTTCTTCCTCTCTTTATACGAGTATATTTATCTGATAAGAGATATGCTGTAGAATTTTTCTAATAATGTGTTATTTTCCTTGAAAAGACGTTTAAACATTATTTATTCTGTTTTGTTTTAATGCTCATTTGTGAAATTAATGTTTCGAAAACCATTCTCATTATTTTATATATTTACTTATGTCATAATTCCTGTAACACTGATGTATATGTCTATTTCTATTCTTTTGTAAAGCCTGTATTACTACAAACGTTATCTGTATTATTATGTTTTAATGATGTTTTCTGTATCTTTGTAACTGTATTCTCATGTTATAAAATTGTAATGGACGCCAGTTCATCAAATTAAGTAACATGTAAACATTCATTTCACTGCACACATTTCTGTTGGTCATAGTATATGCACAGTATGTGATAAGTTGGGACTGTTAGTGTTTGCACGTGTGTTAATAATTCAGCAAGGGACTGGTTAACAGCATTGCTGGTTCTAATGACATTTTAAAAAAAAAATTTTGTGAGTGCACAAGTGGTGGTTCATGGACTTGCTATATTACCCGCAAGACTCTTCAAAAAATGGCTCTGAGCGCTATGGGACTCAACTGCTGAGGTCATTAGTCCCCTAGAACTTAGAACTAGTTAAACCTAACTAACCTAAGGACATCACAAACGTCCATGCCCGAGGCAGGATTCGAACCTGCGACCGTAGCGGTCTTGCGGTTCCAGACTGCAGCGCCTTTAACCGCACGGCCACTTCGGCCGGCCGCAAGACTCTTCAATGGTGACTGTGCACCCGCACAGTCACAATGGATGGCTGGTAGCCACCTCTGCAAGTACTACAGTGGGTCTACACCTTTGATGACTCACCAGTACCATTATTTCTACAAGGACTGCAGCGGGTCTACACCTCTGGTGGCCCACCAATACCATAATCTCTACCAGGACCACAGTGAGTCTGCTCTGTGATGACCTACCTACCAATATTCTTCAACTTCGACTGACTCTGCTGTGGGTTTGCTCTGTTGTGGCCCATTACCTGTCTGCATGTCAAGAGTCAGCACTGTCTTTCCGTTGGAAGGACAACACTACTTCTTCAAGGCTGCATGGAAATCCACTACTTCAGTGTGCATTTTCCTTTACTGCTCAGACTTTGAGAAAAACACTGCAATTTTACTGTGATGAACGATCACAACAGTCTTTATGGACTGTGAGAAAATCTTTGCTTTTGACCAACAGTATATCAATAAGTGTGTGCATTTGATTTCTTTGCTATTGTAATTATGATATGTATGTAGGATGTTTATGTTTTTATGTTGGTAACATCACCTAGCGCTCTGTATGAAAATCACTGGCTGTGCTGTGTGCTGTATGTGGCTGGTTGGCATTGTTGGAATATTCGCTATTGTAGTGTTGGGCAGTTGGATGTGAACAGCGCATAGCGTTGCGCAGTTGGAGGTGAGCCACCAGCAGTGGTGGATGTGGGGGGTGAGATGGCGGAGTTTTGAGAGCGGATGATCTGGACGTGTGTCCATCAGAGAGAGTAAATTTGTATGACTGGATGTCATGAACTGATATATATATATATTATGACTTTTGAACACTATTAAGGTAAATACATTGTTTGTTATCTATCAAAATCTTTCATTTGCTGACTATGCCTATCAGTAGTTAGTGCCTTCAGTAGTTAGAATCTTTTATTTAGCTGGCAGTATTGGCGCTCGCTGTATTGCAGTAGTTCGAGTAACGAAGATTTTTGTGAGGTAAGTGATTCATGGAAAGTATAGGTTATTGTTAGTCAGGGCCATTCTTTTGTAGGGATTTTTGAAAGTCAGATTCCGTTTCGCTGAAAATATTGTGTGTCAGTTTAGTGTTGATCAGAATAGGTAAAGAGCGAAATGTCTGAGTACATTCGGTTCTGCTCAGCTCTTTGAAAATCAAATAATGTAAGAGGTTTATCAGCACAGTCATTCATAAATTTTTCTAAGGAGACGTTTCAGAACTTCCGCTGGCTGCGATACTACCCAGACACGAACATTATTGAGCACATCTGGAATGCCTTGCAACATTCTGTTCAGAAGAGATCTCCAGCCCCTCGTACTCTTAAGGATTTATGGACAGCCATGACGTCAGTTCCCTCCAGCACTACTTCAGACATTAGTCCAGTCCATGACACGTTGTGTTGCGGCACTTCTGCGTGCTCGCGGGTTCCCTACACGATATTAGGCAGGTGTGCCAGTTTATTTGACTCTTCGATGTAGTTGAGTGTTGCACATGCAGGGAGTTATATCGATTCCTCTCAAATACAGTTTCTCGGAGTTTTTCTGGTAGCTTTTCATTTATTCGGTGAAATGTTTCTAATCTGAGTGCTCTAGACTATGGTTTAAACGCCATCAACTGAAAAATGGTTCAAATGGCTGTAAGCACTATGGGACTTAACATCTGAGGTCATCAGTCCCCTAGACATAGAGAACTACTTAAACCTAACTAACCTAAGGACATCACAAACATCCATGCCCGAGGCAGGATTCGAACCTGCGACAGTAGCAGCCACGCGGTTGCGGATTGAAGCGCCTAGAGCCGCTCGGTCACAGAGGTCGGCCGCCATCAGCTGAGTCAAATCTTCCGCTCACACTAAAGATCTCACTCTTTCGGAGCTTGCAGTTTAATCTCTTGCTGAGTGATAATTAAATGTATGAAGAAAAGCTATTTTTTTTATTATTAAGTCTAGAAAAATAATCTATGTCGCCCGGGTATGCTTATTTGTTAGGTACGTTGTCATATGGTTATCTTTCTAGGATTAATACCTAATATTAAGTATTTGTACAAATCAACAAAAATCAATGTTTATGAAACGATTAGAGACATATTTTTGTACATATATGCTTAATCACGAAATAACTAACAAAAGGCACGTAGGATAGTCACTGTAATTTAATTTTGTTTAAAATATTTAGTAATTGTCATTTGACAATTTTTTTCTCTTCATTGCTGCTACATCATGAATTCATTTTAATTGTAGTACACTCACGGTACCACACTCTGTTTTTCAAACCATTTGACAGTTGTTTCCAGGACTTGAAATGCTTCTGCATGGGACGGTCCTATATCATTTTCTACATCTACTTTTTCTTCTGTTTCATCTTCTTGCGTTTCGTGATGTTCGCTTTCCTGCAATATGTTTAAACAATTTCGCCATTCGAGATGCTCTAAAACTCTTGATCACTACTGTCACAATCATCTAATCATCGGCATAACATTCCTGACATATCTGTATGTTTGTCATTTCCTCACAAATATCCTCCAAAACAGTATCAAACGTATAGGTTAGCGAATTTTCGTGGTCCCGTTTTAGTATTCTGTTCCGAGGTTTGTTCAATGCCTTCCTGTCAATCGAATCCCATGGATCTACAACCATGTAACAACACTCCTTTGAATTCATTTGAAGCAAAAGTGACAAAGCGATTTCTGTGTTATCTTCATCAACAGATAATAATCGACGTAAAAGTTGTTTTATTTAACTGCAACGTCTTTTCACAGAGCAAAGGACCAGAATTTGACTGCCCAGTTGACCGTTTTGTGAAAAGCAATAATACAAAGATTCTTCCAAAAGTTCAGTTTTCGGCTTCTTCATCACTTTTCGACATTTACTCCTGTCTTCAAGTTTGCAGGTGTATTTAAAATTGAATCGGTATTTTTCTTAATATCGCTTATTAGAAGTACCTACACCATGCTTTTCGGCAAAATACGACCAGTTTCTCCTTTTTAAATGAACCAGTAATGTAATTTTAATCATGGTTGACAGCAGTAACCGTAAATAAACTTCCAATAAATGATGTATACAGCCAATAATAAACCTTCACCAGGTTTCAGTACCACTAGCGGTCTCTTCTTCAGAACGAATAAAGTCACATAGTATGAAAATTGTACAGAGCGACAATTATTGAACTATACGAAAAAAAACGTATATTGGTTGCAAACTACGGCATGCACACACCTTATTCAACATGTAAACGTCTCTACAGTATCCGAATTTACGTTATGACATGTTCGATATGCCTGCCATCATTAGCAGTGATGTGATGTGGAGCAGACGAATAGCTAAATTCTGCATGACCCGCTGAAGTGTCGGAACATCGATGCTATCGATGACCTCCTGAATGGCTGGTTTTGGGGTTATTGCTGTACACCTTGTCTTTAATGTAGCCCCACAAAAAAGAGTTGCATGTGTTCAGATCTGGAGAAAATGGCGGCCGATCGAGGCCCATGCCGGTGGCCTCTCGGTATCCTGGAGCTACACTACTGGCCATTAAAATTGCTGCACCACGAAGATGACATGCTACAGACGCGAAATTTAACCGACAGCAAAAAGATACTGTGATATGCAAATGATTAGCTTTGCAGAGCATTCACACAAGGTTGGCGCCGGTAGCGATACCTACAACGTGCTGACATGAGGAAAGTTTCCAACCGATTTCTCATACACAAACAGCAGTTGACCGGCGTTGCCTGGTGAAACGTTGTTGTGATGCCTCGTGTAAGGAGGAGAAATGCGTACCATCACGTTTCCGACTTTGATAAAGGTCGGATTGTAGCTTATCGCGATTGCGGTTTATCGAATCGTGACATTGCTGCTCGCGTTGATCGAGATCCAATGACTGTTAGCAGACTATGGAATCGGTGGGTTCAAGAGGGTAATACGGAACGCCGTGTTGGATCCCAATAGCCTCGTATCACTAGCAGTCGAGATGACAGGCATCTTATTCGCACGGCTGTAACGGATAGTGCAGCCATGTTTCGATCCCTTAGGCAACAAATGGGGACGTTTGCAAGACATCAACCATCTGCACGAACAGTTTGACGACGTTTGCAGCAGCGTGGACTATCAGCTCGGAGACCGTGGCTGCGGTTACCCTTGACGCTGCATCACAGACGGGAGCGCCTGCGATGGTGTACTCAACGACGAACCTGGGTGAACGAATGACAAAACGTCATTTTTTCGGATGAATCCAGGTTCTGTTTACAGCATCACGATGGTCTCATCCGTGTTTGGTGACATCGCGCTGAACGCACGTTGGAAGTGTGTATTCGTCATCGCCATACTGGCGTATCACCCGGCGTGATGGTATAGGGTGCCATTGGTTACACGTCTCGGTCACCTCTTACTCGCATTGACAGCACTTCGAACAGTGAACGTTACATCTCAGATTTATTACGACCCGTGGCTCTACCCTTCATTCGATCCCTGCGAAACCCTACATTTCAGCGGGATAATGCACGACCGCGTGTTGCAGGTCCTGTACGGGCCTTTCTGGACACAGAAAATGTTCGACTGCTGCCCTGGCCAGCACATTCTCCAGATCTCTCACCAATTGCAAACGTCTGGTCAATGGTGACCGAACAACTGGCTTGTCACAATACGCCAGTCTCTACTCCTGATAAACTGTGGTATCGTGTTGAAGCTGCATGGGTAGCTGTACCTGTACACGCCGTCAAAGCTCTGTTTGACTCAATGCCCAGGCGTATCAAGGCCATATTACGGCCAGAAGTGGTTGTTCTGGGTATTGATTTCTCAGGATCTATGCACCCAAATTTCGTGAAAATGTAATCACATGTCAGTTCTAGTATAATATATGTGTCCAATGAATACCCGTTTATCATCTGCATTTCTTCTTGGTGCAGCAATTTTAATGGCCAGTAGTATAGAATGCGGTCCCCAAAGTGCTGCACCATGACGTCAAACACTCTCCTGCTTCGATGGGATCGAGCTCCGTCTTGGATGAATCGCATCAGGGTCACTCTGGACAATGGGAATGGTATCATCTTCCAAAACCTTCACGTACCGCTCGGTTGTCACTGCGCCACCAAGGAATAACGCACCGATTATTCCGCGACTGGACATTGCACACCACACAGCCAACCGTTAATGGTGAAGAAAATTCTTGATCGCGAAATGCGGATTGTCAGCCCCCCAAATGCCCCAGTTTTGCTTATCTCTTATTGACGAACCGATCCAAATGAAAGGGGCTTCGTCGCTAAACTATAGTAATTTCCATCACACCCCGCGGCCAGCCGTGCAGTTTTAACGTCCTAACGCAAATCGTTCAGAAGTGAAGACGATATTATTTCATATAGTTCAATAATTGTCACCCTGTAAGTATACGTTATGAGCTAAAACGATCATGTGAAATAGCAGAAACTGAAACCTGATCAAGGGCTTATAAAAATAAACTTTATTGAGCCGAGTGACTGTATACATCATTTATCAAAAGAAAGAAGAATACTTGTTTCGTAAAAGAAATAAAAAAAAAACCTTCTCTTGCTGCAAATTAATTTATTTTTCCCAGATGCATTTCACCTTTTTCTTGCTCTGAGGCATCTTCAGTGGTATCTATAACGATACAGTTTTGTTACTTTTAGAATATCAAACAGTTCACATCGCGTTTTTTTATGTAAATAAGTAATTGCTTACAGTTTGCTGTGATCTGCGTTTCCGCTCATCTGGCCTGGAAACGCAGACCACAGCAAACTGTATGTAATTACTTATTTACATAAAAAACACGACGTGCACTGTTTGATATTCTAAAAATAACAAAACAGTATCGCTATAGATTCCACTGAAGATGGCCTAAAGCAAGAAATTGGCGAAACGCGTCTGGGAAAAATAAATTAATTTGCAGCAAGAAAAGGCAGTTTTAATTACAATACAAGTATTTCCGTGTTTGCTGCGGAGGATGGTCACGGAGACAAACCTGATAAAGAAAAATGTTTATTTTATTTTTAAGCGTTAACACAGCTCTCTTGCGCTTTGACCTTTTTAAACGTATACGCGACATGGCGCAGCGGCGTAGCGATTGGCAACTGTCAAACTCAAACAATAATGAATCGCGCGCTGTGTAATTCACACACCAATGGAACGCACGTTGTGACACTCAAACAATAATGAAACGCCCGCTATCTCACTCAAACAATAAAGAAACGCGCAGGGCAAAGATCGGCATTGTGCCCACACACATACTAGACTAAAGAGAGATTTGCTCACGCTTGAAAATCCGGGTAATTGCGACTCCGCATAACTGAGGTTCGAATAATCGAGTCTCCAGTGGATATGCGCGTATGATGCAGATAGTGCGTCATAAAGGTGGCTGAGATTCTAAATCCAAAACTGGTCCATATTTTCTCGTAAAATCTTTACACGAATGGCTGGTCCTTTTTATAGGGCATACTGGATAGTGTAAATGTCATACATTACCTATAAATTGTTGCAGGTGAGTCCACCTCTGCGGTTAAAAATTTAAACGTCCTCTGCAGTAACTGTATGATCGCCTAACATCACTGCGGAGCTTCAGCAACTGAGCATGGCAGAAATTTGCACTGACGTACCACATAGATATACGCACTCATTCACGGATAACGTCACCTTCATGTCACTAGGATTTTGGAGCATATACTGTACTCGAACATTATGAATCACCTTAAACAAAATGACTTATTGATATATAACCAACACGGATTCAGAAAATATCGTTCTTGTGCAACACAGCTAGCTCTTTGTTCCCATGAAGTAATGAGTGCTGTAGACAAGAGATCTCAGATCGATTCCATATTCCTAGATTTCCAGAAGGCTTTCGATACCGTTCCTCACAAGCGACTATTAATCAATTTGCGTGCATATGGAGTATCGTCTCAGTTGTGTGACTGGATTCGTAATTTCCTCTCAGAGAGGTCACAGTTCTTAGTGATAGACGGTAAATCATCAAGTAGAACAGAAGTGATATCTGTTGTTCCGCAAGGTAGTGTCATAGGCCCTCTGCTGTTCCTGATTTACATAAACGATCTAGGTGATAATCTGAGCAGCCCCCTTAGATTGTTTACAGATGACGCTGTAATTTACCGTCTAGTAAAATCATCAGACGATCAATTCCAATTACAAAATGATCTAGAGAGAAATTCTGTATGGTGCGAAGAAGTGGCAATTGACACTAAACAAAGAAAAGTGTGAGGTCATCCACATGGGTACTAAAAGAAATCCGATAAATTTTGGGTATACGATAAATCGCACAAATCTAAGGGCTGTCAGTTCGACTAAATACCTAGAAATTATAATTACGAGCAACTTAAATTGGAAAGACCACATAGATAATATTGTGGGGAAGGCGAATTAAAGACTGCGCTTTGTTGGCAGAACACTTAGAAGATGCGACGAACCTACTAAAGAGATAACCTACATTACACTTGTCCGTCCTCTGCTGGAATATTGCTGCGCGGTGTGGGGTCCTTACCAAGTAGGATTGACGGAGGACATCGAAAAAGTGCAAAGAAGGGCAGCTCGTTTCGTGTTATAGCGCAGTAGGGGTGAGAGTGTTACTGATATGATACGCGAGTTGGGGTGGCAGTCACTGAAGCAAAGGCGATTTTCTTTGCGGCGAGATCTATTTACGAAATTTCAATCACCAGCTTTCTCTTCCGAACGCGAAAATATTTTGTTGACACCCATCTACGTAGGAAGAAATGATAATTATAATAAAATAACAGAAATCAGAGCTCGAACGGAAAGATTTAGGTGTTCCTTTTTCCCACGCGCCATTCGAGAGTGGAATGGTAGAGAAGTGGTATGAAAATGGTTCGATGAACCCTCTGCCAGGCACTTAAGTGTGAATTGCAGAGTAACCATGTAGATGTAGATGTAGACTATATTGAGAATTTTGACAACAATCACTTGTTTCGACATGTTCACCCTTTAGGAGTGTATTTTACCTACATAATACGAGTATAACATCGTCACAGAGCTTCCAACATACATTGATTCATTTGCTCTGGCGAGCCAAAACATTATAACCACCTGCTTAGTAACTTCTTGGTTCAGCTTTGGAACGCAGTATGTCACCAATTCTGCATTTCATTGATTCGACGGTTTGTTGGTAAGTTTGTGGAGGTATGTCACATCAGATGTGCATGCACAAGTCATGCAGTTTTCTTAAACAACGGGCAGCTGATTTGTGCATGCGGTGATGGCACCTAATAGCGACCCAAATGTGAAGACAGGGGTCGTCTGCTGCAGAGCCCCATGTTCAACAATGTACGATGAACAGTGTGCTCCAAAACACTTAATGCGTGCACCAGCATTGTGCTCATTCTGCAGAGATGCCACAGATCGACACCTATTGTGCTTCAGAGAGCAGGAAAGGCTCCAAATCCCACATTCTGTGTAGAGTCGTGGACCTCCAACCACTTATCGCGAATGGTAGTTTCACTGTCGTTCTACCACTTTCCAATGATGCTCACTACAGTAGCACATATATATTCGACCAGCTACGCCGTTTTCGAGTATTCACAGGCTCTGGGTAATAATATCAGCTTCGTCAAAGTCACTTATGCCAGCAGATCTCCGCGTTTGTGGCCCGTGTCGTAGCTAGAATGATACGCCATCTGTCTTGATCCACTTACATACTTTCCTGCTACGTCAACAGGCGATATCCAACTTCGGGGGTGGGCAGTGATCATAATGTTTTGGCATATCAGTGTATACTGGAACGTAAAGTTCGTGATGATCATGTAGAGTTAGGTAAATGTATAAGCGCATGTATCGGAAATTCAGTAGAAGACAACACACCTACTCTATTACGTTTGAATACAATACACGAAGAATTCAAAGCACACAAAACACAATTATTTACGAAATTTTGTCGCTTGGCATGTGAGTTTAATGTGGGACGAGGAAGGATTACTGTTTTCAATTGCAATACTGTGTGTTGTCGCTGGCCGGCCGGTGTGGCCGAGCGGTTCTAGGCGCTTCAGTCTGGATCCTCGTGACCGCTACGGTCGCAGGTTCGATTCCTGCCTAGGGTATGGTTGTGTGTGATGTCCTTAGGTTAGTTAGGTTTAAGTAATTCTAAGTTCTAGGGGACTGATGATGGTTCAAATGGCTCTGAGCACTATGGGACTTAACATCTGAGGTCATCAGTCTGCTAGAACTTAGAACTACTTAAACCTAAGGACATCACACACATCCATGCCCGAGGCATGATTCGAACCTGCGACCGTAGCGGTCGCGCGGTTCCAGACTGAAGCGCCTAGAACCGCTCGGCCACTTTGTCCGGCTACGTGCTAGAAACACTGCACCTACACCGGAGTTATGCTCTGGGGTGTGATTTCGTATGGGAACAGGAGCACTCTCGTGGTTATCCCACGCACCTTGACTGAAAATTTGTACGTCAATCTGGTGATTCGACCTGTTGTGCTGCCATTCATGAATAGCATTCCAGGGAGTGCTTTCCGACAGGATAACGCTCGCCCACATACCGCTGTTGTAGCCCAAACATGCTCCACGGAGTACCTACATGTTGCCTCGGCCTGTTCAATCGCCAGACCTGTCTCCACTCGAGCACGTATGGAACATCAGCGACGACAACTCAACGTCATTCACAAACAGCATTAACCGTCTATGTATTGACCGACCAAGTGCAACAGGCATGGAACTCCATCCCACAAACTGACATCCGGTACCTATCCACCACAATGCATGCACGTCTGCATGCTTGCATTCAATATTCTGGCTATTACACCAATTATTAATGTACCAACATTTCACATTCGCAGTGACTTACCTAGCTCTTTAAATTAACCTGTGATCTTGGAATTTTAATCACTTAAATATACTGCCTAGACAAATTTATTCCAGAAACTTCATTACTCGACATTAGTTGTCTTTTGGTGCTACGATTTTTTCCGTCAGTGTATAACTCTTTCTTATCGCTAGCATTTAATAGGCACAGCCACCACCGGGTCAAACTTGAGCAGTTCATTCCAGACTAATAAACCAGAGCTTAAAATCACGTTATTTTTAGCGGAGGAAGATGGGAATGTTTCTGCCGAAATTTAGGTAATCACACTTATCCATTCTCTTAAAAAGTCATCTGTTTTATCCTAATCTATAAGCTAATAGGCATCTACACAAAGCCATTGAAGTAGTATAGGCTGATGTTTCATTTGAACGTCAGGCATTTCTGCTTTTTATACCCGCTGCGTGCCATCCAGTTTCTCCTATCATGTCTTTTGATGCCACAGTATTGCATCAATGTATGGGAAATGGTACAATGGCTCTAGAATGCCTAGTTTCCCTCTATTGAACTACTGATGTGTGACGTCATCCTCTTGTCCTACACTAGTGTTTACATTAAGAAACCCTTTATCTTCTACTGCCAATTGCGATTACGTCTGCTGTGTAACGCTTTTTACTGTAGGCAGCACTCTATAATTTATATTTTACGGATGGTTTTGTGCGGTGATAGAATCGGATTTTTTTTTCTCCACGCATTACACCCCAACACAGAATCTGGTCGCTGCTACGTTAGTGGAGTGTACATCTCGCACAGCACTTGTTACTGGATCGTATAAAACTGTGTAGCACAGGTCATAACAACTGTACTCTTCTGGGGACAAAACGATGTTATTATGGAGGACTGCTTACGTTGACAGAATGGTAGTTTCGTCTGTCAGTTCTCTGTTTCGACACACGAAATCACTATTGTTTAATGCAGGTCAGGAGGTGTTAACATCATGTCTCAATGGAGAGAAGTCTTCCGAAGTAAGAGTGATTTCAGGTGTGCCGCAGGGGAGTGTCGTAGGACCGTTGCTATTCACAATATACATAAATGACCTTATGGAGGACATCGGAAGGTCACTGAGGCTTTTTGCGGATGATGCTGTGGTATATCGAGAGGTTGTAACAACGGAAAATTGTACTGAGATGCAGGAGGATCTGCAACGAATTGACGCATGGTGCAGGGAATGGCAATTTAATCTCAATGTAGACAAGTGTAATGTGCTGCGAATGCATAGAAAGAAAGATCCTTTATCATTTAGCTACAATAGAGCAGGTCAGCAACTGGAAGCAGTTAATTCCATAAATTATCAGGGAGTAGGCATTAGGAGTGATTTAAAATGGAATGATCGTATACAGTTGATCGGCGGTAAAGCAGATGCCAGACAGATTCATTGGAAGAATCCTAACGAAATGCAATCCGAAAACAAAGGAAGTAGGTTACAGTACACTTGATCGCCCATTGCTAGAATATTGCTCACCAGTGTGGGACCCGTACCAGATAGGGTCGATAGAAGAGATAGAGCAGATCCAACGGAGAGCAGCGCGCTTCGTTACAGGATCATTTAGTAATCGCGAAAGCGTTACGGAGATAATAGATAAACTCCAGTAGAAGGCTCTGCAGGAGAGTCGCTTTTGTTGAAGTTTCGAGAAAATACCTTCACCGAGGAGTCGAGCAGTATATTGCTCCCTCCTATGTATATCTCGCGAAGAGACCATGAGGATAAAATCAGAGAGATTAGAGCCCACACAGAGGCATACCGACAATCTTTCTTTCCACGAACAACACGAGACTGGAATAGAAGGGAGAACCGATAGAGGTACTCAAAGTACCCTCCCCCACACACCGTCAGGGGGCTTGCGGAGTATGGATGTAGATGCAGATGAAGATGTAATCATAGTTATCGTATTAAGAACAGACCTAATTGTGATTCAAATAGAAAAAAAAAATCAAGAAGAAATAAGAAAAGAATGCATTTTAACAATAGTGTTCTATTTTCCACAATGTGTATTATCAGTTTATAAAAAATATATAATAATTCCTACAAAATCGCAGTTTTTGTCAAAAACGCTCTTACTGCAATTAAACAGGTCTCCGAGACATAGCACATGAGGAAAGTGGGAGGCCCACGTTTAATACAAGCAACACCCTGTCTGCATGGAAGGAACAGCAGTACCATTTCATTTCGGAAGTAGTTTTACACAGGCAAGTACTGTCAGAAGCTTTGGAGCAACCCAGAGACGTTTTAGTAACTGATATTTCATGCAGTCACTAATATCGTTATTTAGGAAGAGCGTTCAGTATGTAATGAAGCACATTCCTTTTCTGAAAGCAGGTTGGTTTCATTCAGGATTCCAATATATTATATTATTACCCACTCTTTTGTCTACAAAACCTTATCTCTCAACATAATCTCCGTTCAACGCGACGGCCTTGCGCCACATTTCTGGGAGGGCCTGTATACCCGCATGGTACCACTCTACTGGTCGATGTCGGAGCCAACGACTCCCTGCGTTAATAACCTTCCCTTCACGTAGAAGGAGAAGTTCGTTTGCATTTATGTAACGAGCAAGCTGAAGTCGTTTCTTTAATTTCCTGAGGATAGCACAATACACTTCCGCGCTGATCGCTGCACCATGAGGGAGGGAATCAAACAGAATAACAACTTCAGAGTCCCAGAAGACCGTCGTCATGGCTTTAGTGACTGAGGGTGCGGTTTAAATCTTTTCTTCGGAGAAGAGGTGGCGTGGCGCCAGTCCGTGGATTACTGTTTTGTTTGCGGTTCGAACTGATGAACCCATCTTCATCTACATCTACATCTACATCTACATGGTTACTCTGCAATTCACACTTAAGTGTCTGACCGAGGGATCATCGAACCATTTTCATACTACTTCTCTACCATTCCACTCTCGAATGGAGTGTGGGAGAAAGGAACACCTAAATCTTTCCGTTCGAGCAGTGATTTCTCTCATTTTATTATGATGATCATTTCTCCCTACGTAGGTGGGTGTCAACAAAATATTTTCGCATTCGGAAGAGAAAGTTGGCGATTGAAATTTCGTAAATAGATCTCGCCGCAAAGAAAACCGCCTTTGCCGGCCGGTGTGGCAGAGCAGTTCTAGGCGCTTCAGTCTGGACCGCTACGGTCGCAGGTTCGAATCCAGCCTCGGGCATGGATGTATGTGATGTCCTTAGGTTGGTTAGGTTTAAGTAGTTCTAAGTTCTAGGGGACTGATGGCCTCAGCTGTTAAGTCCCATAGTGCTCAGAGCCGTTTGAACCATTTGAAATCCGCCTTTGTTTCAGTGACTGCCACCCCAAAATGGTTCAAATGGCTCTGAGCACTATGGGACTCAACTGCTGAGTACATTAGTCCCCTATAACTTAGAACTAGTTAAAGCTAACTAACCTAAGGACATCACAAACACCCATGCCCGAGGCAGGATTCGAACCTGCGACCGTAGCGGTCTTGCGGTTCCAGACTGCAGCACCTTTAACCGCACGGCCACTTCGGCCGGCCTGCCACCCCAACTCGCGTATCATATCAGTGACACTCTCACCTCTATCGCGCTATAACTCGAAACGAGCTGGTCTTCTTTGGACTTTTTCGATGTCCTCCGTCGATTCTACCAGGTAAGGATCCCACACCGTGCAGCGATATTCGAGCAGAGGACGGACAAGTGCAATGTAGCCTGTCTCTTTAGTGGGTTTGTCGCATCTTCTAAGTGTTCTGCCAACAAAGCGCAGTCTTTGTTTCGCCTACCCCGCAACATTATCTATGTGGTCTTTCCAATTTAAGTTGCTCGTATTTGTAATTCCTAGGTATTTAGTCGAACTGACAGCCCTTAGATTTGTGCGATTTATCGTATAC
Source organism: Schistocerca serialis cubense (assembly GCF_023864345.2). Classification (NCBI taxonomy): domain Eukaryota; kingdom Metazoa; phylum Arthropoda; class Insecta; order Orthoptera; family Acrididae; genus Schistocerca; species Schistocerca serialis. The sequence goes on from NC_064640.1 coordinate 162,928,380, forward strand.
CCAAATTATCGGATGTCTTTTAGTATCCATGTGGATGACTTCGCACTTTTCTTTGTTTAGTGCCAGTTGCCACTTTCCGCACCATACAGAATTTCTCTCTAGATCATTCTGTAATTGGATTTGATCGTCTGATGATTTTACTAGACGTCACATGCAAACAATCTTAGGGGGCTGCTCAGATTATCAACTAGATCATTTATGTAAATCAGTAACAGCAGAGGGTCTATGACACTACCTTGCGGAACAACAGATATCACTTCTGTTCTACTCTATGATCTACCGTCTATCACTACGAACTGTGACCTCTCTGAGAGGAAATCACGAATCCAGTCACACAACTGAGACGATACTCCATATGCACGCAAATTGATTAATAGTCGCTTGTGGGGAACGGTATCAAAAGCCTTCTGGAAATCTAGGAATATGGAATCGATCTGAGATCTCTTGTCTACAGCACTCATTACTTCATGGGAACAAAGAGCTAGCTGTGTTGCACAAGAACGATATTTTCTGAATCCGTGTTGGTTTAGTTTCAATAAGTCATTTTGTTTAAGGTGATTCATAATGTTCGAGTACAGTATATCCCCCAAAATCCTACTGCAAATTGAGGCCAGTGATATGGGTCTGTAATTCAACGGGTTACTCCTATTTCCTTTCTTGAACATTATTGTGACCCGTTTCAAAGTTTGCGACGATGTTCAATAACAAATTGTCAGGGTCAGCCTCGTAACGTGCAAGCAGCTCTGCTCAGACGGTCCTACGTTGCTCTTTATGGTCTTCTGTTAGGCGGTGAGGATACCACACCTCTGAGCACTCCAACTGTCGGACGAAAGTGGCAGCACTACCAACAGAGAGGTCCAGTTGTGCAGCGAGGTGTTTGATTGTGATCCACCCATCACCTCGAATGAGAGTGTCCACCTTTCACTGGGGTTGTGCGGCCGGCCGGCACGCGGGACATACGACAGGTTTCCGCGACTTGTTGCGATGATAACAGTCGCCTCGCGCAGCGACTTACCGTGCTTTTGCTCACTGCCAGGTCTCTGTAGACGTCCTGCAAGCGCGTATGAATATCTGCGGTGCTTCGGTTTTCCGCCAAAAGGAAGTTAATGACAGCCTTCTGCTTAGAATGCACTCCCGTTACAGATGCCATTTTGAAGGCTACGTACAGCGCAGCCACCTGTCGGAACTTCATGAAACTATAGGTACTGAAGCGGGAATATCAACCACGATGTCCCACGACAAATGTCCCATTGTCAACCGAAACTAGTTGAGAAAAAAATGTGTCGCATTACTAACTGAACGTTCCCCTACATCGTTTGACATTTACGTCTACATCTATGTGATTACTCTGCTATTCACAATAAAGTGCCTGAAAGGGGGTTCAAGCCCTGATTTCTCTTATTATATCGTGACGATCATTTCTCCCTATGTAGGTGGGTGCCAACAGAATGTTTTCGCAATCGGAGAAGAAAACTGGTGATTCAAATTTCATAAGAAGATCCCGTCGCAACGGAAAACGACTTTGTTTCAATGATTGCCACTTCAATTCACGTATAATGCCTGTGACACTATCTCCCCTATTTCGCGATAATACAGAACGAACTGCCCTTCTTCGTACTTTTTCGATGTCATCCGTTTGAAATACTAAGACTACTCCTGTGAATTGATCTGTTCAGCTTTTACCAATTTGAACATATTATTTTAGAGGTCGGCCAACCGCAGCCAAAACTGCACATGGTGAACAAAACCTTGCGTACTCTCTGTTAAAATACTTTTATTAAAATGTCACGACTGGTTGCGCATCCATAGAGATGCATCTTCAGGTAATAGGTTCCTTAATTTTTTTAAACAGTCATGGCACGGCAAAGTAAATGCTAAGAGCCGATTCCCATCCTTCATTGTCATTTAATTTTGATTCTAATGTCTCTTAGCATTTACTTTGCTACACTATCACTGTTCAAAAAAATCAAAGAAACCTATCACCTGAGGAAGCATCTCCACTGATGGAAAAGCTGTCGGGACTATTTAATAATAGTACACTCCTGGAAATGGAAAAAAGAACACATTGACACCGGTGTGTCAGACCCACCATACTTGCTCCGGACACTGCGAGAGGGCTGTACAAGCAATGATCACACGCACGGCACAGCGGACACACCAGGAACCGCGGTGTTGGCCGTCGAATGGCGCTAGCTGCGCAGCATTTGTGCACCGCCGCCGTCAGTGTCAGCCAGTTTGCCGTGGCATACGGAGCTCCATCGCAGTCTTTAACACTGGTAGCATGCCGCGACAGCGTGGACGTGAACCGTATGTGCAGTTGACGGACTTTGAGCGAGGGCGTATAGTGGGCATGCGGGAGGCCGGGTGGACGTACCGCCGAATTGCTCAACACGTGGGGCGTGAGGTCTCCACAGTACATCGATGTTGTCGCCAGTGGTCGGCGGAAGGTGCACGTGCCCGTCGACCTGGGACCGGACCGCAGCGACGCACGGATGCACGCCAAGACCGTAGGATCCTACGCAGTGCCGTAGGGGACCGCACCGCCACTTCCCAGCAAATTAGGGACACTGTTGCTCCTGGGGTATCGGCGAGGACCATTCGCAACCGTCTCCATGAAGCTGGGCTACGGTCCCGCACACCGTTAGGCCGTCTTCCGCTCACGCCCCAACATCGTGCAGCCCGACTCCAGTGGTGTCGCGACAGGCGTGAATGGAGGGACGAATGGTGACGTGTCGTCTTCAGCGATGAGAGTCGCTTCTGCCTTGGTGCCAATGATGGTCGTATGCGTGTTTGGCGCTGTGCAGGTGAGCGCCACAATCAGGACTGCATACGACCGAGGCACACAGGGCCAACACCCGGCATCATGGTGTGGGGAGCGATCTCCTACACTGGCCGTACACCACTGGTGATCGTCGAGGGGACACTGAATAGTGCACGGTACATCCAAACCGTCATCGAACCCATCGTTCTACCATTCCTAGACCGGCAAGGGAACTTGCTGTTCCAACAGGACAATGCACGTCCGCATGTATCCCGTGCCACCCAACGTGCTCTAGAAGGTGTAAGTCAACTACCCTGGCCAGCAAGATCTCCGGATCTGTCCCCCATTGAGCATGTTTGGGACTGGATGAAGCGTCGTCTCACGCGGTCTGCACGTCCAGCACGAACGCTGGTCCAACTGAGGCGCCAGGTGGAAATGGCATGGCAAGCCGTTCCACAGGACTACATCCATCATCTCTACGATCGTCTCCATGGGAGAATAGCAGCCTGCATTGCTGCGAAAGGTGGATATACACTGTACTAGTGCCGACATTGTGCATGTTCTGTTGCCTGTGTCTATGTGCCTGTGGTTCTGTCAGTGTGATCATGTGATGTATCTGACCCCAGGAATGTGTCAATAAAGTTTCCCCTTCCTGGGACAATGAATTCACGGTGTTCTTATTTCAATTTCCAGGAGTGTATTTTAACTGCCAGTGTGGAAGATTTTATTCACCATTTCATCAATTTCTCGTGAACTCTGTTGTTGTTGTTGTGGTCTTCAGTCCTGAGACTGGTTTGATGCAGCTCTCCATGCTACTCTATCCTGTGCAACCTTCTTCATCTCCCAGTACCTACTGCAACTTACATCCTTCTGAATCTACTTAGTGTATTCATCTCTTGGTCTCCCTCTACGATTTTTACCCTCCACGCTGCCCTCCAATACTAAACTGGTGATCTCTTGATGCCTCAGAAAATGTCCTACCAACCGATCCCTTCTTCTAGTCACGTTGTGTCACAAACTTCTCTTCTCCCCAATCCTATTCAATACTTCCTCATTAGTTATGTGATCTACCCATCTAATCTTCAGCATTCTTCTGTAGCACCACATTTCGAAAGCTTCTATTCTCATCTTGTCCAAACTATTTATCGTCCATGTTTCACATCCATACATGGCTACACTCCATACAAATACTTTCAGAAACGACTTCCTGACACTTAAACCTATACTCGATGTTAACAAATTTCTCATCTTCAGAAATGCTTTCCTTGCCATTGCCAGTCTACATTTTATATCCTCTCTACTTCGACCATCATCAGTTATTTTGCTCCCCAAATAGCAAAGCTCCTTTACTACTTTAAGTGTCTCATTTCCTAATCTAATTCCCTCAGCATCACCCAACTTAATTCGAATACATTCCATTATCCTCGTTTTGCTTTTGTTGATGTTCATCTTATATCCTCCTTTCAAGACACTATCCATTCCGTCCAACTGCTCTTCCAAGTCCTTTGCTGTCTCTGATAGAATTACAATGTCATCGGCAAACCTCAAAGTTTTTGTTTCTTCTCCATGGATTTTAATACCTACTCCGAATTTTTCTTTTGTTTCCTTCACTGCTTGCTCAATATAGAGATTGAATAACATCGTGGAGAGGCTACAACCCTGTCTCACTCCCTTCCCAGCCACTGCTTCCCTTTGATGTCCCTCGACTCTCATAACTGCCATCTGGTTTCTGTACAAATTGTAAATAGCTTTCCGCTCCCTGTATTTTACCCCTGCCACCTTCAGAATTTGAAAGAGAGTATTCCAGTCAACATTGTCAAAAGCTTTCTCTAAGTCTACAAATGCTAGAAACGTAGGTTTGCCTTTCCTTAATGTATTTTCTAAGATAAATCGTAGGGTCAGTATTGCCTCACGTGTTCCGATATTCCGCAAATGATGATGCACTGCAGCCACAACTTCGTAACATATTTGCATTTTCGGTTGCAATAAAAACTATGTCATCATGCTTGGCATCAGGAACTAGTAACGAAGAAGGTTCCAAGGAACACGTATGTCCCTCACCATCCAGAGACTATGTATCACTACCAGGATTACAGTTTCAACTGCTTCGTGAAAGAGAGGAATGATTCAATGCCTCGCTAACTTGAAGTATGTTTCTTCCTTCCACTCTGAAAGCAGGAAATAATATCAAATATAAAAATTTTGCGGATAGGTACGGTCATTTTCCTCACCTTACATCAATGGTATCATGTTACGAGCTCTTCTTTCTGTTAATATGGCGTTGAAGATATTTTTTGTTACATGTCAGATTGATTGGTACATCTGTCAGCCTGGTGACGATTCTTTCTCACTTACAACTTCCCAAACCATTCATAACGACTAGCGCACCGTTCTGTCGATCTTTTTAGTGTGGAACAGTGTGCAGATTCTGCCAATCACAACACTCACTGCGGTGCGGCTGTCGTTGAAACAAAATGTTCAAATGCGTGTGAATTCCTAAGAGACCAAACTGCTGAGGTCATCGGTCCCTAGACCTACACACTACTTAAACTAACTTTTGCTAAGAACAACACACACACACCCGCCCGAGGGAGGAATCGAAGCTCCGGCGGGAGGGGCCTCGCAATCTCGTTTGAAACCAGTGAAGTTTGTCGTACTTTAGTTCGATCCTCCGCTCACTGGAGCTCGGGGAGCAGAGGAAGTGGCACGTGAAGGAGAGCTGAGAGGGAAGACTTTCTGACACAGCACTCCTTGACGCAAGCTTCTCCCTTCACGCCTCTCATCTTATATGGTAAAATTAACAGCCGGAAGTAACAAGGTTTCGTGGCGGTGCCTAAAATGACGCACTCAAAGAACTATAGCAATTTTCTAAGAACATGAAAACGTTTTTGTTATTAAAGTTCGTAACCATAAGGTATATAGGGTGCTCACTTAACTTTGCGACCACATTGCATTATTGCTGTTGTAGTCTTCAGTTCAGACACTGGTTTCATGCAACTCTCCATGCTGCTCTATCCTGTGCAAACCTCTTCATCTCCGAGTAACTACTGTAGCCTACATCCTTCTGAATCTGCTTAGTGTATTCTTCTCTTGGTCTCCCTTTACGATTTCTACCCTCCACGCTTCCCTCCAAGACTAAATTGGTGATCCCTTGATGTCTCAGAATGTGTCATGCCGCCCGATCCCTTCTTCTAGTCAAGTTGTGAAACAAATTCCTCTTCTTTCCAATTCTATTCAGTACCCTCTCATTAGTTGTGTGATCTACCCATCTAAACTTCAGCATTCTTCTGTAGCGCCATATTTCGAAAAGTTCTGTTGTCGTCTTGTCTAAACTATCTATCGTCCATGTTTGGCTTCCATACATGGCTACACTCCATATAAATACGTTCAGAAAGAACTTCCTAACACTTAAATCTATACTTGATGCTAACAAATTTCTCTTCTTCAGAAACGTTTTCCTTGCCATTGTCAGTCTACATTTTATATCCACTCTAATTCGATCGTCATCAGTTATTTTGCTTCCCAGATAGCAAAACACATTTACTACTTTAAATTTCTCATTTCCTAATCCAATTCCCTCAGTATCACCCGATTTAATTTGACTACATTCCATTATCCTCGATTTGATTTTGTTGATGTTCATCTTATATCCTCCTTTCAAGACACTGTCCATTCTGTTCAGCTGCTCTTCCAGGTCCTTTGCTTTCTCTGACAGAATTACAATGTCATCGGCGAACCTCAAAGTTTTTTTTCTTCTCCATAGATTTTAATTCCTACTCCGAATTTTTCTTTTGTTTCCTTTACTGCTTGCTCAATATACAGATTGAATAACATCGGGGATAGGCTACAACCCTGTCTCACTCCCTTCCCAACCACTGCTTCTCTTTCATGCACCTCGACTCTTATAACTGCCATCTGGTTTCTGTACAAATTGTAAATAGCCTTTCGCTCCCTGTATTTTACCCCTGCCACCTTCAGAATTTGAAAGAGAGTGTGCCTGTCGACATTGTCAAAAGCTTTCTCGAAGTCGACGAATGCTAGAAACGTAGTTTTGCCTTTCCTTAGTCTCAAGAATATCGCCCTTGTATAGACCCTCTATATACTCCTTCCACCTTTCTGCTCTTCCTTCTTTGCTTAGAACTGGGTTTCCATCTGAGCTCTTGATACTCATGCAAGTGGTTTCTTTTCTCCAAAGGTCTCTTTAATTTTCCTGTAGGCAGTACCCATAGTGATATATGCGTCTATATTTTTACATTTGTCCTCTAACCATCCCTGCTTAGCCATTTTGCACTTCCTGTCGATCTCATTTTTGAGACGTTCGTATTCCTTTTCGCCTGCTTCATTTACTGCATTTTTATATTTTCTCGTTTCATAAATTAAATTCAATATCTCCTCTGTTACCCAAGGATTTCTACGAACTCTCGTCTTTTTACCTGTATGATACTCTGAAGCCTTCACGATTTCATCTCTCAAAACTATCCATTCTTCTTCTACAGTATTTCTTTCGCCTGTTGTTGACAGTCGTTCCCTAATGCTCTTTCTTAAACTCTCTACAGCCTCTTGTTCTTTCAGTTTATCCAGATCCCATCTCCTTAAATTCCTACCTTTTTGCAGTTTCTTCAGTTTTAATCTACAGTTCGTAACCAATAAATTGTGGTCGGAGTCCACTTCTGCCCCTGGAAATGTCCTTCAATTTAGAACTTGGTTCCTAAAACTCTGTCTTATCATTATATAATCTATCTGAAACCTTCCAGTGTCTCCAGAACTCTTTCCCGTATACAACTTTCTCTCATGATTCTTAAACCAAGTGTTAGGATTAAGTTATGCTCTGCGCATATTTCTGCCAGGCGGCTTCCTCTTACCCCCAGTCCATATTCACCTACTACTTTCCCTTCTCTTCCTTTTACTACTGTCGAATTCCAGTCCCCCATGGCTATTAAATTTTCGTCTCCCTTAACTATTTTAATAATTTCCTTTATCATACGTTTCTTCACTCTCTTCATCATCTGCAGAGCTAGTTGGCATATAAACTTGAACTACTGTGGTAGGCGTGAGCATCGTGTCTATCTTGGGTGCAATAATGCGTTCACTATCCTGTTCGTAGTAGCTTATTGTCGTTCCTATTTTTTTTATTCATTATTAAACCTACTTCTGCATTCACCTGACCAGAAGTCTTGTTCCTCTTACCACCGAACTTCACTAATTCCCACTATATCTATCTTTAACCTGTCCATTTCCCTTTTTAAATTTTCTAACCTACCTGCCCGATTAAGGGATCTGACATTCCACGCTCCGATCCGTAGAACGCCAGTTTTGTTTCTCCTTATAACGACATCCTCCTGGGCAATCCCCGCCCGGAGGTCAGAATGGCGGACTATTTTACCTCCGGAATATTTTACCCAACAGGACGCCATCATCGTTTAACCATACAGTAAGGCTGCATGCCCTCGGGAAAAATTACAGTTGTTGTTTTCCCTTGCTTTCAGCCGTTCGCAATACCAGCACAGCAAGGCCGTTTTGGTTGATCTTACACGCCCAGATCAATCAATTATCCAGACTGTTGAACCTCCAAGTACTTAAAAGGCTGCTGCCCCTCTTCAGGAACCACACTTTTGTCTGGCCTCTCATCAGATGCTCTTCCGTTGTGGATGCACCTACGGTACGGTTATCTGTGTCGCTGAGACACGCAGGCCTCCCCCCCCCCCCCCCCCCAACGGCAAAGTCCATGGCTCATTGAGGGAGAGGGGGAGGGGGGCACATTGCTTTATCTGTCAAAAAAGTACGCTGTACTAGAAAATATTGTGGAAAAAACCACTGAAGCCAATAATGAGAAACCAGATCCAGTTCACTTGTTAAGAATTATTCCCATAAAGTTAAAAGTTAATCTTAAATGACATATTCGGGAGGACGGCGGTTCAATCCCGCGTCCGGCCATCCTGATTTAGGTTTTCCGTGATTTCCCTAAATCGCTCCATGCAAATGCCGGGATGGTTCCTTCGAAAGGGCACGGCCGACTTCCTTCCCCATCCTTCCCTAATACGATGAGACCAATGACCTTGCTGTCTGCTCTCCTCCCCCAAAACAATCCAGTCCATCTTAAATGACATTTCAGATAAAAGTTCTCATCTGAAATGGTTTGTGCCTATGTATGTTTACTGTGTTTGTGTGTAGTGAAGGAGTCCCTGACGTCAAAATTAAATATGTCGAAAGCTAAGATCGTTAAAGCTGCTAACAGATGGCGCTGTACAGTGTGCAGCGTGCACAATTAAACTCGTCTTCTTCAAGTAGTATTTGCAATTGCATGACCATCTTTACGAAATGTCCACCACCTGCAGTTATTTATTTATTTATTTCATTAACAGTACAGAGTAACCTACTGCCTTGAAATGTAAGGTGGGTCGGATGCTTCTGAATCAACAGCAAAAACTTCTCAGTGTTACAATGTTACTGGTATACAGTTATTAATGCTTTTTAAAATAATATAAAGAATACAATTAAAAACATTTACAGCGAATTAAGTGCTTAACAGCTGTTAAAATAGTTCTATACAATGTTTTTCTGCCTAGCTTATGAGAATCTAATTTATACATGCGACTGTCAAAGAAAAAGAAAAAGAAAAATGTAATAAATGAGCGTGCTGGAAATAATTTGCAGTATGCAGAGGGAAGTGATATACTGTATATGGATGTGTAATATAGCGTGTCTAGCATGTTGTTTTGTAATGGCCTATTCCTACCTATTTCAGGTGAGAAGGTTTCGGTAGAACCTCGAGCTGTTCTCAACCGAAATGGTTTGTGCCTATGTATGTTTATTGTGTTTGTGTGTATTGGTATATTACTGGGAGTGTTGCAAGTCCGGACACTACATGATATTCAGCAGCTGTTTGTTTGTCCTATTGTTGGTAGTTGCGGTATATTCTATGTGATACCTTCGGTACATACACCTGGTATTATAAAAATTAAATACTGACTGAGCATTTGATACATGGAAACATGAATTTAGCTTTACACGAGAAATACACTTATGTTTGTAAATTTGTTAGGAGAAAAACAATGCAGTTCATTGTTACTTGAGTGCATTATTCCTTAAATAACTTAATACATTATATTTTTAGTTTTCTACATACTTTACACAGAAAATACATTTGATGTAGAAAATTAATATACTTCTATCTATACATGAGACGAACAATACAGTACTGCTTGTGTGCAGTATGGAAGCGATGCAAATAAACAGTGAAATTCGCCATCACATCCTGTAATGTCTCAACGGAAATGGATTCAGATACCACACAATTCACCGATTCAAGCACGTCCAACGTGGTGGGGTGGTTCCAATAGACAGCGTCTTTCAATGTTCCCCACAAAAAGTTGTCACAAGGAGTCAGACAGGGTGGATATAGAGGCCAATCCATCCATCTGCGAGCAAATTTTCGAAAATCCAACGCAATGACTCTCTTCCCGAAGTGTTCATCAAGAAACACCTGTTCCGTGCTATGTGGTCTGGCGTCATCTTGCGCGAACCACTCGGTGCCTCGTCGATCGTTCAGCACTAGCTGTGTGACGATAACTTGTTCCAAAATTGCAACATAACGTTCATTAGTGACCGTTTCTTGCCGAAAAAGGGACAATAATGCCTCTGTTGCATACGGCAGCCCAAACAGTAACTTTAGGAGAATACAGTGGTTTCGCTTCACACAAAAGAGCATTTTCGGAACCGCAAAATCGCGTTTTGCTTATTCACGACTCCATTCAGCTGGAACTGTGCTTCATCAGTGAAGCAGACGCAGCCAACATCAAATCCTTCAATATTAATCATTGCGAGAATCTGGTTCGTAAAGTCAGCCCTCTGTCGCACCGCTCGTACAGACATGGCCAGGTGGCTTTGAATTTTGAATGGAAACACATTTAGGCTCTGTGCCAGTATTTTCTTGGTGCTGGAACGCTTCAAATCAGTCACTGCTGCAATTATTCGAACGGATTTTATTGGATTTTGCTGAGTAATTCCAGAAACCGTGGCGACATTTTCTGCAGTAACTACATCTTGCCTGAGGCCATCATTCCCCGCTAGATTATCAGCTATGCTGCCTGTCAATTAGAATTTGACTAAGAGCCTGTGAATGGTTCTCGCATCTGGTCATTTTGGAACATTAAACCGTGTTTAAAAATTGCACCTTGTTGCCGTAGGACTGTGTTATAACCTGCGGTTTCCAGTGCCAGAAAAATACGTTCAATGGAATAAACGACTTCAGTCTCTTCCTTCGGTATGCTAACCTCCTTTCTCGTTCAAACGGTTGAGCTGATAACTCTGGCTGGCTGGCTGACTAACGTGCCGACCTAAGGCACGAGTGGGGTTAGGATAAGCACTTGCGTGCTGTGCCTGCAGGACCTAACTGTGTGTGCGAGGGCCATATCGGTCATGTGGGTCCTCTCTGGTGACGGGGGTGTCGCCTGGGGCTGTTGGGAAGTGGGTCACTCCCGCAACAAGTCCGGCCAACCTGTGGTTGTGCGGTGGTGTGGTTGTTGGCCCGGTCCCTGGATGAGCCGGTTGCGGGAGAGATCCACTTTTTCGTAGAAGTGACGTGCCGTAACCCGAAAACGATCACGCGATGGCAGAATGCCAGTATCCTCATGGAGGAGATAAAGGGGTAAAATCGGGGGAGGCACAGCGCGAGCTTAAGCGCCCTATTTTGGACCCACTGGAGGGAAAATATCCATGAGTCGGCTGCATTGCCCCACACCATAGCCACGTACTCCAACACTGGACGCACCAATGCTAGACATAGCATGATGGCGTGGTGGGGAGACAAGGTTGACTTCAAGTTTAGGAGAGGGTATATGGCGCGAAGTCTCCCTATGGCCCTGTTCCAGACCCAACGGATATGTGGGATCCAGGTGAGCCGCTGGTCCAGTCGCACACGGAGATTAGTGGCCGTTTTTGATCACGGGATGGGGCCTCCCGCGATGTGTAGGGGTTCCAGATTAGGCAGTACCTTTCGCTTTGTGAAGGTAACTGCCTAGCTTTTCCCTGCATTATACTTAAGACGCCACATGGTGACCCAGGCACCAAGTACTTCACAGCCTTACTGGGGACGGCGTCCCATGTGGTGCACATCCATACTGCGAGTGAACAGAGCAGTATCGTCAGCATAGCACCTTCACTCTGTCCACTTGCGGAGCATCAACCACGAAGAGCGAGTAAAACAGGAGCCAAGAACAGACCCCTGCGGCACCCCAGCACGGATGGGCATGACGGCGGATGTTCCCTGATCGTTCTGCCAGAGAGGTAGGAGTACTCCGTGCGATGTTGGCACCCCGTGCACAAATAGCTTGTACACGAGGCCATTGTGCCACATGGAGTCATAGGCACAGGAGACATCTTTGAAGACTGCCCCAAGGTACGAGGTATTCCCTCGTCTCCAGTGCCCTCATCGCAGGTTCCACGAGACAGAGCAGCTGGTGGGACGTGGCGTGGCTGCCACAGAATCCGAATTGCTCATTCGGGAGGAGATTTTCAAGCTTGACGTGCAGAAGGTGAGGCTTCATATATAGCCTCTCGAAAACGTTCGAGAGAGGTGGAAGAAGGCTTATGGTCCTGTAGCTAGACGGCAATCGGGAGTCTTTGTCGTGCTTCGGGATGGCCACCACTTCCATATGTTTGCATACGGAAGGGTAGACCCCCGAAGCAAGAATCTGGTTGAAAATGTCCGCCAGATGAAGCTCCGAAGGCAGATTTCTGAGCAGTATATTTGGGATGCCGTCATTGCTACAAGCCCTCCAGGCGTTTAGCGTCCGAAGTAGCGATGCGACCCCCTTGGCGGAAATGGGGTCAATGACGCCGACCGCCTCTCTGGCAGCAGGGAAGGTGGCACGACGTTCCTCAACGAGCCTGATGTGGGCCTCGTCAACGACGTCCACCATAGACCTGAAATTTGTCTCGAAGGTGTCTGCCAGGGCACTAGCTTCAGCGTCCGGCTCGCAGAGGTACTCTTGACCAGACTGCAGTGGAGAGACGCGCTGCCCGCGGCGCTGGAAGCAGCGCACTACGCGCCAAGCACTGCCGTCGTCCAAGTGGAGGAACTTAACGAGGTCTGGCCACGCATTGTTACGGTGAGCTCGGATCGCCGCGGTAATAGCTCGTCGCTTGCGGTTTACGCGACGTTTCGTCGCTGGCTGCCGCGTGAGTTGCCACTCGCAGAATAGGCGGTTCTTGGCCTCAAGAATTGATGGTGGGAGGTGGCGAGACCTATCCCACAGGTGAAGGGGACACCCAGGTGTGCTACATCGGCAGCACATAGAAGTTCCTGGTTTAGAGAGGCGATATGCTGCTTTGGCCCCTATCTCCACTAGGTCAGATGCGTGTGGGAGGTACGTCAGTATCTCGGCTCGAAAGCGATCGACAGCGACCTTCCTGTAGGTCGAAAGGCCAGGTCCTACCACCGCCCCGATGACACCGATGTCAATCATCACTGGTACGTGATCAGATGACAGGGCTGTCCTCGTAGAGGTAGACATAAACTGGACAACCCCCTCGAGAATGGCGCTGTCGAGCACACTAGGCTGTCCATGGGCGGGGTAAATGGCGAGGTCAGAGGGCCCCAGGATGACGGCACCGTGCCACAGCGCAACCCATGGCCAGCAGGGCGTCGAAGTCTGCTTCCTGCAGCACACCCTGAGGAAGCCGCTAGGCCGCCACCAAGGTGATTTTGCCAGCAGTGGTGTGTACTATTATGCCTGTGGCCTCTAGAGTGGCAAGCTGGGGCAGTTGCACTGGAGAGTGCAGCAACGATGACCTAACGTACACTGCCATATCACCACCAGCAGTCAGCGTGTTGGAGCAGTAGCAGCAATAGCTGCCTTTACAAAGTCTCCTGGTTTAAGGAATGTCTCACAGACAAGGCAGATATCAACTGCCTCCCCCCCCCCCCCCCCCACCCTGTGGATGGACGCTGTTTGCTTTAAAAACGCAGATGGGCAGATCTTCCATCTACATCTACATCTACATACATACTCCGCAATCCACCATACGGTGCGTGGCGACGGGTACCTCGTACCACAACTAGCATCTTCTCTCCCTGTTCCACTCCCAAACAGAACGAGGGAAAAATGATTGCCTATATGCCTCTGTACGAGCCCTAATCTCTCTTATCTTATCTTTGTGGTCCCTCCGCGCAATGTAAGTTGGCGGCAGTAAAATTGTACTGCAGTCAGCCTCAAATGCTGGTTCTCTAAATTTCCTCAGTAACGATTCACGAAAAGAACGCCTCCTTTCCTCTAGAGACTCTCACCCGAGTTACTGAAGCATTTCCGTAACACTCGCGTGATGATCAAACCTACCAGTAACAAATCTAGCAGCCCGCCTCTGAATTGCTTCTATATCCTCCCTCAATCCGACCTGACAGGGACCCCCACGCTCGAGCAATACTCAAGAACAGGTCGTATTAGTGTTTTATAAGCGGTCCCCTTTACAGATGAACCACATCTTCCCAAAATTCTACCAATGAACCGAAGACGACTATCCACCTTCCCCACAACTGGCATTACATGCTTGTCCCACTTCATATCCCTCTGCAATGTTACGCCCAAATATTTAATCGACGTAACTGTGTCAAGCGCTACACTACTAATGGAGTATTCAAACATTACGGGATTCTTTTTCCTATTCATCTGCATTAATTTACATTTATCTATATTTAGAGTTAGCTACCATTCTTTACACCAATCAAAAATCCCGTCCAAGTCATCTTGTATCCTCCTACAGTCACTCAACGACGACACCACAGCATCATCAGCAAACAGCCGCACATTGCTGTCCATCCTATCCAAAAGATCATTTATGTAGATAGAAAACAACAGCGGACCTACCACACTTCCCTGGGGCACTCCAGATGATACTCTCACCTCCGATGAACACTCACCATCGAGGACAACGTACTGGGTTCTATTACTTAAGAAGTCTTCGAGCCACTCACATACTTGGGAACCAATCCCATATGCTCGTACCTTAGTTAGGAGTCTGCAGTGGGGCACCGAGTCAAACGCTTTCCAGAAGTCAAGGAATATGTCATCCGTCTGATACCCTTCATCCACGGTTCGCAAGATATCATGTGAAAAAAGGGCGAGTTGCGTTTCGCAGGAGCGATGCTTTCTAAAGCCGTGCTGATGCATGGAGAACAATTTCTCTGTCTCAAGGAAATTCATTATATTCGAACTGAGAATATGTTCGAGAATCCTGCAACAAACCGATGTTAAGGATATTGGTCTGTAATTTTGAGGATCCGCCCTTCTACCCTTCTTATATACAGGCGTCACCTGCGCTTTCTTCTAGTCGCTCGGGACTTTACGTTGGGCAAGAGATTCGCGATAAATGCAAGCTAAGTAAGGAGCCAATGCAGTAGAGTACTCTCTGTAAAACCGAATTGGAATCCCATCAGGACCTGGCGATTTATGTATTTTCAACCCATTCAGCTGCCTCACAACCCCAGGGATGTCTATCACTATGTCCTCCATACGGGAATCTGTACGAGACTCAAACGGCGGTATGTTTATACGATCCTCCTGCGAGAAAGATTTCTCAAATGCTAAATTTAAAATTTCAGCTTTCGTTTTGCCGTCTTTCGTTGCCAGGCCAGACTGATCAGTGAGTGACTGGATGGAAGCCTTCGACCCGCTTATCGATTTTACGTAAGACCAGAATTTCCTTGGGTTTTCAGCAAGATCTTTTGCTAAGGTATGACGGTGGTAGTGGTTGAATGCTTCGCGCAGCGCTCTTTTTACAGCAGCACGAATCTCTACTAACTTTTGCCTGTCCTCTTTCTCCCAATCTTTCTTGTACCGCGAGTGCAACTGCCTTTGCTTCCTGAGCATTCTCCGAATTGCGCATGGCTGTGAGAAGGAACGGCGGCCTGGAGTGCCATCTCAAAAGTTGAGACAAGCGCTGGAAGTTGGAGCATGATGGTGTTTAGGGTCTGCTGTAGCGCGTGTAGATCGCCAGCAGCAGCGCCCGCAGCGGGGGAGGCAGGAGGCGAGAATTCCTGGAGGCCAGGGTCCGGCTAGCTCAGATCGGGAGTGGTATACTGAGTTGAAGGAGCGGCCGGTCTGTCTCGAGCACAGAGGGCTGGGGCAGGAGGTGGTGTGCTGACAGCGATACCAAATGGACTGAGTACCTTCAGCCAGCTGTGAAGACAGGGCCGGTTTTCGACGCTCCTCTCGGGTCCCTGCTGGTCAGCAGTCTGACCCTTGGCAACGGCAGCAAAGGTGACATCGGCCTGCACTTTCCGTGCAGCCTTGCCACGTTTGCGCTGTTTGAAGGCACGACAACCTCTGTAGCTGGCCACATGCGGCCCGCTACAGTTGCAGCACTGAGCTGGATCGTCGCGCATTTTGGTACAGTCCTTACTCTGATGCGAGCCTGCGCACTTGACACAGCACGCAGGCGTGGTGCAGTTGTAGGCCACGTGGTCCAAGCTTTGGCAAGAGTAGCAATGCGGCCTCTTACCCTTGACTCGGAGAGGTTTAACCACGACAGATGTCAGTGATTGCCTCCACTTGAAAAATCTTGCGGTTTTACGTGTTGTCGACCAGGACGACGAGGAACAACAGCATTTTCTTGTGTGTCCTAGGACGCTTCTAAAGTAACTGTTCAAAATAATTTTCTGACAAAGCATTCAGTAAAATTTCGGACGACGTTTTATGCCAACCACCAATTGGATTTAATCTATTCTTCCTCAACACAGTTAGGTCCTCTGCAAGCATTTCGACCGAACTTATTTCCGATTTTAGCTTGCTTTCCGAACCTATAACGATTTGAAATTCAGTTCTTTCTATTACAGCTTGGAGCACTGGCTGTTTCCCAACACAGATCCGACAATTTACAGCTACAATACCGATTGTTGCTAGGTCTACCTTCGTCGTGTGTTTGCCTGGCACCCTTTTAGACTGACGCCCTCTGTGTAGATTCCCAAGACCCTCTAACCGTAAAAACCGACCAGTCCCCTCCACACAGCCCGTGTAGCCACTTCCTGTGTGTAGTTGACTCCTGACCTGTTAAGTGGAAGCCGGAAACCTACCACCCTATGGTGCAAGTTGAGGAAACTGCAGCCCACACGGTCGCATTACCATCTGAGCCTCTGATTCAGACTCTCCACAGTCAGTTCTGTCGTCAGTGCCACAGATGTTGAGCTCTGCCTTCATCTCGCAAACAAGACTGGCAGTCTTTATGACTTCAGCTAGCCGCCCGATAAAATAAAAAAAAATCTTCCGATCCAAAGCGACACACATCGTTATTATCGATATGCGCCACCACCTGACGTTGGCTGCATCATGTGCTCTTCATGGCACCCGGAGACATTTGTTCCACATCTGGAATAACTCATAGTCTAGTCTGTCTTCATTTACTGCTGGAAATGGGGAAAATAGTGTCAGAGGTGTTCTGAGAACTGAGTTTGCACTTGCTAAAGTTATTGCTGCAACATGTGGCATTTTATTCACACGAAGTAATGAGTGCTATCGACAAGGGATCTCTAATTAAGTCCATATATCTACACTTCCAAGACGCTTTTTACACTTTCCCTCACAAGCAGCTTCTCATCAAATGTCATGCCTACGGAGTATCGCCTATTTGTGCGACTGGATTCGTGATTTCCTGTCAGAAAGAACGCAGTTCGTAGTAATTGATGGGAAGTCTTTGAGTGAAACAGAGATGGTATCTGACGTTCCCCACGTGAGTGTTATAGGCTCTCTACTGTTTCTAATCTGTATACACGATGTGGGAGACAATGTGGACAGCTCTTTTGGGTTTTCTGCAGATGATTTCGGCGTTTACCGTCTAGCAAAGTCATCAGAAGATCAAAACCAATTGCAAAAGTATTTAAAGAATGTGTCTGTATGATGCGAAAAGTGGCGGTAGATCCTGAACAGCCAGCCGTGATGGCCGTGCGGTTCTAGGTGCTCAGAGGCATTTGAACCATTTTGATCCTGAACAATAAAAAGTGAGAGGTTCTCCCCATGAATTCTAAAAATAATTCTTTAAATTTCGGTTACCCGATAAATAAAACCAATTTAAAGGTTGTCAATTCAAATAAGTGCTTAAGGATTGTAATTACGAACAACTTAAGTTGGATCCATCACTTGTGGGGAAGGCGAACCAAAGACTGTGTTTTACAGGCAGAACACTTATAAGATGTAACAGGTCTACTAAAGAGACTGCCTGCACTTCGCTTAACTGTCCTCTGCTAGAGTGTGCAGTACAGGATCCTTACCAGACTGTATTGACGGAGAACATCGAAAAAGTTCAAGGAAGGGCAGCTCGTTTAGTATTATCGTGAAATATAACACGAGTGCTGGGGTGGCAACCATTAAAAAAAGGCTTTTTCTGTTGCGATGACATCTTTTCACAAAATTTCAATCACCAACTTTCTCCTCCGAATGCGAAATATTTTGTTGACTCCTACCTACATAAGCAGAAATGCCTATTGTAATGAAACAAGAACGATTTAGATGTTTATTATCTCGCGTGCTGTATGAGAGTGAAACGGTCGAGAAATTGTCTGAAAAATCTCCATAATGTAACCACATGTATAAATTAATTTGCTATGCGAATGTGAAATGACTCGTTTCATATCATTACTCTCTATCGTGAAAAACGATCCATGGAACATGTAACGAACTATCTAACCAATTAATTTAGATGCGAATTGCGAAGTAGTATTGTAGATGTAGGTCTGAACTGTTCCTGAAGGGACAGAGCAAGTGTATAACAAGAATGTAGATAAACACCACAACTGACTCATCCCACGGAGATACCGTGCAAAACCGCCTCTAGCCTGGGTAACGGCCGAAATTCCGTAAGGAGGAGAGTCACAAGATTTTCAGGTATGCCGTATACACCTGACGTTATTAATCGATGATCAGATCTCGACACTCCCTTTCCATAAAATACAGAAAACGAGAATTCTGAGTGGAGAACTCTATGTTTAGTGTGTCAGATACATGAGCAGTTCCGGTCGTTAAATATTGGATGCCGTCGCTAGAATACTTAGAAGGCAAAGTCAGCTACTGTGAATGACGGCTCGGGGAAGTTAAGTCTTTGTAAGCCTCAGTGTGGTATTCATAAGTCTGCGAGCGATCAATACTTGTACGAAACTTTGCTGTATAGCCGGTTATTATGTGGAAGAAAGTTCTTAACTAAGAGAAGCTACTGTGCTGCTAAACAGAAAACATTCATTCGTTCGTGTACTAACGCAGCCGACAGAGAACTCTTCGGTAAATTATAAGTACTAAGATGCTGACATCATTTCCTGCAATATTGCTTCTCTAGGGTAAACTGTCTCATAGTAAATGTCTCGTAATAAATGTCAGACCATATTATTCTTCCTCCTCTCTTCTTTTTTCGCGCTTTTTGTTTCTACATGAACCTGCAAATTGTTTTACGGGGAAAATAAGCCTGTGGTTCTGTATCGAGAGTACCCTGTTTCCTCGGCCCTTTATTTTTACGTGTACCAGTAAATTGTTTTTGGGGGAAAGTAAGCATATGTGATACTACACTCCTGGAAATGGAAAAAAGAACACATTGACACCGGTGTGTCAGACCCACCATACTTGCTCCGGACACTGCGAGAGGGCTGTACAAGCAATGATCACACGCACGGCACAGCGGACACACCAGGAACCGCGGTGTTGGCCGTCGAATGGCGCTAGCTGCGCAGCATTTGTGCACCGCCGCCGTCAGTGTCAGCCAGTTTGCCGTGGCATACGGAGCTCCATCGCAGTCTTTAACACTGGTAGCATGCCGCGACAGCGTGGACGTGAACCGTATGTGCAGTTGACGGACTTTGAGCGAGGGCGTATAGTGGGCATGCGGGAGGACGGGTGGACGTACCGCCGAATTGCTCAACACGTGGGGCGTGAGGACTCCACAGTACATTGATGTTGTCGCCAGTGGTCGGCGGAAGGTGCACGTGCCCGTCGACCTGGGACCGGACCGCAGCGACGCACGGATGCACGCCAAGACCGTAGGATCCTACGCAGTGACGTAGGGGACCGCACCGCCACTTCCCAGCAAATTAGGGACACTGTTGCTCCTGGGGTATCGGCGAGGACCATTCGCAACCGTCTCCATGAAGCTGGGCTACGGTCCCGCACACCGTTAGGCCGTCTTCCGCTCACGCCCCAACATCGTGCAGCCCGCCTCCAGTGGTGTCGCGACAGGCGTGAAGGGAGGCACGAATGGAGACGTGTCGTCTTCAGCGATGAGAGTAGCTTCTGCCTTGGTGCCAATGATGGTCGTATGCGTGTTTGGCGCCGTGCAGGTGAGCGCCACAATCAGGACTGCATACGACCGAGGCACACAGGGTCAACACCCGGCATCATGGTGTGGGGAGCGATCTCCTACACTGGCCGTACACCACTGGTGATCGTCGAGGGGACACTGAATAGTGCACGGTACATCCAAACCGTCATCGAACCCATCGTTCTACCATTCCTAGACCGGCAAGGGAACTTGCTGTTCCAACAGGACAATGCACGTCCGCATGTATCCCGTGCCACCCAACGTGCTCTAGAAGGTGTAAGTCAACTACCCTGGCCAGCAAGATCTCCGGATCTGTCCGCCATTGAGCATGTTTGGGACTGGATGAAGCGTCGTCTCACGCGGTCTGCACGTCCAGCACGAACGCTGGTCCAACTGAGGCGCCAGGTGGAAATGGCATGGCAAGCCGTTCCACAGGACTACATCCAGCATCTCTACGATCGTCTCCATGGGAGAATAGCAGCCTGCATTGCTGCGAAAGGTGGATATACACTGTACTAGTGCCGACATTGTGCATGCTCTGTTGCCTGTGTCTATGTGCCTGTGGTTCTGTCAGTGTGATCATGTGATGTATCTGACCCCAGGAATGTGTCAATAAAGTTTCCCCTTCCTGGGACAGTGAATTCACGGTGTTCTTATTTCAATTTCCAGGAGTGTATATTGAAAGTGCGTATTGTTTACTCTGCGTGATATTAGAAATGTACCTTAGAGACTCGACCGCTGGGAGACCAAGTGTGTTACTAATATTCGAATAAAAAAGCGAGTTTTGCCTACAACTGAGAAAGTGCCGGCCGGTGTGGCCGTGCGGTTCTAGGCGCTTCAGTCTGGAACCGCGTGACCGCTACGGTCGCAGGTTCGAATCCTGCCTCGGGCATGGATGTGTGTGATGTCCGTAGGTTAGTTAGGTTTAAGTAGTTCTAAGTTCTAGGGGGCTGATGACCACAGATGTTAAGTCCCATAGTGCTCAGAGCCATTTTTGAACAATTGAGAAAGTGATATGTTCTTCGTCAGGGAGAGAATGTCATTAATATCAATGAGATATTGTATTTCTTGTATTGATTCATAACGACAGGATTCTTAGGTATCTGACGTCTTGGTACTGAGCACGCATACTAAACCTCATACAGACAACAGTGCTCAAGAAGGATAGAACGAAGTCTAAAAAAGTTAATACAAAGTTTCTCCTTAAAACACACACACACACACACACACACACACACACAAATATATACATAAATAGAATATAATCTTGTGTTACATTATTTCTTAAAATTTGTGATGAAAATTAGGACGTAAATCGGAAAAAAATGTTCAAATGTGTGTGAAATCTGATGGGACTTAACTGCTAAGGTCATCAGTACCTAAGCTTACACATTACTTAATATAATTTAACCTAAGGACAAACACACACACCCATGCCCGAGGGAGGACTCGAACCTCCGCCGGGACCAGCCGCACAGTCCATGACTGCAGCGCCTAAGACCGCTCGGCTAATGCCGCGCGGCGTAAATCGGAAGACAAGAGATAAAGTACTGCGGAAGATATATATACATAAATTATTACTAAATTAAACTGAATGAACCAGATACTCTGGTACAAACTAAAATTTCCAACCTAAAAGCTTAAGCTGGAGTTAAACAATTAAAGAGATACTAGGATGTACATCACAAACATCTCATCATCAGCTAAAGTAGAGGATAAGTCCTCATTGATAAGTAAATCTATCCTTTCATTAAAATTTAAAACGCACTCCGGTCAAATGTGCTATACTGAAATGCGTACACCGCAGAGTGAGAAACAGATGAGTCTTTCTGGCATCTATAACCATGGGTCTTCGTTTAACTTCATGCTACATCTGAAAAAAATAAAAGAGTTGTTTGGCATTTCCGTGTGGAGAAATCACGAGCTTTTTTCTTACTTCCAGTCACGCTTTTTCTGATTGTTTTGTGACATAGCTCAAATGCGAGGCTAGACAAACAGCTGAATAGGACATTTTCGTGTGCCGCTAAGCTCCGTGATCGTCACAATGATCACTCAACATCAGACGCTATTCACGTACCTTATATTTCCCGCCAGACCTGATATTGCTACTGAAGAATTAACTCTGTTGGCCGTTGCAGCTATCACAGAGTATTACAACTCTTATCTTGTACATACCTAGCGATCATGGAGTACGAAGTTACATTCACACTCGACCGTGTCTTCTGGGTGCTTCACTTTTTTTTTTTGATATATTATAAAAACTGCAGTGGATACGAAAGAGAAGGAAACGAGAAGAAAGCAAAAAGTGCAAAATAAAGAGAGACACCACAAGAAGACAGATAAGGAACAGAACAGCAGAAGAGGAGAGAAGGTGGGGAATACACAGAAGTTGTGGAATAAATTAATCGTGAAAGTCATTTTTTGCTACTAGACACATAAGAAACTGTGGCGTTTTATCGTGAGGACTCCGATCTGTAACTGTTAAAAACAAAATCCTCGCCTACTTGATTAGTTTCAGACACCATCTTTTACGCGAACTTGATAACTGTAGTTCTTATGCCCGGTTTGCGAATGACTGTTCAAACGCAGATAATAGGATATCTTGAATTATAAAGTCCATCACTCAAGCCGATGCCACATCATAGTTTTGTGAGGATGTTGATTTATTAATTAATATAGCGTCATCAAGGCGCCGCTACGGTGTTAAATCAACAACTAATACGACGTAATTCCCGAGATAAAATACTCTTCGGACAACGTACAGAAAGCGTCGTATTTCGGTGTAAACTTGCTGTTCACTGTTAATAAAATCACTAAATCAACTTTAACTTCTGCGTTCTCTCAAGAAATAGTTAATTTCACAATTACACAGTAAATTTCCATTAAATGACGTAGCCGACACGAAGCATTAAGGTTATATTGGAGTTTATTGAACTCTGCAATTATTTAAACCTGCACTGAAAACACACCAATCTGTCATTCAGGGTCTTGAATCTATTTGCGATTCTGACATTGACTGCAGCTTCCGACAACACGGCGTAACTAAGTTCTTCGTGATCGCGTGTAACTGTTCCCTACTCAAGGCAAACAATAGAGGTTATGTTGGCGGTTGGTATATTGCTGTGTCCTTTGATGTTCGTGACAATCACAGATCACGAAGGCTAAGTCCCAGCGTTAATCAGGTATCACACGATTTACTTTTCTTTCACACATAATAACTGCTCCGTTGTCTGGCTCAACCGTAAATGTTATTTTACTGCCGGCCGAAGTGGCCGTGCGGTTAAAGGCGCTGCAGTCTGGAACCGCAGGACCGCTACGGTCGCAGGTTCGAATCCTGCCTCGGGCATGGATATTTGTGATGTCCTTAGGTTAGTTAGGTTTAACTAGTTCTACGTTCTAGGGGACTAATGACCTCAGCAGTTGAGTCCCATAGTGCTCAGAACCATTTGAACCATTTTGTTATTTTACTTCAGTTCGAAATTCTGGCTAGTACGTCAAGTCGATGCTGGAAAACTTGTAAAACTTCAGATCGGTTTGAAACAATCTAGTAGCGTTCAATAGGTTTACTATTATTGCGACGTCTACAAGAGAGACTGAATCAACATCTCCATTGCAGTGTTACATTGTACTCGCAGCGAACTTACAGCTCGATGCGGCTGCAACTCTCTTCTTGGATAAATGTTATCTCTGATCTGTTTATGGTCTGGGATTTAACCTTCGTAAAGAACATATTTTGAATTATTTATTTAAAGTCTCAGGCTTCGTATCATCTGATAGTCTTTCATTTAGTCCTTTCTTTATAATAAACGTTATTAGCTACATAGTATTGCTGTTAGTCAAACTTGAAATATGTTAATTTTGCTGTCACTAACTGCCGTCAATGTCAGGATCACTAATTTTGTTATTTCTTTTGCTACAAAAGGGCTTTCATTAGGTGTTCCATATTTGGGGTGTTACAAAACAGATACAGAATTAAATAAATCGTGAAAAGTGAAATTCCATATACATACCCTATAAGCCACTGTGCAGTGCATGGTGGAGAGTACTTTGTACCAATTAAGAAACTGGAAAAAGAAGAGCAGACATAACAAAAAACGTTTCAGTCAGGATAGAGAGTAGTAAAGAGAAATTCAGAGAAGGCGAAATCGAATGCCGGTAAACAGACTGGGAAAGCAACTTAGAGATTAGAACGATAGCGTGTTCCAGAGCGCCGGCCAGTGTGACCGAGCGGTTCTAGGCGCTTCAGTCTGGAACCGCGTGACCGCTACGGTCGCAGGTTCGAATCCTCCCCCGGGCATGTATATGCATGATTTCCTTAGGTTAGTTAGGTTTAAGTAGTTCTAAGTTCTAGGGGACTGATGACCTCAGATGTTAAGTCCCATAGTGCTCAGAGCCATTTTTTTGTGTTCCAGAGCAACCGACCGACTGGATTACAGAGAAAAATTCGCTGGGAATCGGCAACGTCACCCTAGCTGCTACATGGAGTCTCGAGATAGCCACTTACAACCATACTCCTCTTAGTATGACGTGCATATAAAATGTTATCTATAACCCTTACCCCTGCACATTATACCCATGCTGGGCTATCCGTTGAATCACATGTCAATAGTCGCTTGCGAGCAGCGAGACCTTTTCGCATACATGATGAAACAGAAAATAATGCGAGATGCTAAGGTTGGCGCATTTCTCTACCTTGGTTTCTTGTGAGGCCGTCTCTAACAGTTTTGAGAACAAAAAGCATCTCCAGTAGAGTTTTTGAAGCACAGTTTTACAATATTTTAGACAAACAACTTGATTTTCTGACTGTGTGTAGTGGTACGTGTATGACGGGGGTCTCTGTTGGCTTCTCAATCTACTTACCTGGTCACCTCTATAGGAATAGTCTTTCGCATATGTTCGGAGTTCATTGTGCATAAATCTGTGCGATTATGTATAAACACGAACATTTGAGGGATGACCGAGGAGGAATTTATCTCTTCTACTGCAGTTCTCTCATTACATGTCAACTGAGCCAACAGATGTACTGAGTAGAGAAAATGATTCCGATAAACTAAGATTTCCTTCGCCACTACCAAATCCGCGAAGCCATGAACCATTCTTGATGCTCTCTACTATGCACTATACAGTGATTTGTGGAATATGTATGTGGAATTTGATTATTCATGATCAATTGAATTCTATATCTGTTTCTTACGTGCCTAGTAACCCAAAACGATTTCAAGACTAATCCATTTCACAATTTCTATGCATTCCCCTCCTTCTCTCTTCTCCTCTCCTATTTGTTCCGGATCTATCCTCTTATCGTATCTTTCTTTACTTTCCTCTTTTTGCGTTCTCCTACACACACACACACACACACACACACACACACACACACACACGTACACGCCATTTCCGGATATGTAAAAGAAAAGAGCTGTAATTCTCTGTGATAGGTAGAACGGTCAACAGAATGTGTGAGTGTTGTTCATGTTTAGTAGTTTTATCAGGGATGGTAGGGAATATAATGGGCGTGAACAGCGTCTGATATTGAGTGATCACTGTGTAAGTCACGGAGCTGCCGTACCTGTGTGACATAACATTATCAGCACCTGAAAGAATTCGAAATGGGCCTCATTGTGCATCTCATTTGGTTGGTCGAACCGTGCAATATCCAGTTTGTGGGGCATTCCAAGGTGACAGTGGATTTATACTAGATTGCATGGGAACGTGAGGGCAGGTGAACTTGTCATCAAGGTTCCAGCCCATCAAACCTCACCACGACAAGGGCGAATTGCCTAATGTGCGCCAAGCATATCGTAACCCCTTCACATTTACTACTGCCATCCAAGAACAAGTAATGGAAATTCTGTGTCATTCCACAGGGCTGGTCGGAGCTTTGCATCAGCCGGACAAGGGAAGAACTGTCCCGTGCGAAGGCTGCCGCTAACACCACAACATTAGCTGCTGAGTTTGCTGTGGAGCCGTGACCGGCAGCGATGAATCGCCGTCCTGATCAACCCCAGCTGATCACTGTCAGCCTGTATGGTAGTGACCTAGGGGGAGGTCCAATTCTTCCATTGTTCTCGATGGCACAGCGGCGTTACTCCTTGCGTCATGGTGCCGCGTGCCATCGGACATGGCGTCAGATCACAGCTCATAATGCTTGAGGAAACTCTGGCGGCACATCGGTACGTCACCGACCTCGTAAATCCTCATATATTACCTCTCAAGTGACAGTATCGTGATCCAATTTTTCAACAAGACAGTGCTCAACTGTCCATGCCTCAATATGGTTCAAATGGCTCTGAGCACTATGGGACTTAACATCTATGGTCATCAGTCCCCTAGAACTTAGAACTACTTAAACCTAACTAACCTAAGGACATCACACAACACCCAGTCATCACGAGGCAGAGAAAATCCCTGACCCCGCCGGGAATCGAACCCGGGAACCCGGGGTCCATGCCTCGTGTAGCTAAGAACTGTCTACGTGATATTCTGGTACTTCCGTGGCCAGCAGGACATCCAAATCTATCCCTGTCAGAACATGTGTCGGAGCAGATCACAGGTCATCTCCGTCACAGCGCCAGTATCCAGGATATCAATAACCAGTGGCAACTGCTGTGGGCCTCCTTGCCTCAGGAGGTGCTACAGCGGCTTTACGACAACCGTCCCAACTGAGTCAGTGCATGCATGCAAGCCAGAGTGGATGCAACGTCATACTCATAAGTGGACTCATACTGCTAAGTTCCTTGAGAATTTGAATCGATTTAGTAATCACCGAAATAACATCAAATACCTCCTCGCATGCATGAAGTTTCATTACGTTTCCTCCGCCTCCTCTTATGCGCACTTCACATATTTAGTTATGGAGTGTACCTACTCCCTCGATTTTACTTCGTCAGCGTGTAGCTTTTCCCTCTCTGTTTCTTTATTCCTTTTCCTGTTATATCGACCTCTCTTTCCTTTCTTCCCTGAGATTTTGTTCTCAAACCTCTGTCTTAGAATACTCTATTTCTTCTTGCTTTCCCCAATCACTCTCACCACATTTCTAATGCTTGGAGAGACTCGCCAAATGTAATCTATCTGCTCTTTTCTGCCTGATGTTCTTTCTCGAATACCACTCTACCTCGGTCAAGTCTATGCAAAACATAAAAGCTCTCCTATTTCTGTTTGGCTCTCGCTTCCTCATACATTGTATGTTATGGCCGTCAGCTTCACTTGACATTCAAAACTACGTCAAACAACGCCAATTCACCTTTTAGACTTTATTAGATCCTCTGGCTATTTCAGTCTCTAAGATTTGCGGTTCGTTCAATTTATCGATTAAATGCAAGGAGACTGTCCATCGGAAAAGGGTCAGCCATAGGAAAATAAACTCACTGATACAGATAAAAAGATTAAAAGTGTATTGGATGTTGCCAAAGAGGAGATAGCATAAAACCGTACAGGCCGACCTCGTCTGTTGACTGACAGAGATCGCCGACAGTGGAAGAGGGTCGTAATGTGTAATAGGCAGACATCTAGCCAGACCATCACACAGGAATTCCAAACTGCATCAGGATCCACTGCAAGTACTATGACAGTTAGGCGGAAGGTGAGAAAACTTGGATTTAATGGTCGAGCGGCTTCTCATAAGTCACACATCACGCCGGTAAATGCCAAACGACGCCTTGCTTTGTGTAAGGAGCGTAAACATTGTACGATTGAACAGTGGAAAAACGTTGTGTGGAGTGACGAATCACGGTACACAATGTGGCTATCCGATGGCAGGGTGTGGGTATGGCGAATGCCCGGTGAAGGTGTAGTGCCAACAGTAAAATTTGGACCCATAGTGCTCAGAGCCATTTTTTAAGTAAAATTTGGAGGCGGTGGTGTTATGGTGTGGTCGTGTTTTTCATGGAGAAGGCTTGCACCCCTTGTTCTTTTGCGTGGCACTATCACAGCATAGACCTACATTGATGTTTTAAGCACCTTCTTGCTTCCCACTGTTGAAGAGTAATTCGGGAATGGCGATTGAATCTTTCAACACGATCGAGCACCTGTTCATAATGTACGGCCTGTGACGGAGTGGTTACACGACAATAACATCCCTGTAATGGACTGACCTGCACTGAATCCTGATCTGAATCCTATAGCACACCTTTGGGATGTTTTGGAACGCCGACTTCGTGCCAGGTCTCACCGACCGACATCGATATCTCTCCTCAGTGCAGCACTCCGTGAAGAATGGGCTGCCATTCCCCAAGAAACCTTCCAGCACCTGACTGAACGTGTGCCTGCGAGAGTGGAGGCTGTCATCAAGGCCAAGGCTGGGCCAACACCATACTGAATTCCAGTATTACCGATGGAGGGTGCCACGAACTTGCAAGTCATTTTCAGCCAGGTGACCGGATAGTTTTGATCACATACTTTATGTACTGTCCTACTGCAGACGCAAGAAAAATGCAGTCCAGGAAAATAAAGTGGAACACGTTTATGAGAAAACACATGAAATAAAATCTTTTTGGAGCAATTTTTTTCCGTTGGACCAACGTCATACAAGCTGGAACGGAAAATAAGTCAGTTCACTCAAAATTTGAACATTACACGAAAGAAAAACGCCTTCTATCTACGGCGTAGCACACAGCTGAAAAAATGAGGGGGGGGGGGGGGGGGGGGGGAAGAACTCGCCAAAATGAATTGATGTACCCTATGTGCTAGCAAACACTTAGTAACTGATTGTCTCAGGTCGTTGTCAGTTAGCCCTTACATGTCAAGATACATCTACACCTACATACATGCTCTCCGTAACCCATTGCATTGTTCGTGGCGGAGGGTACCTTGTACTATTACCATACATTTTCTTCCTGTTCCACTCGCATACAGAGCAAGGGAAAAACGACTGTCTATATGCCTCTGAACGAGCCCTGATTTCCCTTATCTGATCTTCGTGGTCCTTACGCAAAATTTCGTTGCCGGCAGTAGAACCGTTCCGCAGTCAGCTTCAAATGCCAGTTCTCTGATTTACTCAATAGTGTTCGCGAAAAGAGAGTCGTGTTCTCCCAGGGATACCGATTTATATTCACGAAGCATCTCCGTAGCACTCGTGTGCTGATCGAACCTATCGGTAACAAATGTAGCAGCACTCCTCTGAACTGCTCACATGTCTTCCTTTAATCCGTCCTGGTGGAGACCCCAAACACTCGAACAGTACTCAAGAATGGGTGGCACTCGAATTCTACACGCAGGCTCGTTTACAGATGTACCACACTGTCCTAACATTCTCCCAATAAACTGAAGTCCACCGCTGGCCTTCCTTACTACCGTCATTACGTGCTCGTTCCATTTCTTAACCCTTTGCAACGTCCCGCCTAGACATTTGATCAACGTGATTGTGTCAAGCAGCACAATACTAATGCAGTATTCGAACATTACGGGACTGTTTTTCCTACTTATCTCCATTAACTTACATTTTTTTCTACATTTAGAGGAAGCTGTCATTCACCATACCAACTAGAAATTTTGTCTAACTCATCTTGTATCCTACAGTTACTCAACGACGGCCCCTTCCTGTACACCACAGTATCATCAGACTGCTGCTCACCGTGTCCGTCAGATCATTTATGTGTATACAGAATAACAGCGATTCTGTCACACTTCCATGGGGTGCTCCTGACGGTACCCTTGCCTTTGAACACTGACTGTCGAGGACGACGTACTATGTTCTATTATTTAAGAAGTCTTCGACACAATCACATATCTGGGGACTCTGCAGTGGAGCACCGTGTCAAACGTTTTCCGGAATACTAGGAATATGGAATCTACGCATTGCTCTTCACTCATGGATCGAAGGGCGAATTTCGCAGGAGTGATGCTTTCTAAATCTGTGCCGATTTGGGGACAGAAGCTCTTTCGTCACAAGGAACTTTATTATATTCGAACTGAAAATGTGTTCAAGAATTCTGCAGAAGACAATGTTAAGGATATTGGTCTGTAATTTTGTGGGCTTGTTCTTTTACCCTTTTTACATACAGGAATTATATGCGCTTTTTTCAGGCATTTCCTACTATACTGTGGGCGAGAGATTAGCCTTAAATTCAAGCAAAGTAAGGGGCCATTGTCGTAGAGTACTCTCTGTAAAACCCATTTGGGATTCTATCAGAACCTGGCGACTTATCTGTTTTAATCTCTTTCAGTTCCTTTTCTACACCGGCGATACTCATTGCTTCGTTCTCCGTACGGGAGTCTGTACTACGGCCAAACGACGGTTTGTCTGTACGATCCTCCTGCCTGAATGAGTTCTTAAAAGCGAGTTTTAAAACTTCAGCTTTCCTTATGCTGTCTTCTATTGCCACAGCATACTAGTCAACGAGTGACTGTGTAGAAGCCGCCGACCCTTTTACGTGGGGTGAGAATTTTTTAGGGTTCTGGGCAAGATATTTTGCTAAAGAATGACGGTGATAATAGTATGATTCGAACATCGATCTTTTTGCAGACACACGAATTTCTGCTTTTATTGTCATCATTTGCGCATTTTTTCCTTTTTTTACCAAGAGTGCAACAGCCTGCTTCCTCAGCAATTTCTGAAGTTTGTTATTAAATCACGGTCGGGTTTTTTCGTCCTTAATCGACTTACTCGCCCCATAATTCTATGAGTCGCGACACATAATTCTCCGAGCTGCAGTTTTCAATCTGTTTAATGATCATGATTATATTTGATTAGTGGTGCGCTCAACTGCGTTGTTATCAGCTCCCCAATCTTTTCACCCTCCAGTCCCGCCACTTTTCCCGAATGGTGATGAACTGATGAGGAAAACGTAAACGCCCAGTCCCCAGGCGGAGAAAGTCCCCGACCCGGACGGGAATCGAAACCGGGATCCCGTGATTCAGAGGCAGCAATGCTAGTCACTAGACCACGAGCTGCGGACTCAATCCGTAAAATTCATCTACGTCTGTAGAACCAAATAATGCCCACACATTGTGTAAGTGGGACGCTAACAAGTGTTTATCCGCTCTTTCTAAGAAAACTACTCTCCTAGCATTCTTGATGGATTTATTAACAATCATCGCTATGATGACATGCATCATGATCACTAATCCCTGTCTCTGTACTGACACCACCAATAAAGTGTTGAAGCTACAAAGTCTAAAACGTTTCCCTTACGTGTGGGCTGTCGAACTAGCTGCTCGAAGCAGTTTTCGGAAAACGTGTTCAAAAGTACTTCACAGGAGTGCCTGTTTGTATCACCAGCAGCGAATTCATAGACGTCCCAGTCTATACTCGTTAAGCTAAAATCGCCTTCAACCAATATTGCATGATCCAAATATTTCCGCACAAAAATGCAAAAATCGAAAGAAATTTATTCAGCATTGACTTAGTGTGCCGACTGGACTGTACCACAATACTATAAAGATTATTTAGTGTCTATACATGAAAGCACTTGAAAGTTTGTAAGTTCCAGAGATGGAATCACGATGACGGGAGTCCGTGAAGTTTACGATACAGATAATAAGACTTATGATCAGTTAGCTGTGGTCCCTATTGAGGAAGTTCCACAAAGTCAAAGTCTGTTTGGTAATATAGTGATGGCAACTATTGAGAGCAGCTGATAGTGTAAGTTCCACATAAGAATACCAGTCATGAAGCACCGAGTGCACGAGACCCAAAGTCGGAGGCGAAGTTACCTGGGCGACGAGTGGCTGCTCGTAGTGTCAGCGGTGCGTGGCTGCTGCTGGAATCGTTTGGTGAAGGTCCTGCTGGTTGTTCCATTTCTGAACTGCTTACAATCACTCAGCGGACTGAACTGGGGGATAGCAATCGTTCGCCGTCGTAAATACATACCCGGTGGAGTGATATCTGCTTGGATGGCACATGATTCTCATAGGTAAAGTAGTGCTTCCAGTTGTGTCAGGAATGCGTGTGCCGCTGGTCTCGAGGCTGGTGTCTCTCCCGGCGAAGTTAGCACCGCATTTTTCTGTGGAGCCGGCTGGAATTCCACTTCAAAACAGACTGTCGTGTTTCAGACACAGTCCAGTTTTATGTAAGTCTGCAGGCTCTCGTGGCCGTTGTCACTAAAGTTAAAATCTTATGGGTTGTTAGGCCACGTCATATTTCCTTCTAAAATAATCGATGTTTCGAACCGTCTGCTGATGTTACGTCTGCCACAGACGGCCCCTGCCAGGCAGACTACACTCAGGACACCCCTGTGTACCATATAACATACACAAGCACTAGCAGGCGCAACCAAGAGGAAAACAATTCTTCACAACAAACAGAACTTGCTAGAGGCTAATGCGAACCTTTTTCTGCAGAGGTCGCCTCACAGATACAGGGAAAGTTGGAGTACTCCGCCGACCTCCGCCGGCTTTATAAGGCCAGCGGAGCAGCAGTACAGCCAGTTCCTCGCCGAGCTAGGACCAGCTCCGACGGATCTCACCGACGCTCTTGATGAATGGCCGTCTACATGTTATTTGTTTTCTTTGTATATATATATATATATATATATATATATATATATATATATATATATATATATAGTGATTATTCGAGAAGTGTCGTTCAGTTTCAATAAACGACATTATACTGAGTGTTCTACAGTACTGAGTATTCTTCAGCTGGGATCTTCTTCAGAATGTTACGGTGTCCACTATTGCTAGAATACTATCAGAGACCAGTCTCACGTTCTCTTATAAAGAAGCCTTTCCTGCGTAGTCACATAAAATCACGACGCATTTTACAGGTTAGAATGTACACACCTGAATAGGGCAAATTATTAGCGTTGTCTGGTACATATTCAGAACCGATATCTGAGAACGGCGTATTTTCAACCAGTGGAGAGGACATCCTGATCTAAAAATCACGTATTGTGTAACAGCAGCAGACTACTATGTCTAACAGTACTCCAAGACAAACAAGCCGGTGTTGCAAACGGACTTAGAGTAAATGACTTCGGAACATTTCGGCTCATTTACTCTGTGGTCAGTACATGTGCTGTCATCTACGGTACGAAATGTCAAATGGTGACTTAACTCGTCTCGGCAACCGAAAGACTGAATACTCAGGAATCTGTTACGACATTTCTACATCTACATCTACATTTATACTCCGCAAGCCACCCAACGGTGTGTGGCGGAGGGCACGTTACGTGCCACTGTCATTACCTCCCTTTCCTGTTCCAGTCGCGTATGGTTCGCGGGAAGAACGACTGTCTGAAAGCCTCCGCGCGCGCTCTAATCTCTCTAATTTTACATTCGTGATCTTCTCGGGAGGTATAAGTAGGAGGAAGCAAAATATTCGATACCTCATCCAGAAACGCACCCTCTCGAAACCTGGCGGGCAAGCCACACCGCGATGCAGAGCGCATCTCTTGAAGAGTATGCCACTTGAGTTTGTTAAACATCCCCGTAACGCTATCACGGTTACCATATAACCCTGTGACGAATCGCGCCGCTCTTCTTTGGATCTTCTCTATCTCCTCTGTCAACCCGACCTGGTACGGATCCCACACTGACAAGCAATACTCAAGTACAGGTCGAACGAGTGTTTTGTAAGCCATCTCCTTTGTTGATGGACTACATTTTCTAAGTACTCTCCCAATGAATCTCAACCTGGTACCCGCCTTACCAACAATTAATTTTATATGATCATTCCACTTCAAATCGTTCCGCACGCATACTCCCAGATATTTTACAGAAGTAACTGCTACCAGTGTTTGTTCCGCTATCATATAACCATACAATAAAGGATCCTTCTTTCTATGTATTCGCAATACATTACATTTGTCTATGTTAAGGGTCAGTTGCCACTCCCTGCACCAAGTGCCTATCCGCTGCAGATCTTCCTGCATTTCGCTACAATTTTCTAATGCTGCAACTTCTCTGTATACTACAGCATCAGCCGCGAAGAGCCGCATGGAACTTCCGACACTATCTACTAGGTCATTTATATATATTGTGAAAAGCAATGGTCCCATAACACTCCCCTGTGGCACGCCAGAGGTTACTTTCACGTCTGTAGACGTCTCTCCATTGATAACAACATGCTGTGTTCTGTTTGCTAAAAACTCTTCAATCCAGCCACACAGCTGGTCTGATATTCCGTAGGCTCTTACTTTGTTTATCAGGCGACAGTGCGGAACTGTATCGAACGCCTTCCAGAAGTCGAGAAAAATAGCATCTACCTGGGAGCCTGTATTTAATATTTTCTGGGTCTCATGAACAAATAAAGCGAGCTGGGTCTCTCACGATCGCTGTTTCCGGAATCCATGTTGATTCCTACAGAGTAGATTCTGGGTTTCCAAAAACAACATGATACTCGAGCAAAAAACATGTTCTAAAATTCTACAAGAGATCGACGTAAGAGATATAGGTCTATAGTTTTGCGCATCTGCTCGATGACCCTTCTTGAAGACTGGGACTACCTGTGCTCTTTTCCAATCATTTGGAACCTTCCGTTCCTCTAGAGACTTGCGGTACACGGCTGTTAGAAGGGGGGCAAGTTCTTTCGCGTACTCTGTGTAGAATCGAATTGGTATCCCGTCAGGTCCAGTGGACTTTCCTCTGTTGAGTGATTCCAGTTGCTTTTCTATTCATTGGACACTTATTTCGATGTCAGCCATTTTTTCGTTTGTGCGAGGATTTAGAGAAGGAACTGCAGTGCGGTCTTCCTCTGTGAACAGCTTTGGAAAAATGTGTTTAGTATTTCAGCTTTACGCGTGTCATCCTCTGTTTCAATGCCATCATCATCCCAGAGTGTCTGGATATGCTGTTTCGAGCCACTTACTGATTTAACGTAAGACCAGAACTTCCTAGGATTTTCTGTCAAGTCGGTACATAGAATTTTACTTTCGAATTCACTGAACGCTTCACGCATAGTCCTCCTTACGCTAACTTTGACATCGTTTAGCCTCTGTTTGTCAGAGGTTTTGGCTGCGTTTAAACTTGGAGTGAAGCTGTCTTTGCTTTCGCAGTAGTTTCCTAACTTTGTTGTTGTACCACGGTGGGTTTTTCTCGTCCCTCACAGTTTTACTCGGCACGTACCTGTCTAAAACGCATTATACGATTGCCTTGAACTTTTTCCATAAACACTCAACATTGTCAGTGTCTGAACAGAAATTTTCGTTTTGATCTGTTAGGTAGTCTGAAATCTGCCTTCTATTACTCTTGCTAAATAGATAAACTTTCCTCCCTTTTTTATATTCCTATTAACTTCCATATTCAGGGATGCTGCAACGGCCTTATGATCACTGAGTCCCTGTTCTGCACATACAGAGTCGAAAAGTTCGGGTCTGTTTGTTATCAGTAGGTCCAAGATGTTATCTCCACGAGTCGGTTCTCTGTTTAATTGCTCGAGGTAATTTTTGGATAGTGCACTCAGTATAATGTTACTCGATGCTCTGTCCCTACCACCCGTCCTAAACATCTGAGTGTCCCAATCTATATCTGGTAAATTGAAATCTCCACCTAAGACTATAACATGCTAAGAAAATTTATGTGAAATGTATTCTAAATTTTCTCTCAGTTGTTCTGCCACTAATGCTGCTGAGTCGGGAGGTCGGTAAAAGGAGCCAATTATTAATCTAGCTCGGTTGTTGAGTGCAACCTCCACCCACAATAATTCACAGGAACTATCCACTTCTACTTCACTGCAGGATAAATTACTACTAACAGCAACGAACACTCCACCACCGGTTGCATGCAATCTATCCTTTCTAAACACCGTCTGTACCTTTGTAAAAATTTCGGCAGAATTTATCTCTGGCTTCAGCCAGCTTTCTGTACCTATAACGATTTCAGCTTCGGTGCTTTCTATCAGCGCTTGAAGTTCTGGTACTTTACCAACGCAGCTTCGACAGTTTACAATTAAAATACCGATTGCTGCTTGGTCCCCGCATGTCCTGACTTTGCCCCGCACCCGTTGAGGCTGTTGCCCTTTCTGTACTTGCCCAAGGCCATCTAACCTAAAAAACCGCCCAGCCCACGCCACACAGCCCCTGCTACCCGTGTAGCCGCTTGTTGCGTGTAGTGGACTCCTGACCTATCCAGCGGAACCCGAAACCCCACCACCCTATGGCGCAAGTCGAGGAATCTGCAGCCCACACGGTCGCAGAATCGTCTCAGCCTCTGATTTAGACCCTCCACTCGGCTCTGTACCAAAGGTCCACAGTCAGTCCTGCCGACGATGCTGCAGATGGTCAGCTCTGCTTTCATCCCCTAGCGAGACGCAGTGTTCACCAAATCAGATAGCCGCCGGAAGCCAGAGAGGATTTCCTCCGATCCATAGCGACACACATCATTGGTGCCGACATGAGCGACCACCTGCAGATGGGTGCACCCTGTACCCTTCATGGAATCCGGAAGGACCCTTTCCACATCTGGAATGACTCCCCCCGGTATACACACGGAGCGCACATTGGTTTTCTTCCCCTCTCTTGCTGCCATATCCCTAAGGGGCCCCATTACGCGCCTGACGTTGGAGCTCCCAACTACCAGTAAGCCCACCCTCTGCGACCGCCCGGATCTTGCAGACTGAGGGGCAACCTCTGGAACAGGACAAGCAGCCATGTCAGGCCGAAGATCAGTATCAGCCTGAGACAGAGCCTGAAACCGGTTCGTCAGACAAACTGGAGAGGCCTTCCGTTCAGCCCTCCGGAATGTCTTTCGCCCCCTGCCACACCTTGAGACGACCTCCCACTCTACCACAGGTGAGGGATCAGCCTCAATGCGGGCAGTATCCCGGGCAACCAGAGTCGTAGTCCGATCGGGGGATGCGTGGGACGAGCTGGGCGTCCCAGGCAAACCCCCATCCGGACCCCCACAGTGATGCCCATTGGCAACAGCCTCAAGCTGTGTGACCGAAGCCAACACTGCCTGAAGCTGGGAGCGAAAGGATGCCAACTCAGCCTGCATCCGAACACAGCAGTTGCAGTCCCTATCCATGCTAAAAACTGTTGTGCAAAGAACGTCTGAACTAATCTACAGAGAGCACAAACAAATCGACACAAAATTTAAACGGTTATTAAAATACAAGATTGCCTAGTAAATGCAGTAATGCTGCTACTTGCACACTGCTGACACACTGCTCGGCGGCGGAAGGAGACTACGCGATTTTACACTATTCAGGTACTAAAACGCGATGCTACAACTCTCAAATACTATAATACGCCCGAAAGTTATGGATTAAACAATGCAAGTACCAAAAACACGCAAAGAAATTAAGAATTACACTATGTAACGAATGAGTGAGCTAGGAGTATACGACTTGCTGCTGCAGCTGCTTATCCAACGGCGGCAGGGAGCACACTGACTGTGACCAACCGACACAGGCCGTTCAAAACAAAAACAGAAGACAAACGACTACGCGAATTTACACTATTCAGGTACTAAAACGCGATGCTACAACTCTCAAATACTATAATACGCCCGAAAGTTATGGATTAAACAATGCAAGTACCAAAAACACGCAAAGAAATTAAGAATTACACTATGTAACGAATGAGTGAGCTAGGAGTATACGACTTGCTGCTGCAGCTGCTTATCCAACGGCGGCAGGAAGCACACTGACTGTGACCAACCGACACAGGCCGTTCAAAACAAAAACAGAAGACAAACGACTACGCGAATTTACACTATTCAGGTACTAAAACGCGATGCTACAACTCTCAAATACTATAATACGCCCGAAATTTATGAATTAAACAATGCAAGTACCAAAAACACGCAAAGAAATTAAGAATTAAACTATGTAACAAATGAGTGAGCGAGGAGTATACGACTTGCTGCTGCAGCTGCTTATCCAACGGCGGCAGGGAACACACTGACTGTGACCAACCGACACTGGCCGTTCAAAACAAAAACAGAAGACAAACGACTACGCGAATTTACACTATTCAGGTACTAAAACGCGATGCTGCAACTCTCAAATACTATAATACGCCCGAAATTTATGAATTAAACAATGCAAGTACCAAAAACACGCAAAGAAATTAAGAATTAAACTATGTAAGAAATGAGTGAGCTAGGAGTATACGACTTGCTGCTGCAGCTGCTTATCCAACGGCGGCAGGGAGCACATTTAAGTCACTTGCAGAAAAATGATGACTTACACTGATTGGCATCTGAGCCCTCCTATGACAGTAGTCTCTAACACATTCAGTAACAGCAGTTTGTCATCATATTATTCCATTGTGGGGTCACGTCATCCTCCTTGAGTGCAGAAAGAAACACATCTTGCTGTAGCCTTGCCGGTAGCATCTAATATTTCCGGTCGACATCCTTTTCAGTATAGTTTTCAGATTAGGGACTACGTTAAGTTGGTACACCGTAGTGTCTCATTCACAATTTGTATACTCCGTGCACAGCCTACAGGCAGTTGTTCGTACTGAAGCTCAGTTGTGTAAAACTTTTTGGGACGCACGTCACTGCCTCGTGGGGTAGCCGCGCGGTCTTGGGCGCCTTGTCACGGTTCGCGCGGCTCCCCCCGTCGGAGGTTCGAGTCCTCCCTCGGGCATGGGTGTGTGTGTTGTCCTTAGCGTAACTTAGTTTATGTTAGATTCAGTAGCGTGTGAGCTTAGGGACCGATGACCTCAGCAGTTTGGTCTCATAAGACCTTCCCACAAATTTCCGATTTCCGTACGTTGCTCTGACGTCGTCCAAGCAACCGATGATATTTGCTTTACGTCAAGTGATCAAAGAAGAGTAGTACACTCTTTATCAGCCCGTGGGCAACGCGCGTTGTGGTAATAATAAATTAAGTGATGCTATAAGAATTTGTGGCTACTACAGTGCCACTAAACACGCCATGTCCAACACACATGTACAATCGACATCTCTCCCAACAGAATTACTAGCTAATTTAGTCGGCGACCAATGCTTCTAAAAAATTGAATTGCTGACGCATATTTACAACCACGACTCTGAAAGCAGACGAAATAAGAGCTCTCTTAAAATATGTCGTACAGAATGGATAGATGAAATGGTTTGCAAGCAGTCCCTCCTTATTTCAAAGTTATCGCAGCAACAATCCCCCAGTGTACAAACCACTTTTAGGCATCATTAGTGTAGCAGGCACTCTGCAGGATCACTATTTTTAATTTATCAATGTTGTTCAAGCAACTCCAAGCCAGTTTACTGTGCAAGCTGAGTAAATGCTGCTTCTTTGAGGCTAGTGCCAAATACCTCTGCCGCTTGCTAAATTTGATAGATGAGCTTACGCCAACAACAGAGTGTGCTACAACAGCATACAATATAGCAACATCCAGAAACTTACAGAAATTGCTAGCCTTCGTGGGAAAGAATAATTATTATAGTAATTTTTTGTTCGTAATGTGCACCAAATAACCTAATTCAGCTCCCTGTTTGGCCACATATACGATTAAGCGAGCGTCTTAGACTTGCTATCGGTGACTTTCATCAATGTTGTCTTATCGTACAAAAATTCCAGCAACACACACAGCCAATGGTTTTGCCTCATATACGTTATTGATGGGCGTCATTCCTTCCTAGAAGGGAACGGGCTATCAGTGACAACGTATAGGGTTGAGAAATTTCACATATATTTAAAAAATGTGTGTGAAATCTTATGGGACTTAACTTTTAAGGTCATCAGTCTCAAAGCTTACACACTAGTAAACATAAATTATCCTAAGGACAAACACACACACACCCATGCCCGAGGGAGGACTCGAACCTCCGCCGGGACCAGCCGCACAGTCCATGACTGCAGCGCCTGAGACCGCTCGGCTAATCCCGAGCGGCTCACGTATATTTGTATGATACGGAATTTTCTCAAATAACGGATGAGCTGTTCATTTCTTATTCGGTAGGGTTAAGCTCGTGGAAAAGACAGTAAAACAGCTGCAATGGTGCACCATATTCGTAAGCGACTACCAGTACAATATTCAAAATGCCCTCTCCCGTACCTTTTTGTTATATTATTCACCAACGGAAAAATGTTCCTATCGGAGCCCAAAAAAGAGGGTTATGTACGCTCCTCTTAAAAAGTCTCCGACAGAAGAGTGGAGAACCAGCTACCTCAGTCCTCATTCCGCCTTTCTCACCAAAAACTTTGGCATGAGAACATATTCGCGCTCTTTTAACACAGAAGATTCTAAATCCTTTTACCCCATCTGTCTTAGTAGTTAAGTCTTCATACTCAGCATCTCCGTCTCACTGCCACTGTCTATATGTGTCTCTCTCCGACTGTCTCCATTTCCTCCCATTGATTTAGAGTATATCCCACTGCCACTGTCTGCTCTCTCTCTTATACCGTGTCCTTTTTTGTTTCTTAACCATTTCCACTGACTGTACCACATGTCGGCAGCTCAGAAATTCTGTTGGGGGAGTGCTTCTGTTTCCGAATTACCATGCAAAGTTCCTTCGGACATGCATGCATGCGTAAAACTCTAGTGCGAATCATTCTTGAGAGAGTTTAGGATTACCAACATGTTGAATTAAAGGGAGAAACCGAAGCAATTCGGAGTCGTCTTATTAGATGTGTTACCAGCAGGTTCGATCAAAGCGCGAGTGTTACAAGTTTACGAAGACACTTCGTGAACTCGAATGGGATTTCCTGGAGAGAAGACGACATTCTTTTCGCTAAGACCGGCCGAAGTGGCCGAGCGCTTCTAGGCGCTACAGCCTGGAACCGCGCGACCGCTACGGTCGCAGATTCGAATCCTGCCTCGGGCATGGATGTGTGTGATGTCCTTAGGTTAGTTAGGTTTAAGTAGTTCTAAGTTCTAGGGGACTGATGACCTCAGAAGTTAAGTCCCATAGTGCTCAGAGCCATTTGAACCATTTTTTTTTCGCTAAACAATACTGAGAAAGCCGAGCGGTTCTAGACGCTACAGTCTGGAACCGCGCGACCGCTACAGTCGTAGGTTCGAATCCTGCCTCGGGCATGGATGTTTGTGATGTCCTTAGGTTAGTTAGGTTTAAGTAGTTCTAAGTTCTAGGGGACTGATGACCTCAGAAGTTAAGTCCCATAGTGCTCAGAGCCATTTGAACCATATTGAATATTGAGAAAATTTGGAGAAGCGGTATTTGCGACTGATGCAGAATGGTTCTATTGTCCCCAATGTATGTTTTGCTCAAGGACTACAAAGATAAGTGTTATTAGGGCATATAGACAGTCGCCCTTTTCCTCGCTGTACTTGCGACTGGTAGAGAAAAGGAAATGAATAGTAGTGGTACGAGGTACCTTCTGCCATAAACCGTACGGTGCCTTGCGGAGTGTGTACGTAGATGTAGATGTAGGTGCCTACTTATTTCTCTTCCGTAATATAAGGATGGAGCGCGACGCTTCTGATTCTACCG
This sequence comes from Schistocerca serialis cubense, assembly GCF_023864345.2. Lineage (NCBI taxonomy): Eukaryota > Metazoa > Arthropoda > Insecta > Orthoptera > Acrididae > Schistocerca > Schistocerca serialis. The sequence goes on from NC_064640.1 coordinate 162,969,709, forward strand.
GAGCGGAATGTCTTTCTTTGGGTTGCAGTTGTGAGAGAAGCTGTTGGACGGGCTACGTGTTTCGTACCGAAATGGTGCCGAGAGCGTTATCCAGCTTGCGACATATTTGTCATGCGATGACAGCAGAGGCGGCAGAAGCTGGATAGGCTTGCGCGCGCACAGCGACGATCGAAGCAGCGGCGGCGGCTGCGGCTCGGATGCTGAGCGTGTCTCGCGAAGCCGCCACTGTGCAGCCCGCAGCGCCGCGCGCAACCGAGCCTCGCCGGTAAGTCCAATTACACGCGCCGCACCTGCCCTCAAACTTCGTACGCTCTTTCTTTCGCTGCGCCGCAACCGTTTTTTCCACTCGTTTTACAAACGCAGTTAAGGTGCGACTGTCGCAGAATCTTTCGAAGCGTGCTTCCTTTCTCAGACTGTTTGTACGAGAGTGTGTCAATTAATAAGTAGCAAACGCCAGAATACCGGACACTATTTTAAATTTCGCGCCTTACGTGTCTAGGAGGTTCCAGCACGTGTCGCGTGGAAGGTAGCCGATACACAGTATTCCGCGGCCAATGCTTAATGATGTGCAGTCATACCAGAATGGCAGGTGTGATATAAGTAAGTTCCCGACTAGATTAACGCGATTTTTGTGAGCCGAGGGACACTTCGCGAAATACGTCCTTTTACACGTTTATAACTTTATTTCGTGCAAAATTGTGTTCAGTGGGATACAGGAATTCTGCAAAGGACAAAAATTAGTCCCAAACGAGAATCGTCCTATGTAGATCGAATGTGGAGTTGGGTAGAAAGGAAAGGGATTACTGGCGTCAGCCGCAACGGGGCATTGCGAGGACACAGCGGTACGAGTGAAAATAGGTACCTGAACAGGATTCGAACCCGAGACCTCCTGCTTACTAGGAAGGTGCAATCCGGGACATAGTATTATTGCCACTGGGCGGACTATCTCGGCACATTCCCGCCGTTCCCGTCCATTTCCTCCATGCTCACTACTCTAAGATTCCTGCAGGAGGTCGGACTTATCTGTGCATCCGCAATGAAGATGGTGGATCCATTGCCCATCGAGGCGAATCAATTATATGAAAACGTTGTGTCTGTTCTTTTGTACGTGTCCGAAAGAACAGATACCACGCATTCGTATAAAAGAAACGTCCTGTCTGCGCCGGTTATCCACTGATCTCATAGTTTCCCGTATAGCGGTATTTCCCTACCCCTTGCACACATCGGTTTTGTGAGGTGTCGCAAATTACGGAACCAAATACACTTGGTGTATCCCGAGAGCGTTATACGCGAAAAAAAAAAATCGATTTCAGGCTGGTACACGAGGCTTTGATGTCTCTATCCTAGTTTGCGAGTTATTTATTGACTTACCCTCGTAGATGCGGCCGAGTTTGCGTGTTCCAGACACCCTTTTAATTTATTACGTAATCGCCGATTGCAGATTAATCCGTCTAAATGTGATTACTTGGTGAGCTAACCTAATATGCTGCTTAACAGACCGTAGAAATGCACCATTCGGCACTAATTTTACCGATTAATATTTTAGTTTCGCGACCGATTATGTTATTTAAAATTTGCTGCACTCACAGCGTGTGTATTGCGTAGGCGGAGGGTGCTTCGCGCGAGTGTTGTTTCTTTCTAATCCTCAGCCACTTGCTGAATGGGGCGTGACCAAAATGAGTGTGTTCGCTTTAGTGTGTGTGGGACTTCCTCTTGTTCTTATGCAGATCTGTTCCGTCACAGAATTCTTCGGAAGGTGTTGTTATAAGCTTTTCGGGCGAAAAGCCTCGTCGCTCTTCGGGCATTCTCAAATTATACCGGACAGGGTGTGCTTGGTAATCTCTCCATTATTAGTCGGAACGTTTACAGTTACAGTTAGATCTCCAGTCTCGTTTCTATTGCTTAGCTGCGGGGAACTACGATGGAAACGCTGGTGAGGAGTTGATCTGACACTTACCATGTAGTCGAACCTCGTGAATGCTTTCCTCTTCTCTGTGCTTATTGGCTCATTTTATCTACATATGACATGAAGAGCATTCGAAAAGACTGCGGGACATTTTCATAGGTAAATATGTAGCATTATAGTATTCCGGTCTCTCAACAGTAGTATCTTTAGAGAAGAATCTGAAGGCTCGAACCATTTTGACACATCATTATACGAACTGAGGACGTTAGTTGTTCTATAATGCTTTCTTTTATCAGTGCTGATAATGTTTGTATTTAACATCACGTATCTAACACAACATACGCAGTGTGATATTGCAGTGCCTGTGCACTGTTCCGAAGGAACAGGCACTGGAGCGACTACAGCCGTTATGAAATACATGAAATGTATTCGTAGTTGCGAATATGAACAAGCGTCAGCTGTATAATGGAATGGCAGCAATTAAAATTTGTGCCGGACCGGGACCGTAACACAGGCACTGCAATATCCTATTTATCTGCCGATACTAGGCAGCGACTTTCAATTAAAATGTCTCCCCTGTACGGGAAATACATAATGTGTATACCAGCACGTTTTGTGACGCAGGAAAGACGACGTTTGGAAGTTTGGGTGTGGCCATGAATCGCGCACGGGTAGCCAAAGCAGTTAAGGAGACCGCTGGCGTAAAGCGGGGAACTCGGGTTCGAGCGCTGGTCCGGCACCAATTTTCATTGACATCATTCCCTTATACAACAGCTGATGGTTCTTAGAATACTGTGAGTATATTTCATATACTCTTTGCGAAAATTTAGGGAATCGGTATTTGGTTTAACTGCAGAATGATTCCATTGCCGCCAATGCACCGTACATCTTGCGTATGAGGCTCGAAGAGAAGGTAAGAGAAATTAGGGCTCGTGCAGAGGCATATAGACTGTCGTTTTTCCCTCGCTCTATTTGCGGGTGCGAGTGGAACGTCATCTAGGAAACAGCTGCAGAGTGTTACTTATCCAGTCTTTCAATTCATTTATATGTTTAGAGAATAAAAGTGTTCCTCTCAAACTTCCCTCAGGCATTCCTGACGATACCCTCGTCTCTCACGAACACTCGCCGTCGAGGGCAACGCCCTGGGTTCTGTTACTACGACGACTATTCGGAAAGTAAGGAACGATAAGTCGCGAAATGGCAACCACAGTGAAAATCAAAACTGTTTTATTTGCAACAATTAGCTGCAAATTCCAGCTACTTATCTCCATAGTCGCCGATCAGACTTGGACATTTGTCGTAGCGTTATACCAACTTTCCAATAGCCTCGTTATAAAAGGCAGCCACCAGTGCTTTCCGCCAGTTCTCTACGCTGGCCTACAGTTCGTTGTCTGTGCCAAAATGTTGTCTTCATAGCCAGCGGTTCATGTGAGCAGAGATGAAACTCATAGGGAGACAATTACGGGCTGTAATGTGGGTAATCAAACATCTCCAATTGAAAAAGATGCAGGAGCATCATCATTGCCCCTAAAGAATACGGCTGAAAATTGTCTTGAAGAAGAAAACGCAGGACAGTTATGTAATGTTAGGTGCATAGCTTCAGGCGAAATTTCTCCCCAGGGCCTCGTACTTGGCGGGAGACACTTTCTAGATACCTTTATGTGCTCCCAGTGTGCTCAGAACTAAAAAAAGTAACGTAACGCGATCGACGGGTATACTAGAGACACTGGCCAACACACCTGTGCAAAACGTCATCGGATTTTCACTGAGGTTTCCATTTCGCCACCGATCGTTCGTTACTTTCCGAATAACCCTCGTATGTACCGACGTCTACAGACCAAAGAATTTTCCCACATGGAACAGAAAACTGTACTAACTCATACCTGTTAAATATTTAAGATTAACTTTGGGAATCTGCACTAAGCGAAGTGAACATACAGGGTGGTCCATTGATCGTGACCAGGCCAAATATCTCACGAAATAAGCGTCAAATGAAAAAAACTACAAAGAACGAAACTTGTCTAGCTTTAAGGGGGAAACCAGATGGTGCTATGGTTGGCCGACTAGATGGCGCTGCCATAGCTCAAACGGATATTAACTGCGTTTTTGTAAATAGGAACCCACATTTTAAATTACATATTCGTGTAATACGTAAAGAAATATGAATGTTTTAGTTGGACCACTTTTTTCGCTTTGTGATAGATGGCGCTGTAATAGTCACAAACATACGGCTTACAATTTTAGACGAACAGTTGGTAACAGGTAGGTTTTTTAAATTAAAATACAGAACGTAGGTACGTTTGAACATTTTATTTCGGTTGTTCCAATGTGATACATGTACCTTTGTGAACTTACCATTTCTGAGAACGCATGCTGTTACAGCGTGATTACCTGTAAATACAACATCAATCCAATAAATGCTCAAAATGATGTCCGTTAGCCTCAGTGCATTTGGCAATACGTGTAACGACATTCCTCTCAACAGCGAGTAGTTCGCCTTCCGTAATGTTCGCACATGCATTGACAATGCGCTGACGCAAGTTGTCAGGCGTTGTCAGTGGATCACGATAGCACATATCCTTCACCTTTCCCCACAGAAAGAAATCCGAGGACGTCACATACGGTGAACGTGAGGGCCATGATATGGTGCTTTGACGTCCAATCCACCTGCCATGAAATATGCTATTCAATACCGCTTCAACCGCAGGCGAGCTATGTGCCGGACATCCATCATGTTGGAAGTACATCGGCATCCTGTCACATAGTGAAACATCTTGTAGTAACATCGGTAGGACATTACGTAGGAAATCAGCATACATTGCACCATTTAGATTGCCATCGATAAAATGGGGGCCAATTATCCTTCCTTTCATAATGCCGTACCATACATTAACCCGCCAAGCTCGCTGATGTTCCACTTGTCGCAGTCATCGTGGATTTTCTGTTGCCCAATAGTGCACATTATGCCGGTTTACGTTACTGCTGTTGGTGAATGACGCTTCGTCGCTAAATAGAATGAGTGCAAAAAATCGTCCCGTAATTTCTCTTGTGCCCAGTGGCAGAACTGTACACGACGTTCAAAGTCGTCGCCATGCAATTCCTGGTGCATAGAAATATGGTACGGGTGCAATCGATGTTGATGTAGCATTCTCAACACAGACGTTTTTCAGATTCCCGATTCTCGCGCAGTTTGTCTGCTACTGATGTGCGGATTAGCGGCGACAGCAGGTAAAACACCTACTTGGGCATCATCATTTGTTGCAGGTCGTGGTTGACGTTTCACATGTGGCTGAACACTTCCTGTTTCCTTAAATAACATAACTATCCGGCGAACGGTCCGGACACTTGGATGATGTCGTCCAGGATACCGAGCAGCATACATAGCACATTGGGCATTTTGATCACAATAGCCATACATCAACACGATATCGACCTTTTTCGCAATTGGTAAACGGTCCATTTTAACATGGGTAGTGTATCACGAAGTAAATACCGTCCACACTGGCGTAATGTTATGTGATACCACGTACTTTGTGACTATTACAGAGCCATCTAGCACAAAGCGATAAACGTGGTCCAACAAAAACATTCATATTTCTTTACGTACTACACGAATATGTAATAAAAATGGGTGTTCCTATTTTAAAAAAGGAGTTGATATCCGATTGACCTATGGCAGCGCCATCTAGCGGGCCAACCATATCGCCATCTGGTTTGCCCCTTCAAGCTAGACGAGTTTCGTTCTTTGTAGTTTTTTCGTTTGACGCTTATTTCGTGAGATATTTGGCCCGGTCACTATCAATGGACCAACCTCTATAGAATCAGTTGTAAGGTGGAAAAATGTACGACTTCAAATGGCTCTGAGCACTATGGGACTCAACATCTTAGGCCATTAGTCCCCTAGAACTTAGAACTACTTAAACCTAACTAACCTAAGGACATCACACACATCCATGCCCGAGGCAGGATTCGAACCTGCGTCCGTAGCAGTCCCGCGGTTGCGGACTGAATCGCCTAGAACCGCACGGCCACCGCGGCCGGCTGTACGACTTCGAATTTTCCGAAGGATTCGGCTAAAATGATGTGGAGCTGCGTAGTATTTATGGTCCTCACGACCTCAGATTAAAAGCGGATATGGTAAGACATCACTGGTGTGCTGCTAGATTTGGTTCAGCTAGCCTGACAGTGTCTGGGAAACTTACATGGCAGTATTTGAAAGAATGGCAATTTTCTTTTTGTGAAGCACTGTTTCGTAAGTTTAAGAAACCAGCATTCTTCACAGATATCATCCGTCGTATATCGCTGCAGAATCTGAGCCTGAGGGGTAAAAGAACGGTAAGGGCGTCCACGCGGTTACACAGACCGTCATTTTTCTCGCAGTCAGTTTGTGAGTGGGCTGCGAAAGGGAGGTACAAATAACAGTATGTAGCACTCTCCCCCAACAACTTCATTGTGTGACATGCTGCGTACATACGTACAGGCGGGGGGGGGGGGGATAGGTGGAAGGGTGGGAGGGGGATCAAATTTAGCGAACCGCTAAAACGCAACTCATTACCATGCCTAATACGGTGTAGGAAAACAGTTGACGATCAAAACAGCTTCCAGTCGTCTCGGGATGGATAAACACAGGTCCTGTATGATTTTAAGGGAATTTTCGTATTATTCTTCCTGTAAAATAGTGGCAAGCTCCGGTAACGATGATGGCGATGGACAGTGATCACGCACACGTCTCTCGAAATTAGACAACAAAGGTTCAATAATACTGAGATCTGGTTGGGTTGGGGTTGTTTGGGGGAGAACACCAGACAGCGAGGTCATCGGTCTCATCGGATTAGGGAAGGACGGGGAAGGAAGTCGGCCGTGCCCTTTCAAAGGAACTATCCCGGCATTTGTCAAGAGCGATTTAGGGAAATCACGGGAAACCTAAATCAGGATGGCCAGACGAGGGATTGAACCGCCGTCCTCCCGAATGCGAGTCTAGTGTGCTAGCTAAGATCTGCAAAACGCGGCAATTCAACGTTTTGCTCACAAAACCAGTCCCCGACGATGCGGGCAGTGTGGGCAGGACACTCTAACCTTGTAACACAGCATCTTCGTTGGGAAAAAAATATTGTACCTTGGGGTGGAACTGAGCAGCCAAAATCGTCACGTAATCCTTGGCACTAATGCAAACTTGCTGCGTAACCAGTGGGCCCACGAATATCACGATATAGCTGCCCAGTTATCACCGAGTGTCCGCTATGTTTCACTCTTTGGCTGCAAGCAGTCTACATCAAATTCTTGGAACGGCGTGCACCAGACTTAAACTCTACCATAAGTAGGAAACAGTGTGAAACATCTGACCAAATGACGCTCTTCCATTGCTCCATAGTTCAAGGTTTAAGACTTCGGCACCACGTTTTCCTGTTACGGAAATTTGTATCACTGATGTGTGGTTTTGGAATTCCAGCTATCCCTGCAATTCTCTACTAGTGGAATTCCCTTTGAGTCGTTTTGGCGCTCACAGGGTTCGCGAGTGCGACAAACAGTTCTGCATTATCGTTGAACACACTTTCGCCCGCGTTGTGATTTACTGCTTGATGGTTCCCGGTTTCCCTCTATGCGAATTAATTTCGATGCGGTGCCTCTTGAAACACGAAACACGTCTGCTGTATTGGTTACGGCAGTACCCACCATATGAGCACAAACAACCTGTCCACAAATGTTCAAATGTGTGTGAAATCTTATGGGACTTAACTGCTAAGGTCAGCAGTCCCTAAGCTTACACACTACTTAACCTAAATTATCCTAAGGACAAACACACACACACACCCATGCCCATGGAAGACTCGAACCTCCGCCTGGACCAGCCGCACAGTCCATGACAGCAGTGCCTGAGACCGCTCGGCTAATCCCGCGCGGCAACCTGTTCACGTTCGAATTCACTTACAAGGGGACCGCGCCTACATGTCATCACTGATTTGAACCAAATTTATGGTATATGCAGGGTTTTACAGAAACGAGAGAGACAGAAGTTGGTGCTGTGTATGGTAATGCGTTTAGAACAGATAACATGTTTGGGGCGGGTCGGGAGTTCAAAAATGTTCAAATGTGTGTGAATTTCTAAGGGGCCAAATTGCTGAGGTCATCGGTCCCTAGACTCACACACTATTTAAACTAACTTATACTAACAAGGGGAGGCTACGACGTCTGGAAAGCGGATTTACTGCAAACTTCGTAGACTCGTAGTACTCCATTGGGACAACAAAATGTGTAAGCAATAGCGCGTACTTCTCAAGCGTTATTGAGAAAATCGCAAGATAATTTCGATCGTCAAATATCTCAGATATCTATGCGTAATCATTTACCAGGAAGCGCCGGCAGGCGAGTGGTTAGCGTTCAAGCCCCGTAATCGCTGGGTCACTGGATCGAGTCCCGCTCGTCAGTTTTATTTTTATTTACAGTTGATGTAATGGGAAAAATACGTGTAATCGGATGAACTTTTATTAAATTTACAATGTTATTTGGCAGTCTACAAATTTTTATTATTCATAACTACTGACTAGTAAACGGCCAAACGCATAAAGTGATACTGAAAGTGTATGCTTGTCCCTGATTTGAGAAATCCCTTGTACCTGGAAGGAGCCCGAAACGACTTGTTACCTCAGAAGTTTTGACCGGCACAGACGGCTTTCGAAAGATGTACAATTAATCGTCGCTTTCGACATTACGATTACAAGCTGCGGGATGGTATTTTTCGTAAAAACATGAAAAACAAAGTTAAACGGCAACAGCTGCACTGAATAATTGCTATGTTTCCTCACACGCAAGGTCTTTTGAGGTTTTCCGTGGAAAAACAAACCTCGTTAACATTTTCAAAAACCTCCCTGCAGCCGATAATTTGGAAGCAAACCATGCATAACGCAGCACTTCCTTAAATATCGGCGCTGATCGTTGGTCACGCAGTATCGAGTGTATTTTGATAGCGTCATCACGAGAAGCAATTTCTCGTTCTCTTTCGATTAAATACGATCTCTATGACGCTTGAGAAGTACGCGCTAATGGAGTACTACGAGTGTACGAAGTTAGCAGTAAATCCGCGTTCCAAACGTCGTGGCCTCCCTTTGTAAGAACAACACACACACACACACATGGGAGGACTCGAACCTCCGGCGGGAGGGGCCGCGCAGTCAGTGAGATGCGCCGCTAACCACGCGGCCACTCCTCGCGGCCCGGGTCGGGAGTGACATGAGCCATTTATACACTCCTGGAAATTGAAATAAGAACACCGTGAATTCATCGTCCCAGGAAGGGTAAACTTTATTGACACATTCCTGGGGTCAGATACATCACATGATCACACTGACAGAACCACAGGAACATAGACACGGTCAACAGAGCATGCACAATGTCGGCACTAGTACAGTGTATATCCACCTTTCGCAGCATTGCAGGCTGCTATTCTCCCATGGAGACGATCGTAGAGATGCTGGATGTAGTCCTGTGGAACGGCTTGCCATGCCATTTCCACCTGGCGCCTCAGTTGGACCAGCGTTCGTGCTGGACGTGCAGACCGCGTGAGACGACGCTTCATCGCCCGCAGCTCGTGGTCGTGCGGTAGCGTTCTCGCTTCCCGCGCCCGGGTTCCCGGGTTCGATTCCCGGCGGGGTCAGGGATTTTCTCTGCCTCGTGATGGCTGGGTGTTGTGTGATGTCCTTAGGTTAGTTAGGTTTAAGTAGTTCTAAGTTCTAGGGGACTGATGACCATAGATGTTAAGTCCCATAGTGCTCAGAGCCATTTGAACCATTTGAACGACGCTTCATCCAGTCCCAAACATGCTCAATGGGGGACAGATCCGGAGGTCTTGCTGGCCAGGGTAGTTGACTTACACCTTCTAGAGCACGTTGGGTGGCACGGGATACATGCGGACGTGCATTGTCCTGTTGGAACAGCAAGTTCCCTTGCCGGTCTAGGAATGGTAGAACGATGGGTTCGATGACGGTTTGGATGTACCGTGCACTATTCATTGTCCGCTCGACGATCACCAGTGGTGTACGGCCAGTGTAGGAGATCGCTCCCCACACCATGATGCCGGGTGTTGGCCCTGTGTGCCTCGGTCGTATGCAGTCCTGATTGTGGCGCTCACCTGCACGGCGCCAAACACGCATACGACCATCATTGGCACCAAGGCAGAAGCGACTCTCATCGCTGAAGACGACACGTCTCCATTCGTCCCTCCATTCACGCCTGTCGCGACACCACTGGAGGCGGGCTGCACGATGTTGGGGCGTGAGCGGAAGACGGCCTAACGGTGTGCGGGACCGTAGCCCAGCTTCATGGAGACGGTTGCGAATGGTCCTCGCCGATACCCCAGGAGCAACAGTGTCCCTAACTTGCTGGGAAGTGGCGGTGCGGTCCCCTACGGCACTGCGTAGGATCCTACGGTCTTGGCGTGCATCCGTGCGTCGCTGCGGTCCGGTCCCAGGTCGACGGGCACGTGCACCTTCCGCCGACCACTGGCGACAACATCGATGTACTGTGGAGACCTCACGCCCCACGTGTTGAGCAATTCGGCGGTACGTCCACCCGGCCTCCCGCATGCCCACTATACGCCCTCGCTCAAAGTCCGTCAACTGCACATACGGTTCACGTCCACGCTGTCGCGGCATGCTACCAGTGTTAAAGACTGCGATGGAGCTCCGTATGCCACGGCAAACTGGCTGACACTGACGGCGGCGGTGCACAAATGCTGCGCAGCTAGCGCCATTCGACGGCCAACACCGCGGTTCCTGGTGTGTCCGCTGTGCCGTGCGTGTGATCATTGCTTGTACAGCCCTCTCGCAGTGTCCGGAGCAAGTATGGTGGGTCTGACACACCGGTGTCAATGTGTTCTTTTTTCCATTTCCAGGAGTGTATTAGTGAACATTCCAGGCAGTGAGTTGTTTAACGGAAAGAATGCAGAACTATAATCCGAGGATCGCAGAGTCGAGTCCCTTCACAGAAACTTTTTTTCTTATTTTTAACATCAAACAAAGAATTTGGAAAACTTGAAAATTTGAGGTAAGGTCTTATGGGACCAAACTGCTGAGGTCATCGGTCCCTAAGCCTACACACTACTTAAACTAACTTACTCTATGGACAACACACACACCCATATCCGAGGGAGGACTCGAACCTCGGATGGGGGGAGCCGCACGGACAGTGACAAGGCGCCTAATACCGCGCGGCTACCCCGCGCGGCCAAAGAATTTCATCAAAATGTTTCAAAGCTCCTCTTATCTCATCGAGAGAGAAAAAGAAATTACATTCCGCGAAGACTGCATCAAAATATATTCTGTCGTCATCATAAACTTCTAATATTCGGAAAAATGCTGCGTTGCGCGTTGTTTGTTGCCAAACTGTGCGATGAGAGATAATGTTTTATGAAAGTAAACCAAGATTGTATTTCTGTAATAACTTTAAAACAACCGTGTAATTTTAGAAACGCAGCGATTGAATGAATATATGCAAGATAACGGGAAAATTATTGCTTCCCCTACTTTTACGCCGGCAAGTGTAAATTATCAGCTGTAATAATCTAATTTCGTGTACGAAGTTCTTGTGTGCGTCTTAAAATTTCTTCCTAGAAATATAATTGCAATTTCAAATTTCACTTCGACTTTCTTTTCGTGTCTTTTATGGAAATATTATTAACTGAAATATATTTCGCATTATTTCAATTTATTTTGCTGTGTAAGTAATGTAAAAAATTAAAATAAAAAAAATGTTTCCTCATGGGAACTCGACCCCAAGACCCTCGCATTACTGTTGCGTACTCTTTTCGCTGCGTCAACCAGTCAGCAATATTGTTGAAATCGGTGATGATGAGAAGGCGCGGTCCCGTTGTTAGCTGTGATACAATGCTGTCACAACTGCACACGACACTGTTCTGACCAACGTATGAGGGCATCGACAGCTGCCGTCAGGGGTCAAATACAACAGCGCCACCTAGCATCTGCATTTATGTTCTCGTGCTGTTTCCATAATTCCGTCCAAGCCGTGTAGATGTGTTGTATAAGTTTTTTCGTGTGTTGTCTTATCCTTCCTATCAACAGGAGCGTCTTGGACCCCTTGTAGTAAGTTACGGGTACTGTCTTTATAATAACTCTACAAGGAACTCTTTGTGTTCCGTCAGACATAGGTCATTTTTCATATACAGCAAGTTCACTTGTTTGAACGAAGGCTGTCTTGTGCCTTCATTCAGATCAGAGTGTGAGCAAATAGCGTTCATCTTTATATCGTAGTTACGAGCAACACGTTCAACGTCTTGAAACAGGAGTGCAATCTTTAATTCATATTTTGTAGAGTAAGGTTGTAAGAGGTAGGCAGGAACCACTGTGGTTCAATATCCACGAAAGGAAGGTGTTATGAAGGCAAAGACAGTTCCATCACAGATTTAAGAGCAATCAAGTCCTTGACACACAAAAGCTTACCGCAGTCAAAATGAGTGTAAGGAGACCAGAGCGAGGACCGTTTAGTAATTTCGAAAGTAAAGTTTTACCGATAGATCTGACAGACAATTGCAAGACGTTTTAGTCTTAGGTTAAATAAGTAAACGCATCAAAATCATCTAGTCACAGCGACCACACTCGTACCGAAAAGGAAGATGAAAGATATCTACATCTACATACATACTCCGCAAGCCAACGATTGTTGCATGGCGAAGGATACCGTATACCACTGCTAGTCATTTCCTTTCCTGTTCCACTCTCAAATAGAGCGAGAGAAAAAGATTGTCAATATGCCTCCGTATGAGCCCTTAGTTATCTTATCTTCGCGGTTGTCACGCGAAATGTACGTTGGCGGCAGGAGAATCGTTCTACTGTCTGCCACAAATGTTCTCAATAGTGACTCGCGAAAAGATTGTCTTCTTCACTCCCGGGATTCCATTTCGAGTTTACGAAGCATGCGTGCTGATCGAACGTACTAGTAACAAATCTAGCAACACGCCTCTCAATTGCTTCGCTGTCTTCCTTTAACCCGACCTGACGGAGATCCGAGACACTGAAACAGAACTGTATAGCGCTATTGCTCTACACACATTCTCCTTTACAGATAAGCTGCACTTTCCTAAAATTCTCCCAATAAACGGAAGTCGACCATCCATCTTTATTCCCTTTTACTACTACCAACTTTGCATGCTCGTTCCATTTCATATCGCTTTCCAGCCTTACGCCTACACATTTAATCGACGTTGCTGTGTCAAGCAGTACGCTCCTTGTGTTGTATTCGAACGTTGCAGGATTGTTTTTCCTACTCGTATGCATTAACTTACATTTCTCTACATTTAGAGCTAGCTGTTACCCGCACAACAACTAGAAATTTGATCTAAGTCATCTTGTATCCTCCTATTGTCACTCAAACGACGATATCTGTCCGTACAGCGCAGCATGGTCAGCAGACAGCCGTAAATTGCACATCATCCTATCCGTCACATCATTTACCTACATAGAGAACAACAGTGGTCCTATCACACGTCCGTGGTGCATTCCTGACGACACTTTTGTCTCAGATGAACGCTCGCCGTCGAGGACAACGTACGGTACTGCGTTCTATTAGCCGAAATAAAAGTTTTCTGCGTATGGTACCGCGTCATAATGTATAAAACTACTGCTGCTGGAGATAAACCAACGTTTCGGCCACTATTGCAGGGGCGTTCATCTGGGTCTATTGTGACCAGTAGACCCAGAAGAAGGCCGCTGAAACAGTAGTTTTATACATTATGACGCGGTACCATACCTAGAAAATTTTTATGTCGACTGACTCTGGCCACAGAAGTCCACGCAGTTATAATGCGTTCTATTACTTAAGAAGTCTTAGGGCCTCTCACATATCTGGGAACCTAGTCCTTATGCTCGAATATTTGTTAACAGACTGCAGTGGAGCATCGTGTCAGACGCTTTCCGGATATTTGGAAATATGGAATCTGCCATTGCCTTCCGTCTATGGTTCGCAGGATATCATGCGAGGAAATTTCGCACGAGCGATGCGTTCTAAATCCGCGCTGATTTGTGGACAGAAGCTTTTCTCTCTCAAGGAAATTCATTATATTCGAACTAAGAATGTGTTCAAGGATTATGTAGCCAACTGATGTTAAGGATATTGGTCTGTAATTTTGTGGGCCGTTGTCTAACCGTTCTTATATACACGAGTCACCTGCGCATTTTCTCTCATTAAAACCGAATTGCGATGCTATCTGGACCTGGCGTCTTATTTGTTTTCAGTTGATTCTCTACACCGGGGACGCCTGTTATTACGTCCTCCATTCGGGGCCTGTGCAACAGTCAATGGACAGTTTGTTTATACGACTTTCTATTGCCACTCCGGACTTGGCAATGAGTGACTGTATAAAAGCCCTCAGCCGCTTATTGATTTAACGTGTGAGCAGAATTTTCCCAGGCCCCCGGCGATATCGTTCGCTAAGGCTTAACGGTGGAAGTTGTTGTATGCTTTGCGCATCGATCTTCTTACGGACGCATGAATTTCCATTTTTGCATGCTGACATTCGCGCGTTCTTTTTTTTATTTTATTTTTTTATTTTTTTTAACCGAGAGTGCAATCATCTCTGCATGCTCAGCATTTTCCGAATTTTGTTAACAAACCACGGCGGGTCTTTTTTATCCCTTACCCGGAACATACGTCTCCAGAGTGCGATTTACAATTAGTTTAAACTTTGCTGATAGTTTCTCTACATCCGTCATATTGGAACTAAATAATGTCCATTCATTGTCTAAGTGACATACTAACAATTGCTTATCTGGTTTTTGCAGTCTAAATACTCTCGTAGGCTTCTAGATGGATTTATTAACTTTAGGAACCATCGTCGCTGAGATGACATCATGATCACCAATCCCTGCCCGTATACTGACGCTGGCGATAAGGTCACGCCTGTCACTGTCGAAGATAGTTCCACTGCGTGTGGGCTGCGGAACTAGTTGTTCAAGGCAGTTTTCGGAAAACGTGTTCGAAAGTGCTTCTCAAGACTGTCTATCCTTACCACCTGCAATGAATCCACAGACGTGCCAGACTATACTCGTAGATTAAATCCACCTCCAACTAATATGGCATGATTTGGGTATTTCCGCGCTAATGCGTATAGACTTTCTTAGATTAATTTTACAACTTTTACGGCAGAATCGGAAGGCCGGTAAAAACACCCGATAATTAACTTGAGTTCACCTAGACGTGTTCCTCGTAACCAGATAACTTCACAGCCAGCCTCAATTTCAATCTCGATGGACACAATATTTTGTCGATAACAACGAAAATTTTTTTTCCTAAGGCGTCTAATCTGTCTTTTTCGATAAACGTTCCATGTCTCACCAATTCTATTTCAGGTTTCATCTGTATCTCGGATCTGAGAGTAGTTTGAACGCAACAACTTTCCTATAGGGCAGTAAGTTCAGGTACTTTCTTACCAGTTCTTCGAAAATTTACTCTTAAAATTTTGAAAGTCGCTTTCTGTGTATCCATTGGAAAGGGTTCATCAGAGGGCCTTAAACACAACCTAGCCTAAAAAGAACTCCTTGTGCGCTCCAGAAGTACTCTGCTGCTCGAGTAGCCGCGTCCTTTGTTTAGTGCACCTATCAACAGGGTCCTACGATACTCCACCTCATACCGCTGGTCCAGGAATCTGCAGCCATGAGTGTCACAGAATCGACGGAGCCCTTCGCTGAGACTCCCCACTCGGCTTCAAACCAGAGAACCCCGATCGACTCTGGGTACGATGCTGCAAACTGTGAGTTGTGGTTACGCCATGCGAGCGAGGCCAACAGTCTTCACTACTTTCGACAGCCGCCCATTGGAATTGAGGATGATCTCAGAACCCAAGCGACAGGCGTCACTGGTACCGACATGTGACACCAATTGCAGACCACTGCTCCCTGAAACCTCGACAGCCACAGGCAGGGCCTCCTCCACATCTCGGATGAGGCTCCCACGATTGTACATTGGAGTTCTTTCCAGCCCCAACCGATATTTCGCTAAGGGGCTACATAACACAACTAAGATTGGAGATCCCGATAACTATTAAAACTTTACCTACCCCCATGTGCCTGCTCGGACGCTGCTGAAGGAGCGGCCACCTGTCAACTCTCATTGTGAATCGGCGAGGCCCGATGGCCAGCCTTCACACTGCCTCCCTGCCTCGAGAGACGCAACCACGTAACAACCCACCATTCACCCTGCAGTGAGTGCACATTTCCCGTTTCGGGTGCGCTGGAAGGTGCCTCCACAGCAGAGAACCTGGGCGATACAAATGTCCCTTGCGACGCGCCATTTTCTCCACCGTCGCCACACCCCGAGCCAGCAGCCTGCAGACAGTTGACTACGGCCGTAAGCGTCTGTAGCTACTTGCAAACTGCGGCCAGATCTTCCTGCGTCCGCACACAACACGCGCACACCCTGTCCATCCCACTACTATTAATTTAAGAATTAAACTACGAAAAAAAACCAAAAAATTAAATATGTGAGCTGGTACTCCCATGGAGCTACCAGTAGAGGCTTGCGGCTGACTGGGCTGTGTTCCAAAGTCACTGGCTGTCCAAAACAAATGACAACTACGCTACAGATAGAAGGTCGAGATACTGAATTCCCGGAATTTTTTCAGTGCTGAAGATCGAGATGTGCTTCCTCGTTTCAGTCATCGTACAAACATCGAAATGGAAGATACTGAGATAAATGATTACGAAAGAGAAGGTCAAGTACAATGGAACGACAGAGAAAAGACATGCATACCTGACGAGATACATAAGCAATTCTGCTATACAGATAATGCAAAGTAACTTCTGGGAAAAGGTTTTTGTAGGTCGCTGTATCAACGAACAATATCAAGAGATTAAAAAAAGAAGGAAAAAAGCGCTGTTTATTCTCGTTTTGAAAAAGAGTTGTCGGTCAGATGCAGACAGCTAGAGTCCTAAATCGGAGATGTCAGTTTGTTGGGGAATTATAAACCATATGTTTTGCTCATGTATTTTCATCTTTTTCGGGAAGGAAGATCTACGCTATAGAATTCAACAGGTATTTCGGAAACTGACATTCCGTGAAATTCAACTCGCTCTGTTCGTTCATGAGATACGGCGAAAGCCTGATCCCGTGTTCTTTTCCGTCCGAAAGACAGTCGACATAGATCCGCATGCCGCTCAACGAACGAATTACAAGTATGGGAATATCGAACCAATTTTGTGATTATGTTAAAAATGACGAAATTCCTCTAGCTGTAGGCATCGAATATTCTCATTCTCGATACTGTAAGTGGACTGCTTCCACGATATCGTATCTTTGTTGCTGAAGTTGTCTTAGTTACGATCTTTGAACCACTAGTTTTAACTTCATATCAGTTACTACCTGCCTTCCGCGTGGAACACGCCTATCTCACCACTGACTACTGGTGTTAGACACATACAGTTGCTGTCAACAAGTATGGTGAGTTACTTATACAATGTTACCTGCTTAGACGTCCTACACGTAATAACAACGAAGCACGACCGTTTCTCCGTCCGCCTACCGCGTGTTACTGTTACATCGCTTTTAGAATGACTTAGCTTCCTAGTAGATTTAATGTCAACTTCCTTGACGATACTTGAACTGTTTCCCCCACGTGTAGAGATTGTTCTGTTTAATACTGATTATAAGACAGTAGTTCAGGTGTTTATATCCGCTTATACCTACTATAGAGTTCAATATGTTGTCACTTCAATGAGTAACTTGCCCGCCTTAGACAGATTTTATACTTGGTATATTATCAACTTCCACTATTAGTCAGTTTATTTTAATCAGTAAATTGGTCTTTTAGCCAAAATAATTATGCTTCCAAGTTTCATGCTCGTTTCTCGTAAATCAGTGCGTAGCTGATATGCTTTAACTACCAATTCTATACAACAACCGAATTATAAAGATAAGTAAAATGAATGAGTCCCCATGTTATAGTAATGATTGGTCCAGTAGACTATTTGCCCATAGTAAATAGAGATTAAGCGCATTATTGATCGTAATTAACTCGAATTGACACTCGACGAGATCAAATACTTAATACAAGAGATTTTAAGAAATCTAGGACTCCATCCAAAACTAATTAAAATAATACAACTCACTCTAAACAACACCAAATCAAAAGTGAAGTTTAGAGGAGAAATTTCGGAACCATTCCTCATAAAAACGGGCTTAAGACAATGTGACTGCCCATCACCATTACTGTTCAACTGTGCACTGGAATACATAATGAGAGAATGGTACAAGGACAATCCAAAGACGATAAGAATTGGAAGTCCAAAAGATGATGTTAGCTTAAACTGCTTGGGATTCGCTGACGATCTTGCTCTCCTAGCCAATACCGTTCAAGAAGCCGGGTAACAAGTGAAATCACTACAAGAAATAGCAGAGAAAGTAGGCCTTAGAATATCATTTGAAAAAACGGAGATTATGCTAACTGATCCACCACTTGCAAACAAAATTACAATAGGAGAACAGGAAATCAAAATTGTTGATTAATTTAAATATTTAGACGAAATAATAACATACAATCTAAATGAGAAGCCATCATGGCAGAACAGAATAAAAAAACTGAACTACGCAAATTACGTTACCAAAACTACATACAACAAAAAAAGCCTATCTATAGATGCAAAATTAAAACACTATAAAACAGTTACACAACCAGAAATAACGTATGCAGCTGAAACTATTGACAGAATACTAAAAATAGAAAGAAGAATAATTAGAACATGTATAAATAAACAGTATAAAATAAATGGACATTGGAGAATAGCATCAAATGAAACAGTATATAAAAAAATAGAACCAGTCAAGAGCACGATCAGGAAGAAACGCATCTCATTCTTTGGACATCTGATGAGAACTCCAGAAAACAGAATTAGTAAAAAAATAATACAAAAATTGTAGAATAGCAAGAGCGACATTAAATGGATCACAGAAATTAAGGAAGATAAAAAAGAACTCCAAATTACAGTAGATGACCTAAAAAACAAGACAGAGAAAACCAGAATACTGCAAGACCCGCAAACCAGACTACAAATGAAAATCAATAAAATGAGTACAGGAAGAGTGGTCTCAGATGAAGAAAGAAAGAAAATATCTGAAAGAATGAAGAAATATTGGGCAGACAGAAGAGCAAAACACCTTTCATATAAGAATGGACTCTAATAATTATATTACCTAAATATCATATTAAGTTATTGTTGAGCCAAATTATATCCCTGTGTAACAACTTGTTTACAACTTTGTATTTTTGACTAGAGTGGTCCAATGAAGCCCATAAAAAAAAACAAGAGTTACTTTACTGGGTGGCTATGTTTGTGTGTATTTATTAGAGGAACAACAAATACGTTACATATATGACCGTTTATTTCAACTGACGTTGCCTAGATTACTTCTATTTAGAGCATTACCATGTATCTGATCGTACTTTTGACCATGTAAACTTACTGGAATTGATTTTAGACCCTGGTCGTAGCCTTCGATGAGACACCGACCTATAAATTATTTCAGCAACGTGTTAACTTATACCTTTATTGGAATGAATAGTTTTTTTAAATTGATTAGCACGTATTTTACACTATTGACTACCTTGTATTAACTGGGTTTCACACCATTTTTCCGGTCCCTTACCATTTCTTTCGTGGTGTTAGGAACGAAGTTGTCTAAGTAAATTACGCCATTGTTACTTTAGTATGACGACAGTACAGAATTTTGCAAACGTAACTCTAGTCCACCTTTCCCACCGTTCACTACTAGTAAACAATGTTTACCTAACATACGTTTGATTGGCAATGCGTATGTTCTCCTTTTTATAGTTCATTATTTTAAAAAAAATTACAATGTTCCACGCCTATATTATTATCTATTAAAATAACGGCTTGTAGCGTAAGCTTTTACATAGTATCATTTTTAATACCTGATATTAACTTATAATAAAACGATTGTGCATATACAGCTTCATGTGTATTTAGTGATACCACGTAAATGGCTAATGTCCATTTTAACGGAAATGACCAAAAATATAATTAGTTTCACTAAAATTATCCATTACGTAATATGGTTATAATAGAATTATTTTGCATAATAACTCATAAATTACTGTTGTTGCATTGCTTGTTTGTGTGGTATGTTGTATTTAGGGCCTGAAGACGATGTAACAACATCGAAACTATTTGCTAATAAAACCAACACCTTAATACAGCGAGAGGAATTTCGTCGTTTTTAACATATATTATACTAGCTGACGTCCCAAGTCCTCCGTTTCAATTGTGAATATACGAAGAATTTTGTGATTGAATTCAAATATTACTAGCAGACTAATTGTAGGAAAAGCAGATAGCCGAATGAGATTCTTTGGAAAAAGCCAAAGCAAATGTAATTCATCTATGAAAGATGTAGCTTACAAATCACTCGATTGATAGAACCTTGAGTATTGTTCTAAGTCTGGACTGTTGAAGTGTAGGCTTAATAAAGAAGATCCAAAGGAGAGTGGCACATTTCGTCACGGTTTCGAGTAGTAAACGGAAGTGCGTTACGTAGGAACGAAGGAATTTTATGTCCCGTCGACAACGAGGTCATTAGAGAAGAATCACAGGCTTGAGCTGCAGAAAGTTGGAGACGGAAACAGACCGTGCCTTTTCCAAACGATACGTCCCAGCATTTACCTTAAAACGATTTAGGGAAATCGTGGCATATCTGCATCTGGATGGTCAGATGGGAGTTTTAACCGTCGTCCTTCCGGATGCGAGTACAGTCCTCGCTCGGTGCGTGCGTTACGGAGATGCTCATCGAACTCTGTTGGCAAACGCTAAAGAGACGTGACTTGCATCATGAAGACGTTTATTGTTAGAATTACGAAAGCGTAAATTCCGAATAGAGGCAAGCAACATGTTAAATTTCTCACATACATCTTGCGAAATGGAAAAATCGGACAAATCAGAGACTTACCGATGGTCGTTATTCGAAACCGCCACTCGTGAATGGACAAGAGGAGAGTGGAAATGATGCGCTACTAGAGGCACCCTGCTCCAAGCACCGTAAGGTGGCGTGCGGGGTATACATGTAGATGTATTACACTTTTCTCCCATCGCTGTTTCTGTAACAAGAAATACAAAGAGACAATCTTCTAATTTTCCTCTTCTCAGAACTACCATCTACATCTGTATCTACGTGATTACTCTGCTATTCACAGTAAAGTTCCTGGCAGAGGGTTCAACGAATCACCGTCAAGTTGTCTCTCTACCGTTCCACTCCCTAACTGCGCGAGGGAAAAACGAGCACTTACATTTTTCTGTGCGAGCCCTGATTTCTCTAATTTTTATCGTGATGATCATTTCTATGTAGGTGAGTGCCAACAGAATGTTTTCACAATCGGAGGAGAAAACTGCTGATTGAAATTTCATGAGAAGATCCCGTCGCAACGAAAAACGCCTTCGTCTTAATGATTGCCACTCCTATTCATGTATCATGTCTGTGGTACTATCTCCCCTATTTCGCGATAATACAAAACGAGCTGCCCTTCTTTGCACTTTTTCGATGTCATTCGTCAGTGCCACTTGATGTGGATTCCACACCGCACAGCAATACTCCAGATTAGGGCCGACAAGCGTGGTGTAAGGAGTCTCTTCAGTAGACATGCTACACCTTCTAAGTGTTCTGCCAACGAATCGCAGTCCTTAGTTTGTTCTATGCGATCGTTCCAGTTTAGGTTATTTGTAATTGCAATCGCTAAGTATTTAGTTGGATTTACAGCCTTAAGAGTTGTGTGACTTATCGCGTAATCGAAATTTAGCGGATTTCTTTTAGTACTCATGTGAATAACTTCACACTCTTCCTTATTCAGGGTCAATTGCCACTTTTCGCACCATACTGATATCTTATCTAAACCATTTTGTAATTCGTTTTGGTGGTCTGATGACTTTTCAAGACGGTAAATGACAGCATCATCTGCAAACAATCTAAGACAGCGACTCAGATTGTATCCTATGTCGTTAATAGAGGGCCTATAACACTTCCTTGGAGAACGCCGGATATTACTTCTGTTTTACTCGATGACTTTCCATTCTAACAGGAAATCACGAATCCAGTCGCGCTACTGTGGCGATATTCCACGGGCACGCAGTTGGGTTAGATGATGCGTCTGAGGAACGATGTCGAAAGCCTTCTGGAAATCTAAAAATATGGAATTAATTTGACATCCCCTGCCTTTTTTTTTTTTACAAGTTTCCTGAGACCGAATTGAGGATCAAATCTGCAAGGTCATGGAAAGTGTCAGTACACGAAATTACAACATAAAAGTAACAACAGATAAAAATAAAATGTTTATGAACCCGAAAAAAGTCAATCCATAAGTTTAAGTAACCGCAATCAACAATACAACAAGAATCAGCTTAATTACTCAAGGAACTTCTCGACAGAATAGGAGTGACCGATAAGGGAACTCTTCATTTTCGATTTGAAAGTGCGTGGACTACAGCTAAGGTTTTTGAATTCGAGTGATAGCTTACTGAAAATGGATGCAGCAGTATACTGCAAACCTTTCTGGACAAGAGTTACGGAAGTCCGATCCAAATGCAGGTTTGATTTCTGCCGAGTATTAACTGAGTGAAAACTGCTTATTCTTGGGAATATGGTAATATTGTTAACAAGAAATGACAGTAAAGAATATATATATATATATATATATATATATATATATATATATATATATATATATATATATATAGATAGATAGATAGATATATTGAGAGACGAATGTCAAAATACCCAGACTCGTTAACAGGGGTCGACAAGCGGTCCGTGAACTTACACCACTTGTTGCCCGAACCCCCCGTTTCTGAGCCAAAAATATCCTTTTAGAATGGGAAGAGGTGACTCAAAATATAGTACCATACGACATAAGCGAATGAAAAAAGTAAAGTAGACTAATTTTAGTGTCGAACGATCAGTCACATCAGCTACTGTTCGAATAATAAAAGTGACAGCATTAAGTCTTTGAACAAGATCCTGAACATGGGCTTTCCACGACAGTTTACTGTCTATCTGAACAACTAGAAATTTGAACTGTTCAGTTTCACTAATCATATGCCCATTCTGTGAAATTAAAACGTCAGTCTCTGTTGAATTGAGTGTTAGAAATTGTAAAAACTGCGTCTTACTGTGATTTAGCATTAGTTTATGTTCTACAAGCCATGAACTGCGCTGTTAAAAATCGAGCCAATGTTTTACAGAACATCCTTTACTGCCAAGTTAGTGTCATCAGCAAACAGAAATATTTTAAAGTTACGCATAATACTAGAGGGCATATCATTTATATAAATAAGGAAGAGGAGTGCTGCCCCTGGGGCACCTACCTCCCCCCCCCCCCCCCCCCTCCACCACCACCACTCACTTGAGCGTACCCGACCACGACCACAGCCATTCTCAATATTGTGAATAATGCCCTTTTGCTGTCTGTTGCTTAATTAGTAAGAGGTGAACCAATTCTGAGCTACTCCGCGTATTCCGTAATGGTCCAGCTTCTGGAGCAATATTTTATGATCAACACAATCAAACGCCTTAGTTAAATAAAAAAATATGGCTAGCGTTCTAAACCTTTTGTTTAACCCATCAGTACCCCACAGAGAAAAGAAAATATAGCATTTTCAGTTGTAAAACGACTTCTAAAGCCGAACTGTGCATTTGATAGCAAATTTTATGATATAAAATGATCAATTATCCTTACATATAGAGCCTTTTCAATAGCTTTAGCAAACACTGATAGCATAGAAATAGGTCTAAAATTATCTACACTATCCCCTTCTCCCTTTTTATAAAGCGGTTTTACTACTGATTACTTTAATCGTTCAAGAAACTGACCATTCCCAAAGGAAAAATTACAAATATGACTAAATACAGGGCTAACAAATGCAGCACGGTACTCTAATATTCTGCTGGACACTCCATCATAACCATGAGAGTCCTTAGTCTTCCGAGATTTAATTATTGACTCAATCTCCCCCTTGGTTGTATCACAGAGGAGTATTTCAGACATCAGTCTCGTAAAGGTATTTGCCAAGAAAGTTATGATTCGCTGTAGAAACTAATTTTATATTTAATTTGCCAGCAATGCTCAGAAAATGATTGTTAAATACTGTACATATATCTGATTTATCAGTAACAAAAATATTTTTACTACGAACTGACTTTATATCGTCGACCTTGTGCTGCTGACCAGACACTTCCTTCACAACTGACCATATGGTTTTAGTTTTATCCTCTGAATTAACTATTCTATTTGCATACCACATACTATTTGCCTTCCTTATAACATTTTTAAGCACCTTACAATACTGTTTGTAATGGGCCACTGTAGCTTGATTGTGACTACTTCTAACATTTTGATATAATTCCCGCTTTGTTCTAGATGATATCCTTATCCCACTAGTCAGCCACCCGGGCTGCCTATTACTGCTAGTACCCCGTTTAGAACGTTCTAATGCAAAGCAACTCTCAAAGAGCATGGGAAATCTTTTAAGGTACGCATTATATTTATCATCTATGTTACTGGCACTATAAACATCCTGCCACTCTTGTTTCTTGACAAGGTTTAAAAAACTATCTATTGCTGTTGGATTAACTTTTCTACATAGTTTGTAATTACATGTGACATTTATTTGAGTACAAAAGCCATTTAGTGTTAAAATTTGTGCATCGTGTTCTGAAAGTCCATTCACCTTTTTACTAACAGAATGCCCATCTAGTAATGAAAAATGAATAAAAATATTGTCTCTGGCTGTGCTACTCTTCCCCTGCACCCTAGTTAGAAAAAACAGTCTACATCAGATCGTAGGAATTTAAGAGATCTACCAAAATCCTTTTTCTTGCACCATCATATACAAAATTTATATTGAAGTCACCACATATAACAAATTTCTGATACTTTCTACAAAGTGAATCAAGAACCCTCTCTAGCTTGAGCAGAAATGCTATGAAATCAGAGTTAGGGGACCTATAAACAACAACAATTAGAAGTTTAGTTTCACTAAATTCAGCTGCCCCTGCACAGCATTCAAATATCTGTTAGGTGCAGTGGCGTGATAAGTCTATGGACTGAAATGGAATACTGTTTTTTACGTACATAGCCACTCCCCCACCGCGCAAGGAACTCCTTGAAAAACAGCCAGCTAATCTGTATCCTGGTAAAGGAAACCTCTGAATTGTCGAATTATTTAAGTGGTGCTCCCATATACCAATAATTTCAGAGTCAACATCTATAAACAGTTCACTACATCTCGAATACCTCTTATATTTTGGTGAAATATGCTAATTTCGTCTCTACTTGGAAACATGACGTCCTACGAAGGTAGGCCCTTAGAGGGACTTACTTTAAGCAGGTATACCTATCAGCTGACTTCAATCTAAAAAAGGTTCAGCTCTAACACCAACTACTACAGGAATATTTCCGTGAATGATCCCAACACCAGTATTGAGGCTCAGACAATGCTTAGTGAAACCCGATCTACTGATAGACCCAACTGGCACCACTGAAATGTGACCCATGCCCTCTGTCATCAGTACCCTCCCCAGCCCCATGTTAACGCGCCTAACAGCTGCATTAAGATTAGGCCGATCATGACGCTGAAACATTTGCACGAAATGCACGTTAGTGCCATCAGTTTGAATAGCTATCTTTACCAGGTCACCACCTACATCATATTCCCCGTCCCTATCAAGACCGTTCCCTGTTCCACTCACTATCACTAACTGATCCTCCTTCGTAAAATTCCTACATAACTCCCCTATTCTGTCAGTCACCTGAGCCAGCCCTGCACTAGGCTTCACAATGCTGGTGTCCTGGTACTCACTTCCCAACACTTCCTGCAACTGCTGGCCCACACATCTACGGTGCGAACTACCTAGCAGCAGAACCGTCTTCTTTCTGTTAGACTTTGCAACTGACTGCTGAGGACTGCTGCATGTTCCCTACATCTACAGCTACAAGAGGTTCCTTTCCACTCAACTCTGACAGTTGGCCAGATCTATTGCATATACGTAAAGTATAACTGTCTGAATACCTCCTCCTCCTAGCTGCCTTCTTGCCAACTGCCAGTTCCCATTCCCCACCACCCTTCACCCTCCTCAACCTCCTTTGCGCGATGTAGCTGCACCTGAAGAGCACAGATCTTATTCTCCTGCTCCTCTATCAACTGTCGATAGCACTCATTACTTCATGAGTATAAAGAGCTAATTGTGTTTCACAAGAACGATATTTTCTGAATCAGTGATGACTGTGTCAATAATTCGTTTTCTTCAAGGTACTTCATAATGTTCGAATACAATATATGTTCCAAGATCCTACTGCAAATTGGTGAAACAATTTTGGGAAATCAAATTCAGTATTTCGGCCTTCTCTCTGTTAGCTTCCGTTTCGGTGCCAATATGGTTTTTGATTGAATGAACATAATATTTTGATCCACTTACTGATTTTACATGCGACCAAAATCTCTTAGGGTTTTAACTCAGATCGTCTAAGTTTTACTTTCAAAGTCATTGAACGCTTCTCTCATTGCTCTCCTTACGCTCATTTTCGCTTCGTTGAGCTTTTGTTTCTCAGCTAGTTTTTTACTTCCCTAGAATCTGAGATGGTTATTTTTGTTTACGTAGTAGTTTTCTAACACAGTTATTAAACCATGGTGGGTCTTTCCCATCCCTTAAGACCTTACTCGGAACATACTTGTCTAGTGCATATTGCACGATGCCTTTGAATTTTTTCTTCACATCTTCGCCCTCATCACCGAATATTTGATGCTGACTGCTCAGATACTCCGAAAATTGCATCCTGTCACTGTTGCTATGCAAAAATATCTTCCTACCTTTCTTAATATTCTTTGTAAGACCCATTGTCTTAGATGCTATCACAGCCTTGTGATCACTGATACCTTCCTCTAAGTTAACTGATTCGACAACCCTCACGAATTGTTTCTCTGTCTGCTCAAAGTAATTTTCGGATAAGACATCCAGAATAATGTCACACGAATCCCTCTCTCTGGCACCAGTTTTGATAGCGTGACACTCCCAATCTATACATGGCAAGTTGAAGTCAGCCTCTATTACAACAGCATGATCAGGAAAATTACTAACGATATTCTGCAAGTTCTGTCTGAAGCGCTCCACCACTAGGGTTCCTGACCCAAGTGGTCTATGAAAGCATTTGATTATCATTTCTGACCAATCTTTGATACTTAACGTCATCCAGATTAATTTACAGTCGGAATCCGTTATAACGTCGCTAGATTTTGTGGAATTCTTTACTGCAATAAACACGCTGCCACTACTGACAGCTAATCTATCCTTACGATAAATATTACGAACAACTTAAACTGGAAGTAACACATAGAAAATGTTGTGGGGAAGGTTAACCAAAGACTGCGTTTTATTGGCAGGACACTTAGAAAATGTACCAGACCTTTTAGGAGACTGCCTACACTGATATGCTTGTCCGTCCTCTTTTAGAATACTGCTGCGCGGTGTGGGATCCTTACCAGATAGGATTGACGGAGTACATCGAAAAAGTCCCAAGAAAGGCAGCACGTTTCGTATTATCGCGAAAGATGGGAGTGTGTCACAGAAATGATACAGGATTTGGGCTAGGAATTATTAAAAGAAAGGCGTTTTTCGTTGCGACGGAATCTTCTCACGAAATTCCAATCACCAACTTTCTCCTCCGAATGCGAAAATATTTTATTGACACCGACCTACATAGGGAGGAACGAATACCACGATAAAATAAGGGAAATCAGAGCTCGTACGGAAAGATATAGGCGTTCATTCTTTCCGCGAGCTATACGAGATTGGAATAATAGAGAGTTGTGAAGGTGGTTCGATGAACTCTCTGCCAGGCACTTAAATGTGATTTGCAGAGTATCCATGTAGATATAGATTCCAATGTGAAGTGGGGATTGGTTACAACCAAGTTTCTGTTCATAGTAGAAATCTGTGCATTATAATTTTCACTGATACTAATTTTGGGACCTTTCTTTGGATGCTCCTGCGGCTGACTAAAATCACGTTAATCTTTCCTGTCTCTGATCTGCGACGACGAACTTCCTCTGAGGACATTGCGGCTAATTTATGAGGCGAATCGTCTTATTCCCGAGGGAGGGTTTCTCTAACCTAAAAAAGCCTCATGAGCACGCCACACGTACTGCGCTACCCTAGTAGCCGCTTTCTGCATGTAGTGCACGCCTGATATATTAAGGGGAACCCTACAATTCTGTACCCGATAGCGGAGGTCGAGAAATTCGCATCCGATACCGTCGCAGAGTCGTCTGAGATTCTGGTTTAGACCTTACACTCTGCTCCAAACCAGAGGACCGCGATCAACCCTCCGTACGATGCTATATGCAGCTTAGCCTGCACCCCGCGTACGATGCTAGTTGCCTTCACTAAGTCAGCCATCCGTCGAAAGGAGCTGAGGATGCCCTCAGAACCCAAGCGGCAGGCGTCATTCGTGCCGACATGTGCCACTACATGCAGCCGGTTGTATCCAGCGCGCTCGATAGCCGCCGGCAGGGCCTCTTCCACGTCACGGACGAGATCCCCCGGTAAACATACCGAGTGCACACTGGCATTCCATCTCGCCTTGCCTGCTATCTCCCTGAGGGGCTCCATCACCCGCCTATCATTGGCGCTCCCAATGACAAGCATGCCCACCCTCTGCACATTTCCAGACTGGGCAGGAAAATCGGCCACTGGACCAACGGGGGAGGCATCCCGTGCTGGCTCAGAGTTATCATCACCACTGGGAAGCACCTCGTACCTGTTGCTTAGACGTAGGGAGCCAGACGCCGACTTGCTCCCTCTTTCGCCTTCCGGTCAGTGACATGCGAACGCATAACTGTCTGCCACCCACTCTCGAGTGAGAACGGACCGGCCAGATGTTGCGTATCAGAAGACACAGGGACACCCGGGTCACCAGGGGATTCCTCAAAGGTGTCGCAGGTCTCGTCAGCAGCGCCCCGATGTCGTGCAATTTCGAGCATTAGCCAGAAGCATGTCGATGGCAGACAACGCTTCGTCCAGCTGTTTAGACAACAGCCAATTCTCCTTGTGTCCGCTCACAACAATCACAGTCCCTAGCCATACCGTAGTGTGTAGGAATAGATATAAGATCCCAAATGAAGCTACTGAGTATGGAATGCACGCAAAATATAACGAGGAGAATAAAGAAACACTAAACTGCTGTGTAGACTTCTCACTATGCCCTGAGACGACAAACTTTTAAACCGAAATAAATTTCTCTGTAGTGGATGTATCTACAGTTAACTGTTACTAGAAATTCTGCTTATGCGAAAGCTACTGCACAAGATAAGTACGCAAACTAGATGCACAAATCTAGTGGCGTGACGTGGCGGTCTGACGGCGGTAAAATTACACTAGAAAGCCACCTTACACAAGGATATGCACTAAGATTTACGCAAAAATAAAAAAACTTACAGTAATTAGCTAACCACTAGTCTACACAGTAAAATATACGGGTATAGTTCACTCCTTTGCAGAAGCACGTGAAGAAAAAACAGAAACTAAATTATTGTGTCCCATACAACTAATGCCTTGCTACCGCTGCTGGTGGGGGGCTCGGTGTCTTCTTACGTTGATGTGAAGAACAGTTTTCACTGTCGCTTATTAACCAGGAGCCTGTAGAATCTCCCTGGTTGCGTGATGTGGACGTCAGTGCTGTTAAGACATGTTAGCGAAACTGAAATCAACAAACGCGTATATGAAACGATGTACCTGCTTTTAAAGAACGGATATGATGTCTTAAGCTGATAGTCCGTTGATGATACACTCCTGGAAATGGAAAAAAGAACACATTGACACCGGTGTGTCAGACCCACCATACTTGCTCCGGACACTGCGAGAGGGCTGTACAAGCAATGATCACACGCACGGCACAGCGGACACACCAGGAACCGCGGTGTTGGCCGTCGAATGGCGCTAGCTGCGCAGCATTTGTGCACCGCCGCCGTCAGTGTCAGCCAGTTTGCCGTGGCATACGGAGCTCCATCGCAGTATTTAACACTGGTAGCATGCCGCGACAGCGTGGACGTGAACCGTATGTGCAGTTGACGGACTTTGAGCGAGGGCGTATAGTGGGCATGCGGGAGGCCGGGTGGACGTACCGCCGAATTGCTCAACACGTGGGGCGTGAGGTCTCCACAGTACATCGATGTTGTCGCCAGTGGTCGGCGGAAGGTGCACGTGCCCGTCGATCTGGGACCGGACCGCAGCGACGCACGGATGCACGCCAAGACCGTAGGATCCGACGCAGTGCCGTAGGGGACCGCACCGCCACTTCCCAGCAAATTAGGGACACTGTTGCTCCTGGGGTATCGGCGAGGACCATTCGCAACCGTCTCCATAAAGCTGGGCTACGGTCCCGCACACCGTTAGGCCGTCTTCCGCTCACGCCCCAACATCGTGCAGCCCGCCTCCAGTGGTGTCGCGACAGGCGTGAATGGAGGGACGAATGGAGACGTGTCGTCTTCAGCGATGAGAGTCGCTTCTGCCTTGGTGCCAATGATGGTCGTATGCGTGTTTGGCGTCGTGCAGGTGAGCGCCACAATCAGGACTGCATACGACCGAGGCACACAGGGCCAACACCCGGCATCATGGTGTGGGGAGCGATCTCCTACACTGGCCGTACACCACTGGTGATCGTCGAGGGGACACTGAATAGTGCACGGTACAGCCAAACCGTCATCGAACCCATCGTTCTACCATTCCTAGACCGGCAAGGGAACTTGCTGTTCCAACAGGACAATGCACGTCCGCATGTATCCCGTGCCACCCAACGTGCTCTAGAAGGTGTAAGTCAACTACCCTGGCCAGCAAGATCTCCGGATCTGTCCCCCATTGAGCATGTTTGGGACTGAATGAAGCGTCGTCTCACGTGATCTGCACGTCCAGCACGAACGCTGGTCCAACTGAGGCGCCAGGTGGAAATGGCATGGCAAGCCGTTCCACAGGACTACATCCAGCATCTCTACGATCGTCTCCATGGGAGAATAGCAGCCTGCATTGCTGCGAAAGGTGGATATACACTGTACTAGTGCCGACATTGTGCATGCTCTGTTGCCTGTGTCTATGTGCCTGTGGTTCTGTCAGTGTGATCATGTGATGTATCTGACCCCAGGAATGTGTCAATTAAGTTTCCCCTTCCTGGGACAATGAATTCACGGTGTTCTTATTTCAATTTCCAGGAGTGTATAATAAGCTAACCCGTGCTAACACAACACAGTTCTGAGTTAGTTATCAAAAACATGTGCCACACAATTTCTTTAAATATTAGTGACTGAAAGTGACAGGTGATGAAAAGTACTGATGCGCTCTTGTGATATGGGGAACGAAGATAATGATGACAAATTTCGTTGTGACCGTCATTAGTGAATACAGGCGGCAAATCACGACCACATCTTCTGTACTTCACGTTAAAAATCGTTTTACAGCGGTGTCATTGGGCCTGAAACATTGCTTTTAACGTACACAAGTGGATATTTGTGCTTCATGAAGGAATGGTCAACAGTAAACATTTCTGTGCAGAATACACTGCAAGAGGTAGGACAAATGCTAGCCAGTATAGCGCTTTGACCATGACCATTCCAAATCCACGTTTAAGCTCCCTTAATCATTTGCACCCATCCGGTCATCCAGATTTATCTTCCACGATTTCCCAATTCGAATGCCGCGATAGTTTCTTTGAAAGGGGAACTTCGATTTCCTTCTCCCTCCATCCCCAATATGTGCTTTATCTCCTTCCTTCTTCAAACATTTAGAGATGCATTCCACTCATAGAAAATGTGCTAAAGATGTTGATAGGCAATTGTCATTATCACAGGAAAGCGTGATATTCGTGGAAACACGAAGAGACGATTGCATTCTGGTAAGACTGAGCTATTAAGAAATGAGTTTTGAAAGGTAATATGAGGGCTAACGTACACAACTGGCCATTAAAATTGCTACACCAAGAAGAAATTCAGATGATGAACGGGTATTCATTGGACAAATATATTGTACTAGAATTGACATATGACTACATTTTCACGCAATTCGGGTGCATAGATCCTGAGAAATCAGTACCCAGAACAACCACCTCTGGCCGTAATAACGGCCTTGGTACGCCTGGGCAATGAGTCAGACAAAGCTTGGACGGCGTGTACAGGTGCAGCTGCCTATGCAGCTTCGACACGATACCACAGTTCATCAAGAGTATTGACTGGCCAGTTGCTCGGCCACCATTGACCAGACGTTTCCAATTGGTGATAGATCTGGAGAATGTGCTGGCCAGGGCAGCAGTCGAACATTTTCTGTATCCAGAAATGCCCGTACATGAACTGCAACATGTGGTCGTGCATTATCCTGCTGAAATGTAGGGTTTCGCAGGGATCGAATGAAGGGTAGAGCCACGGGTCGTAACACATCTGAAATGTAACGTCCACTGTTCAAAGTGCCGTCAATGCGCCACAAGAGGTGCCCGAGACGTGTAACCAATGGCATCCCATACCATCACGCCGGCTGATACGTCAGTATGGCGATGACAAATACACGCTTCCAATGTGCGTTCACCGCGATGTCGCCAAACACGGATGCGACCATCATGATGCTGTAAACAGAACCTGGATTCATCCGAAAAAATGACGTTTTGCCATTCATGCACCCAGGTTCGTTTTGAGTACACGATCGCAGGCGCTCCTGTCTGTGATGCTGCGTCAAGGGTAACCGAAGCCATGGTCTCCGAGCGGGTAGTCCATGCTGATGCAAACTGTCGTCGAACTGTTCGTGCAGATGGTTGTTGTCTCGCAAACGTCCCCATCTGTTGACTCAGGGATCGAGACATGACTGCACGATCCGTTACAGCCATGCGGATAAGATGCCTGTCATCTCGACTGTTAGTGATACGAGGCCGTTGGGACCCAGCACGGCGTTCCGTATTACCCTCCTGAACCCATCGATTCCATATTCTGCTAACAGTCATTGGATTTCGACCAATGTGAACAGCAATGTCGCGATACGATAAACCGAAATCGCGATAGGCTACAATCTGACCTTTATCAAAGTCGGAAACTTGATGGTATGCATTTCTCCTCCTTGCACGAGGCATCACGAAAACGTTTCACCAGACAGTGCCGGTCAACTGCTGTTTGTGTGTGAGAAATCGGTTGGAAACTTTCCTCATGTCAGCACGTTGTAGGTGTCGCCACCGGCGCCAACCTTGTGAATGCTCTGAAAAGCTAATCATTTGCATATGACAACATCTTCTTCCTGTCTGTTAAATTTCGCGTCTGTAGCACGTCATCTTCGTGGTGCAGCAATTTTAATGGCCAGTAGTGTATTTTTGTGGAACTTCGCTCGATACTGAACGGAAATGAACTGAACGATTTAAGAATACGTTCCTGGTGGAACGATGATCAGCCACCGCATCTCACGAAAGACCAAGGTACGGAAATGAATATTTCAAAAAACGATAATATGAAAGAGATGGAAGCGTGGTATTTATCTGATACTCGCTATGTTGTCCGTGCGTCGGAGCGTCCGTAGCCTGGCGCGAGGCCGCGGCCAGAAATAAACCACTGATGAATACGTGCGGTGCCCCAGACGTACTGGTCCGTAAATTTAGTCGGAAAGGATCGTTAGGGATTCATTTTCTGCATGGCTTCGCATGGAAATTCAGTTTCCATAACGGTCGCCAAACTCACTTTGACCTGTGAGATAGGGTTAAACTTCCCACTACTCCGAAGTCCATAATTAGTGTCCTTGAGCAACCTAGCTGCGGTCAGAAGAATTCAGATATCCGACCGCTAGACTGGAAAACGAACAGTTGATATACTATCACCACCGACAAAAAAGAAAAAATACAGGTTAAATTCACTAGCGAAAATCTGAAATTAAAACGCCACACTCGGATTTCTACGAAAACGAATACAGTTGACTGGCCTCAATGAAAACCTCGACCGCTCCGTCTCGTTCACTAAATATCATCGTTAAAGCTAGTTCGTTCGCTCCTCGTTCGCCCCGATAGCTGATTGGTCAGCGCGACGGCCCGTCATACCAAGGGCCCGGGGTCGGAGATTTTTTCCGCTCAGGGACTGGGTGTTGTGTTGTCCTAATCACCACCATCTCATCCCCATCGACAGGCAAGTCGCCGAAGTGGCGTCAACTCAAAAGACTTGCACCAGGCGAACGGCCTACCCGACGGGAGGCTCTAGCCACACGGCATTTCATTTCAGTGTGCTCCTCATATTTCGTATTTGTTTATTTGTACGTTGTTGATCTTCTTCCTGTAAAAGTTTGAGAGTTGTAATAATTATTCAAATTTATTATTTAGCAGTTTGTTATATCTTCATTATTATGTTTGTTATTGCTTTGGTAGTGGATTTTCACCTCTTAGCGAGAGTACCAGTTCCTACTTAATAAAAGCAAGTCTTCTTTCGGAGTATGCTGATGTATTATCTCCATACTTAACAAGCATATACAACCGTTCGCTCGACGAAAGATCCGTGCCCAAAGACTGGAAAGTTGCACAGGTCGCACCAATATTCAAGAAAGGTAGTAGGAGTAATCCACTAAATTACAGGCCCATATTGTTAACGTCGATATGCAGCAAGATTTTAGAACAAATATTGTGTTCGAACATAATGAATTACCTAGAAGAAAACGGTCTATTGGCACACAGTCAACATGGGTTTAGAGAACATCGTTCCTGTGAAACACAACTAGCTCTTTATTCACATGAAGTGTTGCGTGCTATTGACAAGGGATTTCAGATCGATTCCGTATTTCTGGACTTCCGGAAGGCTTTTGACACTGTACCACACAAGCGGCTCGTAGTGAAATTGCGTGTTTATGGAATATCGTCTCAGTTATGTGACTGACTTTGTGATTTCCTGTCAGGGAGGTCTCAGTTCGTAGTAACTGACAGTCATCGAGTACAACAGAGTCGATTTCTGGCGTTCTCCAAGGTAGTGTTATAGATCTTTTGCTGTTCCTCATGTATATTAGCATGGAGAGCTGCATCAAACCAGTCTCAGGACTGAAGACAACAACAACAACAACAACATGTATATAAACGATTTTGGAGACAATCTTAGCAGCCGTCTTCGGTTGTTTGCAGATGACGCTGTCGTTTATCAATAAAGTCATCAGAAGATCAAAACAAACTGCAAAGCGATTTAGAAAAGATATCTGAATGGTGCGAAAAGTGGCGGTTGACCCTAAATAACGAAAAGTGTGAAGTCATCCACATGAGTGCTAAAAGGAACTCGTTAAACTTCGGTTACACGATAAATCAGTCTAATCTAAAAGCCGTAAATTCAACTAAATACCTAGGTATTACAATTGCGAACAACTTAAATTGGAAGGAACACATAGAAAATGTTGTGGGGAAGGCTAACCAAAGACTGCGTTTCATTGTCAGGACACTTAGGAAATGTAACAGACCTACTAAGGAGACTGCCTACACTACGCTTCTCCGTCCTCTTTTAGAATACTGCTGCGCTGTGTGGGATCCTTACCAGATAGGATTGACGGAGTACATCCAAACGTTCAAAGAAAGGCAGCACGTTTTGTATAGTAGCGAAATATGGGAGAGAGTGTCACAAAAATGATACAGGATTTGGGCTGGAAATCATTAAAAGATAGGTGTTTTTCGTTGCGACGAAATCCTCACGAAATTCGAATCACCAACTTTCTCCTCCGAATGCGAAAATATTTTGTTGACTCCGACCTACATAGAGAGGAACGACCACCACGATAAAATAAGGGAAATCAGAGCTCGTACGGAAAGATGTAGGTGTTCATTCTTTCCGCGCGTTATACGAGATTGGAATAATAGAGAATTGTGAAGGTGGTTCGATGAACCCTCTGCCAGGCATTTGAATGTGATTTGCAGAGTATCCATGCAGATAGATAAAGATACAGAGGGGAGGTGGGCGGAATATCATTTGCGAAACCTCTTATATTGTCAAAGACCTAAAATTTTTATATAGCCAACCAAACTAACTACAACACCGGTTACAAACAAACAACATAATTAATTTCCCACAGCCGCTCTAGGTAGCCATGCGGTCTATGGCGCTTTGTCACGGTTCGCGCGTCTGCCCCCGTCAGAGGTTCGAGTCCTCCCTCGAGCATGGGTGTGTATGTTGTCCTTAGTGGAAGTTAGATTACGTAATGTGTAAGCTTAGGGACCGATGACCTCAGCAGTTCTGTCCCATAAAGATCTTACCACAAATTTCCAATTTCCTCACCTGTGGGTAGCGCTGTTATATTTATAATAATAATTTACATGTTTAGGACATGGGGAGGCAGCCTTCAACTTTCTAGTTCTTCGGTGACTATTTTCGATAAGTACTGGTGTTACTATTTCTCAGTCTTAGCCTCCTACACCTTCTGTGTCTTATTAGATGTTATGTGTCAAGCGCCAATCCACCGGACCGGTCAGACCAAAGATCGGTCGATTTCACACTGGGACACTGGTGACGGTAGCCAGTGATGGTCACCGGTAATTGTTTTGAACACTCCTGGATCACCGGTGTCCGACACCGCAGGTATAGCCAACTGACTAGTTTGTGAAATGGACTCGAGCGAGGATGAACTTTGTTGGTACCTCTAAGCAGTAGGAAGAGGAGGATGAGGAGGAGAATGAAGACAAAACTTTTATTACACGTACATCGACTGCTACCAGATCGGCTGGAGAAAGAATTGTTTTATACTCTTTATCTCGTTTGAGGATACGTTAACTATTCAGGGATTGCAGGACATGTCACCTCGTTTAGTCCGTGGAGGAAATATGGCGAACAGTGTCAGAGACGACTTTCCAAACTACTTCGTTCGCCCTGAAGGTGAAGTGGCTTGGCAGCTGCAAAAAATGTAATTGCTAGAAATATTACGTGAACGTTAACGTGGTTAGGCCTCATTGTTCATCTGGCATTATATTTGTGATATGCATTGTGCAATTGTTACTATGTTAACTGTAAGAAGTCATATTATTGTATTCACTGAACTGATTGGAACTTACAATTAAAATTATAGTGTGTCAGGAACTTGTACCTCAGTCATATTATAATAAATAAATGAAATTCATTATTGTAGTAGCGACATTTGCGTAAA
Source organism: Schistocerca serialis cubense (assembly GCF_023864345.2). Classification (NCBI taxonomy): domain Eukaryota; kingdom Metazoa; phylum Arthropoda; class Insecta; order Orthoptera; family Acrididae; genus Schistocerca; species Schistocerca serialis. The sequence continues at coordinate 163,006,775 of NC_064640.1, forward strand.
TAATTTTAGCTCTATTTTTTGGACCATAAGGCGGAACGCCTTAAGACGCAGAAGAAAAGGGGGCGAGGGATGCAAATGTGCTTGAAGGTTACTACCCTCCTAGCCACCACTTTGTCTCTATAGTCATCGCTTTTGACGTCCCAAATAGCGGGACCACTTTCTACTTCACTTATAACATCTTCGGTGTTAATGAAATCTAAACTCATGGCTACAATGTGTACAGTATAATATATAATGAATGTTTCGCTGCACCGTCTCAGAAATGACTGCCTGTCTGTTGGCAAATCTGCAGCGCTGTGTCTGTGATCTGTGTCCCAGTGTGAACGATCCAATTCAAACTAATGCATGTCCGGCGGTGACTGCTGTGAACAGTGACCTTGTCCGTCACATGTGGCGAGGGTGAGTCACAGTGGCTCGGTGAGGCTGTGGTGTCCCGGTGTGAATGCTCCAGTTCAAACGAATGTATCTCTGTCGGCTACAGTCGCTGGTGACCGTCACCAGTGTCCTAGTGTGAAACGAGCCTTCCGTGGCGGCCACGCATGTTAACGTTCAAAGAAAACATGGACTAAAATACTCGACAAAAATTACGCGGCTGGTTGATCACAAATTAAAAAAGAGTGGATCAGACGCTAAGCAACACACCAAAAATATCCAGTCTAAAAGATCAGGCTGGAGTCCAGAAGATGGACAAATGAGTACTACACTCGCCTGGTCGTCAGCTAAAGTAGATCGAGATACTCGGCAGATGTTATTGCTGTTCTCTCGTCGGAAAATATATCGCATTCTGTTAAGATATGATTTGCTGCACCCCGGCTGGATATTCTGATTTCCTGTCTTATCTCTGATTGCAAAGAGGGAGCCAGCGTCTTTTCTCACCTCCAGCTATGCTTCGTCCCATTGGTGCACGATTTTCTGTCTCAATTGTGGCATGAATACCTCCAGCAGAATGACATATTATCCAACTAAGACACCCCTATAGGCTCCTGTCGCTGATACATCAACTTGTTCGTTTGCCCCTTATTCAATGTGTCCTGGTACCAATCCACCTTCTGTTGTTATAGCAGGCTGTATATTCTCGACCATTTTTTCTCCTGAATACAGTTGTGGTAGGGCCTGATGAACTCTAAGAGAATTTGAGCAGAAGAGAAGGTTCTTCTCTCGGTCACATCTCTTCTCCTCCAAGGCCCCCTCAGAATCGAGGGCAAGATCGCATTGTAGCTATCAAAGTAACTGCTAGGTGGATCCTGAAAAGCAATGCAGGGAAATACACTCCTGGAAATTGAAATAAGAACACCGTGAATTCATTGTCCCAGGAAGGGGAAACTTTATTGACACATTCCTGGGGTCAGATACATCACATGATCACACTGACAGAACCACAGGCACATAGACACAGGCAACAGAGCATGCACAATGTCGGCACTAGTACAGTGTATATCCACCTTTCGCAGCAATGCAGGCTGCTATTCTCCCATGGAGACGATCGTAGAGATGCTGGATGTAGTCCTGTGGAACGGCTTCCCATGCCATTTCCACCTGGCGCCTCAGTTGGACCAGCGTTCGTGATGGACGTGCAGACCGCGTGAGACGACGCTTCATCCAGTCCCAAACATGCTCAATGGGGGACAGATCCGGAGATCTTGCTGGCCAGGGTAGTTGACTTACACCTTCTAGAGCACGTTGGGTGGCACGGGATTCATGCGGACGTGCATTGTCCTGTTGGAACAGCAAGTTCCCTTGCCGGTCTAGGAATGGTAGAACGATGGGTTCGATGACGGTTTGGATGTACCGTGCACTATTCAGTGTCCCCTCGACGATCACCAGTGGTGTACGGCCAGTGTAGGAGATCGCTCCCCACACCATGATGCCTGGTGTTGGCCCTGTGTGCCTCGGTCGTATGCAGTCCTGATTGTGGCGCTCACCTGCACGGCGCCAAACACGCATACGACCATCATTCGCACCAAGGCAGAAGCGACTCTCATCGCTGAAGACGACACGTCACCATTCGTCCCTCCATTCACGCCTGTCGCGACACCACTGGAGGCGGGCTGCACGATGTTGGGGCGTGAGCGGAAGACGGCCTAACGGTGTGCGGGACCGTAGCCCAGCTTCATGGAGACGGTTGCGAATGGTCCTCGCCGATACCCCAGGAGCAACAGTGTCCCTAATTTGCTGGGAAGTGGCGGTGCGGTCCCCTACGGCACTGCGTAGGACCCTACGGTCTTGGCGTGCATCCGTGCGTCGCTGCGGTCCGGTCCTAGGTCGACGGGCACGTGCACCTTCCGCCGACCACTGGCGACAACATCGATGTACTGTGGAGACCTCACACCCCACGTGTTGAGCAATTCGGCGGTACGTCCACCCGGCGTCCCGCATGCCCACTATACGCCCTCGCTCAAAGTCCGTCAACTGCACATACGGTTCACGTCCACGCTGTCGCGGCATGCTACCAGTGTTAAAGACTGCGATGGAGCTCCGTATGCCACGGCAAACTGGCTGACACTGACGGTGGCGGTGCACAAATGCTGCGCAGCTAGCGCCATTCGACGGCCAACACCGCGGTTCCTGGTGTGTCCTCTGTACCGTGCGTGTGATCATTGCTTGTACAGCCCTCTCGCAGTGTCCGGAGCAAGTATGGTGGGTCTGACACACCGGTGTCAATGTGTTCTTTTTTCCATTTCCAGGAGTGTATATGTAAGATAAGAGGGTCGTGCCCTGTTTCGACTCGTATGGATGTTAAAATAGTGGTGCCCAACAGAAATATTATTTAAAATATCTAAAGCGAGCTTCTGTAGTGCTTTCACTCCCAAAATTCATCTAATCGAATTCTCTTCTGGATCTCTTAAGAATAAGAGTTGGTTGTTTATTCTGACGTATGAGCTAAAACTTCGATGTTCCTTACAAATATTTCCAAGTTCTTTGCACAAAAGTTCTTATTGCTTGCAGACGATTACTGAAAAGTGGCTCCATAGGTGGGCGAGGGAAGGTGTGGTATGCAGGCATCTGGAGATATTACTGCAGATGTGAAGTACCGGCTCGATGTCCTCGGCACAGAGGCTGGGTTCGGGCTGGGCCTAAACGCCTCTATGCCCGCCTGATTCTCTCATGGTGGGCTACTGTCGATACAGTCAGGTACTGTGCTGTACTTTGTGCATTCTCGACCAAGCCAAGGCCATACAAAAGTTCGGTAAAACTGTAGCATACAATCTCGATCTACAACCTACGCGCATTGCCTTTTCAAATATTTAGAGCGTTGGATGACTGCATTTTCAGGTCCACGTTACTTTCTGATAAAAAAAAGGGCCCAAGAGAATCCAACGAATCTAAAAAATTTAAAATGGTGTCTCTTATCATAAATCCTGAAAGATATGAGACATGACTGCACCGGTTCAAAAGAACTCCATTTTTTTCTGTAGAAAACATAAAACCAAATGTTAATGCCCTTTCCTTCAGCCTCCTGTCATCTGCAGCTACCGTGTTCTCGTTGCAAGGCTGGAAGAGGAACGAAAAGTTGACATTTAAATTCTTTTTAGTATTAACCTCTTTCATTCAATTCGTCCAATAATGTGAAGTAAAGAACGCAGTACAGCCTATAGCTTAAAACACCGTCTCGAAGATTATCGTTGTTTTGTATAAAGAGGTTTGGAAGTAGGTCACCGAGCCGACACTTCAAATAACGCAGGGGCGAAAAGGACTGTAAAGAAATCGGAGGACGCCCCCAAAGCCCTGTGTGTGCAACTGTTGAGTATCATGCCTTCAAGCAGAGTCGAAGGCCTTCTTATGGTCGAAGAAAACACACATTAGATGATGCCCACGTAGGAAAGCCTACTGTACAGCCGTGTCCAGCAGCGTCAGGTAATCGATTGTGGAATGATGTCGCCTGAAGACTCATTGCAGTCATCTTAGGGGAGCTTGGATTCTGAGATCCAGACTAACTGGCGGTTGACCATCCAATACGACTACTTTTCAGTGCACTGTTGAGGAGAATTAGAGTAAAATTCTTTCAGAGTCAGTGAATCTTCCAGTTTTCGGAAATAAGATAAAAAAATTTGAGGAGTATTTCCTTAGCAATATACTGTAACGGGTTCTGTCGCGACTTGTGGTGTCAAGGCAGCAGAAAATGCGGATCTGTCTTCTACATTGAGAAAGGGCAGCTGTAAACTTCGTTACTGCCGGAATTGGTGTCTCACTTGTGCTCTGAGCAACTGCTTAGTAGTGGTAGAAGATCTTGGACGGCGATGGTGATGGTTCGAGCGAAATGCTCAGACATTTTCTGGCCATTGTTTCGTGAGAAGTTTAGTGTATAGGAATTTTTCAGGTGGCTTCTTTTGGTTTTCCTTAATAATTCTGCACATTTCACTTTCGCCCCATCTGAAAGTCTGCGAGATTTTCCGTAGTCGGCTGGCTTTCAAATCTACGCAGACACACCCTACTGCCCTTATTTGTAGTGGGGCACTCCATCGCGGAATAGGCTGTTAAGTTGAAGATTGTGTAATGGGTGCTTAGGCAAGGCACATCAAGGGATTGTCAGAGATGCCCCACAGCAGGAAAAGTGACTGCTCTACCTCATGTTCAAGAGACACACGCCTTCTGGCAACTAGAGGCCCTGAGAGCTGTGTTATATGAATTGACGTCACACAGGCTCACGGACGGGGTAGCCACTTTGGAAGGCAATTTTAGAAAGCTGTCTTAGGAAACCTCTCTAGAAAGCCAATATGTCTGGAACACCTGCGGTGGTAGATACAGGGATATAGGGAACATATAGTAAGCCTTCTAGACACTTGCACCACTTCAGTAATTGCTTCTAACTTGCTGGTGAGAGAGAGAGGAGAGGAGTTTCATGAGTCATTAACAAAACGAGCTGCTTCTCTTGTAAGTCTTTCTTTTCCTGTAGAAGACATACTTTCTTAGCGGAGGGGCTTACAGACGTAGAAACAAGGGAATTTCCTGCACAAGGACACTCAATTCATTCACATGCTGATTACGATGAGTGGCTGACTGCAAACTCCAGAGGCTCATCCTCTGATTCGTCAGAGAGAACCAATTCGAAGAAAGCGGATGGTTTTGATCCGTTTTTTTTTAAATCTGTTGTTTTTACTTCTATGTCACTCTTTCTATGTTGAAACTAAAGGCTTGTCGGTTTGAGGACTACTTTTTATTTTTTCTTTATTTGCCCGCTGAGACAGAATGCCAGTTGTGATATTTTCCATTTGTTGGCGTTCTGAGAGAGAGCCGACACACGTGTATCTTTGCAGGAGCACTTACATGCGTTGGATCAAGCTTCCACTGTTACAGAATGCGCTGAAGAAGTTTTTGTACTCACTAATTTTACGGTCGTAGTGGCGAATAATGTTGTGGATACTGGTGATTACGCTTCGATATGATAAATCCGGTCGGTGACTTTTTTTCCGATTTCTTTCTCATCGATGGAAGCTGTACTTTATCATCTTCAGACTGCATGGCATCCAGATCACTTTGCGTATATGTTGGCGCTGACGCTGAACGGTAAGTTATCACTTCATGAGCAGCTTTTCGACATACATCACACTTTGCTTCTTCCTTGCAAGAAATGATGCCATGTCCGTGCGGCCATTTAAAGCACATACTTGGGTTCCGGAACTAGTTCGCACTTTAAGTCCATGGAAACCAGCCTTTATACGTTCTCGCAAGATTGTTGGACTACTAAAAGTAGAAATTAGATTGTTTTCTCAAGCTCGCAATTTATCTTCCACACAACATTTCTGTTATACAGGGTAGTCAGAAACGTTTCAAACTTTCTAAGGGTGTAGCATGGGAGGTTGCACTGAGAAGTAATTGTTAAGCAAAAATTTCGATACTTCGTGTTATTTCGGGGTTATTTAGCATTGAAGTTATCGAATCAGGTCGCTGCACGCGCAAATTCAAGCAGCTTGCCAGAGGCGGAGTAACTAGACGTGTTCATTCCATTTCTTCACCGAAAATAAATGCTTATTTTGCTCACCAGGCTTAAATTTAGCACTTCCAAAGCAGGTACAGTTTGACTGTAATGAGCATTTCAACAAGTGATAACTCACGGACCCGCAGACGTCTGTGCTTTATTGATTTGTAGCGCACACAAGTGCTTGAGTTTGCGCGCGCAGCAACCTCATTGGCTAAGCTCAATGCTAAATAATTCGGAAACGGCGCAACGTAACGATTTCTTTCTTTAACAATTATTACTCAGCACAACCTTTTCTGCAACGCCATTAGAAACTTTTTGCACCGTTCCTGACCCCCTGTATGTCTGACATTAATTTCTCTTTTGCAAAGCAATACCCGTTCACAATTTCAATTACGTTACAATATAAAAAGTGTGATGTTTGTCCATATAATCTACTGCATCGTTTTGGTAACTTCACCACAGTGTAGGAATGCGTAAATTTATCGTTAGTGACTTTTCTTTGTTCCGTAAACACTACAAAGTGTAAAATATTTGTAATTTATCAATTAAGGTGTTTGCCAAAGTTACATATAATATTTTTATTAATGTCTAGTTTCGAATATTTTTGTTCATTCTCGAGCCATTACCTACCTTAAGAGACAATGTTACTAACAAAACATGAAATACAAAATTTTGAACATTTTGTGTGCGTAGATTACAGTAGTGTGATAAATCTTTTGACATACCTGCGTTTGTAATGTTAGACTGTACGCAACAGATTTGGTTTAACATCTTATCAATATAACAAATGTTATTTGACTGTATTATGATTGTCTTGGTACATATAAAATTTGATAGGCCACTTCAGTAGTTCATACATTAAAATCTGACGGACTCTGTCGGCTGTTTGTTGGGTTTTCCAAGGCGCTTAATTGTATAGATAATGTTCTACCCTTAAATAAACTCAAGTTTTATGGAACTGGTGGCTTTATGCACAGCTGGTTTGAATCATACTTAACAGAAAACAAAATGTGCTGAACAATTCAAACAACGTTGGAAGGACAGAAAATTTTAGTGCTCTTCAGAGATCTTAATGTCAAAACTAAAGTCTAGATATTGGCTGTTAAAGATCTCATTCATTGTCGTATTATTATGTAAATTACTTATGTCATCAGCTAACTGCTGTGCTGAGTCATGAATGAAAAAGAGCAAAACTATTGTTTTATTTAAATTCGGCTTGTTCGTTCATCAATTTGTCTGGCCCTTTATCGTCCGTTTGTATATTTATCATTCTGTATGCAAGTCTAACTTCATTCCCTTAGGTGCTACACTTAAAATTTTCATAATATTGTGAATACCACCTGCAGTATGTCGCAAACGATGGTCAAAAAGAGTCTTGTTGTTTGGGCTGATATTTTCTTTGTATTCCAGACTCAAACATTTATCGTCCAACTTTCTTACCGATATCTTTTTCCAGAATATTCGAAAAAGTAATGTACTCATGAATAGTGTGACAGTTAAGAGGAAAGAATTTACTTAACATCTCACAGCTTGGATTCCAGAAGGGTTGCTCGACTGAGAATGTTATTTGAATATTCAGTCATCAAATATTACAAACCTTAATGAATTAAAGATTGCTAATTGGTATTTTTGTGATATTTGCAAGGCGCTTAATTGTATAGGTAATGTTCTACCCCTAAATAAACTCAAGTTTTATGGAACTGGTGGATTTATGCACAGCTGGTTTGAATCATACTTAACAGAAAATAAAATGTGCTGAACAATTCAAACAATGTTGGAAGGACAGAAAATTTTAGTGATTGGAAAGACAAAGGGAGCCCCACCAGGTCCAGTTTTCGCTTCACTCCTATTCATTATATATGTGAATGACCTTCCACTTAATATTCAACAATCAGAATTGGTACGTTTTGCAGATGATGCTAGTGTTGTAAAGATACCATTAGAGAAAAAGCAACGAAAGAAATGGTAAATGATATTATCCAATAAAGGGGTTCCCATAAAATACTATCCCTAAATAAAAAAGTACTATATTCAGTTCTGTACAACAAACAGACATGCCAACAGTGGATGTAGCACGTGATCAAAAGTTTGTACATAGGGTAGAATGATCTAACGTTCTGGGTGTAGATATTGATGAAAACTTGAACCCGCAGAAGCATGTTACTGAACTTCTCAAATAATATGTGATATTCACTAATGGACGTCATGTAGGTACCTCTTCAAGGAACTAGGAGTTTCAATTGCACCGTCACGATATATACATTCTATTTGCTAGTGAAATTCGTAAAAAATAATCCACCACAATTTCAGAAGAACAGTGATGTCCATACCTACAACATTAGAGGAGAAATGGCCTTTTTTACTCATTATTAAAGCTGTCAGTGATTCAGAAATGAATTCAATATGCAGCAACGAAAGTTTTTGATATTTTCCCAATAACATGACCTGTGTGACAGGTAGCAAAGCAAGTTTTAAATTTAACTTGAAATCGCTTCTTCTGGACAATTCCTTCTATTCCAGAGACGAATTTCTATTTAAAAACTGGTAGCCACTAATGATAACTAATCATGTATACATATCCTGTAAATTGACTCATTCCACGTAATTTTGATAAAAGAATTGTTTAAGTGATTTATCGAAAATCTAACAAATTATCTCGTAAGAAATCCCTACCAGCTTGGCTTATATAAAAATTATAACATGTTCCACATTGAAATTTATATACACCAAATGCATAACACTTTTTTCTTATTTTACAATTATATCTCTTAGTTTAAATCTTAATTGAGCTGCTGTTCGAAATGCTATTTTGTACTGCTCGAGGTAAGCGTGCACTAACTTTTCAGCAATATGGTCATAATATTTCAATGTAGTACGTTTGTTTCTTTAAGTGGGATTTACTCCCTTTTATATTTTTTGAGAAATTTCTGTTAAAACCATTGGCTACTGCTACTTGTTTGAGAATGCATAACTCGCAAGATATTTCTATTTTATTTAACAGAAGCTTAAATATGCGAGCTACCATAGCAAAAAAACATGACTTTTGTGTTGTGGCTGGAGGTTGGAGCCATCCATTGTTATTGCATATGAATGTGATTCTTTACAATAAATAGAAAATTTCAGATTATTTTCTGCCATTGTTACTGTTAAGTCTAAGAAATTAATTTCCATTTTGGACTCAACGTCTAAAATGTATTTCATACTGTGGTACTGCTGGTTAAAAATAATGTGGAAGGTGTGTAGATCCTCCTCCCTCCATTTACTACAGTAAATCAATCGTCTAAGCAGCATTTATATATAACTATCTTCTGTGTCAAAAGTGAGTTGTTCTGAAGCAGCGCCTTGATAAATAATAAAATACGAAACTGAACAAAGCCTACGCAAAGAAAAAATGTGTTACTTTGAAATATTATGGCCGTATTACAGAAAAGTTAGCACATGCTTTCCCCAAGCAATACAAAGTAGCAAAATGGTTCAAATGGCTCTGAGCACTATGGGACTTAACTACTGTGGTCATCAGTCCCCTAGAACTTAGAACTACTTAAACCTAACTAACCTAAGGACATCACACACATCCATGCCCGAGGCAGGATTCGAACCTGCGACCGTAGCAGTCGCGCGGTTCCGGACTGCGCGCCTAGAACCGCTAGACCACCGCGGCCGGCTACAAAGTAGCATTTCGGACAGCAGGTCAGTTAAGTTTTAAACAAAGACATAAAACGGAAAAATGAAACCAAGTATTATGCATCAGATGTGTATAGATTACAATGTGGAGCAAGTGGATGTTTGCATATAGGTCAAATTGCTTGGAATACTGCACTATCTATCTGCAACTAGATACAAAGAACATATCAGGCCAAACAATAAGGCTGCTTTTGGCCATCGTTTGCGAAGCACAAAACATACAAAGTATTGCAGATAGTATTGACAATACTATGAGAACTTTAACAGTGTCACCTCAAAGAATGAAGTTAGATGTACTCGAAGAATGTGAAATATGTAAGCGGAAGTTAAAAGAGCTGGACATATTGATGAACGAACAATTAGAATTTAAAAAACACAATAATTTTGCTCTTTTTAAAAGTAATCATGATTCAGTACAGCAGTTTGCTGACAACATGTCAGTGATTTTAAAAATAATACGACAATGTCTGAGATCTCTATGAATACAATATCTATGTATTTAGTTTTAATGAAGAGACAGAGCATATGAACACACAATAAATAACTGAAGGCGCCCATCAAATTTTAATGTATAAAGACCAAATATGCCTATCCAATTTTATACGTACCAAGACAATCATAATGTGGTCCGATAACATTTGTTATATTGATCGGATGTAAAAACTCATCTATTATATACTGTCAAATATAACAAATGTTGGGAATGGGTCGGGAATGAACAAAAATGTACCAAACTTGTGACTAATAAGAATAGTATATGCAAATCTGACGGAAACCTTAATTAATAATTTACACATACATTGAGCCGCTGATTCTGATAGCAACACAATGTGGGAATTACGTAAAGTGTAAAATGTACTGTATTTACGAAACATTGAGTGCTCTGTTACGCAGATACACATCATTATATTTACTTCACTGATACAAAGAAAAACAACAACGTGATCATCACTGACACATAGGGTGATAGTACAAGTCGTCAAGAGAGAATATTTAATACTCTTCTCAGTGTCACAAACATTTTTAACCAACAACGTAGTAATTTTCAAGTAATTAAATTACAGTGAACTCATCAAAACAGTGATTAAATGTTAACGTAGCAGCAAATAAACGAAATATACAACAGTGTCTGTTGGAAGCCGAATACATAGCAATGGTATACATCTTTTTAGCTCTCTGACGCTACCTAGTGAAATGACATGTCAGCTTAAGACAGAGAAGGAGTACGTTAAGTTTTCGTCTGTTCCGCTTAGTTGCTTATGTACATGCCTTTTTTTCAACTTTTTGTTCTTTAAACGCATTGATTGGCTCTTGAAGGGTTCTGTGGCAAGAAAAACATCGGTACTAACGCGCATCTAGAGGTATGTTGGAAGCTCCATTACTGGTAAAACAGCCATTAAACCTAAAATTCTACATTATTTCTCTTACAAATATTCTGCTCTTGCGATTAGCGTTTCATTTTGCTTAAAAAGCAACTACTGACTGATGTATTACACACTCATTGCAGGTTTAATTATATGCTGATATGGATGTTAAGTGTACACCCATTTGCAGAAGGCCGTAAGTGCTGTTTGCAGCTGAAAGAAATTCAGAGACAGTGCAACACACTGTGCCTCTTACTTAGAAATCTGCGAGGCTTGGGTGGATGCTCACAGACAAGACTATTAATCACTGGAAGTTGTAATCAGAAGATTAGACTTCCGGGAAAGAGTTAATGTAAGAGACAAGACACAATCTGTTTTCGATGTCTGCGACTGTCGCACTCTTTGACGAATAAAGATACCACTGTTTGTAGAGGGTGCAGACGACCGCATGTTAGAATCATTGAGCTGGCTTGGATTAATGCATGTAGAACTACTCACATACTCTTCGGCATAGAAAAAATGGTTTGTGCGGTCACATTGTGATTGACTCAGTGATTTCTAATTCAAATGTCATTTAGCGTATAAATGCTATGGTCAAGGCCACGAGATGTAAAATTTTTCCCCTTTACCGTTTTTTCAGTTTCAACCGCAGCATCTATCATCACAATTTCATGCCCTCTGTTGCTCTGATTGCTCTAACTTTTTTTTCTTTCTCCACAGAACGTACAGTACTTGTAATGTATCAGCACGGTCCGTTATGTGTCGTTTTATGCATTGCATAAAAGGGACCGGTAATAAGTATTCTTGAAGAAACTGGAATATGTTCATACACATAAAATTACCATCAGGAAATTCTGAATGAACAGATCGATTTGGAATATAAATATTACACAGAAATTTTATTGTAATTACCCTTCCAAATAAAAGTTGGGTAGAAGAACAGAATCTACAAATATGTCAGAGATCATGTTACCACGAAATTAAAAGTAATCACTGGAAAGCATGCATTTACATAAACAACATCGGTAAATTGTTGGAAACCTCACACACCACAATACTAGCTGGTATAACCAATTCCATAAGCAACAATAGTATTAAATTACATAACTCATAAAGCAATATAATATAGATTATAAGAAAAAAATATAACGTACAGAATACCAGAGAAGTAAACTGCCTGTAAACATGTAACATCACTGACTCAATTGTCAATATAGCTGTCACGAAACATAATTGTGAAATAAGCTTTCATAATTCGACAATTGAGGTGGTGCCTGGATGAAGGGCATTATAGACAGAAACCATATTACGAGATAAAGAACTTTAAAGTTTCGGTTTTCTGCTTATAAAATTATTTTACATATTTTCGACTATAATTCTCACATTCAGAATTAAATTTGAACTTCTTCATTGCAATAAGTTCAGTATCTTGACATTTATATGCTTATTTTATTAAAGGAGTAGTTTAAAAAAAAGTGTTGTATGCTTTTTTCTTCCCACAAAGTACTGTAATAATTTATTAATAAAAACCATGTAAAAAGAAAAATACTTATTTAAATAGTACAGTTTATTACAGAAATTGAAAATTAACACTGTCCACAGAAATAATAAGATTGCTAACAGTATTCGTAAGTAATCAGTGCATTCCTATAAAAGTAATTTTCATCATTGAATATTACTTCATTCTAGAAAATTTCTGTACACTCTTGACCCTGTTGGTTAGTGAAGTGCTATAAGTCTCGAATATCCCTTATATTCTTTGCATTTACCATCACATAAGGACAATCATCAGGATGAAATGTTTAGAATGTTTTTATGTCAAATACACTTAAAAGTTTGAAAGAAACATTGCTTGGTATATAAGTTCCTGAAGAAAGTAGTTCCATCTGGTTGGTACTGTAGTTGTAAGTAACTCTGAAGTTTGAATGAATTTTGTCTAAATAAAGTGGCCTTTAGGAAGAAGTTGATCAATAGTCTATTCCAGTCTTCGATTACATCAGGTGCAAAGCATAAATTGAACGGTGTAGATCAGCATAAAAGACCGCTTCAAGGTATGCGTTAGCTGTAGGTATAATGGTATTCTCCCTTAGAGCCTGTTTCGCTATTGCAAAATTTCTGTCACGTTGGGAGAACGAGTGTCAATATACTGGGGAGAGATGATCAGAATTGACATTCTATATTCGGGAGGCATATGAGCAAAACGAAACCATGGCCTTCTTCTTATTTTGCCCACCTGAAGGATCAGAAAGAAAAATATATTTCTCAGATGTCTCTAATTCGTCATTTCCTTTGTAAGACAGTCATTAAGAAAAGATAAAACAGAGTTGACATATTTCCTTGCTTGTGTTTCTAAGAAACTATATGTGTAGGATGTATTGTCATTTTGAACATCGAACATATTCAACATCAGCAATACTTTATAAAATTGACTGGTGACGTTTCCGCTCCGGTCGCAGGTTCGAATCCTGCCTTGGGCATGGACGTGTGTGATGTCCTTAGTTTAGTTAGGTTTAATTAGTTCTAAGTTCTAGGCGACTGATGACCTTAGAAGTTAAGTCGCATAGTGCTCAGAGCCATTTGAACCATTTTTGAACTGGTGACATTTAGCTTTCGTATCGGAAAATTTTGGGCATCATCGAATTCTACGACAATACATTTCTCACTTTCTGTAGCTCTCTTTTTATTTCGAAGTATTTTTCAACCTTTTTCTTGTAAAGCAAATGCAGTAATGCAGTAGTAATCAGCTGTGGAATGATTCCATAAAATTGATGTCCTGACTACTAGAGTTGAATGATTGAAACAGAAAGTGAAGACGTTATGTATCAGAATATTGGAGATTATTTAAATCAATGAGTGGAAAATAGCATATAAGCCCACATGACATTTTTCCAGCCTACGCCTCAACTTCATAAATAACTACTTCAACAAAAAATGACATCTGCTATAACTCCAACAGCATAAAATGAGAAAACATATAAAATAGGGTGACAGAAACTTAGAAATTGCTGTCATATGGATATCAAGACCACCTGATGTATATAGTAAACTGTAATTCTACAACAGCGTAAATTACCTACTTAAGAAATTTGAAATGTTATACCAAGCTAAGTACTTCTCAGAGATAACCTGAAGATGACAATCACGCAGAAATAAGCCTATTGTGATAAACAATATAATCAAACACACATACTTCCAGCTATTGATTACAGCGATGTTATCAACCAAGTCCTTTCTCAGGAAAGCTGACGGCGCCTGGGACTGGTGTGTTCGTTATATCTATGACGTTCGACTCTTTGTATTTCACTATCGTAAGCACAGCTATCCTGGCTGCATGCACAGATTTCCGCACCTTCTGTCTTCTCTATTGTCTTATCAACGTACACTGTCCCCCATATCTCTCCACGACCTTAATGCTCTTGTCTGAAGAACATGGCAAAACACCCGTTCCCATTAGACCAAAATCCTATTTCACCCCATTATTAGGCCATTTTTCTCAGTGTCCCACCCAGTGGCAGGAACCCGACTCCTAAATCTCCAGCATTATGTTAGAGAACGGAAAAACATCTCCAGCTTCAGAAGACACTTAATGACGTATCTACTAAAACAGTAACAATGATTACTACTGTCCCTGTACAAGCTCGTTACCGTTGTACATCCTTCTTTCTAACCAGATTTTCCTCTTTTCCTTGTATTCTTAACTGGTGCAGTCTCCTTACATTTCCTTTTCCCAGAACTCGCTCTATCAGAAAACATCTACAACTATAAATTCCTTATATATACAGGGTGTTACAAAAAGGTACGGCCAAACTTTCAGGAAACATTTCTCACACTCCAAGAAAGAAAATATGTGGACATGTGTCCGGAAACGCTTACTTTCCATGTTAGAGCTCATTTTATTACTTCTCTTCAAATCACATTAATCATGGAATGGAAACACACAGCAACAGAACGTACCACCGTGACTTCAAACACTTTGTTACAGGAAATGTTCAAAATGTCCTCCGTTAGAGAGGATACATGCATCCACCCTCCGTCGCATGGAATCCCTGATGCGCTGATGCAGCCCTGGAGAACGGCGTATTGTATCACAGCCGTCCACAATACGAACACGAAGAGTCTCTACATTTGGTACCGGGGTTGCGTAGACAAGAGCTTTCAAATGCCCCCATAAATGAAAGCCAAGAGGGTTGAGGTCAGGAGAGCGTGGAGGCCATGGAATTGGTCCGCCTCTACCAATCCATCGGTCACCAATTTGTTGTTGAGAAGCGTACGAACTCTTCGACTGAAATGTGGAGGAGCTCCATCGCGCATGAACCACATGTTGTGTCGTACTTGTAAAGGCACATGTTCTAGCAGCACAGGTAGAGTATCCCGTATGAAATAATGATAACGTGCTCCATTGAGCGTAGGTGGACGAAACTAAAATGAGCTCTAACATGGAAACTAAGCGTTTCCGGACACATGTCCACGTAACATCTTTTCTTTATTTGTGTGTGAGGAATGTTTCCTGAAAGTTTGGCCGTACCTTTTTATAACACCCTGTATATATTGTGTGTGTGTGTGTGTGTGTGTGTGTGTGTGTGTGTGTGTGTGTGTGTGTGTGTGTCACTATCATTATTATTTTAAATTTTTATTGTCATTATTATTGAAATTATTATTATCACTATTAGTGGCGGCAGCAGCAGCACTATTTTCATTAGTTTACAGTCAGTATTATGTACGCAAATTCTCACTATAGACACTCAAATCATTTTAACACTATTTGTCATATTAAAACAGTTATTTCTTCGGTTACTATGGTGTGAAAAAGGTGCTGCATGTGAGAAATCCTGGTCCGATGCAAGAGAGGGCCTGATGGTGCTAATGAGGTCAGATTAAATAAATACATAAAAACGAGTGTTTCAGGCACAGCAGCAAATCTCCTGAAGATAACATTCGCAGGTGACCTGCACGCCACAATGAATAAAGGAGTGTATTCGTACCGGTGGGCGATCACATCTCATGCTGTTGTCCATGATGGACATCAGTCCCACATGAAATGGAAGTTTTATCACTTACTACCCCTTGTATGATGAACATCTCCATGAAGTTACTCACGTACTGAAATGGTGTTACATAATATAACACTTCGATTTCCGTCGGTATGCTTACACGAAGAGACACGATCAAAATGTTCAACATCTTATAATCGGCAACTATAACCATCTTCCTCTTTTGACTGCTGAATCTTCCTTCGGTATTTCGCTACTCATGTAGAATATACTACTGGCTATTAAAGTTGCTACACCAAGAAGAAATGCAGATGATAAACGGGTAGTCATTGGACAAATATATTATACTAGAAATGACATGAGATTACATTTTCACGCAATTTAGGTGCATAGATCCTGAGAAATCAGTACCGAGAACAACCGCCTCGGACCGTAATAACGGCCTTGATACGCCTGGACGTTGAGTCAAACAGAGCTTGGATGGCGTGTACAGGTACAGCTGCCCATGCAGCTTCAACACGATACCACAGTTCATCAAGACTAGTAACAGGCGTATTGTGAAGAGCCAGATGCTCGGCCATCATTGACCAGACGTTTTCAGTTGATGAGAGATCTGGAGAATGTGCTGGCCAGGGGAGCAGTCGAACAGGTTCTGTATCCAGAAAGGCCCGTACAGGACCTGCAACATGCGCTCGTGCATTATCCTGCTGAAGTGTAGGGTTTCGCAGGGATCGAATGAGGGGTAGAGCCACGGGTCGTAATACATCTGAATTGTAACGTCCACTGTTCAAAGTGCCGTCAATGCGAACAAGAGGTGACAGAGACGTGTAACCAATGGCACCCCACATCATCACGCCGGGTGATACGCCAGTATGGCGATGACGAATACACCCTTCCAATGTGCGTTCACCGGGTTGTCGCCAAACATGGATGCGAGCGTCATGACGCTGTAAACAGAACCTAGATTCATCCGAAAAAATGACGTTTTGCCATTCATGCACCCAGGTTCGTTGATGAGTACACGATCGCAGGCGCCCCTGTCTGTGATGCAGCATCAAGGGTAACCGAAGCCATGGTCTCCGAGCTGATAGTCCATGCTGCTGCAAACGTCGTCGAACTGTTCGTGCAGATGGTTGTTGTCTCGCAAACGTCTCCATCTGTTGACCCAGGGATCGAGACATGGTTGCACGATCCGTTACAGCCATGCGGATAAGATGCCTGTCATCTCGACTGCTAGTGATACGAGGCCGTTGGGACCCAGCACGGCGTTCCGTATTACCCTCCTGAACCGACCAATTTCATATTCTGCTAACAGTCATTGGATTTCGACCAACGTGAGCAGCAATGTCGCGATACGATAAACCGCAATCGCGATAGGCTACAATCCGACCTTTATCAGAGTAAGAAACGTGGTGGTACGCATATCTCCTCCTTACACGAGGCATCATGACGTCGTTTCACCAGGCAATGCCGGTCAACTGTCGTTTGTGTATGAGAAATCGGTTGGAAACTTTCCTCATGTCAGCACGTTGCAGGCGCCGCCACCCGCGCCAACTTTGTGTGAATGGTCTAAAAAACTAATCATTTGCATATCACAGCATCTTCTTCCTGTCGGTTAAATTTCGCGTCTGTAGCACGTCATCTTCGTGGTGTAGCAATTTTAATGGCCAGTAGTGTAGTTGTTCCACATTAAACTTCCCTCATTTCAGACTCTTTAACGTTTTCTCGTCAATTTAGAAGCGGAATAACCCATGTTTACAATGTACAAAAATGGCTCTGAGCACTATGGGACTTAACATCTATGGTCATCAGTCCCCTAGAAATTAGAACTACTTAAACCTATCTAACCTAAGGACAGCACACAACACCCAGTCATCACGAGGCAGAGGAAATCCCTCGACCCCGCCGGGAATCGAACCCGGGTACCGGGCGTGGGAAGCGAGAACGCTACCGCACGACCACGAGCTGCGGACTTACAATGTACAATAATAGCACCTCAGACAACAGAGGTAACATATTAACACAAATTATTATTATTCGTACGTAAGTATAGGATTTCGCGGCCGTCGTCACTGTCAATAAAATTCTTCAGGGTATTTGACCGCATCGTCAATATGTAAAATTCTCCTACATTTTGATCACTGTTGTAAATGGCCTTCCTCAGGGTGAAAAACACCCTGAGGAAGGCCATTTTGAAGGCACCCCGATTCATTTTATTGACATCATTCGTATGGTTTACATGGTAATTTGACATTCTCACATAAACGGTTAAATATGCAGAAAATACATAGTATAAAACCAAACATAATATAAAAAACTCTCGAAAATTTTGTATTGGAATCTCTAGTCTCTTAGACAACCCACAGATCTCGGTGTCACTAAATGCAGTTAACTGAGTCCAGCAGGAAATTTTCGTAATAAATACTCTTCAGACTGGTGCTGTGTAGCTTGCTCAGCAACTACACAGTCGCACGTCGGGGCATCTTTGAATCCCCAGTCATACAAATAATGATCATGATTGCTTTGTGACAGCACCAGTTCGAAGGATTAACCAGTGATATTCTGTTGCCCAGGGCATGCCAGAATGTGAATATTACGTTTAGCACGCTTTTCAGGGAGACTCCTTTCATGTCCCCTTTGACGCAAATGAAAACGACAAAGGGATGCTTTTTTATGTGGATTATATGATTCGTAACTGGAACCTTCACGCAAATGATTGTGTGTCGAATGATTTTGTTTTCATTGGGTTGTATCTTCCTGTATAATAAGCTAGTGCGAGTAGGTATACAAGGAGCATTCCGCCCCAAAGTTTCAGCGATGACATTATCTATGATGTCATGAGATTTCCCCACACCAACCCTCCCTTACCACTTCACCTCTATCCATGCTGACAAAGGTCAGTTACCCTACGTATAAAATGGCAGAAAATTCAAATGTTTCTGGGAAATTACAAAATGGCGGAAAATACCAAAACTAGCTCAATTTCGTTAGTGTGTTTCCCTCCCACCCCACTCCTATGATGTAAGTTTGTTGTCCTAAGTGTAAACTAGCAGGAAAATACAATACAGCGCTTGAACAAATCAACCAGGGCATACTGACGCAGCACTATGACATCATAAACCGAAATGATGGGTCTAGGATACTGCCACAGCCATAGCATGGCGTCAGAAACCAAGACATGGAATACTGGCGCAAACCTATGACGTCAAAACACAAGATGCAAGGACAAAAGAAAGTAACACCTGCAGAAATCTGTAGGGCTATTTGTAGCAGCCAGGTCACCGTGTAATTCCGTTCTCCCCATCCTACGTTAATTAGTTTATCTCTGTTTAAACAATAGTTTGTGTTTAGTCAGCACACGTGTCATACAACATCGCAAACTTGCTTTTCCTGTAAGTTTGGATCTTTCCACAGTATATCTATAACGCTACACCCTGGGAGGGAAAGGGCCCCTGGAAAATTCACCACCAATGGGAGCAGTCTGCATGCACTGACCATCTCATGACGGTTGGGTCTGGTAGCGAACAGCCATTGCACTGCGCTGTATGGAAAAAGAGCCCTGCAGTGTAGGCAAAATGCTGCGTTATGACCCCGCAGCCCAGCTGGAGGTGTTCCAGAAGCTATAGGCATCAGATGTGAAGTGCCCACGCAAAGTTGCGTGTAGAAGCTCTGATTCCCAACGCCGGTGTGCTGTTGTGACAGCACTGCAGCTACAGCCCACATGACTAAGATGAATTGTGTGTGTGTGTGTGTGTGTGTGTGTGTGTGTGTGTGTCTGTAATCAGACAAGGTTATACGTATTTACAAGTTGAATCATAGCCATCAAACCATGGTCAATATATATGATGAAAAAATAACATCTTACAAGTATAATGGCCCATACCTCTCTTACTCATGGCGTTTCAACACGAAAAAACTGTCTGCAGTATCAGATGCTAGACCACAGCACTTCCTGTCGACATGGTGCAGAGACTGTAAGCAGCTAGAGCCCCCAGACATCTGTCTCATGGAGAAGCATGACACTGCCAGCACAGTGGATCTATGAATCACGCAGTTCAGTATATAATATAGGCATCCAGTGGCTGTCGATACCGGCATCCTAGAGGTTAACCTATTGAATTTTCTCTCATGTCACAGAACTTTTACATCTAAGGGTTCCCACCTCACTATGCGTCTTATGGTGCATACTTAACGTCATAAATCTCTATAAAATTTCTAAATGGCTACAGATGACATACATACGGCAAGTCATGGAATTATCGCGTCAATTTTATGGTGAATTGAGAGAATAGCGTACCGAAATCAATGAAATTTCCACCTAAAATCACTCTCCAGTTGTGGTCTTATCCTTTTAAAACAAATATTGTACCGACAACACTGAATTCTGCGTTGAAAAATAAAGAATGTAGTACCGAAATCAATTTTGTAAGCTCATTCTCCAGGTGTCATCTTATGCTTGCTATAATGAATATCACACCGCCAAATTGACTCTTCCATTGTAAACAGTGAATGTACTAGACAATAATCATTTTTCAACGTACATTGGAGAACTTCCACTTCAAATCTAAATCCTCCCCTGCCGTTGGACACGAACATCGAAGAGTCAAATGTAATTATCCATCGGTGGGAACGTGCTGATGATGGTTTAATGCCATCCAACAGTCGTAGGGTCCATATCTTAAATTAAAATAATAGTGTACTGCATTGGTCTGCAGGTCACACAAAACTTTAGGCATCCCTCTTACACAGGAGTTTTATACAGCAGCGCTGACATGACGATCACACATATATGACGCTGTTAACAGCCCCTGGCCACAGCAGAGCTCTCTCAGACAACTGTGCTATTAAGTGTCACTCTATGGATTGGAAAGTCCCGGTATTCATTCTCTCGTCAGTCTGTCGTAGGATCTGTATCTGCCACTTACCATTTCTTACAACTCTGTTAATGTTTGTGTGTGTGGAGGAAAACACTGTAGATATAAATTGTTCCCTAATGCCATCTGCTTCTTTAGCCAGACACTTTATAAATTCGGTATATTGACTATAGAGTCATAAATAGTGTTAGTCTGTGTGATAGAATTTCACGTGGTCTATACGTAAGGTAACCACGATAGCAAGTTAATTGTTGTAACTGCAGTTATTCCACCAGTTTTAAGCACTCAGCAAACTGTATCCCAGCTTCTAGATGCACAATGTTCTCTCCTTATAGCCCAGGGGCACCGTCGCAGAACCCTCCAAAATCATTACAACTAGGAAACGGCGAGTTCCACACACTTTTTTGACGAATGCTGGTGCTAATGATATGACGGCTTGTTAATTTTCCCAATAAATCTAGTTCTTCCATCCGCTGCTCCTGTACTTTACAAAGATACAAAACGACTCAACTCTAGCTGTGATGCTCACAATCGTAACAGCTTGACTGTTTCACGCATTTTCACATGTTTAACGGTACTACATTTCTCAAGCACAGGATGTTTACGTATTTAGCTGTTGATAGACATTTCAATTCCCTGCAAGTTGACACGTATGCCCAATATCACTATACCTGTATAATATAAGTTCTTTGTCTTGTTATGCTCAATGTAACGCCTGTGTCACAATGTTCTTTGATTGAACATCTATGTAAAAGTTTATTCATATTGTCTGTCACTTTATCTCACTGTCATTAATCTACGACTCTAATTTTCAATTTAATGTTCTGTTTAAATTCTGTTAGATTAAAATAATCTTTGTAGAACTGGTTTATGCATAGAGAACGTGGGTTTGTACTTAGGATGGACGTCCCCCCCGCTACTAACTCAACATGATGGGAATAGAAAAGGTGGGATTGGCAGTAGAGCGCAATAAGTCTTTGTGACAGTCAGTCAGCAGCTAGCATCAAAACTGTCCAAATCTTGTGTCATGAATGAGGCTAAGAAAGTAGAAAGACTGATTAATAATGCCACGGATGTGGGTGAGAACTGGCTATTTGTTCACGGAATTTACTGGTTGCTCCTGAATTCCAGAAACCCGGCGCCAAGAAAACAATTTTCAGACCTTTTGTACCTCAAGAGCCATGAGTACGTTTATCGCCTTTTCCTTAACCACAGCTGATTGCGACAGTTACCATCTCTATCTCAAGTAAAAGTTTACAACTGTGTTTAGATGCATGTACCAGTTATTTGCCTTATTTGCAAATAATGACTGTTTTTAGTTCAACTTGGAGTTATGAACCCTGAATTACTCATTTGTCATTTTATTTAGACAAGATCCTTTTCCAAGTGAGCAACATACCCGAATTTACTATTTTATTGAGCTGAAGAATATTTATTGCTTCAGTAGTGTTCATTAACTTTCGTGGAGTAGTTTTCTTAAGTGTTCAGCTATCTTTGTTTCTTGAATACCTCACGTAAGATTTCAAATATAATATTATGGACAACAATGTATAACCCTATAACTTAATCGTTACTACAGGTTCACAGTCAAAACCAAACTCCTTTTATAGGCGGAACATTACCGGCAGCTTGCTCTTGTGGTTTTAGATGGAAGTGTTACTTGTCTTTTGGTAAAAGTGATGTTTTAGTGGCTGTTAGTTTTATAGAGTCTTGACGTTTTACGGCTGAACTTAAACAGTATGCTACACTAGCGCTGTGAACAAGGAAAGAACACTAGACCACCACCATCTCGCTCTCTCTCGCATATACAATCAATAGAGTATGCAGCAGGGCGGGTTATTAAAGTTTGCTCGTTTGTCGTACTGTTCACTGCAAAAGTTCCACCTACCTCAGTACGGCGGCAGATCACAAGCCCATTTCTCTGCATACGTATGTACTGCGCTGACGACGTAAAAGCAGCGTTGAAGAAAACGCCATCAGTACTTAAGTTGCACGTCCGCGTAAACTCTGGTAGCAAGCTATTCTGTAATTTCTTGTAATACTTTTCGGGCAGAAAGTGGTTGCATCGTTCTCTCAGTAAAATGTCAAAATTCTGAAACGAGTCTTTTATTTCATTTCAGTTGAAAAAATACCTGCCGTCAGCCCACATGTAATTAGCGAACAACGTCACTCTCTTCAGTTCACAGTTCATGCAACCCAGTACCCACGCATGGCAGCCAGAAATGTATTTAAGTCCAACCCGAAGAATTACGCGACTTCACAGTCAATACTCCGCTACTATATCTGACTTTCACATTCAGTCCTTTTCGGCGGATTTCTATTAAAGAAATTGCTCGCCAAATACTCCATATACGGATACGAAACATGCCACGCGGAATTTTACAAAGGCCGGAAGTTCACACGCGTTTATCTTCCCAACAAAATAGTTCTAGAAATTCCAGACTTCACAAAACTGTCCGAGAATGCAACTGCTTCTACGGCAACACAATCGGGACGCGAAATACCAATAACTTCTTCATTTTACACATTATGCAGACGGACACGTTCAACATGACCTGCAGGTTCAACAGCTACGCAGCGACTCCTTCATTCTGCTCCTTCCACACCCTGTAACTACCTGGGAGTGCGAGGGAACTGCTAAACTCTGATAGGTTGATCAAAATTGGTCGAGATCATTCTCGCGCCAAAGCTGTCCTACGCCAATCACTATTCCCAAGTGCATTCACGTCATTTCAATATGCAAATATTAATATAATGTTTATCATAACCAAACCAAAGGAAAACTAATCTGGGGATTTACTTAGAAAACTATTACTCTGCAAACGGCTATCCTGGCTGCCTTCTTACAAAAGCAAGTACTCTTAGCCATACGTCATCAGCAATGAGGGGAAAACACAACTTTCCCACTACACAGTTACGTAATGTGGTACAATATACAATATTGAATTTCTACGTATGCAACACTTACACACTCTCATTCATCCTCATTCAGTCCAGAACAAACAAGCAAATATTTATTAATTAAATAATCTACTACATCTACATCCATACTCCGCAAGCGGAGGGTACCCTGAGTACCTCTATCGGTTCTCCTTTCTATTCCAGTCTCGTATTGTTCGTGGAAAGAAGGATTGTCGGTATGCTTCTGTGTGGGCTCTAATCTCTCTGATTTTATCCTCGTGGTCTCTTGGCGACATATACGTAGGAGGGAGCAATATACTGCTTGACTCTTCGGTGAAGGTATGTTCCCGAAACTTTAACAAAAGCCCGTACCGAGCTACTGAGCGTCTCTCCTGCAGAGTCTTCCACTGGAGTTTATCAATCATCTCCGTAACGCTTTCGCGATTACTAAATGATCCTGTAACGAAGCGCGCTGCTCTCCGTTGGATCTTCTCTCTCTCTTCTATCAACCCTATCTGGTACGGATCCCACACTGCTGAGCAGCATTCAAGCAGTGGGCGAACAAGCGTACTGTAACCTACTTCCTTTGTTTTCGGATTGCATTTCCTTAGGATTCTTCCAATGAATCTCGGTCTGGCATCTGCTTTACCGACGATCAAGTTTATACGATCATTCCATTTTAAATCACTCCTAATGCGTACTCCCAGATAATTTTTGGAATTAACTGCTTCCAGTTGCTGACTTGCTATTTTGTAGCTAAATGATAAGGGAACTATCTTTCTATATATTCGCAGCACATTACTATTGTCTACATTGAGATTCAATTGTCATTCCCTGCACCACGCGACAATTCGCTGCAGATCCTCCTGCATTTCAGTACAATTTTCCATTGTTACAACCTCTCAATACACCACAGCATCATCTGCAAAAAGCCTCAGTGAACTTCCGATGTCATCCACAAGTTCATTTACGTATATTGTGAATAGCAACGGTCCTACGACACTCCCCTGCGGCACACCTGAAATCACTCTTACTTCGGAAGACTTCTCTCCATTGAGAATGACATGCTGCGTTCTGTTATATAGGAACTCTTCAATCCAATCACACAATTGGTCTGATAGTCCATATGCTCTTACTTTGTTCATTAAACGACAGTGGGGAACTGTATCGAACGCCTTGCGGAAGTAAAGAAACACGGCATCTACCTGTGAACCCGTGTCTATGGCCCTCTGAGTCTCGTGGACGAATAGCGCGAGCTGGGTTTCACACGACCGTCTTTTTCGAAACCCATGCTGATTCCTACAGAGTAGATGTCTAGTTTCCAGAAAAGTCATTATACTCGAACGTAATACGTGTTCCAAAATTCTGCAAGTAATCGACGTTAGAGACATAGGTCTATAGTTCTGCACATCTGTTCGACGTCCCTTCTTGAAAACGGGGATGACCTGTGCCCTTTTCCAATCCTTTGGAACGCTACGCTCTTCTAGAGACCTACGGTACACCACTGCAAGAAGGAGGGGGGGGGGGGGGGGGGCAAGTTCCTTGGCGTACTCTGTGTAAAATCGAACTGGTATCCCATCAGGTCCAGCGGCCTTTCCTCTTTTGAGCAATTCTAATTGTTTCTCTATCCCTCTGTCGTCTATTTCGATATCTACCATTTTGTCATCTGTACGACAATCTAGAGAAGGAACTACAGTGCAGTCTTCCTCTGTGAAACAGAAATCTTTTCTGTATTTTATATTACAAAAATGAAAAGTAGTTAACGTTTTTAATATGAAAATCCAAATAAATTAACCTGACATTTTGTGAGCTCCAGTAATGTTTTCAAATGATACTAAAAGACACTGTTGTTATTCCTAACTGAATTTTTTAGTCTGGGGTGTTGTAATTAATTTCCTCTAACTCTGAAACTATGATAGATAGAAGGCTGAAATTTTTATAAGATATTCTATTGAATAACAAAAGGCAGTGTATCGACTTTGAACAATATTAAATAATATTTGATATAGCTTATTTAGATTCTTAGGGGTCTGAATATTCAGTTGCTCGCTTCCCATGGCTAGTTAGCGACAGGTGCAAATGAGTCATTGCTAAGATACAACTGGCTGTCTCCTTCACAGCCAATGGCTCCAAGGCTACGGGCTGTTCTGCAGAGTAGCTTACAAGTTATCGCATATTGACTCCCAACATTACACACACCCCTAAGAATCTAAAATTTCTCCTGAGCATTTTTATCGTTGTTATTGCAAGAAATGTTAGTTAAGATTCGTTTCGTTAATATACCAGCACTGTCAAATCTAAATGGTTCTTACTAAAATCTAATTTTAACTGAAATCTTTCTCAAATAAACAAAATATCTAAAATTACGTTACAACATTATATATAGTTGCATCAAACATCAGTGGCTGTGGCTTGATGACATACACTCAAATTAATTCACAAAAAAACTTCTCTCTCCTTTCTCCCAAATTCACCTATTACAACATTTTCTCTCAATTTATATTTACAAATTATTCACACGGGGAAATTTTACATGCCGGCCACTGTGGCCGAGCGGTTCTAGGCGCTTCAGTCCGGAACCGCACAACAGCTACGGCCGCAGGTTCGAATCCTGCCACGGACATGGATATGTGTGATGTCCTTAAGTTAGTTAGGTTTAAGTAGTTCTAAGTTCTAGGGGACTGATGACCTCAGGTGTTAAGTCTCATAGTGCTCAGAGCCATTTGAACCATTTGAAATTTTACCTACGTTCTTGAAACTACAAAATTTTTCCTAATCAAAACTTTTATATCTTCCACATAGTATTTAACCAAAAAAATAATTTTATTTCGTCGCTTAATCAGCGTCCAAAAACTTTACTAATTATAATTTAGGCACTGGGAATGGTGCCCTTTCCTGAACCTTACGCTACGATTTGACGGTCGTCTCTTAATTTAACACTTTTCCGACAAGAAGTTGGAAGTTTCACTGACGAAGGAGATGGGTGCGGATCACTTCTACAAATCACTTATATATAGGTCACATAATGGCTTGCTACTGGGATACAGCGTCCAGCTCTCAACATCGGGTTCCCTCTCAGTACCGTATCCGGTTCGGTCACATTTTACATACCTGCAATATATAGTCCGTCTAAATGTCCATTCTTAGCATTTACATGCTAACCTAACACACACATTTATCCTAATAAATAATAATGCTCCCTTTTCAAAATTGAAAGCGAAACTTTTTCAAAGAACTTTTGGAAAAATTTTGGAAAAAAATTTTTTAACTTTACTGTAGTAACATTTTCATATTAATACTCTCAGTAAAGAGTGAATTAATTGATTCTCAGAATTTTAACAGTACCCAATTCGGTACTACTACTGAAATCTTTTTTTCAACATCGGTTTTAATCATTGAGCAAGTTACTGTTACAAAAAATCCCCAAATATTTTTCTCTAGGAATTTTCCTTCAGCAAAAATTCTCTTCTACAGTTACTAATTAAGCTCCATGACTTCACACAAAATGAGCTATTATACATAAAGAAAAAATACATCATCATTAAATATACTGAAAAATTGTTTCTGCCACCATCTTCGGCTCTGAAAAACATCATGATACGTTACATAATGAATATAAAATTATTGCACACAGAAAATCATTCATGCCACCTTCTACAGTTCTGCAAAATCTCCTATATACATTATATGAAAAGAGAAATTTTTTTTTATAAAATCAGTGAATATTACTCTCATACGCCTATATACAGAGAACATAAATTTCCTTATAGAAAAATACTGAAACAAACTCATGCCAACTTCTGTGGCTCTTCTACACTAGCCAACTACTATGGCTCTTCATTTTCTCATATACAATTTTATTTATTTCCTCAGTAGGCAATTCTCTCTTGCCTTGAAAACATTCCTTACAACAATTTCTTTACAAGATATATAATTCGGAAAATTATTTCACATTACTGTATTGGCTTTCAGTTCAATTTCATTCCTCTCTCTTTCTGGTTAGTATTTTAGCTTCTTACTGGAACTACCAGCTTTATGTATCACATGATAGAGAAGAAGGTAAGACAATAGCTATAAATTCTGTATGATGAAGAGGAAAGTTGACAATACGAAAAGAAACGGAAATAGTATTGTCAACAACTTGGGATGCCAGGTGTTCGTCAACCACCTGGCAATGCAAATAATGCGTGTACCCTGAGGCTACTTAGTTACTGCTGTATAATTGATCCTTCAATATGTATTTCTTTAAATCAATAATATTTCTTAAGCCAAGTAATTTGTGTGACTTAACATATTCCAACCTGTAGGCATTTGCATGAGGTTTGGCTACAGTTCTAAATGGTCCCACATAATCAGTAAATTTTTTAGTCTAAGATGTCAGTTTCTTAGACTTTCCTTTATTTTTCACCAGCACTAGGTCACCTATCTGAAAATTCGTTGGACTTGCCCTCGCATCGTGCCTTCTTTTCCTATCAAAGCCTATTTCCTAATATTGGCATGTGCTATTTTCTTCATCTGCTCCAACGCTACCTCAGTAAGAGTCGGAAATTCTACTAGGTCAAAGACAAGATTATTAGGTCTTATTCCACCCATTAATTCTACCGGTGCAAAACCCATTGCTTCATGTTTCAAATTGTTTATTACTTCTTCAGAATACTCCAAGTAATTAGCCCAAGCAAAGTGCTTCATATGACAGTATGTTTTACAAAGACGGTTAAGTTCTTTCATGATGCTTTCACACATGTTTCCCCGAGGAAAACATGCGAAAATTTTTATATGTTCTGTGTTTCTTTTATTCAAACATTCCTCAAAACGCTTAGAAATGAATTGGGGCCCATTATCTGACAAAATTGCTTTCGGCACCCCTGTGTTTACAAAATAACCTTTCTCCAATTTACTCACATTTACTTTGGAATTAGCCTTCTTAATACGATAAAAGCTCACATAATTTGAAAATCCATCCACCAATACAAACACATATTCGCAACCTCCTCTTGAAACTGGCAGAGGACCGAAAAGATTCACTGCTACTAGTTTGTTCTGAGATTCCACAGAGTACATCTGTCCCTGTATAATTCTGTTATTTGCTTGTACTTTTTGACACTTGTCACAGTATTCTAGCCTCTTTTGCACTCAACACCACATGTTATCAAAAATTAACTCACTTAATTTAGCAATACACTTAAGGGCTCCGTAATGTCCATATTTTTGATGTATAAAATCAATCAATAAATCTTCATGTGGCTCTGGGAAACAAATACGCCAATCTTCATTCGTGTTCTTCCTTCTCCTAAACAGAATATCTTTGTATACCTGATAATATTCAGTTAACTTTGGAAAATCAGGGTGACCTATCCTGCTTTTTACCAGTTTCAGATTATCGCCCTGGTTTTGTTCTGTCTGAGGTGCTTACAGATGCGCTTAATTGGTCCCTCTTTCTGCAGTTGAATGACCGCCAGCAAAATTTCATCACAATCCCTATTCCTTAATGGATCTACCCTCTGCTCTTTTTCCATCAAGCTTCTAGATAACGCATCTACCACAATGCTTTGAGAACCCTTTATATACTTCATCTCATTCTCAAATTGCTGTAAATACATAGACCACCTCCTCAGTCTACCGTGTTTGAGTTGACAAGTATCTAAATATGTTAAAGCACGATGGTCAGTAAAAATTATAACTTTGTCCCAAGAGATATTGGTCAAATTTTTGCAATCCGAAAATAATGGCTAAAGCTTCCACTTCAGAAATGCTATAATTTTTCTCTGTTTGTAGCAATGATCGACTTGCAAATGCGATCATTTTGTGGACCTGCTCTCCACCAACTGTATCGATCTGGAATAATTCCACCCTCAGACTATAACCACATGCATCTGATACCAGACAAAAAAGTTCCGAAAAGTCAGGATGGTTTAAAATTTGACTGTTCACTAGTACTTCTTTAAGTACTTCGAATGCTGTTTGAAACTCCTGGGTCCACTTAATATGGAATATTTTTCTTAAGCAATTCCATCGAACAAGATGCATTAAATAACTGCCCAGTCACAAACTTGCGATAAAATCCAAAAAGTCCAAATATTCCTTTTAATTCTTTACGTGTAGTTAGCGCTGCAGGAATTATGCCAGGATCTGGCATAATTCGTTCACCACTAACTATATGTCCCAGGAATTTAATTTCTTTCTTAAAAAATTCTGTTTTGTCCAGTTTCCGTTTCATTCCACATGTTGTAATTGCCTCTAATACTTTGTCTAACAATAGGCAGTGTTCATCCCAAGTGGGAGTTGAGATCAATACATCATCCACATAAACAGTAATCCTTTTTAATAATTGATCACCTAAGACCTGTGACATTGCCCTAACAAAAGCACAAACACTGATGTTTAAACCAGAAGATACCACCTTATATTGGTAACATCGTCTTTCAAAGAGGAGCCAGCCGAGGTGGCCGAGCGGTTCTAGACGCTACAGTCTGGAACCGCGCGACCGCTACGATCGCAGGTTCGAATCCTGCCTCGGGCATGGATGTGTGTGATGTCTTTAGGTTAGTTAGGTTTAAGTAGTTCTAAGTTCTAGGGGACTGATGACCTCAGAAGTTGAGTCCCGTAGTGCACAGAGCCATTTGAACCATTTTTCAAACAGGAACGCCATATACTTTCTGGATT
Organism: Schistocerca serialis cubense; assembly: GCF_023864345.2. Taxonomy (NCBI): domain Eukaryota; kingdom Metazoa; phylum Arthropoda; class Insecta; order Orthoptera; family Acrididae; genus Schistocerca; species Schistocerca serialis. The sequence continues at coordinate 163,037,172 of NC_064640.1, forward strand.
TCTTAGCCAAAGGTGGATTCCATTAACCACACGTTACATCCATAGAAGTAAAAAAATTTGTCCGTTTAAATTTTTGCAATAGCTCTTCAATATTTTCAGGCCTGTCGCTCTCTGGTAATATAAATTTATTCAATGCCCTAGCATCCAAAACAAGTCTAATAGATCCCTCCTTCTTAGGTACAACAACCAATGGGTTATTATATACACTAATCGCTTTTTCTGTTATTGCCCATTGGAGCATTTTCTGTATTATGTCTCTAACTGCTTCCTTATGCACTTCCGGAACAGCGAATGGTTTTATGAAAAAATGTGCATCTTCTTTAACAGTTAAATAGCACTCATGATCCCTTACTAGCCCGGGTTGGTCGGAAAACACTTCACAACGATCGTTCAAAATTTGTCTCAAATCTTGTTTTTGTACTTCCGTCAATTCCGCTAATTCACTTAGTTTTTCCTCGATCCTAATTTTGACATTTTCTGTCTCTGAAGGATCTACTTCCTTTCTTTCACCATATTCATTATAGCCCTCGATTACCTCTGGAGCCCTGCACTATCTTACAGCCCTACAGTATCTTATTGGAATATCACTTTGTTCATTATTTACACAGTGTCTTTTACCTGTGAAGGGAATAACTACCGGTTTTCCATACACTCTAATAATCACATCATTTGTCCCAAAATTAACCCATCCTTCATATTTGTGTAAGAAATAGACACCTACCAACATTTCAACATTGAGTCCATTAACAATTAGAAAATGTAACTCTATTTGTACTCCACTCACAATGAATGACGGGTAACAATAAATACCTGTTTAACCACCTTCCTGCTTTTCCCAGTGGCCACCATAATTTTCAGCCCACGTACTGGCATTAAAACTATTTGCTTACATTTAGGGAGAGCATTCACAAAATTCTGGGAGACTGCACATTCAGAACCAGTATCTATTAAACAAGAAACCTTTTCTTTAAACACAGTGACTTCAATGATAGGTTACCCAATATATTCTCTTCTGATTACAGATTCAGGCTCCTCTAACAAATCATGCACTACTTCACACCTGTCAAAATCTACCTTTTCTGTGGAGAGTACACTTAACTGGATCCCCTTTTACATCATTAATAGTGGCGGCTTTTACAATCGTATCTACCAAAGATAAATAAAAATATCTAACTTTTCAACCTCTGTACTAACTTCTGTTTCTGAAACCCTGTCCAAGTTGTTGTCAGCATTATTTATATCATCTCCTTCTTCATCCTCACTATCTGAAATTACTTGATTCAACCTATTCACAACCTCCTCTTGTATTTTCATAGTATTAATTCCACAGTCTATAGGTATTCTCACGTCTGTTTCGCAGTGCTGATTCACCCCCACCTCCTGATCTGCGTCTTCACTTCCTGTATTTAATTTCTTCTTAACACGGTTCCTGTGATCTTTATTTGAACTTTCCCTTTCACGAAATGCTACTTCATTTTCTAAATAAGTAAACTGCTTTTCAGTTTCACTCTCCTCTGCCCTCCTGATTTCAGTAACATTACTTCCAAAACGTTTTGTGGGTGCCTCTTTCACAAAGGGTTTAATTTGTACGGTTGCAGTCTGCAAACGCTAGCGTCATTACAGAACGTTAATCGTTTCCCTGCTGTGTGACGTAATTGCCTCTGACGTCGGTCACCTGTTGGCGGCGCCTACTCGTTACGTCATCGGTCTGCAGCTGACGGCAATCCTAGTAGTGTACTCGGTCATTGAACAATTTCCAGCAGAGCCCCCTCTCCCCCGGTATCTGCCTCTAACTGTTCGCTCGCTGCACGCCGATCCTGTTTATACTGTCTTCCGCTCTGTTTTCATTGGGTCTAGTGGGAGGTCAAAAATCTCTCGTAGTATTTTCTTCCACTTTTAAAATATTTTCCACCCTTTCGAAATAATAGATAAATCAGTCAATGTCATCCCTTGATGCCGAAATGATATTATTTCGCCAATACAACGGCAAATTGTTCTCTATTCCCATATTCAACCTTAGCAGTTAAATAGGACAAAGTAGTCACCTATTTTTGTACAAACCTTTTAATACCATCTCTCTTGCGGTCATACTTTTCCACAGACCAAAACACTTGTTGAACACTTCAGTTTGCTTCCGTCCCCCCCCCCCCCCCCCCGTACTCTCTTCAAAGAATGCTTGCTTGAAGTCCACTAATCTGTCATACTTATGGGAAGCTAAATTTCCTCAGATTCTAGCTTCTCCCATTAGATTAGAGGTAATGAAACCTATATATCACTTGTCATTCCAAGATTTGGGTAATACATCTTCAAAATCACTCCAAAATTATTTTGGACGAACATTCTTACTTGGATCAAATCTCAAAAATTGTCTGTGAGTAACATATGCAGTTTCTGATGAATCTACACCACTGTTAGATACTATACAGCCACTATGGTTGTTAGCATTTTGCTCCACTCTGGTTAGTCTACCTTCATGCTCACACAATTGCTCATTCACACTGGTACTGAATAGCTGGATGTTAGTTTCAATGTTAGTAATTTTACTAGCAACTTGCGCACGAAACTTTGCACATATGTCTCTCCCTTCTTTAAGTTTACTTTCTAAGACAACATGACTATCCTCACAGCACTTTTCTACATTTTGAATCTGTTCCTGAACTTTATTTACTTCTGAATGTAATTGTTGCTTTAACTGCTGATTGTCCTCAGCAACTTCTTCAATCTGTGAAGTTAGTTCACTTTTCACCGTTACAATAGCAGTATTACATTCGAATTTTACCTGATTAATATGACTTAATACTATCACTAAGGAAAGCCATGTCATTATTCAAGATTCCCTGAATTTAGAAATTTTGTCTTCCATTTTAGATTCCATTTCAACAACTTCAGTGTGTAGCTCATTTATTTCAGAACTTAATGAAGCTTTTATATCTGACCCCATTTTTTTTTATTCATTTTGGAATTCATCTCAACACCCAATCTGCTCATTTTATTATCAATATTAGCAACCATTTTATTAATTTTAGTGTCAATATCGGAACTCACTGACGTTTTAATTTCACTACCCAATCCATTCATTTTTGTCATAATATTCATTAGCATTTCCGACACACTAGCCCTTGATTCCCCCACAATTGACACTGGTTCCTGTTTCGTTTTAGTAATAGCTACAGGCATATATTTAATATCGGCTTCCACCATACTCAGTTAATTTCCTATACCATAATTAGAACTCATTGAGTCTGGCAAACCACTGTCATTGGTTTGTGATACATCAAAACTGAAATTACCAAGCACGGAATCATCTTCGTAATTTACATTACCTAAATCTACCTTCAGTTTATCATCTACAATTTCCTGATTCTTTTCTGACCCTTTGCAAAGTAGAACACTACTTATCTTTCGCCTCGTCGGTTAGTTGCACGGCGAGATGAAACAGCGGGTCCGTCCAACAAGCTCTGACTACGTTGGACCAGAGTACGGGCCACCGCTTCTGCCACGGCTACCAACTGCTCCCACTGCCGGTCTGCTGCAGTAGAAAATGGTTCAAATGGCTTTGAGAACTATGGGACTTCACATCTGAGGTCATCAGTCCTGTAGAACTTACAACTACTTAAACCTAACTAACCTAAGGACATTACACACATCAATGCCCGAGGCATGATTCGAACCTGCGGTCGTAGCGGTCGCGCGGTGCCAGACTGAAGCGCCTAGAACCGATCCGTCACATAGGCCCGTGCTGCAGTAGAAACGCCGTCTCTTGAAGTTCAGCGGTCACTGACGTAGCCTCTGCCATCTCGTTCCACTTGCTGCCATTTTTTGACGAAAGTTTATTTGTACATGTGTCTATTGTCCTACTGTAGTTCCTTTACACGCGCGTGTGAATATTTCACGAGTTCACTCGACACTGCTGCTTTTATAAAGTTCCTACACACCCGAACTTGACTGTTGTTTTTCCCGGCCGATAAAACAACAATTGCGGCGGGGCCGGTTTATGTTTCGTTTTGGATATCACTGTCTTTCGTCGTAATGATCACTGCAAAAGTTCCACCTATCTCAGTACGGCAGCAGATCACCAGCCCATTTCTCTGCATATGTATGTACTGCGCTTACAACGCAAAAGCAGCGTTGAAGATAACGCCAAGTCCGCGTAAGCTCTGGTAGCAAGAAGCTATTCTGTAAATTCTTATAATACTTTTCGGGCAGAAAGTGGTTGCTTCGTTCTCTCAGTAAAATGTCAAAATTCTGATACGAGTCTTTTATTTCATTTCAGTTGAAAAAATACCTGCCGTCAGCCCACATGTAACTAGCGAACAACGTCACTGCCCTCAGTTCACAGTTCAGGCAACCCAGTACCCACGCATGGCAGCCAGAAATGTATTTAAGTCCAACCCGAAGAATTACGCGACTTCACAGTCAATACTCCGCTACTATATCTGAGTTTCACATTCAGTCCTTTTCAGCGGATTTCTATTATAGAAATTGCTCGCCAAATATTCCATATACGGATACGATATATGCCACGCGGAATTTTACAAAGGCCGAAAGTTCACACGCGTTTATCTTCCCAAAAAAACAATTCTAGAACTTCCAAACTTCACAAAACTGTCCGAGAATGCAACAGCTTCTACGGCAACACAATCAGGACGCGAAATACCAGTAACTTCTTCATTTTACACATTACGCAGACGGACACGTTCAACATGACCTGCACGTTCAACATCTACCCAGCGACTCCTCCATGCTGCTCCTTCCACAGCCTATAACTACCTGGCAGTGCGAGGGAACTGATAAACTCTGATTGGTTGATCAAAATGACCAGCCAATCAGAACAATCGTTCGAGATCATTCTCGCGCCAAAACTGGCCTACGCCAATCACTATTCCCAAGTGCCTTCACGTCATTTGAATATGCAAATATTAATATAATGTTTAACGTAACCAAACCAAAGGAAAACTAATCTGGGGATTTATTTAGAAAACTATTAGTCTGCAAACGGCTATTCTGGCTGCCTTCTTACAAAAGCAAGTACTCTTAGCCATACGTCATCAGCAATGAGAGGAAAACACAACTTTCCCACTACACAGTTACATAATTTGGTACAATATACAATATTGAATTTCTACGTATGTCCCAATATACATACTCTCATTCATTCTCATTAATTCCACAACAACAAATAGATATTAATTAAATAATAATCTTTTCTGGATTTTATATTACAGAAATGAAAATTAGTTAACGTTTTCAATATGAAAATCCAAATAAATTGACCTGACATTTTGTGAACTCGAGTAATGATTTCAAATGATACTAAAAGATAAACTGTTGTTATTCCCAACTGAATTTTTTAGTCTAAGTGTCGGTTTGGGGTGTTTTAAGTAATTTCCTCTAACTCTGAAACTATGACAGATAGACGGCTGACATTTTTATACCATATTCTCTTGAATAACAAAAGGCAGAGTATCGACTTTGAATAATACTGATTGATATTTAATATAGTGTATTTAGATTCTTAGGGATTTGAATAGTCAGTCGCTCGAAGTGACACATACACTCAGTCGCAAAAGTAATCGGACAGCACGTAAAGGCGCATAATTTTGCAGTTTGCCGCATGAATAAATACAGAAATTGCACTTTGTAATGTATTTGGGACTCTGGGTACGATGTCGCAAACGTGAAACACGCGTCAAATACGAAGAATTGTTGTTGGACATGTGTCTGTTACGTAATATTTCCTGAAAACGGTATGGGAAGGTGCAACAAAAGTATTCGGACAAAGGCGGACAACGTGAGAGAATAGTTCATTCCGAGACGTACAGAGGGTGAAGCGACTGCAGTTTGTCCGACATTTCCGCGAGACGATAGCGATGATTAGTAAACACGTATCGCGAGCCCGTGCAGGTCGATGATGGGATGCAGAGGGAAGTGTTCTACGTTCGAGCAAAGGCAATTTGTCGTTCATCATCACGCGAAGGGGAAAATCTGCAGAGAAATTGCCGCAATAGTGAACATGAAGAAAAGTGCAGTTCACTACATTATTAAACGGTTAGAGAAAGAAGACCGACTGGAATTCCGTTGCAGTACAGGATGGTCACGGAAATTTTCACACAGAGATGAACGTGTGATTGTGCGAAAGGTACAACAGAATCCGAAAATATCTGCCACACGAATTGAAAGTGAGGTGGAGGGAGACCTTGGTGTAAAAGTTCATCCCGAAACCGTGCGGAGAGTACGACGACGATCGCAGTACCATGGTCGAGTGACACGGCGAAAGCCATTCATAAATGCTGTGAACCAGAAGAAACGTATGCAGTTTGCGAGGGAATACGCCGAATACGATCAGGCTTGGTGGAATCGGGTGATATTTTGTGACGAATGTAAATTTACATTATGGCAAAAGCGACGGAAAGGCAAACGTATGGCGAAAGACAAATGAAGAGCTGAATCCCAGAAACCTCAAACCAACAGTAAAGTTTGGATGTGGGAGCATCATGGTGTGGGGATGCATGTCCGGCAATGGTGTGGGTGATTTAGTGTTCATTGATGATACGATGAACAAGGAAGCGTATTTGAATATACTGCGAGGACATTTGAAGCAGAGTGCACGACATCTAGGTATTGCGAACAACTTTCATTTTTATCAGGATAATGATCCCAAGCATACCGCGCATATTGTACAAATGTGGTTGCTCTTCAATTGCCCGAAAGTATTGCATCCCCCTCCCCAATCACCAGACCTTACCCAATCGAACATTTGAGGGATAAATTGAAACGGACCCTCCGCGCGGACAACATCTATACAAAGGAGACCTTGAAAGAGAAACTGTGCCAAGAATGGACAAATATAGGCCCAGATTTCACGAAAAAACTCGTGGAAAGTATGCCTAGTAGATTGGAGGAGGTATTGAAAATGAAACGTGGACCCACAAGGTATTGACATTTTCGTCGTACAATTTATGAACATTTATTGGACAGTGTCAGAATACTTTTGTAGCAGCAGGGTGTGCAGGATGTTTCATTTTTGTTGTTAATTTTTCTGTTATTTATGTTTTGGAAACGAAATAATACAATAATTCTTTTGTAATTAATGTTGTTACGCATATATATTGCTAATAAATATGTTTGGGTTTCATAGTCAGTGTTTCTCGAGTACTCATTGTGAAACTTCCCACTGTCCGAATACTTTTGCGACTGAATGTATACCGCTACACACGGCTACCATAGCGACAGGTGCGAATGAGTCATTGCTAAGGCACAACTGGCTGTCTCCTACACAGCCAACAGCTCTAATGCTACGGGCTGTAGGACACTCAAACCTTTTTTTTAAAAAAAAAAAAAAAAAAAAACAATACACACAGCTGGCAGTGTCTGATGCCAGACCACAGCCCACTCAGTGTATTTAACACCCTCCAGAAATCAGGAACGCTGACTTTGTTCCAAAACATACCTGACAACATAACCGAAGAGCAGTTTATATGTCCACCATAGATTACGTCTCTCCATAGCGATCCATATTGCCGAGTGGAACTCGCACAGTTTTACCACACTTGAACACTTAAAGTTGCTTGACAGAGGTACATATTCGTTCTCACATTGCTCCAAATGAAAGTGGAACAGCAAAAGTGATATACTAACAATGATACAAGACATTCTCCACAATGTGTTGTATGAAGGCCTGTAGAGTATACATAATCGTCTTTCTAAGATTTGAGGCTTAGTAGAGGCAATATCAAAGTCGTTAACATCACACACGACACACATCAGAAATTGCACATCACACCTTTAATTTCTGGTGGATTCTAAGGTGCTTGTACAGGAAAATATGTTACAATAGTTCATACGGACGTGAGGTTCGCTGTGGCTCGGTTGGTATAGTTCCCTAGTGGCAGTGCAGTAGTAGTAGCAATAGTAAATTCAATAGATTCAAACAGTTGGCCCCATGCCAAATTTAGATTGCATTAGGTTCCCAGCTAGCTGTAAGAGATTCATAACCAAGGTTCTCAGCCAGCTGTACACACAGTCACCCACACATTCTTTTGATGGGTGACATCATTTTTTTAACTAATACAGATTTTTACTGAAGGTACGCCTTGGTGTGATGGAAATTTCACATCAGTGTTGAATAAACGTTAAAATCCAACCATCAGTTTGTAAGTGACTCCTCACATAAATTGTGTTTTAGTTGGACATAGCACATCTAGTATTTCCAGTAGATTTCCATCCACCACTAACCCACAATGTCCTGGCTTACTAGCATCAAGATTATATTGGCCAATTTGACCACCATGATATAAGACACTATTGCACTGCTGGAATTCACACACTGCCAACTATCATTGTTAAGTAGGGTATGCTCTTACGGTGATGAGAGCACTGGGAGGGGGGGGAGGGATGATGATGATGATGATGATGATGATGATGATGGCCTATGGTACTGTGGTCATCTACCTTCCTCCCTCCCTCCCTCTCTCCCCCTTACTCATCTCTGTATTCAGGCATACTAACGATCAAGCAGACCCACAACTTGTGCTCTGCACTCCATAGTGAGAGGGTGGTCACAATCGTAAAGAGTATTCAGAGATCTACCATCTTCAGGCCGAAAAAACTGACTTGCACACTCGACTATAAGTATTAAACAATTCTTCTCGCTCAATGTTTACTAATTATTGCGTATGTGTGAATGTATATGTTTTTCATGGTTTTCTTTTATTTGTCCCTGAGTTCAACAGCTCCGTGACGTATGTGATTCAATGAATATTACCTATGAGGAGCAGCAACAGATATCAAGGCAGCATGCAGGCACACTGTCAGATGCAGCTTCCGACAGACTGGAGTGGAAATAAAGTTAGCACGCAGAACTACGCATATATCCATCACCTGCACCACTAAGATAGCACACAGACTGACCCCATGATGCAGTATAAGAGCAGGACACAGAATTGTTTCCTGACTTTGAGTTTCTGCTATCACCAATGTCTGAATCACTCATCAAGCCGCTACCACAATTTAATGTAGCTATGAAATCGGTTTTGTTCGCTGCAGCAAGTTGAACATGAGTGACAGTAAACACGTAGTTGTAGGCATCTTCTCAGATGGTTAGTTAAATGTAATGGTAATATTTGAAAATCCATGATTTAGTGACATAAATGTATTGCTTCCAGACCATGAATAGTATCAATTATGTTTGGATTCAACGCAAATAACTGCTTGGTTCAACGCTCAGACGCCTGCAGTGTTACTAGATTGTCATATAATACGTGTGTGGGACTGTCCAAGAACAACGAAAATACACTGCAACGAGAATACCACACAGTTCATTCACATTTGGGAATCTGCATTTAGAAACTCGATGCGCGCTAGTTCAGCCATTCAGAGTGCAGTGTATGAACATGTCAAATGGTGCCCATATGTGTATGGGTTTTTTGGACATATGTGGCATGTGCTTACAGAGCTTATGCATCAGAATACTTCAGAGGTAGCCTTTGCTACAAATTTCGACGAATGCTGTGTTTCAGTGCATGGCATGTACAATGCATCTGCACCATCTTAATCTGATGTAGCTAGACAAGTACATGCATATTTCAATTTATTTCTATATTCTACTGTGTTAAACCATATTAAAAATGTGAAAAATAAATGAATATTTATCTTTCTGAGTAGTTGTCCATGAACAGGATATACACGTATCTAACAGAACAGTTCTTGATATGAGGTGGACCGAACTTCTCAGTCCAGTTACTGCTATCTCGAAGAGTCTAACACACTTTACATGGGCTGAAATTTAACAGTTCGTTTGTTGCAATGTCAGAGAGAGGCTTAACAGTTCACACATTTTCAGTTGTTGCCACTATGTTAGACAGGAACATAGATGTACATTATTAGAAGAGGCAAAATTGGTGTGGAATGAAGTTGCCCAAAAATGAAACTATGTACAGGTGAACTATGGAAGACATCCACGGGAGGACGACTGCTCCACATGCAGCTGCCACCCGTTCGACACCGTGCCCAGTACCATGCGTGGGTGCTACATCGCACATTGGATAGCATGGGAATTCTACACCAAGCTGTGCTGCACCCATTAACATGTTCAGTAATTGCGTACAGCTTTAGTGCCACATGCTATATAGTTGTGGCATTGTATCTGGAGAACCACACCGTACATCACATCACCTGTGTAGCGTATCGCAATTGCTGGGCACTTGATCTATCTACAGTACCACATCATAGAGCATACTCTATCTGTAAGGGTACCACTTGTGAGGGAAGTGGTTCCTCTCCCACAGACATCTTGCATTGTTTACCTGTACACACTTTCTTTTTTGAGCAACTTTATTCCACACACAGTTTGTCTCTTCTAATAAGAACTTTGAAGTTTCTCTCTGATATAGTGTCAACAACTGGAAATGTAATCCATCTCTGACATTCCAACAGTTCAAATGTTACATTTCATCACAGACAAAATGTGCTAAGTCTCTTCGATATGACAGTAACTGGGCTGTAGAGTTCGGGCTCCTATCGTATAAAGAACTGTTTTGCTAGATATGTATGTATCCTCTGCATGAATAAGTACTCAATTAAATGTGACCTACAGTTATATTGCATGATTGTGCCCATAGGTAAATATTCCTTCGTATGAGATATGTCTCGACTACCTCGTCGTCTACATTACTGAACATGTAAAGAATTTTGTCATTTATACTTTAGTAAAATTAACTGTATATTTTATTCAACATGTTCAAGGATTTTTACGAAATATAACAGTTTAGAGAGAGAAAGACTCATTTGTTTTCTCTTTTTTACTTTGGTTTAACATAGTAAGATACAGACAGTAATATAAATATCCACATACTTGTCTAGCAATTTCAGGTAGTGATGATGCAGATGCACTGTACATGTTGCTTACTGAAACACAGCATGCATCGAAATTCGTAGCAAAGGCTTCCTCTGAAGACTTCTGACGAGTAAGCTCTGTAAGCACATACCAGACATTTCCAAATTATCCATCTGCATATAGACATGATTCGCCATGCTCGTACACCACACTCTACATGGCTGAACTGGCACATGCCAAGTTTCTAAATGTAGATTCCCAAAAGTGAATGCACTACGTGGTATTGTCGTTGTACATTTTCACTGTCCTTGAATAGTCTCCCATACATATTATATGAGAATCTAGTAACACTGCAGGTGTCTGAGCATTGAACAAGCAGTTATATGCATAGAATTCAGATTTAATTGATACCATTCATAGCCTGAAAGCAATACTTTTGTCACTAAATCGTGGATTTTCAAAAATTACCACTACGTTTAACTTATGATCTGTGGTGAGTTTACTGTCACTCATACGTAGGTTGGAACTTAAATAGTGGCAACACTGCTGTGGAGACACTATGTAATGGAATCTACTACTGTCGCTAATAGCACACTTTGTTGGCATACCTACCTTACCTCCGAGCAAATGGACTCGCCCGTCCCACGTCACCGGCGTGCGCACACTCGAGGGAAAGTCACTTGTGAGCGAGCGGTCTAACATAACGGTGTCACTATGTTTTCGAAACAGGAACAAAGGAGTTGGATCAATGCACAATATTACTGTTCGTTTTTGAGCATCACCTGCGACCAGCTTTGCGAAAGCAGTGGCGACACTTTCTGCGCAACCCACCTATAATTTTGCACGACAATGCGCGGGCGCATACAGCACAAGCTGTGGCTGCTCTGTGCGGTCGATGGGGCTGGGAAGTACTGTACCATCCACCATACTCCCCGGGCTTAGGTCCTTGTGACTTTGATTTGATTCCGAAGATGAAGGAACCACTTCGTGGCATTCGCTTCAGAACTGTTCCAGAGATTCGATAGGCAGTAAACCGCTCCATCCGCACCATAAACAGAACAGACTCTGCTAACGGTATACTACGCCTTCCAAATCGCTGGCAACGGGTTCTACACAACGCTGGCGACTACTTTGAAGGACAGTAACAGGCTAAAACATGTAACTCTTTTGTATCGGTTGTGAATAAACAGTTGCCACTATTTAAGTTCCAACCCTCGTATTCAACTTGTATGATGCAGCTCATAACACTACTTTAATAGCTGCATTAAAGTGTGGTAGCAGCTTCACACGTAGTACTGACGTTGGTGATAATAGAAACTCGAAGTACGGAAAGAATTCGGGACGCTGAACTGATTGCTGCTTCGATGTATCAAGTGCAGTACTGATACGCAGTGTTTTTAGTTCCGTGACTGGTGTATATGTTGGATATATAGGAAACCCAAAGTCTCGAAACAATTCTCTGTCCAGCCCTGATATTAGGCACTGCATCATGGAGTCAGTCTGTGTGCTGTCTTAGTGGTGCAAGTGACAGATATATATGTAGTTCTGCATGCTAACTTGATTTCCACTCCAGTGTGTCGGGAGCTGCATTAGAGAGTGTGCCTGCATGCTGACCTAATGTCTGGTGCTGCTCCTCAAATATAATCTGCATTGCAATCAAATATGTCAGGGAGCTGTTGAACTGAGGAATAAATAAAACAAAACCATGAAAAACATATACATACACATATACACATAACAATTACTAAACATAGAGAGAGAGAGAGAGGAATGGTTTAATATTTACAATCGAGCTGTATGGAGGTGGTAGACCTCTGATTACACTTCATGATTATGATCAATCTTTCATTATGGAGTGCAGAGTACAAGTGGTGGGTCCGCTTGATAACTAGTAAGCCTGAACGCTGAAGACGAGTGGGGCGGGGCGGGGGAGAGGGGAGGGATGGAGGTAGGCGACCACAGTGCCAAGGGATTGATACAACTATTTTTTCTACTGCATCCATATCCACAGGTCAGCCACCTCGGATTCTGTCGTCGCGAAAGATGTCATGGACGCTAAATTTAGAATCATGCAGGTACCTGTAGGATGACATAGAAATACCGTTAACCTGCTTAGTGATTTACTGTGCTGGAATGTCACATATGATTAACATGGTAGAAATTCATAGCAGAGACTTCTTCTGAAGTGTTCTAATCAATCTTAAGCATTTCAGATAACGTTTGGACTTTGAGGAATTTATATGTAACAGGAAACTGATCAGAGGAGACTACATAACACTTTCACTCGGCCTATACATGTTACAGGAAAAAAAAAACATTGCATCTATATGTCTCCAAACTGTGCCAAAATGTCCAACGAACGACACCACAGTTGTAGCAAAATGCTTCCCAAACTATAGCGCCTATCATCATCATCATCGACAACAACACTTTCAGCATTCTCGCCTTCACATGAGCGTTCCACACTTGTGCAGTGGATGTCATGGTGATCAAGTTCACCAATATAATCTTGATGACTAGTAAGCAAGGATGTTATGGGTCAGTGATGGATACAAATCTGTTGGAAATGTTAGATGACCTATGTTTAACGTAAAACACAATTTATATGAGGAATCACTCAAAAGTTTGGCTGTAACTTAACATTTTGTCTACATCGATATCAAATTTTCGTCACACCAAGGTGTACGAGCAGCAGAAATCGGTGTTAGTTGAAAGATTGCACCGTCATCTGTCAAGAGAGTGCGTAGGTCACTGTGATACAGGTGGCTGTAAATCCTTGATTATGAATCTGCAACATAAAGTGAGCTTTCCTCACTTTTGAAGGGTCTTAAATACAGGGTGTTTTGTAGTCTGGTGTCTGACGCCGGTGGTTGTTTTTCGTACTGAAATGTTGCGGATAAGAAGGCAAGGGTATTATTACCGTTGTACACACATTTTCCTATATGTGAAGGATGACTGAAGTTTTGAGTGTCCTAAAGACCAATGCAGTACTGACTGTGTGTGTGTGTGTGTGTGTGTGTGTGTGTGTGTGGAGGAGAGAGATTTTAGTGGTCTACTGTTCTGTTCTTTTTCACAATGTTAGTGTAACATACTGTTTAAGTTCTATGTAAAACGCCGAGACTTTGAGAGAACTGAAAGATGTATTGACAGCTAAATACGTACATATCCTGTACTTGTGAGATGTACTACCGCTAAACATGAGAAATAACGTGAAAAATATCAAACTGCTATGATTATGATCATTACAGTTAGAGATGAGTTGTTCTTTGGCTTAGTACAGTTCAGGAGAAGCGAATGGAGGAATAAGATTTGCTGGAAATATTCACAAGCCGTTATATCACCAGCACCAGTATTGGTCAAAAATGTGTGAGGAACTCGCAGTTTCCTTGCTGTTGTGGTTTTGGATCTGTTGCAGAAATGGGAACACGTTAACGGGATACTGTATGATAATGTTCTGCGACTACATTGTGCATCTAGAATCTGCGAAGCAGTTTGCCGAGTTTTTGAAACTGGTGGAATAGCAGCATTTAACAATAATTCATTTTCTATCGTGGTTAACTTACATTTAGAACACGTGTGGCTCTATTATACAGACTCCAACACTATTTATGACTCCATAGTCAACATGCCGAATTTATAGTGTCTGATTAAAGAAGGAGACGGCATTAGGGAACGATTTGTAACTATATTGTTTTCCTCCGCACAAAAAAAAAAACGTTAACAGAATCGTAAGAAATGGTAAATGACACAAATCCTACGACTGACTGACTGATGAGGGAGCAAAAGCCGATACTTTCCAATCTACAGAGTTATAATAGCACAGTTGTCTGATGGAGCTGTCTGCTCTGCTAGGGCTGGGGGTTGTTAGTACCATGTATCAGTGTGATATGCATGTCAGCACCACGGGTCTATCTTGACGTGACTGTGGTGTACTTGCAGGGATTGCCCTACTGTGAAAACCTGTAACAAACTCCTAGGTAAGAGGGACGACTAAAGCTTTTTGTGTCCTGCAAACGAGTGCAGTTTTGACTGATCTATTATTTTAATTTAAGATATGGACGTAATGATTATTGGATGGCATCAAATCATCAACACTTCCGCAGCCATGGATAACTACATTCAATTCTCGTATGTCTATGTCCAACAGTATGGGGGACGTAGATTTTACTTGGAAATTCCCCAAGTTACTTGGAAAAACGATTATTGTGTTATATATTCATTGATTTCAATGCGAGAGTCAATGTTGTCTATACAATATTCTTTGCAGCAAGCATAAGATCACAGCTAGGGACTGAGTTTTTTTTTTAATTCTTTTTTATCGAGTTGAGCCTCTATGGACTGCGTGGTAACAACTAATTTCAATTTAGTGTCTAGGTCTCCTTCTTGTTCCAGCTTTGACTTCCTGTCAGTACCTTCCGAGCCCATCAGGAAGTGCCTGTTTATGATCTTCAGACGAAGGTCCTCTCCGTCGTTTGGACGTTGATGCCATTTTAAAACCTTGGTGGTTGTTCACCAGTCTTCTAAATTTGTTCCTGTCAGGAATTTCTTTCTCTGAGATACCAATCTACCTAAGATCTTTCTCACGTTCCTCGAACCATCTCGGTCTTGTTTTCTTAGACTGGATGAAACTCCATATTCTTTTTGTTAGTCGGTCACCGTCCATCCTCATCAGATGACCGTAAAGTAACAATCGTATTTTCTTAATGGATGCTTTGATAGGTTCTGCCTTGCTGAACAAGTCCTCATTTTCTCTCATTCGCCGTTGTCCATCAACCTATCTATTACCTAGGATTTTCCTTAATATTCTACGCTCTCGCTTTTCCTGCCACTCAGCTTGACCTTGCCTATTCATGGTCATATAAGGCCTTAGGTTTTACAACTGTATTATAATGTCGGAACTTGTCCCCTATACTCAGACATTTTGTTATAGGTATTCTTTGTCAGTTGGCATGCCTGGTCTAACTTCCTCATCACATTAACTGCTACTTCTTATAATCCATTCTCCTGGATGATTTCACAGAGACACCTGAAATTCTTAACCCGTCAGATTTTTCCCAGATTGGTGATCATCCATTCAGGTCCATCACAGACGTTCGTCATATATTTTGTCTTTTGAATAGAGATCTGGAGTCCAACTTTTTCAGCAATTTCCGACAGCCTATTCACCTTGTTGACTACTGACTGTTTTTAGCAAAAATGGCCAGGTCATCCGCAAAGGCCAAGCAATCAATGCACACCCCTTTGTTCATAGGACCAAGCCTGAACCACTCTTCATTTGTTTCTCCTTGGACTAACAACTTTTTCCATTCTCGAATGACCTTTTCCAAGACGCAGCGGATAGTCCATCTCCTTGTCTTACACCCGTTCTGATTGTAAAGGGTTCTGAGATCTCACCCATGAATTTTATTTTTGACACTGTGTTAGTGAGAGTTTGTTTGATCAGCTTTCTTGATGTATCATTCACTTCAAACTCTTCCAAAATATTCATTAATACCCCTCGGTCGATGAAGTCATATGCCTTCTGAAAATCAACAAACACGACCACGTAGTTATTTCCTCCAGTTTTTTTGTACCTGATGATCTTCTTCAGGTTAAAGATCTGTTCTGGGCAAGAGCGGCCCTATCGGAAACCAGCTTGATATTCCCCAATAAGTTGGTCAAGATGACCTATTCTGTTCTGTATTGCTTTGGAGAGAATCTTATATGGAACACATACTAATGAAATGCCCTTATAGCTGATGACATTTTTTATTGCCTGTTTTGTGTAGAGGATGGATCAAAGCTGACTGCCATTCAGTTGGTACCATCCAAATTCTCCAGATCTCCTCAAAAAGTTGGACTAGTACATCTAGAGTTTCATTATTTGCCAGCTTCAGTAGTTTCATCACTATTGAATCCTCTCCAGCTGCCTTATTATTCTTAAGGTTGTTGATGATCTCTTTGATCTCCTCTTTACTAGGTGGAGATGAGTTGGGTAGTTTGTGAATCGGGGCAAATACAGGGAATCTTTCTTTCGGTGCATCACAATTAAGTAGGTTTTCAAAATAACGAGACATGATTGTGCAGTTTGCTTTGTTGGTCAGGTCGAGCTTTCCATTTTTGTCTGTAAAACAAAGACTATGGGCTTGATATCTTTTCACATTCGACTTGAACGTCTGATAGTATTCTCTGGCATTGTTTTTCCTTAATTTGTCTCCTAGAGATTGCTACATGATCAATCTGTTTCTCTCCACGCACATTGCATGGTGATCACCAAGTCTTCTGTTTACTTGGCTTGTGTTTGTAAAATGTTGACATTATCTGGACATTGAAGGATCGACACAGATTGACTTGTTAGTTACCTTGTGAGCAGGATACTATCCAATTGTTGATCTGAATTGAGGTTCTATTCTCAGCTGAGCGTTAAAGTCACCTAGTAGGATCTTTATGTTCTTAGATGGTATTTTCTCTAACTGTTCTTCAAAAAGATCCCAGAACTGTTAAACTTTTCGGGGTTACGTCTGTTGTCTTCATCGACTGATGCATGCGCATTGATCAGTGTGTATCCTTTGTTACCACAGCTGAGAGCTAGGACAGAAAGTCTCTCAGAAGGGCTGAAGAACTCCACAATTGAACTGACAACCTTCTTACGAACAACAAAAGCTGTGCCAAGTATATGCATGTTCTTACCGATTTTGACTGCCCTTTTCCATTTATAAATCCTGTAACCTTCAATGTCCATTGTATCTTCATCTAGGTATCTGGTTTCTTTAATGGCCAAGATGGTTATGTCATATTTGTCCATCATCGTCAACCCTTTGTGTTTCCCAACTTTCAATAGAGAACTGACGTTCAAAGTCCCAAAATAGTAATTCTGTTTTATCTTTAATTTTGTATGCATAATCGTGTCTTCAAACCATCTAGGTTCATGCTTCCCAGAATCCATAGGCCTGATTGCACTCCTAAGAGTGGTAGATTACCTCAAACAGGTACTACCTGGGGTAGTGTCCTTTTTATGACGTCATTCCACGATGCTTGGTTGTTCAAACCAGTGTGGGGCGGACAAATCCTTCCCAGTAATACAACCGAGTGAAATTATACTTCTTTAGGTACAAAATTCATTAATTTCGATACTATATTCGCTATTCGCTATTTGCAATGCAGATTTCAGTGTTGTCAGTACAATATTAGTTTAGAAATGCTATGGAAACGTTTGATGTTAAGTATGCACCATGAAACATATAGTGAGGTGGGAACCGTTAGATGTAAAAGTTCTGTGACATGAGAGAAAATTCGATGGCCTGTGGTTGGTTAAGTTGCAAGCTTTCATATGCGGTGACTCTGTTGACATCTGCCGGTCCCCTGCGTAGCACACCGAACCGCGTGATTCATAGATCGACTGTGCTGGCAGCGTCATGCTTCTTCATGAGACAGATATCTTGGGGTTCTATTCGATGACAGTTTATTTCTTTATTTTATGTTTTTTAAATGCCATGGATAAGAAGCGTATAGGCCATACTCTCGTAAGATATTGCCTTTTCACTGTCTATATTTAGTGTGTTTGGCGGTTATGATTGAACTTGTTAGTAAGTATAAACATGTCTGATTCTTAAATGCGCTTGATACATGGCTGCTAGATATATTACCATATACGATCGTCTTATCCAGTTCACTAACGCATTAAAATGCCTCAGACTAACACTTGATCGCCAACAAGGAAGCTCCATCTATTAATCATTCAAATGGTTCAAATGGCTCTGAGCACTATGGGACTCAACTGCTGAGGTCATTAGTCCCCTAGAACTTAGAACTAGTTAAACCTAACTAACCTAAGGACATCACAAACATCCATGCCCGAGGCAGGATTCGAACCTGCGACCGTAGCGGTCTTGCGGTTCCAGACTGCAGCGCCTTTAACCGCACGGCCACTTCGGCCGGCTATTAATCATTCAACAGAAAGCCCACAATAGATTAAAATTACTGAAACTACTAACGGGCTGAGCATGGGGATTGTATCGTTCCACAGTCCTCCACACCTATAAATCCCTGATCTGATCCATCTTCTGCTATGCAAATGTGACATGAACTTCCGCTCTTCCCTCCTTTTATCGCGCGTTACAGATGCGCTCCGCCTAGCCTTTCGAATCTGCTTACCCTCCCTCATTTGCATTCTCTACCAACAAATAAAATTCCCCTCCCTCCTCTTCCGTCTTTATAACCTCTGACTATCCTACATTACCTGTAAACTAGACAATACCCACCCTCTAATTTCCTCCCTACTCAGTGCTCCTGGGACTCTGCTGTGCCTCTACCACCACATTCCCCGAATGCTGCACCTCCACACTCTCCACATTCTGCTCCCAAGAAATTTTAGTCACCTTCCCTTACCTGATCATGAAATCTGCCCTGATATATACCCATCCTGCCGGATCTAAGAGATCCCAGCCCAACTCCCCCAGTCAGGGCTCCCTCAGTCTCTACTTCTCTCCACCCATATCCTATGCCTTTGTCCGGAAAAGCATTACTCTTCACTCTCCTGAATTCCTCCTCTAAACATCTGCCCAAACAAACACCCTCTTACTATCGCAACTGCTACATTCCCATGATACCCTCCCTCCTAGCAGTCTAGGCACACTCATCACTTCACTCATCAATGTGTCTATTTTGATCACTCAACACACTGGCTTTTCACTTTTTTAATTTACGCACTTGTTTGTCTTTTATTTTTTGTGAAACATTCACTTGCATTTCTTCTGTGTCAAACTTTTGATTAACAACAAATCCACCTTTTATATTTTAAATTATGAAACTGAATCTATGTTTATTATTTCAAACATTCGTTTTGGGAATTGCTGTGTCCAACTGTATGCTGTGTTTTAAAATTCTTACTCTCATATGGCTGAAGAGTGGTGACTTGCATCACTGACAGCCCACCCCAATCATTGTGGGGCAAGAGGAATGAAATAACAATAAAGAAAAAAAATAACAGAACAGGGGTCGTAGGCTCTCCTCTCCCCCCCTCCTCCCCCTCCCCATACACACAAAAAATCGCGAATTTTTTGTGCGAGCTATGGCTGTAATGCTGTCACTAGTGTTGGAAATCAGAGCTTCCATAGTCCACTTTGGAATCGCACTTCACGTTTGATGTCTACAACTTGGAGACAACCACCAGCTGGGTTGCAGGGTCATAGCACAGCATTTTCCCTACATGTAGAGATCTATTTCCATGCGGTACAGTGTGGTGGCTGTTCGCTACCAGACACAGACCTCCTGAGGTGGCTGGTGCATGTAGACAGATCGCAGGGGTGGTTGTGTTTCCAGGGGGTCCTTTCCCTCCCAAGGTGAGAGATACAGATTGAAAAATGTTTGGTTGTCAAGAGAGCAACATATGAAGCCTTCAGTGACTACTGTAGTAGAATACTGTAGATAGATCTTTCACAAAACCCAAATAAATTCTGGTCTTATACAATCGCTGTTAATGGTACCAGAGTTAGTGTTCAGTCATCCACAGACAAGATGAGAACCAAAATTGAGGCTGGTAAAATAAAAGCAGAAATGCTTAACTCCTCCACTCGATTTTCAAGTGTTCCTCTATAAAGGAAAGTCCAAAAATCCAATACTATTGACCCAATTTAATTCTTGTACTATTGAAAAGATGAGTGAAATACATATTAGTGTCAGTGGTTTTGAGAAACAGTTGAAGTCACTAAAACTGAAGAGAGCTTCAGTGCTCGATGACTTCCTTATCAGATTCCATACTGAAATGCGTCTGAGTTAGTCTCTATTTTAATCATAATCCATCATAGATCCATTGAACAAACAACTGTGACCTGTAGCTGGAAGAACGCACAAGTTATACCCATCTATAAGATGAATAGCAGAAGTGATCCACAAAACTATCGTCTAATATCCTTGACATCCATTTCTTGTACAATGTCACTCAAACGTGATGATAGGACAAAAATAGGAAGGCAGAGCTGCCACAAGCACAGTTTGCGATGTTGCCAAATTTACTGCCCCTCCCCCACCTTGGTACAAGGTTGTAGTGGTAAATGTGGCAACATCGCAATTTAATAATGCAAATTAATGAATTCAGTTATGCAAATTAGCCCTTCTCTGACCCTCCCTCTCCCCTCCCCTTCCTCATCCCCACTACCCCACCTGCCCTATTCACAGGAACTTCGAATTTTGGCGGGAATTTCTAATTTTGTTAGGAAATTAAAAATCATGAGGGTTTCGAAATGGTAGGAATTGCTTTGTCCCAAGGCTGTGCTGACGTCACACCCCCACAGCCCATCCGCGAATTGCCAGGATTTTCAAAATGGTAGGTGACCTTTTTGGGATTCAAACCCCAGGCCTTCTGAGCAGAAAGCCCAAGTGCGCACCCCCCCCCCCTCCCCCCGAACACAAGGACACATGGAAATGGACAGTCTGTATCCAGCTGTACGAGATGAAGGTTAGGTTAGTGAACTTCATTTATTTTGGGTGGGAAACTGAAGTAAAGATCGGTGATAATTACGTAATTAATCATAAAGATCGGTCCTAATTACACATGTACATGCATAACGCTACACAAGAAGCACCTAAAGTCGCAATACAGCTCAAAAATTGACGATGTCCCCTTCCTTTCCTCTTCTGTTCCCCCATAAGTGAGCCGGCCGCGGTGGACGAGCGGTTCTAGGCGCTTCAGTCCGGAACCGCGCGACTTCTACGGTCGCAGGTTCGAATCCTGCCTCGGGCATGGATGTGTGTGATGTCCTTAGGTTAGTTAGGTTTAAGTAGTTCTAAGTCAAGGGGACTGATGACCTCATATGTTAAGTCCAGTAGTGCTCAGAGCCATTTGAGTCATTTCCCCCATATGCCCTATTAGCGAGAATTTCGAATTATGGTGGGAAATTTAAAAAAAATTGTAGCAATTTCAATATCGCAGCAATTTCTTTGTCCCAAGGCTGTGCTGAAGCCACACCCCACCGCCCACTCGGGAATTGTCGGGAAATTCAAAATGCCGGGTGCCCTTTGCGTGATTCAAACCCCGGGCGTTCTGGGCGGAAAGCTCTTGTGCACCCGCATACACAGGGAAAAGATCAATCTGTATCCAGCTGGAGGTGAGGAAGGTTAGGTTAGTATACATTATTTATTTTGGGTGCGAAACTGAAGTAAAGGTCAGTCCTAATTACGCAATTAATCATGAAGATCGGTCCTAATTACACATCTATGGGCATGGCGCTACACAAGGTGCGCCTAAAATTGCAATACATCTCAAAAATTGACCATGTTATACAACTGGTGTTATCGTACAGGAAAAAAGCTCACAATACCACTCGAAACAAGTGGCAGATGTACTCAAAATAAATAGTAACTTTATATAGGATGATCCCTTTACCTACAAGTAGAAATAAATCTCTATGCTTCACTTGTAAATTGGTGGGAGAAAGGCTGGAGTGGAAGGTAATATCTTTATTTTTGGCGGGGAAACCTTTTCAACTCACGGGCCGAGGTTGGAGGCTGTGTCCCTGGCTGAGCACACGGTCGGGAGCCCACGCTATCGATTCAGACCAACGTTACTCACACAATAGCCCGCGACTACAGCAGAGCACTGAGCAAAGCTATCCCAAACAAAGACGACTATGTGTTGTTTGTCTAAACGTGCAGCTGCAGCTGAGATACACTACATGCCACCAACAGCGGATCCTGCCATGGCACGCTGTTCTGGGAGAAAACATTTCAGTGTAACCACTACATTTAACGTCAACACACTTCGTATAAGTGAGCATCTATTTAAAAAAATACAATCTCACCGATAATAAAACAGTCCTGTTGCCACGAAAATAGGTGTCGTCCATTTTTTATTTTTTAGTTTTATGAGCAAAATCAGTATGATTTGAAATCATTCGTTATGCACGAGAATATTACACTAATTTGAGACAGTTGAATTATCAGTATAGAATGGCATCTACACAGTCATTTTTACGTTCGACTACAGGATACAATTCACATCTCTCTCTCTCCCTTTCTCTCTCTCTCTCTCTCTCTCTCTCTCTCTCTCTCTACCTCCCTCTATTTTGTGACAGCCCACGATGTGAAAATAAAAACTACAGCACTGGCGCCTAGTACAGATAAGCAAGCTGCAGAGACCGTAGCTCTATAGTGATAAAGCTGACTGATGCATTAACTTATCTCACATCTCCTATATATGTCCACCTTACGTAAGATCGAAAGAGCTTCTACTATTTTGCTGCTAAAACTACCAATCACTGCACAATGTGCTTGTTATTTGGAAACTTTCATTGGAGGAAAAGTGAGAATTTAAACTCCAAGGAAAAAAAAACATGCAGTCTAACGAAACATCTATGTTAACCGATTTCTTCCAGTATGATGGACAAAATTACATGCTTTGAGAGTGTCCCTGGCATTCAGATCAGTGTCCGTAAATGAACTGTCATGCGTGTGGGTACTACAAACATTTGAGAGATATGAAATAACTTTACAGAATTCAGTCTTTCACACTATCTGTTTACATGTCGGAAAAAATACAATCATTTTTCGTTCGGCAACAAGAAGTTACAATTCAAGAGCACGTTCTTGTTTAATACACTATGGCAGATCCCATTTTACCAATGCTATGGTATATCATCCTGGCATTTACGTAACGTAAAAACCTAGTCGTGAGAGCATTCCTTGTCAAAGAACCTCCTAACGTCATCTGGTAGAGAACTTTATAAGATTTCACAGATACATCAAAAACAAATACCGTCTTCGTGCTTGCATCCGACACATTTGCTCCATAACTCGCCTCTACCGACCTGTGTGTAAAATTCCTGTCACTAGTACTTGAAGAAGAAGACGGCACCCAGCAGACCATCATTTGCAATAGCAGCAGATTCTTGTGTTGAAGTTTCGCAAGCAATTTGGTCATCACACAACAACCTGTTTCATGCAATCCACACACATGTCTGGAAAAACACTACCATATCTAGGCTCCACAACAGCTATAACTCAGCTGGAGGATGCTTTGTAATTAGAGGTTACGAAGTATGAAATAACACAGGACTTGCGGTAATACATATTTTTAAACACACAATCGTGACCATAATAATAAAAACACTCATGATTCCACTAGAATAGACACAGTAGATTTCTGTTGGTTTTATGAGAAAATCGGCATAGTTTGAGTGTGTTCCTCATGTTAAAATTACAAATTGTCATGCATGAGGACATTACATTCATTTCAGACGTATGAATTAACGATACAGATCAGCATCTATACAGTCATTTATTACGTTCGAGCGCATTCCTCTTTGTTATTTTGTAACATCCAGAGAGGGTAAAAAAGTCTACGAATTATCTGCAGCTGAACTTTAACTTGCCATACCGCTCCTTGTAATAGAATCACCTAACGTCATCCTATAACATTTTACAGTATCTCTCTTCAGATATATCAAATACCGTCAGCGTGCCGACATCGACGATATTGCTAAATAAGGCGCTTTCACAGACCTACATGTGTGTGTAAAGTTTCGTCACCTGTGCCGGAAAGAAGCCTGTATCCAGCAGTGTATCACTCGTAATAGATGACTCTTGTGTTACAGTGACAGGTCATATATCCATGTGTTCCATCTCGAAGAGGCCCTGAGCACTACTGCCTCATATTACAGACATGTGCATAATCACTGTTCCGGTGTTGACCACCCTCAGAAAGTGCGGCTCACAACATGCACAGCGTAGTAAAAAACAAAAAGGGAGGTACTGTTATCATGTTGCTGTTGTGGTCTTCAGTCCAGAGACTGGTTTGATGCAGCTCTCCATACTGCTCTATCCTATGCAAGCCTCTTCATCTCCCAGTACCTACTGCAACCTACATCCTTCTGAATCTGTTTAGTGTATTCATCTCTTGGTCTCCCTCTACAATTTTTACCCTCCACGCTGCCCTCCAATACTAAATTGGTGATCCCTTGGTGCCTCAGAATATGCCCTACCAACCGATGCCTTCTTGTAGTAAAGTTGTGCCACAAATTTCTCTTCTCTCCAATTCTATTCAATACCTCCTCATTAGTAGTGTGATCTACCCATCTAATCTTCAGCATTCTTCTATAGCACCACATTTCGAAAGCTTCTATTCTCTTCTTGTCTAAACTATTTATCGTCCACGTTTCACTTCCATACATAGCTACACTCCATATAAATACTTTCAAAAACTACTTCCTGGCACTTAAATCTATACTCGATGTTAACAAATTTCTCTTATTCAGAAACGCTTTCCTTGCCATTGCCAGTCTACATTTTATATCCTCTATACTTCGACCATCATCAGTTATTTTGCTCCCCAAATAGCAAAACTCATTTACTACTTTAAGCGTCTCATTTCCTAATGTAATTCCCACAGCATCACCCGGTTTAATTCGACTACATTCCATTATCCTCGTTTTGCTTTTGTTGATGTTCATCTTATATCCTGCTTTGAAGACACTGTCCATTCCGTTCAGCTGCTCTTCCAGGTCCTTTGCTGTCTCTGACAGAATTACAATGTCATCGGCGAACGTCAAAGCTTTTATTTCTTCTCCATGGGTTGTAATTCCTACCCCGAATTTTTCTTTTGTTTCCCTTACTGCTTGCTCAATATACAGATGGAATAACATCGGGGATAGTCTACAACCCTGTTTCACTCCCTTCCCAACCGCTGCTTCCCTTTCATGCCCCTCGACTCTTATAACTGCCATCTGGTTGCTGTACAAATTATAAATAAGCTCTTGCTCCCTGCATTTTACCCCTGCCACCTTTAGAATTTGAAAGAGAGTATTCCAGTCAATATTGTGAAAAGCTTTCTCCAAGTCTACAAATGCTGGAAACGTAGGTTTGCCTTTCCTTAATGTATTTTCTAAGATAAGTCGTAGGGTCAGTATTGCCTCACGTGTTCCAACATTTCTACGGAATCCAAACTGATCTTCCCCGAGGTCGGTTTATACCCGTTTTTCCATCCGTCTGTAAAGAATTCGTGTTACTATTTTGCAGACGTGGCTTATTAAACTGACTGTTCGGTAATTTTCACATCAAAATAACTGTCATCTTATTGGTAAGAAAAAAATTTGGCGGGCATCGGAGCATATGAAATCACAATTAGTCTCCAGCATTGAGGAACGTCATCAAACAGCTGTCTCAAGGTGATGACCTCTTCATTTAATCCCATGTTACACAGTGACAAGTAGCTGGTGTCCAGTGGTCCACCAAGGCTGTCTCTATCTCAAACAAGTGATGTCAGTCAATCACTGTGTGGTAATCAACAGCGTATCAGTGGATAGATTGGATGGAAAAGACACTGTCGGTACGGAATGATCAAATGTAACAAGCACCGCAGTTGACAGCATGATCAGCTTTACCAGTTTTCCGTAATTTCAACGCCAGAGAATGACGCTGCAGAATGCTTCCTAATTTCTGTACCACCACTAGACTGCAAATGTAGATAGATGGTGTGGTACGTTCGTATGGCCACATACACCAAAGTATACCAGACAGCATGCTACACAGATGCAGTTAGGTTATATACATATTTCTGGCACATCGATCATAGTGCGGAATTTACAATTACGACTGGCCATCTTTCCTTATGTGAATGGGAGTCACAGAGCATTCCTGCATTCATAGGATAAAGTCAGAGATTGCAAGATGTCCCCGCATTATCCTTGACCAGCCATCCCTGAAACACTGTCGCTAATTTAATTTGCAACTGCCCGTCGGCCGGAGTGGCCGAGCGGTTCTAAGCGCTACAGTCTGGAACCGAGCGACCGCTACGCTCGCAGGTTCGAATCCTGCCTCGGGCATGGATGTGTGTGATGCCCTTAGGTTAGTTAGGTTTGAGTAGTTCTAAGTTCTAGGGGGCTGATGACCTCAGAAGTTAAGTCCCATAGAGCTCAGAGCCATTTTGCAACTGCCCAGAAGTAGGAGGGTTTTTTGCCCGCTACATTCCAAGTCTCGTGAAGGAACAGAGCGAGCTGAGTCCATAACTGCTACTCAGACGACTGCCCCTCATCAGTCTTACTCATGGCACCCATCCAACTGCACAAGATCTCTCCAGATACGCGTATTCGAGGAGGTTAGCATCCCTTATTGGTGTATAGTAAACATGAGGATGTTGTGGTGATAAAACAGATGGTTCAAAATAAATGTGTGGTTTATGCACGATGGAGCTCTAGGTAGACGGACTTCTAAACATTTTACGTAAATCAACTGTGCTATCAATTCTGGAGTATTGAAATGAAATGAGCGTATGGCGTTGCTGGCCGGGAGGCCCCATCCGGGGCCGTTCGGCCGCCGAGTGCGAGTCTTATTTCAGTCGACGCCACATTGAGCGACTCGCGTGCCGGTGATGAGAATGAAATGATGATGAAGACAGCTTAACACCCAGTCCACGAGCGGAGAAAATCTCCAACTCGACAAGGAATCGAACCTGGGCCCTCTGCATGGTAGGCAAGCGCGTAACCACTCAGCTAAGCAGGCGGACTCTGGAGTAGTATTCCACTGAAGTCAGTACCAAGAAGGTACTGGCAAGAGGCGAATGATCGTAGAACATAGACACGCGCACTCCTAAGGCTACACGGTTCTGCGATTAAAAAACGCTGTAATGCTAAAGCCATATGGTTTCTGAAGTATTAGTCGTGCAGAATGCCATGCTCTTAATACTCTAATGCAGGACGTAGACGTCCATCAGATATTAATGCCAGCCTACAAATTCTCTGTCGCAATTACTACGGTGACAAACTTTAAGATGATGAAGCTGCTTCGTTCTACACTATTCAGATGACCAAGGAAGTGACAGAGCTGTTCCTCACTACGAATCTATCGTCGGTGTATATCTGTAGCTCGAACTGCTTATAAACAAACTGGAACGAAGTTAGGCGACTGCTGATCTGTCTCTTAGAAGGTAATGGATTTCATACGTCCTTTTTACGTGGGAAACGTACGATACTTAATCACATTTCCCATGTCAGTCGCGCTTATCAGAAGGAGTAGTGGTTTTGATGGATGCGGCCATACCTCACTAGGAAATAGAGCGAGGAAAGAAGACATGAATATCTTCGTTAGTTGATCCAATGAGTTACTAACTGTCCACGCCTTGCTGTATGAAAAGACACATCTAGAAACAGTGACTTCTTATGAGTGAGTTAACACAACGATCATCTACATCTACATCCATTCTCCGCAAGTCACCTGACGGTGTGTGGCGGAGGGTACCTTGCGTACCTCTATCGGTTCTCCCTTCTATTCCAGTCTCGTATTGTTCGTGGAAAGAAGGATTGTCGGTATGCTTCTGTGTGGGCTCTAATCTCTCTGATTTTATCCTCATGGTCTCTTCGCGAGATATACGTAGGAGGGAGCAATATACTGCTTGACTCTTCGGTGAAGATATGTTCTCGAAACTTCAACAAAAGCCCGTACCGAGCTACAGAGCGTCTCTCCTGCAGAGTCTTCCAGTGGAGTTTATCTATTATCTCCGTAACGCTTTCGCGATTACTAAATGATCCTGTAACGAAACGCTCTGCTCTCCGTTGGATCTTCTCTATCTCTTCTATCAACCCCATCTGGTACGGATCCCACACTGCTGAGCAGTATTCAAGCAGTGGGCGAACAAGCGTACTGTAACCTACTTCCCCGGCCGCGGTGGTCTCGCGGTTCTAGGCGCTCAGTCCGGAACCGCGCGACTGCTACGGTCGCAGGTTCGAATCCTTCCTCGGGCATGGATGTGTGTGATGTTCTTAGGTTAGTTAGGTTTAAGTAGTTCTAAGTTCTAGGGGACTGATGACCACAGATGTTAAGTCCCATAGTGCTCAGAGCCATTTGAACCATTTTTGTAACCTACTTCCTTTGTTTTCGGATTGCGTTTCCTTAGGATTCTTCCAATGAACCTCAGTCTTGCATCTGCTTTACCAACGATCAACTTTATATGATCATTCCATTTTAAATCACTCCTAATGCTTACTCCCAAATAATTTATGGAAGTAACTGCTTCCAGTTGCTGACCTGCTATATTGTAGTTACATGATAAGGGATCTATCTTTCTATGTAGTCGCAGCACATTAAACTTGTCTACACTCAGATTCAATTGCCATTCCCTGTCAATTCGCTGCAGATCCTCCTGCATTTCAGTACAATTTTCCATTGTTACAACCTCTCGATACACCACAGCATCATCTGCAAAAAGCCTCAGTGAACTTCCGATGTCATCCACAAGGTCATTTATGTGTACTGTGAATAGCAATGGTCCTACGATACTCCCCTGCGGCACACCTGAAATCACTCTTACTTCGGAAAACTTCTCTCCATTGAGAATGACATGCTGCGTTCTGTTATATAGGAACTCTTCAATTCAATCACACTATTGGTCTAATAATCCATATGCTCTTACTTTGTTCATTAAACGACAGTGGGGAACTGTATCGAACGCCGTGCGAAAGTCAAACACGGCATCTACCTGTGAACCCGTGTCTATGGCCCTCTGAGTCTCGTGGACGAATAGCGCGAGCTGGGTTTCACACGACCGTCTTTTTCGAAACCCATGCTGATTCCTACAGAGTAGATTTCTAGATTCCAGAAAAGTCATTATACTCGAACGTAATACGTGTTCCAAAAATTCTGCAACTGATCGACGTTAGAGACATAGGTCTATAGTTCTGCACATCTGTTCGACGTCCCTTCTTGAAAACGGGGATGACCTGTGCCCTTTTCCAATCCTTTGGAACGCTACGCTCTTCTAGAGACCTACGGTACACCGCTGCAAGAAGGGGGGCAAGTTCCTTGGCGTACTGTGTGTAAAATCGAACTGGTATCCTATCAGGTGCAGCGGCCTTTCCTGTTTTGAGCGATTTTAATTGTTTCTCTATCCCTCTGTCGTCTATTTCGATATCTACCATTTTGTCATCTGTGCGACAATCTAGAGAAGGAACTACAGTGCAGTCTTCCTCTGTGAAACAGCTTTGGAAAAAGACATTTAGTATTTCGGCCTTTAGTCTGCCATCGTCTGTTTCAGTACCATTTAGTTCACAGAGTGTCTGGACATTTTGTTTTGATCCACCTACCGCTTTGACATAAGACCAAAATTTCTTAGGATTTTCTGTCAAGTCAGTACATAGAACTTTACTTTTGAATTCATTGAACGCCTCTCGCATAGCCCTTCTCACACTACATTTCGCTTCGCGTAATTTTTGTTTGTCTGCAAGGCTTTGGCTATGTTTATGTTTGCTGTGAAGTTCCCTTTGGTTCCGCAACAGTTTTCTAACTCGGTTGTTGTACCACGGTGGATCTTTTCATCTCTTACGATCTTGCTTGGCACATACTCATCTAACGCATATTGTACGATGGTTTTGAACTTTGTCCACTGATCCTCAACACTACCTGTACTTGAGACAAAACTTTTGTGTTGAGCCGTCAGGTACTCTGTAATCTACTTTTTGTCACTTTTGCTAAACAGAAAAATCTTCCTACCTTTTTTAATATTTCTATTTACGGCTGAAATCAGCGATGCAGTAACCGCTTTATGATCGCTGATTCCCTGTTCTGCGTTAACTGTTTCAAATAGTTCGGGTCTGTTTGGCACCAGAAGGTCTAATATGTTATCGCCACGAGTCGGTTCTCTGCTCAAGGTAGTTTTCAGATAAAGCACTTAAAAAAATTTCACTGGATTCTTTGTCCCTGCCACCCGTTATGAACGTTTGAGTCACCCAGTCTATATCCGGCAAATTAAAATCTCCACCCAGAACTATAACATGGTGGGGAAATCTACTTGAAGTCGCCAAAGGAGATATAACAGTCTTACTACTGTTTCACAGTAGCAACTCCAAGGCCCTGGTAGCCTTCCTCTTGCACACAGAAGTCATGATCTGATGTTAGGTAGTTTTACTCATGTGCTGGATAATATGGCAATTTCGTCCTAACACCACATCTCTAGAGTACCTCCTCCTCACACTATTAAATAGGAAATATGTGGCATAAGTCTACTATCCTACACAACACGTTAGGAAATGGCTTAACTCTGTTAAACACATTGATTCTTCTCCTTAATACTTGTGGAACAACATTGCTTGTGAGAACCAGCCTCAATTCGGTAATATCTGTATTCCACTTCATGTGTGAGAACACTGTCTTGGAATGGGATACATATATTTCGCCTGCTTCACTATAGCGCTTCTGTGTGATACTTATTTCGCCTTTGTTGAAGTATGCCTTACGACCGCCCACATGGTTTACAAGTGACGAGAATTGAAACTGAATATAGTTTGCGCTCAATTTTTAGACTTTTCTAGGTCTTGAGCGTCCGGGTACATCTAAACCACCTCAATTCCCAGCATTTCATGGTATTTTTTCTCTAATTTTATGTATCATCAGCCAGTATACGTAATTTCGCTAGGTTTTCACGATTTTATGTATTTCGTCGTTATTTCCCTCAATTTTACGTATTTACCACCCATTTGTCATATTTACACAACCCTTTCCTCGAATTTTAGCGATTTTACGTATTTCACGTATTTTTCGATAGTTTTCCGTGTGCATATGGTCTTATTGTTGACATACCCACGCGTTGTTTGATTATATACGAGAATATTTGCGCGTCTCGTACACGAACCTACTAAAAAACCTTAAGGAGACCGCATACATTTTGGATAGGACGATCATAGTAAGTAACACCCGCTTCATACCTAAATGTGGCTCAATGAATTGCGCAGACGAAGGATACATTGGCAACTCGAAGTCTGGAAACAATTCTGGGTACCGCTACGACAGAGAGAGCTTGTCTGCAGACTCGTGTAGTGATGCACTTGATGGAAACTCAGTCTGGAAACAGTTCTACACGTTTGACTTCCACTCTATCGTGCAGGGATCTGCAACAGGGAGCTGACATGTATACAGAGTTGATTTCTGTTGTTGCTCACATATGTTTTCCTTAAGTATATGCTCTTATTGCTTACCAGATGAGCTTCGCTACTTCTGTTTATACCTTCCAACTCTGATACGTACCCACAACCCTGTCAGAACATCTACAAACTGTAGATTTCATGTTTTTTTTACCCTAGTAATTAGTTATTCGTTAGTTGACAGTGTGTTGACTGCACTTGGCATCCTGAGCCGTAACAGTTTCCTTTCTCTCTACCTACAGAGTGCGTCTCTCCAGCAGCGTCATTTATACACGAACAGTTCGCAAGTTATGTATTCTAACCGCAACCATCGGCCGCTGATAGCTCTACACACATATACATACTCTGGATACATATTACCTATCACGAATTCGCGATTTCAACCACTTGCACGTTATTTTCGACAATGCTACAGCTCTGCAAATAGCGAAATACTCTTCGCAAATCAATTCTGTACGGCGTGTGAGCACATTTAAATTTCTACTCCTAAAAAGTATAACATCTTCTGTATAAGTTATATTACCAATATTTGTAACAAGATTGTCTAGATTCTACAGTAATAGCAACAAACCAAGACGTCCTGCTGCGCCTATCGCACCTCCTTTTATCCTCTTAAAGATCCACAATGATGGCACATGATCATCCCAGTTCGGATATTTTATGTGCTAGACGCCTGCTGGATGGCGAGAGACAGTCCTTTGTGAGTATTATCCTTGTGTACGGGATAGAGCAACACATTAGTCGGATGGTATAGCATAGCACTCCACTTTAATGCATCCAGTCACTTACAATCATATATTCTACGGATGCAGTGCATTTTCTGTATTTTCTGTGTGTCTGTTCATGCATGTGTCTCAAATGGCTCCCATAAACCTAACCTAGTCTTCTCACTGATGGATCCACCTTCCAACACTGACCCAGATGTAGTGCATCACGGATCTCCTCCAGTCACCATTCTAGATATAATGCATGGTGGATCCCCCTTCGAACCCTGTCTCAGACATAATGCATTGTGTACCCACCTCTAGACACCATTCCATATATAATGTGTGGTGGATCCTCCTTCAAACGCTGCCCCGGGGCATAACAGATTGTGGATCCACCTCTAGACACTGTTCTGGATATAGCGCAGGGTAGATCCACATTCGAACGCTAACTCAGGCCTACTCTGGGTCATGGCAGCCATCCGTGACACATCTATTGACATAGACATACAGAAAATAGAGATAATGCACTGCATCTGTAGAATATATATTTGTAAGGCCGGCCGCTGTGGTCGAGCGGTTCTAGGCGCTACAGTCCGGAACTATGCGGCTGGTACGGTCGCAGGTTCGAATCCTGCCTCGGGCATGGATGTGTGTGATGTCCTTAGGTTAGTTAGGTTTAAGTAGTTCTAAGTTCTAGGGGACTGATGACCTCAGAAGTTAAGCCCCATAGTGCTCAGAGCCATTTGAACCATGTTTTTATATTTGTAAGTAACTGGGTGCATTCGACTAGAGTACTATATTATACTGTCTGACTAATGTGCTGTTCTATCTCATACATAAGAGTAATGAACACAAAGGACTGTCTCCCTCCATCCAAAGGACGTCTAGCACACATAATAGCGGAATTGGGATGATCATGTGCCATCATCGTGGATCATTAAGAGTATAAAAGGAGGTGTGATAGGCGCTGCAGGTCGCTTTGGTGGTGTTACTGGAGAATCTAGACAACCTTGTCACAAATATTGGCAATATAACTTGTATGGATGATGTTACCTGCCTTTGCAGGAGGAATGGTTCAAATGGCTCTGAGCACTATGGGACTTAACTTCTGAGGTCATCAGTGCCCTAGAACTTAGAACTACTTAAACCTAACTAATCTAAGGAGATCACACACATCCATGCCCGAGGCAGGATTCGAACCTGCGACCGTAACAGCAGCGCGGTTCCGGACTGAGGCGCCTAGAACTGCTCCACCACAGCGGCCAGTTGCAGGAGGAATTGAAATGTGCTCACACCCTGTACAAAACCGATTTGCAAAAAGTATTTCGCTATTTTCAGGGTTGTAGCACTGTCGAAATTAACATGTAAGTGATTGAAATCTAGACTTTGTGATTGGTAACATGCATGCAGAGCCTCTATGTGTATGTGCGTAGAGCTATCAGCGGCAGATGGTTGCAGTTCGAACGCATAACTTGCTAGCTGTTCATCTATAAGTGACACTGCCGGCGAGAAGGGAAACTATTACGGCTCAGGATGCTATGTGTAGTCGATACACTGTCAACTGACGAATAACTTATTACTAGGGTAAAAGAAACCTGAAATCTACAGTTTTTAGATGTCCTGACAGGGTTTTAGGTACGTATCAGAGTTGGACGGTATAAACAGAAGTAGCGAAACTCATCTGGTAAGCCATATGAGCATATAGTTGAGGAAAAGGTATCTGAGCAGCAACAGAAATCAACTCTGTACACATGTGAACTCCCTGTTGCAGATCCCTACACGATGGAGTGGAAATCAAATGAACATGTAGAACTGTTTCCAGACTTTGAGTTTCCATCAAGTGCATCACTACATGAGTCTGTAGACAAGCCTTCTGTGTCGTATCAGTACACAGAATTGTTTCCAGACTTCGACTTTCCAATTTATTCTTCATCCGCATCATTTGTTGAGCCTCATTTAGATACAAAGAGAGTGTTACTATAATTTTCATGGTCATCCTATCCAAAATATATGCATGTAGCTCATCTGGAAGAGGGGGAATTCTTAGGATTTTTTAGTAGACTGGTGTATAAGACACGCAAGTATCCTCATATAAAATCAAACAACGCCTGGGTATGCCAGCAATATGACCATATACACATCGAAAACTATCGAAAAAACATGAAAGGACATAAAATCGGCAAAAGTCGAGGAAAACTAGGTGTAATTACGACAAATTGAAGGGAAATAAGTGAAATTGAAGGAAGTATGAGGGAATACGTAAAATCGTGAAAACATAGGAACAATATGTAAATTGACTGAGAATACATAAGCATAAAATTAGAGAAAAAATACCATGAAATGCGGAGAATTGAGCTGGGTTGGGGGTACCTGAACATTCAAGACCGAGAAAAGCTTAAAATTTATGCTCTCCTGCATTCATTTTCGTTAGGGTCCCAGAGGACGGTGGGACGCTACTTGTCCTTAGCTAAAGAGCGTTGTATTACCAGCTGCCGGGCTGGAATATAGAACTACACAATGGATGGCGTGTTTGACCCTGTGCAGGACTGTTTAGCTGTTTTAAACGCTAACAAACAGTATCTATAATGTGCTTCTCTATGCTCCCCGCCAGTCACAGCCTGACGGTGTCAGCTAACAAACACCTCACAAACGGTTGCTGTAAGATTTCTTTTAACAATATTCTACTTTATGTCTATTGAGGTAATAGTCATACATGCAAGTTGACTGCTGTCTTTGATGCTTTCCTGGAAAAGAGAACCATCTGCCTCTAAATTGACTTGCATCTGCTTAAAGGATGGTAGAAAGTGGATAGAGTGACCTGTTGAGATGAGGCTGTAATGACATATGATTTAATGGTAGACTGATGATGCATTCTAGAGGGAGGGAGACGTTGCTACAGGCCATTTATCACACATTCTCATGTGGTTTATCAGTTGTGTGGTATAACCAGCGTTCGACCTGTATACAATTGCGGTTTTGGTGTGTCACTTACGGCATTGTCTACCTGCGATCGTTAACAGCAAATCTCTCCATACCCCAGTCATCACAGTGCTTCCACCTAATGTGTGATGAAACATGTCATCGATGAAAAACCTTTTTTTCACCCTCCTCTAGATGAACAGAGATTTATTCGACGTACTCCATTCCTCTGCCGCATCTTGGGGCACGGAATCTCGTCTTCAGTTTCGTAACTACAAGTTAGTGGCAGGTGTCTTACTGTAAGGTACTGAAATCCCTGTGTATGCATCTGCTTGACAGATGTCCTGGTTACAGAGTAAGTGGTAGCATGGCGTGTTATTTCTCATGTCGAAGAGCGCTGCTATGCGTTTGCTGTTTCCTTGTAAGAGGCATTCTCCATTGCTGATGATCATTATATAGGACCGATGCGTGTGTAGTATAATTTCTGAACCGTGATTGGATGTGAACAGTGGGCAGTACACACCTCTGTAAAGCTATATTGTTCATGTATGACAAAGACTTTTTTTTTGGTATAGAAGGAAGTAGATTTATCTTCTTCAACTTTGTCACCATAGTGAGTGGGATAGAAATCTTGCAGGGTGGATAGATGGCAAATGTTGGACATCTATGTCCTACATTAGAGTGCATGTGTTTATGTTCTACAATCATTTCTCCCTTACCAATACCTTTACAGTACTGACCCCAGACACTAGAACAATACTTTAGAATTGACAGTGCACTTGATTTACGTAAAATGCTTCAAGCTCCATCCATCTGGAGCTCCATCATGCACAAAACCACACATTCCTTGATCACCATCTGTTAGATCATAACACACTCATATGTACTATACACAGATAAGGGGTGCTAACTGCATCGACATGGGCGCATCTGGAGAGATCTTGTGTACTTGCATGGGTGTCTTGATTAAGACTGGCGTGGAACAGTCTTTGCTGATCAGCAGTTACGGACTCAGCTCGCTCTGTTCCTTCACGAGACATGGAATGTAGCACGCATAGTACCCCCCTACTCCTGGTTAGCTGCAAATTAAATTGGTGACAGCGTGTCAGGGAGGAGTGGTCAAAGAAAATGCGAGGAGATCTTTCAATCCCTTAATTTCTTATAAGAATGCAAGAATGCTCTGTGACTCCCATCTGCATAGGAAAAAAGGGGCAATCGTAATCGAAAGTCGCCAAGAGTGTGCGTTTACGTTTCTGTGTAACCTGACACATCGTTTAATAGCAGTTACATAACATCTCTTTGCGTATTTGTTTATCGCATACAGGCTACAACGAGGTTACTCATCGTTACAAATAATGGCGTTAGATCATCAATTAGAGCGTTACTGCAGTGGTGCAAACCTCCATAATGTTGACCGGCCAGGGTTAGGCGAGCACGGAGCGGGAATCAATAGGCTCCGGGTCGTCGCCCGGGCAACACGTCACCAGCCTCCGGCTCGCGTGTTTGCCTTTCGAGCACACGCTGGCCGCGCCAGGGCTCGCCTAACACGGTAAACCTCATACACGAGATTCAGTGGAGCCTTTATTGCCATCAGTCTTCCCAGCGACTTCCAGACCAGTCTTAATGAAAATATTGCAGGCCTGTGAAGCAAACATGGTTGTGGTGTGACCTTGCGGGGCATTTTGAAGCATGATATAATTATAAAAATTTGAATTATAGACTGGTAGCTAGTTCAGCAAAGCCTTCTGAACAGCGGTGTCAGGCGTGAATATAAAAATCTTCAAAGGAGACTTGAAGGTGTTGCATGTCTATCAATGACAAACGGTGTACACTGAGATGACAAAAGTCAAGTCCTAATATCGTGTCGGACCTTCTTTTGCGCCACGTAGTGCAGCTACTCGACGTGGCATGGACTCAACAAGTCGTTGGAAGTCCTCTGCAGAAATGCTGAACCGTGCTCCCTCTACAGGGTGGTCCATTGATCGTGACCGGGCCAAACATCTCACGAAATAAGCGTCAAACGAAAAAAGTACAAAGAACGAAACTTGTCTAGCTTCAAGGGGTAAACCAGATGGCGCTATGGTTGGCCCGCTAGATGGCGCTGACATAGGTCAAACGGATATCAACTGCGTTTTTTTAAAATAGGAACCCCCATTTTTATTGCATATTCGTGTAGTACGTAAAGAGATACGAATGTTTTAGTTGGACCACATTTTTCGCTTTGTGATAGATGGCGCTGTAATAGTCACGAACATATGGCTCACAATTTTAGACGAACAGTTGGTAACAGGTAGGTTTTTTAAATTAAAATACAGAACGTAGGTACGTTTGAACATTTTATTTCGGTTGTTCCAATGTGATACATGTACCTTTGTGAACTTATCATATATGAGAACGTATGCTGTTACAGCGTGATTACCTGTAAATACCACTTTAATGTAATAAATGCTCAAAATGATGTCCGTCAACCTCAATGCATTTGGCGATAGGTCTAACGACATTCCTCTCAACAGCGAGTAGTTCGCCTTCCGTAATGTTCGCACATGCATTGACAATGCTCTGACGCATGTTGTCAGGCGTTGTTGGTGGATCACTATAGCAAACAGCCTTCAACTTTCCCCACATAAAGAAATTCGGGGACGTCAGATCCGGTGAATGTGCGGGCCATGGTATGGTGCTTCGACGAAGAATCCACCTGTCATGAACTATGCTATTCAATATCGCTTCAATCGCACACGAGCTATGTGCCGGACATCCATCGTGTTCGAAGTACATCGCCATTCTGTCATGCACTGAAACATCTTATAGTAACATCGGCAGAACATTACGTAGGAAATACATTGCACCATTTAGATAGCCATCGATAAAATGGGGGCAAATCATCCTTCCTCCCATAATGCCGCACCGTACATTAACCCGCCAAGGGCGCTGATGTTTCACTTGTTGCAGCCATCGTGGATTTTCCGTTGCCCAATAGTGCATATTATTCCGGTTTACATTACCGCTGTTGGTGACTGACGCTTCGTCGCCAAATAGAACGTGTGCAAAAAAATCTGTCATCGTCCCGTAATTTCTCTTGTGCCCAGTGGCAGAACTGTACACGACGTTCAAAGTCGTTGTCATGCAATTCCTGGGGCAAAGAAATATGGTACGGGTGCAATCGATGTTGATGTAGCATTCTCAACACCGACATTTTTGTGATTCCCGATTGTAGCGCAATTTGTCTGCTACTGATGTGCGGATTAGTCGCGACAGCAGGTAAAACACCTACTTGGGCATCATCATTTGTTGCAGGTCGTGGTTGACGTTTCACATATGGCTGAACACTTCCTGTTTCCTTAAATAACGTAACTATCTGGCGAACGGTCCGGACACTTGGATGATGTCCAGGATACCGAGCAGCATACATAGCACACGCCCGTTGGGCATTTTGATCACAATAGCCATACATCAAGACGATATCAACCTTTTCCGCAATTGGTAAACGATCCATTTTAACACGGGTAATGTATCACGAAGCAAATACCGTCCGCACTGGCGGAATGTTACGTGATATCACATACTTATATGTTTGTGACTATTACAGCGCCATCTATCACAAAGAGAAAAAGTGGTCCAACTAAAACATTCATATTTAGTGATATATTTGGCCCTGTCACGATCAGTGGACCATCCTGTATACAAATGAAGGTTCATAAAGTTTCACGTCACGTGTTGAGACGCTGTAACACTAGTACACGTGTGCCATCGTCAGCCTTCACAACTGACAGGTTTCCTTCCAACTGCGGATTGTTTTTCCTCGCTCAGTGTAATCTTGATCCTAAGCAACAAATGCCCCTCAGTGAACGGTTTCGTTGAAACAATTTACGCATTGAGAGCCTATCGTTTTTTCCAATGAGTTTCACATTGTTGTGGAGTACACCTGGAATGCTGAAGTGGTTAAGAAACTTCCTGGCAGATTAAAACTGTGTGTCAGACCAGGACGCAAACCTTGCAGCTTTGCTGAACAGTGAGGCTGGGTTGTGAGTCGTGCCAGACAAACGTTTTATCTGTCAAAAGAGTTTTCAAATCAGCGCACACTCCGCTCCAGAGTGAAAAATCATTCTTGTGGTTGTAGAGATTGCTATATATCGTCCCAAATTGGACTCCTAAACGGTATCTTTCGCTCAACGTTCGGCACTAAATTTGTCTATTATACAGAAAAACATAGTCTAATTTAATGAAGCGGATGTCGAAAGTAGTGGAGTTCATTTGTATGGGGTTAGCTTATTCTTTTGTGGTTCATTTAATTTATCTCGGCGCCATGCTGCTTACACCAAGCCAATTAAAACTCTCACCAGTGTACACACAATCCTGAAAGAGAATATATCAGGAAAGTGATATGGAAATGTAGGGTACCAGGCAGTGAAATATTAAATTGCCAAGTAGGTGTATTGATCCACTGGAAATGAGCGTAAACAAAATCATTACCACGGAACGACTGACTGAGAGAAACAAATAAAATCCCTGACAAACGAAGTGAAACATCCATAAGGGGAGAGGAAACGTGTTGAGACGATATGTGATGTTATTTCAGTGATTCCAAAATCGAGTCAAATTTTTAAAGAACTTCGCAGTAGGAGCCCACTTATCAGTATGACATTGCTTACCCCTGGCCCAGATGCATTCACTGATTCGATATGGTGGGGCATCATAAGACCGTTGTATCCTCTCATGAGGCAAATTGGCCCACAACTGCTGTAACTGGTCCTCGATATCCAGGATATTAGCACTGGGACGGAGTTAACGACAGAGCTGGTCCCATGAATGTTCTGTCGTGGACAGATTGGGGGTCTTGTTGGCCACTGGATTGCCTCAACATCACGCAGACAGCACATAGATAAGCA
This sequence comes from Schistocerca serialis cubense, assembly GCF_023864345.2. Taxonomy (NCBI): domain Eukaryota; kingdom Metazoa; phylum Arthropoda; class Insecta; order Orthoptera; family Acrididae; genus Schistocerca; species Schistocerca serialis. Next base: position 163,077,397 of record NC_064640.1, read on the forward strand.
GTGTCCAGCTGAAAAATGGCACAACGTTACAGTCGCTTGAGGGGTAGCACATCAAGATGCAAGCTATCTGTTGTGCCATCAGAGTTCCCACAATCACTATCAGACGTGGCCTGAAGTCATATCCGATGGCTCCCCACACAATGACGCCAAGGGTGGCACTGCTCCGCCTCTCTGAAACGTTGGAATAATGGAACCTCTCCAGAAGTACTTGCTACACTCATCCTGGGTAGTGCAGAACGGCGATTAATCCCTGCACACAATGAGATCCCATTCGTCAGTAATCTGCACTTCCCAGTCATGGCACCACTACAAATGCAGTCCGACTGATGGTGCAGGATGACACAGACGATTTCAGGAAGTCCATTACTTATTCTGTAAAGGCAGCGTGGATGTGAATGGCCTATGATGTGCTTGATACACAATATGGCGATCCTCGCTTGTTGAGGTCAGACTTGGTAGAGCAGAACTTCGACAACGAGTATATCTGCCCTCACGTTCCCATGCAGTCGCACGCTGGGCCAGTCCAACACATGAACGCCTCATAAATCTTTTACTGCATCACTCAACCAGCCAGCCAAATGGAGACCCACAATGAGACCCCTCTCAAACTATGTCAGTGCTGATAATGCTGTCTCATATGATTGCATCGCATCTCTGTGTGCTTCATCTACATCTACATACATACTCCGCAATCCACCATACGGTGCGGGGATGGTGTTTACCTCGTACCACAACTAGCATCTTCTCTCCCTGTTCCACTCCCAAACAGAACGAGGGAAAAATGATTGCCTATATGCCTCTGTACGAGCCCTAATCTCTCTTACCTTATCTTTGTGGTCTTTCTACGAAATGTAAGTTGGCGGCAGTAAAACTGTACTGCAGTCAGCCTCAAATGCTGGTTCTCTAAATTTCCTTAGTAGCGATTCACGAAAAGATCGCCTCCTTTCCTCTAGAGACCCCCACCCGAGATCCTGAAGCATTTCCGTAACACTCGCGTGAAGATCAAACCTACCAGTAACAAATCTAGCAGCCCGCCTCTGAATTGCTTCTATGTCCTCCCTCAATCCGACCTGATAGGGAACCCAAACGCTCGAGCAGTCCTCAAGAATAGGTCGTATTAGTGTTTTATAAGCGGTCTCCTTTACAGATGAACCACATCTTCCCAAAATTCTACCAATGAACCGAAGACGACTATCCGCCTTCCCCACAACTGCCATTACATGCTTGTCCCACTTCACATCGCTCTGCAATGTTACGCGCAAATATTTAATAGACGTGATTGTGTCAAGCGCTACACTACTAATGGAGTATTCAAACATTACAGGATTCTTTCTCCTATTCATCTGCATTAATTTACATTTATCTATATTTAGAGTTAGCTGCCATTCTTTACACCAATCACAAATCTTGTCCAAGTCATCATCACTCAACGACGACACCTTCCCGTACACCACAGCATCATCAGCAAACAGCCGCACATTGCTATCCAACCTATCCAAAAGATCATTTATGTAGATAGAAAACAACGGCGGATCTACCACACTTCCCTGGGGCACTCCATTACAGTGATCACTCAACATCTAACAAAGTCCACGCCCCTTATATACTCTACCGGGCATGGGAACAACAGTAAACACCAATAACACTAACGCGCTACGGTGGCCGTTCTACCTGTCACAGAAAACTGCGTCTCTGGTCGTTTAGATACCCGCTGATGATGTATACTTGTACGAAGTTATATTGAAATCCGACCATGTATTCTAGTGCTTCACTTTTTTTGTGCAGGCATTGTAGTTATCATCTGCTCACGGTGCAAAATTCTCATACTTCATTTTGATTGTTATACACTAGAGACATGTGCTATATGATATTAAAAGTTCATGTCTATAGTCATAAGACCGAGAGTTACTGCCTCCCGACTGGACTATGGTGAGGTGTGACTCAGTCGAGGCAATCAGGCCCATCACGTCCTTAGCTAGCCGTCATCTCGGACCGTTATAATGATCCGTGACGCCGCCAGCAGCGCAGTGACGACAGAGCGGAAGTGGCGGGCATCGAAAGAGCTACCATCTAAAGCAGTAGCGGCTAGTGAGGCGCCAGGACTTCTCCAAGAGCCCAAAATAACAGAAGTGTTTCCAATTCTCCTGCCAAACAGCTCTGCGTTCTTCCGCTCTTGCTCTTATTTTGTCATTATTAACTGTCAGTGATTCGTCCTTTGAAGTTCTCCAACCAGTGGGGGTGTGACGTTAAGAACTCATGGCCTGCAATAAGTTTTCTTGGTGTCTGCTGCATCCACGGCTGTTGTGTACATCACAGCCGCTGACTACACAGTCAGGTGACATCACCATGTCCTCCCTAGGAAAAAGGGATATGGTATCCGTGGCTGGCACCATAAGATCCAGCTACCAACCACACAGCAGAGAACCGCGAGTTACTGCCCTGCCAAGGCACCCGCAGTTCAATCACAGCTTATCTTGCCGGCAACAGCCGCCGCGGTGTCTGGGACCATCATAGCATCGCTGTTAGCAATATTATCTCGCCGGGCCAATTGATATAAGCACGATTTCCCAGCATTCCTCCGCCGGATACCTTCATAAGATGCCACCCAGCAGCTCGCCAGTCAGTCTGCGAGTTCCAGTTCCAGTTCGCGAGTTCGAAATCGACGATCACTGACTGCCATTTGTCAGAGCGCAGAGCATGCCAGTCGGAACCTAGACATCAGTAGTATAGCAGATATTGGCATTGCACATGCACTGTTTCCCTACTGTAACAGACAGTGAGCAGACATTCCCTTTCAAGAACTGCTAAGGGTATCCAGTTTCTCATCAACTCAGGACGACCATTTAGTTTCAGTCGTTCACAAACTGTTCATTTTCTATTTAGAACTCAGTTATGCTGTATTCTCTGTGTTAGTGATAACGTTCTAGTGTTCTTGGTTGCCTGGGCACATCTCTTTTTTTTGCATGCATCACCCACATCAAAGGATAAAAATGTGTTACTTTATTCATCTGGCAAATTTACCCAGAAACATGCTTTGGTTGTAATTTCCATGTTTCGCTGGCATTTGCTTTGGGTCACGTGAAAGTTCCTTTTGTGATGGACATGCTCCCACCGACTTGCTATTTCGTAGTGGCGTCTTTGATGGCGTTGTTCCACTCCGGTGCAGTCGTTATTCATGAACTCAAATTCACTGTGAATGGCCTAAAGCTCTGAAAGGTATGTCAAGTCTTCCGTTGACAAGCAGCTAATGAAAAATTTCTTGGAAGATTTCTTCATCTAGTAACATTATTACTACCTTCCCCACCAACTGTCGTTATGGAACTGAATCGTATACAGTGATCAGAATCAAGTCACACATTTCTGTTGCAGGAGCAGAGAATCTCTACAAAGTGCATTTTCCGTCAGTATAACAGACGAATTTGGGGCGCAACCATCCATTCTACGGATAGTCTCGTCGGAAAATATTCTGCCCGGATAGTTGTCGGCGACGAAATGTAAGTCTCCCTTCGACACATTCTTGTTTCTGTATTCCGAAACGACTAATCCTTTTCACATGTTGCAAAAAATGTGAGAGATTTTATCTCTTCATGACGGATAACGCTTCTTCTCTGCTCTGATTATTCACCTGTTGTTTTGTCTCGTGATTGAGGGAAATTTTTGTCGGTCTCCTCCTCACTCATAATTGTCAGTCGTTGCCAGAGCCGGAATATTGTTGAGGCGACACTGTGCGAGACTGGAGTCTGCCGCAGTAGCAAGCTGAATTACATCAGGCCGCGGCCTGATGTTACAACACAGACAGGGCCCAATTAGTATAAAGATGGGCATATCTGCCATAAACATTCGCCACTCAAACGTAGCAGTAAATTGTCCCAGACCGTACCGACACTGAGACGTACTCCGCACCAGCAGACAGCCCGATGTTCGTCCCCCAGTCTGGTCTGCATCTGTCTGCCACCTACGCTGCTTTCTGCTCTATGTGCCGCTGCTGGAACCGATGATGCCGGTGCTTGGACTGGCACCATCCAACTGGGGCCATCTCCAGGTGACTCCAACCATTGTCTAATGTCAACATTGGGTCTCGGGACCAGCCCGCCAGAGCTATTTTCAAAGTGTTTCCATGGTTAGTGCTCAGGCAAAAGGGTTAAGTAGTGTTTGTAAAGGTGTAATAGTGTTACTAATACTAAGTATTTCTCTGTATTTGTCCTATTATTTTTTGCTAGTGTTGTAGATACAGGCCTTACAACGAGCAAACCATGGGAACAAGTGATTACCACCACAGAGCCGGTTCAGTCTTTGCTAGAGCAAGTGTCTCAGATAAGAACAGATAACATAGACTTGGGTAGGCAATTAGATAGTTAGAAGAGGATTGTACCTCGCCCAGTTTATCAGTACATATCCTAGATACTAACACTACTACCTCAGTTTCTCCTTTTTCATGTAAAGTAGGAGAGCTTCTGTTAGCATTTGTGGACAACCTGTTGACAGCTGCAAAACTGAGTTCTTGGTAAAAGGTACAGTTGTTACATATAGTACGAGATCCGAAAACGTATGTGATGTATGATGAGGAATTGATATTTTTATTCTCGAATCAGAAACATACAAATTTACAGTAGCCATACACACCAATAAATATGTACATATAATACACAAATTGTATTTATATTACATGTGCCCAGTACTTTGCAACCTCCAAGGCGCTTGGAGTGGCTTGCAGGAGATCAGTCTTCGTGCAGGATGTAGGGCACAAAAGGCACTGGAGCATGTGGCTTGTGGTTTGTTCTTGTCCATAATCACAGGACGTATCTTCTGTTATGAAGCCCCATCCCTTCAGGTTGTCTCTGGATCGTCTAACTCCTGATCGTAATCTGTTTAAGGATTTCCACACCAGCCAGCTCTCGTTGTGTGCAGGTGGTAGTTCTTCAGCTTTTGGCGTCTGCAGGTAACGAATTAAGAAATGCCGAGACATTTGAAATTCTGAGGAAAAAGTTCTGGCTGCGTTGTAGAAGAATGAATAGGAGCAATATAGCAGTGTGATAGCCGGCCGGAGTGGCCGAGCGGTTCTAGGCGCTACAGTCTGGAACTGCGCGACCGCTACGGTCACAGGTTCGAATCCTGCCTCGGGCATGGATGTATGTAATGTCCTTAGGTTAGTTAGGTTTAAGTAGTTCTAAGTTCTAGGGGACTGATGACCTCAGATGTTAAGTCCCATAGTGCTCAGAGCCATTTGACCATTAGCAGTGTGATACAAAGACAGGGTGAGTCTGCCGAAAGTTTCTTACACAGAATTAGGAAACTTAATGTCAATGTGTATAAGGTAATGGATAGTGATGACACACACACTCCTTCTGAACGTAGCAGAACAAAGGATGTTCGACACATTTTGCGGGGATTGCCTACTGCTGCGACCCGAATCCACAATACAGGGTGAAAAGTATTTAAACCGACAAACTCTGGGAGGTTGTACGGGACATCAAAACAAATATTTTTCCCTAATGTCATTTTTTCCTATAAGGATTATTTAAACCGGTGGAGGCCGTATTTCGCTCTTCAGTTCTTAGAGCCCGTATTACGCTCTTCAGTTGTAGGCAACTGCTGTCCACCAGTGTAGTAGTGCATTGTCTCTGTTTGCTAATGGAGCGATACCTGGAGTGAGTACACTGATGTGGTTGGTGCGTACTACGTAGCGCACCACAACGGACGAACTGCACAGCGGGTTTATCAACAACAATATCCTAATCGCCGTATTACGCATCATACAACCTTAGGTGCTGTGTCCCAACGTCTGTGTGAGACCGGGTCATTTAGCAGGTTACCTGGACAGGGACGCCGTCGCACGGTAAGTACGTTGCAATTTGAGGAAGCTGTCTTGCAACAGGTGGAGCGGGATCCTTCAATCAGCACTCGTGCAATTGCACGTCACATGGGGACGAATCAGACGAATGTAAGAACAGTCCTTCGAGAGCAATTGTTACGTCCATTTCACTTACAGCGTGTCCACAACCTGGAACCAGTTGATTATCCGCCTAGAGCACAGTTTTCGTAGTGGTACCTGCAACATTTCCATCCTCCGAGTTGTTTACCGATGAAGCAACGTTCGGGCGTGATGGAGTCTTCAACACGCACAATTCGCATGTTTGGAGTGAGGATAACCCACATGCCACAGTTACTAGCGCTCATCAAGTGCGGTTTTTCGTTAATGTGTGGGTCGGTGTTGTTGGGGACTGTTTAATTGGGCCGTATTTGCTACCTAGGTCATTAAATGGCAGACACTATTACAATTTTCTTGTCAGAGCATTGCCAGAATTGCTGGAAGACGTCCTGCTCTCTACAAGACAACGCATGTGGTTCCAACTTGATGGGGCGCCGGCACATTTCAGTCGTCGTGTGCGTCGATTCCTGGACCGACGGTTACAAGAAACGTGGATTGGCAGTGGTGGTTCTGTACCATGGCCTGCTCGATCCCCAGATATGTGCCCTCTGGACTTTTTGTGTGGGGAGAGATGCGCAACCTTGTTTACGCAACCCCTGTTGCATCGGAAGAGGATCTGGTTACCCGGATAGTAGTAGCAGCAGGAACAATTCAAGATACTCCTGGGGTTATTGCCCGTGTCAGACAGAACATGATCCGATGTTGTAACCATTGTTTACGTGTCAATGGAAGCATTTTTGAAAATCCACTGTAATTGAAATTGGGTTGTGTTACTGTGTTGTCTCTTGGTCATAAAAAAATGGAAAAGTGTTTGTTGTTTTAATTAATTTGGCGCCAGCTAAATCGTCCTCCACCGATTTAAATACTCCTCGTAGGAAAAAATAACATTAGGAAAAATATTTGTTTTGATGTCCCCTACATCCGCCCAGTGTTTGTCGGTTTAAATACTTTTCACCCTGTAAAAAGGCAGTTTTCTTCCGCTGACGTCAAATATTACTGATGTGGTCGATCAGGCCACATACGGCGAGACTGCCGTCAGCTGCTGAGTAGGAAATGTAGCAAGACTGGGCATTGGGAACAGGACTGCAGGAAGAATAGAGGTGAGGATAGGAATACATGGAATGGGAAACGTAACCTACCGTTAAGCAACAACGTGGCCTCCAGGGCCCCCAAGCGGTGTTCCTAGTAAATTTTCGCACGAGTCAAATGTGTGCACAGGCAGAATTTTGCACAATGGCGTAATGGGTGGAAGGTAAAATAAATTTTTATTGGATACAGCTGCGCACACGTCTCTGGCAAGCTTTGACCTCTTGGGGAAGAGGTGGTTAGGCCCACCACGATACAATGTGTGGTGGTTTGTAATGGAGTGTATGGTATCAGCGATACTGAATTTTTAGGTGGGGACAAAATACTTCCGGTGATTTAGGGAAGTCTTACCTCGTATAGGCGATGGTTATTGCGCAGTGTTGGGGCTATATTTACTATATAAGCATCACGCTGAAATTGACCTTGGACAACGTATAGTAAAATTTAGTGGGACACCGTTTCGTCTTGGGAAAATTGTTGTCAGTGCCACACTGCCGCAAGATTCATTCATGGCACAATGGGGCCAATTTAACTGCGTGAAAGATCATTAAGAATTAATATATGCCATGAAATAATGCAAGGTACGAGAAAACTGCTGTATGTGGGCACAGGAGCCAGTTTGCAAGTAATTAAGTTACGTATGCTTGAGACACTGAGAGAGAGTAAGGAATTAGATAAAGTACCGTGTTTTTTATGCAAGAGTGTTGTACACATGTGGGAGATAGATGATGACCAGGTGGTGCCTGCCAGTGTAACTGTTTTATTGGAGAAACTAAAAATACTGAAAGGAATGGAAAAATTAGCAATGGAGGAGCTGCAGATGGGGTTTGAGAACCTGTTTAATCCTCATTGGGTTTCAGAGTGACCCTGGTGACACAACACAATACCCCAAATGGGAATGAGCCACCTGTGTATTGGAAGTCATACTGTGTACGTGATCTACAGGTGGTGATGGAGGAATTCATTAGCAAACAGTTACATGGTGGCATTATTTGGTGAAGTACCAGTCCTTGAGGAATACCAGTGAGACTGTGCAGAAAAAAAATAGAGATGGATGCAAAGCTTAAAATTTTAGCTGTGACTGCAGATATCTTAATAGTCCTATGATTATAGATGGTTATCCAGGACTGAATATGATGGCGACTTTGGAAAATTTGGGGCAGTGCAGATACCTATCTAATGTAGATCTGCAGTGTGACTATCGTCAATTGGAAATAGCACTGGAGTACCAGCTGAAACAGCATTTACGGTTCCTTCAATTCACTATCAATATCACCGTATGCCATTTGGGTTGAAAAATCCATTTTATCGTTTGCTAGATGGAGTTCTGCGAGGTTAAAACCAAAGCAATATATGGTATATTTGTATGACATTATTGTCTTTGCAAAACATGTGGAGGAGCATGTACTGCGATTAAAACAATTGTTTAAGACGCTACATGCATCCTATTTAAGACTAAGTATAGAGAAGTGTCAATTCACCCAATGAGAAGTACGGTATTTGGGCCATGTGATTAGTCATGATGGATTTCAGACGGAGCCTAGATTAGAGAAGGCCATACAGGATTTTCCTATTCCTCATATGGGGAAGGACCTATGGTTATATTTGGGCTCAGAGAACTACTATAAAAAGTTCATCCGAAAATCTGCAGAAATAGCATGAACTCATACTGTCTTCTGACACAAGTAATCATGTGCTTGGTTCATCCCAATACAATACAGATCACCACACAAGGTAGCGGGAAAGCGGGAAGGAAGATAACGAGTTCAGTGTTCCGTTGACAGCACAGTCATTTCAGAAGGAGCACAAGTTAGAATTACGAAAAGATGGGGAAGGATATTGGCCATGCAGTTTTCAAATGCACCATCCTGGCAGTTGCCTGGAGCAGTATGTCGAAATCGCTGAAAACTTAAATCTGAATGTCCAGATACGGATTAGAACCATCATTCTTCCACATGGGGATCCAGGGTGCAACCATCATGCCACCTCACTCAGTGTATAAAGTTGTGCCAGACTGGAAAATGCCGTCACCATTTGAGACAGTAAACCTTAAATTAGGGAAGAATAAGGAATTGGTGCATAATTTTCCAAGAACGCTATGGGAAGTACGGAAGCCAGTACAAGAAGCTAATACAAGGCCTTCGAACATCAGGGACATATGGGACAGTGGAATGGAAAGCTACCTGAGTACCAAGTAGGACAGTGGGTGATGTTAATGAGTCCATACATCCCAAAAGGAAAAAGAAGAAATTTTTCATGCAATATCAGGGTCCAAATCAAATAGCTGAAATGATCTCACTAGTAAATGTGAAACTGCCTGTACTACAGTTGGCCATATGAGGCATGTACTTCTGTTTCAGAGCTCGCCAGACTCTTTATTGTTGTTCCCAGCACTACTCCTGAATAAGGGAGTAGGAGAAAACAAGCCGCACCTGCACAAGCACAACATAGAATCCTTTGTCTGTCTGATACAAAAAACCATCAACACTCCCATTCTGCCACCTAATGTCTAAGTTGGTCACCCCTAGGATTTAAGTAGACGTAAGTGTGCTCGCCTCCATGGAATATGAGTTAGATTGGTCTAAGACGAAAGACAGTTGGTGTGAAAAGTGTAAATGAGTATGTAAAAAAAATGTAAATAGTATTGTGTTGCTTCTAAGTGGCCCAACAATATAGCAGCAAAACGGTTTCAATGGACTAAATCCTAATATGGGACAAGAAGTTTCACCAAGAACCCTTTGATAGGATTTCATAACACATCGCCAGGTGAACCAGCTAGCTGCCTTTGTAATTTAGTTGCCAGAGCCATAATGTTGCTGATGTAGCATGATACAAGAACTCACACTGTTACAATGCCGGCCGGAGTGGCCGAGCGGTTAAAGGCGCTACAGTCTGGAACCGCACGACCACTACGGTCGCAGGTTCGAATCCTGCCTCGGGCATGGATGTGTGTGATGTCCTTAGGTTAGTTAGGTTTAGGTAGTTCTAAGTTCTAGGGGACTTATGACCACAGCAGTTGAGTCCCATAGTGCTCAGAGCCATTTTTCTGTTACAATGGCAAGTTGAATTACTTCACACTATGGCCTGAGACAGGTCATAACAAAGGTTGACAAATCTATCATAAATTCTCGCCACCCAAACTTAGCAGTATGTTGTCCTCAACGACTACTAACACAGAGACATACTCCGCACCAGCTGACACTCTGGTGTGGTTCATCGAGCCTGGTCTACATCTCCATGCAACCCCCATTAGATGCTGGGCAATGGTCCGCTGCTATACCTAATGCTACTGAGGATTGTACTTGCACCATCCAGCTGGGGCACCTCCCAGCTACCTCCCGTCAGCTTCTAGGTGTCATCAGGGGGTCAGGTTTCAGGGCCACGCCTGACCATCCGCACATGTGCCTGGCTGTTTAACACATGCACCTATGGCTTGCCAGGTGGTTGTGACTTGCGAGGTGCCTGATGTCAGCCGTGACTCAGCAAGGCTTATTGCTGCCATTCTTCACCAAGGCAGCACACAGACACCTTTGCGTCCTCACTTGCTGTCAGCAGAGAGCAATGTCTTGCACTTTGTTGAGGCAGGCTCGGCTGCCTGGGGATCAATGCACGCTGCCAGCAACCATTGTATGAAAGTCTCGACACACAAAGATTGTAACTGTTAACGCAGAATTTATGATTTCGCGACCGCTGAGAAACTGGTAGTACTTACCTATCCTACGCGAATCAATACCACCACAGACTGTGAATACAAGAACACATTCTAGAAAATGCCTCACATATTTCTTCTATCATTATACTTACAATTAAATCTTACGATCTAGGTCTCAACTGAACGGTATTCGGCAATGAGGGAAGTATTGGAAATAAACTCTGTTGAACGCTGTGGCTCTGGAAATACCTGTACCCTCCTTGGCACTAGACATACTCTTCCCTTCGCTATCACAGTACCCCAAGTCAAATCCACACCCACCCTACAACAGCACATAGACATTTCCTTTAGACAAACAGATATACTTTATAAACCTGATCCTCAAATGCAGATATATCACACACCCGCCCGATGAATTTTGAAAGTCATTCGGCTAAGGAACGCAGTATGTGACCGGTATTTGCAACTCCCTCATGCCGCTAGATATTTAGCCAGTATGGGTAACGTATTCTGTCTCGATACCATGTCAGATGTTCCGTTATATATCCACTGAGTTAAAGGCGATGACTCATTGAGAAGGCTCACAGCCACAAGTGAATCATATCTCGAAACGAGTCACCTTTCTCGAACCTATCTGCCACAGTAAAAATCCTACATGGTCTCAGTCAGTCCCTACACATCTTGCAACTGCTCCCATTTATACAGCTTTGAACATGTTATCATACCATTTTAAGTCCGGACTGAGCAGAAGTTGGACAAAGCCATATCCACAATCTTCTCCAGCCCGTCTAGAAACAGAGTGAACTGAGTTACTGTGACAGGACCCTGTTTTGACCATTCGCCGGAAATGCGCGCATTGTGGTGCGCCTACAAACTACATACAAGTACTACAGATCCACACCCATTCAAATCTATAAGTCCAACATCTTGTCATCGTTATTCTCTAGCCCCTCCCCCCCCCTCCCCAGTAGACAAAAATTAACAACTATAGAAGCTCAAATAACTTCATCCGAAATAGAGCTCACATAGACACCATTACTCGCGCGTTGAAGCAAAGCTGCGTTGGAGGTCCAGTGCGGAGGGAGACAGAGAGAGAGAGGGAGACAGAGAGAGAGGGAGACAGAGAGAGGGAGACAGAGAGAAATACACACTTATTGATACACTACAGAGGGTAGTTTAAAGATTCATCACCTCTACTCTAGGAAAATGATCGTATCCCACGTACTATACTGTAAATCGCAAGAAACGCCCACTGTGACCCTGCTTACTTGTTCGAAACACTGTTTTTTAAACTGTACACTGCCAAACATTTCTTTTTTTCTGCCACGACTTCGACCTCTGTCATATTCTAAACTGGCATTAAGACGCTCTGATCCACTATCTCTCACAGAAAACTAGCTATCACACTATATAAATCATATTCTTACCACGGATAGCATAGAACTGAATTATTTTTAAATAAAACACACTTAAAACATAAGGAAACTAGAAGAGTTTGGCAGCGTTGTGGAGAGGTTCCAAACTACCGTGCGAAAGTCTTTCATGACATCTACATTTAAGTTCATATGTCGCCGTGACGAAACAGATGATGGCTCGGCCTCCATTCCGAGTTATTTGTAATTCTGCACTCACGTACGCGATCGCTGTTTAGCTGCTAGCAACCCCCAGAAGTGGTCTCCCACCCACAAAACTTCTCCCCCCAACTCCAACAGGCTATCTCACTCAATCATTATATGGTAACCGATGCGCGGATGTGATGCAAACGACACCTTCGATGTACTGTAATATTAAGCAACAGACCTGATAGTTCGAAGAATTTTACACTAAGCTCAGCACCGGCCGTTGATGTGACATCATGGCCCCTCAGTTTCAAATGGCTCTGAGCACTATGCGACTTAACTTCTGAGGTCATCAGTCGCCTAGAACTTAGAACTAATTAAACCTAACTAACCTAAGGACATCACACACATCCATGCCCGAGGCAGGATTCGAACCTGCGACCGTGGCGGTCGCTCGGTTCCAGACTGTAGCGCCTAGAACCGCACGGCCACTCCGGCCGGCCCTCAACTTCAGTATCACAGTTAAACAGCCCCTTTTACATCACTTTGCGAGTATGATTGCGAATGTGGGCAGATTACTGTGCAGTACGTCCATTAATTGTTAATTCTCGAACACAGACGTGATCAAAGTACATCAGACAATACTCTACATATTTGTAACACTTCAAGCATAGTGTTTAATTTACGATCCATCTCTCAGCGTATGGGAGTCACAGAGCATTCTCTCCATCTGAGGGTAAAAGACCAACCACACACGCTCATTGTCTCAACACGCCTTGCATTCAACAGCAGAGACGAGCCTCGAGTGTGAGACTGGTGTGAGTGCTATTTCGAATGCAACTTTCACCGGCGTTTGGTGGCGGTGACTGGCGTGTGCGAGCTATGGCTGCCTCACTTCGCAGGGGTTGTGGCGCTCCCGGTGAAGCGTCAGTCAATCGTCACTTATGGTCCGTTAGAATCGATAAGGGGGCACATAAGGTTCTGCTATTGTGGAATGGAATTCCGAAGTGTCTTCGCCGGACCGCAGTTAGAGTGAGAAAGGCCGACGCGCGCAACTCTGCTTGGAGTGCGCGTTGTGTGTGTAAATAAACGCTCGGTCATTAAGAGTGCCTACATACAACTTTGGCCTGCGTTCGGCTGAAGCTCGGGTTTGCATTCCCGCCCAATCACATCAGTGCGTGTGTGTGTAGGTGAACACGTGTTTGGATAGCAATTTCACAGGTGTCATGTATGAGGGAGGGGCCGCTACCTCATGTTTGCGGAATCTGAGCAGGGGCTGTGCGCGGTTCGAAATCTGAGGTATACGTCACTTATCGCTACCACGTGTGTACTCAATGGACTGTGCTTGCGAGCGTTCATTGCATTATTTCGGTATCGGGTCGGTAGGCCTTCATATGCGCTATTTGAATAGTTTACTAGTACTTTGCGTGTCTACACATCGTTGTGCTGTATTATTTAGGAGCAGTTTGCAGGTCTGCACTGATATTATTTCCGAAAATTAGGAGTTGGTTCAAACGGCTCTAAGCACTATAGGACTTAACTTCGGAGGTCATCAGTCCCCTAGAACTTAGAACTACTTAAACCTAACTAACCTAAGGACATCACACACATCCATGCCCGAGTCTGGATTCGAACCTGCGACCGTAGCAGTCACGCAGTTCCAGAATGTAGTGCCTAGAACCGCTCGGCCACCCAGGCCGGCATTTGGAGTTGTTCGGCTATTTGAACGTAAATGTTTTGCATTATTTACGAGCGGTTCGCGTGTCTGTAGGCTGTGCTATGTGTTATTTTTAACTGTTTACAATTAGCAAGCGGGTGTCTCGACCGTTATAAATGAGTTATGTAGGAGTGGTTTGCAGGTCTGTATGGTGTGGGATATGTCGGTGCGTGTGTTCTGTGATACATATACTCCATCCCTAAATAAAGTACATTCGTTCCTCCATTCATTGGCCTAGTGCAGGGTGAGTCCTTTTACCTAAAACTTGTAGGAAGGGGTTGCGTCCTAGAGGCTTAGGTTAGTGGTGATGAGCTTCGTTTGCCACAATTTTCTTAGGTTGGCGGTGGAAGCGCTAGTGACTTCTCTTTACTGGCAAAATTCAAACTTGGCGCTGGTTCCTAGGTGGAAGTGGCGGTTGGGTGGGTGAGGTTAGTACAAGTGTCCTTTCTTTCCAACAATTTTCTTAGGTTGGTAGAGAAAGCGCAAGTGACTTTTCTTTACTGCCAGAATTCAAACTCGGTGCTGGTTCCTAGGAAAAGGTGGCGGTCTCGACCTTGAAAGTGGTTGAAATTAGATAATTAAACCGCTTTTCATACTTATACGAAATTGTAAATTGAATTATTTAATATGATTAGAACTGAAATGCAATTAAGTGCTTAGGCAATTGATAGTTTAGATGCGCGATGTGGGTGTTAGCATATTTACAGAAGACTATGTCCGGCGCGTGTATGGAGGCGGCGTTCGAGGGTGTGTGACATAAGTAGTTGGACGGCCACGGGGCGGCGGCGCGTGTCCGGTTATAACGCGCGCAATAGAGCATACGGCCTTGAGTCGGTAAGCGAGAGCGTTCTTTGTCGAGCACGCCGCTTGCTGTACCGAACGGCCGACCGTTGTGTGATGTGGGGGAAGATTCCACTCCCAGGCAAACAATTTTGCTGCGAAACGTGTGGGAGGGACGAATACATGTGGTGGACGGACAAACTACGGTTGTGACGTCACAATCGGCAGGTTCCAGCGTGACGATTTGAACTAAATCAGTTGGAGTCTGAACCTAGTGGCGAGCGCACTGGGTGTTGCTGCGATCTCGAGGATTTGTACTAAGTTTGTTGGAGAACATGTGATGACTGTACTGCTTGAAATAAAGACTTCAGTCCTTTTTCCTTGCAAAATCAGAGGATGTGATCACGTTAGTACAAGGGCAGTTTATTATTTGACGCAATTTTGATAGGTTATCAGTGAAAAAAAGATAAGTGACATTCAAGGTTCGTAGGATGTGGTCTATTTCGTACGTGTGATCGATTATGGTGTTGGAATTTGAACTTGTGACAGGTTTTTGCTATGGATGTAAGGCAAATGGCTTTCTTCCTGCTGAAATCGGACATCTTGAATAAATAATAAATGTATAATAATAATAATAATAAATAGAAGTACAGTTTTCGAGATATTATCTTGTTGGAATTTTAACTTGGCGCAATTTTCTAATGGAGGTAGGCCAATAATGGATGATGATGGTGGATGATGGATGATGGTGGACAGATGGATGGATGATGATGGTGGGCGGATGGATGGATGATGATGGTGGACGGATGGATGGATGATGATGGTGGACGGATGGATGGATGGATGGATGGATGGATGGGTGGATGATGGATGATGATGGTGGATGGATGGATGGATGATGATGGTGGACAGATGGATGGATGATGGATGATGATGGTGGATGGATGGATGGATGATGGATGATGATGGTGGTGGATGGACAGACGGACGGACGGATGGTGGATGATGATGATGATGATGATGATGATGATGATGATGATGGATGGTGGTGGACGGACGGACGGACGAGAGGGCGGGCGGACGGACGGACGGGCAGGTGGACGGACGGTCGGACGGACGGACGATAATAAAGACAAGTATGGTTGTTTGCAGCCATTATCCTATTTGAATTTGGCGTAATTTTCTAGTGGAGGTAGGCCAATAATAATACCGGGTGATCAAAATGTCAGTATAAATTTGAACACTGAATAAATCACGGAATAATGTAGATAGATGCAAATTGACACACATGCTTGGAATGACATGGGGTTTTAATACAACCAAAAAAAATACAAAAGTTCAAAAAATGTCCGACAAATGGTGCTTCATCTGATCAGAATAGCAATAATTAGCATAACGAAGTAAGACAAAGCAAAGATGATGCTCAATATGTACAACATCATTCCTCAACAATAGCTGTAGTCGAGGAATAATGTTGTGAATAGCACTGCAAAACATGTCCGGAGTTATGGTGAGGCATTGGCTTCGGATGTTGTCTTTCAGCAATCCTAGAGATGTCAGTCTATCACGATACACTTGTGACTTCAGGTAACCCCAAAGCCAATAATCGCACGGACTGAGGTCTGGGGACCTGGGAGGCCAAGCATGACGAAAGTGGCGGCTGAGCACACGATCATCACCAAACGACGCGCGCAAGAGATCTTTCACACGTCTAGCAATACTTCCCCCCCTCCCCCCCCTAGAAAAACCCCATGTCATGTGTGTCAATTTTTACCTCTCTATCTACATTTTTCCGTGGTTTATTTAATAATAATAACAAAAAATATAATAATGAATGATGATAAATGATAATGAATAATAATGAACAATAATAAAGACAAGTAAGGTTTTTGCAACCATTATCGTGTTGGAATTTGAATTTGGGGCCAATTTTTTCTGGAGGGTTAGTTTAGTGGACATAGCACAATTGATCTATTTTCACGCCAAAATTCAAATTTCGCACCAATTTTCTTGGGGGTTAGGTTAATGGAGGTAGCCCAGTTGGCTTTCTTCCCGCCAAAATCCGCCATCTTGAATGACGTCACAGTGGCGCTCTCTGGTGGCAGGGGTATGAAGTAACACACAGTTGGACTCCGGACCTCTTAGCGAACACACGTGCATCGTATAAGCAGTGGTGGTGGTGGTGGTGACAAGTACAGTTTTGCAGGCATTATCCTGTTGGAATTTGAATTTGCTGCCAATTTTTTTGGTGGGTTAGGTTAATGGACGTAGCCAAATTAGCCTATTTTCCCGCCATAATCCGCCATCTTGGATGACGTCATGCGCTGTTGCCAAGTCCACACGCCGCCATCTTGGATGACGTCTATGGCGCCATCTTGAATAAATTTGGCAACAATGCAGAGTGGAACAGTACACATGTTGTCTTACTACTGGCGATACTGTCGAAGAAGCCAATACAAACATTACTACAATATTCCACACGCTTGAACCACCACAATCACAATCGTCTACAATGAAAGGTTAAGCGTTTCTACGCTTTCCGTCAACGATTTCGCGTGAATTAACATTACTAACCTTCTCGTGGTCTCACAGTGATACGAATTTTCAGAAAAACACCCAATTGATATATGACAAAACATTCTGAACTTATTGTATTAAATACCGTAGAATTTCTCTTTTCCACACACTCTTGCAGATGTCTGCAAATGATTCGATTTCAGCGTCACATGAGAAATTTTGAGATGAGGTCCCATATCGAACACCACAGTTTCAGAAGACAGTTACGAAAGTCCTATTGTATTCCCGAACTTAAACAAACAGTCCACTTAACACATAAAGGCTCTAGTTCAGTTCAAAAGGTTTATGATATGCCTATCGCAATATCACCAGTGATTCTGCATAAAAGTCTCCTGTCCACAGTCAAATACAGCGTTAAAACTGTTGGTCAAATATTATTAATTAGTTGTCAGCACATCGAGTATAAATATCACAGCTATTATATGTTATGCTAAATATTTCACTTAATTGGAAGTGTTATGTCTGTGCTAATAGCAAGGGTAACGCAGGCGACATCAGTTGTCTGTTGCTATTTTTAATGTTACTGCTTTTGCGTTTCTGGTACAGCGATGTGTGAACCAGCAAACAACGCATCTGGTTATGATTTAAAGTGAGACTTTCACTTTTCCTTCCAGAAAAATTATTTCATTGAAAGGGTGTTAAGTTTACCTCTGCAAAGTTTAATCGGTGAACAAATGACGCGAGTAGTGTTTGAAATCCTAATAGAACGAAGCTCCTGAGTTTCTGTTAATGAAACCTGAAATGACACATTCATGATGTTGCTGGAATCCATACGAGATATAATTCGAGTAATTCATTTTAGCCCCAGGCTATCTTAATCAAAGCAGTTCCACGCTCATTAATATGCCAAACCACAAATACCGAATCCAATTTTAGTTCCACGTTGCGTGGAAATTTCACCGTTTCGCTCTGATATTCGTTTCGAGGCGAAATTAGCTATTCACATGTAATACAATACAGTGACGTTGACGAAGCTACCAACATGATCATATTGTTGACATTTCGTCCTTCCACTAATGAAATACCTCTCAGAATTCGATGAACCCATTCACAATTAAAACTCCTGCTCTCATAATCCCAGTCATTGTGAGCAGTGGTTTATTATTGCAGCGTCCGTTTTTAGCCTTCAGGTACAGCTGACAGTACAGAAATAAAATATTAACGCTCTCACCGTTCCGTTGGTCAGCTATCGTACTTACGTATTTGTACAAAGAGTTTACTGTTCTCTGTTGGCGCAGGTCCCGTTGTAATACAAATTTTACCATATACGTCATAAAACAGAGCTGACAACTTTTATATAAAAAACTTCACATTCTATTAAAATTAAATATGAAAGGTACACAGTACATTAGCTTGCCGAAACAAAGCTTCCATGATCATTAAAAACACGCCATACACTATTTTTAAAGTCACATTTTTGTTACTACAGCAAGCAGTGTCTCAGTTGGGTAATAATGAGTACAGCCAGCTAGGAGTTTTAAGTAAGATCAACATGCAAAATATGTGCATACTTATACAGTAAAAATGGGCGGAATATGTAGTAACATATGATATTTTATCAAATATTTAACATAAAACAATAATTTCAAATTAAATCTATTACTGAATTATACTATATTATTTTAGTATGCCCTTAAATGTACTATAGACAAGAAAACCACATTAAGAAGCTACACTTTACATTAATTAATGTTTTTATTTTAAAAGACTGTACTGTGCAAATAAAAGAAAATTATTTTTGCCCACATTTGTTAACCAAAACGTACATCTTAACTAAATTTCTAAGGTGCCCAGTAAATATGATACGAGAGTTCTGGCGCAATTCTGAAACTGTCTACATAAGAGTTAGAAGGGTTGACCTATAATTCCTTCCTCCCCTCCCCCACCCCCTCTCTTGATTTATTGTTAGCCTTCCCTCCTATCCCCTTGTGAATCACAAAGAAAACAATAGGGTCCAAGATAATTTATTACCCTGCTGTAACTGGTCCTTATTCTCCTGGCTGACAGCTGAATTGTTTAAAGAGAAACAGTAGAGTCCTGCTTAATTTACTACCATGCTCTATCCCAGTCCTTACCCCCTGGCAGGCAGCTTAATTATGATCCCACGAGTTCTTGTGTGTGTCAAAATCCAGACCGGCAGGATCATATACAAAGGCCAAGATCAACCCTCCAGGCCAATTAAATTACATGTAAAATTATGGGAAATTCAAAGTGGGTGATGGGCTTTTGTGGTATTCATTGTCGATGCTGTCACAGGTGGCACGGTTGCCAGTTTTTTTCCAAGATGAAAGTCCAGGATGGCAGCCATTATGATATCACAATCCAAGATGGTCGAACTAGCTCACTTGCCCTTGACAGTTGTAAAGGATTTCACTGCTTCTTACTCTCCCCAAGTTCAAGGTTAAGGACATACAGGCCTTGTCACACACTTGCACCTGCCACAATGATTTATTTTTATTACGTGATACAACAGGGAATCTCCAGCACACCTGTGGAGCATCCAGGATGATTCATTATTATAACAGACATATTTTGAACAAGGATGAAAAGGATGGTGGGTCCAACCTAATTTTATGTGTGAGAGAGCTATTTTTAACAATTACACTCTTGCTATGTGACAATTTCACTGTGGAGAAGCTGGATTCATTTTTTAAACAAAGTAAAATCTTGCTATGTAACAGTTGTGCTCTGGAGGTGATGGGTTCATTTCTAAACAAAGTATACACTTGTTACGACACAATTACACTGTGGACATTCATCTTCTTTAAAAGGTAAATTCTTGCTATTTAACAATTACACTGTGAAGGTGCATGGTTTACTTTTATAAACTAATTGCATTGGCAGTCCCTCGTTCTATGTTTAACAATTACCACCAGCTCCAGAGGACGTTTTCCGTGTTTTCACCGTGTACTGTCGCGAATGGTGTTATTACAAACAATTGCAGCCGCTTTACATCGCTGTACCACACAGTGAGCCCTAATGGCTGAGCGCCAGCTGCCTACAGCCTAATCTCAGTACAGATCACCAGGGGCACGTTCACCATACCGTTGACAGTGCACCCAGCGGCATGTGCCATGTGGTGCACACTAAGGCTTGATATGATGCACTTGCTTCCACTCAGGTGCATGAACTGAAGACCATGCTGCACAGCTATGGCTGTGTGAGTTCATGTTTCTCATTCGTTTAGTGGTTTATAAAATCAGTTGCAGTAACACTATGATTTAAAACTGCATTAAGAGTTTATTTTCAGAATTTAAATACCAGAAACAAATTTAAAGAACTGAGTAATGTACCGCCGCCTATACCACCACAACCAGAAGCTTCTGGCTTCGACCACACACATGTGTAGTTCTCTTAAAATTCATTACCTTTCAACACACACAATGTGCGCTACTTATTACACGACCATGAGTTGCATTATTGTCACTTAAAACAATTCCACTACTTTATTTTAGCACAACCTACTCGGTAGCGGTTGTCTAAAATTTATATATAAACTATAATTTACATTTTATTGAAGATATGACACTGGCTATAGAAGTTACTGTACAAGCTTAGGTATTAGCTCACGACACCACGAATCTATCCCTGACAACCAAGTACCAAACGGGGTCAAATGTGTAACACAGATGTAATCCAGTCCATTAAGTGATATCCTCTCATTGACGGTGGATAGTGCGGTAACTTCAACTGTTCAGTAATAATTATACATTTCTAAGCAGCATCTGTACATTCTGACGAAATATCGTGACTGTCCCCTACAATTGTCATGTGGAAGGGTTAACCAATGACAGTCTCCTCTTACCAGAACATTTCCAGGGTGTTGCAGATCTACTAAACAGACTCCTACTCTATGCTGGACATGTCTCTTTTACGGTATTACTGAATGGTATGAAATCCTTACCAGATCGGATAGGTTGTTCCTTATGAGAAGGCATGCAAAACTCACCTCCTCGACCTTACCTAACCTTTGATTGGCTCCCTCCATTGATTATAACAGATCATGTCAGGTGCATTGTGCTGCCACCTCCTGCCAGGTACTCCATATCAGCGATCTCAGTAGTCATTAGACATCGTGAGAGAGCAGAATGGGGCGCTCCGCGGAACTCACGGACTTAGAATGTGGTCAGGTGATTGGGTGTCACTTGTCATACGTCTGTATGCGAGATTTCCACACTCCTAAACATCCCTAGTCCACTGTTTCCGATGTGATAGTGAAGTGGAAACGTGAAGGGACACATACAGCACAAAAGTGTACAGGCTGAGCTCGTCTGTTGACTGAGAGAGGGTCGTAATTTGTAGTAGGCAGACATCTATCCATACCATCACACAGGAATTCCAAACTGCATCAGGATCCACTGCAACTACTATGACAGTAAGGCGGGAGGTGAGAAAACGTGGATTTCATGGTCGAGCGGCTGCTCGTAAGCCACACATCACGCTGGTAAATGCCAAACGACGTCTGGCTTGGTGTAAGAAGCGTAAACACTGGACGACTGAACAGTGGAAAAACATTGTGTGGAGTGACGAATCAAGGTATACAATGTGGCGATCCGATGACAGGGTGTGGGTACGGCGAATGCCTGGTGAACGTCATCTGCCAGTGTGTGTAGTGCCAACAGTAAAATTCGGAGGTGGTGGTGGTCGTGTTTTACATGGAGGGGACTTGCACTCCTTGTTATTTTGCGTGGCACTATCACAACACAGGCCTACATTGATGTTTTAACCACATTCTTGCTTCCCACTGTTGAAGAGCAATTCGGGGATGGCGATTGCGTCTTTCAACACGATCGAGCTCCTGTTCATAATGCATGGCCTGTCGTGGAGTGCTTACACGACAATAACATCCCTGTAATGGGCTGACCTGCACAGAGTCCTGACCTGAATCCTATAGCACACCTTTGGGACGTTTTGGAACGCCGACTTCGTGTCAGGCCCCACCGACCGACATCGATACCTCTCAGTGCAGCACTTCGTGAAGAATGGGCTGCCATTCCCCAAGAAACCTTCCAGCACCAGATTGAGCGTATGCCAGCGAAAGTGGAAGCTTTCATCAAGGCTAAGGATGGGCCAACACAATATTGAATTCCAGCATTACCGATGGAGGGCGCCATGAACTTGCAAGCCATTTTCAGCCAGGTGTCCGGATATCACATAGTGTATATAAAGGCTGCAATGTCAAAGACTGTATCGAAAGACCTGAAGAGGATCAATGAGTTGTGCAGTTGACCCTAGAACGTAAATACACGCAACATATTGTGCATAAAACTAGATAAAGAGATCCATTACAGTTAGATGATGCGAGTGGAAGTAGTATCACACATAAATCTTCAGCAATACGTGGTTTGTGGCAGTGACTTGCTCAGTTTCCATCAGGGTACGGGCAAAGAAAGACGATCAGATACAGTTACTGTGTGTTCCTTATACCCTTCATCTTTTCAGCTTCCCTTCATTCTGAAGCTTCTATATGGAAACATTTTCTTGAATCCCTCCTACATAGGGGGAAATGTTTTACTGAAACATGAGGCGATTTGCTACAGTTTTGTTGTAACATGGTGAGGTATGGGGGGATTTGCTGCAATTTTGTGTGATGCTTATTTGTAACTTAGAATACTGTTTCTGATCAGGCAGCTGACATTATGGGGAAGTTTGTTACAAATTGGCTGTAAAATATCCATGGGTCGTATAGTCTCCAATGTATGATAGCATTAACAGCAGAAGACGACAAACGTTTTGTATTGCAAGATAATTTTTTTGCCGTAGCATGGGAGGCACTGTATCTACAGATGACTTCAATATCGGTCTTAGCAGGGAGTCTTTAACAATAATACAGACAGTTTAGATATGAGAATAACATTATTTACTGTGATACAAAGATCGGACTATTGTCATTGCCAAGCGCACTTTAAGCTGTAAGACAGCTCAGCAGCAGTGTCATATGTCTTTTTAAATGTTACAGAAGAAATCTTTATGGATTTTGATAAATACTACTGACAACTGTTTGTTTCTTTAGTGTGTCGTACAAAACTTATAGACAAGTGCTGCTTGACCTGAAAGTAATATCCTTAGTGCCAATATGAGAGCTATTCGTGTGTTTTTTTTTTGTTTTTTTCTGCTGCTGTAGAACAATTACGTTACGACACTAGTGCAACATGGGAACAATATTGATTTTTTCGTTCAAATCAGAGATCTGCAATTAGAGGTATGTATTAAGATAAGCAAGCTGTTTGGTATTTGTACACATATTGTTTTTGTTTCATGGTTTTCTGTAACCAAGAACACTATTTCGAGCCAACAGTTGACATTGTATGGTGCAGTATGATACAATTTCGCTGTAAAATGTCGATGTATGGGGTGAAGTAGTAGTCTCCAATGTGGGATAGGAGTACCAGCAGAAGGCATACAGCCCAATGAGAAAGTATAACAGCCTTGCTCAGTGAACTTTAAGTGGGATTATATGGAAAAAGTACAGCGTAGTTCTCGCGAATCCACGTTAGTTAAATTTCTAGGGCAATTTCTGAGTACACATTGGGTGGTGACTTGGTCCTGTAGTTCTCACTGTGTCTGCTACCTTTATGGTGATGTTCATAAGCTGTAATACAGGACCTAATAGATTTACAACTAGAGCAAATCGTCAAATTGCTACAAATCTACTAGACGCATAAAGAGCTTCTGTATTTAGTGTTAATAACGTATTCGGCTCACATATGGTAGGTAAATTTTGATCGTAATTTCTCAATACATATTATGTGCAGACTAGGTCCCATAACTGTCATTGATTCTGCTTTCATTTCAGTACTGTTAATAAGCTGTAATATATGACATAACGGACACTAAATGAAGGCAAATCGTCAATAAATAGGATAAGATTGCCACAAATCAGACATAGCGATATATTGTTTTTAGTGATATGGCAGCATACGTGGCTGACATACAGGCTATAACGGTTTTTTTAACTGTGTGGAAGTAGAGGACAGCACCCAGGAGCCTTCTAAATTTTCGAGGTATAAATGAAATGGACATCTTGAACCTTTAGAGTTTATCGATAGCCGCGACTGATCTACATTGTACCGCAATGACGTATGAGAAAGTAAAATGGGAATCACGTTTGTTAGGTAGAGATCCTGTCAGAACAGTGGTGACAGTCTGGGTGAGAGGTGTTCTGAGAATCAGTAAATATAAATCTGTACTTAAAGTGGCTAAAGTCAACAGTCACCTATGATGCAGTAACTAACATTGTAACACACTCCACCTCCACCACAATCCATACGCTGGAGTGCATATAGGGGCTTGCTTTGACAGCTAGCATTGTGTTGATGGAGGTTTTTCTGGGTACAGCTGAACCACACAGTTTGTATGTGGTTGGGAGGCTGCCGTTTGTTAGTGCCTCCACATGTACAGGATAATACGGCACATTACGACAATAATGCAGCATGGAACGCAAATGGTGCTCAGTTTGTGTAACACGCTAGCTGGATTACGTGAACGCACCAAGTTGCCACATTCTTGCAGTGAGCACTACCGGATTGCCACATTCTTGCAGTGAGTACATGCAGTTTCTGATCGTTTACCTCAGGGAATTACTTTATCTCTGTCGTAGTTCAATGTGTTAATAAGTCTGCTCTAAAGTGCTTAGCATCCATCAACTGAAAAACACTTTGGTCTGTGGTTATTATTGGAGAAATTCGGAAACTGTGATACTGACTTTGGTTGTATAAATTACATTGTGTTCCTACGAGTGAACGACAACGTTGCAGCAAGAGGAATACAGGTATAAAAATAGACTGGAAAGCGCCTAAAAATCCTGTGACCTTGCCATGTGAACTGGAAGTGGCTGAGTTTAAAATGGGTGTTCTGATGAACCAATTGCCTGGAATATTGTAGCAGCTTCAAGTATGTGACTGTTACCTTATGCGTCTGGATATGAAACAAGATTTTGCTGGTACTGCTTAACAAATTGGGGACATATGACTACTAACATCAAACTATGATCCTGTGTGCAAGGAGACTGTCAAGGATGTAGCAATTTATGCACCCTAGTCTGTTGGATTCAGTGGAAGACTCTTTAACACCCACAAAATAATATTAGTGATTCTGATATGAAATTCACTAATGTAGACACTGAATTAGTTGATTTCAACTCAAAATTCGGTGATTACGACACAAAATTCGCTGATTACGACAAAACATTTACTGATTTCGATCCATAGTTCACATGGCTTAAAATCTATGGTGTAACTGCGTTTAACGACTGTTCGTTTACTTAAGTGGTAAACTCATACGTAAACTATATGGAAATGAACAACACAGACAACAACTCTGTTTGACTCTGCAGAAAAACAGATCCAATGGTATGGGAGAGGGGTTGTTTGGACTCCATCCTTTTCTCACCTCATTTCAGTCCGAGCACTTCTATTTAAGACATTATTATGGTTCCATATAACATTTTGTACAAGAATATTTGTATCCTTATTCGTTACCCTACCAGGTAAGGGTCAGTTTATTCTGTATTCAACAGGGCTTCAGATTCACAATCAAATTCAGCCCGGGTATCTACAAAGTATTTACAGGAATACTTCCTCTTCCAAATGTCTAGCCATGAAAACTTCCATCAACACAATGCTAGCTCTCAAAGCGAGACCTTATACACACTCAAATGCATGGATTATGGTGGAGGTGGAGTGCGTTACAATGTTATTTTGTCATTTGCGAATAAACCTTTATGGTTACGGGAGCGCCGCCACACGGCAGGTCTAGAGAGACTTCCTAGCACTCGCCCCAGTTGTACAGCCGACTTTGCTAGCGATGGTTCACTGACAAGTTACGCTCTTATTTGCCGAGACGATAGTTAGCATAGCCTTCAGCTACGTCATTTGCTACGACCTAGCAAGGCGCCATTATCAATTGCTATTTATCTTGTGATGCATGTACCGTCAGACCGATGTTCACCAATTATGGATTAAAGTTAAGTATTCCAACAGATAAATACTATTTTTGCTAGTCTCATATCCCTGACATGTTCCAGACCTCACGCCAGCCTGCGTGAGCTTAAACGCGTGCCTTTCGGCTTCACCTCCTAGTGGCTTGGCTGTCTTGCCAAGTCACAACAATATCCATTTTACTTTTTCGTATATTGACACCACAGAATACAAATCAGTTGCAGCTATCGTGACTTCTTACATACTCTAAAGATTCAAGATGGCTACATTTCAGGTCATATGAACATGTCACTTTCAAACATACCTCCTAAATTTAGAAGGCTCCTGGGTGCTGTCCCCTAGTTCTACATAGTTCAAAAAACTGTTACATACTGTATGTGAGCCATGTATGCTGGCAATAACTAAAAACAGTATTAAAATTATAAACAGCCGACCAGTTGCAATGGATAAAGAATTCTTTACCTAGGTTTCGACAAATGTAAATTTGTCTTCTTCAGAAGGTGGCCTAAGGACAATGAACATCATAGCTTACATTAGAAAAGTATGAAACTTTTTGATGTATAACTACATTAATTGTACCAAGGCTCCCATACTGTTATAACGGGAGTGTTAAACGCCTTCCTTCTTTTTATTGTCACTTTATCTAAGGACGTAATTAATACTGATAATTTACACGTTGCTTTTGTACGCCAATTGGCACATGGTTCGCGCCACGAGCGCCACCTGCCCTGGTCGCAGAGTAACTACGCTGGCCTATTACACTCAGTCGGTTGTGGGCTCTGCAAGACCCATGTACTAATTTATATTTACGTGACAAACCCTAATCCTAGGGCTATATTTTAATTTTGACAAATGGATCTGTGCCGACATTTGTAAAAACGGCGATGGTACATTAATCCTAACTAATGTAAAGTTGTAAGTACCAGTCGTCGTTCTCATATTTCTGTTATGCAAGAGCTCTCTAATTTGTGTTAAAATCTATTCTTGACTTAAGTTTCATACTTTTCTAATGTAATCTATGATGTTCATTGTCCTTAGGCCACCTTCTGAAGAAGACAAATTTACATTTGTCGAAACCTAGGTAAAGAATTCTTCATCCATCGCAACTGGTCGGCTGTTTATAATTTTATTACGTGGAACCGTTGCTGTTGTGCAGCTATATTTAAAATACTAAAAACAGTATGTCTCTATGCCTATAGGTGATTTGTGGCAGTCGCCTCTTATTTATTGACGGCCTGCCTTCATTCAGTATTGTTAGGTTCTATATTACAGATTATTAACAATACCACAATACTAGCAGAAGCATGACTGCTACAGGAGCAAGTCTGCACCTACTATGTATTGAGAAATTATGATCGATGTTTACCATATGTGAGGTAAATATGCTGCCACAACACTAAATACATTAGTTCTTTATGGCTCTAGTAGACTTGTTGTAACTGCGACCAGGACGGTCGCGGGGTAGCATGAACGGAAAGCACGGTGGGACCCGCGGAGAGGCCCGCGAACAACAACACAACGGAAAACGACGGACACGACCAACGTAGGACAGAACGAATACAACAAGACCGAACAACAGAGTCACAAGGAAACACACTCGTACACGAACCAGGAAGAAAGCAGTCTAGCGCAAGCGAGGTGTAAACAGACGTAAGCGAGATTAGACTGACTCACTGAGCTCGTTTCTTTTTCCATTATTGTATTTCTATTCCCCCGAAGGGGGCGGGCTGGCAGCAGCTTATTACGCTGCTCTGCAGCCTACAGACTTTTTAAAACGTTAGAAAGAAGATAAGAAACAATAAAAGCAGGCGATAAAACGGTGACAAATTGTAAAACGGCGGAAAATTATGGAAAGTTAAAACAAAAAGCAAAGGGTTGGCAAAGCTAATAAAATACACAGGAAGCAGACAGGGAACATGGTAGACAGACAATTAAAAAAACATGGCGACAGACTGGTTTCTGTTCGCAAGAGGTATAAAAATCACACCCAGCGACAGTATGATGGCCGTTCGCAACACTTTGGAGAAGACACACAACACTGAACACTCACTGTAAACACTGTACTAAAATGCCAGCACAAAGATAACACACCATAGCCCAGGGCAGATTGGAGGGGGGGGGGGGGGAGGGGACCGGGGCAGATGGGGGGAGGGGGAAACAACGAGGGAGGAGAGGAAAAACGAAAGAGGGGGAACCAAAGGAGGGAGAGGACTCATAAGGGGGGAGAAGGGGCAGGGCAGACGTGAGAGGGAATGGGAAAAGGCAGAGGAGGGAAATGCAAAAGGACTCGGGGGAGAGAAGGGGGCAGAGAGACGGTAGGTGGGGAAAAAAGAGGATGGAAGGGGAGGAGAGGAAGCCCAGGAAAAGGACAGAGGAAAGGAGGTGGGGTGAGGATCAGAGTTGACAGGAGGGATAAATGGAGGGAAAGAGGGCATCATCCGGGAGGGGGAGTTGATGGAAGCCACCATGGGAAAGGAGATGAAGGGTGTAGAGATGGAGGGTAGGGAAGACACAACAGTGAAGACATGGCAGGGGGCAGGCATGGGAGGGGAGAGGAGCAACTAGGGGGTGAGGGGGATCAAGGCGGTGGGAGGTGTAAAGTATGCGGATATGTTCGAGGAACAGGAGCAGATAGTGGAAAGGAATGAGGTCATAAAGGATCCGTGCGGGGGACGGGAGGCGCATACGGAAGGTGAGGCGGAGTGCTTGACGCTCAAGGATCTGGAGAATTTGGGGGGGGGGGGGCAGATATCCAGGTGGGAATGGCATAACAGAGGATGGGGTGGATTAAGGATTTGTAGGTGTGGAGGATTGTAGAGGGCCAGAGAGGAGGTTCAGGAGTTGGAGGTGGTTGTGGGCTTTGGACTGGATGGAGCAGAGATGAGGGATCCAGGTGAGGGGACGGTCAATGGTGAGGCCAAGGTAGGTGAGGGTGGGGGTAAGGCGGTCAGGACGGGCACAGACGGTAAGGAAGAAATCCAGGAGCCGGAAGGAGCGAGTCGTACGACCTACGATGATTGCCTGGGTCTTGGAAGGATTGATTTTCAGGAGCCACTGGTTACACCATGCAGCAGAAAGGTCAAGGTGATTCTGGAGAAGGCGTTGGGACCGTTGGAGGGTCGGAGCGAGGGCGAGGAATGTGGTGCCATCGGCATATTGCAAAAGGTGTACTGGAGGGGGGGTCTCGCTGAGCGAGTGGCCGGCGCTCAAGTACGCTCTCGGGGGCGCCGCTATTGGCCGCTGGGACCACGTGTTTCACTGTGGCGCCCCCACACTAAAAGCGGGCCAGGAGGCGCGCGCCGACACAGCTTAAGGCGCGATGGTGCAGAGACCTCTATGGGTCTTCGACGTCCATGACGTCTGGCGCGGATTCAAATTCCGCGGCGCGCGGTACCAGACTTGTGGCAATTGTCTCCTATTTATTGATGCTCTCCTTGTTGGAAGCCTGTTAGGCCCTGTATTACAGCTTATTAACATCACCATAAAGGTAGAAGACACCCTGACAGCTACATAAGCAAGTCTGCACCTAACATGTAGTCAAATATTAAGATAGAAATTTACCTAACGTGAATTCTCGAGAACTGCACCGTATGTTTTTCCATAGAATCCTATTTAAGATTCACTAAGAGAGTCTGCTAGACTTTCTCACGGGGCTGTACGCCTGCTGCTGGTAATCCTATTGCACATTGGAGATGACATGACACATCATCTAGTACGTTGAAATTTAACAACGAAATTCTATCAGACTTCGCCATACAATTTCAACTGTTGGATCGCAAAGAATATTTTTGCGTACAGAAAACCATCAAACAGAAACAGTATGCAAACAAATCTCAACAGGTTGCTTATCTTAATACACAACTATAATGGCAGATCTCTGATTGTGAACGAAAATATCGATATGATACACAAAATAAATTCGTGTGCAGTATTTATCAAAAGATTTCGAGGACCAAACTCATGTTACACAACTTTCGTAACTTAATTGATCTACAGCAGTAAAAAACGCACGCGGTTCTCACATTGGCACTAAGGATATAATTTACAGGTTAAGCAGCACTTTTCGATGAGGTTTCTATGCGGTAGTAATTCTCAAAACATATAAAGATTTCTTCTATAACATTTAAAAACACGAATGACACTATTGCTGAGCTGTATTACAGCTTAAATTGCACTTGGCAATGAGAGTAGTCTGATCTTTGTATCATATTAAATAATTTATTCTCATGCCTTGTCTGTATTACTGTCAAAAACTCGCTTCTAAAACCGATATTGAAGTCATCTAAACATTATAGTGTTTCCCATGCTACGGCAAAAAAATTACCTTGCAATGCATAACCCCTTTGTCATCTTCTGCTGATAACGCTATCACAGTGGACACTACATGACACGTCAAATTTTACGCCAAATTTTCCCATAAAGTATCAGCTACTGGATCACAAACAGTATTCTAAGTTACGAACAGACATTAAGCAAAATTGTAACAAATCGCTCCACACGTCACCGTGTTACAACAAAACCGTAGCTAATCGCTGCATTCTACAGTAAAACATATCATCCTATGTAGGAGGGAGTCAACAAAATATTTCCATACAAGACTTTCAGAATGATGGGAAGCTGAAATGACATGCAGATGATCGGTATAAGGAGCACACAATAATAGTAATTGATCGTCGTTTTCGTCTGTAGCCTGATACAAACTATGCAAGTCACTGCCGTAAAACCAAGTATTGCTAACGAAGTTTTACACGGTTGATACTGTTTCCACTAGGATAATCTAACAGTAATGGATCTCTCTTCGAATTTTTGATTTACGTTCCAGGGTCAACTACATCAGTCATCGATCCTCTGCAGGCCTTCCTGTATTTCGTCAGTCTTTGACATTGCAGACTTCGTATAGACGATGGCATTGTCCGGGGAAAGCTTTACGGGCTTCCAACGTCATCTATTGAAAATGGTACAGACAGTGGATTAGGTAACGATGGCGATATAAATTGGTCTTGACCTTCTCTAAAGAACCAATCAGCCCAGTGAGAAAAGGACTCCATACCACGCATCAGTACCCTACAACAGAAGTGACAAGTGTAGTGCAAGCAGTCTCTTTAGTAGATCCGCTACATCTCCTAAGTGATCTGGTAATAAATATCTCTGGTTCACCCTTTCACATGATGTAAACGGTGTTGTAGAGGATAATCACGATATTTCACCAGATCTGTGTATGCCAAAATGCTATTTAGAATTGTATGATTATTACTAACTTAAACAATGAAAGTTACTGCACAGTCAACAGTTGACGAGAGTATACACTCTTAACAGGATGGATAACATCTGCTTTCCGCATCTGACCCTATTTGGTAATCTGCTGTTGCGGATAGGTTATTGGTGTAAGGTGTTAATATATAAACTTGTGTGGTAACTGCCATATACCATACCGTGTTTTAAATAAAGTGTAAGTTATGTGTTATCATATGCACTTTAGCCTACCACTGTCAAGCGTGCTGAACTAAATTAAAGTGATGGTGTTTTAAGTACAACTCTGCAGCACATGATTGTTTACTGACATGTTTCTATGAAATATCTAAATTTTTTATATATTACACATTAGTTGTGTTGAAAGAAGATGAAGATGTGGTGGTGGAGGAGGTGGAGCATTACTCGCTTCTTGAAACTTATCTCTAGATTTCAATAACCTAAAATTGCGCTTGATGCAATGTTATCTACACTCCTGGAAATGGAAAAAAGAACACATTGACACCGGTGTGTCAGACCCACCATACTTGCTCCGGACACTGCGAGAGGGCTGTACAAGCAATGATCACACGCACGGCACAGCGGACACACCAGGAACCGCGGTGTTGGCCGTCGAATGGCGCTAGCTGCGCAGCATTCGTGCACCGCCGCCGTCAGTGTCAGCCAGTTTGCCGTGGCATACGGAGCTCCATCGCATGCCGCGACAGCGTGGACGTGAACCGTATGTGCAGTTGACGGACTTTGAGCGAGGGCGTATAATGGGCATGCGGGAGGCCGGGTGGACGTACCGCCGAATTGCTCAACACGTGGGGCGTGAGGTCTCCACAGTACATCGATGTTGTCGCCAGTGGTCGGCGGAAGGTGCACGTGCCCGTCGACCTGGGACCGGACCGCAGCGACGCACGGATGCACGCCAAGACCGTAGGATCCTACGCAGTGCCGTAGGGGACCGCACCGCCACTTCCCAGCAAATTAGGGACACTGTTGCTCCTGGGGTATCGGCGAGGACCATTCACAACCGTCTCCATGAAGCTGGGCTACGGTCCCGCACACCGTTAGGCCGTCTTCCGCTCACGCCCCAACATCGTGCAGCCCGCCTCCAGTGGTGTCGCGACAGGCGTGAATGGAGGGACGAATGGAGACGTGTCGTCTTCAGCGATGAGAGTCGCTTCTGCCTTGGTGCCAATGATGGTCGTATGCGTGTTTGGCGCCGTGCAGGTGAGCGCCACAATCAGGACTGCATACGACCGAGGCACACAGGGCCAACACCCGGCATCATGGTGTGGGGAGCGATCTCCTACACTGGCCGTACACCACTGGTGATCGTCGAGGGGACACTGAATAGTGTACGGTACATCCAAACCGTCATCGAACCCATCGTTCTACCATTCCTAGACCGGCAAGGGAACTTGCTGTTCCAACAGGACAATGCACGTCCGCATGTATCCCGTGCCACCCAACGTGCTCTAGAAGGTGTAAGTCAACTACCCTGGCCAGCAAGATCTCCGGATCTGTCCCCCATTGAGCATGTTAGGGACTGGATGAAGCGTCGTCTCACGCGGTCTGCACGTCCAGCACGAACGCTGGTCCAACTGAGGCGACAGGTGGAAATGGAATGGCAAGCCGTTCCACAGGACTACATCCAGCATCTCTACGATCGTCTCCATGGGAGAATAGCAGCCTGCATTGCTGCGAAAGGTGGATATACACTGTACTAGTGCCGACATTGTGCATGCTCTGTTGCCTGTGTCTATGTGCCTGTGGTTCTGTCAGTGTGATCATGTGATGTATCTGACCCCAGGAATGTGTCAATAAAGTTTCCCCTTCCTGGGACAATGAATTCACGGTGTTCTTATTTCAATTTCCAGGAGTGTATGTTACTGTAACTGACTTGATAAACCACTAAACAAATGAGAAACATGAACTTGCCTTACTGAAGCTGCGTAGCTTGGGTCTTCCGCTCGTGCATCTGTGTGGAAACAAGTGAACTGTGTTGGCACTGCCCCTGTTATGCCATGCGCACAAGGCAGGGTGTTCTGAAGCGATACCTGGAAGGCTACTCTGTTGCTTTGCTGGTGGCTGCAGAAACTCAGGAGTCACGACACTTGTGCAGCACTGTGGCTGCAGTTGTTTACAATAACACCATTCCTGGTGGTACATTGTTACCGCATAACAAATGCTCTCTGTAGGCAGCGGTAACTGTCACACGCACAACCAGTGGGTACCAGTGTGATTTGTTTAAAAATGAACTCTGAAACTCGATTGTGTAATGTTATATAGCGAGAGTGTAATTTATTTAAAAAATTAACGCAGCACTTCCACAGTGTAGCTGTTGCACGGCAAGAGTGTAATTGTAAAAAACAAGTCTCTCACACGTACAAATTGGCTAGAACCGCCATCTTGTTTATCTATGTTCAAGAAAACACTCTGTAATAATAAACCTTTCTGAACACTGCAAAGGAGTGACAAAAATTGCCTCCCTATTGTCATGTAATAACAATAAATCAGAGAGGCTGGTGCATGAGTGTGCTAGGAGCTGTCCCCCTTGAGCTTGAACTTGGGGGGGGGGGGGGAGAGTGGGTGGAATCCTTGTGAACCGACAATGGAAAGTGGACTAATTCCTCCATCTTGGCTTGTGAAATCATATTGGCCACCATCTTGGATAGCCATCCTGGAAAACGTGAAGACTGTGCCAGTTCAAAAATGGTTGAAATGGCTCTAAGCACTATGGGACTTAACATCTGAGGTCATCAGTCCCCTACACTTAAAACTATTTAAACCTAACTAACCTAAGGACATCACAAACATCCATGTCCGACGCAGGATTCGAATCTGCGACCGTAGCAGCAGCGCGGTTCCGGACTGAAGTGCCTAGAACCTCTAGGCCACAACGGCCGGCCCGTAGTGTCATCCATAAGAAAGAAGTTAAGGCCGAGTGCATCCATAAAAAGACGCACATGCGGAATGAGTACAGTGTGTCACAATAACGTTGACTGGCGAGAGAACCGTGTCCAAGGATTGTGGTTCGGTACACCCGGGTCACATTATGCCTCGTCACACCGTAACATTTGGACCACCAAAACGATCGTGTTCGACAGTGCTGGACGTAGCCTCATATAGACAGACGAGGCAACATGCAATGCAACAAGGGTCGTGGGTGTATTCGGCCCTGACTTCCTGTTTGTGGATGTCAATGGTCGAGTCCATCGAAATGCGTAGTTGGAGCAGCTCTTGGAACAAAAGGATATTCGGAGGATTGACTGGCCTGCCAGTTCCACCGACTCAAATCCCATTAATTACGTGCGGAATGTCGAGGGATGAAATACTGCACCACGTTCACGAGCACTAGTGACCATCCAACATTTGTCATCCACACTGCTGGAGAAGTAGAACGTCCTACCACAAGAACTCCTTATCAACGTTGTGCATGGGAGCACACTGCAGACCACGCATTGTCGTCCGTGGTGATGACGCACACTATTAAAAACCCTGTCTCGCCTCTTTTAATGTCCAGGGGATCATTATAAATTGCAGTGTCTACAGTTTAATTATTGTCTTTCAACAAAAATGTCATTTCTCTTCGGCCGGCTCTTTGCGTATTTCTTTCAGTTAGCTTCTGCATCTTTCTATGTATTGTCCAAGTTTCGCCGAGCTATGTTACTCGGCAGTGACACATCAAAAAATGGTTCAAATGGCTCTGAGCACTATGGGACTCGACTGCTGAGGTCATTAGTCCCCTAGAACTTAGAACTAGTTAAACCTAACTAACCTAAGGACATCACAAACATCCATGCCCGAGGCAGGATTCGAACCTGCGACCGTAGCGGTCTTGCGGTTCCAGACTGCAGCGCCTTTAACCGCACGGCCACTTCGGCCGGCAGTGACACATCATGCGAAAGTTATTTTCGTCCTTTAGTTCTGCGTACCAGTGCGCCTTCCGACTTTGATGAATACGTCAGGGGGGCATGTACTTGGCTAAATGTTACTCTACTTTAAATAACTAACTTAAATTCTATTAATCTCAAATATACCATAATACTTCCACTCTGAAAACAGATATTTATTTTTTCACAGGATATGGCATGTTTAGGATTCTAAAGTCTACTTTTAGCTCCAAAGTTTTTGAACAACTATCAGTCGGTCATATGAGTATAATTTTGCTCGCCTTTAAGTGTAAAGTTCTGGTAGAGCTAAGCTCGCCAGGCGGTATTTCACGTAGGCTGCACACAGAAGATGAAGCAAATATTGAGATATCAGACGCATTTAATCCAAGTCACTTCAAGTCTCGTTCAAAATTCACACGACAAATAATGGATAACTATAACATAGTTGCCTCTGCGATACACTAGATTAATAATGCAGTCCAGGAACGTTACGAGCAACGCTCACGGACATGGACGGCAGAGGGAACAGCCGTCATTGTCAAGGCGCTCAACTGACTAGAGAATAAGAAGGGCCTACAGTGTAATCTAAAATCACGCATTACTTTCCCAGTTGAGACTCTAAATAGATGTCAGTTTGTGGCGCGGTGGAGCGTGTTTCTACGCCGAAGTTGATATAATTTCAGGCCTCTACTTTTATACACACATCAAAAAAAGTTTTGTATCACCTTGGTTACGAGACTTCCGGAACCTGTAAAGAAAATTGGAATAGAGATCAACATAAACACCATTTCTGCCCTTTTTATTGCTCATGAAAATCACACACTGCATATTGAACCACCAAACAGCGAGACCGTCAGAGACGGTGGTCCAGATTGCTGTATACACCAGTACCTCTAATACCCAGTAGCCCGTCTTCTTGCATTGATGCATGCCTGTATTCGTCGTGACATACTACCCACAAGTTCAAGGCACTGTTGGTCCAGATTGTCCCACTCCTCAACTCCGATTCGGCGTAGATCCCTCAGAGTGGTTGGTAGGCCACATCCTCCATAGACAGCCCTTTTCAATCTATCCCAGACATGTTCGATAGGGTTCATGTCTGGAGAACACCCTGGCCACTCTAGTCGAGCGATGTTGTTATCCTGAAGATAGTTATTCACAAGATGTGCACGATGGGGGCGCGAATATTCGTCCATGAAGACAAATGCCTCGCCAATATGCTGCCGGAAAGGTTGCACTATCGGTTGGAGGATACCATTCACGTATCGTACAACCGTTACGGCGCCTTCCATGACCACCGGCGGCGTACGTCGGCCCCACATAATGCCACCCCAGAAGAGCAGGGAACCTCCACCTTGCTGCACTCGCTGGACAGTGTGCCTAAGGCGTTCAGCCCGACCGGGTTTCCTCCAAACACGTCTCCGACGATTGTCTGGTTGGAGGCATATGCGACACTCATCGGTGAGGAGAACGTGATGCCAATCCTGAGCGGTCCATTTGGCATGTTACTGGGCCCATCTGTACCGCGCTGCATTGTATCGTGGTTGCAAAGATAGACCTCGCCATGCACGTCGAGAGTGAAGCTGCACATCATGGAGCCTATTGCGCACTGTTTGCTTGAGTCGTAACACGATGTCCTGTGGCTGCACGAAAAGCATTATTCAACACGATGGCGTTGCTGTGAGGGTTCCTCAGAGCCATAATCCGTAGGTAGCGGTCATCCACTGCAGTAGTAGCCCATGGGCGGCCTGAGCGAGGCACGTCATTGACAGTTCCTGTCTTTCTGTATCTCCTCCATGTCCAAACAACATCGCTTTGGTTCACTCCGAGACGTCTGGACACTTCCGTTGTTGAGAGCCCTTCTCGGCACAAAGTAACAATGCGGACGCGATCGAACCGTGGTATTGACTGTCTAGGCATGGCTGAACTACAGACAACACGAGCCGTGTACCTCCTTCCTGGTGGAATGATCGGCTGTCGGACCCCCCACCGTATAATATGCGCTGTTCATGTATGGTTGTTTACATCTTTTGGCGGATTTAGTGACATCTCTGGTCTGTGAAAGGGACTGTGTCTGTGATACAATATCCACAGTCGACGTCTATCCTCAGGAGTTCTGGGAACCAGGGTGATGCAAAACGTTTTTGATGTGTGTAAACACAGGTACTAGAATTATTTACTCGGAGCTATTTGTAATCTTCCACCTCCAAAGTGGCCTATCTTAATTTGACTGTCACTCAGTGTATTACAATTACGAAGATGACAATTGGCACAGCTTCATTAATTTACTGACTGAATGTGGTGCCAAAATTTCTAATTTCTAGGGTAATTTAAAGGGCTAGTTAAATTTTCAGTTTTACAGCCAAACTTTGCGTTTTCCTTAATAATTCACAAAACAGGGAAGATACCTCGAAATTACTTTCAGGGCAATGTTTTTTGCATTTAATTATACCTACCATGCAAGGATTAATTTGATAGCTGATATTTGCAGGTCACTTCATAATTAGGAAAATAGTTTAATTACTCGAAAATTACTTACTTGGTTGACCTAAAACTCATCATTCTTCATTTTTACATCAGTCTGAACAGAATGAAATATATGTTGATATATATCTTCAAAAGAACTGCCTGATTGATTGATTGAACATGGTCTCCTGAAGTGATTTTTTTTTTACACTTCCAGCTGCCTTCTCTGCATGTCTGCACATAGTAGCTACTGAAGTACCAAGTATTATCCCTCAAAATGTTACATAACTTCTCCATATTTTATAGATGGAAGAAATAATGTGTGTTATACGCTCCCCAGGTATTCTTCATACTTAGGCACATTCTGCAATAGGAAATGGTGAAAAGTTCAGGTTTTGGGATTTTAGTAGTGATGAAACCTATTGCTTGCATTCATGTAGTACCCTTAGGCTTGACAATAGCAAAAATACTAGGAATGTCTTGATTTTTGTAGCTCCTGTCACCATATTTTCGGCGATATTGTTTTATTGGGAAACATTGAGTTCATCAGTCACAATAATACTTCAACTCCAACCTGACAAGCAGTAAGTCAAATTTTCCCTGCACTCTGCGTTCACAGTCAACGCTTTTCCGTGACAGCTGTTTATGTTGACATGACACTAGATAGAACAAATCGAACAATAAAACGTTTGGAAAAAGTACAGTGTTGTCACATGTAACATTTCTGCAAATTAATCGGGATAACGCTAAGCTGTTACGTACAGTGCTTACATTTCATAAACCATACAACTCTCTCACTGGTCTGCAGTGTGAACACAATGTTCGATGGATCTATAAATGCACGCGCGTGACGCTTCTGGTCTCAACCTTCTGTTGTCTTCCATATTTACGTCAAAACTGTGCTTTTTTGTCATCAATCTCTGTACACCACAAATACCGCTCACAAACACGCCAAGAGCAAAACAGTTTGCGAGATCGACGTACGACACTAGCAGACCCTGCGACTTATCGTTTATCACATTCCGTTAAATGGCTTCGTTTCCTTATCGAAAACTTAACACCTGCCTTCTACTGTTCCCGACGCTGTGTTTTACAGTCTTACGAACGTCATGTGGCCGTATGCCAAACTTACGTACTCTCGCGAACGTCATGTGGCCGTATGCCAAACTTACAAACTACGAAGGAGCCTATAGTAGTAGCTTTATTCATCCGTATATCTCTTTTTACAAGGATATGACATGTCAAAGTATTTACAAGTTTAGACCAATTTAAAATAGGCTAATTCGTACACATATATATTTACAGACTTCTAGTTAGAGACAGTCATTAGATTTACTCCTGGTATACAATACTTTTTTTTAGAAATAACTTATTATATTAAATAATGTAATACCACACTGTTCACTCATAGCTCACTATCAGTCACTGCACAAACTATGCGGACATTGTTTCACACACACACACACACACACACACGCACTGGTGATCTCTGGACCATTTTCTGTATCGCAACTTCCCATTTGCTAAACTGAAAAACTGAGTCAGCATCCCTCCACAACGAGTGAGATGTTGAGCTCAGAAAGAGGAAGAGGTGTTAGTATTGTGCTATGCATAGCTTGGGGGTAAGTATGTGCAGAAAGGAAAAAAACGTAAAGTGAAGGTGTTATGTGGAATGTTGGATATTTTATAATCATTATTATTATTTATTTGTATAACATTGTTTTATCAAACCCCTACTCTGTTTTATCTAAGTAATCCTTCAATGTATAAAATGTAATGTATAACAGGTACTTTCTAGACCCCTTTTTAAATAACTTTATTTTTGCAGTTTCTTTAATCTCTTTTGGTAATTTATTGTACAGTTTTATTCCTTGTTAGAAAATGCTATTTTGACTTTTATGTTTATTTTTCCTTGGTAAATGTGAGTTTATCTCTTGTTGCATGGGCATGGACAGAGCTCTTTGTGCAGTAAATACCAATGTTATTTTTGATGTATTCACATGGAGCAGTTAAAATCCCCAGTGTTTTGAACAGATCTTTACAATGAGCTCGACTAGTATTATTGGTTATTATTCTCATGGCTCTTTTCTGGAGTTTGAAAATTGTGTTCATCTTTTGTGCGTTTGTTCCCCAAAAAAGAATGCCATAGCTAAGAACTGAGTCTACATATGAATAATATGTAACTAAAAGGCGCTGCACTGATGACATTCTGTTTGCAAGTACCTTTGTGTGTTCACACCACTTCAACTGAGAATCAGCATTCATTCCTAGAAATTTTGCATTTGTTACACAGTCTATCGAGGTGCCATCTACATTTAACACTGTCATTTTTCCTCTTCAAACTCAAATTCATGGCATTTGTTTTCTTTATCTTCAGTGTCACTTTATTGCTTATTGACCAATCATTAATTTCCTTGAGAGTTTCATTTGCTTCCTCAGCAAGGTATGATCGAAACCAGTCATTAGCTACCCCTCTAACTCCTAATGCTTCTAATTTATTTAAGGGAATCTTGTGGTCGACTGTATCAAACGCCTTAGAAAGATCCAAAAATATGCCTGTGACACACTCATCTTTATCAAGAGCATCAAGTACAATTTTTGTGAATTCTACTACGGATGAATCTTTAGTTTTGACACTTCGGAAACCAAACGGTGATTCGCTTAAAAGATTGTATTTATTCAGATAATTCATTAATCTGTCTTTCATAATTGCTTCTGTTATTTTTGAGAATGCTGACAGCAGGGAAATGGGCCAGTAATTTTCTGTGTCTTCTGCATTACTTTTCTTAAGCAAAGGTACAACTCTTGCCTATTTTAACTGCTCTGGAAATGTCCCTGATGTGAAGGATTCATTTATTTTATTTGTTAAGGGGCCTTGTATAATCCCCATGCATTGTTTAAGTACACACATTGGTACTTCATCGAAGCCTGCTGACTTTTTATTTTTTAGTTTTTGAACAGTTTTATTGACTTCTTTCTCTGTGGTTGGAAGTACCATCATTGTAGTTAGTGCAACATTATTTACAGGTCTGCGACAACTTAGTGTGTTCCTCTAGCACACGTGTCGAAACATGATCTCTCCTAAGAATCATCAGAAGCATTTTCTCTGTTGTTCCGGCAGATATTTTCAATTTAGTTTCTGAAGTGTGTAGATAGAATCGGTCCAAACGAACGCTCTCGTCACATTTTTCATTTGGCGCCCAACGTCAACGAGAAGCGAAGGTTTGTTTCTGTTTACAAACGAAATTGTTGTTAAAGTGGAATTGTATGCGGCAGTTCGATAGAGCGGTCCCGCATTAGTCTGGTGCGACATTCGATTTAGCGGTATGTCTTCACAGTAGAACACGAGGAACAACCAGTAGCGGTATTTCGGCGGAGACTCAGTAGTGCTGCTACATGGCGGTAGCAGACAGCGCGGCTCAGCGCGACACACGAGGCGAAGACATGGTGCACAAAAGTTCTACTGTCTTTCACTGGCCCTGTCAATACATATTTCTAAACCTAATATCGCACTAGACTAATCTGAGACCGCTTTATCGAAGGGGCACCTAAAATTTCGATTTAAAAATCATTTTGGTGGTAACGGCAGACAAACCGACGCTTTCCATTGACACTGGGAGTTGCATGAAAGACTTGATGAGTAGTTTTTGTTGTAAAAACGAAACTATGACACGACAGAAAATGCGCTTGAGGACTCTTAGGAGAGACACCGGTACATAGGGTGTAAAAAAAAGGCTGCCTAGAGATCGTTTAAGTGTTTGTCGCTGTACTTATCCTATGCTGACGCCCATAGTTGTGAATGCTACAATTAGGCACTAGAATCCGATATGCATCACTATTACATCATCAACAGTGATTTTCCAAATATGCGGACATCTGACTGGGCCGCATCTTCTGCCTAACATGCACTGTGGAGAAACTTTTTCTCCATGAAGTACTACCGGAAATGAGAGAAATGTTGGAGAATATCCCGACTATATTCAGGCAACGAGCATGGTTCCAGCATTACGGGGCCCAACAGCACTTTCTCTCTGATATCACAGAACGTTAGACAATGTTTACCACAATTGTTGGATTGGGAGAGCTACGCCAGCGCGGTGGTCAGTATGTTCTCCCGACCTCACTCCTATGAATGTGTGTGTGTGTGGGGGGGGGGGGGGGGGATGTAGCGTTTGGTGTACGAGACACCGACAGGCACTGCAGAAGAGGTCATTGCCCGTTTGGCTGAAGCTACAGCCATTTTCGCGAAACACTTCGTTGTTCTGAGAGCGTTAGACGATCATCAGCACACGAATGCCATTTGCGCGTTAGTGTAAACGTACTACATTATCGGCCCCATCTCACAATATTCATCACACGGCAGTCTGAACTCCGTTCCTGGACATCAGCAGCGTCGAAACTACCTTGGGGTCCCATCGGGAAAACAGCGTACCTGTTACATTTTTGTCACATTAAAAACTGTTTCTTTTTATCTCCTCTAAAAACTCTAAAACGTTGTACATGTATTTTTTAGACACTGTGTATTAGTAAAAGCTGTGTTAAATAGATATAGTATAGAAAATGGCTGCATTAAATATGTCTGTCTTCTTTTTTCAACAGATGCAGAGATTTTTATTACAAAAACGAACTGCTGATACAACCCCAAAATGTTACTTTTTATCGCATCAGCTGTAACGACTGTGATATTTTTTGGATATATTCCACTGCAAGCAGACTGCGGCAATCCTACGTATTTTAATATTGGCGGCGTCTTAAGCAATAACGACAGTATATTTAACTTCCAGCAGACTATTTCCGTAAGTAAACTTTTCACAAAAACTGGACATTATAACTGTAAACTAGTTGTAAGTATTCGTAAGGACTTTTTCTCCAAGAGACAAAAATAAAAAGATAAGTGATGTGTTGTTTCCTTTGCAATTCAACCGTATGAAATATTATTTATTGAACGATAGTCCACAAGTGTGATGTGTGACTGAGGGAGCTAATTGTGAGGCGACGTCTAACTTTGGGGCTTCCGCGACTTGAACAATGTTAACATGTGTGTGGAATAACAGGTATAATAAAAGACTCTACTAATAACTTACAATGTTTAGTGTACTCTGTGGATTCGAAGTACATAAAAGATTAAATAAAATTCATTAAAAGAACCTTTTAATAATACACGACAAGAGCCTTACACCAATATTATTTGCGGATGATTTGCTAATCGTGAGCGGTTCAGAATCTCTACATATTATAAATATTGATGTATGTATGTACGTTCGGCATCACCTCCTAAGCTACTAGATAGATTTCAACCAAACTTGGCATACATATTTTTCTATCACGAAAGAAGCTCAGGGCGGGCAAGAACCACCACCCTCTGAAAGAGGTGGGGATGGGAATAAAATAGAAACACTACGCTCCACGCGCAAATACCCAGAGCGTATTCATCCAGTATTTGTGAATGAGAGCACTTAGTGACTTGCTACAAACTTCACACATAATTTCAAACTTCCACGAAACTTTTTCTCTCTCGCTAGTCCCCCCCGCCCCCCAATAGCTCTATTCGTAACACGTTTCGCAGAGAGTACTCACATTTACTACTGAATGTACCTGCATAGTATCATTGCACCGCACATAGGTCAGCAGGAGATATGACGTCATAAACACTGATACACATGATAGCAATGAAGCATATGCTAGGATACTATCATATCCACCAAACAATATTTGTGTAATACATTATTCTCGGTCAATTAATGTTTTCGCAATTATAATCGCCCGTCATTCAAATTAAAGTTAGAAGAACAGTGATTGCACTAGCAGAAAGGAGAGGTAATTTCCTATTAGAATAATAGAATTATCTACACAAAAGAACGCATAATCCTACTTAATTAGGCTGAAGCTACCATAAGGATAACTTTCTCCTGGGATAATTTGAGACTAATGATAAGTAATTTCAGGAAATGCACGCACAGGTTATTTAAGAGCCAGCATGATCCTAAAAAGGGGTCTCAGTTTGTGACAACGACAAGCCTAGCTTCACATTAACGATATAGAAATTGTAATTTTCTTATGTGGCATATTGTGAGATCAATGACGGGTAATTTCGGAAAGTAGAACCCGAGGGTATTTGCAGGATCTGTGGCCAACGTTAAGATGGCTCCTCTATCTTTTTGCCTTGAGGAGCAAGGGATATTAAACGCCGGCCAAGTCCTGCGGTCCATCATTCGGAACTATCCAGCTGGGTCCATTCCTGGGGACCGCATCTACACTGCAACGTGGCGTCGCTCCAGCAGCCGTCAGCGATAATACTCAACAGCAGCCGCACCGAGTTTCCAGCCATCTCCCTCGGAATCCTTGCCTCCACCGACACTGGCCTCCCTATGACACAGTGACACGAGACAGGTAGTGCTCTGTGGAATTTAAACTGTGTGCTTGTGCCACATACTAACCACCGCGACCCACATCACTACAGACTGATTCTGTCATACTAATATCAGATCAGGACGATCTTTCAGTAGCGTTACTCAGACTCTGCCTTATATTAAACTTCGGCTTTGTGTATTGTCCAAATGAAAGTGTACTTAAATGCTACCTTGGAATTATCACTCAATAATTAATTGTTTGCATGTGCACTACGAAGGACGTAACAGTTGGCGATGAGGGTAAAAAGTCACAATCCCCAGTATAGTCGTCTGTCATCACAGCAACTGGCTCGAGCTGCTGCCGTGTCCCGCCCATACACTGCCCTCATACGGCTCAGCCTGGTGCTACCCCAGCCACTTTGCGCCTTCACCAGGAAGTTGCAGCTACGCGCGGCCTTTCTCATGAAGACGGTGTAGCGCTTAATGCCTCTTCTCTTCTTGGTGACTTGCGACAGCTCGATATTTTCCTCTATCCCCTTGATG
This sequence comes from Schistocerca serialis cubense, assembly GCF_023864345.2. Taxonomy (NCBI): domain Eukaryota; kingdom Metazoa; phylum Arthropoda; class Insecta; order Orthoptera; family Acrididae; genus Schistocerca; species Schistocerca serialis. Next base: position 163,122,129 of record NC_064640.1, read on the forward strand.
CTTCTCCTACTCTCCTTCATTTCCTTGGTATAAATAACTTTAGTACCCCTTCACATGCATCACCTCTTTGGCATTTTATTCTGACAGTGTAGATCATTGCTTGTGTTCCACCATACACTTTTCATTGTGTCTTTCACATCCGCCGAGGTTCTTCTGGTCTTTTTGCTCGTGTCCTCTTACGCATGTCACGTTTTCTGGGCCATCAATCCCGGCTCTGGGGAAGCCCTTGCAGTTCTTTCCATGCGCTTCTCGTGCCCAGTTTTGTAGCTCAGGAAAAATCCACCAGTGTCCGCCCTCTGGGCCCTTGCAGGGTCTTCAACATGCATTCCATTTTGTGTCGTCATCCATGGCGTTTCAGGCCTCCTGGCCATTCTTTCTGTCAACACGCACAGTCCTTCTGCCACCCATCCCCATCTCTACCCTCTGGGCATGTCACTCACCACTTTTTTTTTTTTTTTGCTTTTTTTCTGGTGACCACTGTCACATGGGATTAGTGACCATATCAAGTGTCAGGTGGCCACATTGGTCGATCCCTATCTCCTAGTGCCACCTCGCACCGTCACACCTCAGGTGGTCTCATAGGCTGAGCCCTATCCCCCAGTAGTGCCATGCCAGCAGTACCGGGAGACAGGGCTCAGCTACTCTAGCTACTGACGCTACTCTAGCCTTGGCACTGTTGCGCCTCAAGTGGTTTCATTGGTTGAGCCCTGCCCCAGTACTGCCAGCGCCTTGCTGGCGCTATGCTATCCTTTGCATCACTGTACCTCAGTCAGTCCCATTGGTTGAGCCCTGTCTCCGAGTACTAACACCACCTCATCGACGCCACGTCTGCCATTGTCACCTTAACTCCTCCAGCAGCCACACTGGTCATGCCTTTCCTTCCATCTCTGCTGGAACACCGCCAATGCCATTCCAGCCCTTCAGCACCATTACACCCTCAGTGGCAGCATTTATCAACTCTTGCGTTCCAGTGCTGCTGGCATCTTGCCAACTGCATGCCGGCCCATTGGCACCATCATGCCCTTGGCAGCTGCATTGATCAAGCCTTGCCTTCTACTGCCACCAGCACCCCAACGATGCCACGTCAGCCTGTCAGCATCATGATACTCCAGGCAGATGGGTTGATGATGGAGCCTCTCAATGCTTCCAGCACCCCACCTAAACTGCACTGGCACATCAGGACCATGAACTCTGCCCCCAGCTACACTGATCGGGTCTTGCCTTCCTTTGCCTATACAAAGACCATGCAGATTTTTCCATAGGACAGCTGATCTACTTATGTTGTCGGTTAATGTATGGACATGTCTGAGTTTTGCATTTCTCACAGCTTGAGTTACACTGTTCAGCTCCTGCTTGAAGCAATACGATTTTCAGGTGTGGAGCACAGTTTGTATGCCCGATATTCAGTGTTTGAGATTCATGATCTGTTTCAGCTCTTCAGTTACCCAAGGTTCAGGGTTCCTTCTTATTTTTCCAATCTTTAGGGGAGCATATTTGTCATATAGTTGAATAAGTTTTTTAGTTGTGCCTTAAAGGGAGTAGATGATGTCCCCCCACACTACTTCTTGGACGTCAGTTGCAAGTTCAGATAAATTAATGCGTTTTAAGTCACCGTCTACAGTCAGATGTAATTTTTTTCTGGGACATTCTACTCGTAGTGAGTACGTCACGGACAGATATGCCAGGTGAAGATATTTGGGAGAAATGAGTTGCTCTGTTGGGGGATTTCATTGCGAATATATCTATGTGAGTGTGATTCTTTGTATGATAGGTGGGAGAAAGTTAAAGTAGTGACACTTTTGAAGAAAAAAGCATCTGCTTAAATTTCACACTGGAACGACTATTGTGTAGAAAATTTTCTCGCATGTCGATCCGAGACTTGAAAGAGCAATTAAGAAGCAGGCAAACCTGCTTGCTTTACCGTATTTGTAGAGTACACACATCAGGTCCTTTCTGTTAAGGAATTTGATCTCTATGAACATATTTTTCAATCAGACCATAAGTACGCCCCTACTCCACTCTGTTATACGTGTCGTGTCTTAGGAAGATGTAGTTCAAAAATGGCTCTGAGCACTATGGGACTTAACATCTATGGTCATCAGTCCCCTTGAACTTAGAACTACTTAAACCTAACTAACCTAAGGACATCACACAACACCCAGCCATCACGAGGCAGATAAAATCCCTGACCCCGCCGGGAATCGAACCCGGGAACCCGGGCGCGGGAAGTGAGAACGCTACCGCACGACCACGAGCTGCGGACGAAGATGTAGTCTTTTGGATTTCCTGAACTTGTGGGAATACTTGGTTTGAGCCTGGTTTCCCACTGAAGTATTACGTGGACGTCTGTCTCGAGATACATGGCAGAACTCGTCGATATCAGCTGACAGAAACTGGATATTTGCGTGCGCAGTGTGGAGCATGGTAAGTTCAGATGCAAAGCTCTCGAGAATGCCGCAGCTAGATAGTAGCTGTGCAAGTGCTGGCGAGGAAACAGAGAATAGCGAAGCTCCCTGCGCTAGGGGCGTGGGTTCGCAGAAGTGAGTGTGGCACGTACAAGGGACAAGGGAGGTTTAGCTGCCAAATCAAGCGGGCTTTGCAGCGGTCGTCAGGAAAAGACAGGAAAAGAAACACAGTAAACAGAGCTGGAATAATCTGTGCCCAACGGTACTGAATGCAAGATATACGGAACAAAAACAGAGTGTCCTATTAATGGCGCTACTGATCAGTAGCAATAATGACACGATAATAAATTGCTAAAATAAAAATGGAAGTAGCCTTAAGTTGGTACAGTAAGTGACAAAGTAAATAAGAAATGATAAAAAACAGGACTTAGTAATGGAGCGGCAAACAAAAGTTAACATATTAGTTAAGTTATGTTTAATTATAATGTACAATAAGAATATAAACACACAAACTACCAGCAGAAAGTTTTGACATATTCGTAGCTCCTAAATCACAGGTTTTCGAATTCATTTGTATTGCAAACTGATCTTTTTTCCATTTTCAGTCTTCACAATTATTATGCCATTATTTGTCCGTACGTTTTGTAGCCCAAATCTCGAAATCACGTTGTTGAAAATGCTTACTCTTTCAGATGTGAGATCCTCTCTTATTGTCGGACTTTTTCGCTTAAAAATGAACACAAACACACAAACTTTTATTGTATGGTAACCGGTTTCAGTTAGTTTTTGACCATCTTCAGACTCTTGTACCATGACTGTCAGCGGTGCTGGTGATTGGTGCGGGTGTTATAACTCCACGGAAGTCAACTGCTCAACTGTTATAACACCCACTTCAGTCACCGCCACCACCTGACATCCAGGTATGAGGGTCTGAAGATGGTCAAAAACTGACCGAAACCGGCTAGTACAAAATAAATTTTTTTACTGTCGGGCCTGTTTGTGTTCATTTTTAAAGCACTTTATACCAGACCGCTGTTCTCCACGAGAAAAGTTCTCAGAAATTACCTTCTTATTCGCTCTTAAGATTTCGGATCTTTTCCTTCATGACACGAATTTCACTATTAGTGGCCTAGGTTTTGTAGACCCTGGTGTCCTACATCACACTCTGACTTCTATCAAAATCATGCAGTGTCACCTGCAGACGTAGCTTCTTCGCACAAGATTCGTCACTAACTCGTCTGCTATTCTTCGAAATCCCGAACAGTCTGAGATTATTGCTTCTCTGTTATAGTTATAGTTCGTCAGACTTTCCGACCAGTTTCTGTTCGAGCAATGGTCTTCCATCTTCAATTTCTTTTAGTGATTCGTTCAGAGCACGGTTCTCGCTCGCATTCGCCCACAAAGTTTGCTGTATTTTGTCCATCACTGCTGCAGCGACAGCATCAGTGATGGTCTGGACAGCAGTTCCAAACGTGTCCTGTGATTGTAGAGCGGCACTAACCTCAGCCTTGACGAGTGCGGCGACTTCAGCGATGCTGGGCGATGCGGCCGCAACTGCTGGTGTCGGCTCGCCCCAGCATTCTGGGCGGCCTGGCCATTGGCGGTGCTGCGCATTGCTCGACGCTTTTCCATTATGAGAACAGATTCAGGTAACATACAGTCAAAATGAATTAATAATGTGACACAAGGGACTCGCAACACGAATCCTGAATATAGAAAACAGCCTAACTGCTTAATAACACCTCCAAATTTCAGGTAAATTTGCGAACTGAGCTAGGACAGATCACCCACTTGCCGCCATCTTATAAACCTAGGCCATTTTTAAGGGACCGGAAGAGTGATAATCGCATGGGGAGAGACTAGGACTACAGGGAGGGGGGGGGGGGGAGGGGGTGGATGTGTTCGAGTGTCCCCCCTCTTGAGTTGGCGCAACTTCTGCAGTATGGTGACGCGCGTTAGCATAACAGCAGCCGTTGTCTCATGGAACTTGTCGCACTATTTCACAAAGGTGGTTTTCGCCAGCCATGTTTCCCCCATACACGTTCTCCAATTTCCTATGGATGTCTCCCAGTGTTTGTTCTTCGGCAGCCAAGAAAAGAATAGCGGCATTCTGGTGCGGTTTGGACGCATTTGGTAATGACGCCACCATAGTTCAAGTTTCTCCATATTCCTCATACACGTCGGAAAGATTAGATTCCCACACCAGTCCCTTGCTTGGTGCTTATACTCTGTACCCGCATTGGCGTCGCGCTACATTGCACACATGCTGCAGCAACTTCCTCAAACGCAAACTTTTGTTTGCGCGTTACAGGGAGAAATGGGAAAGCCCAGAACAGATGTACATGTTGTTGCTTTCTGAGGCAGGCCTTTTCATTTCTTCACAGTAGTGCTGCGGGTCCGGAAATGGACTTTCAGAATCTAGATTTAATAATTTAACACGGTACTCTTCCGAATGTGAGTGACAAAATAAGCAAAATAAGTTGTGTGTAATAATTATCCCCGATAGAACACTTCACTCAACATATTGTAAAGTAATACTGCTTCTGAGTATGGCATACACAGTCAACATCGAGATGCACTTCTTAATTTCTTAGTTTATTGTATGGCTCCATATTTATATATGGTCCTTTTTTGTAGTTTTAATATCGAACCATAGGGAATCCTACAGAGCGGTAGGCATATTCCACGGGTCGGGATCGATTATCTCCATGTGTAACGTTGTTCATTGCTTTCACTAACGTGAATGCTAGTATTTGGGAAAAGAAAAAGATTATCGCAGCGAGTATAAAACTGCAATTAGTTCTTTCATTTTTTTCTACTTTTCATTAACATTAGAAAGTACAATAACACCATACTGATGTTGGTTAGGATTAGGAGGTTAAACACACCTTAATTATATTTATATTTATATATTTGGTTACAGGCTCAATCCTGATACAACGTGACAACAGCATAACTGAGAACAAATATTTACTATTAATACCTAGTAACTTATGTTTTCAGAACCTGAACTTTGCGGAGCATATAGTGCCGAAAGGCATCACGTACTATGCGACTGCAATGCAGATGGATCCAAACCCAATACGAACAGCCCTTAGCGTGTGCAACCTCCTCATAGCACAAAGAGTAAGTAAGAAATGACAATAATATGACTTTCTCTGTAATTTTGTATGTTAGACGTCAAAAGAATAGACTGTAATCAGTTGTTTCAGAGAAATGGATTTCGCATGCACATTTCAATTCTCTGTGCGTATTACGCAATTTAGTTAGCACCTTTGCCAATCACAGCTTTTGCTCTTTTAAAAATGTGGTTAGAAGGGAGAGAGGACAGAATGGGAGTAACACAAAACGTAGAGCGAGCACTTCAAAATACGAATGTTGTGTTGTTAAGCACTCAAGCACAGCGAAAATCCATGTTCAAAAATGGTTCAAATGGTTCTGAGCACTATGGGACTTAACTGCTGTGGTCATCAGTCCCCCAGAACGTAGAACTACTTAAATCTAACTAACCTAAGGACATCACACACATCCATGGCCGAGGCAGGATTCGAACCTGCGACCGTAGCGGTCACGCGGTTCCAGACTGTAGCGCCTAGAACCGCATGGCCACTCCGACTGGCAATCCATGTTCTCTCTCTCTCTCTCTCTCTCTGTGTGTGTGTGTGTGTGTGTGTGTGTGTGTGTGTGTGTGAAACAGAGGCTACAGAAGTAAAAAATGAGATGAATATAAAAATGTTGAGAAAATTTCTTCTGGATAAATTAATGTTTAGTTCCATTCTGTCAAAAATTAGATACGAGGATTGGAACTTTAATAGTGGCAACAACTTATTTACTGCTCGTAAAAAACAGGTACGTGTTTCAAAGTTTTACTGACCTATAAAATAGTCACTGGCATTGTGTAAAACAATTACATTACCAATAAACTATAATCTAAAAAATCAATTCTACAAAATATACTAAGACAAAATTCGACAAAATTATTTTTATTAAATAATTAAACAAACAAAAAATAAATATAATAAAATAAATAATCAAGATATCCTGATTTGCACAGAAAAATTTTCAGTGTAAATGAAACACTTTACTAATAAGCTATATCTTGAAACTCTTGCTAGATACACTTTCCAGTACATCTACTATGTTACGACTTATCTCATCTAAATTGAAGCTAACTTAAAATAATAAAATAGAATAATCAGTAATGAGAGCGACGGGTGATGTGTACACACCTCAGAGCCAATATCAGTTAAATTAAATAAATTAAATTACCATCAAATCCTCCTTCATTAATAGTATTTCACCATCAAATCTGTTATAAACAAAAATCTATTGTAACCCACCTCCTCTTAACTATAAGCTGCACCTTGACCTGAAATATTTTATAATTATAAATCTTGAGAATTATAACTCTAAAAAGATTCTCTGATAACGGAGATATACAAACAAATAAATTAAGTAGAGTAAATCGTGTATTATCAATCACGGGGTAGGTTCCTCTGAATGGAATGAGATACCGCCACATTCTTTGGGTTTAAAGACCTTAACTAGTAGTACCCTGTTAAATATAATTAACATTTAAAATAATAGGGTATCTAATCCTAGTTTATTATTTAACTTTCACAGATTCATAAAAAGAGTTATAAATAAATTTTAACATTTCACCTTACAAATCTATATTTTAACCCTAAAAATATAAACAACTGTTTTAACCAATAATATTCACTTGTATCAATCGTATAACTGCGGCTGCTGTCACGAATTATGCCGATACTAAATCAATTGCTAAATCCAAAATCATTTGATAATTAAATCAAATTACTGCAAAAAGAACATTTAGTTTCACGAAACATACATATAATACAAAGAAAAAGTGAATAAACAAGCAAGAATAAAACTTTTGGAAACAAAAATAAGAAATTTGAAAATTTATAAAATTAAGAAAAAATAAAAGATTCAAATATTTAAAGAAAAAAAAGAAAAAAAACACAAAAAAGGACAAAAAAAAGAAACGCACCCCCGTATTACCTCAACAACTTCTCTATTATATATAAATAAAGATTAATATGGAACATGTATACCAATAAGTGTATTATATTCTTTCTTATTTAATCTTTCTTTTCACTAATAATAAAGAAAGATTAAATAATATAATAAATATATTTTATACAATTATGTAATTTAATGTAATATGTTATTAATATAAAATTAACTTTATATTAAACTGACTTAAATATTAATTAGTTAAATAATTTAATTACAGAAAATTATGTAATTATATTATTATAATTAATATAATTATTTATGTTAATATAATATTTTATATTTAATACCATTAATTATATTTATTATACCCAATTATAATAATTTTTAATATTAAATTACAAATTATTATATAATTTATAATACAATAACCTATTTTAAGCTAAACACACAAGTTGCTATAATCCTAGGTAAATAAATGTATTAAAATAATCATTTAATAATAATAAAATAACATTATAGGTATTTAAATTTAATTAAATGTAATATATTAATATAAATTATATATATATATATATATATATATATATATATATATATATATATATATATATATATATATTCAAATTATCCGAATCGAGATAAATTAATTAGAAATAACCAAAATAATACAAACAAATTAAAAAAAATTTTAATTTATATATTAAATATAAATGAAGTGCCTGATTAAAGGGTTACCTTGATAGGGTAAATCAAGTAAATAAAAATTACCTTCATTAAAAATTACATAAGACAGAATTAAACTACCTCCTTTAGTATCAAATGTAAAAAGGTAAGCTAAACAAGCTAATGGGCTCATACCCCATTTATAGAGGTATCAATCCTCTCCTTTTGAATGACCAACAACTCTACAAAACTTCTCTTCCTATCAACATTAATGATAGGAACGATCCTGTCCATTTCATCAAACTCCTGATTCGGAGTTTGAATAGGACTTGAGATCAACTTACTTTCATTTATTCTGCTCCTAACAAGAAATAAAAACATAATAATAAATGAGTTGTCAATTAAATATTTTATTGTCCAAGCAATAGCATCGACAACACCATTACTTTCAATTTTGCTGATTCAAATAAAGTATCCAATAGGGTGAGAAACAGAATTTATTCCCTCAATAATAATTAGATCTAGATTATTATTGAAAATTGGGGCTGCACCCTTTCATTTCTGATTTCCAGAAGTAATAGGAGCTTCGAGATGAAATAACTGTTTAACACTAATAACATGACAAAACATTTCCCCAATAATGGTATTATCTTATTGTATTCAACTAAGAACTTTCATTTGAACAATTATCATTCTAAGAATTATTATTGGGACAATAGGTGGCTTAAATCAAACATCTCTACGCCAACTTCTAGCATATTCCTCAATTAGACATTTAGGGTGAATAATTAGATCCCTAACAGTCAGAGAACACATCTGAGAACTATATTTTATGATTTACTCACTATTAAGATTAATTATGGTCTTATTATTTAAGCAAATAAATCTATTTTTTATAAACCAAATTTATTCAGCCAGAAATATAAAAACTGAAATTAAATTCATAATATTTTTATCTCTCCTATCCCTAGGTGGTTTACCACCATTCCTTGGATTTCTACCAAAATGAATTGTAATACAATCATTAATAGAAAATAACATAACAACTATTATAACCGTTATGGTTGTATTAACTACAATTACACTTTATTATTATATACGTATTAGATTCTCAGCCCTAATCATGTCATACAGAGAAAATTCATGATCTATAAAAATAAAGTCTCAAAAATCAAGAATTATTCTTCCTATAACAGTAATAATTTCAACAATAGGATTAATCTCAACATCAGCCTTAATCTCATTATACTAAGGACTTAAGTTAATTAAACTAATAACCTTCAAAGATATAATTAAAAGAATAATCTTTTAGGCCTTAGTAAAATTTTACACCTCTAGAATTGCAGTCTAGAATCATAATTGAATATAAGACCTAAAACATGGTAAGAGAGAAACATCTCATAAGCAGATTTACTGTCTACCACCTAAAATTCAGCCATCTTACTGCAAAAATGATTATTCTCAACAAACCATAAGGATATTGGTACTTTATACTTCTTATTTGGAGCGTGAGCAGGAATAGTAGGAACTTCAATAAGAATACTTATTCGTGCTGAACTTGGTCAACCAGGATCTCTAATTGGAGATGACAAAATTTATAATGTTATTATTACAGCCCACGCATTTGTAATAATTTTTTTATAGTAATACCTATTATAATTGGTGGATTTGGTAATTGACTCGTACCATTAATAATTGGTGCACCAGATATATAATTTCCACGAATAAATAATATAAGTTTTTGATTACTACTGCCTTCATTAACCCTTCTTCTTACATCTTCTATGGTAGATAACGGTGCTGGTACAGGATGAACAGTTTACCCCCCTCTTGCAGGAGCTATCGCACACGGGGGTGCATCTGTAGACCTAGCTATTTTTTCACTCCACTTAGCAGGTATATCATCTATTCTTGGTGCAGTAAACTTCATTACAACAGCAATTAATATACGATCAGAAAGTATAACTCTAGATCAAACACCTTTATTTGTATGATCTGTAGCTATTACAGCCTCCTTCTTTCACTTCCAGTATTAGCGGGAGCTATTACTATACTATTAACAGACCGAAATTTAAATACATCATTCCTTGACCCTGCAGGAGGAGATGACCCAATTCTATATCAACACCTATTTTGATTCTTTGGACACCCAGAAGTTTACATTTTAATTCTACCAGGATTTGGGATTATCTCTCACATTGTATGTCAAGAAAGAGGAAAAATTGAATCATTTGGAACATTGGGTATAATTTATACTATATTATCAATTGGGCTAATAGGATTTATTGTATGAGCACATCACATATTCACAGTAGGAATAGATGTTGACACACGAGCATACTTTACATCAGCAACAATAATTATTGCTGTACCTACAGGAATTAAGGTATTCAGATGATTAGCTACACTATATGGAACTAAATTCAAATTCAATCCACCATTATTATGAGCTTTAGGATTTATTTTTCTATTCACAACTGGTGGACTAACAGGATTAGTATTAGGAAATTCATCACTTGATATTGTATTACATGATACATACTATGTAGTAGCCCACTTCCATTATGTATTATCTATAGGAGCAGTATTTGCAATTATAGGAGGTGTTATTCAATGATACCCACTATTTACAGGATTAACTATAAATAATACATGATTAAAAATCCAATTTACAATTATATTTATTGGAGTAAACTTAACATTTTTCCCTCAACACTTCTTAGGGCTAGCAGGAATACCACGACGATATTCAGACTATCCAGATGCATATACATCATGAAATGTAGTGTCAAGAATTGAATCTACAATTTCTATTGTAGGAATCATTATATTCATTGTAATTATATGAGAAAGAATGGTTACAAACCGAGCAATCATATTTAGAACTAACATAAGAAGATCAACAGAATGACTACAAAATAACCCGCCTACAGAACATAGTTACTCAGAATTACCACTAATTTCTAGATTCTAATATGGCAGATTAGTGCAGTAGATTTAAGCTCTACAAATAAAGGTTTGACCTTTTATTAGAAAAATTCATTAATGGCAACATGATCAAATTTATCCCTTCAAGATGGAGCTTCACCATTAATGGAGCAACTATCATTCTTCCATGATCATACTATGGTCGTATTATTATTAATCACAGTAATTGTAGGTTATGCCCTAAGTTACATACTATTTATTGCCTATACAAACCGAAACATACTTCACGGACATTTAATTGAAACAATCTGAACAGCATTACCAGCAATCACGCTAATTTTTATTGCACTTCCATCATTATGACTACTATATTTACTTGATGATTCAGTAGATGCAATAATCACAATGAAAACCATTGGACGACAATGATACTGAAGATACGAATATTCAGACTTTATAGACGTAGAATTTGACACTTATATAACACCAGAACAAGACCTAGAAAACGACGTATTTCGACTTCTAGATGTAGATAACCGAACAATTCTACCAATAAATACGGAAGTACGAGTATTAACAAGAGCATCAGACGTTCTACACTCATGAGCAGTACCTGCGTTAGGGGTTAAAATTGACGCAACGCCAGGTCGACTAAACCAAGGAACATTTACAATAAACCGACCTGAACTGTTGTTTGGACAATGCTCAGAAATCTGTGGAGCAAACCACAGATTCATACCATTTGTAATCGAAAGAACTTCAGTAAACTTATTTATCAAGTGATTATCTAAGATAATCTAAGGAGTTAGTTAAAATGTATAACATTAGAGTGTCAATCTAAAATAACTAAATAATTAGTACACTTTGAAATACATCAGATGACTGAAAGTAAGTAATGGTCTCTTAAACCAAAAAATAGTAAATTAACGACTACTTCTGATGGGGAAATTTAATCCAAAACCCTCAAATATCCCCTCTCATATGATTCTCCCTATTCATTATATTTTTGGCTACATTAATTTTATTTAATCAAATAAACTTTTTCTCATTTAAACCAAATCTTATTAAAAGAGCAGAAAAAAGAACAACTGATATAAAAAACTTGAATTGAAAATGATAACAAACCTATTTTCAACATTTGATCCATCAACTAATATCTTCAGTTTATCATTAAATTGAACTAGAACATTCTTAGGATTATTATTAATCCCATCAATGTTTTGACTTACACCGTCACGGATTAATATTACTTGAAATAAACTAAACTTAACCTTACATAATGAATTTAAAACATTACTAGGACCAAAATCATTTAATGGAACAACATTCATCCTTATCTCAATTTTTATTATAATACTATTTAATAATTTTATACGATTATTCCCTTACATCTTTACTAGAACAAGACATTTAGCATTAACATTTGCAATCGCTCTACCTATATGATTAAGATTTATGTTATTTGGATGAATTAATCATACCAATCACATATTTACACACCTTGTTCCTCAAGGAACACCGCCTGCATTAATATCATTTATAGTATTAATTGAAACAATTAGAAATGTCATTCGACCAGGTATGCTAGCAGTACGACTAACAGCAAATATAATTGCAGGACACTTACTATTAACATTACTAGGAAATACAGGACCATCTATAGCAATAAACTTAATTTCACTATTAATTATTGGGCAAATACTTCTATTAATCCTAGAATCAGCAGTAGCAATAATTCAAGCTTATGTTTTCTCAATTTTAAGAACTTTATATTCTAGAGAAGTATACTAAACCTATGTTAACAACTCACTCAAATCACCCATTCCACTTAGTACATTATAGACCTTGACCATTAACAGGAGCAATTGGAGCAATAGTTGTAGTATCAGGATTAGCGAAATTATTTCACCTATTTAACATTAACTTATTTATGATCAGATTTGGAATTACCCTACTAACTATAATTCAATGATGACGAGATGTAGTACGAGAAGGGACATACCAAGGGCTACATACGGGATTTGTATCAATTGGATTACGATGAGGAATAATTTTATTTATTGCATCAGAAGTACTATTCTTTGTTTCATTTTCCTGATCATTTTTTAGAAGAAGACTAGCACCTACTATTGAACTAGGGATACTATGACCCCCAATAGGAATTCAACCTTTTAATCCTATACAAATTCCATTACTTAATACAGCTATTCTTTTGGCATCAGGAGTAACAGTAACATGAGCACATCATAGTTTAATAGAATCTAATCATACTAAAGCATTACAAGGACTATTCTGTACAGTATTACTAGGACTATACTTCACTATACTTCAAGCATACGAATATTGAGAAGCACCCTTCACCATTGCAGATGCAGTTTATGGATCAACATTCTTTGTTGCAACAGGATTCCATTGTCTACATGTAATTATCGGAACAATTTTCTTATCAACATGTCTACTTCGACATTCAATAAACCAATACTCACCAAGACACCACTTTGGATTTGAAGCAGCAGCATGATACTGACACTTTGTAGACGTAGTATGATTATTCTTGTACATCTCTATTTATTGATGAGGTAGATAATTGTTTTTCTAGTATAAATAGTACATTTGACTTCCAATCAGAAAGCTTGATATAAATGAAGAAAAACATTCCTCATTTTATCTACAAGAATTTTTATTAGATTTATTATCCCAATAATTGTTATAATCCTTGCAACAACATTATCAAAAAATTAATTAATGACCGAGAAAAAAGATCACCATTTGAGTGTGGATTTGACCCAAAAAGATCAGCCCAAATACCATTCTCACTTCGATTCTTCTTAATTGCAGTAATTTTCTTAATTTTTGATGTAGAAATCGCACTAATCCTTCCAATTGTAATTATTTTTAAAACTTCAGTCATTATAATCTGAACAGTATCAACAATATTTTTTATTATAGTATTACTAGGCGGACTATACCATGAATGAAATCAAGGAGCCTTACAATGAGCAGAATAAAGGGTTGTAGTTAACTATAACATTTGGGTTGCATTCAAAAAGTATTGATATAATCAATCAACCTTAAATAGAATAAGATGCGAAATATTGCAGTCAGTTTCGACCTGGAAGGTTGGTAAATAAAATACCCTTATTCTTATTAATTGAAGCCAAAAAAGAGGCGTATTACTGTTAATAATATAATTGAACTATTAAGTTCCAATTAAGGAAATGTAAAGCCAGTATGAAAGCTGCTAACTTTTTATATTAGCGGTTAAACTCCGTTAACATTTCTAAAATTTATATAGTTTAAATAAAACATTACATTTTCACTGTAAAAATAATATATGTATATTTATAAATACCTAAAAGTAAAAATACTTCCTTAACATCTTCAGTGTCACGCTCTAATTATAAGCTATTTAAGTAAACGAAAAATAATACCACCAAAATAAATATTCAAAAAATAAAAGTTAAAAGATAAATCTTAAAATTAGAATCATATCAACCCTGTATATAACCAATCAAATGAATAAATAGTCTATATAAACCTTGACCACCAAATAATTCACCTCAACCATAATCAAATGTTTTAGATGAATAATAACCTAATTTTAAAGGAATATATCTAATAAACTTAGTTGAAAGAAAGTGTATAAACCATATAGAACCAGCAACTCTGACAAAAGAAAGTATACTTAAAGAATATAAATTTTGAGAAAAATCAAAATTAGAAATGAGATAACCCAAATAAGCACCTAAAACAACTACAGTAATAGTTAAAAACTTTAAATAATAAGGCAAGGCAATCACAAGAGGAACAGGGAAAATTAATCAAGACAAAAGGCTACCACCAAAAACAGCAACAAACAATAAACCAATTATACCAAACGAAATATAATAACCCTTATCATCAAAAGAAAATCTAGTATAAAAATTATTATCACCAGATATTGAATAATAAAAAAGACGAAAAGAATAAGAAGCAGTTAAACCAGTAGAAAAGAAATAAAGAAAAAAAATCAAGCAATTAATTCATCTTAAACAAACCATCTCAAGAATTAAATCCTTTGAATAAAACCCTGCTAAAAAAGGTATACCACACAAAGACAAACTAGAAACATTAAAACAAACTGAAGTTGAAGGTATAAAATTAACAATTGAACCTATAAAACGAATATCCTGAGAATCCTTTAAATTATGAATTTTTGAAGCTGCACACATAAACAATAATGCCTTAAATAAAGCATGACCTAATAAATGAAAAAATGCAAGTTTTGGATAACCAATAGCCAAAATTCTTATTATTAAACCAAGTTGTCTTAAAGTAGAAAGAGCAATAATTTTCTTCAAATCAAATTCAAAATTAGCCCCCAAACCAGCCATAAATATAGTTATACAACCAATTAAAAGTAAGAATCAACCACAATTATAAGTATCTAATATTGGTCTGAAACGAATTAATAAATAAACCCCAGCAGTAACAAGAGTAGAAGAATGAACCAAAGCAGAAGCAGGAGTAGGAGCAGCCATAGCAGCAGGAAGTCAAGAAGAAAAGGGAATTTGAGCTCTTTTAGTTATAGCTGCTAAAACAATTAATATAGTAATAAGCTTTATTTCAAAAGAATTAGAAATAAAAACATAATAATAAATATAATTTCAACCACCAAAATTCAATATTCAAGCAATAGAAATTAAAATAGCAACATCACCAATACGATTAGAAAGTGCAGTTAATATACCTGCACTATAAGATTTCACATTTTGGTAGTAAATAACTAAACAATAAGAAACTAAACCCAAACCATCTCATCCTAATAAAATTCTAATCACATTAGGACTAATAATTAAAAAACCTACAGA
The DNA here is from genome assembly GCF_023864345.2 of Schistocerca serialis cubense. Classification (NCBI taxonomy): domain Eukaryota; kingdom Metazoa; phylum Arthropoda; class Insecta; order Orthoptera; family Acrididae; genus Schistocerca; species Schistocerca serialis. The sequence continues at coordinate 163,137,958 of NC_064640.1, forward strand.
AAGAATAAATATTAAAACAATAACAATAAAACGATTTATATTCTTTTCTCCCGATATATAATCCTCTCTATAATAAATAACCAAAGAAGAAATATATATAACAAAAGACATAAAAATAAGAGACATTCAATCCAAAATTAAAGTCATAACAACCATAGAACCATTTAAATTAAACAGTTCTCACTCAACAAAAACTCTATAATCAATTATTAAATAATAAATACCCAAATTAAAAATTATAGTTCTAGAAAAAATAAAGAAAAAAACTCAAAGAACAAATAAAAAATAAATTCATGGCCTAAGATGAAAAATTCATATCATTGATTCCACAAAACAACATTTTTAATTAAAATACTTAAGCAACCTAAGCAAAAAAATACTCGCCCTTTAAAGGCACCAATGTAAAAGTAAAAGATGATATTCACGAAAATATCCAAGAGAACAAGTATAAACACCAGAATAATAATTACCATGCTGAGAATAAGAATACATATATAAAGTATAAACATCTTTAAAAAAAAGACCAAAAATATTAAAGCAAAATATCTAAAAGAAGATCAAGACATAATTCTATTTAATAATCTAAGTTCACCTACCAAATTTAAAGAAGGAGGAGCAGCTATATTAGATGATCTCAAAAGGAATCATTATAAACCCATTCTTGGTATCAAATTAACTATACCCTTGTTAATTAATAGTCTTCGTCTACCTAAACGTTCATAAATAATATTAGATAAACAAAATAAACCAGAAGAACATAAACCATAACCAACCATTAAAGAAAGAGAACCTATACAACCTCATCAATTCATGGTCATCAATCCTCCAATAACCATTCTTATATGAGCAACAGAAGAATATGCAATTAAAGACTTTAAATCAACCTGACGAAAACAAATAAATCTAACAATAACCCCACCAGATAAACCCAAAGACAATCAAAAATAATTAAACTTTAGACCCAAATAAGAAATAACCTTCGTAACACGAAAAATACCATAACCACCTAACTTTAATAAAACACCAGCAAGAATCATTCTACCTGAAATAGGGGCCTCAACATGAGCCTTAGGAAGCCATAAATGAACCAAAAATATTGGCATCTTAACTAAAAAAGCAAGAATTATAAACACATAAAGTATAAAATAATAAGAACCAAAATCAACCAATAAAGGAAAATATAAAGTATTATAAAAATCATAAACCCTAAATAATACTAACAATAAAGGTAATCTAGCAACCAGAGTATAAAAAATTAAATAAACACCACACCTGTAAGCGTTCAGGTTGATAACCTCAACCCAAAATCAAAGGTAAAGTAGGAACTAATCTAGCCTCAAAAAAAATATAAAAAGAAAGAAGACTCAATCTAGCAAACGAACAATAAAGCATAATCATTAAAATTAAGACCATAAAGACAAAAAAATTAGAATGATAAGAACTTAAATAAACTGAACCTCTAGCAGTAATTATTAAAGAACAAATTCAAAAACTAAGCAAAATCAAACTAAAAGAAAAATAATCATTACCAAGATAATATCTAATTATATTTAAATCTGCGTATGAGTAAACACAAATCATAAAAACAAAACTAGACAGAAATATTAAAGAATGAACCAACCATCAACAAGTATTAACCAAACAAAGAGAGACCAAAAAAATAGTTATAAATAAATACTTTAACATAAAGGTAAACCAAAAGAATTAAAAAAATCATTTCCATGAGAACTAATTATTGAAACTAAAATAGAAAGACCTAAAGCACCTTCACAAACAGAAAAAACCAAAAAAATAACAGGAAAAAAATAATCATAATCAAACTCAATAAGAAAAACAATAACTAATGTAATAAAGAAAGAACAATATATTCTAATCTCAAAAGAACCATTAATAAATGCTTACATGTAGAAGAAAAAACATAAACACCAGCAAAATAAACCAATAAAGAACTAAAGACAGAGAATATAAACATTAGTTTTAATAGTTTAAAAAAAACGCTGGTCTTGTAAACAGGAAATAAGTCCAGCCCCCACTTTTAAAACTTCAGAGGTGGAAAAGCTTCCATCATCGGTCCCCAAAACCGATATTTTTAATAAACTAACCCCTGAAATGATCAAAAGAATAATTATATCACTATCAAACGTAATAAATATTTATTAAATTAAGACACCCAATATCAATAATGCTTTTCATTATCCTACAAACTTTTCTAGTTGGACTAATAACAGGAACAATAATGGTATATTAGTTCTATTGATTTATATTACGAGAATTGCATCAAACGAAATATTTCAAGCTAAATCAATTACGATAATTATTACCTTAACAATATGAGTATTTATTATATCAACATTAATTATTTTAGATATAACAATATATATAGACTTTTTCAAGAATACTGAAACTATAAATATTGATAATTCAATCAATTATCAAGAAATAACAATATCTTTAGAAAAACTATATAATAGACCAACATTCATTATCACAATTATAATAATAATTTATTTATTTTTAGCACTATTAGCAGTTGTTAAAATCACTAATATTAACCAGGGGCCTATTCGTAAAATAAGATAATTTACTAATGAATAAACCCTTACGATTAAGACATCCTTTAATTAATATCATTAATAACTCTTTAGTTGATTTACCTGCACCAACAAATATTTCATTTTGATGAAATTGTGGGTCCCTACTGGGTTATGTTTGGTAATTCAAATTGTAACTGGACTATTTTTAGCTATACATTATACATCAAATTTTGAAATAGCATTTAGTAGTGTAGTTCACATCTGCCGAGACGTAAATAATGGTTGAATTATTCATACCTTACATGCAAATGGAGCTTCTATATTTTTTATTAGTATTTATTTACATGTAGGACAAGGAATTTACTACGGATCTTACATATACATACACACCTGAATAATTGGTACAGTAATTCTATTCTTAGTTATAGCAACTGCATTTATAGGATATGTTTTACCTTGAGGTCAAATATCATTTTGAGGTGCGACAGTAATTACTAATTTATTATCAGCAATTCCATATTTTGGAACAGATTTAGTTCAATGAGTGTGGGGAGGGTTTGCTGTTGATAACGCAACATTAAATCGATTCTTTACATTCCATTTTGTACTACCATTTATTATTGCTGGAATGGCAGCAATTCATTTACTCTTTCTTCACCAAACAGGGTCTAATAACCCCTTAGGCCTAAATGGAGATATTGAAAAAATTCCATTTCACCCATACTTTACTTTCAAGGATTCTATTACATTTGTATTAATAACATCATTATTAATTATACTGTGCTTGATTAATCTTTATCTCCTAGGGGATCCAGATAACTTTGTACCTGCTAACCCATTAGTAACCCCCGTTCATATTCAACCAGAATGATATTTCTTATTTGCATATGCAGTTCTATGATCAATCCCTAATAAGCTAGGAGGTGTTATTGCATTATTTTTATCAATTAGAATCTTTTACCATTTTATAACAAAACACCATTCCGAGGTATTCAATTCTATCCTACTAATCAGATTTTATTCTGAATTATAGTAGTTGTTGTATGCTTATTAACATGAATTGGTAAACGACCTGTTGAAGAACCTTATATTATAACAGGACAAATCTCAACAATTATCTACTTTACATACTTCTTAATTAATGTTCATGTTGCAAACACATGAGATAAATTAATTAAGGAATAATAAGTTAGTTAGCTTAGGAAAACCATATGTTTTGAAAACATAAAACTAGAAGTTTAACTCTTCTATTAACTTTTCTTAAAAAATTTCACTAAATAAATGAAATAAATAAAATCTTTAAACCAACAAAGAAAATAAAAAAATTCAAAGATAAAGGCAAAAAACTTTTTCAAGCTAAGTACATTAACTTATCATAACGGAAACGTGGTAATGTACCCCGAACTCAAATAAAACCAAAGGACATAACAGCAAGCTTAATAAAAAATATAAAAGAATAAAAATCACTGCCTAAAAAAATTAAAGCTAATAATATTCTTATAAAACAATTCTAGTATACTCAGCTAAAAAAATTAAAGTAAACCCACCTGCACCATATTCAATATTAAAGCCTGAAACTAACTCAGATTCACCTTCGGCAAAGTCAAAAGGAGTACGGTTAGTTTCAGCTAAACAAGAAGCAAAACAAGCTAAAGCTAAAGGAAAAGAAGTAATAATAAATCAACAATAAAGCTGATAATTTATAAAATCAAACATGTTAAAACTACCAACTAAAATAATCAAAGATAATAAAATTAAAGCCAAACTAACTTCATATGAAATTGTTTGAGCAACAGACCGAAGAGAACCTAATAAAGAATAATTTGAATTAGAAGACCAACCAGCAATTATAACGGTATAAACACCTAATCTAGTACAACATAAAAAAAACAAAAATCCATAAGAAAAAGAACATATATAAGTTAAGTAAGGGAAAATCACTCAAACAGCCAAGGAAATTATTAAATTCAAAACAGGAGAAAAATAATAAAGTAAATAATTAGATATAATAGGAATTGGCTGCTCCTTACAAATTAACTTAACAGCATCACTAAAGGGTTGAGGAATTCCTACAAATCCTACTTTATTTGGACCCTTTCGAATTTGGATATAACCTAAAACCTTACGCTCTAATAAAGTTAAAAAAGCAACACTAATTAAAACACAAATAACTAATAAAAGAAAATTCAAAATAAACATAAATAAATCATAAAGTATCAATACTATTTGTAGAAAAATCCTACATAAATGAATTCTATATTCAACACATTAATCTGTCAAAATAGTAATCTAATTAATATTAATCAATAAAATAAAAAATATTTCAACCATATGGTCCTTTTGTACTAATATGAATTAATAATCTTAGGATAGAAACCGACCTGGCTCACGCCGGTCTGAACTCAGATAATGTAAGAATTTAAAGGTCGGACAGAGCTAATTACTGGGCTACTGCACCCAAAATTTTTCTTAATCCAACATCGAGGTCGCAATCTGCTTTGTCGATATGAGCTCTCAAAAACAATTACGCTGTGATCCCTAAGGTAACTAGGTGGAAGTCATAGACTAGTCTTTAGCAGAGCCAATTGTGTGGACAGTTCGAGCGGCGCGGTATATTGCCAGACGAATTTGTAGCAGTTCTGAAGCGAATGCCGTGAAGTGTTCCCTTCAGTTTAGAAATCGCGTTGAACTCACGAGGGCTTAATTGAGCGAAGTTCAGTAGGTTGTATAGCACTTAGCAGCCCAATCAGTCAAATAAATCAGTAACAGCTTGCACTATACGTGTTTGAGCATTGTCCTGCAAAATGGCCAGGTCCTGCAGAAAGCGTCATCACTTCTGTGACTAACCTAAGGACATCACACACATCTATGCCCAAGGCAGTGTTCGAACCTGCGACCGTAGCGGTCGCGCGGTTCCAGACTGTAGCGCCTAGAACCGCTCGGCCACTCCGGCCGGCTTTTCTGGATCGAGGTAGGATGTTCAGTAAGGTTCAACATTAATGTCTAATATTTTAGCCCTGCCCAAGATCTCTGCTCATGAGATATAATGCCATCATTCCCGTAAGACAGCAAGACAAAATCGTTTCATCTGCCAATTCCACCCTTTGTAGCAGATTTGAATATAAAAGAAATCCCGACATCAGCTATGCCGACTTTCCTAATACTCAAAAATAAGCTTGATGAATAACCGCCTCTACCTATAAACAAGTTAAATGAACATTTCGATTCAGTCACCAGCAGACATTCACCACGGTCTGCTTCCTTGAAAGGCGTTATCAGTGAGAGATTAGACCACCAGCCCATTCAGCTGAATACTTAACGCTGCTGGCAGGAAAATTGGCAAGGAAGGACAGAGAATGGGAATTCTTCGCCTTCTGCAAAGTTGACTATCAAGCCCCCATCAGATTAGTAGTTTACAGTTGCGAAGGCGAATGTTGGTAACTTGTGGGGTGGGAGAGAATTTCTTAGAAACGTGATGGAAAAGAGAAATGAGCGAAGATTTACAACGATATCTAATTTGTCATAAATACAGAATAGTTCCAACCAGTATTGCAAGGAGTATCATTGCTGGCTGCCGAAAGATTGCAGGAATAAGAGCACTGAAGAATGAATATTCCCGAAACAGAAAAGAATTGGTTTTATTCTGCTGTTTTCATGTATTCCACCAACTTGTAATATTCCATCTATTCATGGAAATTATCGCCTGAGTTGCTTGACTCTATGAGCACCAATGACACCGTCTGTCACACAACGCATCAGGTCCACCAGCACATACGCATCTTCAACGCGATGCGCAATCCTATACCACAGGAAATAAAACCGAAAGCCACCACCGCCCATCGATCGCGTGCGTTTTCTCGAGCTCATTTGCAGAAGCAATCATCAGAAGTTTTCCTTGAGAGTGAGTTCCGAAGTCCTCCCCATCTCTGGGGATACTGATATTCGCTAAAATCCATCAAATTCGAATACAGCGTCCACTGCAGTACATATGTTTTATTTCGGCCATCCAACATACTCTTTTCAAAGCAATCTAACTGGCACACACAGTGTAAACAACACTGAGATTGTCTGACGAGCTTCTAATGTGGTTGTTTCTTTTTTTATTTAAAATTAAAGATTTGTTTATACCATAAATATGTTTAGTTCGTAGTTGATCGCTGGTAAATCCCATCATTTTTCCCTCTCACTACAAATTCGACCACCAGTGACTTAAATCCCACACTCTGCTGTTCGGTATAACAACTGATTGTAGGAGACTGAACTGGAAATCCATGCGCAGGAGTGACATTTTTCTTCAAATAACTGGAAATCCGCAAGGGAGAGGGTGGAGATATAATATTTTTCTTCAAAAACTGCTTGGGCATAATTCTTTATTTCCAGCTCCATACCTGATTTCCATACTTACTACATTTTTGGCACTCTATGAATTGCTATATTTTGTGTTCATTATGTGACCTCTGTGTAATGTCTGCCGTGGCTCTCGGAGTCATAACCTATGTGAAATTAGTTTTTCCTCTCCATGTGGGATTAGTGGACGTGACAACTGTCATGTTACGAATAAAATACTTAACTCGTATACATTTATTGTCGATTATAACTGCAAATGACAGTTCAGTATGAAATTACAACCAATCCTGTCTTCACATACAGAAGAGCAGAATTTGACGAACACACAAAATGGTTCAAATGGCTCTAAGCACTATGGGACTTAACATCTGAGGTCATCAGTCCCCTAGACTTAGAATTACTGCAACCTGACTAACCTAAGGACATCACACAAATCCATGCCCGAGGCAAGATTCGAACCTGCGACCGTTGCAGCAGCGCAGTTCCGGACTGAAGCGCCTACAATCGCTTGGCCACAGTGGCCTGCGCGAATACACAAGTTCAATGTGTAACCCTTGACCCGTCATTTCTGTGTAGTTGAGCTATCCAGTCCTTTCACTACAGCTACAACGACGTTAGGTACATAAGGAGGCTTATACCATTTTGGTACCACCCACTGCCGGCCAATAATAATCTGATCGAGATGGAGATAATTTGTCATGAACTTCCTGGTGTAGAACATTTTATTTTAACGAGAATTTTTCTTGTGCCTTCACACTCAAAAGAAAACATTAAATGTTTACCCAGCACTGAATAGAGGCTTGGTTCATGATCCAAGCTAATTTCGATAACATCCATTGCCATACAGTACTGAGAAGAGTCAGAGTACATAATGACTCCACAATAAAATGAATTTTGTCCATAATGTTACGGTTGAACTCCGTGACCGCTTCTTTTTAGCGTGTAGAATAATAAGCGCTACCACGCATTTTATTTAACACACCACCAGAGTCGGGTTTCTGCCCATCTTCAAGTAGTTTACATTCAATTAAATGTTTACGTACTGAAGGTTGGATATAATTGTTTAGATAAAAACCAAACCCGGTTGGGCATATAGATTTAGATTTTCTGTGATTTCCCTAAATTGCGCCGGCCAGAGTGGCCGAGCGGTTCTAGGCGCTACAGTCTGAAACCGCGCGACCGTTACGGTCGCAGGTTCGAATCCTGCCTCGGGCATGGATGTGAGTGATGTCCTTAGGTTAGTTAGGTTTAAGTAGTTCTATGTTATAGGGGACTGATGACCTTAGCAGCTAAGTCCCATAGTGCTTAGAACCATTTGAACCATTTTGAACCCTAAATTGCTCCTGGTAAGTGCAGGAATGATTCCTTTGAAAAGGTCAGGGGCGATTTCCTTCCCCATCCTTTTGTAATCCGAGCTTGTGCTCCGTCTCTAACAATCGAATTGTCGACAGGAAATTAAACTCTAATCTTCCTTCCTTTTAAAACGTTTGAAAGAAGAGTACAGAACGGACGAGTACAGAACGGACGAGTACAGAGCGGACGAGTACAGAACGGACGAGTACGAGTACAGAAATTTAACGCTTGTTCATATTGGTGTTCGCGTAAGGGCCACGAAGATAAGATGAGAGAAATCAGGGTTCGTACGGAGGCTCGTAAATAGTGGTTTTTCCGTTGCTCTATTTGCGAGTGGAACAAGAAAGAGATGACTTGAAGTACTACGTCTGCCATTACCCCACGGTAGCTTGCGATGTATGTATGTAGATGCGGATGTAAAACGAGCACGAGAACCCCAATTTGTGGTATTTACACAGCAATAGGACGTTCCCGCCGCCTTGACTGTTAATTTTAGCACATTTCTCGAATACTTTTGTGAAAAGACTCAGCGCTAACAGTAACAAGAGTCATATGATTGTGATGAGACTGTACTCATCTTTCAAGAGCTTTCGAAGCCCCAAAAAAGTATACTGTAACATTTCAGTAAAACAAATACACTTCATTCAGCATCTCGATTGTCACAAAAGTTGAAGGTTTAACATGCAAGAAAATTTCGTGCCCATCAGCGTACTTTCACTTGCCGAAAACCTCGTTTAGATATCTTGAACTATTCATGAAGTAAAATGAGTACTTCATCTTAATACAGCTGAGAAAGCATAATGATGTTCACAATTCAAAATCTGTAAAAACGGTGATCCAAATTAATCTTCATTAAAACCTGTTGTCCAGGGGCATCTTCTGAGTAAATTGGTATGAGGAACTAGTGGTCTCCGGTGGCTCGCTGAGAGCTAATGATTTAATGGTTATTTATTTCGTACGTTACCTTTGCTTCTGTGAAAACAACTACACAACAGTGCAAAAGTCTATGTTACGCAATTATCTAAACGTATAACATAAAACAGAGTGAAATACAAGAGAACTCTCAGATGAAACACGAACACAGTTCGGCATGGCGTCGTCGTATCTATGTCCATACTGTTGTGCATCATTGTTAAGTACGACTAATACCTCATGAAGAGTAGACCTAAGACAGAACCGAGCATTACTGAATCCAAGATTTCTGGCGAATAGTGACATGGGCGTTCATGCTGACAGCAGTAAGCACCGTGGATGAATGGAATATGTTCGATTTCACAGAGCGCATACCGTCGACATTTGCACCGTTTTGTATTAGTTTAAGTGGAATAAAGATACGAACCAAAGTGGGGCAAGAAGCCAAACTAAGTCTAATAACTTCGCAACGAGCCACAGAGGACTGTGAGCCCTTCATATCAAAATACTTAAAAGGTATCACTGACAAACGCTGAAAGTTTCTGTTTAGAAAACGATCAACACTACTGTTGATAAACATTTTAATTACTTGCCTAATGATATAAACTGCCTGACGGATAGCAAAGCTAAATTTGAAAGTCAGTTAAGTTTTCCCTTTTCAATCCCTGTCTCATAGAATAATCTTTATTCACGTGAGCTTATTTTTAATTCGTAAATATGAAACTATATTCAAATATGAATAAAGTTAATTAACTAGTAAAGTAGCTCTTTTGCGACTTTACTAGCTGGTGTAGTACTAAACTAAATTAATGCTTCTGTACTCGTGCAACATTCCACTATATATTGTAACATAGCTATTCATTACAATTTTCCGGCGTTGGTGATAATTTTGTGCTTAAAATTAGCTACTTTATTCTTAACTTTTCAAACGTGTTATAGTTAGGCGAAATTATCCTGAATGTATTTAATATTTTAAGAGATGCAACTTTTCAAGATATAATTAAATTTAATGATTAAGAAAAGCTGATTAAGACGAAAAGCCTGAAATGTAACATTTGAGCTTTATCTCTTTCTTTTAGCGCAGAAAAAGACCAAAAAACGGTTCAGTATCATGTCATCTTTATTTAACTTCAAATTAATCTATATAAAGTGTTAATCTGAACGAGGAACGGATATTAGTCAAGACCTACTGCTATAATATTATCTTGGAACTCTTCCATTTGGTCCGTGTTTGCATAGAAAAACAGTAATATCACAAAGCGAGTCCGCCTTGATGCAAAACACCTTGTTATTCGTTTATTTCTTTATTATCCCAAACTAGTTTCGGCAACAAATATCACCATCATCAATGGGTTTTTTTTTAAATCTAAAACATGCAGAAAAGGGTATGGTTGTACAAACACAGTAAAACATTATTACATTTTTACAAATCGTCAGCTGCTGACATACGAAGTTCACCTTTGAGTATTTGTTTACTAACAGCCGCTCACATGGTTGCAGTAAAAAGACGGCAACAGAAAAAAGAGAACAGAAAATATGTCACAAACAGCGCCAATAATTGCTTAAAACATGCTGTAGCGTACAATAAATAAGATAGTATGAAAGGATCAATATAAAAATATATTTCAAAAGACGATTTATAAAAATGTAATAATGTTTTGCTGTGTTTGTACAACCATACCATTTTCTGCATGTTTTAGATTTTAAAAAACCCACTGATGGTGATATTTGTCGCCGAAACTAGTTTGGGATAATAAAGAAATAAACGAATAACAAGGTGTTTTACATCAAGGCGGACTCAGTTTGTGATATTACTGTTAGTCCTACTGCTATAAAGAAAATTGGATTTACAGATTCTAGATATGCCTTTTTGTGTCACTCAGGTGTATGCAGTAATTGTCTCTCACCCGTTAACTGGTGACCTTTCTCCTGCTGCCGTGTCCTATACAAGTGGATTTTATCACATTCCTGTGATTGGAATTTCTTCAAGAGATTCAGCATTCTCCGACAAGGTAAAACTGTTCACATGCTTCAACTTTTCGTTTTAAAATATCAGCATATAGATGGAATAGTGACAAATTTCTCTCTACATCTCGGTTCTACTTGTCGTTGCAGAGAAATTTGTTTCTTCTTCGATACAGTGTTCGGTGCCATACTATAATTATTAATAGCGTTACAAAGCAGAACCTTCCTCTGTTAAGTAAAGGAATAAAACACTGAATTTTCCGTTTCTATTTTAGTGTTTTTAAGAGCATTCCTCCGTACTGGAAACGGAGGTTTAAGTATGGAAGCTGCAAGTACTGCCATACATACGTGTTCGTCAGATCTTCACGTCAGCGATTAACCAATTCTTTGCGTGTTTAGAAAGTACACTAATTACAATTTATTCAGCGTGAGTTTCGATATGATAAGTTTTGTATGGTCACGCATAGGTGAGTGACATTGCACGGCATCGCATATATAATCTCAAATGGGAAAATTTTACTTGATTTGTCTCTCACGCCGCCAACAAGTACCACAGTTTGGTCGACTTGATATGTGATAGATTTCTGGTAACGGTACAACCATTAGGAATTAGCCTTTGTATGTCCGACATTTTAGAGATGGTTGCAGGACTCGGCTGTCCGATACAGGATGCCAAATTAAACACCTTTCAGCCGCCTGCTGTCCAACCTTATTTTATTTGGCAACCAGTTTCAGCGTTTTACTACGCCATCTTCAGGCCTCTGACCGACGTGTAGGAAGATTCTACCTCGGTTGTGATCAAAACAGTGGCCAGCAAATACTGGTATTAGTAGATTTTTGCTTTAGCGATCACTTCAACTATCATATACCGACTGTCGGCAGTTGATGGTTGAAGTCATCACTATAGCAAAAATCTATTAATACCAGTATTTGCTGGCCACTGTTTTGATCACAGTCAAGGTAGAATCTTCATACATGTCGGTCAGGGGCCTGAAGATGGCGTAGTAAAACGCTGAAACTGGTTGCCAAATAAAATAAGGCTGGAAACTAGACGGCTGAAAGGTGTTTAATTTGATATCCTATTAGAAATTATGACGGCCCATTGTTAAGATGCTAGAATTGTACACTGCCTGACAGAAAAATAGGAAAGCGTCCAGAAAGGGAGATGGAAACAAAATGCAACTTCACAGACAGTGTGTGTAGATGATAGTGATTACAAAATCGATTCAAACTGACTAAGAAATAGGCAGATGGAGACCTCTTATCAGTATGACGTTGCAGCCATTCTGGCGTGGATGCATGCAGTGATACGGTTGGGAAGGGTGCAGGGAATAGCAATTGAATATCAAGGTAGAAAAGTGTAATGTGCTGCGAATACATAGAAAGAAAGATTCCTTATCATTTAGCTACAATATAGCAGGTCAGCAACTGGAAGCAGTTAATTCCATAAATTATCTGGGAGTACGCATTAGGAGTGATTTAAAATGGAATGATCATATAAAGTTGATCGTCGGTAAAGCGGATGCAAGACTGAGATTCATTGGAAGAATCCTAAGGAAATGCAGTCCGAAAACAAACTAAGTAGCTTACAGTACGCTTGTTCGCCCACTGCTTGAATACTGCTCAGCAGTGTGGGATCCGTACCAGATAGGGTTGATAGAAGAGATAGAGACGATCCAACGGAGAGCAGCGCGCTTCGTTACAGGATCATTTAGTAGTCGCGAAAGCGTTAAGAAGATTTTTGTGGCGGTGTTCGTAGCGACAAGCAATTCGCTGTAGAAACGGCTTACGAAGTCACCGCCACACTTTTAATAGCGGGCCGACCGGTCCGCTGGAACAGTGAACAGAAAGATGAAAACCCAAACACTCTGATTAAATAAAAGTCGGTACTTATCTTTATTAACGAAGATACAGCAACACAGTAGTGAACTCCGTGTCTACAGAAATCTGTCTAGTTCGAGTCGGAGCGGCTAGGTCAGCGTCGGCTGACGACAAACAACAACTTTGCTGCGATGAACACACGACTGACTAGCAAGTACACAATTCGGTGGCGAGTATACAACTGAGCGGCGAATACAGAACTGTCCTAGCGCTCGCGACTCCAGCGCTTAAGAACCCAGAAGCCAGCGGTGGCGCGCGCAGACTTGCGGCGATTTCCTGTATCGCTGGCGCTGCTTATGCGGACGGCGTCCGGACTTTGATGCTGCCAACCTTTTGGCAGCGGGCTCGGGTGACATTACTGGCTAGGATATAACAAAGATGATAGATAAACCCCAGTGGAAGACTCTGCAGGAGAGCGCTCAGTAGCTCTGTACGGGCTTTTGTTGAAGTTTCGAGAACATACCTTCACCGAGGAGTCAAGCAGTTATATTGCTCCCTCCTACGTATATCTCGCGAAGAGACCATGAGTATAAAATCAGAGAGATTAGGGCCCACGCAGAAGCATACCGACAATCTTTCTTTCCACGAACAATACGAGACTGGAATAGTAGGGAGAATCGATAGAGGTACTCAAGGTACCCTCCGCCACACACCGTCAGGTGGCTTGCGGAGTATGAATGTAGATGTAGATGTAGATGTAGATAAGGCCGTTGTATTCTCTCTTGATGCAAGCCGACCCCCAGCTGTTTTAACTGGTCCTTGATGTCCTGTATACTTGCATTGGGATGGAGTTATAACGGTGCAGTTGGTGACTGGCTTCTGCACCGTCAGCTACAATGGAATTCCTAGTTGGTCGGTTATGGTCTGCTAAAAAGAGATGCAGTTGCAGCAGAAAGAGGTTACGATAACTTGTTCATTGCTGTTTGTTTACAATGATGAGACTTGGAAACTGCAAGTGACGATGGCGGGCAAGGTGAATACTCAAACGCTGGCCGGTGTGGCCGAGCGGTTCTAGGCGCTTCAGTCTGGAACTGCACGACCGCTACGGTCGCAGGTTCGAATCCTGCCTCGGGCATGGATGTGTGTGATGTCCTTAGGTTAGCTAGGTTTAAGTAGTTCTAAGCTCTAGGGGACTGATGACCTCAGATGTTAAGTCCCATAGTGCTCAGAGCCATTTTGAATACTCAAACAACGCATCCCCCGGTACGTCAGCCTCTGGCTGCTGACCATACGCACTCTGCTGGTGCGAGAGGCCCATATTGCCCGCTCGGAGTATGGAGGCCAGGCGGTGGTAGCTGTGTTTACGTCCGGTTACGTCACGCTCCAAAGCCCTAGAGCGAAGAAGTCATCCGTTGACACCACGGCTGAGACGGGTATGGCCAGGCGCTCGAATCTTACCCCCTAAACGGCGGTGAAGTGCTGAGCTGCTCGAGCGTCCAGGTGCTCAGGCGACGGGCAGGGGATTCGTGACTCCATCGGCACGGCTCCGGCCGACGCAGACTGGACGTCACATAACTGCACCAGCTGTTCGACGATAACGAACTTGTTTCGTTAGGTTTATATGCTGCTGCTGCTGCTGCTTGCTGATTTAATGATAGTACCTGTGTTTGTATGCCAAACCGAACAATTTGGAACAGACGCAACGACCAACTGGCCTGGGCATTGGTATGCGAAGGCCTGATGATACAGAGGGCGGTTACTTCCGCTGATTATGCAATTCAATGATCAGCACTGACCGGTTTTAGCTGTGGCCTGTTTACAGCTCTCAGGTCTCTAATAGTCATGGGCAACTGGAATGCAGTTGTAGGGGAAGGAGTAGAAGAAAAGGTTACAGGAGAATATGGGCTTGGGACAAGGAATGAAAGAGGAGAAAGACTAATTGAGTTCTGTTACAAGTTTCAGCTAGTAATAGCGAATACCCTGTTCAAGAATCACAAGAGGAGGAGGTATACTTGGAAAAGGCCGGGAGATACGGGAAGATTTCAATTAGATTACATCATGGTCAGACAGAGATTCCGAAATCAGATACTGGATTGTAAGGCGTACCCAGGAGCAGATATAGACTCAGATCACAATATAGCAGTGATGAAGAGTAGGCTGAAGTTCAAGACATTAGTCAGGAAGAATCAATACGCAAAGAAGTGGGATACGGAAGTACTAAAGAATGACGAGATACATTTGAAGTTCTCTAACGCTATAGATACAGCAATAAGGAATAGCGCAGTAGGCAGTACAGTTGAAGAGTAATGGACATCTCTAAAAAGGACCATCACAGAAGTTGGCAAGGAAAACATAGGTACAAAGAAGGTAGCTGCGAAGAAACCATGGGTAACAGAAGAAATACTTCAGTTGATTGATGAAAGGAGGAAGTACAAACATGTTCCGGGAAAATCAGGAATACAGAAATACAAGTCGCTGAGGAATGAAATAAATAGGAAGGGCAGGGAAGCTAAGACGAAATGGCTGCAGGAAAAATGTGAAGACATCGAAAAAGATATGATTGTCAGAAGGACGGACTCAGCATACAGGAAAGTCAAAACAACCTTTGGTGACATTAAAAGCAACGGTGGTAACATTAAGAGTGCAGCGGGAATTCCACTGTTAAAGGGCAGAGGAGAGAGCAGATAGGTGGAAAGAATACATTGAAAGCCTCTATGAGGGTGAAGATTTGTCTGATGTGATAGAAGAAGAAACAGGAGTCGATTTAGAAGAGATAGGGGATCCAGTATTAGAATCGTAATTTAAAAGAGCTTTGGAGGACTTACGGTCAAATAAGGCAGAAGGGATAGATAACATTCCATCAGAATTTCTAAAATCATTGGGGGAAGTGGCAACAAAACGACTATTCACGTTGGTGTGTAGAATATATGAGTCTGGCGACATACCATCTGACTTTCGGAAAAGCATCATCCACACAATTCCGAAGACGGCAAGAGCTGACAAGTGCGAGAATTATCGCACAATCAGCTTAACAGCTCATGCATCGAAGCTGCTTACAAGAATAATATACAGAAGAATGGAAAAGAAAATTGAGAATGCGCTAGGTGACGATCAGTTTGGCTTTAGGAAAAGTAAAGGGACGAGAGAGGCAATTCTGACGTTACGGCTAGTAATGGAAGCAAGGCTAAAGAAAAATCAAGACACTTTCATCGGATTTGTCGACCTGGAAAAAGCGTTCGACAATATAAAATGGTGCAAGCTGTTCGAGATTCTGAAAAAAGTAGGGGTAAGCTATAGGGAGAGACGGGTCATATACAATATGTACAACAACCAAGAGGGAGTAATAAGAGTGGACGATCAAGAACGAAGTGCTCGTATTAAGAAGGGTGTAAGACAAGGCTGTAGCCTTTCGCCCCTACTCTTCAATCTGTACATCGAGGAAGCAATGATGGAAATAAAAGAAAGGTTCAGGAGTGGAATTAAAATACAAGGTGAAAGGATATCAATGATTCGATTCGCTGATGACATTGCTATCCTGAGTGAAAGTGAAGAAGAATTAAATGATCTGCTGAACGGAATGAACAGTCTAATGAGTACACAGTATGGTTTGAGAGTAAATCGGAGAAAGACGAAGGTAATGAGAAGTAGTAGAAATGAGAACAGCGAGAAACTTAACATCAGGATTGATGGTCACGAAGTCAATGAAGTTAAGGAATTCTGCTACCTAGGCAGTAAAATAACCAATGACGGACGGAGCAAGGAGGACATCAAAAGCAGACTCGCTATGGCAAAAAAGGCATTTCTGGCCAAGAGAAGTCTACTAATATCACATACCGGCCTTAATTTGAGGAAGAAATTTCTGAGGATGTACGTCTGGAGTACAGCATTGTATGGTAGTGAAACATGGACTGTGGGAAAACCGGAACAGAAGAGAATCGTAGCATTTGAGATGTGGTGCTATAGACGAATGTTGAAAATTAGGTGGACTGATAAGGTAAGGAATGAGGAGGTTCTACACAGAATCGGAGAGGAAAGGAATATGTGGAAAACACTGATAAGGAGAAGGGACAGGATGATAGGACATCTGCTAAGACATGAGGGAATGACTTCCATGGTACTAGAGGGAGCTGTAGAGGGCAAAAACTGTAGAGGAAGACAGAGATTGGAATACGTCAAGCAAATAATTGAGGACGTAGGTTGCAAGTGCTGCTCTGAGATGAAGAGGTTAGCACAGGAAAGGAATTCGTGGCGGGCCGCATCAAACCAGTCAGTAGACTGATGACAAAAAAAAAAGAAGTCTATCTTCTGCTCCAGGTTCTGCTATTGTTTTATTCTCTTATACCGGCAATTCCCCCCTCCTAAGAAAATAAATCCGCTCATGGATTTCTGTTGAATAGTTTACTGTAACGTAGGCACTAATTAATTTAAAAGTCTTTACAGTTTCCATTTTCAACTTCACTCGTGTTGACAATGGGTTCTACACTATTTATATTTCTTTTCCAAACAAACTAAAGTTGGAGTCACGAACGATGGCTGTCGTGTTTACGCTTGTTGTCTGACAGCCAATGAGCTGTCAATAGTGTTTTGAGTGCTGCTATGTGAACGCCGTAGCCGGTATGAGCATCAGACACGAACGCAGGGAGTTATTCAGTGAATTCATATGCCATTTTCCGTGATTTGGCATCACCGATGATGGTGGCAAGTGAAAAATTCTACATAAATAACCGAAAGATATAATTTGCAGGATACTAGCTTCCTTATAGCGCAGAGCAGGTGTATGCGCGTATCACAACTGTTGCTTGGAACCGGCAACAATGCAGTCCCCGTCAGTGCCTCGACCTATGAGAACGGTCATTGAGAGGTTTTGCTCTGTCCTTTGTTAGATTGTTTCTCACTGGTGCCGTTCTGATTGGTTGGAGGTTGGAAGGAATGGGATTTGGATTACCATTCACTTGAACTGGTAGTAAGCAGTACTTATTGCTGCAAAAATTATGCAAGTAGCTGAGATTGAAGTTCCAGTAGTTACAAGTTGGGATGATGTTCAGTACTGTACTTTGCCACGTGGTCTAGAAGGTGCGCCATTGAAATGCGGCCATTTTGCGCCGATAATATTTGATCTAGGGAGGCTAGCAGAGTCGGGTCTAACGCGTTATCTAAGTAGGTCAGGTTTTCCACAGGTAGAGTTTCAAGAGGTAGTTCGCTTAGGTTAATCAGTGGGTGGGAGATGTTCAAGGTGATAGTTCCAGTTACAGTGAAGAGCAATTGGGTGCGTGGTCCAGGGATATCACATCGGATGCCTTTGACAAATAACCCTTAATCCTGCAGCTCTATGCGCTATGCGACATCGTTTCGTCCTTGCTGGAAAGAAGTAACAATAATAACTACTGGATTTGCTACAGAGAATAACTAATGCAAACTTATTCTTTGGATGAATTCTGTTGCTAAGTTATTATTCTTGTTTGTGGCTTAAGTGCGTAGTGATGTGTAAGGATAACTGTGGAAGATAGTGGAGGCAGTGCATCTATAGTTCCCTTTAAAAAAAAACGAATGTGACTTGTTTGAACAACTGTGACACGAGTTGGAAGTCATAATTTGATATTGAAAGGTGAGGTCATTTCGATCACTTGAAATCGTTGCTGATAAAGCGTCACGAACATTTTTGACTTTCCCCTAGTACATAGGGGTTGGTCATCATAATCCACTGCTTTCTTATTAGGAGTTCTTTCTTGGCATTTCAAAGTTTTAATGTTCATCTTTTTCACCTCACTGACAATATACCCTTCTCTGGCAGGAGGGGGGGGGGGAGGAGGGGAGGGGAGAAGGGTAGGGCAGTTACAAACTTCAAATGGAGAAGACTTCTTTTTTGAAGTTATTGTAATGTTAATGTAGTATCTTAACATTTTTGCAGTCGTTCAATGGACTCTCTGCTTTAGATTGTTTGTCAGTGGGTGTAATGCACCAATCATAAGTTTCTTAATGTGCAATACCCAGCACAATTCCTTTGTTAAATCGCACATACATGCTAAGTCTTGTGCTGGTAGAGGTGCAATGAGAACACAGCGCAGATAAACAATGTAGAACAGTTTGACTGAGAAGCACATAAACCAAAATACTACTCCTTTGAAGAAAAGTAAGTCACTACAATAGTTGAGCTCGCCCGTCTAGCCGTGCGGTCTAACGCGCTGCTTCCCGAGCGGGAAGGCGTGCCGGTCCCTAGCATGAATCCGCAAGGCGGATTAGTGTCGCGGTCCGGTGAGCCACCCAGCCTGTGGATGGTTTTTAAGGCGGTTTTCCATCTATCTCGGCGAATGCGGGTTGGTTCCCCTTATAGTACACTATGTCGGCGATTGCTGCGCAACCACTGTCTCCACATATGCGTACACCATCATTACTCTACCACACAGACATTTGGGGTTACTCTCATCTGGTATTAAACTTTCCCGGGGGTAGGAGGGGGGGGGGGAGATGAGTCGGGAGGGGGGGGGGGGAGTCCACTGGGGGCCGAACCACACAATAACCCTGGGTTTGGTTCGGTGTGGGATGGTGGTGAGGTGGGTGGAATGCTGTGGCCGGTTGTGGGGATGTGAACCACTGAGGGCTATGGCAGGACGAAGTCTCCCTGTCGTTTCTAGGTCTTCGGTTTAATACATAATACACACACTACAATAGCTTGCGGGGCACCAAATTTATATGAGCCTGAACTTTGACTGTTTTATCATTATGGCCTTCAGTCTAAGTTTAATATTCATTAGGAAGCAGAACAAAATAATGGGTGAAGGTCAATGGCTGATACCAAATTCCCTGTCATCTGCGACACAGAGGCCACATCTTGATGATGGTGAAGGCAGACACTGGTGGCTCCCACAGTCAGCAGTGGCTGGCATGGCATTTCGTCATACATAGCAAAGGTTCCAATTGAGATTTTGGTGGGAAGCACTGTGGGTGCAGTCAATGCCAGGCCCAGAGATCTACAGAAGGTCACTTGGATTAACTTTTTGCGGCCTTAAATACCCAGGACACATAGAAATAGTAGAGGAACTATTTGTGATCACGTGAACTGCAGAGGCAAACAGGTCCAGAGGGCCAGTTACCTCTGGCAGCACTCGCTGTGCCACCTCCTGGCCTAGGGAACCTGCATGATTGAAGATCTGTCATCTACTGATGTAATCCCTTTCAGGTTAGGCCGCTTGTACACCAATGCTGTGAGAAGGGTTACCAATCTGTTGGGTGTACACACCAAACACAGCTTCTCTCTCCTCTCCTAGTAGGGTGAGAGGGTTGGCACATCTCGATGTCCAACGAACATGGCTCCTCGTAACTGGCTGCCCGTGAAACTGGTGAGCCCAGTGGGCTAAAGTCAGTGTCTATAGAAGCTGGTGTCTCGACCAGCGATGGGCTGATCTCCCTAGAGGCCAGAGAATGCGTACCCTGTGGGTGCTGTGGTTGTGCTGTGTTGTCAAAGGTTCTCCGATGGGGCATGTCCGACTCTAAAACAAAAATTCGTGACAATCCACTGCTAGGAGGCGTCGCTGTTTCCTGAGGGCACACCTGGTTGACATGCTTGCGACAAATGGATGATCCTTCATGTAGTCATACTTCCACCATGGCCTGTTGCAGTAAATGGATGACTACAGAAAACTAAAACTAACGTCACCTTTGACGGAATAATAGCTGCATTGAGACTGTGGAAGGAGAGACAGAGTTCTTGCAGGATAAAAAGCTCGGACTCAGGTTGCCATCCATGAAGTTTTCTGGTGGGTTTGATGCTGTCCAGAGGGGTGGACAAAAATAGAGTGAGGGCCTATTCTAAATCATGATGGTGGTGCAACTTTGCTAACTGAGACTTGAATATGTCGAGCGACGTCGTTATCCTGAAGGAAGTCATTCACAAGATGTGCACGATGGGGGCTCGAACTGTCATCCATGGAGACGTATACCTCGTCAATATGCTGCCGATAAGGTTGCACTATCGATCGGAGGATGGCATTCACGTATCTTACAGCCGTTACGGCGCCTTCCATGACCACCATCGCCGTACGTCAGCCGCACATAATGGTTGGTTCAAATGGCTCTGAGCACTATGGGACTCAACTGCTGTGGTCATAAGTCCCCTAGAACTTAGAACTACTTAAACCTAACTAACGTAAGGACATCACACACATCCATGCCCGAGGCAGGATTCGAACCTGCGACCGTAGCAGTCGCACGGTTCCGGACTGCGCGCCTAGAACCACGAGACCACCGCGGCCGGCGCACATAATGCCACGCCAAAACAGCAGGGAACCTCCACCTTGCTGCACTCGCTGGACAGTGTGTCTAAGGCGACTGATGACCTCAGAAGTTAAGTCGCATAGTGCTCAGAGCCATTTGAACCATTTTTTGTGTCTAAGGCGTTCAGCCTGACTGGGTTGCCCCGAAACTCGTCTCCGACGATTGTCTGGTTCAAGGCATATGCGACACTCATCGGTGAAGAGAACGCGATGCCAATTCTGAACGGTCCATTCGGCATGTTGTTGGGCCCATCTGTACTGCGCTGCATGATGTCGTGGTTCCAAAGATGGACCTCGCCATAGACGTCGGGAGTCAAGTTGCGTATCATGCAGCCTATTGCGCACAGTTTGAGTCGTAACACGACGTCCTGTGACTGCCGAAAAGCATTATTCAACATGGTGGCGTTGCTGTCAGGGTTACTCCGAGCCACAATCCGTAGGTAGCGGTCATCCACTGCAGTAGTAGCCCTTGGGCGGCCTGAGCGAGGCACGTCATCGACAGTTCCTGTCTCTCTGTATCTCCTCCATGTCCAAGCAACATCGCTTTGGCTCACTCCGAGACACGTGAACTCTTCCCTTGTTAAGAGCCCTTCCCGGCACAAAGTAACAATGCGGACGCGGTCGAACCTCGGTATTGACTGTCTAGGTATGGTTGAACTACAGACAACACGAGCCGTGTACCTCCTTCCTGGTGGAATTGCTGGAACATATCGGATGTCGGATCCCCTCCGTCTAATAGGTGCTGCTCATGCATGGTTGTTTACATCTTTGGGTGGGTTTAGTGACATCTCTGAACTGTGAAAGGGACTGTGTTTGTGATACAATATTCACAGTCAACGAATGTCTTCATGAGTTCTGGGAACTGGGGTGATGCAAAACTTTTTTTTTAATCTGTGGGTATGGGAGCACTGTGTGGATGTGTAAAACATCTGGAGCATGGGCATCAGGCATGGGTAGGGGGGCTCATCAGGGCGTAATGTAATTACTCTTGGGGGAAGATTAGCAAACTTCCATCTTGTGTCCTTTCTTACCTCAGGGAGAACATTTAACTCAGCAATAATAACTCTGTTCCCATGGACGAATAATAAAACAGTTGCTGAATGAGGGTAACCACTGCAGGCAATACAAATTGGTTGAGGGCTTGCCAGCCACAGGCAAATCAGAATGCTGTGAAGGCAGTGGCTTGTGTTGGGGCCAGTGAGCTGGGCAGGCAGAAAACACTTGCAAAGGATCGTGTAATGTTGCTGATGACCACAGAGACTGTTCAAAAGTCCTAATGATGGAAAAGCAAGTCTCTAATGTGGGGCCCGCATCTCGTGGTCGTGCGGTAGCGTTCTCGCTTCCCACGCCCGGGTTCCTGGGTTCGATTCCCGGCGGGGTCAGGGATTTTCTCTGCCTCGTGATGGCTGGGTGTTGTGTGATGTCCTTAGGTTAGTTAGGTTTAAGTAGTTCTAAGTTCTAGGGGACTGATGACCATAGATGTTAAGTCCCATAGTGCTCAGAGCCATTTGAACCATTTTTCTAACGTGGGATCCATGAGTTTGAGGAAGTCATTACAGAATCCTTCATCCAACGAATGTACAAGAATCATGTCTCTGACAAGGGAAGTTGCATAGGACTGATTACATTGGGGTTAGTACACTGGAACCGACAGTCGCAAGATAAGCCCCGCAATGTCGCTATCCGTTCTCTGTAAGATTGTCCACTGAGCTTGTGGCAGCCAAAAAAACTCATGGTGCACCTCCGTAATGTGCACCTGATAATCGAAGTATTTTAGCAAACAAATTTTTAAGTGATCGTGTGGGAGAACATGGGACACCACTTCGGGGTAGAGTTGCTGCAGCAAACAATAAATTTGCAGGCCTCCATATGCCAAGATGAGTGCGTCCTACTGGATGTCATCTATGATACCATGGACCAAGAAATGTTGCTCTATTCTGGCCATGTAATTCATCCAGAACTCGATCTTTCAGTCCAACATATAGAACAGCAGCAGCACCCCTCTCAATCCTTTCACCAGTGAATCGCTGTTGGACTGTTAATTGGATGGATGGTTGGTTGGATGTGGCCATGGCTGCCACATTCTCCACCATCATGTGCATGACTTACTCCATGTTCTGGAGTGGTAGCAAAACTTGGGTTGTAATATTCGAAGGATCAGACATGGTGGAGCAAGAAAACACTATCGTGGTCTTCACACCGGAGGAGTCACATGCACGCTATCGCTGTCTACCTGGGGCATTGAACACGTGTGAAAATATTGGTTTACTGGAAAATTCCTCGTAAGAATTAGCCAAGTCTTGTGACAGTTGAGCCACAGTGAGAACACAGCTCATGTAAACAATTTAGAACAGTTTTGCTGAAAATTACGTACACCAAAATACTACTCCTTTGGAGAAAAGTTAGCCACTAAAATAGTTTGTCGAATTTCGTGATGATCATTGAATTTACACAAGACCAAACGTAGGCTAAAGGCCATAATGGTGAAAGAGTAAAAAATTAATATTCACGAAGAAGTAGAACAAAATAACGTAGTGAATGTCGATGGCCAAAACCAAGATACTGGTCATCTCTCACACAGAGCCCAAGTCCTGGTGCTGGTGGTGACTCCCTCAATTGGCAGTGGCTGGTGTGGCATGCCGTCGTACATAGCAAGAGATCCAGTCGAGATTCTGACTGAACAATGGCAGATGCAGTCGGCGTCTGGCACAGAGCTCGACGGAAGATGCCTCGGAGTGGTTTTGCACCAGCCTAAACACCCAGGCAGGCTGCATGGAGATACTAGAGGAACTACTTGCGATCTCATGGCCCATGGACACAGGCGCCGACTCCATGGGGCTTCAGGGAGTCCGAGCCACCTCAAAAATTCGTCTGGTTAAGAAAATTGTTAGTTATATTATGCTTTGTAAAATCACAAAATTATGTTGGTATTTTTTATTTTCCTTGTTTGACGATAGTTACCGTTTAAAATACATTCAGTAATGAGTTACAACAAATAATTATTACGGTAGTAAGCAGGTTAACTGAAAACGAGTGATGTGAATCGTGACAGTGTTACAGTGCTGTGGGCACACGTAATTTTTTCCGGTGCGCGAACCTTCGGGTAAAGTCTGGCGCCGGCGGGCCAGCGTTGCGGCCACGGCGACATCAAAAGGACTGCAGCAGAAGCGCCTGGAACCCTCCGCCTCGCGTCATATAAAGCCCACCCTGCTGTCGCAGTCACTCAGTGTGGATAGTTTCATTCAGTGCATGCTGCAACACATGTTTAGTGTTCCTACTTTAGTGTCTAGTGGACTATTTTACATGACAATATTTTATTCGTTTACTTTAGTCTCTTAGCGTATTGTGAATTAAGTTTGCAATGGATAAACTTGTTACCACAAAGGCGCGCTTGGAAGTTGATGATACTGTAAATCAACCTCCAACAATTATTGTGTCATCAATTGCTTCGTCATCTTCAGACGAGGACCGTTCACAACCGAAACCTGGACAATCTGGTAAGGGAAGATCATTCCAGAACTCTTGTTTGATCAAATATACGTGGCTAGAACATGAAACATCTACTGAAAAAGCTTTTTGCAAAACCTACAAAGAGGCAGATGCTAAAAATCTGTTACAGTTTTCTTTAAAAAAGATGTATTTACTTCCGTAGGGTTTTATAACTGGGAAAAGGCTTTAGAAAAATTCCGTGTTCATGAAAATACGTTTACGCATATGGGTGTTCTGAAACTAAATTCTATCACTAACCGAAGTGTGGCCTCTCAGTTGAATGAACATTTTGGTGGTGATATGAAGAAAGGCCGTTTAGCTCTTGAGACAATTTTTACTACCGTGCAATTTCTATGCCGACAAGGACTAGCAATTAGAGGGCACGAAGATGTAAACTCAAATTTTTTTCAATTGTTGGAACGCCAAAAGAATGACATACCTGTCTTTAAAGACTGGTTAGGGCGTTTGGGGTATAAGTGCACGTCCCACGATATTCAAAACGAGATCATTGATCTACTAGGAAAGTCTGTGTTGAGAAAAGTATTGGCTTCAATCAAGAAGACTGAACATTTTTCTATTACGGTTGACGAAACAAGTGAGTCCTCGATTCACGAACAAGTGTCATTTTGTATTCATACTGTCGATGATTCCTTAATCATCAACGAAGACTTTATTGGCTTATACGAGACCCCCGACACCGAATCACATACTGTGTTAGGTATTTTAAAAGACGTTTTTGATCGTCTTGGTTTGACAGTGGATAACTTAAAAGAGCAGTGCTATGATGGTGCCTCGAATATGAGAGGTAAGTTCAAAGAACTAAAAAAGTTAGTTTTGGATATACAACAAAAAGCATGTTATGTGCACTGCACTGCTAACAGTTTAGACTTGACAGTTGTAGACAGTCTCCGCCATCTTACATCTATGAGGGATATTATGGCTTTAGCCAAGGGCTTAATAAACACCGTAAGGGAATCCAACAAAAGGATGGGACTTTTCAGAAGCATACGCTGTGAGAGCGCCAACGACCAAGCTGGTCTACGACCCCTTTGCCCGACTCGATGGACTATACGAGCTTACCGAGCGAGGTGGCGCAGTGGTTAGCACACTGGACTCGCATTAGGGAGGACGACGGTTCAATCCCGTCTCCGGCCATCCTGATTTAGGTTTTCCGTGATTTCACTAAATCACTTCAGGCAAATGCCGGGATGGTTCCTTTGAAAGGGCACGGCCGATTTTCTTCCCCATCCTTCCCTCACCCGAACTTGCGCTCCGTCTCTAATGACCTTGTTGTCGACGGGACGTTAAACACTAATCTCCTCCTCTCCTCCACTATACGAGCTTCAAGTATTTTGAGAATATTGAAAAACTTTGAAGAACTTCTAGAGTTTTCTGAAACATTTTCTTCAGCGGACGAAACAGAGGCAGGTTACAACTGTGCAGGCTACCTTGAGTCAATGTTACAATTCAAGAATTTTCTTTTTACATCTCTATCGCCATGTAATGAACCCAGTAGAGGATATCAATGAAAAAATTCAATGCCCTCATCTCAGTGTTGCTGATCTGGAAAAAATATGAGCGTTTGATTTGTATGTTGAATGGAAGGTGTGATCGTTCTGAACACTTTTGGGAATTGTGTTTAAAAGAAAAACCTTCACAAGTTTATGATCCTCCGCTTCCTAGGAATCTAAATATACCAAAGAAGCACACTTTCAAAACCCCAAAGTAATACTACAAAACTATTTACGAGGGTTGAAACTTCAATAGTGGCAGCTATTTATTCACAGCCGATAGAAAAGAGTTACATGTTTGCACCTGTTACTGTCCATCAAAGTAGTCACTAGTGTAGTGTACAACCCGTTGCCAGCGGTGTGGAAGGCGTAGTATACCGTTAGCAGAGTCAGTTGTCATAAAATGACTCTAAAATGCTTAAAAAAACTTTAAAACTCAGTATTTTTCATCTAAAATTTAGAAAATTTTTCGGGGCAAGACCCCCCAGTATGCCCCCCCCCCCCAATCTTTTTTATAAGCCGGCGCCCCCACCCCCCCCCTGCCTGGAGGTCTGCGGGGTCCGAGTCCTGTGGCGGCGTTCACTCTACCTCATGCTGGCTAGGCAGCATGCGTGATTGAAGCTGTCATCTGCTGATGTACCCCTTCGAAGTTAGGCCGCTGGTACACCATTGCTCTGAGAAGGGTTGCCATTCTGTAGAACATACAGCCCGTAAATAACACAAAAATCGTTCCTTGGCCATTATTACTGTTTTTGGTGTTCTGAACTTTAGTCTCAATTAGCTTACCATCCACTCAACATCTTGGGTGTTCTTTTTCACAGTAATAGTTTCCCGCCGCAAAACCAAAATGAAACGGGGCTCCATGCAGTTCTACTATACGTACGCTATTCCAAGTCAATGTTGCCGTGATATGTAATCACGAAATCTAAACCGAGTAGGACTTCGTACCCACTGCCACCTATGGGAAGAACTTCTACATTAACCCGAATGTTACATCCTCCCATTCGGGTACTTATTACCACGAACCAAGTAAATCTACATTACCCCCTCCTACACCACTTAATGCTCAGCCTGGTGGGTTTAATTCTGCTTTACCAAGTGTACTCTTCCTTGCTACAGATACTTGAGATCCAGCTTCTAATAACAATTTATGCAACGTTCATTAATAAGCGGTCACAATGCCCTCATAGTACTAGGGACGGAATGTTGGCTGAAGCCAGATGTAAACAGTAATGATATTCTAAACTCAGATTGGAATGTATACCGCAGAGACAGGCTGGACAGTGAATGGGGAGGCGTGTTTATAGCGATAAAAAGTGCAATAGTATCGAAGGAAATTGACGGAGATCCGAAATGTGAAATAATTTGGGTGAAGGTCACGGTTAAACTAAGCTCAAACGTGGTAATTGTATGTGTCTATAGGCCCCTGGATCAGCAGCTGTTGTGGCAGAACATCTGAAGGAAAATTTGGAAAATATTTCGAGTAGATTTCCCGACCATGTTATAGTTTTGGGTGGAGATTTTAATTTACCAGATATAGACTGGGAGACTCAAACGTTTGTAACGGGTAGAAGGGACAAAGAATCAAGTGAAATTTTTTTGAGTGCATTATTTGAAAACTACCTTCAGCAGTTACACAGAGAACCGACTCGTGGCGATAACATATTAGACCTTCTGGTGACAAACAGACCCGAACTATTTGAAACAGTTAACGCAGAACAGGGAATCAGCGATCATAAAGCGGTTACAGCATCGGTGATTTCAACCGTAAATAGAAATATTAAAACAGGTAGGAATATTTTTCTGTTTAACAAAAGTGACAAAAAGCAGATTTCAGAGTACTTGACGGCTCAGCACAAAAGTTTTATCTAAATTACGGATGGTGTTGAGGATCAGTGGACAAAGTTCAAAACCATCGTACAATATGCATTAGATGAGTGTGTGCCAAGCAAGATCGTAAGAGATGGAAAAGAGCCACCGTGGTACAACAACCGAGTTAGAAAACTGCTACGGAAGCAAAGGGAACTTCACAGCAAACGTAAACATAGCCAAAGCCTTACAGACAAACAGAAACTACACGAAGCGAAATGTAGTGTGAGGACGGCTATGCGAGAGGCGTTCAACGAATTCGAAAGTAAAGTTCGATATACTGGCTTGGCAGAAAATCGTATGAAATTTTGGTCTTATGTCAAAGCGGTAGGTGAATCAAAACAAAATGTCCAGACACTCTGTGACCAAAATGGTACTGATGACAGACTATAGGCCGAAATACTAAATGTCCTTTTGCAAAGCTGTTTCACAGAGGAAGACTGCACTGTAGTTCC
Source organism: Schistocerca serialis cubense (assembly GCF_023864345.2). Classification (NCBI taxonomy): domain Eukaryota; kingdom Metazoa; phylum Arthropoda; class Insecta; order Orthoptera; family Acrididae; genus Schistocerca; species Schistocerca serialis. The sequence continues at coordinate 163,166,484 of NC_064640.1, forward strand.
TTCTCTAGATTGTCGCAGAGATGACAAAATGGTAGATATCGAAATAGATGACAGAGGGATAGAAAAACAATTAAAATCGCTCAAAAGAGGAAAGGCGGCTGGATCTGATGGGATACCAGTTCGATTTTATACAGAGTACGCAAAGGAACTTACCCTCCTTCTTGCAGCGGTGTACCGTACGTCTCTAGAAGAGCGTAGCGTTCCAAAAGATTGGAAAAGGGCACATGTCATCCCCGTTTTCAAAAGGGACGTCGAACAGATGTGCAGAACTATAGACCTATATCTCTAACGTCGATCAGTTGTAGAATTTTGGAACACGTATTATGTTCGTGTATAATGACTTTTCTGGAGACTAGAAATCTACTCTGTAGGAATCAGCATGGGTTTCGAAAAAGACGATCGTGCTAAACCTAGCTGGCGCTATTAGTCAACGAGCCTCAGAGGGCCATAGACACGGGTTCCCAGGTAGATGCCGTGTTTGACTTTCGCAAGGCGTTCGATACAGTTCCCCACACTCGTTTAATGAACAAAGTAAGAGCATATGGATTATCAGACCAGTTGTGTGATTGGATTGAAGAGTTCCTAGATAACAGAACGCAGCATGTCATTCTCAATGGGGAGAAGTCTTCCGAAGTAAGAGTGATTTCAGGTGTGCCGTAGGGAAGTGTCGTAGGACCGTTGCTATTCACAATATACATAAATGACTTTGTGGATAACATCGGAAGTTAACTGAGGCTTTTTGCGGATGATGCTGTAGTATATCGAGAAGCTGTAACCATGGAAAATTGTACTGAAATGCAGGAGGATCTGCAATGAACTGACGCATGGTGCAGGGAATGGCAATTGAATCTCAGTGCAGACACGTGTAATGTGCTGCGAATACATAGAAAGAAAGATCCTTTATCATTCAGCTACAATATAGGAGGTCAGCAACTGGAAGCAGTTAATTCCATAAATTATCAGGGAGTAGGCATTAGGAGTGATTTAAAATGGAATGACCATACAAAATTAATTGTCGGTAAGGCAGATGCCAGACTGAGATTCATTGGAAGAATCATAAGGAAATGCAGTCCGAAAACAAAGGAAGTAGCTTACAGTACACTTGTTCGCCCACTGCTTGAATACTGCTCACCGGTATGGGATCCGTACCAGATAGGGTTGATAGAAGAGAGAGAGAATATCCAACGGAGAGCAGCGCGCTTCGTTACGGGATCATTTAGTAATCGCGAAAGCGTTACGGAGATGATAAACTCCAGTGGAAGACTCTGCAAGAGAGACGCTCAGTAGCTCGGTGCAGAGTTTTGTTGAAGTTTCGAGAACATACCTTCACCGAGGAGTCAAGCAGTATTTTGCTCCCTCCTACGTATATCTCGCGAAGAGACCATGAGGATAAAATCAGAGAGATAGAGCCCACACAGAGGCATACTGACAATCTTTCTTTCCGCGAACAATACGAGACTGGAATAGAAGAACCGATAGTGGTACGCAAGGTACCCTCCGCCACTCACCGTCAGGTGGCTTACGGAGTATGTGTGTAGATGTAGAAAAAATTCTGCCACTAACTCCACAGAGAGGCGCCCTGTGCTACGTATCTTTCTGTTTTGAGCACTATATTGAATTTAACTGGCCACGTCCGTGTACAAATTTCTGGTGCAACACATTCCAATAAATTCCAATGAAAGAATGCTGGAGCGAGGCTTAGATCATGTTACATAATAATGGTACATAATGATATTTGCTCTTTCTTGAACACTGGTATTTCTGGCGTTTCCCAGTACGTTTTTCCGAACACAATTTTCGACATGGCGTCTGCTTTATCTGGATAATATGATTAGCGACTTGTCTCCTGCGAATCAGTAGGAGTTCATGAAAAACTCTTAAAACAACCTCCCTGTAGTCCTCCGCAAATACAAGTACCATACAAAGAAGCCGAAACTTCCATCATCAACAAATTTGTTGATTTGTTGATCAATGCGACTGCATCAATCGACGTAAAAATGCATATCTGCTCATTAGCGTTGCAATTCTCAGATTGGGTTCAAATGGCTCTAAGTACAATGGGACTTAACATCTGAGGTCATCAGTCCCCTAGACTTAAGAAACTACTGAAACCTAACTAACCTAAGGACATCACACATATCCATGCCCGAGGCAGGATTCGAACCTGCGACCGTAGCAGTAGTGCGGTTTCGGACTGAACCTAGAACCGCTCGGCCACAGCGGCCGGCCCCAGATTGGGCACATGAACAATAATGTGGTTATTCAAAGGATACTGAATTTCTGAAAACATGCGAAGTGCTCAATTTCTATGTAACTCGTTGTCAATAGCTTTCTGCACTGCTGTTTCATCGAGAAGTCTTTCTTAAATATACAGAAGACTGTCGGATGATGGTCGATAAGTGTTCTTGTTTTCTCACAATCGATACTGAATCGCTGTGAGCGAAAACTGGTTGATCAAATGATTTATACTTGCGATATTCGATGCCAGTAATAGAATCGTTGATGGCAATTTTTTTTCTCTCACAGTCAGTACGGTGTGTGACTCACCTTCTTCTTCTTCACTCACCGCATTGACTAATGAGAGCTCACAGAGAACGAAGTTAAGATTTGCAGCACTGTGTATCCTAGTGATGATAGCATTTGTCGATTGTGAGGAGTCAACATATTTTTTAACCTAAAATATTTCCGTCTTGATCTTTAATTGAGATACTTAATTCTGAAACATGTCGTAGCACAACTGGTATGTAAATGGGCGAATTTGGTGATTCCACACTCTTATATCCAGGCGTTACTGCAGGCAAGACCTGATGTAACGTGTGTGCAGGAGTAGCATCGTGGAATGAACCTCCACATATGTTTCAGTCAGTTTATAGGACGTTAACGTTTTGGATATTTACTGCAGGTTTTGCTGTCTTTAAGGTTTCGTTTTCAATTACTTTTTTCTCAAAACATAAAACTGACTCCATATTATTATCCAGCTTAAAATCAGCGTATACTGCACTCCTCATCTCGGAGAGTTCGAGAATTTTATTGTAACTGGTGTCTGTTTTAAACTGATTTTTCTTTCTCTCCGCATTATCTTCGTAGTTATTCCTGATACTGTATAACTCTGTTTCTCTCAACAGGGTGTAAATAATGCCACGGAGTTAGTAAGTTCCATGTTTTAAAGCACGTCTGCCCAAAATTTACTGATCGCAAATCTGATTATAAGAGTAGAAGTTATAGTTTCTCGACAAAATATTCGGTATGGAATAAGTTCTGTAAGGCAATTTTGTATGCGTGATGAGACAAGTTTTTCGTGGGGTTAAAGGCGACAGTTTTATTTGAGTTTTGCATGTGACACTATCTGCTATCGGTATGTGCTAAAAGACTTGCTGAAATATCTAGAGTTCAGAAACTTTAAACAAAGGAGGCCACATCTATATCGTTAGGTGACTGAAATGTATTGTAGTTATACTTTATTGTATAGTTTTGAAATACTTCACAAGTATTGTTCTTCTTCTTGTAAGATACCCATTGTGAACGTGAACCACTTTCCGTCTGGAAGTTAACAATCGCACTCTCAAATGTTTTAGGCGTTTTGGATAAAGTATTTCTCATAAACACAGCAATAAAACGTGGTATTTCCTGTTTTTAGCATAATTATCTAAGTCAATTATAATAATTTCTTTTGTTGGAAGACTTCTTAAGGAGAACGTTTTTCATCAAATACAGACCAAACCTGCTTTTCCTGTATAGTACTTGGCTCTGAGCACTATGGACTCAACTGCTGTGGTCATCAGTCCCCTAGAACTTAGAACTACTTAAACCTAACTAACCTAAGGACATCACACACATCCATGCCCGAGGCAGGATTCGAACCTGCGACCGTAGCAGTCGCACGGTTCCGGACTGCGCGCCTAGAACCGCGAGACCACCGCGGCGGCCCTATATAGTACTAAACACAGCCTATTTCCTTCTTAAATTGCTTTTGTATCTCATTTAGCTGTTTGCTAGTGGGTTTTGCACCATTAATATAATAACATTATATATGTTAGCGCGTATTATAAGGATATAAAATGTCGATTCATAAGATATCAGCGAAGGAAGGCTCGTATCGGAGCACAGCAAAGGCGAATATGCTCCTATTTAAAAGGCTCTGACTCAAAAATGAGGTACCAGCTGCCTCATTCTACCTTCCTCAGCACCTTTAAAAATTTTCCGAAAAATTCTAGTATGCGAACATATACGCGCTCTTTTCAACATGCAGATCTCCTCTCACTCCCACAAACTCCGCTAACTGTAACTCGCTCACACCCATCGCTGTAAATTGCCATACCCATCCACTCCCATGTATCCATCTCTCTCGTTCATTCATCCCAACTTATTGTATTATTTCTTTGTGTCTTTCTGCCACTGTCTCCTGCCTCACAGCCACAGTCTCCTCCTTTCTGTCCTACTAATACTGTCTACTTCAGTGTCACCATCTCATTCTTGCTCTTTCTTAGTTCTACTATCTCATTCATTCCTTCCCACTCCTGCTCTATCTGCCTGTTGTCACTAACCCTCTCTTTTCCTCATTGTCACTCTCATAGGCTGTGTCTCTGATTATCACCAGTTCTCACCCACTTCCACTTTTTCCTTCTCTTTATTCCTCGCCCATTGGCACTGTCTCCTTCAATCTTCTCCTAGCATTGTTCTGTCACCGTCAACTTTCTTCCACTGCCACTGTGTCCCTCTCTCTATCTCTTTCGCTCTTTCTATACCACAGCCATTGTCTACCATCTTCCAGTATTTATTACTTTACCGTCTCTTTCCCATTACCACTGTTTCCTTCTATCTTAGGTTTGAATATGTTATACGCCAAAAAATTTTGGGAAAATTTTTAAAGGTACCAGTACTGAGGAACGTAGATTGATGCAGCTGGTACCCCACTTTTCAATCAGTCTTTTAAGCACAAGCATATTCAGTTTTTTTGTGCTCCAGTGGGAGCATTTTTCTGCTGGTTCCCTTTTTTTCCTTGCTACAGCAGAACATTGCACTCATAAGAAAAGAACTTTATGAGACCTAAAAATTTTGATGGTTTACTTATGTGAAACTGCAATAAACCAAAATTAATTTTCAGCCTCTGATTTTACGTGCACAAAAATTTTGCATGTACTTAAGTACTACAACATGGGTTTCCGAGACTCATTCTGATGATAACGGAGACACTTTAAGCATATTTCTCCGTGATATATGTCTTTAAAAAATACGTTTTCGCCTCACACCAGATTTTACTTCAGTATTTTACGTGTACCTGTAGAGTGAATTTGAACCTCTGCATCTCGGAAACGGATTAAGAGAGCAAGAAACTTTTCGAGGTTGTCTGAGATGGGGACGTTAGAAATATATAGTAAAAATTTCAGCCATATACTGTGCATGTCCATCTTGGGATCCGCGACCCGGTTTTAGTCCCCAGAAGTCATGATTTTGTGGTGTTTTCGATAACGGGCAAAGATTTTTGAAAGTGGGAAGATGGCATTTCTAGATGAATGCCTAGAGAACATACCGTTAAAATTTGAGCAATTTGCTACTGTTAGTTGTATATATATCCACTGCTGGCGGCGAAAAAAATGATGAAAAGGCTTTTCCGAGTTTTCTCAAGAACCGCCCATGAATTAAATGGTGCCTCTATAAGCCCCTCAAGGCGTACTATAGACCACATCTAATGCAAAAAGAACCAACCAATGTGCTCCATTTGCCTAAGAGGAGGAAGTGTGTAATATTCAACTTTTGACCTTCGATAGTTACAGTAAGACGATCCTTTGTTGGGTATACAAATGGTCCCTAGCCCAAGGACTATCCAAAACATTTGAGTCTACCTTTCTATCGCCAATAGAACCTGAGTTGTGATCCGAGGAAAATCCTATTTCTAAGCGAAATTTTGGAATATACTGGAAGAGCAAGCTGTCTCATTCGTATCGATCATATAGAGGAACTGTAAGATAAAATTAATATTCACTTTCTAAAAGATGATTGTCATTGTCATTGTCTCGATGCCTTCTACATCTACATCTACATCTATACTCCGCGAGCCACCTTACGGTGTGTGGCGGAGGGTACTTATTGTACCACTATCTGATCCCCCCTTCCCTGTTCCATTCACGAATTGTGCGTGGGAAGAACGACTGCTTGTAAGTCTCCGTATTTGCTCTAATTTCTCGGATCTTTTCGTTGTGATCATTACGCGAGATATATGTGGGCGGTAGTAATATGTTGCCCATCTCTTCCCGGAATGTGCTCTCTCGTAATTTCGATAATAAACCTCTCCGTATTGCGTAACGCCTTTCTTGAAGTGTCCGCCACTGGAGCTTGTTCAGCATCTCCGTAACGCTCTCGCGCTGACTAAATGTCCCCATGACGAATCGCGCTGCTTTTCGCTGGATCATGTCTATCTCTTCTATTAATCCAACCTGGTAAGGGTCCCATACTGATGAGCAATACTCAAGAATCGGACGAACAAGCGTTTTGTAAGCTACTTCTTTCGTCGATGAGTCACATTTTCTTAGAATTCTTCCTATGAATCTCAACCTGGCGCCTGCTTTTCCCACTATTTGTTTTATGTGATCATTCCATTTCAGATCGCTCCGGATAGTAACTCCTAAGTATTTTACGGTCGTTACCGCTTCCAATGATTTACCACCTATGGCATAATCGTACTGGAATGGATTTCTGCCCCTATGTATGCGCATTATATTACATTTATCTACGTTTAGGGAAAGCTGCCAGCTGTCGCACCATGCATTAATCCTCTGCAGGTCCTCCTGGAGTACGTACGAGTCTTCTGATGTTGCTACTCTCTTGTAGACAACCGTGTCATCTGCAAATAGCCTCACGGAGCTACCGATGTTGTCAACTAAGTCATTTATGTATATTGTAAACAATAAAGGTCCTATCACGCTTCCCTGCGGTACTCCCGAAATTACCTCTACATCTGCAGATTTTGAACCGTTAAGAATGACATGTTGTGTTCTTTCTTCTAGGAAATCCTGAATCCAATCACAAACCTGGTCCGATATTCCGTAAGCTCGTATTTTTTCACTAAACGTAAGTGCGGAACCGTATCAAACGCCTTCCTGAAGTCCAGGAATACGGCATCAATCTGCTCGCCAGTGTCTACGGCACTGTGAATTTCTTGGGCAAATAGGGCGAGCTGAGTTTCACACGATCGCTGTTTGCGGAATCCATGTTGGTTATGATGAAGGAGATTTGTATTATCCAAGAACGTCATAATACGAGAAGACAAAACGTGTTCCATTATTCTACAACAGATTGACGTAAGCGAAATAGGCCTATAATTATTCGCATCTGATTTATGACCCTTCTTTAAAATGGGAACGACCTGCGCTTTCTTCCAGTCGCTAGGTACTTTACGTTCTTCCAGCGATCTACGATAAATTGCTGATAGAAAGGGGGCAAGTTCTTTAGCATAATCACTGTAGAATCTTAAGGGTATCTCGTCTGGTCCGGATGCTTTTCCGCTACTAAGTGACAGCAGTTGTTTTTCAATTCCGATATCGTTTATTTCAATATTTTCCATTTTGGCGTCCGTGCGACGGCTGAAGTCAGGGACCGTGTTACGATTTTCCGCAGTGAAACAGTTTCGGAACACTGAATTCAGTATTTCTGCCTTTCTTCGGTCGTCCTCTGTTTCGGTGCCATCGTGGTCAACGAGTGACTGAATAGGGGATTAAGATCCGCTTACCGATTTTACATATGACCAAAACTTTTTAGGGTTCTTGTTTAGATTGTTTGCCAATGTTTTATGTTCGAATTCGTTGAATGCTTCTCTCCTTGCTCTCTTTACGCTCTTTTTCGCTTCGTTCAGCTTTTCCTTATCAGCTATGATTCGACTACTCTTAAACCTATGATGAAGCTTTCTTTGTTTCCGTAGTACCTTTCGTACATGATTGTTATACCACGGTGGATCTTTCCCCTCGCTTTGGACCTTAGTCGGTACGAACTTATCTAAGGCGTACTGGACGATGTTTCTGAATTTTTTCCATTTTTGTTCCGCATCCTCTTCCTCAGAAATGAACGTTTGACGGTGGTCACTCAGATATTCTGCGATTTGTGCCCTATCACTCTTGTTAAGCAAATATATTTTCCTTCCTTTCTTGGCATTTCTTATTACACTTGTAGTCATTGATGCAACCACTGACTTATGATCACTGATACCCTCTTCTACATTCACGGAGTCGAAAAGTTCCGGTCTATTTGTTGCTATGAGGTCTAAAACGTTAGCTTCACGAGTTGGTTCTCTAACTATCTGCTCGAAGTAATTCTCGGACAAGGCAGTCAGGATAATGTCACAAGAGTCTCTGTCCCTGGCTCCAGTTCTGATTGTGTGACTATCCCATTCTATACCTGGTAGATTGAAGTCTCCCCCTATTACAATAGTATGATCACGAAACTTCTTCACGACGTTCTGCAGGTTCTCTCTGAGGCGCTCAACTACTACGGTTGCTGATGCAGGTGGTCTATAGAAGCATCCGACTATCATATCTGACCCACCTTTGATACTTAACTTAACCCAGATTATTTCACATTCGCATTCGCTAATAACTTCACTGGATATTATTGAATTCTTTACTGCTATAAATACTCCTCCACCATTGGCGTTTATCCTATCCTTGCGGTATATATTCCATTCTGTGTCTAGGATTTCGTTACTGTTCACTTCCGGTTTTAACCAACTTTCCGTTCCTAATACTATATGCGCACTATTTCCTTCAATAAGAGATACTAATTCAGGAACCTTGCCCTGGATACTCCTGCAGTTTACCAATATTACGTTAACTTTTCCTGTTTTTGGTCTCTGAGGACGGACGTTCTTCATCAACGATGATAATGTCCTCTCTGGTAAGCCGTCAGGTATTTTATCGTTTCGCCCAAGGGGGGGTCCCTCTAACCTAAAAAACCCCCGTGTGCACGCCACACGTACTCTGCTACCCTAGTAGCTGCTTCCGGTGTGTAGTGCACGCCTGACCTGTCTAGGGGGGCCCTACAGTTCTCCACCCAATAACGGAGGTCGATGAATTTGCAACCATTATAGTCGCAGAGTCGTCTGAGCCTCTGGTTTAGACCCTCCACACGGCTCCAAACCAGAGGACCGCGATCGACTCTGGGCACTATGCTGCAGATATTAAGCTCAGCTTGCACTCCGCGTTCGATGCTGGTTGTCTTCACCAAATCAGCCAGCCGCCGGAAGGAACCAAGGATGGCCTCAGAACCCAAGCGGCAGGCGTCATTCGTTCCGACATGTGCTACTATCTGCAGCCGGTCACACCCAGTGCGTTCAATAGCTGCCGGAAGGGCCTCCTCCACATTACGGACGAGACCCCCTGGCAAGCACACCGAGTGCACACTGGCATTCTTCCCCGACCTACCCGCTATTTTCCTGAGGGGCTCCATAACCCGCCTAACGTTGGAGCTCCCTATAACTAATAGGCCCGCCCTCTGTGACTGTCGGGACCTTGCCGGAGAATCGGCCACTGGCCCAACGGGCGAGGCATCCTGTGGTGGCTCGGAAACGATGTCATCACCACTAGGAAGCACCCCGTACCTGTTGGAAAGGGGTAAGGCAGCTGCCACGCGGCCAGATCCCACCTTCGCCTTTCGGCCAGGCACGCGCGAGCCCACCACTGTCCGCCATTCACCCTGGAGTGATGGCTGACCGGTAAGATGCTCACTGCCGGAAGACGCAGCGACATAAGGGGTTCCATGTGATTCCAAGGCCACCGAAGTAGGCATAGGTCTCACCACAGTTGCCCCAACGCCACTACGAGCCGACGCCTGCGCCTCGAGCTCGATGAGCCTAACAGACAAAGCCTCCACCTGCCCCCGAAGAGTGGCCAATTCTCCTTGCGTCCGCTCACAACAACCACAGTCCCTACACATGACTATGTTTACCCTACTCTATACGGTGACAAATTCCCAAGATAATCTTCTGATGAGCTACTCTGATAATCAAGAAACACTCACTGAAATACGAGACGCGAAAACTACGCTAGGTTTTCCCAGAAAAACTATTTAAAAGCTAAGCGCAGCAAATAAGTACAAAAACGCTTTATACAAACAGTACTCGCTGCTGCTGGTGCTCTCGCTCTGGCTGTCACAAGACAACTTCTCAGAAGTAAATCTGAAAATAATGCGTTGCTCAAGAAAGACTGCTTTACAGAATCTGAATACTCTGTTTTATTTTAAGTGGGTGATTTACATCTACATCATACTCCGCAAGACACCTAATCGTATGTGGCGAAGGGTACTTTCGGTACCACTATCTGATCCCTCCAACCCTGTTCCATTCGCGAATAGTGCGTGGGAAGAATGGTTGTCGGTAAGCCTCTGTATTGACTCTAATTTCTCGAATTTTCTCCTCATGCTCAATACGAGAGCTGTATATGGGGGGAATTACTATGTTGTCCGATTCCTCCTGAAAAGCGCTGTCCAGAAATTTCAATAGTAAATCTATCCGTGATGCACAACGCCTCTCTTGTAACGTTTGCCAGTGGAGTTTGTTCAGCAACTCCGTAGGAGTTTGTTCAGCAACTCCGTAACGTTCTCTCGCCAGCTAAAAGATTCCGTGACGAAACGTGCCGCTCTTCTTTGGATCTTCTGTATCTCCTCTATCAGTTCTACCTGATAGGGATCACAGACAGATGAACAATACTCATGAAGCGAGGGAACAAGAGCCTTATAAGCCATTTCTTTCGTGGATGAGTTACATTTCCATAATATTCTTCCGATGAATCTGAGTCTGGTGTCTGCTTTTCCCGCAATCTGTTTTATATGGTCATTCCACTTAAGGTCGCTCTGGATAGTTACGCGTAGATGTTATACGGCAGACGCTGTCTCCAGCTGTTTGTCATCAGTAGTCTATCTGTACAGCAGTGGAATTCTTTTCCTATGTATGCGCAATATGTTACATTTATTGACGTTCAGGGTCAACTGCCAGTCTACACCGTTCATCAACTTTCTGCAGGTCGTTCTGCAAATTCTTACTGCCAATAGCCTTAAAGAGCATCCGACGCTTTCTGCTAGATCATTTATATATATTGTAAACAGCAAAGGTCCTAACACACTTCCCTGTGGTACTCCGGATATTACCTTTTCATCTGTCGATTTAGTTCCGTTAGGAACGACGTTTTGAATTCCATCAGCAAGAAAGGTTTGAATCGAATCGCAGGTGATTTCTATGGAGGAGATGTTCACTTTCCATAATGTTCCTTCGCCTAATCTTTATAGAATCTTACAGATATCTCATCTGATCCTCTAGCCTTTCCATTACTAAGCGATTGTAGCTGCTTTTCAACTCCGTGATCGGTTAACTCAATATCTGCCATTTCAATGTTCGTACGGTTATTAAAACGAGGGACTGTGTTAAGATCTTCCACGGTTAAACAACTTCGGAAGACCGAATTTAGTATTTCGGTCATCTGTTTGCTATCTTCCATTTCGGTGCCGGTGTGGTCGCTGATAGAATGAGTAGATGATTTTGACCCACTTACTGATTTTACATACGACCAAAATCTCTTAGGGTTTTTACTCAGGTCGTTGACAAGGCCTTACTTTCAAAGTCATTGAACGCTTCTCTCATTGGTCTCCTTACGCTCATTTTTGCTTCGTTCAGCTTTTGTTTGTCAGCTATATTTTTACTTCTCTTGAATCTGAGATGAAGTGGTCTTTGTTTACGTAGCGCTTTTACATACGACCAAAATCTCTTAGGGTTTTTACTCAGGTCGTTGACAAGGCCTTACTTTCAAAGTCATTGAACGCTTCTTTCATTGGTCTCCTTACGCTCATTTTTGCTTCGCTCAGCTTTTGTTTGTCAGCTATGTTTTTACTTCTCTTGAATCTGAGATGAAGCGGTCTTTGTTTACGTAGCGCTTTTCTAACACGGCTATTAAACCATGGTGGATCTTTCCCATCCCTTAAAACTTTACTCGGAACATACTTGTGTAGGGCATATTGAACGATGCCTTCGAATTTTTTCCATTTGTTCTCCATATCTTCGCCCTCATCACCGAATATTTGATGCTGACTGCTGAGATATTCTGAAATTTGTACCCTGTCACCCTTGCTGAGCAAATATATCTTCCTACCTTTCTTAACATTCCTTGTAGGACCCGTCGTCATCTATGCTGTCACAGCCTTATGATCACTGATGCCTTCCTCGACGTTAACAGATTTGATAAGTTCAGGTCTGTTTGTTGCCAGGAGGTCTAAGACTTTACCCTCTCGAGTTGGTTCTCTGAATATCTGCTCAGGGTAATTTTCGGACAAGAGATCCAGAACAACGCCACACGATTCCCTGTCTCTGGCACCAGTTTTGACGGCATAACACTCCCAATCTATACCTGGCAAGTTGATGTCATGTATTACAATGAACCAATTCTGACTCAGTACAACGAAACTGGTTGATAGTTACATTAAGGAAATATTATTGATATCGTATACCAGTTGTATAGAAAACGCAGTTCAGTGTCAGTTTCATTTTATTAGGGCAGACATAGATATTAAAACTTGGTTACCTGCTGGAGATGTTTTTACATAGTTACTCAAATTTGAACTACCTTTTGTTTGCGATAGATGATATCGTAAAAAGTGCTGAAGGTGAATAATATGTTTAATTGTAGGATGAACAAAGAAAGAAATATAACATTTTTATAATAATTTTGTTTCCAATGGGCCTGCAGTTCGATATAAGTCGTGTAAAGACATTATGAATTAAGTCCAAAAAGCTGCTTCTTTTTTTGAGATGTTCATTTAATCACGACAGACCTGTTTCAGCACTACTGTCATCATCAGGCGATCTGAAAGTCATGGTTTTATTATATACTATTTTCTAGGACAGACAGTAGCCTACTTGTCATATATGAGATTGGCAACCATACATTCATGGAATTCTTAACTTACCTATAACGTCGCTGGTTCGTCACTTAAACGTGTTTCTTACGTCTTTTAAATTGTTTCTTTGACTGGGATGTTAGTGTACAGTTTTGTAATATCAAAGGATAACCATAACTGAAAATAATTTACTACAATATAGGAAAATTTCAGTCATGGGCACTAAAGAAATTATAGAATTATTCAAATTGATACATCAAAATTACTTCTAGTTTAATGAAAAATTCTGCACACAAACTGAGGGAGTTGCCATGGGATGCAGAATTGCAGGAACTATAGCAGATATATTCTTAAATTCATTAGAAGAAAAACTTTTCAACACCACAAACCTATCATTAAAAAAAATTGTATATTACTATAGATATGTTGATGACACCGTAAGTCTACTTGATAGAAATACCACAGACATCCAGCTAATACACAATGCGCTAAATGCACTACATCCAAAAATGAAATTTACAATGGAACTAGAAAATAACAAAGCGATAAACTTTATAGACCTTACCAAAAAAAAATGTTGAAAATACACCCAAATTTGATATATAAAGTAAACCTACCACCACAAATAACATTGTACATGCCACCCAAAAGCGCATAAGTACGCCTAATTTCATGCCATGATCAACAGGATAATAAACCTCCCACTAGAACAAGAAGCAATACATAAAGGGAAAAAAAATTTAAAATATGTGGCACTACGGAATGGTTATAACCCAAAATTGGTTCAACAGATATATGACAGAAATACCACACCATTAAAATCAAAAATACGTAATGAAATAACACTTCAGCGAGAAACACAAACCAAATAAATTCACATATATACCGACAACATATGTAGGCAACATATCGAACACACTGAACACAGTGTTAAAGAAAACAAACGTACGCCTCGTATACCACACTGAAGGAAAATTAAAAATAAGATCGGTAAAAGTTAAATTGCCAATAGACTCGAATCCAGGTATATACAAAATTCATTGTAACGATTGTGATAAGTTCTATATAGGTCAGACAGGCCGGAACTTTAATACCAGATACAGAGAACACACTAGAAACACTGAACGCAACCCATGAACCTTCTTTCAACACCTACAAATAGAACAACATACCACAGGCAATGTAGAAAAAGAAATCCAAATTTTGCATATAACGCCTAAAGGTCGCTTACTCGATATTCTGGAAGAGGTCGAAATCTACACACATGCACACAAATATCCACAGCAAATACTCAACGAGCAATTAGATCTAAAACATAAACACTATATAGAAAACTTTATTCAAATCATCGATCGTGAAAACGGATAAACAACCAAAGACATGAGCTAAGCCAAACCAATCACACATTCACAGATAAAAATAAACAACACGGTAACTAAGTGAAATCGATAAGTAACTGCTCTGATGTCAACTTATAAAATCGTAGGTAAAATGTCAAACAAAAAACACACACAACAAATAAAATTCAGGCTATAACTTCCAACAAACATAGCCTATGAAAGCTAACTTTAAAAGATGTAAGAAAAACGCTTAAGTGACGAACCAGCGATGTTATAGGTAAGTTAAGAATTCCATGAATGTATGGTTGCCAATCTCATATATGACAAGTAGGCTACTGTCTGCCCTAGAAAATAGTATATAATAAAACCATGAGTTTCAGATGGCCTGATAATGACAGTAGTGCTGAAACAGGTCTGTCGTGATTAAACAAACATCTCAAAAAAAGAAGCAGCTTTCTGGACTTAATTGATAATAAAATATATAATAAATTAGACCTAGATTTTGTTTGTTTGCTTTTATTCCTTGCCCTCTAGCATGTTTTATTGATAATGCTTCATTACGACGAGAGTTTGCTCTTCCCGTAGTCAGTATGTAAGCTCAGGAGGTGGACAGTAACTCATGTGTACTTCAAATATGTATGAGCCGCTACTCTAAAAAACGCTGAAACTGGTAATGAGATTGCAAATGCAGATACGTATAAAATGTATACTACAGTTAACTAAAAATATTTCACCAAAAAATATGCATAACGGATTGTCCTGGTCAACAGACTTGTTTCTTTTTTTTCATTTTGAATACTATCTTTATGACTTCATGTTCTATAAAATGAAAATGTCCACAGCTACCTAGGTAGATATAAGAGTTGGCGTACTTTTAATCTCATTCAATATGATGAGATGCTCTAATATCTTACGTGCTTAATGTGAAGAACTATCGAGCATTTATTCTTTCGTTTCCGTTCTTTACAAATAATTGCAGTTCAGTGTTTGACCACGGCACATAATCTCTCAGACAAGCCGTACTGAGCGTGAGTGCAAACAAGATATAGGTATTATTATCTTTCCATATTTATTTCGATGTGTTAGTTCAGAAATGTGTTTGTGTCTGTGAGGTACGTACCACAAAGGTTTAATGTTTTCATTTTTTTTCCTTACAGAATATTCATGTATCGTTCCTGCGTACAGTGCCTCCATATTCACACCAAGCCGACGTGTGGGTGGAACTGCTGAAGCATTTCAACTACAAAAAAGTTATTTTCATACACAGCTCTGATACTGACGGGCGAGCACTGCTTGGCCGTTTCCAGACAACATCGCAAAGCCTCGAAGATGATGTAGAAATTAAAGTGCAGGTGAGTCGCCACGACTGTTATACACCGCACAAAATATGAATATGATGGCGAACTCAGACATACTATGTAACCAGAAAAGGTATAGCTATAATATTCGAATTCTCTTCACGTACTCTCGGCAGAAATACTTGTGCGTTTATTAATCGAAGAATAATTAAAATTGTTTTCAATAGACAACGAATGAAAAGCACCCGAGCGAGCAGCCGAGTCGTCGTGGCAAACGCGCACAATATTTCGACAATAGAGCGAATTATCATTAGGCACGCTGATGGCCTGATGGAGAGCCCACCGTGAGCCTGGCGGCGCCATCTCAATTCGTTGCCGAAATAATGTTCGTGTTTGTCGCTCGCCTGAGAACTTTTCATTCGTGATATACTTTGGAACAAACTGAAAAATCGCAATAAGGAAACTGTTTAGAATTCTTGTAGTCACGAGAGTATGGTTTCAGAGAGTATGGTTTAACACATTTTAGATGCATAGGCAAGCGAATCACTAAGTAAATGTAAGAACAGTTGAAATACTTCCGCCTGCGAGAATGCTTCTGAAATGATTTGTTTCATTAAATAAGGGAGTGTAGTCTTTAATCTGTGTATTGGTTCACAATATTAATGCCTGTTACTCTCTGAATGCACACGTAACTCAGTTTATTTTTGTTACTTTTCTGCTGTTTGTTTCGAATCATGAAAGAGGTAAGAAAATGTGTTGCTCCAACCTTGTGACGTATGACGATGGCAGTGATACCGCAATCTCTGGTTCCGACATCCCTGTTGTATCCCATATAGCAACTCTCCTGTTTCAAGTAATACATAATTTGTCGTTAAAATTATTGATGAAAATTTTTCCGTTCCATTGTGTAGGCTGCTACAGTAACTAGTTTCGAATTATTTCAGAAAAACAGATTTGGCTGCGAAGTTATTTAATGTCAATAACGCGTTTCATCCTTTTGGGGCATCATCATATTGTTTATAAAAACATGCCACCAATCAATTAGAAACAAACAGAGGAAGGCACATGGTCCTATCTTCTACTATTACTCGGGAAAAATGAACTGAAACTAATAGAGAATTACGTAAAAGTAGCTGGCTGAGTAACCTATCTGTCATAAAGCCATATAAAATGGAAAACTGACGCAAAATAAACCACATAAAATGGAAAGTGAACATAGTTAAAGGAAAAGACAACCGCCAGTATATCATTAGGAAGGTACAAGAAGAAGACGGAAAAATTTCAACGACTATCGCATGTTACCTTGACTCCGCTATAGCAGCACGCTTATAACATAAACGCGATGTGAGCCGCACACAGCACAATGTGCATTTGGCGCGCACACAAATATTACTGTGACAGATGAAGATACAAACACCGCGTATAGTGTGCCAAGAGCTGCCCAAGTGGCGCCCATGACAGGCATAAGGCATATTTACGAAATACAAAAACTAAGTAAAACTAGTGAATTAAGATGCATATATGCAAACCATTGCGATGAAATGAAACCAAAAGTACAGTAAGGTATCACTATATAAAACAGAAAAAAATAGGTAAACTGATGACATGAAAGATAGCTAGCTAAAATATGTCATTTAAACTCTGCCACACAGAGAAAAATAGCCAAAGTTTCAAGTGCATGCCCAGATTATGCATACAGGATCAACAAACCCAAACATAAAGGTATCAGGATCAGGGGCACTCGTAAGCATTACAAACTAGAGGCAAAGACCTATTTTAGTATTTCTTTTGTAAATAAAAACAGCCAAATGTTGCTGCAATTTATTTTATTTCTCCCAGACGCGTTTCGCCCTTTTCACTTTGAGGCATCATCAGCGGGATCTAGAATGATACAGCTTTGTTATTTTTAGATTATAAAACGGTTCACGTCTTGCTTTTTACGTAAATAAGCGATTACGTACTGTTCTTCGCGTTTTTGGTTGGCATCGGCGTTTCCATCCTGCAGAGTCGAGGGTCACAGCCTGTTTCTGTTTCTACTTCGCACACGGTAACTGGGAATTCGTCAGAGGTGAGCCGCTGATTGGAGACCATATGGCAAAGGGAGAAAGTGTGTATGCATGTAACTGCTAAGTGGGGGGGCTGTAATGAATCTCGTAGTTACAGCTACCGAGGAACAATACACACTGATGCTTCCGTTGCGCGGTTTTATGGGGGAAGTTTCGAGTGGGAATCGAATAGAAAAATGATAGGCTTGTGGTCGGTCATCAGGTGAAACTTGGTACCGCAGAGTTTGGCGCCGTATATGACACCTAACGACTCTTTCTATCATCATCATCATCATCATCATCATCATTTAAGACTGATTATGCCTTTCAGCGTTCAGTCTGGAGCATAGTCCCCCTTATAAAATTCCTCCATGACCCCCTATTCAGTGCTAACATTCGTGCCTCTTCTGATGTTAAGCCTATTACTTCAAAATCATTCTTAACCGAATTCAGGTACCTTCTCCTTGGTCCACCCCGACTCCTCCTACCCTCTACTGCTGAACCCATGAGTCTCTTGGGTAACCTTGCTTCTCCCATGCGTGTAACATGACCCCACCATCGAAGCCTGTTCGCCCTGACTGCTACATCTATAGAGTTCATTCCCAGTTTTTCTTTGATTTCCTCATTGTGCACACCCTCCTGCCATTGTTCCCATCTACTAGTACCTGCAATCATCCTAGCTACTTTCATATCTGTAACCTCAACCTTATGGATAAGGTAACCTGAATCCACCCAGCTTTCGCTCCCATACAACAAAGTTGGTCGAAAGATTGAATGGTGCACAGATAACTTAGTCTTTCTCTATTTGTGAATAATTTGACTGTGCCACATATAAAGTTTTAGATCCAACCTCAGTAGGCTGTTCTGTGCCATGGGGTATTTATGGGACAGCAGTGTACCAATGCCGGAATATCAGGCATCAGTGCCTAGGGTAAAGCGTTTGCCCAGGCTATGCCGTACAATGCGATCTAACGCAGTTTTTAAGTTGCAAGAAAGCTTTCTAGCATGCCTTCGACCAGTAGGAAGTTGTTGACATTGTGAGTGAATTTTGCATGAAAATTAACTTTATCAAGGAATGAATACAGTAGTTCTTTGAGTTTTTTAGGAGCTGATAAGTTATTTACATGAATGCGTGGTGTCTGTTCTTGTACATGCCCGAAAGAATAGACACCACGCGGAATCCTCAGCCGTGTTACATATTATGTAAACTGAAGGTGGAGGGGAAAGAAAGAAACTACTGATGTCAGCTGCATCGAGATTTTGTGCCAAACAATGGCGACGAGTGAAATTGCGTGCCGGACTGGGATTCGAACCAGGCACCTCCAGCCTACTAGGCAGATACTTGAACCACTGCGCCACTAGGATACAGTGCTTATTGCAGCTGAGCGACCTACCTCGGCATACCTCGCAGCCGACCCACATCCCCACGCAGTCCCCCTCCATGTCTTCAATGCTCGCTACTTTGAGATGCCCACAGGAGGTCGAACGTAGTTGTGCATCCACAGTGAACGTGGTTGATTCACTGCCCATCGAGGCGAATCAATTATACCAATACACGGTGGCTGTTCCTTCAGACATGTCCGAAAGAACAGAAACCACACATTCATATAACTGATTCGCCTCGACTGGCAACGAATCCACCACCTTCAGTGCGGATACAAGTAAGTGCGTTCTCCCGTGGCAATCTCAGAGTATCGAGCGTTTCCTACTCTCCCCATCCCCCACCCCCAAACATCGCCTACAGATTTTGCAGGTGCTGCTTCCGTGCGGCTCCGGTAATTACCAAGTCAAATAATACATGCCATATTGTCATGAGATACCACAACTCTATATTTTTATATTAAAAATGAAGAAATTCCTCTAGCTGTATTTAAGGTGTCGATTTTATTTTGGCAACTAGTTTCAACGTTGTAACAACGTCATCTTCAGGCCCTATAAAATATACCATGCATACAACAACCAATGTGATATCAGTAATCTATGAGTTATTATGTAAACAAATATATTATAAACATATTACATAATGGTTGAATTCAACAAAATTAATTACATTTTGGCCGTTTTCATTAAATGCAGTCATTCTGGAAATCAACAATTCATGTGGTATCAATAAGTACAAATGAAATTTTACTTAAGTGATCGTTTTTATTACAGACCAATGTCAAGCATTAAATGAAATGGGAGTATATACACTCCTGGAAATGGAAAAAAGAACACATTGACACCGGTGTGTCAGACCCACCATACTTGCTCCGGACACTGCGAGAGGGCTGTACAAGCAATGATCACACGCACGGCACAGCGGACACACCAGGAACCGCGGTGTTGGCCGTCGAATGGCGCTAGCTGCGCAGCATTTGTGCACCGCCGCCGTCAGTGTCAGCCAGTTTGCCGTGGCATACGGAGCTCCATCCCAGTCTTTAACACTGGTAGCATGCCGCGACAGCGTGGACGTGAACCGTATGTGCAGTTGACGGACTTTGAGCGAGGGCGTATAGTGGGCATGCGGGAGGCCGGGTGGACGTACCACCGAATTGCTCAACACGTGGGGCGTGAGGTCTCCACAGTACATCGATGTTGTCGCCAGTGGTCGGCGGAAGGTGCACGTGCCCGTCGACCTGGGACCGGACCGCAGCGACGCACGGATGCACGCCAAGACCGTAGGATCCTACGCAGTGCCGTAGGGGACCGCACCGCCACTTCCCAGCAAATTAGGGACGCTGTTGCTCTTGGGGTATCGGCGAGGACCATTCGCAACCGTCTCCATGAAGCTGGGCTACGGTCCCGGACACCTTTAGGCCGTCTTCCGCTCACGCCCCAACATCGTGCAGCCCGCCTCCAGTGGTGTCGCGACAGGCGTGAATGGAGGGACGAATGGAGACGTGTCGTCTTCAGCGATGAGAGTCGATTCTGCCTTGGTGCCAATGATGGTCGTATGCGTGTTTGGCGCCGTGCAGGTGAGCGCCACAATCAGGACTGCATACGACCGAGGCACACAGGGCCAACACCCGGCATCATGGTGTGGGGAGCGATCTCCTACACTGGCCGTACACCACTGGTGATCGTCGAGGGGACACTGAATAGTGCACGGTACATCCAAACCGTCATCGAACCCATCGTTCTACCATTCCTAGACCGGCAAGGGAACTTGCTGTTCCAACAGGACAATGCACGTCCGCATGTATCCCGTGCCACCCAACGTGCTCTAGAAGGTGTAAGTCAACTACCCTGGCCAGCAAGATCTCCGGATCTGTCCCCCATTGAGCATGTTTGGGACTGGATGAAGCGTCGTCTCACGCGGTCTGCACGTCCAGCACGAACGCTGGTCCAACTGAGGCGCCAGGTGGAAATGGCATGGCAAGCCGTTCCACAGGACTACATCCAGCATCTCTACGATCGTCTCCATGGGAGAATAGCAGCCTGCATTGCTGCGAAAGGTGGATATACACTGTACTAGTGCCGACATTGTGCATGCTCTGTTGCCTGTGTCTATGTGCCTGTGGTTCTGTCAGTGTGATCATGTGATGTATCTGACCCCAGGAATGTGTCAATAAAGTTTCCCCTTCCTGGGATAATAAACAGTGCTAAAGAGAATATGCATTCCTAATCATCAGACATAGGTAGGGTAAGATCCATTATTAAACAATAGTAAAGGGAGGGAAAGGTAGAAATAGAGTTATGCTTGCATAACAATGCATTGTCATCTTACCCTACATATGGCAGGAGAAATATCCTGTAGCTGGACTAACGACGACTCAAGAGGATCGTTCAACGTGACAGAAGTGCAATGCTTCTAAAAATTGTTGCAGATTTCAATGCTGGGCCGTCAACAAGTGTCAGCGTCCGAACCATTCAACGAAACGTCATCGATATGGGCTTTCGGAGAAGGAGGTCCAGTCGTTTACCCTTGATGAGTGCACGACACAAAGCTTTGCGCCTCGCCTGGGCCCGTCAACACCGACATAGGACTGTTGATGACTGGAAATATATTGCCTGGTCGGACGAGTCTCGTTTCAAATTGTATCGAGCGGATGGGCGTGTACGGGTATGGAGACAACCTCGTGAACCATGAACCCTGCATTTCAGCAGAAGAATGTTAAGCTGGTGGAAGCTCTGTAATGGTGTGAGGCACGTGCATTTGGAGTGATATGGGACCCCTTGTACGTCTAGATACGACTCGGACAGGTGACACGTACGTAAGCATCCTGTCTGATCATCTGCATCCATTCATGTCCATTGTGCGTTCCAACGGACTTGGGTAATTGCAGCAGGACAATGCGACATCCACACGTCCAGAGTTGCTACAGAGTGGCTCCAGGAACACTATTCTGAGTTTCAACACTTGCGCTGGCCACCAAACTCCCGAGACATGAACATTATTGAGCATGTCTGGGATGCCTTGCAACGTGTTGTTCGGAAGAGATCTCCACCCCCTCGTACTCTTACGGATTTATGGACAGCCCTACAGGATTCATTAAGTCAGTTCCCTCCAGCACTACTTGAGACATTAGCCAAGTCCATTGCACGTCGTGTTGTGGCACTTCTGCGTGCTCGCGCGCACCCTACACGATATTAGGTAGATGTATCAGTTTCTTTGGCTCTTCAGTGTAATTAATATTACTTAACGAAAGTCTTCTGATCCTATGAATCACGAGTTGCGGAACGTCGAATTTTTTTACAGAGAGTTATAAGCCGTTACATAAAAGGAACACCACTATAGTACACTTGTGACAATATTTCGTGGTATTCAGCATTTTACTCAAGACCACGGCCAATTACCTATCCTATCCCCGTAAAAAGTAACTTTATATATTTTTCGTGTGTATATTTTGAGCTGTATATTTTCATTTTATTATTATGATAAATACTATATAATTGTGAGATGATGCCTGGATGAATAAATACGTAAATAAATAAGTAGATTTAACAAATTAACGTTTTTTGACAGGTCGAGTTTGCAATAGAGATTGAACCGGGACTTGACAGCTATACGGATTATTTGACAGAAATTAAAGGCGCACAGTCACGAGTCTTCCTTATGTACGCAAGGTAAGGGTTTCATGGTAATTCTACTCATTACTGCAATACCTATTCGTATTTTATGTCCTAGTTACCGTAATGTATGGAAAAATATTAAGACTTCATAATCCTTCAAGACATTACAGAGACAAACATTTCTAGCGTTACTTGGATCTGAACTACAGAATGTGACTGGAGAAGTATGCTGCATTAATGTTGTGCCAATTAGTCAATAGCTGAACAACAAATTACCCTTATTTTGATGAGATTCGTAATAATTTTATTCAGAGGAAAATTTGATAAGACTGTACGGCATCCCCACAAAATACGAGGGTAATCCCAAAAATAAGGTCTCCTATTGTTTTTGTAAGTACATAGACCTGTTTATTTCTACAATGGTTTACATAAGTTTACAGCTTGAACATTTAGCTATTTTTCGACATAATCACCATTTCCGTCGATGCATTTTTGTAGACACTGTGGCAGTTTTTGTATGCCTGTGTCATACCAGCTCGCCGCCATGCTGTTCAGAAAGTTATGAACATCTTCTTTCACTTCGCCGTCGGAGCTGAATCGCTGGGACCACAATTAACGCTGACAGGTACTGTGAGACTCTTAAAAAAACTCATACGGCCAATTCAGAACCGGAGAAGAGGAATGTTGAGCAAGGGCGTACACATTCTCCATGACAACGCTCGCCCACACATCGCTCAGCAAACCGTTGCTCTCCTGCAATAGTTTCGGTGGAACATAATCACCCACCCACCCTACAGCCCTGACTTGGCGCCCAGTGACTATCACCTATTCCATAGGTTAAAAGAACATTTGGCAGGAAAGCGATACAGCCCCAACGACGAGGTGAAAGAAGAGGTTCATAACTTTATGAACAGTATGGCGGCGAGCTGGTATGACATGGGCACACAAAAACTGCCACAGCGTCTACAAAAATGCATCGACAGAAATGGTGATTATGTCGAAAAATATCTAAATGTTCAAGCTGTAAACTGATGTAAACCATTGTAGAAATAAACAGGTCTATGTACTTATAAAAAAATAGGAGACCTTACTTCTGGGGTTACCCTCGTATATCAGTCGCAATTGAAAATAATGTGAGTCAGTCACTCATCAGTGCGTGAGTGATTGCAATTCCCGTTTCTGTACCACCACGGATGCCACGTAACTGTACTTGACTAGCAGCACATGTAATGGGCCTAGTTGTCTTTTGCCGCGTTGAGCAAAGCACAGAATTTCTAAACTGTCTACCAACCTGGCGTCTTCAAGCGATGTTATCCCAGCATACATGTAATACGTAGATCTTGAGCTCGCTGTTTTTTCTGTGAGGTTTTAATGGAGCTAACAAGAAACAGGCTAAGGCTTCCTCTTACTGAAATAATAAGTTCCAAAGTTTATACACATGCCAGCAGTTGTTTTACTATGCAGACTTCTTCAGATAAAATTACAAACTGTACAACGATGAGGCATAGTAATGCACACGCCAACAGTTCACAGGTAAAGTTACTAATCATTCTTATCACTAAAAATACAATTGTTTATCATTTATTTTCAAACTGAGTAGCAACTATTGTTAACATTTCACAGACCAAATTACACTCTGAACTACCTGCTTAGTTTCGATATAAGAGGCGAACTGCAATCCAGCCAAGCTACCTGTTTGGCCCCTCCACTAACGACTGAACTGTTTGAAGCGAATCAATTTGCTAGACAGTCATTCGCTGCGAAGCTGATTACACGTGAAGTAATTCGGTTCCTTCTAGCTACTCAAATGTTTTCTAAAAGTTGACATTAAAAAACACAATTATGAGTTTTGGCGCGCAGACCAGAGGGTAATTCAGTAACCTTTTATTACAACAGCTAATCAGAACACAAGGCGCTTCAGTTGGCATAGTTTCCCGCCACCGTTGTAGCTATGTAGAAACATCTGTTGATCCTTCCTCACTCTATCTCATAACATCAAAAGATAAGTGACCCTTATAAAGCTGGAATGATCGATCAGCCACTCCAAAGTAACTAAGATATGGCGATAATAAGTATTCATTAGTTCAAAATACCTTTAAGGCCGGAATTATTCATCAAATAGTCATTCATTTACACTAGGAAATCTTAAATTTAGCACCAGGATTTTGTCATCATGAGACCTCTGCTGGAATTACACGCAAGCCAGTTCTTCAATCACATAACTATCAGAACACAAGTAGATTCAGTTTGTGAAATCTCAGACCTCTGCTGGAATTACACGCAAGCCAGTTCTTCAATCACATAACTATCAGAACACAAGTAGATTCAGTTTGTGAAATCTCCCACTATAGGTGTAACTGTGTAGTAGCGTCTGGCGTTCCTACCTCACTCTACGTTATGACGTCTTGATTCAACTAATGTATGACTGAGAAGTGATATGTGGGAACAACTATGGCTCCAAGCACCATAAATGTTACAATAGTCAACCAAATAGACCACGTCACAGTACGATATAAATCAAATAGTTTGGTGGCATGAAGTACAGATTCAGAAGTCAGCTATAAGGGCCAGCAAAACTCAGAGCTTGAGACAACGTGGAGAAAGTAGTTCGATAAAACGTCGAAATCCTTAATAACACCAGCATAAAAGAATATTTCCTACTCCTACTGCTACTTGACGACCACTGAAAAAATACAGGAAAAGGAAATTAATCTAGGACAGAATATCTAGCTATTAGTTGGGATCAAGCCTGTGCAAAACGCCAACTTAAGCCACTGGAAGTGGAAGGGAATTCTGAGTGGGTCAGGGAATTTACGTAGCTGAGAGCAATATTCACATAAGACGTAACGTGCCAGACATATAGCCGGCCGCGGTGGCCGTGCGGTTCTGGCGCTGCAGTCCGGAACCGCGGGACTGCTACGGTCGCAGGTTCGAATCCTGCCTCGGGCATGGGTGTGTGTGTGATGTCCTTAGGATAGTTAGGTTTAAGTAGTTCTAAGTTCTAGGGGACTTATGACCTAAGATGTTGAGTCCCATAGTGCTCAGAGCCATTTGAACCATTTGAACCAGACATATATCAAAGAGATGATGCAAGCTGTGATTCGATCCGGTGTGCCTCACAAGGAATCCCTTGAGTGTGGGGTCGCAAGTTCAAGCTTTAGTAAGGCTCACTTGAAAGTGTTGTGTTAACTAACAGCTATGACTGGAAAAATACGAGGCGTGTTTTTTAAGTAAGGTCCGTTTTGTTGTAGACACTAGTAGTTCGTGCGCATACCGCAACGAACGCGTGCGTCGTGTACCGGCATGCCTCGAGCAAACTGTGCCCAGTTTCAGCTCTGTGGATAACCTATACTGTTCTGTTCTGTGCTTTCAAAATGTTTAAGACTATCAACTCGCCCGCCGCATATGAGGTTCGCTCAGTGATACGGTTTTTGTCAGCAAGGAACCTATCTATTGCAGAAATTCATCGACAGATTTGCGAAGTGTACAGTGATTCTGTTATGAGTGAAAACAAAGTGCGTAAGTGGATGAGAGAATTTAAAGATGGCCGTGACAACGTCCATGATGAGGACCGCTCCGGTCGCCATTCTTTGATTACAGATGATTTGTTGGCTCCAGTTGAAGTGAGAATTCGTGAGAACTGGCACTTCACAATAACAGGTCTCTCAAACGAATTTCCTGATGTGTCGAGATCAGTGCTTTATAACATTGTTTCTGAACACCTAAGGTTTAGGAAACTGTGCTCTCATTGGGTCCCGAAACTCCTAACAGAGGACCACAAAAACAAAAGATATTTGAGTGTGTGATGAATTTCTTGACTCGTTATCATGGAGAAGGTGATGGCTTCTTGAGTCAGATTGTAGCTGGAGACGAAACATAGGTTTCGCATATCACGCCCAAATCGAGCAACAGAGCATGGCATGGAGACACACACACTCGCCTGTAAAGGTGAAGGCCAAACTGATTATGTCCCAGGGCAAAATCATGGCGTCAGTGTTTTGGGATATTCATGGTGTTTGGTTGGTCGACTTCGTGCAGTGTAGGAACCACTATCAATGCAGAAGCATACTGCCAAACCCTGGGAAAGTTACGCAGAGCAATTCAAAACAAGAGATGCAGCATGCTGTCAAAGGGAATTTTCCTGCTCCATGGCAATCCAAGACCTCACACTGCAGGTGAGACCCGCGATTTATTGGGCAGTTTTGGCTGGGAAGTTTTAGACCACCCACCCTATGGTCCTGATCTTGCGCCAAGCGATTACCATCTGTTTCTCCACCTCAAACAACACCTCAGTGGCAACCGTTACAATGATGACGACGACGTGAAAACGACAGTGAACTCTTGGTTATCGGAACAGGTGGTAAGTTTTTATGTAGACGGTATTTTAAAATTGGTTGAGAAGTATATGTGTTTGAACAAACTTGGCAACTATATCGAAAAATAGTGAAGTATGTACTGTCTGAAAATAAATTTACTTTTTTGAAATAACCTTTCGTTGTGTACCTATGTTCAAACGGACCTTACTTAAAAAAAAAAAAAAAAACCTCTCGTATTAGCTGCTAATGACTCACCACGTGCATCTGAAGGGCCACAAAAAATTAGGGTACTGGAGGTGCAGAGATCAACCTTCTATGGCATGTATGTATTATACTTCACAAAATGGACAACGTCGACATTCAAGAAATGTTCAAAGCAAACCACTAACTTGCACCATGAACACAGAATGAAAAATGGCGCGCCATAGTGGTCAGAAAGACTTGCACCATCAAGATCAAAGGCGAAATCCTTAGTAGTTACAAACCGTACAGGATTTTCAGTTAGGTATCCACTCTTACAGAATGCATATAGAATCATATTGGTGTAACAGGGTGATGAGAACTGATGGAATTTGATGGCATGTAACTGAATGCGAAACAGTCTGTCGTGGAGCTTATCGTGAAACTGGCTACCCTTTAGGCATAGCTGCAGATAGTGCGAGAATTTGTTTTATAGATACAAAAAAAAAAAAAAAATATTCACAGGCTGAATTCGTCTAGCGGTTCCGGGTGGTATGAATTACAATGTGACACACTTTTCAGGGGGAATAGTTTGCTCTAAAGGAGTGTAATTTTTATATGCAGACCAGAAATCAAGCGAAAGCAATTTGTTTTGACCAGCTATTGGCCAAAATCAGTGCTGATACCAGTTATAGTTCTCCTAGGCCCATTTTCCCACTCTTGCTTGCTGTGACCTAAACATTCCGTACTGCCCTAAAAAGACCACACACACGAGAAAAAATCATAGGTGGCAGAGCATCTCCCACTTCTCGTAGCACAATAAATAACTTTCTAGTCAGTTTAAAAAATAGATTGGCAGTCGGTATAATTGTATACGGTGGCGTTTGTTTACCTCTGCTACAAATTTTTAGGCCCATTCCGCAGTTAACTGTGCACCGTCAAGTTGAAGCATTGTTTGAAATTTCGTTATTTTATGTGTTGAAATTCCGTAACACCGTTCGAAGTTATGCAGCTGTCCACTGCTCTCCTTGAAATCACTGCAATCCATGTCGTGCACAATGTGCAACATAGTAGGTCACTATCATGCAAATCCTGCATATTGCATCGAGCATCCTTGAAACTCGAAACACCAGTTTTTGTAAAAAGTGTGCCTTGTCCTCCCTTGAATTTCCGTATTTTTTCTTATGCAATACACGGTCATACTGCTCCTAACTTATTCGAAATATGTTTATAATTGTATTTTTACTATGCTGTGGATGATATTCCATGTATGCAATTTATTTACTACCCGCTCCTTGGACAACGATTATTCTTTACTACGTTTCACTGGAGGGGAGATTTGTGGCGTCCTATGTGACAAGGATGATGAACTGTTTCAGTATCATCTTCACTTGGCAAAAACGTATTGTCATCATTGTATTCTTCATGTACAACTTCCGCATAGTTTGGCATACACGACACCACACATTCCAATGACACATCTTGCAGAAATGCTGTTTCATCTGCCACTTCTTTGTCACTCTGTGAAATTCTTTGTGTTCCTTTTCGACGAAATGTCAGTTTCAGCAACTGTTGTTGTAGATATAATGCAGTGTTTGCTTTGTTTATCGTTGCTATTGCCAATACTGTGGTTCTGTGGTAAGCCCTGAGTGAGACATTGAGTGTCATAAATATCATTGGCCTTTTGCAACCTGGCACTGACAGAGTTCCTTGTCAGTCAACTTGTTCAGCCACAAAATCTGTTGTGGAAACTCAAACTCCATATAAACATGGCACTAATTCAAGCAGTGATATTCTACATATCCCAGACAGGGAGTAAATGGAAACTAAAATTTCATGACCTTCTTGTGTTTGAACCAAAAGTCATAAGGGAAAATCTCCGATTGAGTACTCCACTGCAGTCTGGCGGTCCCAGTACACACGTGAGTTTTGTGGAAAACATAGCACTCCACACATCGAAGTTCTGATACGAAACAAACATCTAGTGTGAACATATACGATTCGAATAGGGATTCACTGATGGCGTAAAAAATAGTTAGATTTTGTTTGTAGCCAGTGACTGGAATAAGAGTTAGTGACTGAGTGACTGAAGCCCTCCGCTCAGCAGCGACGGCCTAAATACTTGCTGTCAAGAGGGTATTGGTGGTGTGTTGCTTGCGAGTCTGTCTCTGACCTCTCTCGTGATAGGTGTGCTTGATCCAGCTCCTACTATCGATCTTCGCACTACATCTCTGCCGGCTGGTGTGTTGGCGGCAGCTTACGCCAACACATGCCTCATCCCCCTCCTTCCCTCCCTCCCTCCCTCCCTCCCTCCCTTCCTCCCTCCCTCCCTCCCCCCTCCCCAAAATGCTGCACCGTTGTCGCGTAGGGAAGATGCAAATGATAACAGGGAGGGAGGAGGGAGGCTGGACGCTGTACGTAGAGACGGGCTGGGAGCCGTGACTGGAGGATGGCATACTCCCAAATGCACCCCATCATCGGGCTTGTGAGGCAACAGGAACATCCTTGGGAAAATTGCTGCCAGGGCACATGTCCAGGCCTGAGGGCGTGTCCTAAGGCGATGTCGACGTCGCCGACAGGTCCACGTCCATCGGGTCAGCGAGCGGGGACGGCGGTAACGAAGGAGCATCGTCCATCCGCTCCTCCTGGGGTGCCCTGGTGGCACCAGAGGCTGTCTGGGAAGGCCGCATGGTCCCGCGAGGCCGTGAATCTGGGGGAAGAAAAGCAGTAAAATCATGGGGCAAATGACACGCGCAAATTTTGTTCTGGTGGTTGTGCTGCAAACCATTGGGGCCTGCAGTCAGGTACACAGAAAAGCTAATGTTTTCCTGGGTCATGCCTCTTTCCGAGCGCCCACGGTTGCCATAAACCCTGAAAAGAACAAGATTGTGTGACGCAAAGTGATACTTGCGGACCATTGGCGGCGCCAGAAGCTGCGGTGGTTGTAGCAAATGTAGTAGCATCCGATGGCAGCCGCCATTCAGAAGTTCCGCCGGTGATGGCCCGTCTCATGGGTGGGAGCAATAAGAGGCGAGAAAGAGTTACAGCGCCCGTTCCCATGTGTGGGTGGTGCGAAGTTTGGCCATCTGTTGTTTAAAAGTGATTACGAGGTGTTCTGCCTCTCCGTTGGACTGGGGGTGAAACGGAGCACTTGTTAGTTGACGAATGTCTTTTCGTTCACAAAACAGTTCAAATCACGTGAAGTGAACTGTGGTCTGTTGTCCGACACAAGTACTTCTAGCCATCTCCAGGGCAAAAGGTTGAGGACAACACTTGTATGGTACTACGGTACGCGGTCGAGATCATAGGCACTGGAAATGGAAACTCGCTAAAAGAGTGTACCACTATGAGCACATGAGTGTTCCAAAATGGTCCTGCAAAGTCAATGTACACTCATTGCCATGGCGATTGAGTCTTAAGGCAAGCTGCGAATGTCTGTGGCGGAGCGAATTGGTTTTCCGCACATGCGCGACACTTTGATGTCATGTATTCAATGTGAGTGTCCATGCCCTGCCAAGTACTGCGCCGTCGCGCTAACTGTTTAGTGTGAACAATTCCCCAATGTCCTTGATGGAGCAATCGCAATACATCCTTTTGTAACTCTAAGTGCACGCGATTGTCCACTGTCATTTTGAACTACAGTCACACCCTGTTGAACTGAAAGGTTACGCCGTCGTGCAAAATGTCGGCGCACAACTGACTTCTAGATACTGTTCAATGAACGAGCCCAACACGTGCGAATGTAATGAAACAAAATCTTGAGATCTGGGTCTGCTTCCATAGTCTGTACAATATTTCTGTAGTGCAAGTGAAAAGATTCCAGCAATTCGGAGTCATCGATTTGGCAACAAGCTGCGGCAGATGCATCAAAATCAGAGTCTGGGCCAATCGGAAGGTGAGATAGGGCGTCTGCTTTGCCATGCTTTGCCGTAGTTCTATGCACAATTTCATACTGATACTGCGAAAGCAACAAAGCCCAAAGTTGCAATTTTTGAGCAGCGCGTGTAGGAACCGGCATTGACGAATAAAACAAGGACTGCAAAGACTTGTTCAAAATGGTTCAAATGGCTCTAAGCACTATGGGACTTAACATCTGAGGTCATCAGTCCCCCAGGCTTAGACCTACTTAAACCTAACTAACCTAAGGACATCACACACATCCATGCCCGAGGCAGGATTCGAACCTGTGACCGTAGCAGCAGCGCGGTTCCAGACTGAAGCGTCTAGAACCGCTCGTCCACAGCGGCCGGCGCAAAGACTCGTGATCTGTCACTCAAAAGAACTTGCAGCCTTACAAATAATGATTGAATTTGGTCACACCAGACACAATAGCGAGATCCTCTTTTTCAATTTTAGAATGATTGCTCTGAGTTTGAGTGAGCAACTTTGAGGCAAAAACAATGAGTTTGCTTTGTGCATCAATTCTGTGTGAAAGCACTTTACCCCCGTGAGTTTCCTCAGAACCACGACCACCCTGAAGCAGCGTATAATGGGGTTCAACCTGGAAAAGCTGTTTCAAAGATGATTTGCAGTATACGTCTCAGTTCCTGCTCATTTTTTCTGTTGGACTAATGGTTTGCACGTAGCGAGCAAGAGAATATGAAAATCTCTCGCGTAGGTTTCGAAGGCCTGATAGAACATCTGTTTGTCTAAAACGACGGCGATAGAGGCAGCGGAACCGCCTTGTATACTTATTTTCAAGTTATATTGTGTAAACTATTTCCCTTGTATTGGATAAGAAATTATTATGATACTTGAAGTATTCTCCGGGATAGACTGTAATGTGGCTTGCAGAATTTAGACGCAGAAGTTGTTTTTATTACCTTATGCGCATATCTCATCAACATAAACTGCTGTTATTTAACGGTATTTGTCACTTCCTGTAATCTCCTGTAAAATTGTTCTGCCAAAATTTTTACTCTAGAATACATTGTATGTCTTACAAGTGCAATACTCTTCTACAGAGTGATTTTTTCCACCGTGTACAAACTCTAGGGATTAATCGATGAGGGGATACGGAACAAAAAAGTCTAATGAACTTATATCTGGAATTGCGCTGTATCACATCCACTACAAAGTGAGTCTGCAAGAGAAGTGAATCGGAATCGGACACAACGTTACCAGTTAGTATGATAGGAGAGGGCGCTAGGGCACGACGTATGAGGAACAGTAGCGACCTCTAGAAGGGAACCATGCTTACTGTAACTGTGGCTGTATGGTACAGCGCAGATTAGACCGCAGTTTCTGTAAAAAAAGTATGACTGAATAAATGGTCTCTAGCATGGAAATCATGCATTTCCGGGCATAAGTTCATTAGACCTTGAATCATACTGGAATCATTAGATCTTTTCTGTTCGTATCCTCTCATCGATCAATCCCTTGAGTTTGTACACGGTGGAAAAAATCACCCTGCATACAGTATTTTGATGATGTCATTATTAGTTATATATTTTTTACATATGAGATGAAATATTAAAACAATATGTTTCCTTAATAGAGAATAAAACACTGGACTCGCATTCAGGAATTCGGTGCTTAAAATCCCTATATGCCCATCCAGATAATTTTTCCCGTGATTTCCCAAAATCGCGTAAGGAAAATTTCTGGATGGTCTCCTAGCTTGTGCTCCGTCTTTAATGACTGTCGTCGAAACGACAGTAAACCCTAATCGTCCTTCCTTGTTTTCGTAAATAAGAAAAACTTTTTAAATGTGCATTTCGTGACAGATATCTCATCCTATTGATTTGTCTAAAGTGTTCTAATAGCTACAGTTTCTTTCTTCTCTTAAAAATTATATTTGTTGAAGTTGGAAAGCAACTGAATGGTGCATAACTTTGCATAATGTTTACAAAAGTATATTCATTTTCATATGCATAACTCAGTTGCTAATTAGCAAACGTGAGAGAAAAATCTGAATTCTGGTTGAGAAACTGAAATCGCTAATCATCAGTTTCAGCTGAATTCTTACTCTGATACAATTTTCAGAGCAGTTTTAAAAACACATGTTGGCAATGACAGCATGACACTACAGAAAAAAAGGTACACATGCCAGAAAATAAATGCAATTTACATTATTAGAGTTAACTGTCTAAAATTTTAAGATTAGCAACGTTCGTTTATTTTTCTTAGAATTAATAAAATTGTTTCTGTTACAGCAAACAGGATTCTGAAGTGGTGTTTCGTGATGCTGAGTTACTAAACATGATGGAAGTTAACTACGTCTGGATTGTGACAGAACAAGCACTTGAAGCTCCAAACGTCCCAATGGGTACACTAGGGCTAAAACTAGTGAATGCTACAGTAGAAACAGATCACATTAAGGATAGTATGTGAGTTTTAAGTTGACTATTTATGGCATGGTGTATACGTAACATTACTGCACAAAATGAAAACACGTCAAGTGCTGATAGTTGTAATTTACTTATCCACAGGAAAAAATGTAATATTAGATCTCACGATGAAAATGGTTACAATTTTCGGCGCCGAATTTAATTTTGTAGTTTAACAACAGATATGTACAAACTGTCAATGTGAGGTAGCTGATCCCTAACTTATTGCATTAACATCGCTTTAGTATTAGTTCTTAGTAATTGTGCAGTGCGGCAGTAGAGATTCATCACTAATATCGCAAGCAACGACATCTGAAAGCCAGCTAGTTATCTTCATACACTGCTTAGCATTCAAGAGGAGACCCCCGCACACCCATCCACGTCCTGATGTAAGTTCTCCATGCTATCCTTAAATCACTTAACCCAAGAATCACGATGCTTTGTTTGCAGATAACACTGCGCATTTTCTTCCAGATACCTGTCCATTCCCAATGTGTGCTCTATTTCCAATACATCCATCGTCCTCCCTTCTTTCTCTTTTTAGATCACGTGCAGAAGGTTTTGTGTACAATATCCGTACTGCATTGTTGGCTGCGAGAACCCGAGAGGTTGACGCAGCCTCCTAATCGGATAGGTAATGGTGTTGCTTCCATAGCACTGGAAATAGGGGACGTCAGCTGCATAATATTTCGTTATCGGGAACAGAAGCTACTCTCTGACCACTTTTCTTCCACTATAGCTTCCACTGATTTGCTCTCAGTTTTGAAGCAACTAAGGCTTTATCGTCAGTCACTTTAGCACTGTTATCGAAGTTATATGCCACTGTAAATATACCCTGTTTATGTCCCCCAAGTATCTCATAAGACTGCCTTATACTCACCACGCATATCCGACAGGTGGCTATAAGATGGCGTCCACGTTCTCTGTGCATGCTGTGTTGTGATGTCCACCTAAAAAGTTGAAATAAGGCTATAAAGGGCCAATAGCCGCCATTCTTCATCTGTAGTGATGTTTTTCCTATGTATTGAATATAAGTTAGCATAAGGATGAATTTGCAATGATAATATACAACAGGAATGGAAATGCTCTATTATTAGTTTGCTAGCGTTCATGGTGTAACACTTCCCGTTTCTGTCAGCGTACATTCCCCGACGCTTTGCCGAAGTGATTTCTGACGTTCCCTAAGGTAGCGTTGAAGGCCCTCTGTTGTTCCTTATCTAATAAACGATTTAGAAGACAATCTGAGCAGCCGTCTTAGGTTATTCGCAGATGATGCTCTTGTTTATCGTCTAGTAAAGTAATCAGAAGATCAAAACCAACTGCAAAACGATTTAGATTAGATACTTGATGGTGTAAAAATTGACAACTGAGCTCAAACAATGAAAAGTATGAAGTCATCCACATGAGTGCTTAAACGAATTCGTTAAACTGCGTTTACACGATAAATTAATCAAATCTAAAGGCCATAAATTCAACTAAGCACCTATGAATTACAATTACGAACAACTTAAATTGGGAAGAACACACAAAAAATGTTTTGAGGAAGGCAAACCAAAGACTGCGTTTGATTGGCAGAACACTTATAAGGTGCAACAGACCTGCTAAAGAGATGCCTACGCTACGCTTGTCCGTCCTCTTTTGGAGTACTGCTGCGCGGTCTGGGCTCCTTAGCAGATACGAGTAGTATTGACGGAATACATCGTGAAAGTACAAAGAAGGGCAGCATGGTTTTTACTATCGAGAAATAGGGGAAAGAGTTTCACAAACATGAAACGTGATTTCGGGTGGACATCGTTAAAACAAAGACGTTTCTTACTATGAAATTACAACCCTTAGCTGCTCACAGACGTGGACATATGTCAACGGGGACAGATTAGAATGTGTGCCTCGACCGGGACTCGAACCCGGGATCTCCTGCTTGCATGGCAGACGTTCTATCCATCTTTTTGGGGGGGGGGGGGCGACAGATGAAAATGTGTGCCCCGACCGGGACTCGAACCCGAGATCTCCTGCTTACATGGCAGACGCTCTATCCATTTTTTTTAACGATTACCACTTTTTTTAATACCCAGACTATAAGTATCTGAACCTGTCATATTTTTTTTGTTTCAAAAGAAAACAAATACTCCATTTATACTGGTTTCTCCTTGCAGTAAACGAAAATTAGTCTCTTTCGTCTTGATGGCGAAGAAGTAATCTTTTGGAACAAAAAACGTTTCTCAAAGCCAAAATCAAATTTCATTTTCCTTTAAGAAGAAATTAAGAGGAATAAATAAGGTTGGTTGGTTGGTTTGGGGAAGGAGACCAGACAGCGTGGTCATCGGTCTCATCGGATTAGGGAAGGATGGGGAAGGAAGTCGGCCGTGCCCTTTCAGAGGAACCATCCCGGCATTTGCCTGGAGTGATTTAGGGAAATCACGGAAAACCTAAATCAGGATGGCCGGACGCGGGATTGAACCGTCGTCCTCCCGAATGCAATAAATAAGGAAAAGTTATCGTCGTGCCACTTGTAGTTAAAGACCAGTTCTTACAGGAGCGCCTGAAGTGTCTCCGCCTACAGCAGGCCAGCTCGTCCAAACGTGTCTTCTCGTTGCGTAGGCGTGGGTTCTGGGTAGCAGATCTATTCAGTTCGGTTCTGTTAATACAGTTTTCAGCTTCTCAGGGCTTGGACGTTCCAGCTACGAGGTGGGTCATCGAAGGTGCTCCGTAAGAAATTGGAAAAATGTTGCTTATAGCGTGGGTTGCGTATCAGGACGCAGTGTCGTTCATTGACATAAGTCCAATATCCTAGCATAGACTTGTCGCCAGAAGTAAACAGATAGCGGATCGTGTGGCCACAGATCCAATTCACAGAGTGAGTTTTGGCGGAGGGGTAGAAAGTCTTATCGGGGTACAAAAGCATGCGGACGTCGATCTGAGCTGGTGTCTGTCGAGTAAGAAACGCCAAAATTCGCAGCGCAAGTGTCTAGACGTCGAACGCTGTGCCACAATGGAACCGGTGGACATCCGTGTCATCCACTCCACAGTGGGTGCAGAGGGATGAATCGGCGAGATGGATGCGGTGCAGACGCTCTCGGTTAACTTGTTTGCCATTCACCGTGTTGTACTACTCTGATTGAACGTCTGATTCGAGAAAACGCGCATGGATTGCCTTCCATATGTGTCGCCACACGTACTGTGGATACTTACGTTCGATGGGATTGGACGGGCGGCACTGTTGTAACAATTCGGAGACTCTTTTCGTGAGGTACAAACGCGTAAGTGGTAAGGACCGGTAGACATAACTGAACTCCAGGAAAAATCGTTGGATGTAATAAAAGGGGGTTGGAATGGTCGATACCAGTACTGGGGCGGACAAGGAGGCCGGCGCAAAGGTGTGAAGCAGGAGGCTAGTAAGGCTCTGCGGGCAACGATGCCAAAGTTTTAGTTGGGAGCTGACGTAAAGTGCCTTGACACGAGTCGGCACGTGGATGAGTCCCACCCCGCCACGATCTCGTGGCAGTGCAAGGGGTTCATATTGCACCTTGAATAACATCCCCGAGCTGACGAAGGAGCCGAAAGCGATCAACAGTCGTCGGGCCAGGAGATTTGGTACTGGTAGTACTCGAGCCACGTGTGGTATACGGGAAGCATGATACATGTTCAGGTATTGCGCGCGTTGGATAACGTCGAGAGCTCGTAGCCGGTGATCTGCGAGAGTTGCTCTGATCCTCTGTAGCAAGCGTCTACCATTGATAGTCGCTGAGCGGCGCAGATCTGCTGCGAAATCAAGTCCAAGATATCGTATGGTGGCGGCGACACTAAGGGGGGCAACGCATCTCTCCGGCAAGCCCTCACCAATGAGCAGGACCTTTGATTTTGACACGTTGAGGTAGCTCCCCGACGCTTCGCCGTAAGTCGCCACCCATGTCAGTGCTACTCGTACTTCATCTTCACTGCGCAGATATAGTACTATGTCGTCTGCGTAGGCTGTACAACAAAAACGGTGGCCGTGCACAGCCATACCTTCCAAACGTTGGCACATGCCCTGGAGCAGGGGTTCCAAGGCGAAAGCATATAAAATCGTGGAAAGAGGGCAGCTTTGTCGTACAGATCGTGCGATGACCAGGGTCGGTGTGAGGCGACCATTGTACATGATTTTAGAGGTTGCACTACTCAACAGGCGCATAACCACTGTGACAATACCGCCAGGAAATCCCATATGCTGAAGAACTGTCCGTAAGTGGTCAACACGGTCGAAAGCCTGGCTAAAGTCCAGTGAAGCCAAGGCGACAGGGAGACTTTGATAATGCGCCAATGCTATCACGTCTCTGTAACGGCAAAGGGCCGTACGGATGTTGTTGTCGCCTCCTAGGGAAGTCTGGTCGCAGGATGTGACGTAACGTGCGACCTTCTTGAGTGGCGACACCAATAGTCGTGTGAATATTTTGATGTCGCTGTTGAGCAAAGTAGTTGGTCGATAGTCCTGGACCCTCGATAACCCGTGCGGTTTATGTACGGGGATAATAATGCCATCTAGAAAGGCGCTCGGGACCACTGTCATCGGTGACATCAGCTCTTGTGCGATTGCCGTCCACGTGGAAGCCAACAAATAGTGAAAACTTTTATAAAATTCGATGGGTATATCGTCAGGTCCAGGAGATCTGCTATCGGAACCCGCCTTGATAGCATCTACCACTTCATCTGTGGTTACGTCGTCTTGAAGGTCATGCAGTGCATCCTCTGGAAGAGTGTTCGTAGTAAGCTGAGCGACTTCTGTTATCAGTGCTGCAGAATGCGGTACGGCTGCGTATAGCCCGGCAAAATGAGCATGGGGAGCACGACCGATGTTTTGTTGGGTATCGTGCCGGCGCCCTTCCACATCAGTGAGCACTTGGACCAGAGCTCGTCGTCGTCGTTGTCTTTCCTGAAGGAGGTGGTACATCGACGGACGTTCTTGAGGGATACGATTAGAAGCACGAGAACGGACTACAGTTCCTTCCAAGGAACGCCGCATGATCAAGGAGATCTGCGCATTCGTGCGATGGACCATCGACTGCCGTGCTGGCGAGAAAGGCATCGTCGCGCAGTCACGTAGTATGGTGTAGTAGAAGTGCAGGGTATTAGTTTGCCACGCCTTATATTCCTTCCCATAACTCATCAATATCTTCCTGAGGGTCGGCTTTGCACAGGAGAGCCACCATGATAAGGTGGAGTCATAGGCTTCTCGACGATGGCGGCAGCGTGCCCACGCTTCTTCGACCATACGGCGACAATCTGAGGAGGTCAGGTGAGCGACATTGAGTTTCCACAGTCCACGACTATGCCACACTCGCTGTAGGGCGAGAGTGACGCATCATGGTCTGAAAAGGCCAAAGGCCAGACTTCCTCATGACGTGTGCCATCAGCAAGGGAGCGAGTAACGTAGATGCGATCTATGCGGCTTGACGAGTGAGAGATGTAGAATGTATAGCCCTGTTGAATTCCGTGGAGCTGCTTCAAAGTGTCAATAAGTCGTAGACGGTCGATGACCACTGAGAGAGATGCACAAGGTGAATGTCGCGGGAGTTGATCCGCGGGCTCTTGTGTCGAGTTAAAATCCCCACCGAGTACCAAATCGTCCTGCGGACCTGTGAAGAGGGGTGTGACGCTTTCGGCAAAAAAAGTATGTCGGTCATGACGGCGGCCAGTTCCGGACGGAGCGTAGATATTAATAATACGAACGCCGAACAGTGTGAGGGCCTTGCCTCGCGCAGTGGGGAGGTAGATGACGTCCTCTGCAGGGAGTCCGTCGAGTAGGAGGATGGCGACGCCGCTACCGGTGTCGGATGCTGGGGAAACACGTGCGTTGTATCCGGTGGGAACTAGGAAGTCAGCCACAAACACCTCTTGTAAGAGTGCTATATCAACATCCGCAGAGTAAATAGTGTCTCGGAACATGGCCAGTTTATGGGGGGCACGAATGGTGGCAAGATTCATCGTGGCGATACGATATTGCTGTGTACGGCCATCCTCAGTATTTGCCGAACTTGCGGTAGAAGTAGCCGCCAGGTGGAGACTCGCCGGTGGTGCCGCAGTGGTGATAATTACTGGCGGGGCGCCAGCCCCAGTGTCGCCGTGGTGGACTCCTGTGCAGACACGATGGCAGTCTGTTCCACTTCTTCTTCAACGTCATCGGCCCAGGAAGCTGAGGACGTGGACATGTGACGGTCTCGTGCGTCCGGAACGAGTGTTGTGGATTTCTCAACATGAGTGGCAGGGGGACCGCCGTCATCATTCGTTGACAACGGCGAGGACACGTCCCAGGCTGGGAGAGGAGGCATCACAGGAGGGGCGCCTGTTGCTTCCACATCGCGTGACTGGACACAATGTGGGAGATCACCGTCAGACATCAGGTCGACATCTCGCGAGGCCGTCTGAGAAAGGGTGTCATCGGAAGGCGTTCGTCGTCGTTTCCTGTGTTTGCGAGGCGACCGCTGTTTTCTGATGTGGCCTTCTGAATCAGAATGTGGTCGCCCGTCGTCTGACGCCGAACCCGTCTGGACAAAGGCAGACGTCGCCACGACACCGAGGTCGACGTCCATGGTTCCAACAGGAACATCGGTTTCGGTCTGCAGCCCGGACGGTCCTGAAGCGAGGACTGTAGGCGACGCCGTGCTTGTGTCGTCGGCGCGTTGTGCTGCGGCGGGTGGCGTTGACGTTGCTGCTGGCGCAATCGAGACTGGTACGACGGGGTCCTGTGCAACCTTGGCGTAGGTGATGGGTAAGGACGTGACCGTCGAAGCCTGGGTCTCTTCACGTAACGGCGTCTGTATTAAACGGCGGTGTAAGCATTCGGAACGTACATGTCCCTCCTGGCCACATCCTGCGCATGTTCGTGGCTGTCCATCGTACATGACGATGGCCCTCACACCGCCAATCAGCAGGTACGATGGGACATGTTTCGTCAGCTCAATTTTTATTTGCCGGACGCCATTTAGTACGGGGTAGGTGGTAAATGTTTGCCACTTCTCCGCGACGTGACCCAAGACGGTGCCATATGGCTGGAAAGCGGCAATGACCACATCCTGAGGCACCTCGAACGGAAGCTCAAACACCCGCAATGTCCGAAGACCGCATCCAGCATGGGCGACTGTCACAGCACCCATATGTCCATCAGGGTGTTTAAATTTTAGTCCGGTGGCATGGCGGTGAATTATGTCAGTGCAAATTTCCTCCGTCGACATCTTGATGTAGACAACACTTCCAGTG
This sequence comes from Schistocerca serialis cubense, assembly GCF_023864345.2. Classification (NCBI taxonomy): domain Eukaryota; kingdom Metazoa; phylum Arthropoda; class Insecta; order Orthoptera; family Acrididae; genus Schistocerca; species Schistocerca serialis. The sequence goes on from NC_064640.1 coordinate 163,207,087, forward strand.
ATGGAAAAGTGTATGCCGATTACGTCCTGGGGGTTCAAACGTAGATCCTCTCGCATGAACTGTTCGACTTCGAAAGCACTGGGTCGTGGATGTTCGGCCTGAAACGTTACTTTGATCGTTGCACGGCGGTACGAGTGCGCCACGGAGTATGTTAGTACTGGACTCGATAGACACAAACACCGCGACGCGGAAGTAAACACCACCGAGAGCGGAGCGTCGGACGGCGCGCGAAGCAGCTCCGCACGCTAACACGGCTGTGAGCCGACTGACTCCATCTGAGCCACCGAGGACACAGAGGATAGTGCGACTGCAGGGATTTATCTCTGGCACGCCTCTCGCGAGACTCACATTCTCAACGTATTGTCCCGCACTACACTCGTCGTGCCCCCGCCCACATATATATATATATATATATATATATATATATATATATATATATATATATAAGGCGCACCGGCCACTTGACCATCTTCTTCTTCTGTGCGAATGCACAAACAGTGCCCGAACTCTTGCGGGAATCGGCAACGAGCCGCGAGTAATGAGTATAATGGGCGGGGGCACTACGAATGTAGTGCTGGACAGTACGTTGAGAATGTGAGTCTCGCGGGAGGCGTGCCAAAGATAAATCCCTGCAGTCTTACTATCCTCTGTGTCCTCGGTGGCTCAGATGTATAGAGCGTCTGCCATGCAAGCAGGAGATCCTGGGTTCGAGTCCCGGTCGGGGCACACATTTTCATCTGTCCCCGTTGACATATGTCAACGTCTGTGAGCAGCTAAGGGTTGTAATTTCATAGTAATTTCATTCTAACGAGCTGCATGGTTACCAATGGTATCTGTTCTTTCGGACATGTCCGAAAGAACAGATACCATCTTCGTATATACCGGGTGATCAAAAAGTCAGTATAAATTTGAAAATTGAATAAATCACGGAATAATGTAGATAGAGAGGTACAAATTGACACACATGCTTGGAATGATATGGGGTTTTATTAGAGCCTAAAAAATACCAAAGCTAAAAAAATGCCCGACAGATGGCGCTTCATCTGATCAGAATAGCAATAATTAGCATAACAAAGTAATACAAAGCAAAAAAGATGATGTTCTTTACAGGAAATCCTCAATATGTCCACCATCATTCCTCAACAACAGCTTAGTCGAGGCATAATGTTGTGAACAGCACTGTAAAGCATGTCCGGAGTTATGGGGAGGCATTGGCGTCGGATGTTGTCTTTCAGCATCCCTAGAGATGTCGGTCTATCACGATACACTTGCGACTTCGGGTAACACCAAAGCCAATAATCGCACGGACTGAGGTCTGGGGACCTGGGAGGCCAAGCATGACGAAAGTGTCGGCTGAGCACACGATCATCACCAAACGGCCGGCCGAAGTGGCCGTGCGGTTAAAGGCGCTGCAGTCTGGAACCGCAAGACAGCTACGGTCGCAGGTTCGAATCCTGCCTCGGGCATGGATGTTTGTGATGTCCTTAGGTTAGTCAGGTTTAACTAGTTCTAAGTTCTAGGGGACTAATGACCTCAGCAGTTGAGTCCCATAGTGCTCAGAGCCATTTGAACCATCACCAAACGACGCGCACAAGAGATCTTTCACGCGTCTAGCAATACTTTGGTTTTTTTTTTTTGTTCTAATAATAAAACCCCATGTCATTCCAAGCATGTGTCAATTCTTACCTCTATATCTACATTATTCCGTGGTTTATTAAGTTTTCAAATTTATATATATATATATATATATATATATATATATATATATATATATAAATCGATCATCATAATAAAATAAGAGCAATCAGAGTTCGCCCGGGTACATGTATGTGTTATGTTAGCTTCTTCTGATGCGTCTTGGCACGCTTCTTCCGTCGGAGGTTCCAGTCCTCCCTCGGGCATGGGCGTGTGTGTTGTCCTTAGTGTAAGTTAGTTTAAGTTAGATTAAGTAGTGTGTAAGCTTACGGACCAATGGCCTAAGCAGTTTGGTCCCATAAGATCTTACCACAAATTTTAAAAAAATTTTAATTTTCCCGCCCGCTGTTCAAGAGTAGATTAACAGAAATTACTGTGAATGCAGTTCGATGATCCTCTGTCAGGCACTTACGTGTGATTTGGTGATTTACAGTGTGGCCATGTAGATGTAGGTGCAGATGTATGGAGGGACATACGATCAGCAAATCTCTCTCCTAATCTTTGTCAGCTTTTCAGAACCTGTAACCACTACTTCATACTCAAGTAGCTCCTCAGTTGGCCTTATTAGACTGAGTAAACTTTATTTAAATGCTTATAATTAGATAACTTCGCCCCTTTGGCTATTATTAAGCTACATCCAGATAAAAATTGGTTTGCTTACATGTTGCTTTTTCCTTACACTGATGTGTGGAATAAAACTTGCCGTCTGGATAATTTTTATTGTAATGTAACTTGATAATACCCAAGGTAATGACATAAAGATTTGTTTCAAAACAAAAGAAGAGTATACCCAAGAAAAACACATTCTTTAAGCAATTTAGAGCAACTATGGGTTCATACTCAAAAATAAGTGTAAGAAAATGCAGAAGACATTAAATAGTATTTACAATGTTTTTGTATGTGCGTAAATGTAAGATAGTGACCATAAACAAATTGAATAACATCACAGTATCCGCTTACAACATCAGTTGTGAACGTTTGGAGTCTATCACATTATATGAATACTTAAGCCTGACATGAAGCTTTATGCAGCACAAATTTGTGAAATCAATGGTAGGGAATATGAATGGAATACTTACATTTTTAGGAGGACTCTGGGAACGTGCAGAGCATGTGTTAAGGAGATTGCATACGAAAAGCTAGCGGCACATGTTCCAGAGTACTGCTCCAGTGTCATTAAACCTTATCAAGTAGACATGACAATAAATATGAAAGAATTCAGAGACGCACTAATAGTGACTTAAAAGATTCGCTGGAAGGAGATAGGAGTTCTGCCTGTTTCAAACAGGAACGAACTTGAGATAGATTCGTAATGTCTGAGTGGTGTCAATACTTTTTCTTTGAGCCGAGTGTAATCTCGTGGTGACAGCTGAAATACAATGTATCTAAAACGTCGTCTGGTCCCTATTTTGCAGAGTAGCACCATCTAATGCCTTGAAGCAATTCATGTACGGACTGCAGTCTTAAAAGTTAGCATCGAAGAATTTACCACTAAGTGTCGTTTCAAATCATTTGGGACAGTACCGACACAAAGGAAATGTTCGTCGTTGGTGATTACAGACTTTTGGAAGCTTCTAAAGAAAGGCTACGTAATCTCGCAAAGCCCTGATAGTTAACTTTATGAAACTGGTATTCGAAGGTGAACTGTGCAACAGTGTTACTGTCTCCGTCATCAGAATAAGACAAGAGACACTGAGGTGAGTATTGGAAACAGATACGATCATTCGCCCCCAATCCATATGTGCGTAGATCACAACAGAATATGGCACAAAGTAACGTTCGTATAGTGATTTGTGGAGTACCGGTCTAACATAGATGCTAGACCAATTCACGAGTATTGCTCGTTAGTCCATTATCCTTCCAAGGCATCTCCAATAGAGAAAGTAGAGAAAATCCAAAGAAGAGCAGAGATTATCTTCACGGGTTCCTTTAAAAAGCGCAAGAGCGTCACAAACGTGCTCATCAAATTCCAGTGGCAGTCGCTACAACAGAGCTGTTGCGCATGGAGAACTTGGATAAAGTAGCTACTCTAAGCGGAAATAATTTCTAACATCACTGAGGAACACTAGATATTGTATTTCATATTTTAACAAAAAAGAGGTTATGGAAAATTTATTATTTCGTCTTCAATAAAGAGATGTATGTGGGATGTGAATGCGCTGTACACTTTATTTTCACATTTAATACACATCAATTGAAAACACGTATAAACTCCACAATACAATGCAGGCACAGACCCAAACTCGACTATTAAAGAACAAAGGGACAAAGGTAACATACGCATTCACAAAATATTCTTAAACTTTAACGCTCACACTGTTTCGACTTGTGTCAATCTTATTGTCTCATGCCACCACATTAGCCCCCCCCCCCCCCCTCATTTTTGTGATTTGGAGGGCAGAGTTTGGAAGAATTTCACGTTACGTGGCTGAGATCTGTGAGAAAATTCTGCAGCCCCCTGAATATGTGTAAAGCGACAATAAATCTGCCTACTGACACGCGGAAAAACGATTTCCAAGAGGGAAAGAAGGAGAGTGTGAGCCTGACTGAGGCACTTGTCGCACCCATGGGGTAACCATAGAACCTGAATACTCCTCCATGTAAGCCAGCTTCGATCAGTCAATTGACACAGTATCTCAAAACTCCGTTTACATCCAGGACAAAGGTCTTGTCCAAATGGTGTAACACCTTAAAACGGCCTTTATCTAATTGGGAGAGTGGAGGCTTGACAGCTCCCACTCCCTGCCAGACAAAAGAGCATGTATGTAAATCATTACTACATAAAAAAGGTTTTTGCACCGTGACATACGGGTTTCTGCGGCGAAAGAAACTGCATATACTATTGCAGCTTCTGTAACAAGAGTTCAAATTCTCTAAAATAAAGGTCAGGAATAGAGGAGAGGGAAAAAAATTACTTTGGACCCTCAACGTCTCTCTGTAGACAAGCTAGGCTATAGAGCACCCAATGCCTTCTTTTACAACAACGTGAAGGCCTAGAACCACCATAGGTAATGTATCAGGTCCACATTCAAAGTACTGTGTAAGTGCACTACTATCCTATTACTGGTGAATGTGACTACAGCCACACCGAGGCACACTAAAGGTAGTCAAATTGCCTACCTCTGCCGGTAGTAATAATCTAAGGGTTGTCAAATAGTGAAAAGCAAAAAGTAAACAGAGCTTAGGCGACAGAGAGAGCAGAAATGTCTGTGACCAGAACAGCCTCAGGCCACCTTTTGAACCTGTCTATTATTGTCACTATGTAGCGGAAACCACGATAAAGGGGAAGGGACCAACAATATCCAAGTGGATGTGTGAAAATCACCCTGAAGGGTAGGGGAAAGAAGATCTAGGAACAGAAATATGACCAGCAATTTTTGAAGATTGAAATTTGTAGCAACACTTCACCCACTGCCGACATTCCAGCCTGGGACAGACGACCTTATCAACCACTAATTTAGCACTAGCCTTAACACCTGGGTTAGACAAGATGCGAAAAATGTCAAAACTGGGGCAGAACTATTGAGCCAGAATAAGTAGGAGAACCCTATTGCAGGATATGTCACATGGTACCTTTTGACGAAAACTTGCAGAGGAGGGAGTCCAAGATGCAAACCAGTTGATGGTGGATTCTGCTGGCATTGAAGAAGGAAGGGATCTGAATCTTGATATACAACCAGGGCTGCAATCAACGCACAATCCAGAGACAAACAGTCAATGACGACATTATCCTGGCCAGAGATATGTCAGATATTGGTTGTAAATTGTTCAATGAAATCTGCCTGCCGACACTGATGTGGGGGACTCAGCTCCATGACTCTGTGAAACATTGACATAAAGGCTTGTGATCAATGAACACAGTAAAAGTATCCCTCAAGCTACTGCCAGAAATGCTTGATGGCCAAGTAGATGACCTACAGCTCCCTATCAAAGACGCTCCGACGTAATTGTTACAGGGACAGATCTTTTGAGAATAATGCCAGAGATTGCCAGGAAGAGGAAACACATTGCTGCAAAACAGCACCGACGGCCGTCTAGCTTGCAGCAACCAGTAAGGCGATGGGTGCCGTCGCAACCGTATATGCGAACAATGCGGTGTTAGCAAAGCGTAGTCTTCATGGAACTGAAATCAGTTATGTTTTTGGAAGTCCACTGGATGCGTCGGTTGTCCAAAGTGTTTTTGCCAGCTATTAGGTTTTTGAAGGGGAGCCAAGTGATGCAGATGACATCTGTAGTAATTAAGCATCCCAGAACATGCTGGTGACATCTGAAGGTGGTTGGCGGCGACAGCTGCATAATGTTCACTCTCTCGGGCATCGACGAAATACCAGTACGTGAGGCTGTGTATTCAAGAAACTGAACTTGTTGTCTGGCGAATGTGCATTTATCAATATTTGTCATAGTGCCGAAACTCTATAACCTGTCGAACGTTGACACAAATGTTGGCGGTATTGCTCATGGCTCTCCGAGAAGATCACAATATTGTCCGTATAGCAAAAGGTGGAAGACAGCCCATGGAGGACCCTAGGCATAAAGTGCTGCCAAGTTTGTGCGGCACAAACTGAAAGGCATAGAGTTGTGCTCGAAATTCCAAATGGTGTAGCAAGGGCAGTTTTATGTTTGTCCCTCTTAGATACTGGAATCTGAAAAAAATACTTTGGCGCAATCGACAGCAGTGAAGACACATGTGTCAGCCACATTGCTATTGAAATAAGTCATGTTTGGGACGGGATATCTGTCAGAGGTTGTGCAGGCATTTAACCATCTGTAATTGCCACGCAAACGACAGGAACCATTCCTTCTTTTGATTTGCGGCTCCTTGTATTGGCCGTGTTTGCAGTTACAATTTTTAGGATTTGAGGTCCGCCAGTTACGCAAAACACCGTTTTTCTCAGTACCCTAACGTGTTTCGGCACCACTGTGCCACCATCAGTGGGTTTTCGTTTTTATTTATTCTTTACATTTGGTGAGCATGAATTTTCTGGACCACTTTTGCGCTAATTATTACAGGTAGCTTGTCATGTTTTCGTGTGGCAAGCACTTCCATTCTCCGCATCATGCTGAGATGTTGTGATGCATACATAGCTATAACAAGTATTTTCCACAAATAACGGCGTCACAAAACATCCGAACTGGCGCTGTAGAGTGAACAGGAGATTGCGGCATTCTAACTAGGCACCGGTCCGCTAAATCAGGCATTAAGGAGAAATAATTTAAGAAATCAGCATCCAAGATAGCACCGCTAACATCTGCCACAATGAAGGTCCACGTGGGGCGGAAGTTCTCATCCAAATCAAGAGTCTAATTTACCCTTCCTAACGTAGCAATTGATGAATTGTTGGACGCTGTGAGAATAGGTACTAGTCCGGCAGAAGGGTTCACAGCTTGTGATTTTGGGTACACACTTTTCTCTGACCCAGTATCAATTAGGAAAAGGTCACTGGTTAATCTGTCTTTCACAAAAAGTCTAGCTGAACCTGTCACTGCAGAAACTGTGTTGTTTCACATTGGTTGTAGGCACTTCAAATAGTGGAGACGAATGTGTGGATCTACTTGCACTCATCTTTGCAGTTTGGGTAGGCACATGGCTTGGAACGTCTTCTGGCAGCCTTATCGAAAGGTCAGTGAAAGCGACACCATTAGTGGCCTCGATCTCCACACCGGCACACGCGCTGCTTCTTTCTGCTTCTGCAGTCTAGCGTTGTGGGCGACCTAATTCATTGACTAAGTTGCCCTTAGATGGCTCCGGTGTCGAACTTTGAGGGGGCGGCGTTGCAATACACGATGCGGGACCGTCCGAAGCAACTGCCGCTACTATGCATGGTTCGGGGCCACCCGCCATAACCTCTGACACCACTGCACTCATATTTACTTCTGTATAAGTAATAGCAATAGCATCAGCTTCGTGTGCGATTTCGGCTACAGACAAATTTGTGAAGGCAAAGAAAATATCCCGAACATGCAGAGGTAATCAACGGAGCCAAAACAGTTTGAGAGATTGTTCCGACAGTATGCCCCGTCCAGCGAGCACGCGCAGTGAACGGAGCACTTGGGAGGGGAACAACTGGCACTCTCTTCACTATCAGTGATCTTATGCAATTGTAAGTCTGTCGACAGCATAAAACGTTGCAAAATCTTTTCCTTTAGATCTGCGTAAGGCTGTCGACTGAACACTTAGGTCCAATTGTGCAGCAGCTACTGTGAATTGTTCCGTGTCCGACATAATGCCATGGAAACGGAAGACAGCTTCTACTTGGGTTAACCATAACTGAGCGTTTGTCGGTGAAAATGGGGGAATCTTGACGTTCCTGTTGACCATGTGATTGCCGTTGCTTGCAGTCACTGCAGGTGTGGTAGTAGAATCTTGCTATTCAGTTTGAGGTTCTTCTTTTTTTTTGTTGGAAGCTATATCGCGAACGGTTTGTTGCAATACACTTGTAGAAGGTAATCGTCCAGTTTGGGGTCACCACTGCGGGGAAATTTATGCTTCAATGAAAGGATGTACACTGGATGTGAATGCACTGTACACTCTATTTTCGCATTTAATATACATTAACTGAACACATCCATGAACTCCACAGTACAACGCAAACAATGAACCACGCTCGGCTATCAAAGAACAGACACTTTTCTTTAACATACACTTTTACAAAAGGCCTTTAAACCTTAATGCTCACACTGTTTCGAATTGTGTCAGTCTTATTGTCTGACGTCACCACAATGTCCATAACGTAATAAATTATTCATTTGTAATTCCGGTAACGCGTTTCGACCTATACCACTGTTATAGTGTGAGTCGGTAACTGTTATGTTCCGATCAACCAAATGTTACGTCCTCGTTGCTAACGATAAATTGCTGGAAGGTGGCCAAAGGGATCTGCCACCGTGGGAACCAGGATAGGCAATCAAAAGATTAGTTGACATAAGTGCATTTTAAATAAATATATTTTACTCAGCTTGTCACTGAATTACTTTTACACTGTTGACAACATGCGGCAGCTGTGGCTAGCTATAAGCAGAGGCACGACATGGACGTGCGTCTGTGTACAATGAATGTTTGGCGGTAGCTCGGTGAAACGTTCGGCACCAACTAGCAACAGGGAACTACGAGGGTTGCCCAGAAAGTAATGCACCATATTTTTTGTTTCTTCAACTATTCTTTATTGAACTTACTGAGAATTACACACATGAAAGGATGGTGTTTTATCTACACACCCTAGTTTTCCACGTAATCTCCATCTCATTCTATGGCCTTCCTACAGCGCGAACAAAGGCGTACATGCCCTGTCGGTACCAATATTTGTCCTGATGGTGGAGCCAGTGCTTCATTGTGTAAATCGCCTCCTCATCGTCCGCAAAATGTCTTCCACGAATGACATCCTTTAACGGCGAATGACTAGATATGCTCCTGTAACATGTCACGTGTGACGGCCGTGGATGGTCTCCCGACCGCTGTAAATCGTGGAGCTCCGCGGAACCGCCTTCTGTTGACCTCACCCTCCGTGTTCAGCGACTAACTGTACTTCTGCCTACAGCAGATGCTCCATAGACTTTCCACGAGCGTTTGTGAATATTCCCCACAGTTTCTTTCTCTACAGTGAGAAATTCACTGGCGGTACGTTGCTCGTAACGTACATCACCTACAGATGTTATTTTGAAACTGTCCTGCTGCTACACAGTTTGTCAGAAGTAACGGAAATTTGGCGCGCTCACTCAGGAGACTTCAAATAATACATACGTAAGGCGTCGCATTCGTAGCATTATTTTCGGCTGAGAAGACAACGCGGTGCATATCTTTGTGGGCAACCCTCGTAATATTGAATTGGAAGAAGGCGCACAGGTGGCCGCTGATTAGAACACCGTCCTGGCGGACTCCATCGGTCGGCGGCCTGGAGGATCTTCATCGGTGAGGTCATCATATTTGTGGCGATCTTCAAAGCGCTGCTGGCAGCGCCCGCAGGTATCTTCATCTCGGCGCCGGCTCAGGCAATATCAATAAGCTACGACACTACGAGGTGCATTCAAATTCTAAGGCCTCCGATTTCTTTTCTAATTAACTACTCACACGAAATCGATGAAGCTGGCGTTACTTCTCGACGTAATCACCCTGCAGACGTACACATTTTTCACAACGCTGACGCCATGATTCAATGGCAGTGGCGAAGGCTTCTTTAGGAGTCTGTTTTGACCACTGGAAAATCGCTGAGGCAATAGCAGCACGGCTGGTGAATGTACGGCCACAGAGAGTGTCTTTCATTGTTGCCAAGTCACTAGGAGCCAGGTCAGGTGAGTAGGGAGCATGAGGAATCACTTCAAAGTTGTTATCACGAAGAAACTGTTGCGTAACGTTAGCTCAATGTGCGGGTGCGTTATTTGGTGAAACAGCACACGCGCAGCCCTTCCCGGACGTTTTTGTTGCAGTGCAGGAAGGAATTTGTTCTTCAAAACATTTTCGTAGGATGCACCTGTTACCGTAGTGCCCTTTGGAACGCAATGGGTAAGGATTACGCCCTCGCTGTCCCAGAACATGGACACCATCATTTTTTCAGCACTGCGGTTACCTGAAATTTTTTTGGTGGTGGTGAATCTGTGTGCATCCATTGAGCTGACTGGCGCTTTGTTTCTGGATTGAAAAATGGCATCCACGTCTCATCCATTGTCACAACCGACGAAAAGAAAGTCCCATTCGTGCTGTCGTTGCGCGTCAACATTGCTTGGCAACATGCCACACGGGCAGCCGTGTGGTCGTCCGTCAGCATTCGTGGCACCCACCTGCATGACACTTTTCGCATTTTCAGGTCGTCATGCAGGATTGTGTGCACAGAGCCCACAGAAATGCCAACTCTGGAGGCGATCTGTTCAACAGTCACTAGGCGATCCCCCAAAACAATTCTCTCCACTTTCTCGATCGTGTCGTCCGACCAGCTTGTGCGAGCCCGAGGTTGTTTTGGTTTGTTGTCACACGATGTTCTGCCTTCATTAAACTGTCGCACCCACGAACGCACTTTCGACACATCCATAACGCCATCACCACGTCTCCTTCAACTGTCGATTAATTTCAATTGGTTTCACACCACGCAAAATTCAGAAAACGAATGACTGCACGCTGTTCAAGTAAGGAAAACGTCGCCATTTTAAGAATTTAAAACAGTTCTCATTCTCGCCGCTGGCGGTAAAATTCCATCTGCCGTACGGTGCTGCCATCTCTGGGACGTATTGTTAATGAACGCGGCCTCATTTTAAAACAATGCGCATGTTTCTATCTCTTTCCAGTCCGGAGAAAAAAAATAGGAGGCCTTAGAACTTGAATGCACCTCGTACAATGGCTGAAGTAACTCTTTCTTAGATTTGAAGTTACCACAGTATTGCGAACACGTGAGATATTTAACATATTATTTACACAATGTGCAGAAAGTCCATTTCTTTCATCCATCCACTGTATATGTAACAAGGAAAATATACTTTCCACTGCTCCATTGTAAGATGGATTGCAAGTATTAAACAATTTTCAAAAGTTGCGGATACTCATCTCCAGAGCGATTGTTGATGAAATCACACCATCAAGTCACCGTGTCACGAGAATCGACGATCTCTGAAGTGTTTCCAATCTGCTATTATCTCTGGTAATTTATTCCCAGGTTCAGTTCCAGCCTACCAGATGACAAGTGACATCACAGAACAGAAACTTGACATAGAACTCCAAAAATTGGGGTTTTTACTGTTTTATTAAGTTGCAACCAGGGGCTGAAGTAGAGCGTCAAAAACCGGGTGAAGTCCGGGTAAACTGTGTGATTCGGTAACGCAAGATACGAGTGCTTGTGCAGCGTTCAGTTTTAAACTGCTAGAAAGTTTCATTTGTTATTCCGTTATAAATCTAACAATTTGCTCGAGAATATAAATGTGCAGCAAAACTCAGAGAAAGTGTGATTCCAGTTGTAAGATGGCAGCTGATGTGCTTATCGGTAGCAGTCTGCGTTGCTGGCCCGTTCATTACCCAATGTTCCTCCAGTCTAGACGGCGGTAACACAGCACCAAAAGACTTTCGCGTTTCTGTTTCAACAGGTGCAATCCATTTACGACTGTGCGCCGTGATTTCCATTGCTGTTCCTACGTAGGGATCTCGCACTGCGCCATTGAGCTCAAAAGTCGCCTGATCTCAAGATATGCCACTTTTTTGTGGGGATTTTGCAAATGACTCCGACTTTGCCTCCTCTTGCACTTGCGATGCCATATAGCAAGGACACGGTATGCAGCAACTCCAGATGTGCTTTCAAATGAGTGGGAGAAGTTTGACTACCGACTGGGTATTTGTAGTGTGTCGAGTGGATGCCATATTGAACATTTGTGAAAAGTAAATGGAAACTTGGATCCTACAAGTAATTTTAGAAAATGCTCCGTAGCTGTGCATCCATGTAAAAGTATATCCTTGTAAATTCGGATTTTTTTAAATAACATATTTATAGTCTGATGCGTAAGTTAAAATGTAGCCCAAGTTTCTATCTTCATTCATAAGCGCTGCTCGCGCCACCCGCAGATTGTTCATATCGGCGCCGGCTCCGGCAGTATCAATAAGTTACGATACTACAACGACCATCTGCAGATCACAGCCGATGGAATGTACGAGGGGGAGTTGGAAAATAAGGTTCGGCTGTCTACTGTGGGCAGAGTTGTATGATATGGGCGAAATACGACACGGCAGGTGGATGCGGACGTGCAAGGCACCGATACACCATTGGGTAGAGGTTGACCGCGATCAAGCAGATGGCGCAGCCGCAGAGCCTGCGCAAAGAGGCGGCCAGCCGATCAGTCTTTTCCCGGAGCTATGGAGATAAGGTGCGTTTTGGAGTCGTTGTCAAGGGCGGAAGTGAAGCTGTTATCCGCTATGAATGGGCACGTGGAGTATCAGGCAGAGAAATTAATAACCGCCTTGTTGAGACGTATGCGTCAGGCGTGATGTCGAGACAAATGGTGTGGAGATGCCAGCAATTCAGTGGTGGACGTCAGCAAGTGCAGGACACACAGAGACCTGGACGGACGCGCACGGCCACTACAGATGCAAATGTCAGGAAGGTGGATGACATGAATAAAGTGAAACGGCGTATCACCATCGATGGAGTAGCGGCACAACTTGGAATCAGACGTGAGGGGAGCTCACAAGATCATCCATGACATTCTTCGATACAGGAAGGTGTCAGCACGATGGGTGCCCCGCCCGCTCACCCCGACACACATGGAACAACGCATGGCGTTCAGCCTGGAACAGCTCGTGCATTACCATGAATCTGGCAGTGACCTTCTGTTTCGGATTGTGACCGGGAATGAAACATGGGTCCACCATTACACGCCCGAATGGAAGGCCGCATTCATGGAGTGGAAACATCAGTCGTCGCCTGTCCGAAAGAAGTTGAAAAGTACTCCGTCTGCAAGTAAAGTTTTACTCGCCGTTTTCTGGGACGCCAAAGGAGTTTTGCTGCTGGACTTTCTGGAGGATGCAACCATCAATGCTACGCAGTACTGTGCCAGTCTGTCGAAATTGAAAGAGGTGATTCGGAAAAAGCGGCCTGGCCTTCTCAGAGTCGGCGTTCAGCTCATGGATGACAATGCGAGACCACACACGGCGACGGCAACGCAAAACCATATTGCAACTCTTGGTTGGGAGCGCCTACACCATCCGCCTTACAGTCCGGATCTCGCACCAAGTGACTTCCATCTGTTTCCTGCTTTCAAGAAGACTCTCGGCGGAAGGCGCTTTGGCAGCAATGCTGACCTCAAACAAGCCGTTCAATGCTTCTTCCATATGCAACGTCCTGATTTTTTCCTGGAAGGCTTTTTGAAGCTTATAAAGCGGTACGAGAAATGTCTCAATGTTCTTGGAAATTATGTAGAAAAATAAAGATATGTCTTATCTTTAAGGTCTTATTCTCTTTTTTCGTTTTACACGCAACTCTGACCACATTCGACAGGAGAAACTTATTTTCCAACTCCCCCCCGTATAACAGAATGGGCCATGTATCACAAAACTCACTCATCTTAAAAAGTAACACAAGAGCAACAACGTTATAAAATAAAATGGTGTGCTTCTCAGATGACACGAGGAGTCAGTTCACAGAGCGGCTGTGAGTACTAACCGGTAGTTGTCACCAACTGCTAACTAGCCAACAAAGGCTGAGCGTTATAAACGGGAAGCTCTGGCTACCGTTTACCACGTGATCCATAGTGAAAATGTTTCAAATTCATCAATAGCGTGTGTATAAACAGGAAAACATCGTACTGTCCTTGCAAACGTAGCACAAAATATAGGGGGCGATCGAAATTTTCCGTCTGAAGGCATTGCTGCAGCGTATATACAATGCAGCGCGACTCCTATGCGGGTATATAAGCATCGGCATGTAGCAAGAGAGTAGTGTGTCATTCATGGCTTTCCCACGTGCGTGCAGTAAATGCGGAACTATGGTTACGCTATTAGCAAATGCGTAACGTGAACATGGCGACCTTATTACGAAACGCGTCGAAACAGAACCATCGCGTTGTTCTTTTTTTCTTGGCTGCCGAAGGACATACCTGCGCTTGATAAATTGCGTTTTGTTGGCGATTTTCTTGATGGCACTTTCAATAACAAACATTGTTGGAAATCAAAGGTTCTTGGAACAGCATCAGCCTTCAAGCACGCATTTCCGAACCTCTCCCTATCAAAACGTCCTCCTACGACGTGTTTAGAGCAACTTTTGAATCTTTTTTTTGTTTTCTGGACCAATATTTTGACTCTGTTCATCTTTTGGGAATCTAAAATAAAAAAATCACATAATGTAGGAAGCCGTCTCATACAGAAGTAGTTAGATATTCAGAAGGGTTTGAGAACCTACATGAAACAGGGTTAATTAATTTGACTTTCACGTATAAATTTTAACTGCAGTTTGTGAATATGTGTATACTGAAACATACTTCAGATTTACCTAGCACCTGTCTCGTAAACACATGGCCAAAATGTCGCAAAAAATAGCTTTAAAAAGTAAGATCCTGTACTGTAGTGTCTCGATATTTTGCAACATATAAAGTTCTTCGTGTCAAGACGACATTTACATGTAGTCATAAGTTGTACCTATCTATGAATAGTGTCTGGTCCTCCTTTCACGTACTTTTCCTTGCATCTGTTGCAAAAACAGTACTACGCCGTAACTGATACTAATACGTAAACATACGGAAAGGCACGTAAGACAATATAAATGTTTCGCCGCTATCACAGTATGCAATGAAGCAGCGTCGTCCCAGTATTACGTGACTAGCCAAGACTGATATTGAGAAGATGCGCAGTAGGCAATGCTCACTCCATAGATATTTATATTCTGTTACCCGCCAAAATTTGCGGGTTCGAGTAAGTTTACCATATTCCAAATGAAAAAGCAGGAAGTAATGCAAACAACCTTCATGTGTACCGCAAAGGCTTACTTCTTTTACAAAAGCATTCTTCTCGCTTCTTCGACGTTCTTAAGCAACTCTTTCTGGGATTTGAAGTTATCAAAGTATTGTGTACACTTGAGATATTTAACATATTACTTACACAATGTGCAGAAAGTCCATTTCTTTCATCCATTCAATGTATATTTAATTAGGAAAATATACTTTACGCAGCTGCATTGTAGGAGGGATTGCAAGTATTACACAATTTCGGAAGTTGCGGATACTCAATCTCCAGAGCGATTGTGCCACGAGTGTTTCCAATCTGCTTTTATCTCTGGCAATTTATTCCCAGGTTCAGTTCCAGCCCACCAGATGACACGTGACATCACAGAACAGAGACTTGACATGGAAGTCCAAAAATTCGGGTTTTTCACTGTTTTATTAAGTTGCAACCGGGGGTTGAATTAGAGCGTTAAAAACCGGGTGGAATCCGGATAAACCGGGTGATTCGGTAACGGAAGGTACAAGTGCTTGTGCAGCGTTCAGTTTTAAACTGCTAGAAAGTTTCATTTGTTATTCCGTTATAAATCTAACAATTTTCTCGAGAATGTAAATATACAGCGAAACTCAGAAAGCGTGGTTTCAGTTGTAAATGGCAGTTGATGTTCTTGTCAGTAGCAGTGTTCCTTCCTGGCCCGTTCATTACCCAATGCGCCTCCAGCCTAGATGGCGGTAACACAGCAAGAAAAGACTTTTTCGTTATCTGTTTCAACAGGTGTAATCCATTTACGACTGTGCGTCGTGATTTCCACCACTGTTCCTACGTATGCCATTGGCCTCCAAAGTCGCCTGATCTCAAGATATGCCACATTTTTGTGGAGATTTTTGTAAAAGATTCCATATTTATGCTTCCTCTTCCAGTTGCGATGCCATATAGCAAGGATACGATATGCAGCAACTCCAGATATGCTTTCAAACTTGTGGGAGAAGTTTGGCTACCGATTGGATATTTGTAGTGAGTCGAATGGATGACATATTGAACATTTGTGAAAAATAAAGGAGAACTTTGATCCTACAAGTAATTTTAGAAAGTACTCCGTGGCTGTGCATCCGTGTAAAAGGTATATCCTTGTAATTTCGGATTTTTTTAAAGTAACACCTTTATATTCCTATGCGTAAATTAAAATTTAGTCTAAGTTTCTACCTTCATTCATGTGTATGATAGTTTTGTGAAGCAGCAGGCAGTTTCAGCTGTCGGTGCATGAAGTCCTCTATTCCCCACTGTCTGCCGCAGCACCAATGCGTCAATACTGCGGGGAGAGCAAATATGATTCACCCGCTAACCACATCCGCCTGTGTGTGACAGCGAGGTCCTTTGACAGCAACGGAATTGCTTTTCACTCTGCACGGTTAGAGCCACAGAGCGGTGGAAACTGTGCGCCATCTCAGTCCCACGATGACGCGAGAATTTAAACGACGGCCTGGATGCTTTCATCTCTCATGAAATTGTGGACAACCGAAGCATCCCTCTTACGTTCTACACATTTAATCAAGTTACGTGCTTAAATTAGCTGCTGAACTAAAACCCTTCTAGGCGCTTCAGTCTGGAACCGCGCGACCGCTACGGTGGCAGGTTCGAATCCTGCCTCGGGCATGGATGTGTGTGATGTCCTTACGTTAGTTAGCTTTAAGGGGACTGATGACCTCAGATGTTAAGTCCCATAGTGCTCAGAGCCAATTTTTGAACTAAAACACCTTTCTTAGAATGGGATGCCTTGTCAGAAGTAACACCAGGGTCGAGTGTGTCTCAGGGAAATGACAGGGCTGTTAAGACTGACGTTGAATAAAACTGACCCAGTATGCATCGCTGGTTTCTTTGTGAGGCTGTCAGTGGACAACGCAGTTTTACACACGGTTGACGCATTATTTAAAGTTGTTGCGAAATTCGGAACGATTAGTGCTTGGTGCAAAAAATGGCATGTTTCCCTGGTTCTAAGTAAATGTAAAGCTCATAGACAGGGTTAAAAACGTGTCCTGTTTGATTTCGCAACGCAGACCGTCGTAAAGCTGTCAGTAAACCTCCCCGTGAAGCACTACGCTTCCGTTGTAGCATCTGTCACTGGTGTTGGTGACGTAGCATCCCACTCCTCTTTGAATCAACCTGTCTCTTCTATTAATCCTACCTGGAAAGGGTCTCAGACTGACGAGCGATACTGAAAGATCTGTCGAACGACCACTTTGTAAGCAACGTTTCTCTTGGGGTTGTTACATTTCCTTAGGAGCCTACCAACGATCCTCAGCTTGATATCTTATTTTTTCTGCAGTACTTCTATGTTATCGTTCCACTTTGGGTGTTAGGCCTTCCGAGGTCTGTTCGGACAGAGAGAGAAGGGGGGGGGGGGGGGGGAGAGAGAGGGGGGAGGGAGGGAGTATAATGTAACAAATGTCCTTGATACACAATGCATTGCTTTGTATATTAGATGAGAATCACCTGTCAGCCTCTTGCATCAAAGATCGATCATCTGCAAATCGTTTTCCATTTCAATAAAATTTCATGGTGTCGGGACTTTCCTGTATACATCAGCTGGAGGTCTCCAAATTCTGCGTCTGGCTCGTTCATGCTCGTTCGAACCCCCAGCGCATGGGAACGGCTTGCCAGAGTACGAATACTCGAAGTGGACAGGCTCTGATTGGACGTGAAACTGTACCACACGGTCTATTGGTGAAAAAGTACGAGCTTATCGTGCATCGAACCAGATTTGCGACTATAGTCAAGTCTTCCTTGCAGATAGAACTCAAACCGTGGCTCTTAACGGAACAGAATCGACAAATGTAAAGGTAATTTCGGGAGTACCCAGAGAAAGTGTGGTAGCACCGCTGCTGTTTACAATGTATGTACATGTTCCAGTAGAATGCCCGGAAGCTCTTTAAGGGTGTTCGCAGATGATGCGGTCGTCTGTAAGAAGATAGCAACGCCATTCAGACAGTAACGATATTCAGAAGGACCCACGGAGGATTTATGAATGGTGCAGGGGCTGCCAGTTGATCGCCAACGTAAATAAATGCAACATCCTGCGCATACATAATCCATTACTGTACAACTACACTACTGACGACAAATTGCGGGAAGCAGTAACTACCGTCAACATCTTGGCGTATCTGCCTGGAGCGACATTCAGTGGAATGATCGAGTAAAACAAACACGAGGAAAAGCGGATGACAGACTGAGATTTGTAGGAAGAATGTCAAGAAAATGTAAATCATCCACTAAAGAAGTGGCTTACAAGGCGCTTGTTCGACCGATTCTTGAGTACTGTTCATCACTCTGGGATCCTTACCAGGTGGGATACTGAAGGTCCAACGAAGAGCGGCGTGTTTCGTCACGGGATCGTTTAGTCTTGTGATAGCGTTGGAGAGATACTCAGCAAATTCCGGTAGCAGACGCTACAAGAGAGGCGTTGTGCATCACGGAAAGGTTTACTGTTGAAATTTCACGAGAGTACTCCTAGGAAGAGTCAGACAAAATATTGCTTGCTCCCACATATGTCGCACGAAATGGACACAACGAGAAGATTCGAGGAATTGGAGCTGATGCAGAGGCTTACCGACTATCATTCTACACACGCGTCATTTTAAAATAGAACAGGGAAGGTGGTAATAGCGGTACCAGAAGTACCCTCTGCTACGCACCATCCGGTGGATTGCCGAGTATTGATGTAGACGTAGATGTAGAACGAGGCGCTGTGCGGAGGGGAGAGAGCGCCCGCTGCAGTTGCGACCGTTTAAATAGCAGCTTTGTTTGTCTGCTGGCTGTGTCGCCTCTGACGTACTCCAATCAGCTGATGGATCTACACTCAGGTCAATTTAGTTACGATGTACTCGCATGTTCCTGGGTGGTAGTGCCTGATGGCGACATCACCGTGATCCGTAAGAGAAAACAGCTTGCTTTACAGTACAACGAAACTTTGGAAACAGTTGGGAGTTTGTCAGGAAAACTATATAACTGCCAACTTTTGTGATGAGGTTTTTTTATAGCACCATCTGCTTTATTGATTCAAACATAGTCGGCCATATAAATCGCAAGATCCCTCGTCTCATCGTTATGTTGAATCGCACAGCTTTACTATCCGTTAACACAGCATAACATGCAAAGAGACGAACTACTACCAACATATTGTTTATAGGCGCGGAGTGGAAAAACTAGCCGAACACTGTGAGACTGTTTCAAACAGTGTGGGAGACTATATCGCTGCTGATTTATTTCTCTCTTATCTTTATCTGCTTTGTTCAATAAAATAACGAAAATCGCTATTTAGTATGCAGTGCATTAATACAAATGAATTAATGTTTATGATGATAACTTAGTCCGCCCCTGGTAACTGAGTGGACGCCGGCACGTGTTCGGTCAGATGGCGTAGCTATCCTCTGTAATAAAAAGAACTGAGTGAACGGATCAACGAACAACCTGAACAGGTGTCATCGGACGTCCGCCACGAACAAATTCAACGAACAGTATCGAACAAAATGAGATAAAAAAAGTGGGGTCAGCGCGACGGAATGTCAATCCTATGGGCCCGGGTTCGATTCCCGGCTGGGTCGGAGATTTTCTCCACTCAGGGACTGGGTGTTGTGTTGTCATAATCATCATCATTTCATCCCCATCGACGCGCAAGTCGCCGAAGTGGCGTCAAATCGAAAGAGTTGGATCCGGCAAACGGTCTACCCGACGGGAGGCCCTAGTCACACGACATTTATTTATTTTTATGATAACGTTACGAGAAAAGTCTTTTTTTAATGAAACACAGAATACCAAAACTGTCAAGAGCTAGCAGGATAATACACACTTCTGGCTTCTAAACGATCTGAGTCAACGTTCATCCAGTCATAATGAAGTAACTTTAAAAGACTACTACAAAAGTACGCGAATATAGCAGTATGGGTAGCTACATAACAAAATCCAGTTAACAAATCATTCAGTGCCACAATGACGCAAATACAATTGGCAGAAGCAGAAAAAACACACACTAACAAGTGTGCAATTTAACAAGTTTTCCACCTATGGGGGAGAAGTTATCTTAAAATTTATTTACTGATTGGCGATCTACCTGCCAGGGGCTCTTTCACATAAGAGGTAAAAATCTTGTCCCCAGCATAATTAGAACTGGAAAACTGAGTCAATCAGCACTCCCTTGTTGTCCCAGTGATAGCTAAGAATCTGGAACGTAAATGGTGAAGTAAGCTGGAGTTTCTATTGGAACGAGATACCTGGATTCAAAACCATATTATTTTCTACCCCTCTGTGATGCCTTGAATGAGAATAATTTGGAATAACCGATCCAGATGACAAGAAAATATCAACTGAATGTACCAGGATAATTCTGAACCAAACCAGAAGTGAACTGACGGCCACGTAGCTGCCAAACGTATTCTACAATGTTTCCAATTCTGAGAATAATTCTGAATATTTAATATCCAAATGACAAGAATATTGACTGAATTTACCAGGATCGTTCGGAACAAAACCGGTAAATAAATCGTGCCAATCTGTCTTAGAATAGCCATAGGCAAACTAAATTTGCTCAGCCGATGTGTTTCTTGAGCTGAATGGCCCCAGAAAGCTCGCCCTTCGAAGACGCGATGTCGCCACCTGCCACTGCATCGACTAGGAGCAGAAATACGTAGTACCAGTGACTGTTCTTAGCATTTCTGTAGCTGTGGTTTGCGTCTAAAGCGTAGTTACGAATAATATTTAGAGGCACCGATTGCAAATCGAACATTGTAAATAAAGGGCAGGGAAAACTGTTTCAGTGGTTCTACTCTTCTTTAGCTGTCATACGTATATTGTTTTTCTGCCTTAAGCAAATTGAAAATTATAAACCTGGTTGTCTGTACGCGATTCGCTTTCTTAGTATTACCAGACGAAATTAATTTGATGTGTAAGTAACACTTATTTTAATATTATATACTAGAAAACAGTTTTCCTTACGAATGCTTGAATTAACACCACTTGTAATACACAACAGCACAAGTGAAAAGACAATATAGTACTGCTTGTGGATGTCCACATTTTGCAATCAAATTTTATATGCTGTGGATAACACATAGTTTCAACTCACAAAAATGAACCGAGCAAGGGAATTTTTCGCAGTGGTCGAAAAATAGAATTCAAAACCTATGAAGTTAAGTTAGCAAATTAAGCAGTGCTGCACAAATCCGATTCCAAGTTCTGATAACATGAAGGGAGATGCGGTTGTGGTGAGAATGTGAAACAAGGAACAAAATGTCAACATTAATGTGTCAAATATGTCATACTTAAGCAAAACTGTCATTCATTTCACAGCTACTAAAGAAATGAAAGGTTGAATTTAATTGAACTGAATTTTATTTGATTCTGCAGAATTACATGGTGTACAGTGAATATACATGTAATGTAGAACATGTCAAAAGTACAAAAACCTTCATTTTCACATTCTTCCTAACTGTTGTAACATCATCGATTATAATTAAAAATATTTACAATACTGTAAAATACATTTTTAATCAGATAGTATTTTAAGTTCTTTGGAAACTTAGTGTCATGTACGTTTTCATGCAGTTTCTTAGGCAGACTTCATAGTAAACTAATACCTGAGTACTGGGGTCCTTTTTCAAGCATTGTCAGTCAGTGGGGTATTCTTTGTATGTCATTCTTCCTCCGTATGTTGTGTGTGTGTACACTAGCATTTGTAGTCCACTTTGCACTGTCTTTTGTGACACATAGTATAGTTTTATGTATGTACAAGGGATTAAGATGGCTTGTCTTTTGAAGCAGTGTCTGCATGTTTCAGAAGTCTTTCTTCTTAATGATTCTGACTGCTTTTTGTGTAATGCGAACATCCTTTTTATGACACTGGAGGTATGAATTATAAAACGCCTTCAGTCACAAATTTTCGTCTTTTATTAAGCACGCAATGCATTTCGGACCCTGTGGTTCCATCATCAGATGTAATTTGTGTTAATACATGCTTTATTTTTTCCCTTGAATAGGGGTGAAATGCATATTCCTGTCACGGAAAGGTTATGGATTTCATAAGTCAATCGCGGAAAATATGTGCGAAATAGTAGAAAAGATGAACAGTGTAAACTTACCACGTAATCCAAGAAAAGCGTTTTTAACGTTTTAGCACCATCAAACATTCTTTTCTCCATGAATTTTGAGTTTCTCCACACTGCCACTCCATATTGCAGGAAATGTTCAGAGAGTCCATAGTATACTCTGCACAGAAGCTGTTTGTCTGCATACAGTGGCAGCTGCCTCATTATAAATATGACGGAGATGATTTTCTTACAGACAGTATAAATATTTTGTTTCCATTTCAGCTTGTTATCCACGGTAATAGCTAAGAATCTATTGGATTTTACTTCTTCTAGTCTCGTTTCATCCACCTCTAAACCCATGTGTACAGCATTGTCTTTATTTCTGAACACTCCAAACAGTCTTTTTTACGTTTATAACGAGTCCATTTTCCAGGAGTCTTTGAGCCGTGGTGTTTGCAGATATGTATGCTCTTCTCTCAAGCTGAGCCACAGTTTGGTCATTGTTCAGTATTGTCATGTCATCTGCATACAATATTTCCTTTTCTTTTTCTTCAACACTTACCTAATTAACAAACAGATTAAACAGCAAATGCCCCCATTACCGACCCCGCGGCACTCCATATTTGATGGTTTTGGTTTCTACCTGATAGGCATCCCTTATTGACACCTACTGCTTTCTGTTGCATAAGTACGATTCTATCCACTTCCCTACTTGCCCTCGAATGTCTTGGTTTTCTATTTTTCTTATCGGTATTTCATGGTCAATAGTGTCGAGTGGTTTGGAGAGATCCAGAAACATTCCAGATACAACTCATTTTTCATCTAAGAAATGTATAATGCATTCTGTCAGACTGGCAATTGCTGAGTTTGTAGATCTACTCTTTCTGAAACCCTGCTGCGATGGTATGAGAACGTTGTATTTGTCCACATAATCAACTAATCTATTATGCAAATACATTTCCAGGCTCTTTTGAGAAAACTGATATCAGTGAAATTAGATTGTAGTTGTTGCAGTCGTCCTTTTCCCCTTTCATGTACACTGGTACCATCTTGCTAATCTTCAGTTTCTCTGGAAAAATTCCATCTCTGACAGAGCTGTTTGCTATGTCCAGCAAAGGTGAAATTATTGCCTCACTTACTTGCTTTATTACATGATTCGGTATTTTGTCGTCACCATACCATTTCTTGGACTCCATTTTCTGTATAGTTTTCCTCAGTTCACCTTCTGTGACTGGTTTCAAGAACATGGTTCTGCTTGATTTTTTGTGACAACTTAGTATCCTTCTTTTGTGGACTTTTTCGTTCCTGTTTTAAGTTCTTTACCACATTTGTACAGTTGTCATTGAGTATGTTAGCTATTTCTCTACCATCTGTAACCACTGTGTTCTTTATTTTTCATTGACCTGACATCTGTTTTATCCTATCTTTCATCATTAATTGCGTTCCAAGCTGCCTTTGCCCTGTTTCTTGAGTTCATTATGGCAGCATTAATTGCTCTTGATTTTACCTCTCGTATTATTTTCCTATACTTCTTTTGCAGCATTTTATAATTTTCAGCTTCACCCCTCCGTCTCAGATCCTGCACCTTCCTTTACAATTTTATTATTTCACTGGTAATCCACTTCGTCTGATCCTGCATATTTTCTTATCTCTTTACTTTGGGGAATGCTGTATTAAAATGGTGTTTAATTGTAATAAATGAAGCATATTTTTCATTTACATCCTGCATCTCTAGGGCTTCATTCCAGGTTTCCCTGCTTAATAGTGTATCAAAGATGTCATAATTTTGTTCACTATTGTTCCTGATTTCTTTGGTTGTTTGTTTTGGTTCATATATTATGTCTGTACTTCTGCAGAAGCCGATCAGCTGTCCATGATGATCAGATATTTCTGTTTGGACTAAATGTGACTCATAGTCAGACCAACTAATATTAATAATATTGTCAGTAACTGTCTGACTTTCAGAAGTCACTCTTGTTGTTGCAGATAATGTTGCCTCCATACTGCACTGAATTAATAATTCATCAAAATCTTGTCTTGGTTTTGATTCTTTTCCCATGTCAATATTGACTTCTCCACATATAATGCTTTCCTTCATATTCATTCTTAGTAAGTTGGGCAATTTTTCCACAAAAAATGCTTCAATCTTGCCTCTTTGTGATGTGTACACACAAAACAATCTAGAGTCATCAGTCTCTACACCAGTAATGTCAAAGTCTTTTTCTCTAGTTATACGTAACCTCATAACTTTACTGTTTGCAGTTTTTAGGAGCTTTCCTGTTTCAATAGATATGGAAACTGCATCACTTTTATGTTTAGATCTACAGAAGTAACTGGATAAGATATAGTTCTTTATTGTCAAGTAAGCTACACTCCTGGAAATTGAAATAAGAACACCGTGAATTCATTGTCCCAGGAAGGGGAAACTTTATTGACACATTCCTGGGGTCAGATACATCACATGATCACACTGACAGAACCACAGGCACATAGACACAGGCAACAGAGCATGCACAATGTCGGCACTAGTACAGTGTATATCCACCTTTCGCAGCAATGCAGGCTGCTATTCTCCCATGGAGACGATCGTAGAGATGCTGGATGTAGTCCTGTGGAACGGCTTGCCATGCCATTTCCACCTGGCGCCTCAGTTGGACCAGCGTTCGTGCTGGACGTGCAGACCGCGTGAGACGACGCTTCATCCAGTCCCAAACATGCTCAATGGGGGACAAATCCGGAGATCTTGCTGGCCAGGGTAGTTGACTTACACCTTCTAGAGCACGTTGGGTGGCACGGGATACATGCGGATGTGCATTGTCCTGTTGGAACAGCAAGTTCCCTTGCCGGTCTAGGAATGGTAGAACGCTGGGTTCGATGACGGTTTGGATGTACCGTGCACTATTCAGTGTCCCCTCGACGATCACCAGTGGTGTACGGCCAGTGTAGGAGATCGCACCCCACACCATGATGCCGGGTGTTGGCCCTGTGTGCCTCGGTCGTATGCAGTCCTGATTGTGGCGCTCACCTGCACGGCGCCAAACACGCATACGACCATCATTGGCACCAAGGCAGAATCGACTCTCATCGCTGAAGACGACACGTCTCCATTCGTCCCTCCATTCACGCCTGTCGCGACACCACTGGAGGCGGGCTGCACGATGTTGGGGCGTGAGCGGAAGACGGCCTAACGGTGTGCGGGACCGTAGCCCAGCTTCATGGAGATGGTTGCGAATGGTCCTCGCCGATACCCCAGGAGCAACAGTGTCCCTAATTTGTTGGGAAGTGGCGGTGCGGTCCCCTACGGCACTGCGTAGGATCCTACGGTCTTGGCGTGCATCCGTGCGTCGCTGCGGTCCGGTCCCAGGTCGACGGGCGCGTGCACCTTCCGCCGACCACTGGCGACAACGTCGATGTACTGTGGAGACCTCACGCCCCACGTGTTGAGCAATTCGGCGGTACGTCCACCCGGCCTCCCGCATGCCCACTATACGCCCTCGCTCAAAGTCCGTCAACTGCACATACGGTTCACGTCCACGCTGTCGCGGCATGCTACCAGTGTTAAAGACTGCGATGGAGCTCCGTATGCCACGGCAAACTGGCTGACACTGACGGCGGCGGTGCACAAATGCTGCGCAGCTAGCGCCATTCGACGGCCAACACCGCGGTTCCTGGTGTGTCCGCTGTGCCGTGCGTGTGATCATTGCTTGTACAGCCCTCTCGCAGTGTCCGGAGCAAGTATGGTGGGTCTGACACACCGGCGTTAATGTGTTCTTTTTTCCATTTCCAGGAGTGTATCTG
Source organism: Schistocerca serialis cubense (assembly GCF_023864345.2). NCBI lineage: Eukaryota > Metazoa > Arthropoda > Insecta > Orthoptera > Acrididae > Schistocerca > Schistocerca serialis. The sequence goes on from NC_064640.1 coordinate 163,233,055, forward strand.
GGTTTTAGTTAGACAATGTTTACTGGTTGTATTTCACTTAGGACTACTTCTGCTACTACTTTGTTGTTACCAACGTATTGAATATTCTGCTGTAGTACTTTTATATAACATTTCTTTTGTTGACATACATGCTGTGGGCTGCATTCTGAGAGCATATTCTGTAGTCTCTCCTTTTTTTCTGTGGTTCTTATATTTCCATTCTCAGCTGTAACAGTAGGTTTTTCACTCCCATTGCCTGCTCGTAATTACACCAATATAATGGTCGGTGATGCTTTGTCAGTAACAGCGAAAAGTGACTGATGAATGGGTTTCTCAATTTTCAGGTACCGTAAAATCATAAGGACAAATAGGCATGGAGACTATGAAACGTACTAATATACGATCGTTAGGATACGGATGACATGAAGTGTTGACCTCAGGTGCCAGGCTGCCACATTTACAGGCTTATATAATTTTTTTAACCACCTCATTTCAATTATCTCGTCATTTAGAATTCAGTTTATTAAACTGATTCATACTCTATTATCGATTATTGATTATTGATTATTGATATGCTTGCTAAAGTCGGCTTTAGCAAGCATACATATATCTCTGCACTAGTTCAGTTGATACTTGAACATCAAACATACACAATTCTCATTTTTTAATTGTAGGATAATTTTTGTAAGTATCCAAATTATCGTACCGTTTGCATTTGTATAATAAACTCACAGAAATTTTAGGAATATTTTCGAACTAATAATCTTCATGATATAAACAAAGTCACAAAAAAACGTTGTTAGCAAACGTACGAATTTCAGTACTAAAAGCCGTGTAAAACTTTATGTTGCAACGTGAGAGGAACGAATTAATGCTTAACTGAATGACAATAGTCTGTGTACTCTAACAAGATTTTGATTGTAATCCATAAATTTTCTGTTTCGAATGATGGATGACGTAGGTAGTAATTATATATATATATATATGAGTAGTCAATCAGTTTTCCGATAATTTTGGTGAGCTAGTTTTGTTACAGTGTTACACGATAAACATGCGATTTTGAAAGCGGACATCGTGTCAACCCGAATTTCTTGAAATTCCTCTTAGCACTTCCAAACCTACAGCTACGCTGCCAAGAACTCAACAAGTTGCAGCAAATTTTGTTGGAGCAGATAGCCCGCAAATTCTTTTATGACTACTGCAGCATCGGAGATCGCCGAGAAATGAAGATGAGTATTTGCTACTTAATTGTTACTCCTAAACAATTGTTACGCCCTGATATATTTCAACTGTGGTGAAGGATCGTGGGATTACAGCTCCGCTGCTAAGAAAGTTTTGCTAACAGAATTTTTTGAGTTTCAGGTTGAGCTATGCAATAATGGACGCTGATACAATGGGCGATTTTAAAGAAATCACAGGTATGGTCGTCTGAAATGAACTATACATTAACACAAAAAAGGGGAGTCGAGAGATGATTACTAAAAAATGGACACAAAGAAGGAAATGATGTTTATGGCATGGAACTACATCCCCACAGACAACTGAGATAAGTATTTTTGATTGTTCATTCTTTTTTCTGTGTGCTAGAAATTCCGCTTGAAGGCTAAAATTATAGTGTGAGGACTTCAATTTTCGTTCAAAGCGTTTAGAACTATGTTTGTTTATCAGTACGGTGAGTAATAGTAGCCAAAACTGTGCGCTACTAAAAAATCAGGAATAGGTAGCAGGCAATGTTGCGAGTTTAAACAACAACTTCACTGTTAATGAAAACGAAATCAAAGTAAACCGTGACGCATCAGATTGATTGAGGGGGGGGGGGGGGGGGGGGTTATGGGACTGAACGGCGAGGTCATTAGTCCTGCAGTTCCAAAGTTACATGTGTAAAGTAGAGGTGTCCGCTAAACGTGGGCGGATCCGTTCAGAGGGGTCAAACTACAAAGCGAAGAAGCTAAAACACGCACAGTAGAAGCCATAAAATGGTAGGCCAAATTTAAAAACTGGAAAAACAAAAGGATAAAAGAGCGGTCTGTGCAAGGGGAGTGCTCATGGGTCCCAGACTCAGAAAACACGGAGAGGCCCCAACCACAACCACACTGCCCCTGCTCCAAGAGTTAAGCAAAACCTTATAACTGAGAACAAAAACCACTTTCACGTACGAAACTGAGCATCAGTTCGGTCATCCTTGAGTCGTTTGCTAATATTAAAGACAAGGAATCTGGAAAGCTATACATAGCGTGAACGGCCAAAAATATGGGACATTCCACCAATATACGAGATACCGTCAGTCTGGCTCCAAAGCCACATTGTAGGGGTAGCTCGTTACAAAGAGATAACAATGAGTGCGCCTAGTATGACCGATGCACAGACGGCATAAAACAGTGGATTTCTTCGGAGACGAGCGGAAGGAAGAGCGCCAGACTGCAGTAGTCTCCTCGATTGTGCAGGGTTTATTGCTTAGAACAGTAGCGCACCAGATGTCATTCCACTTTTGGGCAAAGAGAGATTCAATGTCGATCCGCATATCTCAACTTGGAATCATGAAAGGGAATAGGAAGCAAGTATCTGCCTCTCTAGCCAAATGGTCGGCCAGTTCTGTTCCTGGGATATCCACATGACTTGGGACCCAGAGAAAGATAACTTAACAGGTGACACGGCCAAGGGCAGAGACCAAAGGGTGACGTAAGTTGCATCGGTCTATAGGCTGCAGGCTGCTCATTGCGTCGGTACATATTAAAACAGGTTGTGAGATGTGTCGTCAAAATCCTTGCAGCGTCCATCGGCGATCCTGGACAGCGACTTCTACATCCTTGGTCCACCATGGTACCGGTCGACGACTAGGGGATTTGTAAATAGGGGCATAATGCCAGCGCCATGAATAATAGTGTCAGAGACGTCTTGCACGACCGCATAACACAATAAAAGAGAGAGGTGTCAAAGTGCAGAGCAGACGTATATACAGGCAAATTGGTTCTGTGAAATGCCAACGTGGGGGCCTGTCTGCCTGACAGTGGCAGGGGAACTATAGAATCACTGGAAAGTGGTCACTGTCATGAAGATCATCATGGGGTGACCAATGTAGTGAAGCCACGAGAGAAGGGGGAAGATTGTGAGATTGATAGCAGAAAAGGTGCTATGAGCATCACTGAAGTGGGTAGGAGAACCGTCATTGAGGAGACACAGATCAAAGTCTGTAATAAGTTAGTCAATTAGAAGACCCCTACCCATCAAAGTGGCACTCCCCCACAGAGTGTGGTGTGCATTGAAGTCCATAAGGAGGAGATAGGGGGAGGAGGTTGCTGTATTGACGTAGGCAATTTAACATAAGGAAGATGACCAAAGACGTTGGAGAATGGTCATCGTGGAAGTGCATTTCTTGAAGAGGGAGACTGAATGCAGAATAAGAGGAAACAAGTTGTTATATTTCTGGTAGGTGACAGTAATATCTATTACAATTCCACTGGATTATCGTGTGATGAGAGTCCAGGTTAGACATAAAGGAGGTGAGTGGAGGTCATGTCACTGGATGAGTGGTCATCATGGACAAGGATGGAGAGACATCCATAAAAATTGGGTCTGATTTGGAGTTAGGAGGAGACGACATAGCCCCTTGGGATGCCAGGGAAGACTCGTCCTTGGATTTGCGCTGCTGCTTCTTCTTCTCCCTCAGAGGGAGGGAGGAAGTGTTATCAGCGATGTCCAGATCAGACAGAGAGAGAGCGGCTTTGGGGCCCTAAACCCGAGGTTGCAGGCTTCTTACATCGAGAACGCCAGGGAGGGGAGTTCTGAGAGGAAACCCCAGCCCTAGAAGGGCCCAGGAGCTAGGAAAGAGGACTTCTTCTCTGGCTGAGGAGGAGGAGGAGGAGTTCCTTGAGGATGGTTGTTAGGATGAGGGGGTAGGAGGCAAAGGTAGATAAGAGATTCACAGGGTGAAGTCTGTCAAACTTCTTCTGGGCCTCAATGTAGCTGATATGATCAAGGATCTTTATTTCCTGGATTCTTTTTTTCCTTTGTATACACCGGACACCCCAGTCAGCTGGGACAATACAGACCAGAGGAGTTTACAGAGTTAGGCAGTTGGGTACAAGGGCTCGCCATATGATGAGGGCGGCCACAGCCACCACAGATGGGAGCAATATCGCATCACAATGACAGTGGCCAACTTGAGACAATGGAAGCAAATGCATGGGAGATAAAATGAATGGCTTAACACTGCATCAGTAAACCATCATCTTGACCTTTTCGAGCAGGGTATTCCCCTCAAAGGCCAGGATTAAAGTGCCAGTGTCTACACGATTGTCCTTAGTGTCTCTCTGGACACACCACATGAAATGAACGCCAACTCATTCTATATTAACCCCAAGTTCATCATCAGACACCTAAGAGAAGGTCCCTATGGAGAATCATACACTGTGTCATATTGAGAGACTTGTGAGGAGTGATAGTCACTGGGACATCTCCCAAGCAGTCACAGGCATGGAGAGAGGCTGACTGGTTGGTATAAGTTGTCTTTATAAAGAGATCTCATCTTGCTCAAGGACTCAACTTCACCAAACTTGTCCTCAACGTACTCCACAAAAAAAATAAGGTTTGGTGGCGGCAAAAGTCTCCCCATCAATCCTGGTACAGACCACGAACCGCAGAATGGGTTTCACCCAAAGCCAGTGGGCCTGGCCCTCCTCCCATGGGGTAGCAGATACAACTCATTTTTCATCTAAGAAATGTATAATGCATTCTGTCAGACTGGCAATTGCTGAGTTTGTAGATCTACTCATTCTGAAACCCTGCTGCGATGGTATGAGAACGTTGTATTTGTCCACATAATCGGGGGGGAGGGGGGGGGAGGAGGAGGGTGAGAAGGTAGAAACAGGAAATGAGACAGAACTATTCCTAGGAAGAGATGCGGGCACAGAAGAGAGGTCAGACTTCAATATGTTTCATGTGCTGAATGTCTACCAAGGTACCACCCACTCTGATCAGGGTCTCGCTTCATGGGCGTCATCCAGCCAGAGCAATGGCCACCTGGCATGACAGTCATTGCTGGGAGTTCTGACGCCCCGAAAAGATAGGCAACCAATCCTAGGCTTTCATGAGGCATTCACATTGCAGGTTCCAGCAGTGTGATCCCTATGGTGCCAGAGGACTCAGCCAGTTGGGTACATAACACCAGCCCCCCCCCCCCCCCATATGGACTGGCTACCGAGCTAGTGACCTAACAAGGAGGCGAAAGGGCTATGGTGGGGTGAAAGGGAAGGGGGAAAGGGAGAGGGAGAGGAGGAGTGGGGGAAAGGAATCCAGGCGAAAGTCGCTAGGGACTGAGTTCTTCCCCTTATGGCTCACACTACAGATTTCAAATTTAGAGACAGAGGTCAAACCCCAAAGGAGGACAAAAAAAACAAAAGTCGAAAAGGAGGAGGAAAAGTAAACAAACCAAAACTGCAAGATTAAACGAAGTAAGAAGGATAGCGGGGCTGACATAAATAAGAACACCAAGAGAGGGGAAAGGAAGGGGCAAAGGGAGAGGGATAAGGACAGGGAGGGAGAAGGAAGGGGAGGATAAAGCATTCCTGAAAAGAAGTAAGGCTGCAAACGCTTAGGGACCTGTGCATACCACACACATACCCACAAAGGTCCTGTGGGCCCTCTGGGGGGGAGCGAGATACCAGAGAACCAGATTCGTGACAATGAGACAGTGGGAGATGTTAATGTGATTGGTTGTTCATTGTTCCTTGGTTTTGACGAAACTGGAGTTACAGGTTCAAACAGTGGAGTTGTAGAATTATTGTCAAGATTATTAGGTGAAACTGCTAATACCATAACTAGTACCTTAGGTGGCCAAACTTGTGAAACAAAGAATACTTTGAAGGACCTCAAAACAGGACTGGAAAATAGTAATACAAGAATTATAGCTTTCTGACTGTTCTTTTGCTCTATTCTTGCCGCTGATGCCTGTCTTGTGAGTGTCAATTTTCATTTAACTAATACTGTGGATTTACGGTCAAAAGGTAGTTACATAGCAAAGTTACTCAGTAATAAAAGACGAAATGTTATTCTTACATAAAGTGTCAGTCTGCGTGCTGAAACTTTATTTGCTTTCTGTATTAATTTCAACTTACTTGTATCCTGTGTGTTTGCTAATGACACAACTATATACTAACAATTGTCAATATGTAAGTGAGACACATTTTGCTTGGCATTGGAAGAGTTTGTTGAAAGAGTGGACTGCACACACAACATAACCTAAGAAAACTGTGCTTAGTTGTTTTGAAGTGAATACCTGACTATACATGCAGAATTTTTTACACGAAATTAGTCAGTTTTGTTAGCAATCTTAATAAATAAACCAGACACATGAATTACTATTGACACTGAAAGATACATTTCCTTACATTATTAAGAGATATGGGAGCTGTTTTATTCAAACAATGACTGTCTGAGAATTACTTTGATACTGGCATTATATTACAATGAGAATATTGCTGTGAATTTTTGCTAACACAGTTCATGTACATCCTGTGGATAATTTGTGGTTCAGTAATAATTAGTAAAAAGGGGATGGATACTGTTTTGAACTAATGCACACTTGTTGGACTTGAAACCATTTTGTAGATACATATTGTCTTTTATATGCTATTTCACATGATTTATATTGTAGTGCTAAAGGAAAAATGAAGTTAGTGATACACAATGAGTATGATCAATACTACTTTCCACTGTTGTTCTTGCTATCAAGCTGCTGAGTGACTGGTAGACTATTAGGAAGAACTCATTGTAGTTTACCAATAAAATGTGTCAAAATATTCACCTGGAAGAGTTCTACATTGCTTATGCTGGACACACTACTAAAAAGTGGTTTTAAATTACCTGAATGTACATAGTCTATTATGTTATTGGTAATAGCTGATTGACAGAACGTAATTATCTGTATTTTATAGCGTACACACACACACACACACACACACACACACACACACACACACACACACACAGAATCTCTGTAAATATTGAATAATATACTAATATACAGAAAAGATTGTCTGACTGATATGAGTCACAGCAGTTTGTGAAGCTGTTTAGTCAATACTCTTGTCAGCCACATACATTCTTACTTCCTTGTATTTATGAGTTGCTGAATGTTCATGTACTGTAAAATCAGTCGTCAAGGATAATGATGACTGCAGAGTTTTGCTGTGTATTGCGGTGTTTTACTACACTTATAGTTCACATTATACTATGGTAAAGGCACATAGTCGCAGTGGACTTACACTTGAGTTCATTTGTTTGTCAAGAGATGCATTTGTATATGCAAGTTTAATTTTTATTGCATTTTGAGAAATGTGAATTATTTATGGGAGATAACGAAAATGTTGAAATGCAAGTCTACTATGGGGCCATGATGTGTGCATTTCCAGTATATTATGTCGAAAAAAAGTAATTGTGTGACAGACACAATGAATGCTATTTACACAGTACATTTATGGGAATTTGAAAGGAAGATTACTTCAGATAAGCTGTGGTAAGGAATAGTTGTCACCTTACTGAAATCTGTGTTGGATCAGAAAAGGAGATAGCTGAATAAAATTTCCATACAAGCTGTCACTTGTAATAAATCTGACTGGATTAATAATTGTTAAGCACGTAATTTGTATATTGAACATATTGATTTGTCATTATATGAAAGTTTTATTACATATCAATATGAGCAATCCTTGCACAAAACATGTGCCTGCACAGTATTCCTTACCTTAGATGACCACAAATCTTCAGTACTGAGAAACTGAAGGAAGAAAATTATTAATTGCTAATTTTATTACTTTACGAATATACACATTACTTTGATACATGAGAGGGACACTAGCACAAAAGTATGTGCCCATACCGTGCTTCATTCTTCTGAAAAAATCGTTACTTAATATTTTAATGTTTTCTTAATTACGGACTACTTTGCAGGGAGAGCAAGTATAATGTCAAAATGAATATAAAGACATGCAAAGAAACAAAATAACTTATATAAATGAAAATACAAACTGATTGTCTTGCTATCTACACACTGTTTTAACTTCTATTCTGTCTTGGAGGTGATATTCAAGAATGTACCTGTTACCCACAAATGCCATTTGAGGAAGTCATGCACCCATATTGGAAGAATCGACCAAAACGTAACTTGCTAGTAAGCTAATGTCTATGCAACAGTATCTGTGTAACGATAATGAAATTTTGGACTTTAATATAAGCACCATGTCAGGGTATTTGAGCATCAACCATGTATAACTGTGCAGTTGAGGTAATATGTGTCACTAATAACATATGTTTTGATGGAAATACATTTATAAAATTATGAATAACTAAAGACAATGCAGCAGAATACATGAATGTTACAGCATGTGAAAAAACTGGTATCTGACTGCTCCAAAGAAAGTCCTTCACAGATAAAACACACTTTACACTTATCGATAGTCACCAAATGCCCCCCCCCCCTCCACCCCCCCCTCCACACCCCCCCCCCCCCCCCCAGAAATACAGAGCATGCTAGAGAGGTTGTCTCGAGGCCATGTTGTGGCACATAGGACACTGGCTGCAGTGAGACATAGTATTCTTCGTGGCAGTGTGGCAGTTGAATAGGCGTCTAGCTCTGGAGATGGGAGGCATATCAGCTTGCATTGGTTCAGCAGGAGCACTGTTATCACGTTAGTGCACTGAGGGGAGGCCCAAGGGGGTGTCATCTTGGAGCAACAGTGGAGCCAGTGGCGCAGGAGAGTCTTCTAGGGTCCAAGCAGGTTTTGCGCAGTGCACAAATACTGTTCAAGGTTTACCGTTGAGCACGATGCGCATAGTATTGGTGCTGCGAGTGAACACTTTGTGACCTCGAGTAGGGGGGGTTGAAGAGCTGCATGTATGGAATTATCCCATAACATGATAAAGTGGCATGTTTCCAAGTCCTTATGGACATGTGTGGAGTGGTGTAAGGCTTAGCTGGTGGTGTCCAAAGGAGATGTGCATACAAACATGCTCGATCAGGGCAGGTAGTGGGCCTTGAGAGGAAGGTGGGACGTCATCCACGAACTTGTTCGGCAGGAGTAGTGGCTCACCGTACAGTGTTTCTGTAAGTGGTGCATTTGAGTCGTCCTTGTGCGCTGCACATATGCCTAGAAGTATGCAGGGTAGTGCCTTGGACCAGAATCCTCCATGGTACATGAGCACAGCCTTGAGTGTCCTGTGCCAACACTCCACCAGGCCATGCTCTGTGGGTGGAAGGGTATGGTGTATAATATCCATCTTTTTGATTTGCAGTCCCTTGTATTGGCCATGTTTGCAGTTAAAATTTTTGGATGTGAGGTCCGCTAGTTATGCAAAACACCGTTTTTCTCAGTACCCAAACACGTTTCGGCACCACTGTGCCATCATCAGTGGGTTTTCGTTTTTATTTATTCTGCAATGTGAACATTTTTGTTAAATGATTATAAAATTATGTGCATTTTTAGTTCAAACAACAGATCGTTTCTTTTTGTAAATACCTTTACATTTGGTGTGCACGAATTTTCTGGATCACTTTTGTGTTAATTACTACAGGTAGCTTGTCATCTGCAACCAAACGATGTTGATGAGAAAGTTTTTTGCTGGGAGTTAACCTATCTTCTAAAATGTAATTTAATTTTACGCGATGTGTTCGCGCCTATTTTCGTATTTACTTACGTTTTCGTGTGGCAAGCACTTTCATCTCCGCTGAGATGTTGTGATGCATACGTAACTACAACAAGTATTTTACACAAATAACGTAGTAAAACACTTTTCAGTACACCAGAACACAGTGTGATTGTGGTTTGTTATGTGTCCCAGCGGAGTCACCAGAGAGTTCGGCGCCAAATTTGAATTTTGTTTGCATTTTTATCTCTCTCTCTCTCTCTCTCTCTCTCTCTCTGTATGTGTGTGTGTGTGTGTGTGTGTGTGTGTGTGTGTGTGTGTGTGTGTGTGTGTGTGTATGTATGTATGTAGACTTCATCTGTTCGTGCTGTTTTCGTTTGTAAAGTTCCTTTAATGTGTTAAATAGTGTGCCCTTGCAGAGTGTAGTGTATTCGTTTAAGACCTGTTTCCCTTCTGCTATTGCCTTCTGTATATGGAAGTTTTCCTCAATGGTCAGTTTGCTGTATAGGCTGTGGCTGGTTTTAGTATTCTTAAGTCTGTTTCTCTTGTGGTTGGGTGGCGATTGTTGGCTATAAGCTGGTCAGCAAATGTGCTATGGGAGCTGTTATGTCAGTTCATATATTGCTGATCTGTTAAATTTATCTATGGGTGTTTATTGTGTTCTGATCTTTTTCTGTGTTATGTTCTCTGTCCTGTATCCTATTTGGAGTCCCTGTTCATTTAATATGTTGCCTATTCAGTGAACAATCTTCTTACTGTAGGTGAGTATGTGCCATTTCGTTTTGTGTGTGTGTTGTTGCTCTGTTGTGTCTTGTGTGTGGTCATTGTTTGTGTATTGTTTTGTTCTGTGCTGGGTGAGGATTTGTGTGTGTGTGTGTGTGTGTGTGTGTGTGTGTGTTCATTTTTGTACTGTTTGCATATTTTTTGATTTAACTTGTTTACCATATGGGTAATATAACCATTTTCTACCGCTATTTGTTTTATCGTGTTTAGTTCTTGTGTGTAGTTCTGTTTGTTCATGGGTGTTCTGTTTAATCTGTGGAGCATGAATCTGAAGTATGCATGCTTGTGTGTCAATGGGTGGTTTGATAGGTTGTGAATGGTGGTGCTTGTGGTTGTCGGTTTCCTGAATATTGTGAATGTGTATGTGTTTGTTTTTTGTATGGTGAGACCTAGAAAGTGTAGTGTGTTGTTAGTTTCTGTTTCTAATGTGAAGTTAATTTTTGGGTGTGAGTTGTTTATTTCATTGTGTAGCTATTCTATGTGTGTATGTGGTTCATCAATCAGGTATATTATGTCATCAACACAGCTGTACCAGTATATAACTTTGTAGTTCTTTGGTTTTATTATGAGTCTGAAGATAATGTTCTCCAGGTTGTTCATCAATACGTTAGCTAGGAGGCCATTAATTTGTGCTTGGCGTAACTGGCGGACCTCACATCCAAAAATTTTATGGTGTGTAACTTCACCACAGCACACAGAGCACACAGTTGGTCGAACGGGTTAGACTCTAACTGGTGGGCCTGGTGCGTCATCAGGGACAAAGAACAGCCACACTGGGAGATCCACCTGTTGATGAATGCGCAGGCAATGATATAAGCCGTGATGTCCTCCAGAGGAACTGCCTCAACCCACTGGGTGCCCCAGTCAATCACAGACAGTATGTATTTGAAAACCTCAGACGGAGGAAGCTGACTCATGAGATTGAAATAGCTGTGCCTCAGCTGCTTGGGGGCATAGCAAAGGTGCTGAGGGGGAGCAAAGCCGACATTGCTATGTTGGCACAGGGTGCATGCCCTTGCCCACATGTGACAGTCATTCTTGACTCCCAACCAGACATAACGTTCAATTACCAGTGTGGTGGTTGCTCTTTCACCTAGGTGGACCAAGTTGTGTACGGCGTGGAAGATGTCGCTACGCAGTTCAGTCAGAATGACTGGTCGAACCCTGCCTGTCGGTGTGTCAGAGAGCACCAGTGTTGCCACTCTTGGAAGGTGGCACATTTCAAGCACAAGTGAACTTGATTGATTGGTGCGTAGCTGTTGAATTGATGTGTTCATGACCTGCCTATGTAGCATGTCTTTGAGATTGATAAGTGCAGCGATGATATTGACCCATGAGTGGTAGTCCACAACCACCCCCCCCCCCTCCCTAGATGTATAGAGAGTCTGTGGCATGCTGGCAGATGAGGCTGAGGTGACGAAACTTGCAGGGAGGGAGATCCTGAGTCTGGTTTGCGAATGGAAGTGTTTTAAGATCTGAGCATATAGTGAAGGGATGTCCTTCAATATTGTTATGGAAGTATTTGATCGCCTCATAAACCACTAAAAGTTCTCGATCAAATGCAGACACTTTGCACTGAGACAATGTCAGTGTCTTTGAGAAGAAGTGTTTCCATAGTGTCACTCACATGCTGTTATAGTGCAGCACCAATGGCTGTGTCACTAGCATCTGCTGTGAGGCTGTGAGTGACACATGTGCTTCTGCGAGGGGGGGGGGGGGGGCGGTAGGAGGGAGCAAGGGTAATGGCCTTGGAAAACACAGTCTTCAGACAGTTGAACGCATCAATCATGTCTTAACCAAGGGAGATGCCCTTTGCCTGACGTTTTATTCATGGCCAATGCATCAATCAAATGTATCTCTATGAAAGGTGCATGGGAGAGGTATCAGCGATAAAAAATGACCATACCTAGAAAGCATCTTGGTTCAGAATATTCTGGGATCAGAATTAGATCGATGCAGTCCGAAGTGGGGTGCACGCCATCAAACGAAACTATATCACTCAGAAAAATGATAGTGGTGCCACTGAGCTGCGACTTTTCTCGGTTCACTGCCGCTTGATTCCAAGGCTGCGCGGACTTCTTCAAGGTGCTGCTGATGCTCGCTGACAGACGATGAGCACATGAGAATGTCATTGAGGTAAGCATAGGCAAATGGAAAGTTAAACAGCACCTAGTCAACAAACGTTGCCACCTCTGGGCGGCGTTTTTAATGCCATAAGTCATGATTTGATACTCAAAGAGCACAAACGGCACAATGATAGCAGTCTTAGAAATGTTGGGTGGGTGCATGGGAATTTGGTGGTACACTTTACAACCATCAAACACTGTAAACACTTGGCCACCATGTAGCAACTGTGTGAAGTCCTGGATGTGGAGAATTGGGTAGATATCAATTATTGCATGAGAATTTAGGTTTTTGTAATCACCGTACATATGGAATGTACCATGTCTCTTTAACATGAGTTGTATTGGCAAGGACCAGTTGCTATCCGAGGGTCGTAGGAGTGGGTCTTTGACAATGTCTCTAGCACAGCATAGCTTGAATGTGTTAAGCCACTGAGCCTTGTGTCGGATCAGAGCCTCCTCCGTGGTATTCGTTTTATGCCAGGTGTCACTGGTGATGGTGCCTAAGCATTAGGTGAGGCAGGAGGGGGTCAAGTGGCATGAGCTGCAGGTTGCTGGTAGCTGATGAAACATAACACTGACAGGAGACAGATTGCTGATGCACAGGAGATGGGGGTGAGTCTGCCAGCAGTGTGAGTGATGTGTCAGATGATATCCGGAGATCCTTGGTGGGCGCTCTGTGATGGCAGATAGCGAGTGTGGTGGCATGTTAGCAGCAATGACAATGTTGCAATCACTATGCATGTCATGTGTAAGTGGGTGCAGCTGCTGGGCCTCATGTAGTGGCATCCGTGTAGTTGCTGTGGATAGAGGAAGCGGTGTGTTGGCCTGAGTCGCAACCATCAGGCCAAGATTGGGCTCAGATGCTTGGATTTAGATAGAGAGGCGATGTAAGTCCGCCAGTACTCGTTACAGTTTGTGGGACGTCGCCTTAATGCGTGAGAGCAGCTCTGACTTTTGTGCATGGAAGGCTGCTCATGCGAGGGCTAGGAGAGCATGGTCACAATCTCAGAGGCCAGTGACATGCATTCCGTGAGGATTGCCGAGTGTGGAGCCGAAGGGATAGGCATTGGGTGCAGCACATGGCTGTCATGGGAGATAAAAACATCTGAAGAGTGGAGAAGTGCCACGGCTTGAAGGTCAAGTGATAGGGCATGGTGGTAGAGGAAGTTCAACCTTCTGATAGGTTCATCCGTTTCAGCCATTTAAAAAGTCCATGGAAAAAGATTATTGTGGGAAAGACAGAGAAATAACCTGAAAGAGCTGTCATGCACATAGAGATGCTGAGTGTGTGCCTGGGGCAGGTTCTGTGTGACCTGGGCTGGTAGGCGCCAGGGAATCGAGGATATCATTCACTAGGGCAAACCACGTCTTACGATTGTCCTTTTGCTGGGCTGGCAGCTTGGAAAACCTCAGAGGGGTAGTATTAAGAGTTGATGAGGAAACAGCCGACATGCACTGAGGCAGGGGAGCCATCGCCGGCGATGGGGCATCGGAGGGTGGCGCAGGAGGGGCAGGCGGGGCAGAGCAGGGATGGCGTAATCCATAACAGCAGGGCTGGGTGTGTGGGCAACAGCAGCGAGCTGAGCAGGTGCACACGAGACAGTGGTGCTATAATTGGAGGCAGCAAGTGCAAACGATGCAGGTGCAAACAGAGAAGAAACATTGTAGTCCATAGGAGCATGAGTGGGAACGAAAGATGCTGTGGCATGTGGACCGGTAGGTTTGAAGTGGGTGTGAGCAGAGGATGGGCGTTATAGGTCGGTGTGCCAGGATCCAGCATGGAAGCCGCGAGAGCGAAAGCATCCAGCATGGCAGGAGTGACAGGCATCGCCGAAAAGCCGTGTGGGTGGGAGACAAGATGCGCGGAAGTGCGAGTGTCCGATGCTGTGGAGGCGATCGGCGTCGCCGCTAAAGCAGATGGTAGAGCTCACATAGAAGAGGCGAAATGTGATACCTGGTGAACATGCAGGCGAACCTATGTGGCAGAGGCGACCGGCATCGCCGAGTAAGTGAGCAGAAACGAAACCATGGGACCAGAGCCCATCATGGCAGGGTGAGGGGTGGGCATTGTCTAGACGAATTGTGAAGACACTGCAGAATGAGGAGCCAAGCTGGACAAGGCAGTACGCTTTGGACTCACTGAATGGACCATGTAGCTCCATCTTTGTCTATGGGCCAGCAATGTGGTGCGGAACACCCTAGCGACATCCTTTACAGAGATGAGGTGACCCAGCAGGCCATTCGGCCCAGCGTGGTCAGCATGCAGGGCCGCAGGCGAGGTCGGCCATATTGTGCCGGATGAGGCTGGCATGGTGGCGTCGGAAACCAGTGAAACAAAGTCACATAGTTCCACCTGAGCCATGAGTAGGTACGATAGCAGATTCACAGAAAATCTTCACTTTACGTATGGAGAAGTCCGAACACAAAGGAATAATAAGATCCTTCGTGGCAGTGAACAGTGGGAAACGAAGCACATGAAATAAAGGCGATAAACAGTCACAGTTTTTTAATGTTACTAACGCTTGTTGGGGTCAACACTGCGATTATTAATGCAGTTACGGCAAAATACATGACTTATGACATACATCTCTATGGAAATTCATTTATTAAACACTGAATAACTAGACCCAATAAAATACAAAACATGAGTCATACAGCATGTGAGAAAGCCAGTATCGGACAACTCCAAAGAAATTCGTTCACAGATAAAACGCATTTTTCACTTTATCGATAGTCATCACAAGTGTTTCCTTGTCCACTATGCTGTGTATGTTGCAGTGGTGAATAGTGACTAAAAGTCATTTGTTTGTATTTGCAGCAATTACTGAACGCAAACTGCATGCCTAAGAACGCCAGAGGAATATAAAGAGAGTGGAAGGAGGAGTTACCACAAACAGACAGGAATCTTCTCAAGCAGTGAGACAAGCATATAAGAAGAATATATACATTTTTCTTTATAGTTTTGTGTAATTGATTCATTTATTTATTTTTCAAATTATGTGGAAATGGACAATGTTTAAATTTGAATCTTTGTATTAAATTTTTCTTTGAGCATGAATTCATAATTTTTTCATATTTGATCTACTACACACTTGTCATATTTTATGTTCACTAAAGTCAACTTCATGTTGTGCTGACCGGTAATTTTTGGTGAATTTTATACTATTTTTCTGGCAACTGATTGAAGTTTCATTTGTGACAGAGCATCGTGTCTGATTCTCAGCTGCGATACTCTAGGGGAGAGGGGGGGGGGGGCGTTGTTGAAACGTACCATACCAATATATGGCTGCTGAGCGTGGCTAATATTCTCTCAACTGCTGTAAATAAACATTTACAGATATTACGAAAACAGAGTAAGATATTAGTGCAACATTATGATTTTGTTCTAGTTTAACAGGAACTGATGTTTGGTCACATATTTGGAGCACCGTATTTAACGTCTCATCTCTATCAAAATAGACATCGTTTCTAATAATCGGAAGAGTGGCCACATAAATGATACTATTCTGTGCAACGCCCGAATTTCGAATTGCTCGTCAAGTAGCATCTATAGTTAATAAACGATAATAAGACAGCAGTACTGTACTGCCAACATACCATTGACGATGAAACTGGCGTTTTCAGACTAAGTGCAATTTTCATTTGCTGCACATGCAGAATGTATTCGATAAGAAAACTGGGTCTGTAGTAGTTTAGCCTATCTCTGTATCTACAGGCCTTGTATTACAATGGCTTTTCAGTTTGGGCACCCGTAACCAAACAAAAACATCTCGTCTTCCAGCACGCCTATTGCATCTTCGAATGGCTCTGAAAATGTCACGAGTACTTTTGCAATGTTTTTGTCATACTCATAATTTCTTTAGAAAGGCCTGTCTCCAGAAGCATTTCCATGATTTTATCGTACTGCCTGACTACAGACTGTAGCATTCCAAAGAAGCTGTGCCACCTACTCTCCATTTGTTTTCTGTATCGAATTTATGTCACCAGGTTTCTTATGAAAGGGACAGCACCTCTGGCAACGTAAGTAATGGAGTAAATCATTGCAGCGTTGTGTTATCAAATAGTTGTCATAGAAAATGTGTATGGTGATAGTATTGGGTCAAGGGCGGTCCTGAGCCACTCTGCATTGTTGCCAGTTGTATCCAAGATGGCGACGATGACGTAATCCAAGATGGCGGATTTTGGCGGGAAGTTTCGAACCCCAAAGTATCATTATCCAAGATGGCGGCGATGACGTCACCCAACCCCCCCCCCCAGTTCTGCCCCAAAGTATCGTTATCCAATATGGCGGCGATGATGTCATCAACTGACACCAGCTGATATCATCCAAGATGGCGTCTGTGACGTCAGTTGATGACGTCATCTAAGATGGCGGCCGTGATGTCATCTGATGATGCAAGTACCGTTAGCCAAGATGGCAGGAAAGTGCTATGGCCCCCTGCCATGCCTCCCATGGTGGGAAGTTCAAATTCCATAAGAACAATGCAACCTCTACCAACTTAAGGAAATGGTGGGTAAGAAAGGACACTTGGGCTACCTCCACTAACCTAAGTCACTCGACCACCACTTAATCCTAGGAAATGGCGGGGAGAGGACTCGACCTGTGCTTGATGTAAGTCTTTATTTTGCATGCACTACTTATTTAAACAATTAGAGGCAGTATGACCATCAAGTGTGTTCACCATGAGGTCTTGGTCTAGGGCACAGTACCACCACCAGAGGGCACTGTCGTCCTTTCCATGACGTAATCCTAGATGGCGTCCTCATGGTGTAGAGGAAGGGCTACGTAACAGGGAAATTCAGGGGTATATTGTTTAATTATAAAAAAATCAGTTTGTGGGGTTTTGATTCCTCTTGCTCATCATTCTCTGCCGTAAGAAGTAATTACATGGAGCAAACGTGATGCATAAACTAATGTTCGGCACTGTACTCTGGGTGTCTTAACCTAATGTTGTCCCATTAAGTGGTTTTCGATGTCACCCCCCATTTTCTTAAACTATTGTACCGCCATTGATAGCAAATTAAGTAATTAATTACGTCCTCCCACCATTTCTTGGTATACTTTTCGAATTTCACATGCTTTTGAACGCCATTTCTGACGCACTCTTCTTTGTCACGCATCCCACTAAACTTTTGCAATGCGTATTACATAAAAATTATGCAAATTAACCCAGTGTTCTGCTACATGTCACCCACTCACGCACTCCCTCCCCATAACTATTGTACTGCTAAAACCACCTTGATATAAAAAATCTATGGAAATTAATTAAATCGATATTTTTCACGTGTTTGGGGTAGTTTTTTTTTTTTTAATTTGTAGCATCCTACTGGTCGGTGAAATCGCTGGAATACGGTTTAAACAAAAGATCTCTAATAAAAAACTCATCCCGCCACTCGACGCCCGTCGCTGCAGCTGCCTCCGTCGCTGCCTCAGGCCCCGACCCCATGCCGGCCGCGGCCGCCACAGCATCGCTCTGGCGTCCATGGGTCGCCCTCCCTCAGGCTTGTGGGTTAGGGATACAGCAACTAGGCTGCTCACAATGGCCCATTTCAACAGCGTCTCCGCCTCCGCCGTCAGGTCCTCGCTAATCATGTGAGGTATAGCACACACCCCTATCCACCTCGCCACAGAACTCCATGGCGCGCTCGTACCGATCCCATACGCGAAATGCCTCCGGGCGACACCTGTGTTTACCATTGCTGCCGCTATACCTATGGATACTGAAGTCACAGACCGCGCTATAGAAATTTGTTCTAGAATAGCACAGGCAGCTTTCTCCCTAGCGATCCTAACGGAACATGCGAGCTGTGTCCAGCCGTGCGTACCTGCCCCAGCGTGACTTATACCTCACCGCAAAACGTCCACGTGGCGACTCACCATCTAAAAGATTCTCAGTGTTATTATGACGTCACACGGTTATGTAAAATAAGAGACAAGTCGACCTCTCGGAAATTGTACAGTGTCCCAGAAATAGTTAACGTTCGCTTTCTTGATGTCTCAGCTTGTATGCAAGGAAATTCTTGCCCTAACAGAACTTGTTTACGAAAATAGCGCAGAATAACGTTGAATGCAGTCTTCCTCGCGTTCCTGACTTGGTAACCCGTCCGTCATGTGTTACCCTTCCCATGTTCAACACACACAAACGTTCCCACCACTATGTAGAGACTCCTATATCCCAGCACAAAAGGATGTCTTGTGAATGAATCGAGCATTATGATTGGCTCTTACCGAATTTACCCACCGAATTACTGATGCCGCCATTATCGAAGTACCATCTGTCTTTTTTTTTCTTATTTGAACAGTTCTCGGGTATCCGACCGGGTAGCGTCGTAATTTCTCCGCAATATTTCGGCAGACGTCCACGCTGCCATCTTCAGGTGGTTCCTGACGAATGCTGCGCTGTTCCTCTCGGCGCCCTATGTATACTAGCCGTTACCCCCTCCACCCTTCCTCTCCTGGTGTTCCGGTGCGGCCGGCGCGGCGGCTACTGAAGGTGGTGAGGGAAGCGGCGCCTGGGTCTGAAGTGGGGTCTGCAGTCTCCCTGCTGCCGCCGTTGGGGGTGGTCCTCGTTCTCTGGGACCGCGTCTTTCTCTCCAGGCTGAGCGCAGGGTTCCAAGCCTGACTAAGTTGAAGGGAGTTGTCTTTATTAATTAGATCGTCCTGTAGTCGGATTTCGATGGCCTCTTAAGTTACGTAGTCCCAGAAGTAGAAGGATTGACAGAGTATTTTTGTTTTTTCATAAGCCATAGTATGGCCATTCTTTATACAATGGTCAGCCACGGCTGATTTAGTGGTCTGGCGTAATTCGGTATGGCGCTTGTGTTCGCGGTACCTCTCTTCTACAGTGCGGACTGTCTCCCCAATGTATGATTTTCCGCACTGACAGGGAATTTGATAAACGCCTGGTTTTCGAAGGCCTAGGTCATCTTTCACTGAACCCAGTAGAGTCAAGGTTTTTGCAGGGGGTCGGAGTACACATTTCACATTGTGTTTCCCGAGGATTCTGCCGATTTTTCTTGAGGTGTTTCCGACAAACGGAATGCACACAAATGAGTTGTGTTCTTCTGTTTCTTCTTCTTATTCTCTTGGCGCAGTCTGTCTGAGTGCGTGTCTTATTTGCTTCTGGTTGTACCCATTTTTCCGAATATTGTCTCGAGGTGCTGCAGTTCTGCTGGAAGGCTCTCCTGATCGCAGATCGATCGAGTCCTCTGAACAAGTATGCGCAAAACGCCTTCACGCTGGGAGTTGTGGTGGCAACTGAAGGCATTTAGGTAGAAATCGGTGTGTGTAGGTTTTCTGTATACACTGTGTCCCAGCTTGCCGTCAGGTTTCCGTTTCACCAGGACGTCAAGAAACGGTAGGGCACCATCCTGCTCCACCTAGATCTTGAACTGTATGTTGGGGTGCAACGAGTTGAGGTGTTCGAGAAATTCATTTAAGCTGTCCCGTCCATGTGACCAAACAACGAACGTGTCATCCACGTAGCGGAAGAAACAAGTTGGTTTTTGTTTGGCTTGTTCTAGTGCCTTCTCCTCGAAATTCTCCATAAAAAAGTTGCCTACAACCGGTGAAAGCGGCCATCCCATGATCCCACGGCGACGCCAACTGTCTGTTCATAATAATTTCCGTCGAACAGGAATTATGTTGAGGTGAGCACGAACTCGAAGAGCCTTGTTAGGTTGTTGTAGAATTTCTTGCTTATCAAATCGATGGAGTCTTTCAGTAGTACCCTAGTGAAGAGGGCCACTAAGTCGAAGCTCACTAACAAGTCGCTATCCTGGAGCCGAAGTTCTTGTATACGTTGCACGAAGTGGATGGAATTGCGGATGTGGTGTTCGCATTTTCTCACAAATGGACTAAGAAGACCCGTCAGGTGTTGGGCCAGTTCATAGGTTGCTGCTCCTATGTTGCTGACTATTGGACGCATAGGTGTCCCATCCTTGTGGACCTTTGGCGGTGCAGCCACTCGTGGTCGAAGTTTCTTGACAGTTTTTCCATCAAAGGTACTGCGAAGAAGTTCAACGGTTCTTATTTAAAGGCGACTTGTCGGGTCTCCTTCTATCCTCCTGTACGCTGCGTCATCGAGAAGTTTGTACATTTTTCTCTTATATTCTGAGTGCAGGAGCAGTACAGTAGCATTGCCTTTGTCAGCAGGCAAGACCACCAACTCAGGATCGCTGCGTAACTCTCGGATGGCCGCTCTCTCCTCCTTCGAGATATTCTGTTTCAGTGGTGCGGCCCTGGTGAGCGCACGGCACGTTTCACGACGTATTTCTTCTGCTTCATTGGCTGTCAGAGTGTATGTGACCTGCTCCACACTGCTTATAATGTCCACAATCGATAGAGATGTCGGGGTCGGGGCGAAGTTGAGTCCTTTCTTGAGCACCGACATTGCTGCGTCATTGATCGTTCTTCCTGTATGGTTGATGACAGTACGCTTAGTTGGTTCTTGCGTAGTATTCTGTTGTGCCACAAGGCGTTCAAACTTCGATGTCTGCTTACTCTCAGCTTTTCTTCGTACGCCGTCTGCTTGTTTCCAGGTGGCAGCGTCAGCCCATTCCCCTGATATGAGAGATAGAACTGAAGATATCCTGAGGTGGACATCTAGCAGTTTCTTCGAAGTGTCATCCAGGCAGCGGCGAGTATAATGAATTCTCTCTCTTACCAGCGCAAAGCTGGCCCGTCTCATGATGCGCCTGGCCGCTGCAGTCCTTACGTGGTGAGTTATCTTGGCGAAAGGCGGCACGACAGTACCGTCTCGGCATCTAAGCAGGAATGCAAGTGAGCACAGCAGTCGCTCCTTGTTCCGCAGCTTGTCCAGCATCTTCATCTGTTGAAGCATTTCCTCCCCGTAGAGGTACTTGATGTGCGATATGAAGTTTTCCCGGTGTATTTCCAATTTGAAAAGTTCTCGGTATCTGACTGGGTAGCGTCGTAATTTCTCCACAATATTTCGGCAGACGTACACGCTGCCATCTTCAGGTGATTCCTGACGAATGCTGTGCTGTTCCTCTCGGCGCCCTATATATACTAGTCGTTACCCCATCCACCGTTCCTCTCCTGGTGTCTTCGGTGCGTCCGGCGCGGCGGCTACTGGAGGTGGTGAGGGAAGCGGCGCCTGGGTCTGAACTGGGGTCTGCAGTCTCCCTGCTGCCGCCATTGGGGGCGGTCCTCGATCTCTGGGACCGCATCTTTCTCTCCAGGCTGAGTGCAGGGTTCCAAGCCTGACTGAGTTGAAGGCTGTCTTTATTAACTAGATGGTCCCGTAGCCAGATTTCGATGGCCTCTTTTTCTTTCTGCAGGTGAGCTTCAGCGAGAAAATAACTATTTTACACAGATCGCCATATTATACCGACAATTGAACCATGCAAAGTACCCCTACATACCATCAAATATGGAAAGACCCTTACTCAATTACACTGCTCTCTCACTGAGGACAGCAGCTTGAATATTAGTGCGCAAAACCGATCTCCAACCCAGCAATATATCACCACGTACCCTGTCGATGTAGTAAACATACAGTTTGTGTCCTGCACCAAACAAAATCATCCCTTTTGCAACATTACTACATATACCACGAAGACTGACAACACCGTATACACTCCTCACAGCACTAGATATTTTGCTGCAACTGACGATCCCAAGTCATCCACCCCCAACGCGATACCAGAGCAACCTCAGTGGACCGAAGTCGCTCTCAGAACAGTTCTACAAATTTGGGCTCATTTCCCATCGACACAAACGCGTTACTGTTTCTGTTCCGAACTTGCTTCCTTGCTTGCTCGCTTTTCTACACCCAACTCCACACTCGTGGATTGTAAGAACACACGTATTTTCGCATGGTTTGCCATAATATTATAGCATTTTCGCGGTACTTGTCGATATCATGCGCTTGGCAGCAACCTACTGATTGTGTGCGCAACATAATTCCCAAGATATAGATGGAAATTATTTCTCTAGAAACCTGAAGCTTTAGCTAGGTGGGCCGTGCTGTAAACCACTCGGCAACTCGAAAAAAAAAGAGAGAAAACTGATATTTCCTCTCGCAGATACCCATGTCAGTGATGTAGTAGATTCCAAATGATCCCTATAATTTACAAGGGCAACTAAAGTGTTTCTTATGTCTAGAGAACCGGCAAACGTGTCGTCCACATGCTAGATGCACACACCACAATCTATCTTCTCTCGACTAAATGTAGGCGCAAAAAGTGCAGACGCAGTCAACTGAACAGTTTACATGGGAGGGAATAACGATCCAGCACTAACGCACCTCCATATTCAAACTTCTGAAATTTCAACGCAATCACGAAAGCTATCCAACACATCCTAAGTATTAGTTCGCTATTCGGTCGTCTAGAGGACAACACGGTTAATTCATCTACATTCCTACACTCCAAGAGGCCTCTCCAGTCTGACAGCTCCTACCGTTAACGGGAAACGTGAATCCCCCCCCACACACACACACAGCTCACTGGTGCTGCAGGCCGAGCACATACAGGTAGAATGTATATCGTAAGAAATCGGTCACATATATATTTTCTCCCTGTACTTACAACTAAATGTTGTGATCGCGGTCTCAGTTGAACAATATTCGACAATGAGCGAAGTATCGGAAATACACTCTGTTGATGGTTGTGGCTCTGGAAATAGAAATATCAGTACCATTCTTATGACCTGACATACTCTTCCCTTTGCTGTCACGGTACTCGACGTCAAATCCATACCTTCCTTTGCACATGTCTGAACACAAACACATGCTTTATAAGCCTGATGCTCAAGGCAAACCTGTCTCGCACTCCCTATTACTAAGTATAATACTTCGTCAATAACTGATCGCTGGCGATACGAAATAATACTGAACGAAAATCAGCGATGGGTGGACATGTCTCATAAGTTTTTCTTGCGAGTGTTACCACCTTGTCTTAGAAAGAGAGGTTTAATCATCTTAAAAACTGCCAGATGTTAAAAAAATCCAATCCCAACAACTACTGTATGCTACTGTCACAAGCAGTCGTTTTTCCAGACAAATACTGAGATGGTGATCTCCGGAGTGTATAGTATCAGACCAACACCTGGCCGATGGTGCAACTTCGTTATAAAATTACTGTATTTTGAAAGCAATTCGACTGAGGAGCACGATATGAACCGGTATCTGCAACTCCTTCACGCCACTGCCGCGAGATATTTCTCCAGTATTTGTAACGCATTCTATCTCGATGCAATGTCAGAGGGTCGGTGATACATCCACTGGGCTATAGCCAATGGTTGATTGACTCTGAGCACTATGCGACTTAACTTCTGAGGTCATCAGTCGCCTATAACTTAGAACTAATTAAACCTAACTAACCTAAGGACATCACACACATCCATGCCCGAGGCAGGATTCGAACCTGCGACCGTAGTGGTCACGCGGTTCCAGACTGAAGCGCCTAGAACCGCACGGCCACACCGGCCGGCCAATGATTGATTGAGAAGGATCACAAACAGTAGTAGATGGTGTGATGATTGAGGTCGTAAGAAATGTACACAAGCTTTTCAGATCTCTAATGCCGCGCTATCCGCTAGAAATGCTGTCAGGGATTTGGAATCAAGTCTTTCCATTGAAGCACATACCTGTGTTGGATCCTATGGAGAAGTCCATTAATGATTACACCCACTAGTGGATCATATTTCTGGCAGTCACATATCTCGAAATGAGTCACCTTTCTCGAACCTATCTGTTACAGTAAAATTACTGCTTCGTTTTAGGTAGCCCCTATGCATCCTGCAACTGCCCCCTCAGACTCTAAACTACCATCCCTGCAGCTTTGACCACGTGATCGTTCCAGTGTAAGTCTGAACTGAGTAGGGATCAGAGGAAACTATATCACCTCCTGCAATCCGTATAGAAACAGGCGAAGCCGAGTTATTATGACAGAACTGTGTTTTGATCATTCAATGAAGCCTGCTCCTGCAACACAAAGTAGTATAAAAGACAGTATGGGTACTGGGGGAGGGATGTGGATTTTGCTACTGCATTGTGGTGCTCCTCCAAACTACATACAAATACTACAGATCCACGTCCATTCACATCTATCTCCGCAAAATACTATCTTCGTTATTCTGTACCTTCCAACAGAGAAAAATTACGAACTATAAAAGCTCAACTAACTTCATCCGATAGATAACTAGATAAGATTTTTACTGCATCTCCCTCCTCCCATATATCGAAAACAAATACTGCATGCATGCAGGCATCGAGCACATATGACGATCCTATTAAATATTCAGGTATTGATCAACTGCACAGACCAGTTTAAAGTTCCATCACCTGTACTGTAGGAGGATGATCGTATCCCACACACCATACTGTAAGCCGCAAGAGACGCTCCCTGTGACCCTATCTCGTTGTTTGAAACATTTTGTTTTCTGCTCTAACACGCTCTGTGCACTGATAAACATTTTGTTTTTCTACCATGACTAAGGTGTGTGTCAGGTTCTAAACTGATATTAAGATATTCTGATCCACTGTCTCTCGCAGACAACAAGGAATCACCCTAAAGGACAGTTATCCAAGAAATCGCACTGTGACGTGATTGACATCATTCAAGATAGCTGCTGCGATGTCAGCTGATGACGCGATTGACGTCATTCATTTAGACGTTCTGATCCGTGGCCTCTCGCAGACAACAAGGACTCACCCCAAAGTACAGTTATCCAAGACGTCGCACTGTGACACGATTGATGTCATTCAAGATGATTGCCGTTACGTCAGCTGATGACGCAAGTACCGTTACCCAAGGTGACTGGAAAATGCCACACCTCCCTGCCAAGCCCCCCAGGTGGGAAGTTTGAATTTTGGAGGGAAGATAGGTCAATTGGGCTACCTCTAGATGTTGAACTGAGTAAATCATATTATTACTGCTGTTACCATAACACACCTCATACACTGGATGATTTTAAATGAAAGTCATTTACAAGATAGGGAAATTGAACGAGTTTTACGGTGTTGGTGTAGGTCTCCAAACTACGTTTAAACTCATCTGTCACATTGACCGAATAGCTGATGGCTCTGCGTTCCGTTTCGACTGATTCCTCATATTGCAGTCATGTATGCAATCACTGTTTCGGATCTAACCATCCCCAGAAGGTGTCACACCGCCACTAAACTCCTCCTCCAACTCAAACAAGCGCTGTCAGTCAACCATTATGTCGTAACCAACAGCGTGCCAGTGGACGGATGGGATGGAAAAGACACCGCCGATGTACTGAAATAATAAGCATCACAGCTGATACTGTGAAAAATTTCAGCAATTTTACACTAATTTCAACATCGACCAATGATGTGACATCGTGTTTTTCAATTTCAGTATCATAGCTAAACCAACCCTTCTCCAATTTGCGAGTATCATTGCGAATGTGGATAGATTCATTGTTAATTCTCGAACACATACATCATCAAAGTATATCAAACAGCGCTCTACATATTTCTAACACCTCGAGCGTAGTGCATAAGTTACGGTCTATGTCTATGCTGATGGGAGTCTCAGAGCATTCTCACAGTCTTAGCGTAAAATTAGAGACTGAAAGACCCTCCTCACACTGTCATTGACCAACCGGCCCTGCAGCACCATCACCGATTTAATCTGCAACCAACCAGAAGTAGACACCACATTCCACATCTCGTGAATTAATGGAGCTTACCGAGTCCTCACCCACCCAAGTGCACAAGATTTCTCGAGATTCGCCCATGTCGAGGAGGTTAGCACTCCTTATATATGTATAGTAAGAGATTTGAAATGTCGTGATGTAATAGCTGACGGTTAAGAAGAACAAGAAACGGATGATTTTTATACGCGATGGAGCTCCAGACGGATGGAGTTCGACGCATTTTTAGGTAAATCAACCAAGCTATCAACTCTAAAGTACTGTTCTAGAGTCTTAACCGTCAGTCTTTTCCTCAGTCTGTCTTTCACTTCGTTTACTCTGTGAGTTAATGAGTTCACTCGTTAGTAAGTAGGATGTTTGGTTAGTTAGTTATCTAGAGAGATGATTTGTTTGATAATTAAAAGTTCTGTGGCCTCATGACCACGAAGCAAACAAAACTTATTCGAATCTGCGGAAAAAATTAATATTTGGGGCAACATTTGTAAAACTCTAATTCCTCTCTCTCAAACCCCACCCTACAGGGAGAGAGGGAGAGTTTTAGTTTTAGCGAATCAAAATTTACGAAGTAAATAAGCATTTTTTTTATTTAGCTGTAACAATTAACCACGCAAAAATGAGGACATGGAATTTCTTGAATTACAGCGCTAACTACCAAGAATCAAAACAAATGTTTAAGACAAAATGATGTAGTTTTTTATGTATAATCTGATTCTGCAATAAAAAATGGGAGTTCCCATTTGAATTTTTAAAGTTGCCTCCCGCCCAAATACCAGGGGCTGGGATGTCCCCCTCGAAAATAATCAACTTTGGATTCTACACATTTTTTCGTGTGAAGCTTATTTTTCGAGTTATTCTGGTTTGTCAACTTAAAATTTACACCCTGTATAAGGCATACATTTTGATACACACAGTCAGTTTTCTAAGCTCACTGCCACTAAAGAAAACGTGAAATTTGAGTAACTCATTGTGGCCTTGAAAGAATAACAAGGATAGTTTACTAAACGTTTTGAGGGCACTACCAGTCTTACATCGAGAGCGTTTGCTGTTTCAGTTGAGCCGGCTGGAGTGGCCGAACGGTTCTAGGCGCTTCAGTCTGGAACCGCGTGACCGCTACGGTCGTAGGATCGAATCCTGCCTCTGGCATGGATGTGTGTGATGTCCTTAGGTTAGTTAGGTTAAGTAGTTCTAAGTTATAGAGGACTGATGACCTCAGAAGTTACGACCCATAGTGCTCAGAGCCATTTTTTTTTTTTTTTTTTTTTTTTTTTTTGTTTCAGTTGAAAGCGCATCCGTGCATGTGCAGATGTAACTGACTTGCAAGGCAATTCCTTTACGTTAGAACTGTCCAGGACGTCCTTCTTTTCCTGAGCTAGTTTCCATATCTCCATAAAATACTACAATATTTCGATCGACATATTTGTGTGAATGATCTTTTTCGATTATGAAACTAAATACGTCTCTGTTACGTGGAAAAACTAATGCCAAACTCTGTGAAACGTCAGCGTCTGTCCGCATGCTGACATTTTGTGCCAGCTAAAAATTTATATTATGACTTCTGCGCACCAGGAATGATTAAACAATACTGAAAGTTCATGCTACTGTCATGAGCCCAAACGTTGGTGACTTATAGATGTCCCAATTCTGAATTGACATTTAGATCCTCCTGACGCAAAGCGCGAAATCCTACAACTAATATTCATATAAATGGACTAAGATATCTGTCACATTTCTGTGCACCTTTTTAATTAATACAGCTCTCAATGAAACCGGTAATGCTACGGAACTTTAACAAATGTCGTGTTCTGCAGACATGTGCCTTGAGATATGTGGTGGCAGATCTGTAACACAGGAAGGCAAAGCACTCGCCACAGTACATGCAACCAACATCCTTACCAGTCACTAATGAATATCTACTTCTACCTTTACAGCTACATGGACACACTGAAAATCACATTTAGGTGCCTGGCAAATAATTTACAATAATTCTGTTATTCCAATCTCGTACAGCACGCGGAAAAAACGGACACCTATATCTGATTTCCCTTGTTTTATTATGATGACCCATTCTCCCTATGTAGGTCGGCGTCAAAAAAATATTTTCGCATTCGGAGTAGAAAATTGGTGACTCACATTTCGTGAGAAGATTCTGCCACAACGATTAGCGGCTTTGTTTTAACGATGGCCATCCCAAATGTCAGTGACTCTCTCTCCCCTATTTCGCGATAATACAAAGCGTGGTGCCCTTTTTTGAACATTATCGGTGTACTGCGTCAGTCCTATCTGGTAAGGATCACACACCGCACAGTAATATTCTAAAAGACGACGGACAAGCGTAATGTATGCAGTCTCATTAGCAGACCTGTTACATCTTCTACACTACTGGCCACTAAAATTGCTACAATAAGAAGAAATGCAGATGATAAACGGGTATTCATTGTACAAATATATTATACTAGAACTGACATGTGATTACATTTTCAAGCAATTTGGGTGCATAGATCTGAGATATCAGTACCCAGAACAAACACCTCTGGCCGTAATAACGGCCTTGATACGCCTGGGCATTCAGTCAAACAGAGCTTGGATGGCGTGTACAGGTACAGCTGCCCATGCAGCTTCAACACAATACCACACTTCATCAAGAGTAGTGACTGGCGTATTGTGACGAGCCAGTTGCTCGGCCACCATTGACCAGACGTTTTCAATTGGTGAGAGATCTGGAGAATGTGCTGCCAGGGCAACAGTCTAACATTTTCTGTACCCAGAAAGGCCCGTACAAGACCTGTAACATGCGGCCGTGCATTATGCTACTGAAATGTAGGGTTTCGCAGGAATCGAATGAAGGGTGGAGCCACGGGTCGTAACACATCTGAAATGTAACGTACACTGTTCAAAGTGCCGTCAATGCGAACAAGGGGGACCGAGACGTGTAACCAGAAGCACCCCATACCATCACGCCGGATGATACGCCAGTATGGCGATGACGAATACATGCTTCCGATGTGCGTTCACCGCGATGTGGCCAAACAGGGATGCGACCATCATGATGCTGTAAACAGAACCTGGATTCATCCGAAAAAATGACGTTTTGCCATTCGTGCACCCAGGTTCGTCGTTGATTACACCATCGCAGGCGCTCCTGTCTGTAATGCAGCATCAAGGGTAACCGCAGCCATGGTCTCCGAGCTGATAGTCCATGCTGCTGCAAACGTCGTCGAATTGCTCGTGCAGATGGTTGTTGTCTTGCAAACGTCCCCATCTCTTGACGCAAGGATCGAGACGTGGCTGCACGATCCGTTACAGCCATGCGGATAAGATGCCTGTCATCTCGACTGCTAGTGATACGGGGCCGTTGGGATCCAGCACGGCGTTCGGCATTACCCTCCTGAACCCACCGATTCCATATTCTGCTAACAGTCATTGGATCTCGACCAACGCGAACAGCAATGTCGCGATACGGTAAACCACAATCGCGATAGGCTACAATTCGACCTTTATCAAAGTCGGAAACATGATGGTACGCATCTCTTCTCGTTACACGAGGCATCACAACAACGATTCACCAGGCAACGCCGATGAACTGGTGTTTGTGTATGAGAAATCGGTTGGAAACTTTCGTCTTATCAGCACGTTGTAGGTGTCGCCACCGGCGCCAACCTTGTGTGAATACTCTGAAAAGCTAATCATTTGCATATCACAGCATCTTGTTCCTGTCGGTTAAATTTCGTGTCTGTAGCACGTCATCTTCGTGGTGTAGCAATTTTAATGGCCACTAGTGTAAGTGTCTTGCCAATAAATCGCAGTCTTTGGTTAGCCTTCTCTACAAAGTTTTCTGTGTGTTCTTCCAAATCTGTGTTCGTAATTGTGATTCCTGGGTATTTATTTGAATTTACTACCTTTAGATTTGACTGCTTTATCGTGTAACCGAAGTTTAATGGATTCCTTTTAGCACTCATGTTTATGACCTCACACTTTCCATTATTTAGCGTCAACTACCAATTTTCGCACCATACAGATATCTTTCCTGAATCGTTTTGATCTTCTGATGACATTACTAGTCGATAAACGGTAGCATCATCTGCGAACAACCTAAGGTGGCTGCTCAGATTGTCTCCTAAATAGTTTATATCGTCACGTAGGAGGAGGTGTAATTAGATGAATGACGAACATTAACTTCACTTAACGAAGGTTTATTCAGCACTTGCACATACAAGACCACGTAGCGAAATGCCTCCGGCTAGAACACATACAGTATATATACATTTGCACAACATTGAGGTACAATGATTCTTGACATTTGTGGATACTTCTAGAATGTACTCGAACCGAATATAGAAATTAAAATCGTACAGTCCAGGTGAGTTTTGAACTGACGACTCTTCAGGCAACAGTTTAGTATCATAACCACTACACCACCGTACTACTCCGCTTATTGTGCGACATTGCTCCCTCTGTAAGAGAACAGCGTCTCTGTGTTACGCCGTCCTAGACCAGGAACGACTAATCGGTCCTGCATACTCCGACTCCCGATGACTGATTCTCACCCTGGTGGTGATCTTCTTAGAACTTCGTTTGCCCCAACGCTCTTCGCTACCTTTCCGCTTGTTGCCTGTCGCTGGAGCTTCGAATTTACCCTGGGTTGCAGGATCCTTATAAGGCTTCATTCGAAGGACGTGGACCGTATCTCTGATCTTTCGTCGTCTTGTGTCGGGGTCGAAATCTTCAACTTCATAAGTAACATCAGACAACTGTCTTACAACCTTATAAGGTCCAAAGTAGCGCCTGAGGAGCTTCTCAGAGAGACCAACCTTCCGAACAGGAGTGAAGATCCAGACGAGGTCACCAGGCTGGTACACAACAGGGCGTTGGCACGCGTCATAACTTCGGCGATCGTTTTCTTGAGCCTGCAGCGTGCGGAGTCGAGCTAACTGCCGAGCTTCCTCAGCTCTGGCTAACACCTGGCTGATGTAGTCGTTGTCCACGTCATCAGGATGTAACGGAAACATGGTGTCCATCGTGGTAGTCGCCTCACGCATATGCACCAGGAAAAATAGCGTATATCTTGTTTGGCGGTGTTGTAGGCAAACGTCACGAAAGGTAGCACATCATCCCAGTTGCTCGGCTCAACATTGACGAACATTGATAGCATGTCGGCCAAGGTCTTATTAAGCCGCTCAGTAAGCCCATTAGTTTGCGGATGGTAGGCAGTCGTCATGTGATGAGTAATGTTTCACCGACAGTTTATCTCTGTCACAAGCGATTGAAAAAGTTTCCCTCGATCCGTAATTAACGACCTTGGGGCACCATCTTTTCATACAATATCTTCCACAATTAATTTGAATACCTCGGATGCTTCGTCTGTTTTCATGGCTTTTGTAACGGCATAGCGTGTCAGATAATCAGTGCAAACAATAATCCATCTGTTGCCACTAGCAGACGTTGGAAATCGTCCGAAGAGGTCAATCCCAATACGCTGGAAAGGCGTTTCGGCTGGTGCAATTAGTATGAGTCGGCCATGTGGTTTCTGAGGAACTGCCTTTCTCCTCTGGCACTCTCGACAGTGCGACACATAGTGACGGACACTCCTGAATAAACCTGATCAGAAAAACCTCTTGCGGATTATGTTGTATGTCTTCATAAATCCTAAATGTCCGGCCTCAGGTGTGTCATGGAATTTCTGTAGAACATCTAAGCGCATGTGTTTAAGAATCACTGATAGCCACCTCTTTCCAAACGGATCAAAGTTTTTCTTTCAAAGTAATCCATTAACTACCTTAAATTGTCCTTTCACATTCTCTGACCGATTTAAGGCAAGCATAATTTGAGATATCTTGGCGTCCTTCTGTTCAGCAAAGAGATCCTGGACTGCAGCGAGTCAAAGTCTTGATGGGCTTGCACAGGGTTTCTTGAGAGACAGTCGACATCTTGGTGTTTTCTTCCACTTTTGTACACTATGGTAATGTCATACCCTTGAAGATGTAGTGCCCACCTGGCGAGTCATCCTGTTGGATCCTCAAGACCTGTCAACCAACAAAGTGAATGATGGTCTGTAACAACTGTGAATGGCCTTCCATAGAGATACTGTCGAAACCTGCACATGGCCCATATCACAGCAAGAAATTCGCTTTCTATAGTTGAGTAGTTTCTCTCGGCTTTTGTAAAAAGTGTCCTAGAAGCATAGGCTATAACCTTCTCTTTTCCATACGAAATTTGCACCAGAACAGCACAGATCCCATACCCGCTGGCATCTGTGTGTAGTTCTGTAGGTGCTCTCTCATAATACAGACTAGGTACAGGGTCAGTCGTCAGATCTTTTCGCAACACGTCGAAAGAATCTTCTTTAGCACCACCCCAGATAAATTTAGCTTCAGTTTTAACAACTCTTGGAGTGACCTGGCTTTGATACAGAAATGTTTGATAAAACGACGGTAATAAGAACATGATCCAAGGAAGCTTCTCACATCTCTAATACTTTTAGGAATAGGAAATTCTGTTATAGATCTCACCTTTTCTGGGACTGGCGACCTTCACCAAAGATGTTCTGTTGTCCACGAATACGGTTTTCTGCAACTAGCGACAGTACTTCTCCGAAGTGACTGAATATGATGCTCCAGAGTCCACAAGAGCTTGGGCCAGTTGGCCATACATGAAGATCTCGATGTAGTTTACTATCATTTTTGTAGCGATCGACGGCGGAGGATTTTTCTCTTCGGCGGCCTCACCTCCAACGAAGGTCGCATGCTTTAGCTTTCCAGGCTGCGGCGGCTAGGTGATCGGCTGGAGTTTCTAAGCGGCGATGGAGACCTTCATTGGCGTGTTGGGGAGCGTTCTCTCCAGCGGGTAGCTTGCGGAGATGGTGACCTACGTCGTCCTGCACCCACATCTTGTTGTTCATCTCCGTCGTCCCGGAGTTGGCGTCCGCTAAGATCGGTCTGCTGTCTTCTGGCGCGGGCGTCATTAAATATCCGCCGCCTTTCTCGACAAAAGCGCACCACATGTCCCGGTCGTCCACAGTGGAAACACACTGGTTGGTTATGCTGGGTCCTCCAGACGACTGTCTTCCTTGGTGCCCAAACACGTTCCTCATGCGGCATTGTAGGAACGTAACTCCGCCTGGGTCCCGACTTTTTCACCGTTTAAAAGGGAAATGAAGGACACGAGATTGGGTTCAATGTCTGTTCGACTTCCTCCCTTATGACCTCTTGAAGTGTCTCGGTTTTTTGCTCGCCACGCAATCCAAGTGCCTTCTGATCTTCCCCCGTCACTATCTGAGGAAGAACACTTGTGAAATCGGTTTCTTTCTCCAACACTTGTGAAATCAGTTTCTTTCTCCATCACAGACATCGATACGTCTTTTGAAACCCGTTCAAACTACTTGTGTGTAAATCTTGTTTGATGTATTGTCTCGATATACTGGCACCATTTTATAAAGTCATCTTCTGTCGAAACCTCCTTCAGGAGTAGGGCTTGATACATGTCCTCAGCAACACCCTTCGTGAGATGTGCAACCTTATCTTCCTCCTTCATTCTAGGATCCACTACTTTACACAGCTCCAAGACGTCTTGAATATAGAATGCTGTTGTTTCTCCTAGATGCTGTGCCCTGCACTTGAGTTTATCTTCAGCCTTGCCCTTACGTCGTTGTGTGTTGCCGAAATACTTGCGCAGTTCCGCCTGGAATACTTCCCAGCTTGTGAACTTCTCCTCGTTGTTCTCTTACCATTGCTTGGCAGTGCCCGCCAAGTAGAAAAAGAAGTTAGCCAAACACACGGTGTCATCCCATTTGTTAAATTTGGCTAAACGCTCATGTACCTTCAACCACTTGTTTGGATCTTGACCATCGTCGCCAGAGAATCCGGAAGGATGTCTCATGTGGTAGCACACAGTTGCTGTCACCGTAACGTCCTCTTCTTCTTCTGTCTGCGATAGATTGCGATTTGTTGAATATGGCTCGAATTTGGGATTCTCGCCACTGTGTCGTCGATAATGTGCGCTATGACAAGTTCCAATATGCAGCGTCTCCACCAGAATAATGTCACGTAGAAGAATGTGTAATTAGATGAATGACGAACTCTAACTTCACTTAACGAAGGTTTATTCGGCAAATGAACATACGAGAGCGCGGAGCGAACTGCCTCCGGCCAGAACACATACAGTATATATACAGCTACAGAACATTCCAGTACGATGATTCTTGATATTTGTGGATACTTCTAGAATGTACTCCAACCGAATATAGAAATTAAAACTGTACAGTCCTGGTGGGTTTTGAACTCACGACTCTTCATGCAACGCAATTTCACTACAATCCGCTTCCATGGTACAGTGTCAAAAGCCTTCTGGAAATCTAGAAGTATGGAATCAATTTGAAGTT
Organism: Schistocerca serialis cubense; assembly: GCF_023864345.2. Classification (NCBI taxonomy): domain Eukaryota; kingdom Metazoa; phylum Arthropoda; class Insecta; order Orthoptera; family Acrididae; genus Schistocerca; species Schistocerca serialis. The sequence continues at coordinate 163,267,604 of NC_064640.1, forward strand.
CCTTGTCAATAGCACTCAACACTTCGTGTGTGTAAAGAGTCACAAGAACGATGTTTTCTAAATCCGTGTTGACTGTGTCTCAACAGATCGTTCTCTTCGAGGTAATTCATAATGTTCGAACACAATATATCTTCCAAAAGCCTGCTGCATATCGACGTTAATGATATGAGCCCGTAAGTTTGTGGATTACTTCTATCTTTCTTGAATATTGGTGTGATCTGTGCAACTTCCCAGTCCTTGGGTTTGGATGTTTCGTCGAGCGAACGGTTGTATATGACTGTTGAGTATGGAGCCACTGTATCAGCATACTCTGAAAGGAACCTAACTGGCATACAGTCTGGACCATAGGACTTGCTTTTGTTAAGTGATTTAAGTTGCTTCACTAATCCGAGGATATTTACTTCTACGTTACTCATGTTGGCTGCTGTTCTCGATTCGATATCTGAAATATTTACTTCGTCTTCTTTTGTGAAAGCATTTCGGAAGGCTGTGTTTAGTAACTCTGTTTTGGCACCACTGTCTTCGATAGTATCTCCATTGCTATCACGCAGAGAAGGCATTGATTGTGTCTCGCCGCTAGCATACTTCACATACGACCAAAATCTCTGGACTTTCAACCAGGTTTCGAGGCAAAGTTTCGTTGTGGAAGCTATTGCAAGCATCTCGTATTGAAGTTCGCACTAAATTTCGAGCTTCTGTAAAAGATCGCCAATCTTGGAGATTTTGCGTCCGCTTAAGTTTGGCATATTTTTTCTTTTTTTTCTTTTTGTTTCAGCAACAATGTTCTGGCCCTTTCGAGTACCAAGGAGGATCAGCTCCGTCGTTCGTTAATTTATTTGGTATAAATCTCTCAACAGCTGCCGATACTACTTCTCTGATTTCAAGCCACATTTAGTCTACACATACATTGTTGATTTGGAAGGAGTGGAGATTGTCTCTCAGGAAGGCGTCAACTGAATGTTTATCTGCTTTTTTGAATTGGTTTATTTTTCTTTTATTTTTGGAGGATTTGGGGGTTACAATATTCTATCTCGCTACGACAACCCTGTGTTCACTAATCCCTGTATCCATTTTGATGTTAGTTATTAGCTCTCCCAAGCATTGTTACGACCACTGTCTTGGATACTCAGGATATATTTTCTCGAATCACACACTTCTTCACCTCACATTGATGTGCATGATCCTACAGGGATGGAATGAGCTTCGTTTGGGTAACTATTGTAATGAGTAAAACATGAAAGGCTGTCAGAAAGAGAGAGAAAAAATCATCCAAGTATGAATAACTCTTAACTTAGGAAGAGGCGCACAGTGGAAGCCGCTTTCGTCAGTCCAGTAAGAGGACAGACGCATTGAGAAATTGCTAATTTCACGCCCACCGATTGCGAATTGGACGTAAAAAGCGACGTACTCACGTATCATCTACGAGCAAACAGCCTCAAACGCCGTATATAGAGGCCCTCAAACGCCAAACAAGGCGGGGTTCGGGAGCTAAAGCAACCAACGTCGGCCTCGGATGGACGAACCTACTACAAATACTATGTAAGTGAGCAGACTCAGTTAACTACGTGTACCAAGGAGGACATGCAAAGCTTGCTTGTACGTACCTCTGGGCTAAGGTTACTGGTTCTCATCGTACACGGACCTATATCTGTACATCACTTTCATTGTGATGGGTATTTGAACCTAAGGGTTCGATTAGAACAATGCAGTTTGGCACTTCCATGGTACATGGTCTCTAGTACCATACGTTACTGTGTAGACCCGAATCTTAATTAAGTTATAGCCCAGAGTGGCCGTTCTGATAACTGACTGCAGAATCTAGTAAGCTCTATCAATGTTCTAATAAAACCAGTGTCCGTTATCTTCTGCATGTCCCCTGCTAACATATCAGGAAGCAAAAAGAAGCAGACGAGTAAGCCAACCCAGTGACTCGTTAATTTTCTCCTATCATCACATATGTACCTCCTTAGTCTAACATCTGAGTCATTCTGTACTGTCGCCAACCGCAGAGACCTGGAAAATCTTAGCTTGAACTCATTACTTCTGTACGCAGCCGCTCGCGTACCAGGAAACAGATCATCAAAATTCCCACTTCACCTTTGATCTGATCGTGAACTTGTAAAGCAAGTATTTCGCGATCCACATCCGGTTACGACATATAAAACTGATGTCAGTTGTGGGGTCCAGGTTTCTATTCCTTGCTAAGTACGTTTAATAAGAAGTAAGTTGCCTTAGAGCACAAAAGACAGGATTTTCTCATAGTAGAGCTAGTAAGTCCTGTCTCAGGACGAACCGGCTTGAGGTTTCAAGGTAAATCAGATACGGTCCACAGGAAGGAAAGGTCTTTAATGTACAGCACTAGCGAGGCAAGAAGAAGTAGAAGTAGAGACGGCGTCACCATCCCGTGTCGAAGAATTACGTGACCACAGCAAGCAGCTCGCAACAGTAAACAGAACATGACACTGTCGCAGCAATTACGACAGCCGATGTCAGGACAACAGACACTCGCATCAGTGGCACGTATGTGCTCACTCCACCGAATTCCAACCTTGGGCCTACACGTGATGTCAACACAGCGCAATGCCTGACCGAGAAACAGGTCCAGTATATCACAACATAGTGTGGAAACAAGATCTACAGCTGCGAAAAGGCACGAAATAACATCTAATATGAATGTGGAAGGTACTAAGGTTCCCGTTAAGCACAAAATCTTGTCTGACGCATTTCCGTTAATCCAAAGAGTTTTTGATGGAAATAAAGATGAACTTAGAGAATTCGCAGACACTTTTGACCCGGCATTCAAACTAACGATAATCCAAAGTGTCATTAAAATTTCCTAAAACTACTTGTACATGATTTGACAGCAACTGGGGCTGCTGTGAAGTGAATTCTCTTGGAGAACTATGAGCTAAAACGGCCTTTAGATTACCATACGTGTTTATTATTATCTAGAAGAGAGAGAAGGGTCGAAAGTATGGCCGAATGAGCGAGTCGCATTGACGCAATGCAACATCAGTTTCGAGAAGCCATCGAGGGAGAGATGAACAGTAGGATAGCAGTGTATGTTCGGACCAAGTTAACGATCTTATCACATCTGGTATCATGTTACGCATCCAGTATCAGGTTACACACTTTGGCTCCTTGGTCCCCCCAACTCCCTTTCCGCTGGGTAATACACGGGAATTGGTCAAGATCACCCAGGGGCCTCCCACATAGGCAACAGTACGAATTATGGAAATACGCTTCTCGGGTTTGCCGCCGGATCGTATTGTGTAAATCGCACAATATTTCTTCGATGCAACTGCTCGACATCATCAGGTGGTGGTAGCTGCTGCTGTCACTGCTGCTGCAAGGCGTCCTACGAAGTCCTCTGAATTCCGGATATGGTGATCACACTTGTCTGTGAGAGGTCCCAACAGTGTAGTAAGATATTTGGCCAGAAAATAAGTAGGAGCTCCAATGTTGCTCACTATTGGGCGAAGAGGTGTCCCATCCTTGTAAATCTTGGGTAGGCTGTACAGTCTTGGGGGAACTGCAGCCTGTTGGCGTAGGCTTTTGGTCACTTTAGAAGGAAAGAACTCTCCTTGAGAAGATCTAATGTTTTCCTCTGTATTTTGCCAGTCGGATCCTCTCTTAGCTTGCGAGAGGCAGGCTCGTCGAGCAGCGCCTCCATCTTGCTGTTGTATTCAACTCGTGAGAGGAGGACAGTGGCGTTCCCCTTGTCGGCAGGTAAAATGACGAGTTCTTTGTCCGCTCTCAAGTCTCGGAGGGCCTTCCTTTCTGCTGAGCTGATGTTGTACTTTCTCGGTGGGGATCGTGTTAAAATTCGGCAGGTATCTCTCCTGATCTCTTCTGCAACGTCACTGGGAAGCTTCAAAATTGCCTGTTCTGTGCCAGCTATGACTTCTCGGATTGGAGCTGTCCGTGGTGTTGGTGCATAGTTCAAACCTTTCTCGAGCACTGCAACAGCTGCGTCGTCCAGGATTCTACCCGTGAGATTAAACACGGTGCGTCGACGTGGTGCATTCCCATCTTGCTGTTGGGCCTCGAGACGAGAATACTTGGACATTTGGCGGACCTTGGCTTGTTGTTTTGACCAGTCTGCTAGCACCCAGGTAGCGCTATCTACCCAATCCCATGATAACGCTGCGAGTTTCGAAGAGATGTTCAGATGCAGTGATAGCAATTTTGTGGACACCATGTGCAGTTCCCGTCTTGTATAACGTACCCTCTCTCTCACTAGGGCTGCACTCGCCCGTCGTTTAATTCTAACAGCGGCCGCAGTGTCAATACGATGTTTAAATTTAGCAAACGTTGGGACAGTTTGCTTGTCACAGCATCTCAATAAAAACGCCATAGTGCACAGCAGTCTACCTGTCTTATTACGTAACATGTCAAACTCACGTACGTCGTTGGCCATCTCCTCCCCGTAGAGGTACCAGATGTGACTTTTCATGCTTTCCCGACGGATCTGTTGCAAATACGCTTCTCGGGTTTGCGGCCGGATCCTATTATGTAAATCGCACAATATTTCTTCGATACAACTGCTCGACATCATCAGGTGGTGCTAGCTGCTGCTGTCACTGCTGCAAGGCGCGACTGATGATAATCGCGCGGCGGTGTCGGAATTTAACATGACGAAGAAATATTGTGCGATTTACACAATACGATCCGGCGGCAAACCCGAGAAGCGTATTTGCAACAGATCCGTCGGGAAAGCACGAAAAGTCACATCCAGTACGAATTATATTCAAAGATATGACTAACTCGATACTGATCATGTAGTCCTACTCACCCTCCTTACGCAAGTGGAGTCGATAATGGTGAAGTGATATACGCCAGGATTCGGAAGGCGAGCCCTGCCCTCTTTGCCCCCGACTCTCTTCTCGGGCTTCCTTTTTTTTTATGTGATTGCGGTGTTAGACTGTCAAATGGACGAGCCATGTTCGAACCTTTATCTTTTTTTTTTCTTGTCGCTCTTCGCTTCATTCAAATTTGTGTCTGTGTCTGGGTGTAACGCCCATTTGCAACAGTGAGGCGTAAGGTAGGGACCTATAATGACAGTTACTTACTTTCCGTGTCCGGAACTAGACTTCAGACTTCCAAAAATCAGCAGCCAATATGGCCTTGTCATTTGCCTACCATAAGTCATTCATTGTGCAGGGCTGGTCTAAATATGGACAGATAAGCAGGTGTTGAGGATCCTGGACAGAACCACACAGATAGAGTGTGTTCTCATTCTCTTTTAGGAAACCCCATTGCTGCAGGTTTGTCTTGCACTTTGGCACTTCTACCCTCATACGGTTTAGGGTTCTCCAGACTGTGTATGGTAGGTCTCCATCAGGCGCCAGTTCTTCTTTTACATCTTTATGGGGGTTTCTCAGCTTGATTTTCCACCTTTCAAACGATTCTCTACAGCCGACCCTTCCAGGGCTCGGGTACATGACAGGAAACTCTTCCTCGAACAAAGCCGTCGGTCAGCAGGCTGGTGTCCATATAAAGGGTGACGCATGTCCTTTTCTTGCTTGGTTTTTTCGGCTTCGGCAGCGATGTCACGTCGTATGTTGGGCGGTGAAATCCCCATGATTAAATACATCTTGTGCACTGGGGTTGGCCTCAAGCATCCGGTAACAATCCGCGCCATTTCATTCACCGCGACATCAACTTTTCTCGCGTGTGTCGATGCAGACCATACTGGAGCGGCGTATTCCGCGGCTGGCACACTGAGCGCAAGGGCTGAAGTTCTCAGGACTTTTGGGTTTGCACCCCTGGATCCGCTGGTTAGTTTCCTGATGATGTTGTTTCTAGTTGAAACTTTTTCCCTTGTGGCATTGCAATGATGTTTATAGGTCAGTGTGCGATCCAACGTGACACCAAGATATTTGGGCGTTTTACAATGCTCGAGACGTTCACCTCTCCATATTACATTTAATTCACGATTTGCCTCCCTGTTCTTTAAGTGGAATGCACAGACCTGCGTCTTGGAAGGGTTCGGCCTTGGGTTGTTTGCCTCATAATACTGAGAGAGAGCTTCCAAGGTACTGGTTGATTTCTCCTCTACGACCATAAAATTGTTACCTTGGGCTGCAACTGCAGTATCATCGGCATACATAAATTGGCGCATGATGTTTGGCACTGGTTGGTCGTTTGTATATATATTATACAGAGCTGGGGTGAGGACGCTTCCCTGAGGTAGGCCGTTCCCCTGATTTCTCCACCTGCTCTTCTTGCCCTGGAGACAGACGAAAAATCTCCCATTATGCAGGAAAGCACCTATCGGTGATGTTAAATGGTAATCTCTTTTCACATTATATACTTTCCTAAGGAGCCTCCGATGGTTTACAGTATCATATGCAGCTGAAAGGTCTATGAATGCCACTCTCGTGATCTCTTTCCTCTCAAACCCATCCTCGATATGTTGGGTCAGGTTCAGGACTTGACCGCAGCACGATTTGCCTGGTCGGAAACCTTCCTGCTGTGGGATGATCTGTTGTTCCAAGACGCTTTCTATGCGACTTAGCGTCAGGCGTTCCAAGATCTTAAAACAGTGACATAGAAGAGACACAGGTCGGAAGTTTTTTGGATCATCAGAGTCCTTTCCTGGTTTCAGAAGTGCAACCACTCGGGATTTCCTCCACATCTTTGGAATATGGAGCCTTTCTACACATGCGTTTATCAAATCTAGCAGTCACTGTAGGGTATTACTGCCAAAGTTTTTAATTTGCTCGACTCTCTAATTTCAACGATACCAGGAGCTCTGCTGATCTTCAAGCTGGAAATGGCTGCAGTAAGTTCTGACATTGTAAATAGTGCCTTGAGGTGATGATTTTCCTCTGCCGAATCACGTACTATTGGTTCCTGGTACTTTCTGCCGTGGGTTTTGCCATTCATAAGGAGTGTAGTGGCGACTTGGTCTGCCGTGACGTTAGTAAATTTATCATCTGACTTTGTGGCGTCACCGTTAAGGTTCTTTAACAGTTTCCAAACCCGCCTAATGTTCACTTTCATATCCAGGTTCTCCACGAGGACACACCATTTGGCTTTGCGGTTCTCAGCTATGACTGACAGGAGTTCATCGCCTGCTAGAAGTGTCTCATCATCAAATGGGTCGTTATCGAAGAGCTTCTGGTATCTTTCCAGTAGTGGCTTTGCGTCCTCAGATAGTCCCGTAATATACTGCTTTCTGCATCCTCGCGGTATTGTTTTCATAGACACCTTCTGAACGAGGTTGACAAGTCATACAGTTCAGGTTGTAGGGGGATTTTTGTTATTTCTACATCAATGAGCTCTCTAAATTTCTTCCAGTTGGCCTTTTTAAAATTGAACCTTCTTTTGAAAGGAACTTGTTCAGGCTTAACAACTGCATTGAACATGCAAATTATGGGCCGATGCTGCGTATGGGGAATTGGCTCCCGAATCAGTTTTCCACATTGGCCAGCGAGTTTCTTGCTAACAAAGATGTTATCGGGATTGTACCCTTTCTTCCATCTGCCACTATTAAAAGAGCTTGGCAGTTTCGGGTCATGTATGAGCAGTAGATCGTGTACCTCAGCCCAGGTCTCTAGTTCCACTCCACTGCTGTTAGTTTCTTTATAGCCCCATGAAGTGCTCTGAGAGTTAAAATCGCCCAATACAAAATTAAAGTCTTGGTAACTGAAATTGCCAAGCTCAGTGAAGACAAAATCTGATTCTGGGGGTTTTTACACAGAGGTAACATTATACTGCTGATTTCGAGCTGTTAATATCTCAATGTCTTGCCAGTCAGTCAGTGATGCAGAAGTGACTCTAATTTCTGGCCTGGCGAAGATGGCACTACCGTACCGTTCATGTGGTCCCTCCAAGATCATCTTCATTCCATATATTTTGGGTGTGGGTCTTGTACTGCCCCGATGAGTTTCTTGAATCAGGAGGAAGTCACATTGATATTCTTTACACAAGTCAGATAATAAAACTTCTTTGTCTCTCGATATTCCTTCAATGTCTATCACCATCGTCACAAATGGCCTTAGAAAAGACCGTTTGGGTAGGGTCTTGTTGGTCTTCATTTTCTCAGAAGTCCGTTCCGGTTGTTGAAGGATTAGCTACTGATAAATCAACGTTGCCCGGGGTGCGCCCGATAGCGGTCCTCGTTTGTAACTTGCTGTCGCAATCTTCGGGGAGGCTCCTTCATTGCAGTGACAGTTGATTCTGCACAACTACTCTGTTAACATCTGAAAGGAAGTCGCTTTCGAATGGAAACCGCAATCGTTTGGTGGCAAGTCGACAAGTAAATGGAATCCTCCCGTGCAAAATAGGTCTGGTGTGTCATACACGGCGTTAGTGACAGTACGTGTGTCATATGTGAGCGAGATTTGCCTCCTTGCCCGGTATACACACATCAAAAAAAATTTTGCATCACGTCAGTTTCCAGAACTCCTGAAGATAGACGTTGACTCTGGATATTGTACCACAGACACAGTTCCTTTGACTGTTCAGAGACGTCACTAAAGCCCCCCAAACATGTTAACAACCATGCATGAGCAGTGCCTATTAGACGGAGGGGTCCGACAGCCGATCAGTTCCAGTCATTCCACCAGGGAGAAGGTACACGGCCCGTGTTGTTTATAATTCAACCATGCCTAGACGGTCAATACCGTGGTTCAGTCGCGTGCGCATTGTTACTTTATGCCAGGAAGGGCTCACAATAAAGGGAGTGTCCAGACATCTCGGAGTGAACCAAAGCTATGTTGTTCTGACATGGAGGAGATACAGAGAGAGGAACTGTCGATGACATCCCTCGCTCAGGTCGCCCAAGGGCTATAACTGCAGTGGATGACCGCTACCTACGGATTAGGGCTCGGAGGAACCCTGACAGCAACGCCACCATGTTGAATAATGCTTTTCGTGCAGCTACAGGACGTCGTGTTACGACTCAAACTGTGCGCACTAGGCTGCATGACGCGCAACGCCACTCCCGGCGTCCATGGCGAGGTCCATCTTTGCAACCACGACACAATGCATCGCGGTACGTGTATAACAACATGCCGAATGGACCACTCAAGATTGGCATCACGTTCTCCTCACCGATGAGTGTCACATATGGCTTCAACCAGACAATCGTCGGAGCCGTCTTTGGAGGCATCCCGGTCAGGCTAAACGCCTTAGACACACTGTCCTGCGAGTGCAGCAAGGCAGAGGTTCCCTGCTGTTTTGGGGTGGCATTATGTGGGGCCGACGTACGCCGCTGGTGGTCATTGAAGGTGCCGCAACGGCTGTACGACACGTGAATGCCATCGTCCGACCAATAGTTATCGGCAGCATATTGGCGAGGCACTCGTCTTCATAGACGGAAATTCGCTCCACCATCGTGCATATCTTGTAGATGACTTCCTTCAGGTAAAGACATCGCTCGAATAGATGGTCAGCATGTTCTCCAGACATGAACCCTATCGACCATGCATGGGATGGATTGAAAAGGGCTGTTTATGTACAACGTGACCCATCAACCGCTCTGAGGGATCTACGCTGAATCGCCATTGACGAGTGGGTCAATCTGGACCAACAGTGCCTTGATGAACTTGTGGACAGTATATCACTGTAAGAGGACGTGCTACTAGAGTGTTAGAGGTACTGGTGTGTTTAGCAATCTGGGCCACCATCTCTGAAGGTCTCAAAAAATGGCTCTGAGCACTATGGGACTTAACATCTGAGGTCATCAGTCCCCTAGAACTTAGAACTACTTAAACCTAACTAACCTAAGTACATCACACACATCCATACCCGAGGCAGGATTCGAACCTGCGATCGTAGCGGTCGCGCGGTCCCAGACTGAAGCGCTTAGAACCGCTCGGCCACACCGGCCGGCCTCTGAAGGTCTCGCTGTATGGTGGTACAACATGCAATGTGTTGTATTCATGAGCAGTAAAAAGGGCGAAAATGATGTTTAAGTTGATCTCTATTCCAATTTTGTGTACAGATTCCGGAACTGTCGGAACCGATGTGATGCAAAACTTTTTTTTTATGTGTGTAGGTGTATTAGTAGCATTCAAAGAACTGCGACTGACGCCGAACAACACGGACTTCCATGCACTGAGAATAAAAAATAGTGCATTGAGAATGGCTACCTACTAGCTGAAATCTGGATTTGATTAATAAAATCTAAAAAAGGACGACTGAGTGCTGCACTCTATAATTTATAAATATTCTATGCCGGCCGTTGTGGCCGAGCGGTTCTAGGCGCGTCAGTCTGGAACCGCGCGACCGCTACGGACGCAGGTTCGAATCCTGCCTCGGGCATGGATGTGTGTGATGTCCTTAGGTTAGTTATGTTTAAGTAGTTCTAAGTTCTAGGGGACTGATGACCTCAGAAGTTGAGTCCCATAGTGCTCAGAGCCATTTGAACCATTTTTTTAAAATATTCTATTACCTAATGATTCAATAAGGTGTCATGCTGGCCTCGGAGTCTTTCGCGACGGCATACATGAACAAAATGTTCTCGGTTTTCCATCCGCGTAAATTCGAATGAAATCCTCGAGCTTTCGATGACCATCGCCGCCCGTCAGGAGTTCACTGAGCGCCGGGGCTACTACGGCTTTTCGCTTATATAGGCATGATGAGACCCGGACAGCTAGAGGAGCTGTTGCCTGTGGCAGCACCGGTGACGTCAGGTGGCGCCAGGGGCAGGCACCACATTTGAAACTGCCGCTCCCGCGTCGTCCATCTGTCTTTGCTTTCTTTCGATGTCCAACACCCACCCCCATGCCCTGCTGAGTGTGTACCCCTGGTCTCTGTTGAAATTGTTATTGTTTAAACGAATCTCTGTCGCTTCCTTTATAATGGAGTCCCAGTATGTAGTTGCATGAGCCAACACTTTTGTATTTTCGAACTGTATCTCCGCTAGCTGCCCGGGTCTATCTGATTGGCTGCTGATAATGTCATCATGACTATATAAGTGAGAAATCGTAGCAGCCCCGGCAGCCAGTGAACTCCTGACGACGATGGCGGAGATGGTCATCGAAAGCTCGAGGATTTTATTCGAACTGACGCGGATGGAAAACCGAGAACGTTTTATTCAAGGTTTCAAGGTGTCACACTGTCATCGTTCAGTATTTTTTTTTTTTTTTGAGGAAACGATGATCCGATGTTTAACTGTATATACTGATAGTAGTTTGAATTTACTATATCTTTTAAACAAATCAAGTTACATAATTGATACTGACAACGCTTGTCATTTTAATGGTGCTTTTCTACATGAAATATCGATCGCTAAATCGACAAAAGCGTTCAGAGTTTAGCAGTCAGTTCTTTGTTACAAAACTTGTTAATTTAACTTTAACAGTAAATCCTAAACTATTATAGATATGATCAATATTCAAGTTTTATTGGAATCGCCATGAAAATTTATGGAGGATGGCTGATTAAAATTGCTTTGGCTTGATTCCCTGCATTGCTACAGAATTAAATATTTTTCATAAATGTTTCCCTTTATGGCTGATCTTAGGTCCGCCATATTTAACACTGCTACGTCTCCTTGGCCACAAAAGGCTTCTTTTGGGTTTCCCTTTGACGTAGGTTCTCGTCTGTCTCACTCGCACACTACATCGGTTAAGCCTCAATAGACAATAGACGCCTGAGAGTTCCCCATCTCGTGGTGAAACTGAGCCCTTTGTGGCATGCGGTCCTGAACGTCAGGGTTCGTTTCACAATTCCTGTAGGCTGATTCTTTCGGCCATATATTTAAATGAGAGCGCAATGCTCGTTAACTCACAACCTCTGTAATGGAATGATGACAAGGAAAATTTGTGCCTGACCGGGACTCGAACCCGTATTTCCCGCTTATTGCGAGCGGTCGCCTTACCATTTTTTTGTGCTCTTTATTGTTAGTTGTATTTGATCGTATCCGACATTGAAGTTCGTTTTCCATCCCTTCAGTCAGTTTTTTTATTTGACAAGTTAGCTCTCTGATCGGACACGCTGAGCTACCGTGCCGGTTACCATTCGGCTATCCGAGCACAACTCACATCCACACCCAAACTGCGATATGTCGTCAACAAGGTGTCTTCAATCTGTACTTGTACATCCATTATGTATATTTCCGTACAGAGGAGATATTTTACTTGAAAGTCGCTTGCCCTGTGTCGGCGGCTAAGTACTATATTGCATCTCCAAAGGAACATTCCATCGTGATTCGAAATAATATAAGAACTGCAATATCGTATTTATCCACCGACACCGGGCAAGCGACTTTGTAGTATAATGTTTCTGCTGTACGAGAATATACATAATAGATGTTAGAGTACAGGTTGTAGACAAATGGTTGGCGACATCTGAAAGTTTGTGTTATGCTCTATCTGTCAATAGTTTTAATTGTTTAACGTGCAAATCGATTACCTGAGCAACGAAACGGCGACGCTGACAGCTCTATTGTTGACTATATGTAGGCTGGATGACTGACTGTTCGTCGCAAGCAAACCAATATGGGTTATATTACATTCTCAGCGGCTTTTTTTTTATATGCAAGATTCTAGTGAGCTCAAGTATGAGATTGCGCTGAATAACTATACATCTGTAGGGGGTGTGACTGTCTTGCTGGCAGAAATATAGAACAAATTATACCTTTCTGACACATAATGGAGGCAGTGTTCGTTAAGCAGACCTGTTCTAATTATGGTATATGTTACCATAAGTTCGTTATGCAATTTGTCTATTGGGGGAAGTAACACTAGCTCTAATGGCATTGCTCATGGTGTCTTTTCTGGTTATAGATCCTAAATTTCGAATACATAAGTGTTGTATAATCCCTTCATACTCCACTTACAAAAAAAGTCGATCATGACCTATAATGACTCGCTAATGGCGGAAGGATGTGGCTGTCTATGCATCTAATCGTTTCGTAAGCCAAGTTACTGGTGTCGGAAACATGTTATTTGCGGCTCCCCAGAAGATTTTGCTGTTGTGTTAAGAATACGGATAAAAATATAGTGACAGTAATTCTAACAATGTAAAGGTGAGTCCTGGATGTGTTACTGGTAACGATATATAGAACAAATATGCCTTCCTGATACGTAAAAGAGGACTGTCTGCCATGCAGACCTAGAGTGTTACCTAGTTTTCGTATGTGCATCCCTAAGAGCGTTCTGCAACTTGTTTACTAGGTGAGTAATACTACATCAGATGCTGTTCATCATGACGTCTTTTCTGATTATAGTTTCTAAAACTCGACTACATAAACGGTATATTTTTTAGCTGGATGTGTACGTGCTGTGAAAGGCTGTAGTTTTAATGGATTATTAGGTAATGCGGACTTAATGCCTCGATACTATATCTGCAAGAAAGACAATCAGGATCTACAACGGATTATAAAACAATTCGCTGTAACGTGTAATCCGATTGCACAAAAACAACGATACTAACAGCCAATCTGATGATGGAATTCAGAGTTATTCCACCTGATGACTGACATCATCTCATCTGCTCACGATACTTCTTTTAAAATCAAGACTGGGAGATTGGCTTTCTTATGCTGTCGCAGTTATTTCTGGTGGAAACACCATCATTCCGAATCTGTTACGGTTCCACTACACACTTTTAATGTCGGTATGGTGCTACCCGTGATTAGTATTCAAATCAATAATTATTTATCACGTACATAACATGTTTAGGATTTTCATGGTGTGTTACGACAAAATACGAGATTTGATCGACACTTTGAGACACCATAATGGTTTAATGGAAGAGGGATATAGTTATCACAAGAACTACTTCCATAGAAGCCTATTTTACTGAAAGTCCAGTGCTTACATACGTTTAAGTCTGAACACATACTAGATCCAGATTCATTGCGTCTCTTTTTTTAAACGCTTATACGATTTCTAGGCTGCATATTGCTTATAAGGGGATCATGTGAACCTGAAATCTCCCTTTCCAAGCCACACACAAAATATGGTCCCTTATGCCGTTCACAAAAAACAGAGCTAGAGAGAGGAAGGCGTCTATCTGTACGAGTTCAGTTTTCCCTCATATTACATTGACTGTTAATGTTAGTTCTCAATACCGTTTTTCACGAAAAAAAAAAAACACTTTCAGTAATTTCGGTCCAAGTAATACTATTGTGTTGATTGATGATACCAGAACGAATCCAGCATTATGATACTGGTTTTCAGGAGAAGTCTTCCGCGATAGTAAGGAGTGTGTCACAACATTACCGCAAGCAACCAAAGATTCACTTCAACGAAGTGTGTTCAGCAACTTTATAAAACATATGGGTTGGTCATAGCTCTTGTTTTTCTTCTTCGTAGGATACTGTGTGAGAGTCTGTCTTGTGGTACATCGATCGCAGTCAAAACTACACACGTTGTCAGAACGCATTTTTAAATGAGTCCCATCACTATGGCAGACATGACACAATTCACTGTCTCCTTGTCTCAGAACGTTGTTTTCCTAGTAGCAGTTAATAAAACCACGATGTGCTGGTTGACTCTGCTACCTTTTCTTTCAAAAGTATTTGGCTCCAGTATCAGCTGATTTGTGGTTCGTCGTCGACAACAATTGCTTAGGAGGGACGGTGTCGGAGCTCTAACGATAAGTAAGAGGTGGATTGTGGTATAATTTTAACGTCCAACACGTAGTGATGCTATTGTAACCGGTACAAATTGCGTGTATTTTTACTATTAAACAATTCTTTTTTGTTAATAAGAGTATTGTGCTGAATGACATAATAAGTATAAACACACGAATCAGGCGTTACATCAATGAACAGCCAAAAAGAGATGTGTTCCATAGTCACGAAAACATAGCAGCGGCTGAGGTTTTTTTTTTTTTTTTTTTTTTTTAAAAAAGTGGAGGCCCTCCACGCTCACATCGGCGTGGAGACCGTCACAAAGGTTCTGCTGTCACCTCTGTATGGTTAGTTACAACCAAGGTGTTCATCGGATGTGGGCCGTGATGTCCATACGTATGGGTAGGATTACCCACCAAAATGGGCGCATCGAGGAGATGGAAGTGGTCGAAAAGTGAACGAAGGGTACAAGTGTTAGAAAAAAAGTGCTAAGGCAAGCGCCAAGGGGAAAAACCTCTGCAATAGTCCGGACAGTTAGTACGAGCAGTAGCGATTTTTGTGCTATCTGCAAGAAATAATGCAAGATTTAGGTTTTGCAATGCTCGGTACCGTCGTCATGGCTTAGGTCGCCTCATAAGGAGGATCAGTCCTATCGAGGAGGGGTACTGCTGGGCTGTACATCTATGAAGTCTCCTGGGTCAACTGCAGCGTCTGTACCTATAACAAGCCAAGGTTGTTACATGGGTGGTCTATTGGCCACATATCGATCGCATTGTGCGAGAGGTTTGCTTGGATTTGTTTTCGATTAGTGTGTAATAAGGATTCCCTGCATTGTCAGTTGGTCGGCTAGGTATTTTCAGCTGGCAATGCCAGTTATTTTTGCTGTAATGCAGGCGTTCATCATTATTCGCTTTGTTTGTGAGCTTGTGCTGTCCATAGATAGTTAATTGTCCCCAGCTATAAGTTTTTTTTTAGAGAAGTTGTGTTTCAACCTGTGGCTGTAGTCGTAGTTTCGCAGGTTAAGTGTGAAGGGATTGTTCGAGTGTGTCGAGTTTCAGTACAGTCCTGTGGAGAGTTTGTTCAATACCACCGTGCGGGTCTCTGAGACGGCCCGCGGTACGTTTGTATCGCGGATCATTGTTTACGACACGTAGTAGTTTATTCTGTACGACCTGCAGGCGGCGCAGGCGTGTTGTGGAGCCGCGTATCTCCAAACTGGAGCTGCGTACGTCATCAGTGGTCTAATTAGTGTCATGTACATGGACCTCCATACCTTCCCATTCAGCGGGCTCTGCCTGTTGAGCATATTGTAAAGCTGTCTCGCGTTTGCTTGATTGGTTACGTATTCAATATGGCCCCTCAAGTAAGTTTCTGGTCAATCCAGACACCGTGGTATCTGACTTTCGCACAAAAACGTATTGGGCGTGTGTGTAGTGTTATTCTTCTGCAGTCTCGATGTTTGCGCAGTTGTTTTGGTTTGCGTAGGAACAGAACTGCTTCGCATTTGTCGATATTTACTTTAACACGCCGTCGTCCCAGCGAAGGCTTGGCAATTCTGAGTGCACGCTGTAATCGTGAATCAATGTTTGATGGCTCCCAATCCTGAGCTAGGATGATGGTGTCATCCAGGTAGATGGCTACTATCGCGTTTTGTGTAGTTACAAAACCATTTATGTAGAGATTAAACCAGAGGAACCCTAGGATGCTGCCCTGGGGTACTCCCACTTGTATGCCATGTCGTGTTCACTGTTTGCCCTGAACGGCAGTGTTGAAACTTCTGTTGGTGAGATATGAGTGTATGAGACGTACGATACGACCTGGAAAACCAGCATCGCTGCGCCTGCGAATAAGATCGTTGTGCCATAGACGTTCGAAGGCCTTTTGGTGTCCAGGAACACCGCCTCTGTAGCTTTGTTGGTGTTGCAGCAGTGAGTAATATGTTCTGCTACGTGGAGGAGTTGTTGTGTTGTGGAGTGGTGACTTCTGAATCAGAATTGCTCCGGTTTCAGGGTGCCAATGGTGATGCAGTGCCTAGTGAAACGTTTGAGGATCACATTCTCAACAACATGGCTGAGTGAACACAGCAGACTGATGGGTCCGTAATTTTGTGGGAGGGAGTGGTCTTTCCCCGGCTTCCTGAACACCAGGACCTTGGCTGCCTTCCAAAAGAGAGGGAAGTGTTGGTGCTA
The DNA here is from genome assembly GCF_023864345.2 of Schistocerca serialis cubense. NCBI lineage: Eukaryota > Metazoa > Arthropoda > Insecta > Orthoptera > Acrididae > Schistocerca > Schistocerca serialis. The sequence goes on from NC_064640.1 coordinate 163,284,329, forward strand.
TAAGATGGCATTCGTGATATGTGTGAGTTGCTCTGTAGCTTGATCTGTGAACTCCTAGAGGACACGGTTTTGAATACCATTGGGACCTGGAGGTTTTCTCACTGTGGTGTTCTTAATAACTTTTGTAATTTGGTGTGTACTAGCTCGTCGTATCACATCATGTGTGGGCTGAGCTACAAGTCGTGTAAACTCCTGATCCGTTTCAAGTGTACATGTTGAACCGGAAGGAGCTACATTCTGTGTGAATGACGCTGCTAGTGTTCTGGCCGTCAGCTCAGATTTCTTCTCAGCAGAGTGTACTGGTCCGTCAGCTCCTTGTGAAGTTGGTGTGAAGTATTTCTCCTTGGTGAACACTCGTCACATTCTAGGTCATGTGGTATCCAGCCCTGCGAGTGTATTGTCCCAGTGCGTGGTTCTAAATATTTGAATATTTCCATGCATAGTCCCCAGGAGGTTATTAACGTGCTGTTTGTACAGCGGGCGCCTGCCTCTATCTCCTGAGACTGTTTCTTGGGGCGGGCCACTGAACATTGTTGTGGCGTAAATACTGGAATGGTACCAGTTATTGCATCGATAGCTTCATCAATTTGTGCAGTTTGCGTAATTTCGTGAATTTCTGGGATACGACTATCAAGCGTTTCCTTGAACAGCGCCCAATGGGTCAGGTTCCTGCATGGTTCATTGTACTGCAGTGTAAACCCTTATAGGTGTGTGGTCTGAAGCGGCTGAGTGCACGGCGCCATCTGTGACGATGTGAGGAGGCTTCTTTAGGCCGGGCGAGGAGGCATCCGCTGTTTAATTATGCGCACTCACTGTATAGGGTCACAACAATCTTTCACCCACGGAGAAAACTGTTCGCCATGGAGATGTCCATGTCTTCATCGGAAAGGGACGACTGCTGGAGCAGGTGTCGTGCCGTCAGGGTAGAATACGGTATGAAATGTCGCTCTGTCCCCGACAAGAGACCTTAAATGAGCACCAGTGATAGAGGAGCCTGTGGCCAAAACAAGATATTTGCCTAGTTGGAAGGTAACTAAGCAAGGCATCGAGTGTAATTTTGACTTCAACAGGGTGAAAGCACTCTCGCTGGCGGGCGACCAGTGAAAAGTAACACCTTTACGTAAGGGAGCAAGCAAGGGATGAGCCACCATGGCCAAATCAGGAAGAAATTTATGGTAGTAAACAACCTTTCCTAGAAAGGCCTGCAACTCTTTGCCATTAGTAGGACGCGGCAAAGCCGCGACGGCATCGAGATGCTGGTGTAATAGCTTGACGCCAGCGCGCGAGAATTCAAAGCCGAGACAGACGATGTACGGCTGATAAAGCTGCGATTTGTCCATGATAATAGTTACGTCCAATGGCAGGTGCTGGTATTGATATAACCCTAAGGGGGTATTCCTCACGAGGATACGTTTAGAATCATCGTCCACAGGTAGTTGGAAGTAGGCTTCAGACAAGTCTATTTAGGGAAAACATTGGCCCTCGGAGAGCTGAGATAGGAGTCTATCCTGGCGGTGTAAGGGATATGTATCAATAATAGACTGTGAATTTACAGACTTTTTAAAATCACCACATAGCCGGAGGTTGGCCTTAGGTTTTGCTACAATTCCCAACAGAGTGGACCATTCACTAGAGGAGTCAGGAATGATAACACCGAAGGACGTTAGTCGATCTAGTTCCACTTTGACTTCCTCCCGTAAAACTATGGGGATTTAGCGGGTACGAAAGAAACGAGGTCGCGCCTTCGGTTTCATTGTAATGGGAGCCTTAAAACTAGTAGCACACCCTAAACAGTCCAAAAACGGTGAGAAAATTCCGAGCAGAGCGCGTCCAGTTGTTAGTACGAAACTTGATGCAATATCTGATGCACTTCGTCAGAAATAGAGAACCCAAAAATTTTGAAAGCGTCTAATATAAACAAGTTTTCAGTGTCGGCATCGCGTAACACTAGAAAGTTCAAACGCCGAACAAGTGCCCTATACACTACGGGAGTAGAAAACTGTCCCAATTTATTGTTTGTTGTAACTCACCAACCGACGAGAGATGTGGGACAAAGCTGGTGATCAAAGATCCACATAGATTTGAAAATTTACCAAAGTCACTGCCGCACCCATGTATACTTGCATTTTTAACATCTTGTCCATAACATGTACTTCAGTATAAAGTTTGTTTGGGACTACCATCATTTGAGAGACACTGTTCACATCCACATCCAAGTCTGATGAATGAGGTTGAGAGTTACACACAGACGCAATATGACCCTTGTTGGGCACGCAGCCCGCTCGTGATGAAGAAAGCAATAATGGCACGACAGGAGAGAAGCACGCCGCCGCTGTTGTGATACCCGTACTGACTGCTGCTGTGTAGCATGGCGCTGCCCATGAATCATGGAGACCGCGACTGCACGGCCGCGATGTCATCTTCCCTCTGTGAGCTAACTGACGACGGCGAAGGAGGAGACGCAATGGCGGCTTCTTTACACCTAGCTTCTATCTGGTGTCCAGCCTAGATACTTTAAAAGACTGGGCAATGTTCGAAACCTCATTGAGAAAGATTTTCACATTGTAAAGGGCGTTCACGAACTTCTCTATCAGAAGCCAAGCGTATTATAGTATATTAAAAACTAGAAACCCGCCTCGACTGCGAAAAAAGCACCTAGTGTTAACCTAGGTTTCGGCGTAGATAACTACACCTTCTTCACAACAATAAAACCCACAAGTGCCTAAGAGGACCTTTGTCAATGATTAAAGGAACACCATAGCTATACATTTAAAAACGAAAAAAAAAGGAAAACACAAACAGTACATATGTACAAAGTCAAAACCACTACTTAACTTAATGGTGTACGGTCCACCTCACACCGGTCTATGTTCGATGGGCCATGACCCGCCATAAACTGCAGCTACAAATGGTCGCTCACTTACACGCCCGACCTATGCACATGCGCAAGACAAGGGAAGTTACTTGAATGCAAACCATAAAGCTACAGAGCAACTCACACATATCACGAATGCCATCTTATACACTCCTGGAAATTGAAATAAGAACACCGTGAATTCATTGTCCCAGGAAGGGGAAACTTTATTGACACATTACTGGGGTCAGATACATCACATGATCACACTGACAGAACCACAGGCACATAGACACAGGCAACAGAGCATGCACAATGTCGGCACTACTACAGTGTATATCCACCTTTCGCAGCAATGCAGGCTGCTATTCTCCCATGGAGACGATCGTAGAGATGCTGGATGTAGTCCTGTGGAACGGCTTGCCATGCCATTTCCACCTGGCGCCTCAGTTGGACCAGCGTTCGTGCTGGACGTGCAGACCGCGTGAGACGACGCTTCATCCAGTCCCAAACATGCTCAATGGGGGACAGATCCGGAGATCTTGCTGGCCAGGGTAGTTGACTTACACCTTCTAGAGCACGTTGGGTGGCACGGGATACATGCGGACGTGCATTGTCCTGTTGGAACAGCAAGTTCCCTTGCCGGTCTAGGAATGGTAGAACGATGGGTTCGATGACGGTTTGGATGTACCGTGCACTATTCAGTGTCCCCACGACGATCACCAGTGGTGTACGGCCAGTGTAGGAGATCGCTCCCCACACCATGATGCCGGGTGTTGGCCCTGTGTGCCTCGGTCGTATGCAGTCCTGATTGTGGCGCTCACCTGCACGGCGCCAAACACGCATACGACCATCATTGGCACCAAGGCAGAAGCGACTCTCATCGCTGAAGACGACACGTCTCCATTCGTCCCTCCATTCACGCCTGTCGCGACACCACTGGAGGCGGGCTGGACGATGTTGGGGCGTGAGCGGAAGACGGTCTAACGGTGTGCGGGACCGTAGCCCAGCTTCATGGAGACGGTTGCGAATGGTCCTCGCCGATACCCCAGGAGCAACAGTGTCCCTAATTTGCTGGGAAGTGGCGGTGCGGTCCCCTACGGCACTGCGTAGGATCCTACGGTCTTGGCGTGCATCCGTGCGTCGCTGCGGTCCGGTCCGAGGTCGACGGGCACGTGCACCTTCCGCCGACCACTGGCGACAACATCGATGTACTGTGGAGACCTCACGCCCCACGTGTTGAGCAATTCGGCGGTACGTCCACCCGGCCTCCCGCATGCCCACTATACGCCCTCGCTCAAAGTCCGTCAACTGCACATACGGTTCACGTCCACGCTGTCGCGGCATGCTACCAGTGTTAAAGACTGCGATGGAGCTCCGTATGCCACGGCAAACTGGCTGACACTGACGGCGGCGGTGCACAAATGCTGCGCAGCTAGCGCCATTCGACGGCCAACACCGCGGTTCCTGGTGTGTCCGCTGTGCCGTGCGTGTGATCATTGCTTGTACAGCCCTCTCGCAGTGTCCGGAGCAAGTATGGTGGGTCTGACACACCGGTGTCAATGTGTTCTTTTTTCCATTTCCAGGAGTGTAGCACCAACACTTCCCTCTCTTTTGGAAGGCAGCCAAGGTCCTGGTGTTCAGGAAGCCGGGGAAAGACCACTCCCTCCCACAAAATTACGGACCTATCAGTCTGCTGTGTTCACTCAGCCATGTTGTTGAGAATGTGATCCTCAAACGTTTCACTAGGCACTGCATCACCATTGACACCCTGAAACCGGAGCAATTCTGATTCATAAATCACCACTCCAAAACACAACAACTCCTCCACGTAGCAGAACATATTACTCACTGCTACAACACCAACAAAGCTACAGAGGCGGTGTTCCTGGACACCAAAAGGCCTTCGAACGTCTATGGCACAACGATCTTACTCGCAGGCGCAGCGATGCTGGTTTTCCAGGTCGTATCGTACGTCTCATACACTCATATCTCACCAACAGAAGTTTCAACACTGCCGTTCAGGGCAAACAGTGAACACGACATGGCATACAAGTGGGAGTACCCCAGGGCAGCATCCTGGGGTTCCTCTGGTTTAATCTCTACATAAATGGTTTTGTAACTACACAAAACGTGATGATAGCCATCTACCTGGATGACACCATCATCCTAGCTCAGGATTGGGGGCCATCAAACATTGATTCACGATTACAGCGTGCACTCAGAATTGCCAAGCCTTCGCTGGGACGACGGCGTGTTAAAGTAAATATCGACAAATGCGAAGCAGTTCTGTTCCCATGCAAACCAAAACAACTGCGCAAACATCGAGACTGTAGACGAACAACACTACACACACGCCCAATACGTTTCTGTGCGAAAGTCAGATACCACGGTGTCTGGATTGACCAGAAACTTACTTGAGGGGCCATATTGAATACGTAACCAATCAAGCAAACGCGAGACAGCTTTACAATATGCTTAACAGGCAGAGCCCGCTGAATGGGAAGGTATGGAGGTCCATGTACATGACACTAATTAGACCACTGATGACGTACGCAGCTCCAGTTTGGAGATACGCGGCTCCACAACACGCCTGCGCCTCCTGCAGGTCGTACAGAATGAACTACTACGTGTCGTAAGCAATGCTCCGCGATACAAACGTACCGCGGACCGTCTCAGAGACCCGCACGGTGGTATTGAACAAACTCTCCACAGGACTGTACTGAAACTCGACACACTCGAACAATCCCTTCACACTTAACCTGCGAAACAAAGCGAATAATGATGAACGCCTGCATTACAGCAAAAATAACTGGCATTGCCAGCTGAAAATGCAAACCATTCAAGTAACTTCCCTTGTCCTGCGCATGTGCATAGTTAGCGGGTCGGGCATGTAAGTGAGCGACCATTTGTAGCTGCAGTTTATGGCGGGTCATGGCCCATCGAACATAGGCCGGTGTGAGGTGGACCGTACACCATTGAAGTTAAGTAGTGGTTTTGACTTTGTACGTATGTACTGTTTGTGTTTTCCTTTTCTTTGTTTTTAAATGTATAGCTATGGTGTTCTTTTAATCATTGACAAAGGTCCTCTTAGGCACTTGTGGGTTTTATTGTTGTGAAGAAGGTGTAGTTATCTACGCCGAAACCAAGGGTTAACACTAGGTACTTTTTTCGCAATCGAGGCGGGTTTCTAGTTTTTAATATATTAACCAACGATTGCTGACGCGCTGCGATGTTGAAGGTATTATAATATCACGAACCAACGAATCAGCATATGAGTCCGGGTGTGCTTCAGTAAGAAACTGACAACGACTGCCGTGAAGTTCCGCTGCCCAAGCTGTTGCGGCCGCTTCTGTCAACGGTAGAACTCAACGCGAGCAGCAGTAACATGGGCACATTTTCAATGATAATTAGAGAGCAACTGACACATTTCTACATCTACATGGATACTCTGCAAATCACATTTAAGTGCCTGGCAGAGGGTCCATCTCTTTAGTAGATCTGTTATATTTTTTAAGTGTCTTGTCAATAAAACGCAGTCTTTGGTTAGCCTTACCCACAACACTTTCTGTGTGTTCTTTCCAATTTAAGTTGCTTGTAATTGTAATTCCTAGGTGTTTAGTAGAATTTACGACCTTTAGATTTGACTGATTTATTGTGTAACCGAAGTTTAACGAATTCCTTTTAACACTCATGTGGATGACCTCACGCTTTTCGTTATTTAGGGTTAATTGCCAATTTTCGCACCATACAGCTATCTTTTATAAATCGTTTTGCAATTTTTTTGATCTTCTGATGAGAGTGTTAGTCGATAAACGAAAGCATCATCTGCAAACAACCTTAGACGGCTGCTCAAATTGTCTCCCTGCCTTTAACACTATCTTGGGGAACGCCAGAAATCACTTCTGATTTACTCGATGACTTTACGTCATTTACTATGAACTGTGACCCCTCTGACAGGAAATCACGAATCCAGTCACATAAGTGAGATGACATTCCACAAGCACGTAATTTACGCAAGTTACGTTTCAACATAAAGATAAGAAAACTTGCGTCTTTTGCTACTGAAATTTTTTCTTGACTACCAAACGTGTTTCGCCATTTTATGTTAGACACTTTCAGTGGTCTACAATATATGTAAAATTATTTAATTATACAGACCTTTATGTGATATTTGTAGTGACTTTTTGGCAGTTTGTTTAGATCTAGCTAGTTCCATTTGTAATTATATGTTTGTGTTTTTTTTTTTACTTACATTAATTTTTGTGTGCTGTTCATCCCGTCATTTGGTGTTCTATATGTAGTAAATGCACATGGTATAGGTTTTGTGCCCTGTTCACACAGACATTTGTTCTATATGTGCTGAGTGCGATACTTGTAAGACATATGCAAAGCCATTTTATCAGCCTTAATGTAAGTACGTTAGCTTCTTTTATATTTTATATTTTTAAAAAGTTTTTATACGCAGGTCTATAAGTAACTAGCATATGTATCACTACACTTGCGTCCTCTTGTTGCTGACTTGAATTAATACCACGTAGCAGTACGAGCAGTTCGCACGTGGCTGTGGTACACATCATATGACGAGGTATAATGTACCCATATGTCAATATTGTCAACAGTATTTTAGCATTAAGGTTATTTGTATTGTTAAAAGTTTGCACTGTCATTGTAACATTCATGTAATCATTACCTATTTATGATACTTTGTATATACTTCTTTGTAACTTTCGCAAACGATGTAACATGGAAAAGCATAAGCCCATTTTCATCCAATAAAAAGTGTGACTGAGAAAAAACAGTTTCAAGTGACGTAACATGCCACGCTCTAACCACAGACTACGCCAGTTTAGTTTTTCCTGATGACGACATCCACTTAATTAGTCCTCACCCGGGGATCTGAATGGAGGATTAATTTACCTCTGGAATATTTTACCCAAGAGGACGTCATCATCATCCAGCCATACATTAGAGCTACATGTCCTCAAGGGAGATAATGGCCATAGTTCCCTCCAAGGCAAGGTCAGTCAATCATCCAGACTGTTGACCCTGAAACTAATGAAAAGGCTGCTGTCTTTTCGCAGATATACCTTCGTTGTTACGGTATATCTGTCTGTATCTTTGAGGCACGCAAGTGACCCTCCCTCGCCAAGATCCATGGTTCATAGAGAACTTCAAATAACATATTCAAAAGAGACTTTTAGATTTAAAATTTAATGAGTGGCATTAGTCCTTATTTTCGTAGATGTGATAAAAAGTGTTAGGCATTATTATGACAGGTTTAGCATTAGATCTGTTTCGGGTATTTATTTTTTCTCGAGACATAAGCTGAGAACAGTGTTTAGCACGCACACACGCACACACTCAAGTACCAACGTGGGCTTTTGCGAAAAGTGACATTTTCATCCTGTATACTACACCAAAATTCCGTTATCGGTATCAATTTAATATACCTTTTGCTTCCATCTATGTATCAGATGTCAGTAAATAAAAGCTTCAGCTTCGCATTCTTCTGCTGACATGGTCGAAGATCGTGCACTGACAATACATGGTCTTGAAAACACAATTCATTTTGATACTTAATTTGCTGTTTATTGAGAAAATGTTGATGATAGACGATAAAGCGATAAGGACTGCTGTAGATGTAGTGTGAGATGGACGACTGTGGCAATTTGAATAGGCTACTGCAATTACGCCTTCTTCAGGCGCTCCCTCATTGTTGAGTTCTCCATATGGAAGACCGCCATCTGGTCTGTGACGATTCTTTTTTTTATATCATTTAGCTGTAAAATAACCACATCAAGCTGTTAACAGGTTTTTTTTTTTTTTAAGTTCTGCTAGATGACCGCTAGGTCGAAACTACCGGCAGGGTATTAAAATCTTACAACAGATAGATGTCGTTCATTTACGACAAAATGACTTTCATGCAAGCTGTGTCGCACAATTTTAGGACGATTTTTTAAAAATTTTCCTTGAGGAGAAAATTTGTTATTTTTTGAGGTTACTTTCTTGAGTGTAAATAAAAAAAAAAACTCGTAAGATTCGTGGAAGTCTAGTACGATTCTAGGTGTCGAGAACACTTCCCCTACCGTGTGGAACACCTGTTCTCAGATGGTTCAGATCCCCGAACTTAAACTTCTGTGGACAACTGAGTTTACTGTTAACAGTCAACTTGGATTTAGTGATTAATTGTTTCGCGAAAAATTGTACAATGTTTTATGAGAAACATTAATGATGAAGTGCAGCAGTAGTCGGCATTGGTGACCAATTACAATATGCCTGGTATTATAACCATCTTATCTCAAATAACATACTGTCAGAGTCACAGTTTGGATTTCTAAAGGGTTCTGATATTGAGATGGCTATCTACACTTACAGTGAAAATGTACTTAACTCATTAGACAAAAAATTGCAGACAACTGATATATTTTGTGACCTGTCAAAGGCATTTGACTGTGTAAATCACAATATCCTTTTAAGTAAATTAGAATATTATAGTGTAACAGGAAATGCCGCAAAAATGGTTCAAATCTTATATATCTGGCAGGAAACAAAGGGTGTTATTCGCAAAGAGACATGTATCAAGCTATCATGCGCCATCCAACTGGGAATTAGTTACATATGGGGTCCCACAACGTTCCACTTCAGGACTCTTACTTTTTCTTGTGTATATCAATGACCTTTCATCAGTAACATTACCAGAAGCCAAGTTCGTTTTGTTTGCCGATGATACAAACATTGCAATAAATAACAAATCAAGTGTAGTGCTAATAAAGTAGCTAATAAAATAATTGTGGACATTAATCACTGGTTCCTAGCCAATTCTTTGTCTCAAAACTTTGAAAAACACACTACATGCAGTTCAGAACTTGTAAGGGGTGTCCAACGAGTATATGCCTAACAACGATGACAAGCAGATAGAAGAAGTGGACAGTGTTCAATTCTTGGGATTACAGCTTGATAATAAATTCAACTGGGAGGAGCACACCACAGAACTGCTGAAGCGTCTTAACAAATCTCTATTTGCAATGCGAATTGTGTCAGACATAGGGGATATAAAAATCAAAAAGGTGGCATACTATACTTACTTTCATTCCATAATGTCATATGGGATTATTTTTGGGGCAATTCATCAAGACAAGCTAAAGTTTTCCGGGCACAAATACGTGCAGTAAGAGTTATATGTGGTGTGAACTCAAGAACATCTTGCAGAAGCCTGTTTAGGGAACTAGGGATACTAACTACTGCTTCCCAATATATTTATTCCTTAATGAAATTTGTCATTAAAAATATATCACTTTTTCGAACCAACAGCTCTATTCATGGAATCAATATTAGAAATAAGTATAATCTTAACAAGGATTTAAGGTCACTTACTCTTGTACAAAAACGTGTACATTATTCAGGAACACACATTTTCAATAACTTGCCAGCAGCCATAAAAAGCTTAACAATCAATGAAATTCAGTTTAAGAGAAGCCTAAAGGATTTATTGGTGGCCAACTCCTTCTACTCCATTGATGAATTTCTCAGTAAAACCAACTGATATATATATATATATATATATATATATATATATATATATATATATATATATATATATAAACAATATAACTTCTGCACAATTTCATTGCAGTAATGTGTTCATTGTAAATAAGTATTTAGTAGTTGTATTACACATTTATTACCTTATAAATAAATAAAAACCTTTTTTATTTTAAATTCAGTGCATTATTATTTGTAAAGTGATTCTTTCATTTAACGTTCATTAAAAAATGACGACCATGCCACCTGGGACCTGTTGAATGGTACATTAGCTTATTTGTTTGAATTATAAATACTTGTCATGTATTGTTGTTTTTCTGACATGTTCTACATCCTGGAGGACCTCCTCACTACGGATCAATTGGAATGAAAGTAAATCTAATCTAATCTAATCAATACCGCGGTTCGATCGCGTCCGCATTGTTACTTCGTGCCAAGAAGGGTTCTCAACAAGGGAAGTGTCCAGACATCTCGGAGTGAACCAAAGCGATGTTGTTTGGACATAGAGGAGACACAGAGAGACTGTCGATGACATGCATCGCTCAGACCACCCAAGGGCTACTACTGCAGTGGATGACCGCTACCTACGGATTATAGCTCGGAGGAGCCCTGACAGCAACGCCACAATGTTGAATAATGCTGCCGGCCGGAGTGCAGTGCGGTTCTAGGCGCTACAGTCTGGAACCGAGCGACCACTACGCTCGCAGGTTCGAATCCTGCCTCGGGCATGGACGTGTGTGATGTCCTTAGGTTAGTTAGGTTTAATTAGTTCTAAGTTCTAGGTGACTGATGACCTCAGAAGTTAAGTCGCATAGTGCTCAGAGCCATTTGAACCATTTGAATAATGCTTTTCGTGCAGGCACAGGACGTCGTGTTACCACTCAAACTGTGGGCAATAGGCTACATGATTCGCAACTTCACTCCCGACGACCAAGGCGAGGTCCATCTTTGCAACCATGATACCATGCAGCGCGGTACAGAAGGGGCCCAACAACATGCCGAATGGACCGCTCAGGATGGGCATCACGTTCTCTTGACCGATGAGTGTCGCATATGCCTTCAACCAGACAATCGTCGGATACGTGTTTGGAGGCAACCCAGTCAGGCTGAACACCTTAGACACACTGTCCAGTGAGTGTAGCAAGGTGGAGGTTCCCTGCTGTTTTGAGGTGGCGTTATGTGGGACCGACGTACGGCGCTGGTGGTCATGGAAGGCGCCGTAACGGTTGTACGATTCGTGAATGCCATCGGCCGACCGATAGTGCAACCATCCCGGCAGCATACTGGCGAGGCATTCGTCTACATGGACGATAATTCGAGCCCCCACCGTGCACATCTTGTGATTTACTTCCTTCAGGATAACGACATCGCCCGACTAGAGCGGCCAGCGTGCTCTCCAGATATGAACCTTATCGAACATGCCTGGGATAGACTGAAAAGGGCTGTTTATGGACGGCGTGACCCATCAGCCCTTCTGAGGGATCTACGCCGAATCGCCGTTGAGGAGTGGGACAATCTGGACCAACAGTACCTTGATGAACTTATGGATTGTATGCCACGAGGAATACAGACATGCATCAATGTAAGAGGACGTGGTACTGGGTATCAGAGGTACCGGTGTGTACAGCAGTCTGGACCACCACCTCTGAAGGTCTCGCTGTATGGTGGTACAACATGCAATGTTTGGTTTTCTTGAGCAATAAAAAGGACGGAAATGTTGTTTATGTTGATCTCTATTCCAATTTTCTGTACAGGTTCCTGAACTCTCGGAACCGAGGTGATGCAAAACTTTTTTTCATGTGTGTATTTAGTTCGGTAAATGTAAGAAACGTTACTCTTTCTATTGTTTGTATAGCATATTTTATTTTCTTTAGAGTTACAGTAACGAGCTATGGTTTCTTAAATAGTACACTATTTGTTTCATCGTGTAGCTGATGCATTTAAACCAAGTGTATGTGAACCAGTTCAAATCAAGTTTCCGCCAATTTTAGCTAGAGAACTAGAAACGTTCAAAGTTTTACGGATGGCAGCAAAGTGCTGTATCTTATTATCTATGTTCAGATGCATGTTCTGATGACAAAAGGTTGAATAAGTGAGAGATTCAAAGGTTTGCCCATTTTCGTGAATACACAGCTCAATGTGGCTTCTAAACAAGTTGCAGACGAGATGTATAGCTGTCGGTGCCACGGAACGACAAGCTTCCTCGGTGTGCTGTTTGAAGTCCTCTGCGATTGTGCGTTCGGGTGTGTAAAGTGGTCTAGGGTGTAGGACCACTTCTATGTGGGGCTGGGTCGTGGCAGTGAGTAGAGTTGGTTGAAATGGGCCTTAGATAGCTCAGGCAGATAACATCAAAACGTTAAAACATTTCATTAGCACTCATTTGTGTGCCCTGGTAGCGTCTCGGTGGAGGCGGTGACCCACATTCTCGAGCACATCGGGAGGCGGCGGAGAGCTGACGTTTACCGCGCTGTGACGTAAGCGTCCTGCAGTGCTGACTCCAGTGGCTTTACGCTGCGGCGTGTGGCCTCGTTATTGGACACGGATGCCCGCAGTCGGAGCCAGTGTTGTTGAAGACTGCCGAGTTTCGTGCAGCGGATGCCAGTCTCCGATGAAACTCGCCCCAGCGAGTGACGCCTGCACCTGCACGGAAGGTTTAGTAGCGGTACCGTCCAGCTCCCGAGCTGCTTCCCTCCAGGGAAGGGGCCAGGCAGCTACTTGAACTGGCCCAGATGGTGGAGGCAGACTAGTACCTTCGTTCGAGGATGACGACTTGGCACTAGCAGACGGTGCGGCAGTAGAGGCCCGAACTTCTAGTGGCTGCGGACCGTTCCCCTAGGCGTCTTGCGTGGCCCTCCAGTCTCTCTTGGTGATGCTGGACTGCTAACGCCCCGGCCTACGTGTTGTGCCAACGCGCTGCTTCCAGCTGTTCCCAGTATAACAAATCCTTGTCCTGGGCGTGTGGTAAGGGCTTGCCTCGCGCTGTAAGAGTCCCATTCTAACTCCGCGGTTGCAATATTGAGATTCGTGCCCTAGTCTGCCTCGTGCTGTCTAAAATGACCCCGATGATGCATTCGACATTCCAGCACATGAGCATCCTCCGACTGCCTTCCACTGCTGCGGCAGAACTGCTAATTTGCTTAGCGATGCCATCCCCGCTTCGTAAGACCTTGGTCCCCAGGTCTCTTTTTAGACCGGTCTGCAACGGAACTCGGCATACGTTGACTCAATGTACGATATTTTACAATATTTCGCCTAAGCACTAGGTGGATTAATCCATGAGGTTCAGATGCTGTGAATGTACTCTACTGATTTAGCTCTTAGGCTCCACAGTCATTCACACTCTACAATTATCCCAGGCTTACCTTAATAACTAGTATTTCCCATTTTCTACTAAATTTTTGTAACACAACTTATAACTACACACTACTCCCTCCTTACTCTGTCATGGAACCATGGCCTCTGATCTAGTGTGGCTTGACGTGGGGCCCTATACTCAATGCAGAAGTGTTCAGCGTCATCCTAAATACTAGTGTATACACTGAGATGACAAAAGCCATAGGACTGCGATATGTACATGTCCAGAAGACGGTAGTATTGCGTACACAAGGTATAGAACGACAGTGCATAGGCGGAATTGTCATTTGCACTCAGGTGATTCATGTGAAAAGGTTTCCGACGTCATTATGGCCGCACGACGGAAATTAACGGACTTTTAACGCGGAATGGTAGTTGGAGCTAGAAGCATTGGGACATTTCATTTCGGAAATCATTAGGGAATTACAGTGTCAAGAGTGTGCCGAGAATACCAGATTTCAGGCATTACCTCTGATCATGGACAACGCAGTGGCCGACGGCCTTCACTTAACGACCGAGAGCAGCGGCGTTCGCATAGAGTTGTCAGTGAAATAAGAAATGAAATCATCGTGTGTCTTTGATGACCAGGAGTCCTCACCGGCGAAAGTTCCACCGCCGAGTTGCAAGTCTTTTCATTTGACGACACACTGCACGACTTTCGTTTCAATGATGATGAAAGGATGAAGAGGAAAACACAACAAACACACCCCGAGGGGATAAAACCTCCAAGCCGGCCGGGAGTCGATCCCAGGCCCACTGTGTGACAGCCAAACATGCTGACCTCGCAGCTAATGGTACGGACAGAGTTGTCATTGCCAACAGACAAGCAACACTGAGTGAAATAATAATAGAAATCCAAGTGGGACGTACGAAGAAGGTATCTGTTAGGACGATGCGACGAAATTTGGCGTTAGTGGGCTATGGCAGCAGACGACCGACGCGAATTCCTTTGCTTACAGCACGACATCGCGTGCAGTTCCCCTCCTGGGCTTGTGACTATATCGGTTGGACCCTAGACGACTGCGAAACCGTGTCCTGGTCATGAGAGTCCCGATTCCAGTTGGTAAGAACTGATGGCAGGTTACGAGTATGACGTAGACCCCACGAGGCCATGGACCCCAGTTGTCAATAAGGCACTGTGGGAGCTGCGGGTGGCTCGATAATGGGGTGGTTTGCGTTTACATGGAATGGACTGGATTCTCTGGTGCAAATGAACAGATCATTGATTGGAAATGGTTATTTTTAGCTACTTTGAGACAATTTACAGGCATACAGCGAGACCTTCAGAGGTGGTGGTCCAGACATCATGTTTCCAAAAAACGATGGAATTCTAATGGATGACAATGCGTCATGCCACTGGGCCACAGTTATTCACGATTGGTTTGACGAACGTTTTGGATAATTCTGGTGAATGATTTGGCCACCCACGTCGCCCAACGTGAGTCCCACTAAACTTTATGGGACACAATTGACGGGTCAGTTCGGGCACAAAATCCTGTATTGGCAACACTTTCGCACTTACGGGTAGCTTTAGAGGCAGCTTAATATTTCTGCAGGAGACTCCCATCGACTTGTTGAGTCCATGTCATGTCCAGTTGCTGCACTACGCTGGTCAAGAGGATGTCCGACACGATATAAGGAGGTATTCCTTCACTTTCGTCACCGCAGTGTACATTTCTCAATACGACTCATTGTACAAGTTTCATGCACACAACAATATTAATTCTGTCCATTTACATTTTCTGTCACACATACACGATTAATGATGCAGTCTATTGGGAGCTGTACTTCCAGGGGTTCACTTGGTCGGTCGTCTCTCCATCGCAGCTAAATGAAGGCTGCACGAAACAGAGTCACATCTGTTAGGATGCCAGAAGTTGTGACACTCAAGGTTACAATACTTCCCGATACTTCTGCAGATGCGGTAGCGCCTGTTCTGCCGAGATATACCCTTCTTAGGTCTCGGTTAGCTTGTTCAGGGAGAGGATTGGTTCAGGTTTCAACGTATTATTGAGATAGGTCAAATCTGTGCTGGGAACACTTGCAACGATTTTTCTGGCCAGTATAGCTGTGACTTACGTTCAAGCTGGTAGTCCTTGTACTATCAGGTCAGAGATGGGAAGTCGGTCGCTTTATGTAGCACGTTGTTCCGATAATTAACAACCCAAACAATCCATTACCGTGTAAATCTACTGTAAGCCTACCCCATTCGCAGCATATCGCTACTGTGTTGTAAATCGGTTGTCGCCCCACTTGTGGCTCCCAAATGTCACGCGGACGAATCTGTCCATCTCTTTTGTCTAGGTACAACTGAACCTCACATGTGCCTGTGCTAGTCAGGATTAATGGAGTCCAGCAGACTGTAACACTATCCTTCTGACAGTGCTGAAGTTTCTGCAATGTCATTACCGTATGGGCAACGGCCTTTCCGCAGTGGATACGCCGGTTCCCGTGAGATCACCGAAGTTAAGCGCTGTCGGGCGTGGTCGGCACTTGAATGGGTGACCATCCAGGCCGCCATGCGCTGTTGCCATTTTTCGGGGTGCACTCAGCCAAGTGATGCCAATTGAGGAGCTACTCGACAGAATAGTAGCGGCTTCGGTCAAGAATACCATCATATCGACCGGGAGAGCGGTGGGCTGACCCCTCGCCCCTCCTATCCACATCCTCCACTGAGGATGACACGGCGGTCGGATGGTCCCGGTAGGCCACTCGTGGCCTGAAGATGGAGTGCATTACCGTATGCTTATACCTGTCCAACGATATTAGCAAGATGCCTCCCGTCCTGATCCACACAAATTTTCCCGTCTCTCACTGTAATGGGTAAGCATTACACGTATGGCTGTGCTTGATCTGTCCTAACTTCCACCGTTGCTATGTGATGGCACAGGGGTAAATTTTACCTGAGGAGCTCTGCAATAAGTTCCAACTCAGGTGGCAACTCCTTCTACACTTTCTGCAACACACCCTAGTATTGTTCTGGTAGTAACAATGCTGAACTAAGCTGTACGTACATGACAGGGTGAATGGCTTCCTGCAGATCTGCTATACCCATTCGTATGTCTCAGAGGCTGTCGGCCAACGACTATAATAGTCTTTCAATTGTAGCCCTCGTATCTAACATTTCTATTCGAGTCTGTAAAATTCTTAGAACCAGGTTGATGACGTCGACTGATGACTTTTCACACTCCATCATCTCCATCGTAATTTTTTGTAGTGCACGTATGTTATTCATCACCTCCTGCTCCAAGCTTGTCATTTGTGTGGTATGCCACTCCACTACTGATTTGCTACCCTGGCCATTTTCTTCAGCCCTTACACGGTTATGTTTATCTCCCTAACATTGCTCTTATCTATCTTCTGAATACTGTTTGCAATGATCATCCCACAGCATCCAAACAAGCTAGCTTCCGTCGCTGCAACGTGAGTGGCAGCACGTCTGTTGCTTGCTGCATCTGTTCCTGCAGCTGTGGGACCTGTTATACTCCCCTCATACTTCTTTAAATATATCCTTCTCCACTTTGGAACGCAATTCTATAAGTACATCCTCCAATCTCCTCAATTCATTTCTCATCTGTCACGCCCGTTTTCAATCTACCAGTCGTCAAATCCTTTCTACCTCTCCTCTGCATATTCCGCAGTTACTCTATTGCAAAAATCTCAGCTCCGCTCTTCCTTCTTCATAGAATCTGCTCCAAATCTCTTAAACAATTTTATTTTGTCCGCTGGAATCGTCTCTGCTTCTCGTGTTACAATTACCAACACCTCCTCTCTGGTAGCCCGTTATTATATTGAAAACCTTGGTCCCGGCGGTGCTGTCCATGACATGAATACCCTTTGTCAGCTGCACAAACACAACTGACAAATACACTTAAACGTTCTGCTACCTCAATACTTTCCACTGCTTCACATGCTTACATTTTTTTTTTGGTCATGAGTCTACTGACTGGTTTGATGCGGCCCGCCACGAATTCCTTTCCTGTGCTAACCTCTTCATCTCAGAGTACCACTTGCAACCTACGTCCTCAATTATTTGCTTGACGTATTCCAATCTCTGTCTTCCTCTACAGTTTTTGCCCTCTACAGCTCCCTTTAGTACCATGGAAGTCATTCCCTCATGTCTTAGCAGATGTCCTATCATCCTGTACCTTCTCCTTATCAGTGTTTTCCACATATTCCTTTCCTCTCCGATTCTGCGTAGAACCTCCTCATTCCTTACCTTATCAGTCCACCTAATTTTCAACATTCGTCTATAGCACCACATCTCAAATGCTTCGATTCTCTTCTGTTCCGGTTTTCCCACAGTCCATGTGTCAATACCATACAATGCTGTACTCCAGACGTACATCCTCAGAAATTTCTTCCTCAAATTAAGGCCGGTATTTGATATTAGTAGACTTCTCTTGGCCAGAAATGCCTTTTTTGCCATAGCGAGTCTGCTTTTGATGTCCTCCTTGCTCCGTCCGTCATTGGTTATTTTACTGCCTAGGTAGCAGAATTCCTTAACTTCATTGACTTCGTGACCATCAGTCCTGATGTTAAGTTTCTCGCTGTTCTCATTTCTACTACTTCTCATTACCTTCGTCTTTCTCCGATTTACTCTCAAACCATACTGTGTACTCATTAGACTGTTCATTCCGTTCAGCAGATCATTTAATTCTTCTTCACTTTCACTCAGGATAGCAATGTCATCAGCGAATCGTATCATTGATATCTTTTCACCTTATATTTTAATTCAACTCCTGAACCTTTCTTTTATTTCCATCATTGCTTCTTCGATGTACAGATTGAAGAGTAGGGGCGAAAGGCTACAGCCTTGTCTTACACCCTTCTTAATACGAGCACTTCGTTCTTGATCGTCCACTCTTATTATTCCCTCTTGGTTGTTGTACGTATTGTATATGACCCGTCTCTCCCTACTTTTTTCAGGATCTCGAACAGCTTGCACCACATACCGAGCCATATTCCATGCTCAACGTCAGTGTTCGTTCCAAATGGCGCAAACTATGCACACCTTTCCTCCAATTAGCAGATTCTGGCGTCGTGAAAACACTGTTCACTAAACACAACAAAACAGCAAAACAAAAGCCAATTATTAGGAAGACATTTAACTGTAACCCTGTCATAACACTTCATACGTAACTTAACCACTCTGCCCGAGCGGCTGCTTTAAACACTGAATCAAGGAATACTCCTCTAAAGCAGTTGTTGTTGTTGTTGTTGTTATTGTGGTCTTCAGTCCTGAGACTGATTTGATGCAGGGCTCCATGCTACTCTATCCTGTGCAAGCTTCTTCATCTCCCAGTACCTACTGCAGCCTACATCCTTCTGAATCTGCTTAGTGTATTCATCTCTTGGTCTCCCTCTACGATTTCTACCCTCCACGCTGCCCTCCAGTACTAAATTGGTGAGCCCTTGATGCCTCAGAACATGTCCTACCAACCGATCCCTTCTTCTAGTCAAGTTGTGCCACAGACTTCTCTTCTCCCCAATCCCATCCAATACCTCCTCACTAGTTGTGTGATCTACCCATCTAATCTTCAGCATTCTTCTGTAGCACCACATTTCGAAAGCTTCTATTCTCTTCTTATCTAAACTGTTTATCGTACACGTTTCACTTCCATACATGGCTACACTTCATACAAATACTTTCAGAAACGACTTCCTGACACTTAAATCTATACTCGATGTTAACAAATTTCTCTTCTTCAGAAACGCTTTCCTTGCCATTGCCAATCTACATTTTATATCCTCTCTACTTCGACCATCATCAGTTATTTTGCTCCCCAAATAGCAAAACTCCTTTACTACTTTAAGTGTCTCATTTCCTTATCTAATTCCGGCTTAATTCGACTACATTCCATTATCCTTGTTTTGCTTTTGTTGATGTTCATCTTTCAAGACAATGTCAATTCCGTTCAAATGCTCTTCCAAGTCCTTTGCTGTCTCTGACAGAATTACAATGTCATCGGCGAACCTCAAAGTTTTTATTACTTCTCCATGGATTTTAATACCTACTCCGAACTTTTCTTTTGTTTCCTTTACTGCTTGCTCACTATACAGATTGAATAGCATCGGGGAGAGGCTACAACCCTGCCTCACTAACTTCCCAACCACTACTTCCCTTTCATGTCCCTCAACTCTTGTAACTGCCATCTGCTTTCCATACAAATTGTAAATAGCCTTTCGCTCCCTGAATTTTACTCCTGCCATCTTCAGAATTTGAAAGAGAGTATTCCAGTCAACATTGTCGAAAGCTTTCTCTAAGTCTACAAATGCTAGAAACGTAGGTTTGCTTTTTCTTAATCTTTCTTCTAAGGTAAGTCGTAGGATCAGTATTGCCTCACGTGTTCCAACATTTCTACGGAATCCAAACTGATCTTCCCCGAGGTCGGCTTCTACCAGTTTTTCCATACGTCTGTAAAGAATTCGCGTTAGTATTTTGCAGGTGTGACTTATTAAACTGATAGTTCGGTAATTTTCACATCTGTCAACACCTGCTGTCTTTGGGGTTGGAATTATTATACTCTTCTTGAACTCTGAGGGAATTTCGCCTGTCTCGTACATTTTGCTCACCAGATGGTGAGTTTTGTCAGGACTGGCTCTCCCAAGGCTGTCATTAGTTCTAATGGAATGTTGTCTACTCCTGGGGCCTTGTTTCGACTTAGGTCTTTCAGTGCTCTGTCAAACTCTTCACGCAGTATCATATCTCCCATTTCATCTTCATCTACCTCCTCTTCCATTTCCATAATATTGTCCTCAAGAACATCACCCCTGTATAGACCCTCTATATACTCCTTCCACCTTTTTGCTTTCCCTTCTTTGCTTAGAACTGGGTTTCCGTCTGAGCTCTTGATATTCATGCAAGTGGTTCTCTTTTCTCCAAAGGTCTCTTTAATTTTCCTGTAGGCAGCATCTATCTCACCCCTCGTGAGATAAGCCTCTACATCGTTACATTTGTCCTCTAGCCATCCCTGCTTATCCATTTTGCGCTTCCTGTCTATCTCATTTTTGAGACGTTTGTATTCCTTTTTGCCTGCTTCACTTACTGCATTTTTGTATTTTCTCCTTTCATCAATTAAATTCAGTATCTCTTCTGTTGCCCAAGGATTTCTACTAGCCTTGTCGTTTTACCTACTTTATCCTCTGCTGCCTTCACTACTTCATCCCTCAGAGCTACCCATTCTTCTTCTACTGTGCTTCTTTCCCCCATTCCCGTCAATTGTTCCCTTATGCTCTCCCTGAAACTCTGTACAACCTCTGGTTCTTTCAGTTTATCAAGGTCCCATCTCCTTAAATTCCCACCTTTTTGCAGTTTCTTCAGTTTTAATCTACAGTTCATAACCAATAGATTGTGGTCAGAGTCCACATCTGCCCCTGGAAATGTCTTACAATTTAAAATCTGGTTCCTAAATCTCTGTCTTACCATTATATAATCTGTCTGAAACCTTCTAGTATCTCCAGGGTTCTTCCATGTATACAACCTTATTTCATGATTCTTGAACCAAGTGTTAGCTATGATTAAGTTATGCTCTGTGCAAAATTCTACCAAGGGGCTTCCTCTTGCATTTCTTAGCCACAATCCATATTCACCTACTACGTTTCCTTCTCTTCCTTTTCCTACTGTCGAATTCCAGTCACCCATGACTAATAAATTTTCGTCTCCCTTCACTATCTGAATAATTTCTTTTATCTCATCATACATTTCATCAATTTCTTCATCATCTGCAGAGCTAGTTGGCATATAAACTTGTACTACTGTAATAGGCGTGGGCTTCGCGTCTATCTTGGCCACAATAATGCGTTCACTATGCTGTTTGTAGTAGCTTTCCTCGTACTCCTATATTTTTATTCATTATTAAACCTACTCCTGCATTACCCCTATTTGATTTTGTATTTATAACCCTGTATTCACCTGACCAAAATTCTTGTTCTTCCTGCCACCGAACTTCACTAATTCCCACTATATTTAACTTTAACCTATCCATTTCCCTTTTTAAATTTTCTAACCTACCTGCCCGGTTAAGGGATCTGACATTCGACGCTCCGATCCGTAGAACGCCAGTTTTCTTTCTCCTGATAACGACGTCGTCCTGAGTAGTCCCCGCCCGGAGATCCGAATGGGGGACTATTTTACCTCCGGAATATTTTACCCAAGAGGACGCCATCATCATTTAATCATACAGTAAAGCTGCATGCCCTCGGGAAAAATTACGGCTGTAGTTTCCCCTTACTTTCAGCCGTTCGCAATACCAGCACAGCAAGGCCGTTTTGGTTATTGGTACAAGGTCAGGTCAGTCAGTCATCCAGACTGTTGCCCTTGCAACTACTGAAAAGGCTGCTGCCCCTCTTCAGGAACCACACGTTTGTCTGGCCTCTCAACAGATACCCCTCCGTTGTGGTTGCACCTACGGTACGGCTATTTGTATCGTTGAGGCACGCAAGCCTCCCCACCAACGGCAAGTCTACATGCTGGCACGGAAGCGTCTTCCGACTGCCTTTCACTGCTGATGCTGACCTGCTAGTTTCTGTGGTAACGCCCAAAAAATAGTGGCGGCGTTACAGGTGATATAAAGACATTTCTTTAGATATACCCACAAAAAGAAATCTGCTGTTGGTAAACCGAGGGACCGTGCGGTCCATTCCTGAGGTCTATAACGTCCTTACCGTCTTCCAGAAAACCAGTTGTACTTCCCGCGCAACACCATGCCCTAAATGGATTGGGTGCCCGTCATGCGGCATCCAACTACGGCCTTTCGTGTCTAGACTGACAGTTTCAATGACGGCACCAAAATTATTGACGTTAAAGGTCGATACTTCTTACATGTTAGAGGACGTGGGAAATGGTGTGACGTGATAATTTCATGTTCAATGATTCCACACCGTATGTTAATGGACCACCTCCTTTGATGATCGACATGATGCACCAGCCTAGGATTCTCTGTTATGCAGTAATACGTATTATGACGGTTCACTGCTCCAAAATTTGCCAGCAAGGATTCATCAGAGAGCATAGCACTTCGTAAGGCATCCGGAGTGAAATTATTCACGGCCCATTCACAGAAACTGAGTCCCATTAAAATCGTTGCCATGCAGCTTAAGCGTCAAATGTCAAGGGCATTTGTGGGGAAAGCAGTCCCTGGGACTCGATCCGCTGGCCCCAGCCCCGCTGCTGGACGCGAATCTCGCCAGCGCGGTGACAGTAACCCCTTTCCTCTTCAGCTGCGACGACGGGAGCGGATTTCCACGTAAATTACCGTTGTGCTTTGAGTATACTCAATGTTGGGTCCCAGACATTGCTTGATTGAAAACCGTTGTCTTCATTTACTAGTTCCTTGTGAAGCTGGATTTCTACGGCATTTATTAGAATTCAGTCCCAGAAAGTGTCGAACTGTTGCAACAACTTGGTGTTATCCTAACGCCTGACACGCCCGTGGGAGATGCAGTGCTCTTCCGGAGCGGGCGTCGTCGGCTGTTCGTTTTCTGTGTGCCGTTTATGCTCGCCTGCACTGCCAGATAGCCTGACCTACATACGAGGGTCACTGCAACAGAAATGCACACTATTTTTTAAAAAAATATCCATCTTTTGTTCTACATGTTTGAAAGTTTTACAGTGTGTAGATACATCCTTATAAACGATATTTTCATTTCTCCACATAATTTCCATCCCTCTCAGCTGCCTTCCGTCATCTTGGAACCAGCGCCTGTATACCCGCACGCTAAAATTCTGGACCAACCTGTTGGAGCCACTGTTTGGCAGCAAACACAAGGGAGACCATTTTCAAACCTTGTTCCATGAAGAGAATCTTTGTTTCCCAATGAGATGATAGTCACATGGAGCTAGGTCAGGACTGTAAGGCGGGTGTTTCAGTGTTGTCCATCCGAGTTATGTGATCGCTTCCATGGTTTTTGACTGACATGTGGCGGTGCATTGTCGTGCAACAGCAAAACATCCTGCTTTTGCCGATGTGGTCGAACACGACTCAGTCGAGCTTGAAGTTTCTTCTGTGTCGTCACATGTGCATCAGAATTTATGGTGGTTCCACTTGGCATTCCTTCGGAATCGAAAAACACCTTAGCCATAACTTTTCTAGCAGAAGGTGTGGTTTTGAATTTTTTTTTCCTCGGTGAATTTGCATGATGCCACCTCATTGATTGCCTCTTCGTCTCTGGTGAAAAATGATGGAGCCATATTTCATCACCTGTCACAATTCTTCCAAGAAACTCATCTCCACCATTCTCGTACTGTTCCAAAAGTTCGCTGCATACCGTTTTTCTTGTTTCTTTGTGAGCCACTGTCAACATCCTGGGAACCCACCTGGCACAAACCTTTTTAACGCCAACACTTCCAGTACTCTGCGAACACTTCCTTCCCCTATCCCAACGTAGAATGACAATTCGTTCACTGTGATGCGTCTGACAGTAGTCACCAATTCGTTAACTCTCTGCACATTGGACTGTGTGCAGTAGGAGGCCTGCCACTGCGAGGACAATCCTCAATATTGCCGTGCCCGCTTTCATCACGTAACCTGCTTGTCCACCGACTAACTGTACTGCGATCGACAGCAGCATCTCCACACACCTTTTTCAACCTCTTGTGGATGTTTCCCACTGTCTCGTTTTCACAGCACAGTAATTCTATAACAGCACGTTGCTTCTGACGAACGTCAAGTGTAGCAGCCATCTTGAACACATGCTGTGACGGCGCCACTCACGGGAACAGGTAGAACTAAGTTTGAAAACAAGCGGGAAGGATTTATCTACACACAGTAAAACTTTCACACATGCAGAATGAAAACTGTATTTTTACAGAAATACTGTGCATTTCTTATGGAGTGACCCTCGTAAATTTCCCTGCCCTGGCAGCGGTTGCAGTAGACTCCTAGTTTCCGAAGTCTGGGTCATGCTTGACTGATCCCAATAAGGCTTTCGTCTCTGCTGGTGGGCGGAACAGACAGTTGACGTTATGTTTCTGGTGCATCCTTCCGATTTTGCTGACGTGTTCCAGGCGTATGAAAAAAATGCCGACGCAACAAGTCCATCTTCACCTTCAGTAGGCTGTAGTCAATGCTTCTTTGGTCTGATGGCACGTTGTCTCTGGCAGTTGCTGTAACCGTTCGCATGGACACTGCCTGTAGATGCTGCAATTCGGCTGTTAGACTGTCTGGGTCCAGGATTTCGTGTGCACTGCGCACTAGTGTGCTTAGGATACCTACTCGTTGTGATGGTGCATGACACCTGGCGGCATCCAAGTACAAATCTGGATACGTCGGTTTACAGTAGATGCTGTGTTCGCCTAGACCTTAAGGTAGTCTTTAAGTCCACAAGGAAGGAAAGGCACTCTGCCCAATTGTTAGTAATACAGGCATACCAACATATGAATTAGTTAAACACCTAACAAAGATATTCATCCCCTTTGCCAGTACCAGTGTGGAGTAAGGCCCGTTTCATCCAGCAACTTCAGAAATTTCGACTGGGCCAAGAAGAGCTAACGGTGTGCTTTAACGTAACTGTCTGTACTTGTGCTTATGTTAACCTACTTTTTATTTGAAGGAAAGTACTAGGAACAGACGAAGTGGCGATCAGCTGCCCGCTATCATCAGTCGTGGCCAAAATATTTACGGAGGCATTCAAGAAAGAAGCCCTTGAGCTTTTTTAATATGTACATGATACATTCGTAATGTGGCCACACGGGTGACATCATTTACAAGACTTCCTACAAAGCCTGAATTCGCTGCACCTAACATCAAAATCCTGATGGAGACAGAAGAAATAGTGAACTTTCACTTCTGTATGTGATCGTCAAATGAAGTACAGATAACACGCTAGGAGAAAGCGTGTACCATAAACTGGCATTTGCACTTGCAGCTGTCATGTATCTTCGCAACAAGAAAATGTTCTAAGCACACTAGTGCACAGGGCACGCGAATTCTCGGACGAAGACGGTCAAACAGCGAAATTGCGGAACCTGCAGGCAGTGTTCCATACAAACGGTCACACCAACTGCCAAATACAACGTGTCATGAGACCAAAGTAGCTGAGATCACAGCTTGCTGTGGACAAAGGGACACTTGCAAGATCACCACAAGGCTCCAAATTGAAGTTCGATAGAAGAGTTAACTCTAGCTGGGTCTACGTGAGACATAACTCGCATGAACCCAATTATTTCTTAAAATTGTTACACATCGGAAATGCTAGTTTTTTAATGACAATTAATTGTTTAAATAATAAGAAAGCAGGCCCAAGTAAACGGGTTACAGCCTCGGTACCTCTACTTTTACAGTATGTAGCATGAAATGAGATATAATTTCTATATACTTACATTAAATTCAAGGGCCAGTGGAATTACAACATTTATTTTCTCTGTATGCGTTCACATGATGTCAACAAGGTACAGTTATTTGATGTCACAAAATCTGATGCAATAATGAGATCATACCATAAACAAACGTTCATACAGATAATTAGCACAGTACAAGGGCCACGAAACCATTCTGGTAATAGTCGCGCAAGTTAATAATACCATATTGGATATGAAAGATAACCACAGAATTTATCATTAGTAGCTGGTTGTGTGAGTGATTGCACGAATCTGACCACGATGTTAACCATAGTCCCAGGCACCACACTTTACCCAGCAATTCATTGGTGACCCACACGAACATTTACATGTAAGAAACGATGGTTACAAATTGAATAAAATCGATGGTCTGATCGCACCTAAGTTTAACCCCGTGCCGCAGACACATCTTACCAACTGACTGCTGAAAAATAAAGGTGCAAGACGTGCACTCTCGCAACTGGATGATCCTCAGACATCAATTGTTGGATGGTCAGACTTTTCTCATCTCGGATGTCCTTCACATCTACAAACGTCACCTGTTTGAAATTTTCTAGTTCCGGAGCGAGCACGAAAAGTGCTTAAAGAAACTCAAGACCTGAGACAATTATACTCCAAGAGTGCTTTTCACCTTATCCTCCGAGACTCCTCAGCTTCTCCACTCCAGAGTTCTGCACCTTCCTCTATCAATCGGAGGGATAGCTCTCAAACTTCTGTCCAATGGAATGTTTAACGACAAAGTTACATCTCCTACCTACAGACGTTTTCTGAATGAATCGATGGGCAACATTCCCACACATCACAAAACATGCGTACAAGTATTTCCTATGCTCAATCCAACTGGCACTTTCTGCTCCCAAAAAACAGAATACAAAGTATTTTACAAAAATGCGTCTGTATCTCACTGAACACTGAAAGATCCTATCTAGGTGAAAACAATTTCAGCAAGCATTCCAGACGGCATCCTCTGAAAAATATTATCTGGCCCAGCTGAAATACGAGCACTGTCCATATCTACGTTTCTTGAGAAAGCCCCGAATCCACAGGTACTACTCCATTGTACAGACAAGGAACGCTGCTGATAGCATCAGACTGGCGCCTGCTATTGCAGCACTCTGCCGTTGTTGACTCTAGGCCAACAAAACCCTGCTGCCCTAGAAATCTTCCCTTCAGGATGGCCACCAGGTCTATGGCGACCAACTTCCTCCTTCCGCTTGTTCCCGCTGCTCACCCAGAACCACAAAACTAGCATGCAGTTGGCGGAACAAAGAACATGCACTATCTGCGCTTGAATCTACAAGAAATTAGAAGGAAAAGATGAAGTGAAACTGCGGGTGGATAACGTAACCACTCACCAATTCTTGTGAATCAGTTTAACATCACAAGCACCATCTCGTCAGTTTTTCGAAAAACATATCAACATGAAGAAATGAATTCAAAATGACAGGACACAGCCCAGCCTCAGGCAGACTCCTCTCGTCACTTCTGCAATAGGGACAAAAATTCATTTGGGGAATGTTACACTGAACAAGGTATGATGTTCCATCACCAAATCAATTTTTCCTTTAGCCCTTGACCCCACTGAAATAAATTATCAGGTAAAGAAGCCAGAAGGTTCCCTTGCCAATATCTAAATGAGCTGCTCATATCACAATCATACTCTTGAGCCATCAGTTCATTCATACACTGTGCTGGACAGTCTCCTCAATAGTTTCATCATTGTTACATTACTCAAAATGGCGGATAGTTACACTAGCTGCATTTACATTTGATAATCTTTACAATAGTAGGGTGATCGAACACACCGTCGTGTGTATTCGCTTTATAAATTTTGAACTCTCTGGTCCTATCAACATTAACACTCCTCGATTACCAGATTCACGCAAATTGCTTGGTCACAGAGCGGCAATAAAGGCAGTCACTTATTAATTTAACAGCATTCAACTGCTACTGCGAAATACATACACTAATGTTCACACTCACCACCTGAAACGCACTATTCATTAGACGAGGAACCAACATTAACCAAACGTATTCAGAATTTAAATTACTTATACAGAACGAAAAATAATATTGACTAACACGTAATACACGGAAATGAACCGAGAGATAATTGTTGCCATAAACGTCCAAATACATACCACAATCGCAGAAATCGGTTCCTAGAACATACATCTTCATAAACACTCTAAATTAATATACGCAACATTGAATACAATCTATTAACTGACTCGTGTGTTTGACAAAACACTAGTTGTATATTCCTGACATTGTTAGTCTGGGGGGCAATCTGCAGTGTGTGATAAATGAAGGAAACTTTACACGCCAAAATCGTTGCAAAGCATTTTATTGGATGATCGGTTTCGACACAGCTATGCTATCATCATCTGAACTTACGCTATAACATTTTTACAACATATTGTCTGTAAGTATTGCAAGTCCCACTACCAAGAAGAACACTACGCAACGGCGTTTCGAATATAAAAGTTTTATGTACAAACATAAGTGTAACTCTGTTGCGCCTTTACATATGTTCATTTTCACAACCAGCTGGCAGTTATCAGCATTTTCTCTTCTTTACAATCTATCTGATTTCAATTTTATCGAACAAGTGGAACTACTCCATTTGCACTATGTGTTTTATAGTTTATTCTGCGTGACACTTGATATGTTTTGACATCGTCTAAGGTTTGTTTGGAAACCTTCACTTCAAGATATCAGGAGATTTGAAACACTATGCCTCAACAAACGGTTAGCTGCATTTACTTCAGTGGAGGGATAAAAACCAATCTTACATAATGGCCTCATATATCGTCTTTCGCATAGAAGTAATGAAGAAGGAGCCGGAGCAAATGGAGAATCTGCAGTTGTTCGACGAATCTGAAAACAATATGCACAGCACTAAATACAATACACGAACTGAATCATGTGTTAAATAAAACACTAGCTACATATTCCCGAGATTGTCGGTCTGGGGGCATCTGCTGTGTATGATATCTGCAGGAAACTTAATAAGCCAAGATTGATGAAAAGCATGATCACCGGTCTCCACTGGATTATACTGTCATCATTAGATTCTATGCTATAAAATTATTACAACTTTATGTTCATCTGTGTTGCCAGTTGTTTTACACTGTATATGCACATCCCACTACCATTAAGATCACTACACATTAGTATATCAAACATAAAACTGTTATGTACAAACATAAACTTAACGATATTGAGCTGGTTACAAATGTTCACCACCAGCTGGCACTTTTGAGTTTGTATTCAAAGTGTTTTCTATCTTTTGTAATTTGTCTGATTTTGGATTTGTCAAGCAACTGGAGTTTCTCTGTTTGCTGCAGCTCTTTTACCATTTCTTCCGCACGAAATTCTACATATTCCGCCATTGTATGACTTTAGTTTTGGCCCTTAACTTCAAAATATCAGGAAAATTGAATTAACTACACCACAAAAAACTATTAGCTATATATTTGCTTCAATAATTCCCGATTCGAACCAACACTGTCATAACATTATGGTGTTATGACAGTGTTGGTCTAGTGAACTGGGATATATTGAAGGAATTATTTATGCATGAACGTTTGTTGTGGTGTAGATAATTCAATTCTCCTTATATTGAGAGGCAACGGCCTTGCCGCAGTGGTTACACCGGTTCCCGTGAGATCACCTAAGTTAAGCGCTGTCGGGCGTGGTCGGTACTTGGATGGGTGACCATCCAGGCCGCCATGCGCTGTTGCCATTTTTCGGGGTGCACTCAGCCTCGTGATGCCAATTGAGGAGCTACTCGACCGAATAGTAGCTGCTTCGGTCAAGAATACCATCTTACGACCGGGAGAGCGGTGTGCTGACCCCACGCCCCTCCTATCCGCATCCTCCACCGAGGAGGATGACACGGCGGTCGGATGGTCCCGGTAGGCCACTCGTGGCCTGAAGACTGAGTGCTTTTTATATTGAGAAGTGAAGGGTACGGAACTAAACTTTCCAATGGCGGGATGTGGAGTTTCGGGCAGAATTAATGGTAAAAGAGCTGGTGCAAATGGAGAAGCTCCAGTTGGGGGACAAGAGAGGTGCCTCCACGTGCGGTGTTCTTACCACGAAGCAGAACACCCGGCGTCCCCTGGTAACAGTGCCATTGGCCTGGCCAAACCTCTCGCCACGATGACAACCAATGATTTACACAATATATTCTTTTAAGACCACTCGTTAGGCTAAACTCGATTACATGGAGAGATTTTCAACAACCAAATCAGTTTCATTGGTATCACTTTTATTTATCTGACATATATCACAAACATGACTGTAATAATTTATGCATACAAGAAACACAACGTAGTACAAACGACTGCCGACCAAGAATTGATGGCGTGAGACTAGTTACATAGAAAGACCTCACTCGAAGTATGGAAGTGCAACAGTGCAAACGAAGCCTAGTGATAAAATCCATTTGTCTAGCAGATGGTGACTACATCAAAATCCTAACTATAGAACGTGACAAAAACGATGAAACTTCTGTCTACATACAATCTGCCACTAATATTGTTCTACAACCACCAGGAAATCATCACAACTAGAAAATCAAGTAATTATCGGCGAACTCAGCAGCCACCACATTGATTAGGGATATAGTGCGTGTAACAACAATTAACTTGAAGTTGAGTTGTGGGCAGAGGACCAGCAACACAAACTCATTAATCACCGAAACAAACCAAAGATATTCTATTGGTGTCGATGGGAGAAGATCTACAACCCTGCTCTCCTTTTTGCATCTGTGACATCAGTCAAATAATAAAGAATCAGCAGTACCCTTCACACAAGACATATCAATTATGTGCACCATTCAAACCGTTTTACAACCTCAAGTCGCACACTTCAGCTGTAGATTCAACTTTAAAAAGGACAAGTGAGATGTCTTGCCGAAATTGTTGAAGACATAGTGCTGGAAATAGATTCCCATCCAAAAAAACTGCAATGCATTCTTCAAGCTCTTGCTTAAAGCTGCTTGTCAGAGCATCCAAAGGGGCGGCAGAACCAGCTACACATCATGACACATCAAAAGAGCTACTATGCATTCTTCAATCTCCCGATTAAACCTGTGCGTCAGAGCATCCTAAGGGCCTACAGAACCAGCTACACACCATGACGATGTGGAACTATACGCCGGATACTGCACTGTTTTAAAGTGGACCCTCTCTGTTGCAAAGATGGGTAAGACGCTAGTGCATAGAATAGGTCCCACTCGCAGAACTGAGTTGTGTAGGCTCATGACAGACATCGACGTTACTCACAACATCAAGAGCGCATCGCCCACAATAAAGACATTATGCAATGGCCCTCACAAACCTTTACGATTAAGAAACGTCACTGCAAGTGAAATCGCCCATCAACGTCTACTTACTGGGAAGTGCAGCAAGAAACGCCTGAAGACTACTTGTAAAGTAACAAGCGATATAAAATCAGAAACTGACAGCATCTGCCACCCCATCACAACAGAAGAGATCGCTAATTGTATCCGAGCTCTAAAAGATAGTAAAACATTTGAGGCAGACAAGGTACGTGTAGAAATGCTATCACTGTCTCTAGAGGAGTACTGAGTGCCTCCGCCAAATTTTCAACAACACAATAGGAATGTTCAACATTTCTAAGCACTGGAGACAAGCTCATGATGTCGTTCTGATCAAGCCAGGAAAATCATCAGACGACCCAAAAAAATTTCCGGCCTATATCTTTGTTCTTCCATCCGTTCGAACTACTTGAACGAATTCTTCTAGCTGATCTCACCCCTATCATAGAATATAAGCTCATAAAAGAACAAATTGGCTTCGGACCTGGTCGGTCTTGCACAAGGCAGGTACTGAATCTTACCCACTATATCGAGCACGGCTTAGAGAAAGGTCTTGCCACCGGTGTTTTCCTTTGTTGACCTGAGTGAGGCCTACGACATGGTAGACATTAGGACACTTCTACCAGAGGTGTCACAAGAAAAGATTATGGCTTTAGGGAGGTCACTGCAGAGCTTCTCAACAGCAGAAGATCCTATGTTAGTTTTCAAAACATCAAAATTTAGTGGTGCAAAACAAAAATGCTCATCCCCAAGGAAGCTTACTTGCTTCCAAACTATTTAACGTGTACTCCAACGACCAACCAAGTAATAAGGCTTGCACCTAATTTGTTTATGCTGTCGATATGGCCCCCTCTGCCCACCATAAGACATCTGAAAGCGTTCAAAGACAGCTTCCGTCTGTCCCTGAAGACATCGGAAATTATTAAGAGGCCAACAGCCCGAAGCAAAACGGTAGTTAGCACTTTCCATCTCTGTAAAAAAATATGCAAACTACAGTTTAAAAGTCTCACAGCAGGGAACTACTCTCAGTTACTGCTCAGCCCCTATTTACCTCAGGGTTATTCTTAATACAAGTTTGACATCCAAGGAACATTGTGAAAGTGCCATAACGAAGGTCGCAGCGCAAATCAGTATCGCAAAAAAAACTCGTAAGTCTCAAAGGCGCAAGTTGGGAAGAAGCACACATGGCTTTAGCCTTCTGCTATCCAGAAGGACGATATGATTCCCCTGTATCGTATCAGTCCAGCCACTAGAGCCAGGTTGATATTGCTCTTTACCAAACTCGCCGCCAGGCGACAAGATACTTGACACTAAACCTGGCCGGATTAGCTCCACCCGTTATCAGGCGGGTAGTAACAGCGAAATCTGAGAGGAGCAAAGTCTACACTGATGACAGACAGCCCCTATAACGACGTGTACCTGTTGCTCGACGCCTTCGCAGCAGATAAAGCTTCGTCTCAAGTACTTCAACCTTAATGAAGTCAAAGGTAGATGAGTTTCAACAGTGGCAGGAAAAACTAAAAGTAGTTGGATACCACCGAAAGAGGAGCTACACCCAGGAAATAGCCTGTCATGACCAACACGGAGATCACTAAATCGTCTTCGCGTGAGCTTTGGTCGAAGTAAAACGTCCATGTTAAAATGGGGACTCTGCAATAACCAAGATGTGTTCCGTGCACGTGGGGCTGAGCAGACGGTGATTCATTCCCTTCATTGCCCTGTTTACTCTACCTCCTCAGTCATCACGATCCAAGAGGACTGGGCATCAGCAAGGTCAACAACAATGCTCCTTGCTGAGGCGCTACACTTCATTGAAATGGTTGAAATGGTTGTCATCGACACGCTAAAAACAAGAAGTTGTTTGACAAATCCAAAATCAATATACACAACACTGAATGCAACATATTAACTGAATCACGTTTTAAACCAAATACTAGTTACATATTCGTGACATTGTCCGCCTGGGGGCGATCGACCCTGTATGATAACTGGAGGAAACATCAGAAGCCAAGATAGCTAGAAAAGCATTTTATTGGATGACCAGCTTCGACAGAGTTATGCTGTCGTCATGGGATAGGATGCTTTTAAAATTTTTATAACATGGTGTCCATCGTTGTTCCATGTCGCTTAACATTGCATATGCACTTCGCACTACCTCGTACACCACTAGACATCGGCATATTCTTTCATCACTTCTTCTGTGCGAAATTCCACATATTCCTCCGCCTTATATATATATATATATATATACTCGTATATAATATAGGGTAAGGCACTAACTATTGCCACCAAGACTAACTCCGAAAGTACTAACTCCGAAAGTATGACAGGAGCTGAAAAGTTTGTGGGACAAATGTTGCATGGGACAATGAGGGACATAATGTGACGTTGTTTCTTTGTTTCTAGGTGGGATCGCGTCAGAGATATGAAGATCAGCTTCGTTTTTTAAATGGGATGCTATGGTTTGGTACTTATTTTCTGATAGCGCCTATCGAGCCGACGCCAATGTTTCGTAACAGTAAGGTCTTTGAAGGTCAACGAAGGTCACGAAGGTGGCATGAACGGCAATTTACAGAAGGTGTTCGAAGTAATGACCATTGATATCAATCCAGTGGCGCTATCTTCTTATCGTAGACCGTGTGGTGTTCCTTCTCACATCAGCACTTA
Source organism: Schistocerca serialis cubense (assembly GCF_023864345.2). Taxonomy (NCBI): domain Eukaryota; kingdom Metazoa; phylum Arthropoda; class Insecta; order Orthoptera; family Acrididae; genus Schistocerca; species Schistocerca serialis. The sequence goes on from NC_064640.1 coordinate 163,318,439, forward strand.
TTGAAGCACATGCTCTGACAATTCTCTCTCGCATATCTTCAGGTGTAGTTGGAACGTCTTTATAAACAATGTCTTTCACGAATCCCCACAAGAAAAAATCTAGAGGCGTCAAGTCTAGCGAAGGAACCGGCCACGATACATCTCCTCCGCGTCCAATCCAACGATTTGGAAATTGCTTGTGCAACTCATTTCTAGCCATCAGCGAAAAATGTGCCGGACACACATCGTGTTGATACCACATTCCGTTCCTTGTTCCTAAAGATATTTCTTTAAATAACAGACCTAATGTTCCTTCCATGAATGTGGTGTATTTCCTACCATTAAGATTTCCTTCGATGAAATAGGGGCCTATAATTGTGCCCTCCAGAATCCCACACCATACATTCACCGACAACGGTTTTTGGTGTGCAACTTGCCGCAGCCAACATGGATTTTCAGTTGCCCAATAGTGCATGTTATGCAAATTAACATTTCGATGATTCGTGAATGTAGCCTCGTCAGTAAATAAAATCAAATTAATAACTGTGTGATCCCTCTGGATCTGATGTTGAGCCCATCGGCAGAATTCAATGCGACGCATATAATCCATACCAGTTAATTCTTGGTGAAGACTGATATGATAAGGATGATATTTATGACGATTCAGAACACGAACAACACTAACCTGGCTCATGTCAGCGTCCCTTGCGATTTGACGAGAACTAACACAAGGATCTCGAACCACAGTGGCAAGAGTACAAAATTCCGCTTCCTCGTTAGTAACTTGTGTTAAAGATCCAATTGTTCTCAATTTATCATACACATATTTAAATGTACGACGTGTAGGGTGGGTACATTGAGGATACCATTCAGCGTATAAGTCCCTAGCTCTCACTGAATTTCGTTGACCTACTCCGTAAATGAGAAGCCTATCGATTTGTTCTTCGAAGCAATACATCATTCACATTCGCTTATTCGACGATACTAGTCTTACCGTTCCTATTAGTGTTGTACTGCGAAACAAATCGAATGATGTTTGCATGTCAATGGCACGTTAGATGGATACGCCGTATTCGGCGAATATTTACTATTTGCACGATATACGAGAGAGAATTGTCAGAGTGTGTGCTTCGATAAGTGCCGAAGTCATAAGGAATACCACTCAATCCATGATAAGAAGATTGCAGCACTGCACTAATACCAATGGTCATCACTTCGAACACCTTCTGTAAATGGACCTTCATGCCGCCTTTTTGACCTTCGTTCACCTTCAAACACCTTACTGTTACATATCATTGGATTCATCTCGATAGCTTCTATCAGAAAATAAGTATCAAACTATAGCATCCCACTTAAAAAAAAAAGTTGACCTTCATATCTCCGACGCGACCCCACCTAGCAACAAAAGACCAACATCATATTGTGGCCCCCGTTGTCCCATGCAGCATTTGTCCCCATAAACTTTTCAGCGACTATCATATTTTTTGGAGTTATTCTATCTGGCGATAGTTAATGACTCACCCTGTATAGCTAATCGTTTGTTGAGGTGTAGGCAATTTAATACTTCTGATATTTTCAAGTGGAGGGTTCAAACAAACCTTATACAAGTGGCAGAATGTGTGGAGCTTGCCACAATAAATAGTAAGAGTTGGAGCAAATGGAGATGCTCAAGTTGACTGATAAACCCGATATAAATGTAAGCAACAATAAATACAACATGTTAACTGAATCATGTGTCAGATAAAACGCTAGCTATATTTTGCTGACATTGTCACTCTGAGGCTCTGCAGTGTATGATAATTGAAGGGAACTTCACAAGCCAATACCGCTAAAATGGTATTTGATGGATGACAAGTTTCGACAGAGGTGTGCACTCATCTTCGGATCTTACACTATAAAATTTTTACTACATATTATCTATCAGTGTTAGAAGTCGGTTCACACAGTTTATGCACTTCCCACTACCATGGAAATCACTACATATCGATAGCCAGATACAAAAGTACTATGAAGAAACATAAAATTAACTACACACATCAAAAAAAGTTTTGCATCACCCCGGTTTCATGAACTCCTGAGATATACGTTGACTGTGGATATTGTATCACAGACACTGTCCCTTTGACTGTTCAGAGGTGTCACTAAACCCGCCAAAAGATGTAAACAACGATGCATGAGCAGCGCCTATTAGATGGAGGGGGGGTCCGACAGCCGATCTGCTACGGTCACAGGTTCGAATCCTGCCTCGGGCATGGATGTATGTGATGTCCTTAGGTTAGTTAGGTTTAAGTAGTTCTGAGTTCTAGGGGACTGATGACCACAGATGTTAAGTCCCATAGTGCTCGGAGCCATTTGAACCATTTGATAGCCGATCTGTTCGAGCCATTCCACCAGGAAGGAGGTACACGGCTCGTGTTGTCTGTAGTTCAACCATGCCTATACGGTCAATACCGCCGTTCGATCGCGTCCGCATTGTTACTTTGTGCCAGGAAGGGCTCTCAAAAAGGGAGGTGTCCAGGCGTCTTGGAGTGAACCAAAGCGGTGTTGTTCGGTTATGGAGGAGATACAGAGAGACAGGAACTGCCGATTACATGCCTCGCTCAGGCCACCCAGTGGATGAGCGCTACCTACGGATTATGGCTCGGAGGAACCCCTACACCAACCATCATGTTGAATAACGCTTTTCGTGCAGCCACAGGACGTCGTGTTATGACTCAAACTGTGCGCAATAGGCTGCATGATGCGCAACTTCACTCCCGACGTCCATGACGAGATCCAACTTTGCAACCGCGACACTATGCACCGCGGTACAAATGGGCCCAACAACATGCCGAATGGACCGCTCAGGATTGGCATCACGTTCTCTTCACCAATGAGTGTTGCATATGCCTTCAACCAGACAATCGTCGGAGACGTGTTTGGAGGCAACCCAGTCAGGCTGAACGACTTAGACACACTGTCCAGCGAGTGCAGCAAGGTGGAGGTTCTCTGCTGTTTTGGGGTGGCATTATGTGGGGCCGACGTACGGTGCTGGTGGTCATGGAATGCGCCGTAACGGCTGTACGATACGTGAATGCCATCCTCCGATCGATAGTGCAATCATATCGGCAGCATATTGGCGAGGCATTCATCTTCATGGACGACAATTCGCGCCCCCCATCGTGCACATCTTGTGAATGACTCCCTTGAGGATAAAGACATCGCTCGACTAGAGTGGCCAGCATGTTCTCCAGACATGAACCCTATCGAAATTGTCAGGGATAGATTGAAAAGGGCTGTTCAAGGACGACGTGACCCACCAACCACTCGGAGGGCTCTACGCCGAATCGCCATTGAGGAGTGGGATAATCAATGTAAGAGGACGTGCTGCTTGGTATTAGAGGTATCGGTGTGTACAGCAATCTGGACCACCACCACCTCCGAAGGTCTCACTGTATGGTGGTACAACATGCAATATTTGGTTTTCATGAGCAATAAAAGGGGCAGAAACGATGTTTATGTTGATCTCTATTCCAATTATCTGTACAGGTTGCGGAAGTCTCGGAACCGAGGTGATGCAAAACTTTTTTTGATGTGTGTATACTGCATTGATTACAGATGCACATCTTCACCACTAGCTGGCTGTGATTAGTTTGTATACAAAGTCTTTACATTGCTTTATAATTCGTCTGATTTCTGATTTTTCAGAAAAGAACTGGAGCTTCTACATTTGCTCTAGCTCTTTCACCATTTCGTCCTTGTGGAACTCCACATATCCCGCAATGTTTTAGTTTTGACCACTTCACTTCAAAATTTCAGGAGAATTGAATAACCAACACCACAACAAACGATTAGGTACATATTTCCGTCAATGTACCCCAAACTAACTGGACAAACACTGTCATAACACTGCGTTTGTTGTGGTGGGACGTAGACAGTCGTTTTTCCCTCGCGCTATTTGCGACTGGAACAGGAAAGGAAATGACTAGTAGTGTGGTACAGGGTACCTACCCTCCGTCACGCACCGTACGGTGGGTTGCGCAGTATCTATGTAGATGTGGATGAAGATGTGATACCACCACAGTGTTACTAACACCAGAGTGTTATGACTGCGTTGGCTTAGTGAACTGGAGATATATTCAAGGAAAGGTGTCCAGTGGTGGAATACATGGAGCTTCACTGGGAGGAGATGATAAAAGAGCTGAACAAATGAATAAGCTAATGTGGTTTCATAAATCCGATGTCAATATACACAACACTGTATGCAGCGTACGAACTGCATCGTGCGTTAAACAAAAAACTGTTTGCAGTTTTGGTGTAGGGTAGATTTGCAATATACATTCTGTATATTATTAAATTCTCCTGATATTTTGAAGCTAATCGTTCAAAACTAACTTTATACAACGGCAGAATCTGTGGAACTTCGTGTGGAAGAACTGGGGCATATTTAGGAAGTACAGTTGTTAGACAAATCCGAAATCAATAATCAATATACACAGCACTGAATGGAACATACTAACTGAATCATGTGCTAAGCAAATCACTAGCTACATATTCCTGAAAATATCAGGCTGCAGACGATCTGCAATATTTGATAACTGAAGGAAACTTAGCAAGTCAAGGTCGCTAAAATAGCATTTTAGTGAATGACCGGTTTCAACATGGCTATGGTGTCATCATCCGATCACATGCCTTGCAATTTTTTCAACATTTTGTCGATCAGAGTTGCATGTCGCTTCACATTTCATATGCACTTCCCACTATCATGAAGATTACTACACATATCATATCACTATACATCGGCATGTAAAACACGAAAGTATTATGTACGCACATAAACATACTATATTGTGCTGATTACAACTGGCACTCATCGGTTTGTATTCAAACTCTTCCTCTCGTTATAATCTGTGTTTTCAGATTTGTCGAACAACTGGAGCTCCTCCATTTGTTCCAGCTCTTTTACCTTTTCTTCTGCGTGATAGTCCACATTTTGTGCCATTGTATAAGGTAACTTTTAACCCTTCACTTCAAAGTATCCGGAGAAGTGAGTTACTTACACCTCAACAAACGATAAGCAATGTATTTCCTTTGAAATATCTCGATCTTACTGTGGTGTTATGGCAGTGTTAGTCCAGTGAGTTGACATATATTGTAGGAAATACCACTGTGTAACGACTGTGTTGGTCCGTTTACTTGGGGATATACTGAAGGACGTATATAGGTAATCCTTTCTTGTGGTATAAGTATTTAATTTTGCCCAGAATAAATGGAGCAAATGGAGAAGATTTAGTTGTTTGATAAACCTCATATCACTATGCACAAAGTTGAATAGAACATATTAAGTTAATGATATCTTTTTAAAAAAAACACTAGTTGTATAATCCTGATATTTTTCAGTCTGGTGGCGATGTGACATGTATAATACCTGAAGCACATTTCACAAGCCATATTCGCAAAGAAGCACTGTATTGGTTGATTAGTTTTGACAGAGCTTTGCTGCCATCATCCCATCCTATTCTTTAAAATATTTTGAACAATTTGTCAATCAGTGTTGCAAGTCGCTTCAGATTTCAATGCTCTTCCCACTACCATCAATCTCACTACCCATCGGTATGTAAACATAAAAGCATTATGTTTAAACATAAATATAACTATATTGTGCCGATTACAAGTGTTCACAACCAGCTAGAAATCATTAGTTTGTATCCAAAAAATTTTCTCTCGTTTATAATTTATTTATTTATTTTTTATTTACTTTTGGCTTTGTCAAACAACTTGGGCTTCTCTATTTGCACCAGCGCTTTAATCGCTTCCTCCGTGTGGGACTGCACATATGCTGCTATTTTACCAGGCTTGTTTTTAGCCATTCCCTTCAAAATGTCAGAAGAATTGAATTACCTACACAACAACAAACGGTTAACCATATATTTCTTTCACTGTATCCCTGATTCACTGGACAAACATTGCCATAACACCGTGGTGTTGTGACAGTGTTCGTCTGGTGAATTGGAGGTTACATTGAAGGAAATAGATAGCTAATCATTTGCTGTGGTGTATGTACTTCAATTCTCCTGATATTCTTAAGTGATAGGTTCAAAAGTAACCTTAGACAATGGTCGAATATGTGGAGTTCGTGGTAAAAGAACTGCAGCAAATGGAAAACCTCCACTTGCTTGGCAAATCAGACATCGGACAAATTATATAGAACAGAAGAGACCTTGAATACTAACTGATCATAACCAGTCCGTGGTCCAATGTTGCTGGGATACTTTAATGGAAATGTACATAGCTAATCATTTGTTGTAGTGTACGTAATTCAACTCTCCATATATTTTTAAGTGAAAGCGTCAAACCATTAGAATGGCGGAAAATATGGATCTTTGCTTAGAAGAAATAATAAAAGAGCTGGAGCAAATGAAAAAGTTCTAGCTGTTTGTCGAACCTGAAATCAAAATACACAACACTGAATACGAGATATTAACTGGCTCACGTGCTAAACAAAAGACTAGTTACATATTCCTGACATTTTCCGTCTAGGTGCCATCTGGAATGTATGATAACTGATGGAAAGTGTTGTATCATACCTCTGATACAACCACAGGAGGATATTTTACTCATCGCCACCCTCAACTCCACTATGTGATCAAAAGTATCCGGAGTACCTAAAAACACACGTTTTTCGTATTAGGTGCACTTTGCTGCCACCTACTGCCAGGTACTCCATATCAGCGACCTCAGTAGTCATTAGACATCGTGAGAGAGCAGAAAGGGACGCTCCGCGGAACTAACGGCCTTCGAATGTGGTCAGGTGAACGGGTGTCACTTGTGTCATATGTCTGTACCCGAAACATCCACACTCCTAAACATCCCTAGGTCCACCGTTTCCGATGTGATAGTGAAGTGGAAACGTGAAGGGGCATGTACAGCACAAAAGCGTACAGACCGACCTCGTCTGTTGACTGACAGAGACTACCGACTGTTGAAGAGGGTTGTAATGTGTAATAGGGACACATATATTCAGACCATCTCACAGGAATTACAAACTGCATCAGGATCCACTGCAAGAACTATGACAGTTAGGCGGGAGATGAGAGAACTTGGATTTCATGGTAGAGCGGCTGCTCATAAGCCACACATCACGCCGGTAAATGCCAAACGACGCCTCGCTTGGTGTAAGCAGCGTAAACTTTGGACGATTGAACAGTGGAAAAACGTTGTGTGAAGTGACGAATCACGGTACACAATGTGGCGATCCGATGGCAGGGTGTGGGTATGGCGAATGCCCGGTGAACGTCATATGCCAGCGTGTGTAGTGCTAACAGTAAAATTCGGAGGCAATGGTGTTATGGTATGGTCGTGTTTTTCATGGAGGGGGCTTGCCCCCTTGTTGTTTTGCGTAGAACTATCACAGCACAGGCGTACATTGATGTTTTAAGCACCTGCTTGCTTCCTACTGTTGAAGAGCAATGCGGGGATGGCGATTGCATCTTTCAACACAATCGAACACCTGTTCGTAATGCACGCTCTGTGGCGGAGTGGTTACACGACAGTAATATTCCTATAATGGACTGGCTTCCACAGAGTACTGACCTGAACCCTACAGAACACCTTTGGGATGTTTTGGAACGCCGACTTTGTGCCACGCCTCACCGACCGACATCGATACCTCTTCTCCGTGCAGCACTCCGTAAAGAATGGGCTACCATTCCCCAAGAAACATTCCAGCACGTATGCCTGCGAGAGTGGAAGCTGTCATCAAGGCTAAGGGTGGGCCAACACCTTACTAAATTCCAGCATTACCGATGGAGGGCGCCACGAACTTGTAAGTCATTTTCAGCCAGGTGTCCAGATACTTTTGTTCACATAGCGTATTTATAGTGCACCGAGGAAAGCATCATGAGAATAGAACGTGGAGGACACTGCAACACTGAAACCACTGATGATGGTCAGTGACAAGAACACACATATTTACTGACGAATACTCAACTTCGTACAAATCGGCTCAACAGCAGATCGTAAAGTTCAGCTACCATTCCAGAAGCTAAGGTTGGATAGTAAACACTTCTTGTCCAACTAGAATGTTCACTGAAGACGGGCAGGTGTGCACTTGGTAGAAGCAGACGATGAGGCGCTAAGTACACGAATAGAAGGCAGTCTTCTGGGTAGTCGAGCTGATTTGGAACTGCCCGCTCTGCAGTGGTGCAGGCGCATATCATTTTTCTAGGGGCGCCAACGTTGCAACTTGGAGCAGCAATCGCTGGGTTATACTCCGTCTCTGGTGTTGGTTGTCGACCTATCAACGCCTGTGGTGCTGCCCGGTGGTACGTGATGTCCTTACGACACCACATAAACTTTACAAGCCAAGACCACTAAAACAGCATTGTATTGGATAACTAGTTTCAAGACAGCTATGCCTTAAAATTTTTACACCATGTTAACAATAAGTGCCGCAAGTCACTTCACAATGTACATGCACTTCCCACTACCATGAAGAATTCAGCACATCGGCATGACAAATCTAAAAGTATTATTATAAACATAAACACTACTCTATTGCACCTATTACAAGTGTTCATGTTAACCATCGGCTGTCTCTCATCTGTTTCCATTGAAAGTCGATAATTTGTCCCATTTCGGATTTGTTAAAAATCTGAAGTTTCTCCAGTTCCTCTCTGTCTCTTATCACTTCTTCCGCACAATTTTCACATAATCTACTACTGTATGAGGTTAGTTTTCAGCCCATCCCTTCATCAAAAAATTTGGCGAATTAAATTACACACATCACAACAAACGATTAGCTATATATTTTCTTCAATGTTTTACCAATCCACTGGATCAACACTGTCATAACACCATGCTGCTGAGGCAGTGTTGGTCTGGTGAGTTGGGAATACGTTGAAGCAAATATTTAGCTAATAGCTTGTTGTGGTGTAGTGGTGTAGGTCATTAAATTCTCATAAAATTTTGAAGTGAAGGAGTCAAAACTAACATGATGCAATAAGTGGTGTTTTGCATGGATGAAATGATAAAGGGCTCGCGCAAATGAAGAAACTTCAGTTGTTTGACATATCTGAAGTTAATATACACAACACTGAAAAATATTTAATGGATCATGTGCTAAACAAATCACTAGTTGTACATTGCTGAAACTGTCAGTCTGTGGCGGATCTGCAATATGTGATAACTGAAGGAAACTTCACAAGCCAAGATAGCTAAAAATCATCTTATTGAATGACCAGTTTCGAAAGAACAATTCTATCAACATCGATTCTTAAAAGTTTTACAACACATTGACCATCACTGTTGTAGGTCACTTCACTCTGCATACGCACTTCACACTACCATGAATATCACTATACATCAGCATATCAAATATAAAAGTGTTATGTGCAAACATAAACGTAACTATATTGTGCCAATTACAAGAGTTCATGTTCACCATCACAGACACTTATCAGCTTGTATGCATAGTATTTTCTCTTATTCATAATTTATCTGATTTCAGATTTTTCAATGAACTAGGCTTCTTCATTTGCTTCAGTTCGTTATCATTTCTTTCACGCTAAACTCCACATATTCCCCCATTGTATAGAGTTAGTTTTGAACACTTCACGACAAAATATAAGGAGAATTGAGCTACCCACGCCACAAAAAACCATTAGCTATGTATTTCCTTCAGTATATGGCCAGTTCACCATGGTGTTATGACAGTGATGATCCAGTGAATTTTGGATATATTGAAGGAAATATATAGCTAATTCTTTTGTTGTGGTGTAGATAAATCAATTCCCTTGATATTCTGAAGTAAAGCGATCAAAACTTCAAAAATGATTCAAATGGCTCTGAGCACTATGCGACTTAACTTCTGAGGTCATCAGTCGCCTAGAACTCAGAACTAATTACACCTAACTAACCTAAGGACATCACACACATCCATGCCCGAGGCAGGATTCGAACCTGCGACCGTAGCGGTCGGTCGGTTCCAGACTGTAGCGCCTAGAACCGCACGGCCACTCCGGCCGGCTGCAATCAAAACTAACCCGATACAAAGACGAAATATGTAGAGTTCCACAAGGAAGAAACGATAAAAGAGCTGGAGCAAATAGAGAAACTACAGTTGTTTGATGAATCCGAAATCAATCCACAAAACACTGAGCAGAGCGTACTGACTAAACCGTGTGTTACACAAAACACTAGTTATATATTTCTTATATTGTCGGTCTAAGGGCAATATACATTGTGTGTCAACTGAAAGCTCACAAGCCAAGATCGCTAAAGAAGCATTTAGTTAGATGGCCGGTTTCAATGGAGCTATGCTGTCATCATCGGATCGTATGCTTTAAAATTTTTACAACGTATTGTCCACCAGTGTTGCTAATAGCTTTACACTACAAACACAACCATTATGGTCTTTGAGATACGTGCGTGACCAACGTTCTGTTGGAAAGAGCAAACTCTCGAGTTTTACATGGTTCCCGCTAGGTAGCAGCAGTGTGCGCCCACCTCACTTGTGGTAAAAATGGTGTCGGGACAGCAGAAAGCGTTTTGTGTTACACGTAATGTGCAGTGCGGGCCAGTAATAACTGTTCAGCGTGACTGTCGTACTAGGAATGGTGTGGATCCTCCTACAGCACAGAGCATTAGACGATGACATGAACAATTCCGAGAAACAGGTTGTTTGTGTATAGGCAAATCGCCGGGTCGTCCTCGAGTGTCTGACAGACATCGAACGCATCCGCCAGAGTTTCACAAGGGGTCCATAGAAATCTGTTCGCCGAACAGCTCGATAGCTCAACCAACATACGCCCAATGTCCGTCTGGCGTGCATTGCGTCGAGGTTTACACACGAAACCATACAAAATTCAGCTATTGCAAGCTCTTCATGAAGCTGATAAACAACAACGTGTGGAGTTCTGTAATTTCGTTCATGGCAAGACGGAGGATGACAGATTTCATCCACGCTTAGTGTTTAGTGATGAGGCAACATTCCATTTAAATGGAAAGCTGAACCATCATAATGTGAGAATATGGGGTACGGAACAAACACATGAAGTTGTAAAACATGAGAGGGACTCTCCATAATTTAATGTGTTTTGTACCGTTTCATGGGAAACTGCCGAGAACTCTGTTACAGGAAGCACACATCTCGATATGCTTGAGAACTTCCTTTTCCCACAGTTGGAGACTGATTCGAACGACTTCATTTACCAACAGGATGGGACTCCGCCACAATGGCATGGACTGGACCAAATAACTCAGCCTTACATTACTGGCCTCCAATGTCACAGGACCTGACGGTATGTGATTATTTCTTGTGGGGGTTTATAAAAGACTCTGTTTATGTGCTTCCGTTACCAAAAACAGTGAATGAACTGAGACATCGCATAAAAGCAGCTGTGGAGGTGTAACTCAAGACGTACTCGCTGTAGTGTGGGAACAATCTGAATACTGTACTGGCTTATGCCATGACTTCAAGGGGGCATATTGGACATCTATGAAAGGTATGAAAAAACTTTGAGTTTCCTGTTCATTAGAAAACAAAATTCATTCTGTATGTTTATTAGTTTCAGACGTGCCAAATCGGATGATTCTTTTCGATACAGCCTGTATTATATGTATTATGTACAACGTTAACATTACTGTAATTCGAGGTTTGCAATTTTTTTTCACCACCAGCTGGCAATTATCAGTTTTTTATGCAAAGTTTTTCTCACGTATATAATTTGTCTAGTTCCAGATTTGTCAAACAACTGGACCTTCTCATTTGCCCCAGCTCTTTTATCGTTTCTTCCACATGAAGCTACACATATGCTGCCATTCCTGTATATCAGGCTTGTCACTAACACTTCACTTCAGAACATCAGTAGAATTGAATTGCCTATGCCAAAACTACCAATAAGCTTCATATTACCTTTCAAATAACCCTAGTTCACCTTGGTGATATGACAATGCTGGTCCAATGAATTAGGGGTATATTGAAGGAAGTATATCACTCGCACAAAAAAAGTTGACACTCGGCGCGGTGGGCGATGGGATCGACTGTAAATGGGAAATGCCTTTACAGTCGCTCCCATCAGCCACCGCGCCGAGTGTCTACTTTGTTTGCGCGTGTAATATCTTATATAATGGTGGAACACATGGAGCTCCACATGGAAGAAGTGGTAAAATATCTGGAGCAATTGAGAAGTTCCAGTTGTTCGACAGATCCGTAATCAATATACACAACATTTAATACAATATATTAACTGAATGATGTGTTAAACTAAACACTTTATATTCATGACATTACAATCTGGGGGGCGATCTGCAGTTTATGGTAACTGTAGGAAACTTCACAAGCCAAGACTGCCTTTTATTGGATAACCAATTTCGAGAGATCAATGCTGTCATCATCTGATCTTATGCTTTAAAATGTTTACAACATGTTGTCCATCGGTGTTGCAAGTCGCTTGACACTGCATGTGAACTTCTCATTATCATCAAGACCACTACATATCAGCATGTCAAATGCTGTATTAAAGTATTATGTACAAACATAAACATAGCTATAGTGCGATGATTACAAATGTTCATGCTGACCACCTGTTGGCTCTCATCAGTTTCTATTCAAAGTTGTTTCTCTTCTTTATAATTTGTCTGAATTCGGATTTGTCAGAAAATTGAAGATTCCCAATTTGCTCCAGCTGTTTTAACATTTCTTCAGCGTGAACTTCCACATATTCTGACATTATATAAGGTTAGTTTTGAACCCTTCACTATCAGGAGCATTTAATTACCTACACCACAAAAAAACTATTGTCTATATATTTCCTTCAGAACATCCACAGTTCACCGGACCAGCACTGTCATAATACCATGATGGTAGACTGTGAGATCCATCGTGCTGTAATCGAGTTTCGAATTCGCAGCTTTAGACCACACATGGAGAACCCTCTCCTTCAACATGACAAGGCCACACGACACACGAGCGCTGAGACCCCTGCAACAATCCGACGCCTTGGGGTCACTGTCATCGTTCATCCTCTATACCAGTGGTTTCCGACAGGTGGTCCGCGGACCCCCAGGGGTCGCGAACTATGCCAGAGGGATCCGCAAGATGCTATTAGAATAAAAAATATATTAAATATATTTCGTATGATAACATTCGGGAGGACGACGGTTCAATCCCGTCTCCGGCCATCCTGATTTAGGTTTTCCGTGATTTCCCTAAATCGCTTCAGGCAAATGCCGGGATGGTTCCTTTGAAAGGGCACGGCCGATTTCCTTCCCCATCCTTCCCTCACCTGAGCTTGCGCTCCGTCTCTAATGACCTCGTTGTCGATGGGACGTTAAACACTAATCTCCTCCTCCTCCTAGAGTGTAAAGAGATCGGCAGTGAGCATGAGCAACTTCTTATTGATACGGAACCTAGAGACGAGGTTCGTGTCTTCCTTCTTGATACAAAGTACACGGATTTTCTCACTAACTTCTCGGCTTTGCTCAGTTGCGTACTTAGCTGATGTGTTTGAACACTCGAATGTGTTAAACTTGAGTTTACAAGGAAAAAATGTAGACATGTTCAAAGTTGAGGATAAGATTAGTGCTATGGTCAAAAAGTGTCAGATCTGGGCGTCAAGGATAGAAAACGAGTCACAAACCAACTTTTCTACTTTAAAACAATTCTTGGAGTCATCAGAGGAAAATTTGCCTGACCAGATCAAGATCAATGTAGCCGGGCATCTACGCAGACTAGCCACCACTTTTATAGAGTATTTCCCTGAACCTGACCCTTACGACAGATGGATTCGAAATCGCTTCAGCTGTGAAGAAATAGACAAAATCGAAGGCCTCACTGAAGAAGAGCAAGATCAACTTGTGGATCTGTCCAGCTGTGGTACGATACGATGATAAACATTTTCATCGGTGATAAAATTACAGACTTCTGGGCATCAGCACGCAAGTACTACAAGAAACTTGGAGATAAGGCAATGAAAATGATCCTTCCATTTGCAACCACATATCGGTGTGAGCAAGCATTTTCTTCCATGTGTTTCATGGAAAACAAATATAGGAATCGGCTCGACGTGCGGTCGGATTTCAGAGTGAAAGTTTCAAGTTTGGAACCTAATACTTCAGAAATAATGGACGCAAAGGTCAGTTTGAGCTCATCTCATTAAGAACTGAACATTAAAGCTAACTGTGTACTGATAGAGTACTCTGTTATAACTGTATTTTTTCAAATAAATAGTACCTTGTATGAAATTAGTGTTTTCTTATTTTTCACACATGTCTACTCAATATAATCTCAAGTGTAGTACACTTGAAAAACCAATACACTCAGTTTTAGTTTTTTCCTGTAATTTTCAGTTCGTACTCAATTTTTATTTTTTTAAGGAGTTTGTTGTACTAAACACCCAGATTTGAAGACAAAGATTTTGAGCAATAATCAAAAATTTAACAATAACAATGTTCTTTCTAAGTGCCAAAAATAGAAAAAGTATAAAAAGATTCTTAATTTGGCTTTTTTAGGTACTTGATACTGTGATATGACAAGGTACCAATCAAGCTCGATGAGGGGGTCCTCGAGGAAATTTTGTTGGGAACCGCTGCTCTATACAGTCTCGACTTAGCTCCATCCGATTTTCATGTGCTTAAATCTCAAAGATTACCTTCGAGAACTTCATTTTGATAGTGATAACGTGGTGGAAGCAGAGGTGAATTGTGGGCTTGTCAGTGAAGTCAAATATGCAACAGTGACGGTATGAACCAAGTGCTCTCTCATTGAAATAAATGTGTTAGTCGCCAGGTTTACTATGTTGAGAAATAAAGATTTAGAATGTTAATAAAGTTTTTTTTTACCATGAAAAAATTAAAGAGTTTTCACATATTAGGAGGTTTTACTTTTCAGCACGTCCTCGTAATTTGGCATGAGTCCAACTCTGGTCGAATTGTGCCATATTTTTCCAGAACAACAACAAGTGCACAGTTGCACAATGAAATCGCCATTTGAATCATCGTGTGATCGAGCATTGCTTGGATCTCTTCCAAACCCTTCCGCTAGTAGGCCAGCAGTATCTCTAAGGACGTACGAGAAATTTTGTGTGTTCTTTTAACTTGAACTTATACTGGAAATCCTTTTGGACCCTAGTGAGGGTGAAAATACGGTCGCATTCTCCCACAAAATTCCTGATAGCCCCTCTTTATACTGCAGACGGATATCCTGGATTCCATCAAACTTTTTTTAAATTCTGAATCCTAACTGTGCATCCATTGACTCTGTGTGGCACTCCTGCTGAACCACTGAAATTCTCCGCACAACGGCATCAGTCGCATCAACTTCGACACGTAATTTTAGACAACTAGGTGGAATTTGTGCATGAGTTATGTGCTCCTTGAATCTATGCACACTGGCACATGCTTCCCCAAAACTATCTCTCTGTGCCCCAGGTCCAAACAGCCTTGTTACTCACACATAAAATCCATACTGAATACGACGGTAACAGAGAACTTTCCTACCACTGGAAAATTCCAGTCTATGTTACTTCTTGGCACATAAAATCTAGCAGCACCTGCCGACTCGCATCGTCACTCTTTCCAGCTGCCACCCCATGCGCTTACGTCCTTTGCAGTCTCAGCACTGAACATTCGTTGTTGGCAGAACACTTCCTTAATGTGGTATGGGATATGGCCGAAATCAGGCTGCTGCTATCTAAAATCGCCACTAGGCTGGTCCTTCCTATTGAAACAATAATCGCTGGGTATATAGTCCAGGCACCCTCACTCCTCACTTTCCTTTTGCTCCAGCAGTGCCTCTAGTATAACATTAAAATGTAATAAATTTATGTCAATTGTTCCGAGGCAATCCATGGTTTCGTCTGGCTCCAACATATTCATGTCGTCCTCCCGTCATTTCGGGGATGGATTATTATAATTCTGATCTCTCTCGGGGCAGGAGATAGAAATATCAACGACTTCAACTGGCAGCATGGAACCTTTGGGGCCATTAGCTCCTGGCCCAAATATGTACCCCTTGTTGCCACGATAATCATTCCACTTACACTAGTTTTGTTGATACAGCCAACAGTGCATACGGCCAAAAGATTGGAAGAGCTCATTCTTTCGCTCGTTATAGAATCGCTGAGGTTCCATTACATGCCATTCTGGCTCCCTCAGACAATTTCCTGTATTTTTATCACCTGTATATATTCTAATTCTTGCAACAGCGATTTGAACACCTCGATGTGCTCTTTGTATCTCCCTACCATCGTTTGTTGGTAGTTCCGTGGCAGCTTAACGTAGCAAAGTCGGATTGATTCTGCCAAGCTAACTGGAGTATTCACAAACTGAGTTTCTAAGTATTTTTCTGGACTGTAGAACCATGAGCTTCTTAGGTTCAACTCCATCATAATGAATGTCCTCTAGTACTCTGTCTTGTACCTTTGATGACCAGTAATTAGGCAGGACGCCGTCTGTGAACTGTTTGTAAGTACTGCGATATGATGTCGTCGAATGCATTACTGTTGTGGATTTGCCCAAAAGTTACCCTCACATGAATTCTAGACAGTGGTGCAATGGCCATGTAGATGTCAATGAAAATACTCAGGCTTTAGAATGAAATGTTGTACCCATTTCTCTAAATGTTACGAACTTTCTGAATGACAATGAGTGGGATTCGCAAGTTCAACCTTTAGTAAGGCTCATTTGAAAGTGTTGTAGTAACAATTAATACAGGAAAAATATTTGCTGCCAATGGCTCAGCATGTGCATCAAGAGGGCGACAGAAAACAAGTGTCCGGGAGGTGCAGAGATCAACCTTCAATGGGTTGTATGTATTACATTTCACAAAATGAAAATCGTCAACATTCAAGAAATGTTCAAAACAAATCATTAACTCGCACTACGAGCACCGAATGAAAAGTAACGCGTCACAGTGATCACAAAGGTTCGCACCATCGAGATCGAAGGCGAACTCCTTGGGTATTACAAACTGTGCACGACGTTCAGCTTCGTATCCACTTTTAAAGAATACGTGTAGAATCATATTGGTGTAACGGAATGATGAGAATTGATGGAATGTGATGGCATGCCACTGAATGCGAAGCAATCTGACGTGGAGCTTATCATAAAACTAGCCGTCCTTTAAGGCGTAGCTGCAGATAGTGCGATAATATGTTTTATAGGTACGGAAAAAAATCAACATCCAGAGGCTGAATCTGTCCAGTAGTTCCAGGTGGTATGAACTGCAATGTCACACACTTTTCAGGGGGGACAGCTTGCTCTAAAGGAGTATGATTTTTGTACACAGGCTAGGAATCAAGCAAAAGCAAGTTATTTTGACCAGCTATTGTCCAAAAGCAATGCTCATACCACAGTTGCAGATCTCTTACAGCCACTTTCCCACTACTGCTTGCTGTGACGTAAGTATCCCCTTCTGTCTTTGCAAGATCATCCACACGAGAAAAAATCGTAGGGACCAGCGTACCTCCATCTTCTCGCAGCACAATAAATAATATTCCAGCCAATTTACCAACCAGACTAACAATCGGCATACTTGTTTAAGAATGCATTAAGGCAATGATGTTAGTTGATATTCATACAACTCTCTTGTTGCCTCTAATTTCCAGTGTTCTTTTCATAGGCATTTCCTCTTCAAATTCAGATTGGGCAGAGTTGAAAACAAATTCCTTACTGAACGATGGAATAAGTTTGTTTAGTTGATCTGCAAATTTTCTGGCCGATTCGGCAGTTTGCTGTGCATCGTCAAGTTCACGCTTTGTTTGAAATTTCGTTATCTTACGCCTTCCAACTCAGTAGCACTCCTTAAAGTTGTGCAACCGTCCACTGCTTGAAATGACTGTAATCCATGTCACGCATAGTTTGATGTGAATAGCGTAGTAGATCACTATCATGCACATCCTGAATGTTATATCGAGCATCCTTGAATCGCGAAAACACCAGTTTTTTGTAACAAGTGCGGCTTGTCCTCTCTCGAATATCCATAGCTTTTTTCTGCACTAGACGTTCATATTGTAGTAGTAGTAGTAGTAGTAGTAGTAGCAGTAGCTTTATTCATCCGTAGATTTCTTTTTACAAGGATATAGGACATGTTAAAGTATTTAGACCGATTTAAAATAAGCTAATTCGTATACGCATGTATTTACAGGCTTCTAGTTAGAGACAATCATTAGATTTACTCCTGGTATATAAAACTTTTTTACAAATAACTTATTTAATAATGTAATGCCACACTGTTCACTCATATCTCACTATCAGTCACTGCGTACACTATACACACATTGTTTCATAACACCTAACTCACGACGCACACACACACACACACACACACACACACACAGTGGTGATCTCTGGGCCATTTTCTGTACCGCAACTTCCCATTTGCTAAACTGAACCACTGAGTCAGCATCCCTCCATAATGAGTGAGATGTTGAACTCAGAAAAGGAAAAGGTGTTAGTATCGTGCCATGCATAGGTTGGGGGTACGTATTTCTAGAAAGGAAAAAAGAAGGAAAAAAACAAAGTGAAGATGTTATGTGGAATGTTGGATGTTTTATAATCATCATTATTATTTATTTGTATAGCATTTTTTTGTCAACCTCTATTCTACTTTATCTACGTAATCCTTCAATGTATGAAATGTATTGCATTACAGGTACTTTGTAACTGCCTTTTAAATAAGTGTATTTTTGCAATTCCTTTAATCTCTTTTGGTAATTTATTATACAGTTTTATTCCTTGGTAGAAAATGCTGTTTGAGTTTTATGTTTATTTTTTCTTGGTAAATGTAAGTTGAGTCTATCTCTTGTTGCATGGTCATGGACAGAGCTGTTTGTGCAGTAATTATCAATGTTATTTTTTATGTGTACAACTGACTGCTAAATGTATTCATATGGAGCAGTTAAAATCCCGTGTTTTGAACGGATCTTTACAATGAGCTCGACTAGTATTTTTGGTTATTATTCTTATGGCTCTTTTCTGGAGTTTGAAAATTGTGTTCATATTTTGTTCGTTTGTTCCCCCAAAAACAATGCCATAGCTAAGAATTGAGTGTACATATGAATAATATGTAACTAAAAGACACTGCATGTTACACACTGATGATAAGATTCTAAGGCCATAACATGCTGATGACATTCTGTTTGCAAGTACCTTTGTGTGTTCACACCACTTCAACTGAGAATCAATATTCATTCCTAGAAATTTTGCATTTGCTACACAGTCTACAGAGATACCATCCACATTTAATTTAACATTGTCATTTTTCCTCTTCAAACTGAAATTCATGACATTAGTTTTCTTTATGTTCAATGTCACTTTATTGCTTATTGACCAATCATAAACTTCCTTGAGAGTTTCATTTGGTTTCTCGGCAAGAAGTTCTCTTGTTTTCCCAGTGACTATAATATTGCTGTCATCAACGAAGAGAATTTCTTCACCATGAATAACACTACTGGGAAAATCATAGATGTATATCAGGAATAGTATTGGTCCTAATATGTTACTTTGAAGTATGTGTCATCTCTACTCCTTGTACCCTATCTGCTAGGTATGATCGAAACCAATCACTAGCTTCCTCTCTTATTCCTAATGCTTCTAATTTGTGGTCAACTGTATCAAACACCTTAGAAAGATCCAAAAATATGCCTGTGACACACCCTCTTTATCAAGAGCATCAAGTACAGCTTTTGTGAATTCTACTATGGCTGAATCCGTATTTTTGCCACTTCGGAAACCAAACTGTGATTCGCTTAAAAGATTGTATTTTTTCAGGTAATTCATTAATCTGTCTTTCATAATTGCTTCTATTATTTTTGAGAATGCTGACAGCAGGGAAATGGGCCGGTAATTTTCTATGTCTTCTGCATTACTTTTCTTAAGCAAAGGTACACCTCTTGCCTGTTTTAACTGCTCTGGAAATGTCCCTGATATGAAGGATTCATTTATTATATTTGTTAAGGGGCCTATGCATTGTTTCAGTACACACATTGGTACTTCATCTAAGCCTACGGCGTATTCGCAATCGGTTCATAATTGTTTTTTTACTATGCTGCGGATGATCCTCCGTGAGTTTAATTATGTTTATTACCCGCTCCTTGGACAACGATCGTCCTTTATTACGTTTCACTGCATATGGGGCCTGTGGCTCCCTGTTCGACAAGGACGATGAACTGCATGGCTCGACACATGCCTCAGTATCACAGTCACTTGTTAACCGCGTTTCGTCATCGTTGTACTCCTCGTGTGCCTTGTCCGCATAGTCGATCATATACGGCACCACACTTTCCATTGACTCATCGTGCAGAAACGCTAATATTTCATCTGCGACTTCTTTCTGACTCTGCGAAATTCCTTGGGCTCCTTTATGACGAAATTTTAACTTCGGCAAATGTTGCTGAAGATATAATGCAATGTATGCTTTGTTTGTCGTTGCCATTGCTCTGGTTTGTATCAACATCACTAGCACAGTAGCGCTGTTGTGAGTTACTCATCGACTAAGCATCTCAGCTGCGTTCCATAGCCCCATACTGTATTCACCATTGGATAGCTTCAGTCCCGCCCTCTGTTGCCATTAGCAGCCAATTTTGTGGTTGCATGGTAGACAATACGTGGGGCGTCGAATGGCGTAAACGTCATTGGGATTTTGCGACCTCGCACGCAAGGGGCTCCTTGTGATAGGAAATGCTTATTGTCAAATTGTTCATCCTCTGATGATTTGGTTCCGCTACTAACTACTGGGTGAAGATCTGTTTCTAGTTCACATGATGTGAGGGAGTGCTCCCATACACTATTTCACAACTGGTTTGCCCTGTTCCTATCGCATAATTACTTGGAGAGCGCGAATCTCACTGCAATCCACTCGTACCTTCCATCAGTATTAATAACTGTGTATCTTTTTTTACCATCCTGCCAAGATTGCATCCCGTTGTCGCTGTCTTTTGTTAATATATTCCTGCTGCTGGGTGAAGCAAGTAATTTCTGAACCTCAGCTGTTTCAGTTGCTAGCACAGGACAGGTGCCACCTGATCCCCTGTGCGTATTCCTTACAACTTCAGTCAAGATTTCATGATTGCTAATCTTGAGCTGCTCCATGACTTCGCACAATCTATTCTAGAATTCATCCAGAATTTTGCTAATTGTCTCCTTGAACCTGCCAACTGTTATTATACAGTCCCCGTTCTACTCTCTATGGTGTGCTGTCGACGTTACACCTCACTAATGTGTTGCTGCATGTTTGGGAATTATTCTAATTGCAACCCAATTTCTATTAGTTCCGCCTCTTGTCCGTGCAGTAACTCTTTCGTTCCTTTCTCTTGCCTGTCTTTGGATTCTAGACACATCTGCATCATGATGTCGAGTAGGACGTCGAGCAGGGGGGGGGGGGGGGGGGGGGGGAGGACTACCAATGTAACAGGCTGATTAAGTTGAGCATTACTGGATAAAAGAAAATCTGCCCTTACATCCTCTTCTGCACTCAACAATCCCCTAAATACATTCTCTTCCCCTTTGTGCACTCGTTATCCGCTACTCCGGCTCTATCCCCAATGTTAAATAGCCGATCATGTTCACTTATTTCATTACGCCCGGCTCTTCTACTATGACACTATGACCAGTTACACAACTCTTATCTACCACTTCTATCTCTCTTCTAGCCATGCTCTGGCTCGTTGTCTTGATTCGCCTAAACTTCTGTCCCAGGTAAATTTATTTTCATTAGTGTAAGCCAAGTTTCCTGTTGCTACTTATGTCTAATACTACAAAGCTCAACAAAAATTTCTCCAAAGTGCTGAATCCGACGATACAATGCTGCAAGTAAAGCTAGAGTGCACTAGAACCCACAAACACACAAAGAAAATATATATTAATGATTGTGCCAGCAACTTAGGTTCAATTCACTTCCTTTTTTTTATTTGCTTTCAACTAAGAAACCTCATAGTAATTGTATCAGTGTTGGCCTGAAGTAAATTTTCTTCAATAATCAAAAATTTCTTTAATCAATTAACATGAATTGTGCTTGCTTAGCAGAAGAAAAGACAGATGAAAGCCATTTTAATGCGAGATAACAAGCGAGCTCCAGACCATATTTCGGTAAAAGAGTCCACTCCACTGCGTAAAACAGACAGTTCGCGTGAACCCAACTGTCAAAATAGGCCCAAGTAACTGGGTTATGGTGTCGGTACCTCTACATTATCATTAAATGGTTAGAATTTCTAAGTAATTTAATTTAATACTAGGGCCAGTTGCATTATAACATTGATTTTCTCCATGTGTGCTCATATGAGATCAACAAGGTACAGCATTTTGATATCATGAGGTCTGATGGAATAATGAAATCATACCACACACAATTATTGACACAGTTAATTAGTATGATATAATGGGGATGAGACTGTTTTGGTAATGGATGAGCAAATTTGTAATACCGTACTGGATTTGTAAGACAACCACAGAATTTGTCGTTAGTAACTGGTTGAATCTTGACACGATATTACACATAGTCCCAGGCACCATGCTTTGCCCAATAAATCGCTGGTGGGTTACGCGTACTTCTATGGAATGATGCTTATAAATTGAATACAACCCATGATCTGATCATGCCTAAAGTCTCGAAACCCCGTGCCAAAGATACCAGTTATGGGCTGGGAACTACATCTGTAAGACAAACATTACCACAATAGGATGAGCCCAAAATATCAATTATAGGATGGCCAGATCATCCTCATATCCAATGTTCTTCCACCTCCGCAGTTCATCAGTATCCACAGGCACCACTCCCTTGTACAGACAGGGTACCCCGCTGCTGGACTCATCCCAGCACCTGCTTATGTAGCGCTCAACCATTGGTGCTGATTCTAAGCTGGCGAAATCCTACTGCGTCAAGTATCTCCCCTTCAGGGCGGCCGCCAGGTAAGTAGTGACTAACTTCCTCTCCCACTTTTTCCCACAGCTCACTCAGAATCATGAAACAAACATGCAGCTGCTATAGCTACAACCGTGCACTAAATGCGCATGAATCTAAAATAAACTAGAAGAAAGAGGTGAAGTGAAATGCTCGATGTTTTGAATACCAGTGTTCCACACAAAACGCACTTGCATGAAAGAATGAAGAAACTAGGGCAGGACTGTTCCGAAACTTGGCATCTGACGTCACCCTCCATCGGTGTGTATCAACCATGGTGTGGCTGACACTCTCTGGAGTCAGGATCCACCTATTTACTTAGAGTGCAAGAGGAGCCAGGAAAGTAGAGAGACTAAGTGTGTACGTTATAGCAAAGTGACAAAGACACATAATACATAAAACATATATAAAGCATAAATGTCGCCCACCCTTTCAATATAATCCACTGCTATTCTGAAGGAACTGGAGCGGGAATTAGCATGCTGATTAAGACTGATGTAAGCGAAAAGACCTACACTGGCAAGTACACTCACAAAGCAAATGACCTACAGCAACCAGCGAACAAAACCTACATTTATCACAGGTATATGTAACAGCCAAAGGCAGATCCATCAGCATATCTGTTATGGTTAAAAACAAAATACCTAATAAGCTGATAGATGTCTCAATCTTAGTTTTATTTGACGAATTTTCAAACAGTATTGACTTGGAACCATGGAGCCCCTCATGCAGTTTCTCCATCTGTTATACATCACCCAAGTTGATAACAGGATTACGGGGAATTAAAAAGAAAATCGTCATCACACATATTACTTCCTTATTGTAGTATACCATTAAGTGTTTAAGGACACAGGACGATTCCAGTGCTCTTGTTTACAAGAAACACATTCTAAATTCACAGATGTCCTTTTGCAGTTAGGACATTCTCTATCACATAGTTGATCTTAAGTCTGGTCTGAGCCCATCATCCCATTAATGATGCCTTAGAACAAGAAAAAGGTGAAACGCGCCTGGGAAAAAAAGTGGCAGCAGGACTAGGTGGATTTATTTACAAAACAAGTATTTCTGAACTTGCTGTGGAAGATGGCTACGCAAACAAACTTGTTGTCTTATTGCGTTTATGAAAACGTATAAGACTCCAATGAGAAGTTCAGGCAGGCAGGTGCTAAAGAGGTCCAAAACTCACAAAATTCTCACAACAGGAAAGTAAATAATAATGTTACCATATTTAGCCAAAATATTGGTGGATTAAAGAAAAAAGTATATTCTTACAAAAGTAAAGTAAAAAATAATGTTGCCATTTTTCACCAAAATATTCTGGGATTGAAGAATAAAGTAGATGAGCCCCTGCTTTGTTTAGATGGCATTGAATCTGATAATGTAATGGATATACTATGCCTGTCTGAGCATCACATTGTGTCTGACATGGAAAAGGAAAATATCAGTGGTTGTAAACTAGCTGAACATATGAGTAGAGAGAATAAGGTGGGAGGAGGAGTTGCCATATATGTCAAAAGTTATCACTGTGTAGAAAGCTTAGATACAAAAAAGTTTTGTCTAGAGCAACATATAGAAACATGTGCCTGTCAACTTAAACTGAAGGAGGGCTCTTTTATAATTGTAACAGTATATAGGTCCCCTTCAGGAAACTATCATTTATTCCTGGAAAACTTGGATGCCTTGTTGTGTTATCTGTCAGATAGGGAAAAGTAAATTATTATTTGTGGGGACTTTAATGTTGATTCACTGAAAGAGTGTAATAGGAAGAATGACCTGGAAGTCTTGCTCGGTTCTTTCAATTTGAAATCTGTCATTAATTTTCCTACTCGGGTAGTAAAGGACAGCAGCACATTGATAGATAACACTTCTATAGACCAAGATAAGTTTAAAAACATAAATTCTTGTCCTCTTGAGAATGGGCTTTCTGATCATGATGCTCAGCTAGTTACAGTATATGGCATAGCTCCATTCAATAATTCAAAACTATCCTCCAAAGGTGTGCGTTCAATTAATGACTCAACAATTAGAAATTTCAGAGAAAATCTTCAGCAGTTAGACTGGGATGAGGTGTACAAGGAACCCAATGCTAATTTAATATATAACTTATTTCATGATACACGTTTAAGAGAATTTGAAAACTGTTTCCCCAAGAAAGTACTTCAATCTAATTATAAGAAACCATGCATAAAACCTTGGCTTACTAAAGGAATAAAAATATCTTGTAACCACAGAAGGGAACTGTATCTAACAACAAGAAAGGGTAATGACCCAGAAACAGCCAAATATTATAAAAACTACTGTGCTACATTAAGAAAGGTTATTAAAAAGACCAGAAGCATGTGCATCATATTCTGAGATTAATACTTCTGATAACAAAATCAAAACAATTTGGAATATTATTACAAGGGAGACAGGACAACCAAGAGTACAGGATGACGGCATCACCATCAAAGCGAATGAAAACTTGATAAACAACAAGCTGGAAGTCGAAAACATTTTGAATAATCATTTTTTAAATGTTATAGAGAAAATAGGATCTAAATGTTCATTAGAAGAAGCAAGGCAGTTAATGGAAGACCATTTGATACAATTGAAATTCCACCCACCTCTCCTTCTGAAATTAGGAAGATAATAAACTCTCTCAAGAATAAAAGCTCACATGGAATTGATGGCATTTCCAGCAAGATAATAAAAGCTTATTCCCAAGAAATAAATGGGATTCTTAGCCACATATGTAATAGCTCTCTGAAGCAGGGTATTTTCCCAGATAGACTGAAGTATGCCATTGTTAAACCACTGCATAAAAAAGGGGATACATCTGATGTCAACAACTACCGCCCAATCTCTCTTCTGATGGCCTTATCCAAAATTCTTGAAAAAGTAATGTATTGTAGAGTAGCTTCACACCTTTGTAAAAATAAAGTTTTAACAAAATGTCAGTTTGGTTTCCAGAAGGGTTTTTCAACGTAAAGTGCTATATATACTTTCACTAATGAAATATTAAATGCTCTGAGTAACCAGCAGACACCCGTCTGGATTTTTTGTGATCTATCAAAGGCTTTTGATTGTGTAAATCATGGAATACTTCTAGATAAGCTCAAGTACTGTGGTATCAATGGGACAGTGCTCAAATGGTTTAAATCATTTCTAACTGGAAGAGTGTAGAAAGTTGTAATAAACAGTTCACATAATATGCAAAAAACTGGTGATTTCTCAAACTGGGGAACAATCAAGAATGGTGTGCCGCAAGGCTCGGTCTTGGGTCCTCTGCTGTTCTTAATATATGTTAATGACGTGCCATTCTATATTCACGAAGATGCAAAGCTGGTACTTTTTGCCGATGATACAAGTATAGCTATCACACCCAACAGACAAGAATTAAGTGGTGAAATTGTAAATGATGTTTTTCAGAAAACCATTAAGCGGTTCTCTGCAAATGGGCTCTCATTAAACTTTGACAAAACACAGTATATACAGTTCCACACAGTAAATGGAATGACCCCATTAATAAATATAGACTTCGATCAGAAATTGGTAGCAAAGGTAGAATATTCAAAATTTCTAGGTGTATGGTTGGTTGGTTGTTTCGGGGAAGGAGACCAGACAGCGAGGTCATCGGTCTCATCGGATTAGGGAAGCACGGGGAGGGAGGTCGGCCGTGCCTTTTGAAAGGAACCATCCCGGCATTTGCCTGTTGCGATTTAGGGAAATCACGGAAAACCTAAATCAGGATGGCCGCTAGGTGTATGCATTGATGAGGGGTTGAACTGGAAAAAAACACACTGAGGATCTGCTGAAACGATTGAGTTCAGTAACTTATGCTATTAGGGTCATTGCAAATTTTGGCGATATACATCTGAGTAAATTAGCTTACCACGCCTATTTTCATTCTCTGCTTTCGTATGGCATCATGTTCTGGGGTAACTCATCACTGAGTGAAAGAGTGTTCATTGCACAAAAGCGTGTAATCAGAATAATTGCTGGAGCTCATCCAAGATCATCCTGCAGGCACTTATTTAAAGAGCTACAGATCTTCACTGTAGCCTCACAATATATATATATATATTCACTTATGAAATTTGTTATTAACAATCCGAACGAATCCAAAAGTAATAGCAGTGTACATAGCTACAACACTAGGAGAAAGGATGATCTTCACTACTCAAGGTTAAATCTAGCTTTGGCTCAGAAGTGGGTAAATTATGCTGCCACAAAAGTCTTTGATCACTTACCTAATAGCATCAAAAGTCTGACAGATAGCCATATAGCATTTAAAAGGAAATTAAAAGAATTTCTTAATGGCAACTCCTTCTACTCATTAGATGAATTTTTGGATATAATAAGTGGGTAATTTCATCAAACCCCACAAAAAGTAAAAATATTGAGTGTCATGTAATATTTTGTCTAATGTAATATCTTGTATAGACACCTTTTATTAACCTGACACTTTCCACATCATTACGAA
This sequence comes from Schistocerca serialis cubense, assembly GCF_023864345.2. Classification (NCBI taxonomy): domain Eukaryota; kingdom Metazoa; phylum Arthropoda; class Insecta; order Orthoptera; family Acrididae; genus Schistocerca; species Schistocerca serialis. The sequence continues at coordinate 163,345,759 of NC_064640.1, forward strand.
GTGTCGTATTCATGATCTATGGAACAAGTAGTAATCTAATCTAATCTAATCTAATCTGGTGTCGACCTGGTTCAAAACATTCAAGTAATTGCTTCTGCAGTTCACATGCAATACAGTACAGTAATATGATCACTTTACCTACCGCCGTAAGAGGCTTTGGTCTCACTTATGGCGCATCACAACTCACCCACCACCTCCTGCTGCTGGATCGTTCCAGTGCCACAAAAGTGTTCCAGGTATGGAGTGGAGAGCTTTGTGGTTTCTCAAGCGCTATATATACATAACAGTGACAACAACACCCACTTAAGCAGTGCTATAATGTCATCCTCAACCAGAGACATCTTTCTCTGCCCTCCAGCTGTCACAAACTCTATTCAGTGGGAAGTGACTTATTATCCCCACGCCATTAATCGATTCCCAGCCTGGGTCCACTAACAAACAGAACAACTCACTGACAAACAGGGTAGTCGCCAAAATGACGCCCCCAAGTCGGACTATCAGCTGAGAAAGTTGTACAGCTTGTTGGTTACTTGTGAACATCAGGAAAGCGTTCAGCACCAAATGAATCTCTCCCCCGTGGTATCCTACACTCCTTAGTCCACACAAGGAGGCAGCCTGTGTAGTTTAGGTTAGGTGTGTGGAAGTGCGACCATTCAAATGGCGACAAAACGCAGCCAAGGCCCAACAAAAATTAAAGACAGACAAAAGTTTTTTGTTATATGTTTCTTTTTCATGCCACTTAAATGGTATGCTTACAGATTTTGACTCCTTATCATGATTAAGTCATTAAGAATTATGTCTAAAAAAACAGAAAAAGGGCATAGTAAAATGCTAGGTAACTAAATTACAAACCAAACAAGCTTTTATACAAAACTACACGTATTTGAATCGTTACGTAGTAACTCGTTAGAGAAATGTGCTGTACCCTCATTATAAACATTCTGCGTATCGAAGTCCAAGGGAACGAATTAGCACTTGTGCACCTTGTAGTGAGTACCGACAGTCCGGTGGCTGTATGTTCTCTCTTGCCTGTCTCTTGAGGTGCTTGCGTCAGTGGGAAGAAGAGTGGCTGGAAATGATGGATGATAAGCTATGGCAAGTAAAGACCTCAATGAGCACGAATTTCTGCTCAAGAGAGACCTACCAATGCCTGTTTCTTGCAGCACACACATATCCGTACGTCAATTGTAACTGAATGTATCTTATATTTAGTCCGGAAAACAGAATAGCTTGTCATTTGATCTTGTCTTTATGTTATCAGACGAAGAGATTACGGTATTTTAACAGAAACCATCGAAACAATTGTATAACATGTATGGCTGAACTTCTGTGAATGAGAGAATATGAGTGAAAACGGGATAGAGAGAACGAAATATTGCCAGAATGTTATGTTAAATGTTCTTAGTTTTAACATTTTACCCCACATTTGTCTTGGAGTATGTTGAGTATTTTAGCATAGACACGATACTGAGGCTTGCACACACACACACACACACACACACACACACACACACACACACACACACACAGCACAGCACACACTTGCACATGCATGCACACGCCATACACACTCTGTATGGAGACAGATGCTTCTTCAGCACCACAAATGCAAACACACCAAATGACCTGAAGTTCAGTAACATATGCCATTATTAACTGAGGTTTGTTCTCAAACAATATGCTCTGTAGTTTACTAGCTGAGTACCCAGTGTTCCCCATGTGTGTATTTATTCCAATCTTCTGTTAGCCCATCTACCCTTTCCCTCCTTGCCTCCATCTCCTCCAGCCTCCTCTCTCTGTTCATCCCCTCTGACCCACTTCCCTGTCCTACACCTACAGCCCCCCCCCCCCACTTTCTGTCCATCATCACTTGCCTCCCACTATGTCCATCTCCTCCTCGCCCTGTCTCTATCCATCTCCCCTAACCCCCTCTCTCTGTCCTTCACCTCCTCCCCACCTGCCACCTTCCCACCCAGTTTCTGTCCATCTCCTCCTGGCTTCCTCTCTGTCCTTCTCCTTCTCCCCCTCTCTCTGTCCATCTCCTCTGATCCCCTTCTCTGTCCTACACCTCCACCCCACCCCACCCCACCCCACCCCCCAGTTTCTGTCCATCTCCTCCTGGCTCCCTCTCTATCCATCTCCTTCTCTCCCTCTCTCTGTCCATCTCCTCTGATGCTCTTCTCTGTCCTACACCTACACTCACCCCCCCCCCCCACACCACTTTCTGTCCATCTCCACCTGTGTCCCTCTCTGACCATCTACTCCACCCCCTCTCTCTGTCCATCTACTCTTCCCTCCCCCACTGTTCATCTGCTGCTCCTTCATCTTTTTGCCCATTCCTTCTCTATCATCTCTCTGTCCAGCTCCTCCTCTTCCTTTTCTCTGTCCATTTCAGCCTCCCCTTTCCCTGTCCCTCTCTTACTCCACCTACCTGTCTCCATGTCCTCCTTTCCCCTCTCCATCTCCTCCATCCCTTTCTCTCTCCATGTTATAAACCCCAGACCAGTAGGAGGCTGCTGCCCACAGTATTTCCTTCCAGATTGTAAGAATATATTTATCAAATCTGATTGAAATTGACCCATGGATTCAGAAAGAGCTTTACAGCCACGAATTTCCCCATGTACACACATACACTGTGTGATCAAAAATATCTGGACACCTGGCTGAAAATGACTTACAAGTTCGTGGCGCCCTCCATCGGTAATGCTGGAATTCAGCATGGTGCTGGCCCACCCTTAGTCTTGATGACAGCTTCCACTCTCGCAGGCATACGTGCTGGAAGGTTTCTTGGGGAATGACAGTCCATTCTTCACGAAGTGCTGCACTGAGGAGAGGTATCGATGTCAGTCGGTGAGGCCTGGCATGAAGTCGGCGTTCGAAAATATCCCAAAGGTGTTCTATATGATTCAGGTCAGGACTCTGTGCAAGCCAGTCCATTACAGGGATATTATTGTCGTGTAACCACTCCTCCACAGAGCGTGCATTACGAACAGGTGCTCGATCGTGATGAAAGATGCAATTGGCATCCCCGCATCGCTCTTCAACAGTGGGAAGCAAGAAGGTGCTTAAAATATCAATGTAGGCCTGTGCTATGATAGGGCCACGCAAAACAACAAGGGGGAAAGCCCCTCCCATGAAAAACACGACTACACCATAACACCACCACCTCAGAATTTTACTGTTGGCACTACACACGCTGGCAGATGACGTTCATGGGCATTCGTCATACCCCCACAATACCATCGGATCGCCACATTGTGTACCGTGGTTCGTCACATCACACAACGTTTTCTCACTGTTCAATCATCCACTGTTTACGCTCCTTACAACAAGCGCGGCGCCGTTTGGCATTTACCGACATGGTGTGTGGCTTATGAACACCCGCTCGACCATAAAATCCAGGTTTTCTCACCTCGCGACTAACTGTCATAGTACTTGAAGTGGATCCTGATACAGTTTAGAATTCCTGTGAGATGGTCTGAATAGATGTCTGCCTATTACACATTACGACCCTCTTCAACAGTCGGCGGTCTCTGTCAGTTAACAGACGAGGTCGGTCTGTACGCTTTTTTGCTGTACGTGTCCCTTCACGTTTCCACTTCACCTTCACATCGGAAACAGTGGACCTAGAGATGTTTAGGAGTGTGGAAATCTCGCGTACAGACATGTGACACAAGTGACACCCATTCACCTGACCCCGTTCGAAGTCCGTGAGTTCCGCGGAGCGCCCCATTCTGCTGTCTCACGATGTCTAATGACTACAGAGGTCGCTGATATGTAGTACCAATGCAGCTAATACAAGAAACGTATGTTTTTGAGGGTGTCCAGATATTTTTGATCATATAGTGTATCACAAATATTTCACCCATTTCACCAATATTTGTTGACATATTTGACTTCTATTTCTAGCTAACATGTATAAGTTGAAAGAACCATACGTTGTTGAGATTTCCAAAGGGATAATTAGGCAACAGGGGAAAGGAATACGGTAAAAGATGGATGGGTATTTTTAAGAGATGAAATAGCGAAGGCAGCGGAGGATCAAACACGTAGAAAGACAAGGCCTATTAGAAATTCAATGAATTTAATTGATGGTACGAGAAAATATAAAAATGCACCAAAAGAAGCAGGCGAAAGGAAATACAAACGTCTAAAAAATAAGATTGTCAGGAAGTGCAAAATGGCTACACAGAAGTGACTAGTAGACAAATGTAAGGATTTAGAAGAATATTTCATTAGGGGAAAGGTAAATAGCGCCTACAGGGAAATTAAAGAGTCATTTGGAGAAACGAGAAGCACCCGCATGAATATCAAGAGCTCAGACGGAAAGCCTGTCGTAAGCAAAGAAGGGAAAGCTGAAAGTTGGGAGGAGTATATAGAGGGTCTATACAAGTGAGATGAACTTGAAGGCAATGTTACAGAAATCGAAGAGGACGTAGATGAAAATCAAATGGAAGACATGATACCGTGAGATGAATTTGACAAAGCACTGGAAGACCTAAGTCACAACAAGGCCACAGGGGTAGACGACATTTCATGAGAATTACTGACAGTGTTGGGAGAGCCAGCCATGACAAAACTCTTCCATCTGGTGATCGAGATGTATGAGCCATGTCCTCAGACGTCAAGAAGAATTCAGTAACTCCAATTCCAAAGAAAGCAATTCCTGACAAGTATGAAAATTACCAAACTATCAGTTTAATAAGTCACAGTTGCAAAATACTAACACGAATTCTTCACAGAAGAATGTAAAAACTGGTAGAAGCAGACCTCGGAGATCAGTTTGGATTTCGGAGAAATACTGATCCTATGACTTATCTTAGAAGATAGGTTAAGGAAACGGAAACCTACGTTTGTAACATTTTTATAGTTAGAGAAAGCTTTTGACAATGTTTGACTGGAATAGTATCTTTGAAATTCTGAAGGTAGCAGAGGTAAAATACAGGGAGCAAAAGGATATGTACAACTTGTACAGAAACCAGACAGCAGTTTTATGAGTCGAGAGGCATGAAAGGGAAGCAGTGGTTAGGAAGTGAATGAGACGGAGTTGTAGCCTATCCCCGATGTTATTCAAACTTTATATTGAGCAAGCAGTAAAGGAAACCAAAGAAAAATTTGGAGTAGGAATTAAAGTTCAGGGAGAAGAAATAAATACTTACAGATTTGCCGATGATACTGTAATTCTCTCATAGACAGCAAAGAACTTGGAGGATCAGTTAAAAGGAATGGACATTGTCTTGAAAGGAGGATATGGGAATGTAGTCGAATTAAATCAGGCGGTGCTGAGGAAATTAGATTAGGAAACGAGACAGTTAAAGTGGCGACGAGTTTTGTTATCTGGGCAGCAAAATACCTGATGACTGCCAAAGTAGAGAGGCTATAAAATGTAGGCTGGCAATGGCAAGAAAAATGTTTTTGAAGAGCAGAAATTTGTTATCATCAAATGTAATTTTAAGTGTTAGGAAGCCTTTTCTGAAGGTATTTGTCTGGAGTGTAGCCACGTACGGAAATGAAGCATGGATGATAAATAGTTTAGACGAGAAGAGAATAGAAGCTTTTGAAATGCGGTGCTACAGAAGAATACTGAAGATTAGATGGGTAGATCACGTAACTAATGAGGAGGTACTGAATAGAAAATAGGGCGAATGAAAATTTGCGGCACAGCTTGACTGAAAGAAGGGATCGGCTGATAGAACACATCTGAGACATCAAGGGATCACCAAATTAGTATTGCAGGAAAGTGGGGGGGGGGGGGGGGTGGGGTGGAGGGGAGGGTAAAAATCTAGAGGTAGACGAAGAGAAGAATACAGTAAGTAGATTCAAAGGATGTAGGTTGCAGTAGTTATGTTGAGATGATAGGCTTGCACAGGATAGAATAGCTTGGAGAGCTGCATCAAACCAGTGTTTGTACTGAAGACCACAATAACAAAATGGATACCTTACCGCTGCTATTTGCTATACAGAGTGAATGATTCATGTTTATTTTCGAAATCTCTGAACTGTAATTTGAAAAAAAAAATTATTAAATCCTCCTTCCTGTTAGATACTCTTTACATACTGAGGTTTTACTAATTCATACTAAGAAGCATTCCATGAAAATTAAAGACGTAAGGTATTGATATGGGCATATAATGAATGGTAACTGTAATGTTTTGTTTCAGCTATGTGCTGGCATCAGCTCTAAAAGCAATGAATCAAACGGAGAACATAACGGAAGCTCCAAACGACTGCGACACGTCTGGCTCTATCTGGGAAACTGGAAAAATATTATTCGAGTAAGTGCAAACACAATCGCACTTACAATAATGTTTTGTGTAGTTTTAAGACAGTGTTCCAGAGTAGATGGCTATTTTTGTCTGATTTTATTTTGCAATGAGTATTACTATAAATCAGTATAGTCAGTGTGATACAGCAACATCTCATTTAAGGGAAGGCGTGCTGAAAAGTAACACCCTCAATTTTTTTATGTTAAAACTCTTAAAGCTTTTTAAATAAAATAAACCTTGTCGACATCCTACATTTTTATTCTTCATATTTACATATTTATGTCTCTACATTGTCACTCTGGCGACGAACAAAATTTTGCCAACGAGAGACCGTTTTGTTGATACTTTCATTGTAAAATGTATCACATTGTTGATCCATCCACGCTTTGTCACAATCAAAGTGAAGTCCTTGAAGGTATTCTTTAACATTTAAGCAGATGAAAATCGGATGGAGTTACATCGGGACTGTATAGAGGATGAACGATGACAATGAACTCAAGTCATCGGTTATTGCAGATGTCGCAGCGCTCATCTATGGACTGGCATTGTCATGCTGAACGAGAGAGTGGTCCATGGGTGGACGAACTCTTTGAATCAGAAACTTGATTTCAGCACGATGTGCCTCACGCCTCGACGTGTGCGGGCCGGTCAAATTAAAATCGAACAGCCGTCATAGGGAGCGGGTTCATACACTTCTGGCCATTAAAATTGCTACATCAAGAAGAAATGCAGTTGATAAACGGGTATTCATTGGACATATACATTATACTAGAACTGACATGTGATTACATTTTCACGCAATTTGGGTGCATAGATCCTGAGAAATCAGTACCCAGAACAACCACCTCTGGCCGTAATAACGGCCTTGATACTCCTGGGCATTGAGTCAAACAGATCTTGGATGGCGTGTACAGGCACAGCTGCCCATGTAGCTTAAACATGATACCACAGTTCATCAAGAGTAAACTGGCGTATTGTGACGAGCCAGTTGCTCAGCCACCATTGACCAGAAGTTTTCAGTTGGTGAGAGATCTGGAGAATGTGCTGGCCAGGGCAGCAGTCGAACATTTTCCGTATCCAGAAAGGCCAGTACAGGACCTGCACATGCGGTAGTGCGTTATCCTGCTGAAATGTAGGGTTTCGCAGGGATCGAATAAAGGGTAGAGCCACGGGTCGTAACACATCTGAAATGTAACGTCCACTGTTCAAAGTGCCGTCAGTGTGAACAAGAGGTGACCGAGATGTGTAACCAATGGCACCCTATTACCATCACGCCGGGTGATACGCCAGTATGGCGATGAATACACGCTTCCAATGTGCGTTCACCGCGATGTCGCCAAACACGGACGCGACCATCGTGATGCTGTAAAAAGAACCTGGATTCATCCGAAAAAAAGACGTTTTGCCATTCGTGCTCCCGGGTTCGTCGTTGAGTACACCATCACATCCTATCTGTGATGCAGCGTCAAGGGTAACCGTAGCCATAGTCTCCGAGCTGATAGTCCATGCTGCTGCTGCAAACGTTGTCGAACTGTTCGTGCAGATTGCAAACGTCCCCATCTGTTGACTCAGGGATCGAGACGTGGCTGCACGATCCGTTACTGCCATGCGGATAAGATGTCTGCCATCTCGACTGCTAGTGATGCGAGGCCGTTGGGATCCAGCACGGCGTTCCGTATTACCCTCCTGAACCCACCGATTCCATATTAAGCTAAATGTCATTGGATCTCGACCAACGCGAGCAGCAATGTCGCGATACGATAAACCGCAATCGCGATAGGCTACTATCCGACCTTTATCAAAGTCGGAAACGTGATGGTACGCATTTCTCCTCCATACACGAGGCATCACAACAACATTTCACCAGGCAACGCCGGTCAACTGCTGTTTGTGTATGAGAAATCGGTTGGAAACTTTCCTCATGTCAGCAGGTTGTAGGTGTCGCCACCGGCGCCAACCTTGTGTGAATGCTCTGCAAAGCTAATCATTTGCATATCACAGCATCTTCTTCCTGTCGGTTAAATTTCGCGTCTGTAGCACGTCATCTTCGTGGTGTAGCAATTTTAATGGCCAGTAGTGTAGAATGGTTCCATTCAAAAGTAATAACTACACGCGCTAAGACTTTCATCTCACTGGGAGATGAGACGATCAATTCCTGTTTCTTTGAAAGCAGTCCGCCGCTGATGGATCCAAAACCGCACCCACTCTTTCCTCGTCCGACTGAAACCGACTTCCACACATGTCTTTCTTCAGGTCGCCAAATATGTGAAAGTCACACCGTGAAAGATCGGGGCTATGCGGAGGATGTTACAGGGTTTCCCAGTCAAATCCCTGAAGCGTAGCTTTCGTCCAATTGGCAGTGTGGGGTCGAGCGTTATCGTTCAACTGGTTGATTCCATCCGACAGCATTCCAACAGCCCGAGGGCAAAGGCAAAGGTAGCAGCAGAAACATCCGCACATCCCCCGCCAATGAAATCTAGAGCTGTTCACACAAGGTTCGTCAAGTTCCTCGAATGTGAACCACAGCCAATGCGCAGCGTGTGAAGACAATTTGCAGAAACTGCGACACGCCATAATATGAAAACGCTCAGGATTGCTGTCGGACCGAATCATCTTGTAGCACGATGACGCCCTCCCCCACACTGCCAATCAGAAGAATGCCACACTTCGGCGATTTGGTTGGGAAACACAGCAACATCCTCCTTACAGCCCGGAACCTTCACCATATGACTTTTACATTTTTGGCGACCTGAAGAAAGACATCTGTGGACGTCGGATTTACTCAGACGAGGAAGTGCAAGACAGTGCGGTTGTGGATCTGTCAGCGGTCGATCCCTTTCTACGAAACACTTATTGATCGCCTTGTCTCCCAGTGTCTTAATGGATTTGGGGATTGTTGTGACAGACAATTTGAAATTTTTCACAAACACAACTTTTATTGATGTAAGTTCGCAACGTTGATGACTGAACATACAAACGAAAGGTAACAATAACGAAGCCAGTAAAAGTCTCCTAATTGAGGCAAACAAAAGTTCACTTCTAATTTTCCACAAAGGTTCGTGGTAACACACTCGCACACTAGTAACAGTCCAATACCGAGACGAAGACGTAATCTTCAACGGTCGCAGTACATGAGGTCGGCATCTGGCGTGAACTGAACTTTGGCACTGGTTCTCGCCCCTAAATACCTGTCTCCAGCCAATCAGGTTTTGGCGTAGTGATACTTCCTGCAGGCCGTGACTCAACCTCCCGCTGCAGGAAGTAGTGCTCGGATTGTCTGTTTCCATTATCTTGTATGTAAATAGCCTGTGTTTACCATGGTGCTTTTGGTACGCCTTGGACATAGACAACCTCGTCCTCTGTAGTGTAATATGGGTTGCCGGCCCTCAGGGGCTACCTTGGCTCCGGTGTAACAGGGATTACTTTTGAATGGAACCATTCCATGGTCGCCTTGTGGTGGGCGTTCGGTTTTCATTTGGCTGACCCATATAGTTATGTTACACACAGCCATGTTACATCCGACAATTCGGAGCTCTCTAACGGCAGAGGGCCGAAAATAAGTAGACATGAAGAATAAAGGTGTGGAATGTTAATAACGTTTATTTTATTTAAAAAGCTTTTAAGAGTTTTAATACAAAAAAATTCGGAGGCGTTACTTGTCAGCATGCCCTCGTATGAAATATGTTACTTCTAAATCATTTCAGTCGGCTCTCAGATACAATGACCTTCTGCAATAAAACGACTGAATGAAGCTTTCAACTATGAACTTGAACAGATGAAACGACGAAGAAACAGATACCGGTAAGTTGCCTTATTACAAATTCAAAGGTCTGAGGTTCGATCCCCAGACAGTCCTAGGATTTTTATCTGTCAATTATCACTTCTTTCACCTCTCGGAGCTGCACCATGGTTCCGAAAAGACATTAAGTTCTACGTGCCCCTATAATTGGTTGTGAAAGTCAGTTCAAAGGTCAGAGGAACGCAACGGCATACCACTTCCAACTGGACCACGTCTATTAAAGAACTGCGTTGTTCAAAACAATATTTGAATTGGTAACAACTTTCTATACAAACATTAAAAAGGTGCTCGGCTACTCCTATAGATAAGAAGGCAAAAGAATACTGTCGCGAGTCAGATGTGACATACTTAAAAAAACAATCTCTCTGATAACATGTTTTTAATATTTGCAAGCTACAGAACACCACATGTTCAAGACATTCTTATCGAAAATGTGTTAAAATAATGGGTAAGTTACATAATCCTAAATCAGAGCAAAGACTTTAATCAACATAGAGGAATGGCAATAAGGAATACACTGAGGTGACAAGTGTCATGAGATACCTCTTAATATTGTGTCGGATCTCCTTTTTCTCGGCGTAGTGCAGCAACTCGATGTGGCATCGACTCAAAAAATCGTTGGAAGTCGCCATGCTGCTTCGATAGCCGTTCATAATTGCGAAAGTGTTGCCGGTGGAGGATTTTGTGCACGAACTGATCTCTCGGTTATGTCCTATAAATGTTCGATGGGAGTCATGTTGGGCGATCTGGGTGGCCAAGTCATTCGCTAGAATTGCCCAGAATATTCTCACATGGCGCGTTGTCACCCGTAAAAATTTCATCTTGTTTGGGAACATAAAGTTCATGACTGAATGTGGATGGCCTCCGAGTAGACAAACGTAATAGTTTCCAGTCAATGATCGGTTCGGCTAGACCGAAGGACCCAGTCCATTCCACGTAAACACAGCCCATACCATTATGGAGCCAACACCAGCTAGCACAGTGCCTTGTCGAAACCTTCGGTCCATGGCTTCTTGCGGTCTGCACCACACTCGAACCCTAAAATCAGCTCTTACGAACTGAAATCGGGACTCATGTGACCACGCTACGGTTCTTCGGTCGTTTAGGGTTCAGTCGATGTGGTCACGAGCCCAGCAGAGGCGCTGTAGGCGACGTCGTGCTGTCAGCAAAGGCACTCGCGCCGGTCGTCTGCTGCCATAGCTCTTTAACGACAAATTCCACCGCACTGACCTAGCCGGATACGTTCGTCGTACGCCCCACATTGATTTCTGCGGTTATTTCACGCTGTGTTGTTTGTCTGTTAGCACTGACAACTCTACGCAAACGACACTACTTTCGGTCGTTAAGTGGGGGCCGTCGGCCACTGCTTTGGCCGTGGTCAGAGGTAATGCCTGAAATTTGGTATTTTCGGCACACTCCTGACACTGTGGATCTCGGAATACTGAATACCCTAACGATTTCTCAAATGGCATGTCCCATGCGTCTGGCTACAACTACCATTCCGCGTTCAATGTCTGTTAAATTTTTACAAAAGTTCTTAGTATTAGAGTAAAAATTTTCGGAGCGTATTTGACGAGTACCGTGTTTATAGTATCAGTTCCAGATGTCTTGTTCCATTCGTAGTTTAATTACTTACCTCTAAAGATTCGTCTTTTGTGATAGGGTCAAGCGGAAGCTTGTTTCCATGAAATCTGTATCTAATAGGACGAAGAAGACAAAAAGGAAACGATTCTATAGATTCAGTAGGAATGACTGTACAGCGGTAAAATACATTAGTGCTTAAGCTTTATAAATTGTGCATACCGCGACACGAGAAGAGGCAGCATTGTCTCTGTAGAGGGAGAAAACTTCTATGCAGCTCAGCTGCTTTACAAAGATGAGATGTTATCACAGAGTTTTCGTGGTAGTCCATTCTTATGCTCAACAGATAACTTCACGTCAGCTGAAACACATTTCACAACGATATTTTCTTACGCCTAAGTTTCATATCCTGGAGTTAAAGTCAGAAATGGATAGGGAAAAGTCGGCTGGATCGGACACGCAAACCTTTTCGAAATTATATTTACATTATAATATCTTATGAAGCTTATGTTGGAATGTTCTTCACACAAAAAAATACTATGGTACGTTATTTAATATAATTATAAACCGATGTGTCATAAGAATATATGTTCGTGAATTTTTTAAATATTTTTTCCACCATTTACATTTTGGTTTATTAATCTTTAGAGGGTTGTATTGGACATGAAATTGTAACGTGTAAAAAAGTCATTTTCGTTGCAGCAAACATTTAATTGGATTGTAAATGGTTATAAATTTGAATTTGTCCATCAGCTCATCTAGATTCTAAAACAATCTGTCGACATGTTCCTTGCTGAAATCTGCTGCTCGCTACAGACATAGATTCAGCTGCCCTCATCTATAAGTTTCCACGCCTTTTCATGAAATCATAGCAATAGCCTTTACCCCCTTCACTTATGTGTTTACGACAGATGCTTCATTTTCAGTTGCTCTGCATGTTTCTGCACTAAATTTAAGAATTCATCGTTAATTACAGGCACAAACTATTTAAATTTTTGACAGAATCGTTCAATATTGATTCCTGTTCATCACTGCATGTTCTAAGAGAAAAACCTTATTATTTTCTAAAACAGTTTTCATGACCACCTATTTGTTTTTACGTAGAGTCTATTACATAATGTACTTCTTGGAACTTAATATTCCCTGCTCGATTCCCTGATTGTCATTTCGAGAAGTGTGACCTTTTCTACAGGTTCCATCATGTGATTTTCATCCCAGTTATGTGCTGATTTCTCAGTCTTTGGCTGCTGAAGAAACAAACCGTAAACATTTAGGTTTGTGTGCTGTCTGTTTTGTCCAATACAACCCGGTATGGTTTTGTCCGTTACAAACTACTGAGGTAGTTTAACATTCCTGTTATTATTACTTGTGGCAGACATTGTAACTCTTCCCCAACAGGCCATGAAGGCCCAACGGTACTGACCGGCCGCCGTGTCACCCTCAGATTATAGGTGTCACTGGATGCGGATATGGAGGAGCATGTGGTCAGCACACAGCTCTCCCGGCCGTATGTCAGTTTCCGAGACCGGAAGACATTGTAACAGCCTACAATATAAAGCTTAATATCATGTTCCTCTATATTCTTAATTCAAACTGCACGTGGATGGACGCCGATATTCTATAAGGTTGAGAAGCTTACGCACTGCATTTCATACCAAGAGGGTCGGAGATCTTAAAGTCCCCGTCCCACGAATGTGTCACCATCAACAAAGTCGGAGGGTGTCACTTCAAGGGACGCACTTTCGTTAACAGAAACTACAGTCTTTAAGGCACTGGACAAGCCATGGAACGGAGCGGGAATCAAACCCCAGAGAGTCAGCCACGTTCAAGTTTACCGCGGTTGCCCTAAATAGATTAAGGCAACTGACAGCCTGCTTTGTTTGAAAAAAAACTCGGCCGACTATCTTCTCAAAGTTCGTCCAAGCCGAGCTTTTGTTCCGTCTCTAACGATCTCGTCACCTGCGGGGCTTTAAACTCGAATCTTAATTTCCTATTTTCCAGCCTTTGCCAACCAGATACGGATTGTGAAAATCCTCCAGTTGTTTGCATTCTGCCCATCTCTACTACATAAACTCGTCATTTGGGGTTTTGTTTAGCATTTCCTCCCTTCAGAAAATTTCAGATATCTGCTGTCTCTTTTTGCCACTGTCCAGCCGTAACTATATCTACTGTTGGATACATTTCCGCTGTGCAAAGAACATTATCTCTGTTTACCGAAATACTTGTTTTTCCCACGTATATACTGTGCTAGAGATAAACGGAAATCAATCTCAAATTTGTGTAGCACCAAGTACGTGTAATTATACTGAGTTGTGCAGCACTACAAAAAAATACTGACCTTTCTCAAAGTTTGCACTGAAAGTTCAGCTGGGGCATCAGTAAGCGATTCTTTTAGTTAACATTTATTTCTGCAACAATTTTAACATTTACAATATTCCTTAAAAAGTATAGAAATATACTTATGCAAAACTTTCCAACTAAAGAATCAAACATTTTGCAGGTACATACGAAAGCAGGAATTACTTGATGGAGCTACAGGAAAGGTGGCATTTGATGACAATGGTGATCGTATTAATGCTGAATATGATATTGTTAATGTCCAAGAGAACCAACGCAAAGTCTCAGTTGGAAAATATTTTTACTCGCACGTAAGTAGTCACTTGCTCTAACACAGACAACTGACTCTATCATTTATTCTCTCGTTTTCCGTCAATTGTGTCAAAAGAGCTTTTAGTCAAAGAATAACTTGCACTAACAGCTAAAAGCTGATTTTCTAAAAAAAATTGTGCTACAAATAATTAGTTGCCATGAAACTTCCTGGCAGATTAAAACTGTGTGCCCGACCGAGACTCGAACTCGGGACCGCAGGAGAGCTTCTGTAAAGTTTGGAAGGTAGGAGACGAGGTACTGGCAGAAGTAAAGCTGTGAGTACCGGGCGTGAGTCGTGCTTCGTTAGCTCAGTTGGTAGAGCACTTGCCCGCGAAAGGCAAAGGTCCCGAGTTCGAGTCTCGGTCGGACACACAGTTTTAATCTGCCAGGAAGTTTCATATCAGCGCACACTCCGCTGCAGAGTGGAAATCTCATTCTGGAATTAGTTGCCACTTTATAGCCATAAGAAATGAGTGTCCATTTGTTTAATTATACGATCTTCTTGTCGATTCCTCAAATAACTACATCTGTTATTTATCTTATGTCATGATTTTACTGCATAGTATTCGAAGCGGGTAATATTTTATCTAAAATCGTTCCTTGTAAAAAATAGTAAGAAAAATTGTTCGCCCCCACGGACCATAGATCTTGCAGAGGTGGGGTGGCTTGCGTGCCTCTACGATACGGATAGCCCTATCGTAGGTGAAACCACATTGCAGGGCTAACAATGGAGATGCCAGTCGAACATATAATTCCTGAAGAGCAGCAGCAGCTTCTCAGTAGTTACAGAGCCAACAATCTGCATAATTGACTGGTCTGTCCTCGCAACATTAGCCACCGTGCCTTTGCTATGTTGGCACTGTCAAAGACATAAACCAATCGAAAACTACAGTCGTTACATTTCCCGAGGACATGCAGCTTTACTGTATGGCTCAATGATTATGGCATCCTTTTGGGTAAAATATTCCGGGAGTAAAATAGACCCGAAAAGGATCTCTGGGAGGGCACTACGAAAGAGGATATCGTCATCAGGCAAAACAAAGTGGTATTCTACGGGTCGGAGAAGGTCGATTAGGTAGGTTAGAGAATAGAAAAAGACAGAGAGACAGGCTTAATTCAAATATAATGGCAATTAGTCAAGTGCAGTGACAGGATGAACAGCACCTTTGGTCAGTTCAGTACAACGTTATCAACACACAATCCGATAGGGGTAGTGCAGGACAAGGTCTAATAATAAATAAGAAAATAGGAATGCGGGTAATCTAGTATGAAAAGCATAGTGAACGGATTATCGTAACCAAAACAGAAACAAAGCTAACACCACTATAGTAGTACAAGTTTATATGACGACTACCTCCGCAGATGATGAAGAGATTGAAAGAATGCGTGATGAGATAAAAGAAATAATTCAAACAGCTGGGGAAGATAAAATTTAATTTTGATGAGGAACTAGAATTTCATGGTACGTAAAGGACGAGAACGAAAAATAGTAGAAGGACTAAGAGTGGAAGAAAGGAATGAAAGAGAAAGTCGCCTGATATGATTTCGTGCAGATCATAATTTATTAGAATTGCGAATACTTGGTTTAAGACCCATGAAAGAAGGTTGTATAAAATACCTGGAGACACTGGAAGGTTTGAGACCGATTACATACTGCCCAATCACACTAGTCTGACCACCTGTCACCCGAGTTCGATTCCCGGCGGGGTCAGGGATTTTCTCTGCCTCGTGATGACTGGGTGTTGTGTGATGTCCTTAGGTTAGTTAGGTTTAAGTAGTTCTAAGTTCTAGGGGACTGATGACCATAGATGTTAAGTCCCATAGTGCTCAGAGCCATTTGAACCATTTGAACCACCTGTCAAAAGCTCAAGACCCACCTTTTGCAGCACAGACCAATGCGAGATGTGCAGAAAGAGAGTCAGTGAGGTTCTGGAAGGTACCGACAGAGATGTTGAGCTATGCTCACTCAAGTGCTACGGTCAGCTAGGCTAGGTTTCTCAGCTGAGGATCCATGGTGCGAATAGCCCTATCGAGATCATCCCACAGATTCTCGATTGATTTTAAATCCGGAGAGTTTGGTGGTCAGGGAAGTACAGTAAACTCATCCTAGTGCTCTTCAAACCACGCATGTAGACTGCGAGCTGTGAGACACGTTGCGTTGTTCTGCTGATAAATACCGTCGTGCAGAGGAAAGCCAAAAAGCATGTAGGGATTGACACGGTCCTCAAGGATAGACGCATACTTGCGTTGATCCATTGTGTATTCCAGAGTGACGCAATCACCCAGGGAATGCCACGAAAACCTTCCCTGGACTATGACGTGTGCAGGGTGTCTGCCTTCAGACGTTTCACGCCGTACACGCCAACGGCCATTTGTCCAATGGAGCACCAAACGTGATTCATCAGAAAAGGCCACCTGTCGCCATTTAGTGCACGTCCAGCTCCAGTACTGGTGTGTAAATTCCAGCCTCTGTCGCTGATGAACAGCTGTCAGCATGGATGCATGAACCAGGTGCTTACTTCACTGGCCCATACGCAGCAACGTTGGTGGAATGGCTCTTGAGGAGACACTGTTGGTATCCCCTTGGTTCGTCTGGGCCGTCAGTTACTCAACAGTTGCACGTCTATTTGCTCATACAGATCTCTGTGGCAGTCATGCACCCCTGTCATCTATGTCCCATGGTGCACCACAGTTGCCTCAGCACTGGTTTTGGATAGTGCAATGTTGTCACGCATGGTATACTTCAGTCACAGCGGCACACAAACAGTTTAGAAATGTTGCCGATTCGGAAATGCTTCCACCCTTGACCCTCATGCCCATTTGGACGTCAGATACACTGATGAGCCAAAACATTATGACCACCTGCTTAATAGCTTGTTTGTCCACAATACATCATTGATTCTGCGTATCAGGGATCCGACAGTTTGTTGGTGGGTTTGTGGAGGTATGAGGCATTAGATGCCTACGCACAAGTCAGGTAATTCGCATGAATAACGGGCCACTGTTACGCATATACAGTGATGGCCCTTGACAGCGACGCAGATGGGTTCCATAGAATTTACATCAGTCGAATTTGGGACATCGACGTGAGTTTACTGTAACGCTCCTCAAGCCGCTGTAACACGGTAATGGCTCCGAGACACGCACAATAATACTGCTGAAAGATGACAGCGCCACTAGGAAAGACATCAAGCATAAAACATGTGTCTGAGTAGATAATATATCGCTCACAGTATATTAATCGAATTTCCAGCAGTAGAAACTCCCTTGCATCGAACACCACAAACGAGTCTGTTTAGAACCCCACTACAACTACACAGCTGCATACATGCCACTCTCCATTGAATTCACTATTAATCCAACCTGGTAAGGGTACCAGGGTGACAAGCAATACCTGAAGATCGTTTCAATAAGTGTTTTTTGTAATCCATATCATCTTCTGCGGATGAATTAGACTGCCACATGCAGTCATTCTATATATTATCTCAGTCTGAACGACTCTCCCATAGGTAGTGTAGCCGAAAAGTAATGGACATTGTCACCCATTTATGTGCAATAGCTACATTTACAAGCATTTTTCGAATGAACAAGTAGCATTATGTGTTTAATTCCATCCTGCAAATTATTATTATGCATCTTTGGGAGTAGATGAGACTTAACAGAACATAACACCATACTCTTTAGTCAGGAAGATGTGTATCAGGGTACTTTTTTTGTTTTATAAGGTGACTATTTAATCTTAAATCTCCCCCATGTCCAAAGTACCATGTAGGCTAGTATGTCTATTGTGGTACGTCAAAATACCATCAGAACACTAAGAATAAGATGTAGGCAATCTGCTAAAGATAGCCTCCAAACACTATACTTGCCATTTTATGCATACTGTGACTCGCTACCCCAGCAGTGCTACATGTATCTTTGTTTATTTTTTCCTAATGGTATAAAAAAATTGAGCTACAGTTTCAGCGTTACATGTATTTGGTTTCTTTCTTACTCAACATTTTTAACAGAGAGTGGTTTAAGTCTGTTCCATACAGTGGTTCTTTTTCTTAAGGCCTATGAAATAACATTGCTTCTGTCATAATTCAGTAATATCTACAACACATACAGAATAACACTGCTTAATAACAATGCGGCAATATCTCTACTTGATAGTTTTGTGCTGAAGAAATATGTTTCTCCCGCCTTTATATAACATTTCTGTATCACTACGATAACCCTCCGCAATGTCAAATTCGAACTGTCTATTCCATAGTAACAAATGAGAGATTAAAAAATCATGTTCTTTTTAGCGAAGAAAAATGTAAACGTTTCCGAATCCATAAGCTAGTAGTCATCTACATAAAGCCATTGCAATAGTCCAGGTTGGTGATTCATTTTAAGTTCAAATGGTTCAAATGGCTCTGAGCACTGTGGGTCTTAACAGCTGAGGTCATCAGTCCCCTAGAACTTAGAACTACTTAAACCTAACTAACCTAAGGATATCACGCACATCCATGCCCTAGGCAGTATTCGAACCTGCGACCGTAGCGGTCTCGCGATTCCAGACTGACGCGCCTAGAACCGCACGGCCACACTGTCCGGCATTCATTTTAAAGTCAGCTGATTCTGCTTTATATGGATTTCTTATATTCCACCTGCTTCCATCCTGATTTCTCCTAATATTCCTCAGGTCTGTTCCCTTGTAAGGAGAATGGTACACTTCTGGCCACCGTAAATGCAACACCCTGAAGGAAGCATCGGAATCAAGTGAAATTTGCACCATGAGTTTGCAGCGATGAGATATGCAACTGATTAGAATTTCAGCGCAGACGCATATCACGCGCGCCTGTGGCGCCACCTCATAGCGCCATTCAAGGCTTGGCGATTTCGACGAGTGTACATTCGGCACGTGTGTTTCCCTTGTGGTTGTTTCACAAGACGATCAGTTATGCCTCGTAGACAACAGTGAACATCTTTTGATCAAGTATCCGAGTTCGACAGAAGAAGGATAGTGGCTTACCGAGATTGCGGATTATCATACAGAGAAATCGCTAGTCGTGTTGGACGAAACCAAACAACTGTAATGCGGATATGTGACCGTTGGATGCAGGAGGGTACGACGGACCGACGTGGTCGATCGCATTCACCTCGGTGCACCACTGCACGTGTTGTAGGCAAATTGTGCGCATGGCAGTGACGGATCGCTCACTGACATCCCGAACCATAGCACAGCACATTGCGTCTGTAACGCATCATCCAGTGTCTGCGCGTACCATTCGACGCCGTTTACAGCAGAGTGGTCTGTCCGCAAGACGTCCATTGCTTCGTCTACCATTGACGCAGAACCACAGACGTCTGCGTCACCAATGGTGTGATGACAGACGGATGTGGACGGCAGAATGGAATGACGTTGTCTTTACTGACGAGGCACGCTTCTGTCTGCAGCACCACGATGGTCGGATTCGAGTGTGGAGACACCGTGGAGAGAGGATGCTGGACAGCTGCATTATGCACCGCCACACTGGTCTTGCACCGGATATTATGGTATGGGGCGGTATTGGATATTACTCTCGCACGCCTCTAGTACGCATTGCCGGTACTTTAAATAGCCAGCGCTACATATCCGAGGTGCTGGAGCCAGTTGTACTTCCTTACCTTCAGGGCTCGGCCACAGCAATATTTCAACAGGACAATGCGCGACCACACGTGGCACGCATTGTCCAAAGGTTCTTCGTCAATAACCAGATTGAATTGCTTCCCTGGCCGGCTCGCTCTCCGGATCTTTCGCCGATAGAAAACATGTGGCCCATGGTTGCTCAACGAGTGGCCCAGATTACATCCCCAGCTGCCACACCAGATGATCTTTGGCAACGTGTGGAAGCTGCTTGGGCTGCTGTACCCCAGGAACACATCCAACGTCTCTTTGACCCAATGCCGAGACGTGTGGCAGCGGTGATATCCAACAATGGCAGCTACTCTGGCTACTGATTCTGGCAGGAACCACATGTCACAGACGTCTGTAAACGTAATCATTTGATACTTGGTCAACATGTTACCTACAAAATAAATTGTGTTGTGCTACCTCTTGTCTTTCTTGGTGCAGCAGTGTACACTGTCTCTAGAATATCTCGACTTCCCCATTAAAGTATTGATGTGTGACGTCATACTTCTGTCCCACACCGAGTGCTTACATTAAAAAAGTCTGGCTCTTCTACTGCCAGTTCCGATTACATCCATTGTGTAATGGTTTTTACTAAAGCAATATGTCATATGGCTGTAGGGAGCACTCTATAATTTATATGTTATGGATGATTTTTTGTGGTGGCAGAATCAGATTTTATTTCTTCTACATGAAATATACCCCAATACTGAATCTAGTCGCTACTAACTGAGTGAAATGTACATGACACAAAGCTCTTGTTACCAGATCACATGGAGCTGTGCAAAATAGGTCTTAACAGTAATATTTTCCTGGGCACAAAATGATGTTTTTAATCCCGTGTAAGACTGCATACATTGACAGGACAATGGTATTGTCTGTCACTTCTATACTTCGACACTAAAAACTCGCGATTCCTTAATGCATGTCAGAAGGAGTTAAGATCACAGTGTAATCACAGCTATGACATTAAGAACAGATCTACACTACTGGCCATTAAAATTGCTACACCACGAAGATGACGTGCTACAGACGCGAAATTTAACTGACAGGAAGAAGATGCTGTGATATGCAAATGATTAGCTTTTCAGAGCATTCACACAAGGTTGGCGACGGTGGCGACACGTACAACGTGCTGACATGAGGAAAGTTTCCAACCGATTTCGCATACACAAACAGCAGTTGACCGGCGTTGCCTGGTGAAACGTTGTTATGACTCCTTGTGTAGGGAGGAGAAATGCGTACCATCACGTTTCCGACTTTGATAAAGGTCGGTTGTAGCCTATCGCGATTGCGGTTTATCGTATCGCGAAATTGCTGCTCGCGTTGGTCGAAATCCAATGACTGTTAGCAGAATTTGGAATCGGTGGGTTCAGGAGGGTAATACGGAACGCCGTGCTGGATCCCAACGGCCTCGTATCACTAGCAGTAGAGATGGGCAAAACTGTTCTTTTCAGAGATCGTATCAGAACTGTTCACTCCCTGAAATGAACTAGCTCTTTTTCATGACTCACCTCTCATTCGCAACAGAAAATAAATGGAAGGCACATTGCCCTTTAAACTTGGTTTATTCCAGTACTATACCTGTATTTTGATCTTATTTGATCCTATTTTGAAGTAACACAGATAATGAGTAAGAATTTTGTATTGTTTATTGAAATTTCCACGATATGACAAAGTTTTTGATTATTGATTTATTTTGCACTATCGTGGTTTTTTGGGTGATCGGAAAATATTGTAACTTGAGATTTACCTTAACAATATATTTGGCTATAATGTATTAAAATTTCATTAACCTCGTACAAATACATCGCAAGCCATATATTTTTAAAGTGAACATTTCCTTCCGAAGACGCCTAAAATCGCAAAATCCGTACTAAAATAAGAAAAAAATATATAAATTTGACTGTAAGACCAAAGTGCTGCATATAGCCTTCTGCAGAATAAAACAAGGAAAATATTGGTGTATCACTTTTGCTATACGTTTATCGGTTCGCTCGTAATTAATGTGTAAATTCGAGTGACCATAATAAAAAATCCTATAGTAAGAGGAGCCGTCAGGAACCTAATCTGATCAGTTTAAACAAATAAAAATAAAATAAAAACAAATGATGTATACATAACATAATTATGTAATATACATAACGGTATTACTACGAAGAACAATATCCAGTAGAGACGAACTCCGATGCAGAGGCGCTGAGTCAAGCAGGTCGAGAGGCGAGCTGTATTACTGCGTGAGCTAAGACCGCAGAGACCAGAGTGACACCTGAGTTGCTTTGCTCAACGCTCTGGCTAGAGTCGAGAACGGTGGGGTGAGCGTTGAGCGGGCGAGTTCCGACGGTGGGGGGAGCGGTGAACTGCCACCACTCACCCGCTCGGAGACAAATCGTCCGTTCTCTTGCGAGCAGGCTGTTGCAAGTAGTTCTTATGTTCTCCGCTAGGAGACTCTCTGTCCTGTTGCTCGCATCAACTGCCCAGAGGGCAGGACGTGCGACTGAAACGATCGCCGACGGAGTGTTATGCTAAGGTGCGCCAGACACTGCACGCGGCAGAGGAAGCACAGAGAGGGCACGGCATATGTGAAACACAAAATCCAATGGGGCACTGCACAATGCAGGCAGCCAAGGCAGAAGCAGGGTAGAGGCCGGCGCTGGCTGTGTTGTGTGGCGTGCAGTGTGCTCTGACCAGCAGAGGCCCCACTGGTCTGTTCCGACTCCCTCTCTCTCTCTCTCTCTCTCTCTCTCTCTCTGCTGTGGGAAACGTTTGGAGCTACCATTCTTTTTTTCTGAATCACTGATTGTTCACTCCTTTGAAAGATTCAACTCTATGAATTAGTTCAGGAGCGGATCCCCCATCTCTAACTAGCAGTCGAAATGACAGGCATCTTATCCGCATGGCAGTAATGGATCGTGCAGCCACATCTCGATCCCTGAGTCAACAAATGGGGACGTTTGCAAGACAACAACCATCTGCTGCAGTTACCCTTGACGGTGCATCACAGATAGGAGTGCCTGCGATGGTGTACTCATCGACGAACCTGGGTGCACGAATGGCAAAACGTCATTTTTTCGGATGAATCCAGGTTCTGTTTATAGCATCATGATGGTCGCATCCATGTTTGGCGACATCGCGGTAAACGTACATTGGAAGCATGTATTCGTCATCGCCATACTGGCGTATCACCAGGCGTGATGGTATGATGTGCCATTGGTTACAGGTCTCGGTCACCTCTTGTTCGCATTGACGGCACTTTCAACAGTGGATGTTACATTTCAGATGTGTTACGACCCGTAGGTCTACCCTTCATTCGATCCCTGCGAAACCCTACATTTCAGCCGCATAAAGCACGACCGCATGTTGCAGGTCCTGTACGGGCCTTTCTGGACACAGAAAATGTTCGACTGCTGCCCTGGCCAGCACATTCTCCAGATCTCTCACCAACTGAAAACGTCTGGTCAATTGTGGCCGAGCAACTGGCTCGTCACAATACGCTAGTCACTACTCTTGATGAACTGTGGTATCGTGTTGAATCTGCATGGGCAGCTGTGCCTGTACACACCATCCAAGCTCTGTTTGACTCAATGCTCAGGCGCATCAAGGCCGTTATTACGGCCAGAGGTGGTTGTTCTGGGTACTGTTTCCTCAGGATCTATGCATCCAAATTGCGTGAAAATGTAATCACATGTCAGTTGTAGTATAATATATTTGTCCAATGAATACCAGTTTATCATCTGTTACAACGTATTCTCCCTTGCGGTAGGTCGTAACCAAGTATTTGGCAGCCGGGCAAAAGGCCCTCGTTCGCGGCCCGCCACATGACCAGCTACAGTGGTGGCACAACGCGAAGTGACCACATCTCTGTTGGTCCAGTGAGCTTGGCATACAAGAACAATAACCAGTTGTTCATTTGTTCCAGTACCGGCGTGCCGTTCGATGACTGTGCCATGTGTCCGTGGGTGGGTGAGGAAGGCAGGGTGAGGGTGGGGGGGGGGGCTCCAGCCATGTTGCCAGTAGGTCGCATCTCAGCACCGGGGAAATGCGTTTTAATAAAGTGCATTTCCTCTACCATTCCCTATCCTACACAGTGTTTAGAGTGCGATTTATTGCCCGTGTGCTACGCAGTGATATACCGACTTCGGCAGGGCGGTAGGCGGCCATGCAATGGCGCAGTGCTGAGCAGTAGCAGCAGAGTATGAGCGATGGTGTAAAGGTAGTGCTGATTGGGCGGGGTCTGCAGATCACAGTCTGGCAGCGTCGGTCGTTGTTCAGTGACTGCTAATAGGTAGGGAGAATGCAGCAAGTGCATATTTGTTGCATTGCTTATATTCTTTTATTAATATATTGTGCTGTGCTAATGTGATGCAGTGCTGGTTAAGCGTGTTTTCTTAGAATGGAGGGTTAAGTATTTGGGGACAATATAGCAACGTGCTGTTCTCCACGCCCTCGTACTCTTACGGTTTTAGGGACAGCCCCGGAGGATTCATGGTGTCCATGTAATTCGCTCCGCGAAAGGTAACATGGAGGCGAAAGTGGATATCAATGCTCTAAGGAATTGTAATGTTTAATTAAGGACTATTTATCGTGAATATTTACGAACGTACTTCCTCTTCGTTGGAGTTCCTCCTTGACAATTTTTAAAGCCTGGTCATTATCCTTTTGTCATCGAAGTATCATCACGATGATTTCAAATCGAGGCAATCAGGATACTGTAGGTATTACCGTCTGTAACGTCACTACTGCAGATAATCCAGATGGTGTTGTCTTGCACGAAGCGTCATTGGTTGCAGGTGAGCAGCTCCTGGTTGCTGTGGATGAGTGATACAGGGGAAAGTACAGAGAGAGTTTAGGGATGTTACGAGGGAGCTGTGCACTGCAGTTGGTGGATGTTCAGTGTATTAGCCTCGGATTAATGGAATATGAGGTTATGTAGGTAATGATTGGGATGACGCGGAGGTGATGAGCTGAAATAAGTGTAGTGAGGAAGGAACTAGCTAAACTTATGTGTCGAGTCGGCTGAAAATAAAGTAAAATTGGCTGTGGAAGAAGGTAGTTTTTCATTTAAGTGGAAAATTGTGTGCACAGCAAGGTTTATTTGGGACAGGATATAAGGACGTTAGAAAGGGTGGATTTTCTGGAGAACAAGGGGTATGAAACTTCTGATGTCTTCAGTTGTAAGTGGAGGGCGGAGGGAACAGTTTCTTTGCAGTAGAGTGTTAACTGACTAGATGGGTATGTCAGCTCTGGTTCTGTTCAGGGAACTGACATCTGGACATTGCTTGAGGAAGTGAGGTTCTTTGTAGTGGGTACAGGTAGGAAGTTTTCTACAGTTATGTTAAGTAATAATTATATGTAAAGCATCATTGGCAACAATATGATTGGGGAACTGATCTAGATGGTTCCAACCTATACCGGTGATGATATATGAATGTACCATGTTGAATGAGGTTGTCAATAATGATGAAAGGTTCAGCTAAAATCTTATCAAGAATTTTTGTTAATTCGCAGGGCTTTTCTGATTCTGAGACCTGGGTGTGTCATAGGTTCTAACTGCATTTCTTCGTTTCCGATATCCGGTGTAATCCTTTGGATAACAGCAGTGAATGTAGGAGCCCGTTGAGGAACTTGGAATTGTCTGGGAGGAAGATTTGTTAATGGTGTGAGGATTGCTTCTGAACTAAAGGCAATAAAAGATATTTTTGATAGGACTGCAGAATGGAAGTCGCGGAGTAACGATTTGATAATGAAATCTTTGCAAGGAATAATTTGGGCTATGTGAATATTGGGCATATATTATCAGATTTCAAGGGTAAGAAATTTTGATTGTATGAGTCTTGTATCAGGGGGAGAAGGGAGGGCACAAGGAAGATGTGGATTTGTGATATTATGAGCTGGTCTGATGTAGTAGGGTGACGTTCCATGTATTCAATTTTGTCAATTTGGAGTTAGATTATTTTAGGATCAGGGATTCTGGCTGTTTTAGTGCTGAGGCGTTTCTGCTTCTTCTTCCTGGTGGATAGAATGGAGTATGTTAGTTTAGGATTAGCAGGATGTAGCAAATGATAGGTTCAAATGGCTCTGAGCACTATGCGACTTAACTTCTGAGGTCATCAGTCGCTTAGAATTTAGAACTAATTAAACCTAACTAACCTTAGGACATCACACATCCATGCCCGAGGCAGGATTCGAACCTGCGACCGTAGCCGTCGCTCGGCTCCAGACTGTAGCGCCTAGAACCGCAAGGCCACTCCAGCCGGCGCAAATGATTGGTCTATGAGCTACTGCCATTCGTGATATCACTTTATTAGATGCTACAGAGTCGAAAATTGAGTGTCATGAGCCCATAGGCTCTCCCCCTGTAGGGACTGTAGTGGATGATGGTCCTATCAATGGGCCTGAAATGTTGTCCGTCTAATATGATTATGATTGTAAAGTTGATATCAGTGCTAATGGTGTAGGTGCTGGTGAAGCTGGTGCTAATGTTGCTGGTGAAGATGAGAGTGGCACTGTTGTTGATAAATGTAGTCCGGAACACAGCAATGCAGTTGCCAGGTACTCTCGTGTAGCAGATGCTGTGAGTGGAAAAGTTAATAGGTTTAGTAGTTCTGAGATTGTGTGACGAAATGAAGGAACTGCCACAGCTGTAAGCTAAGTGGATTATGCTGGAAGAACTACATCTACATCCATACGCCACAAGACATCTGACGGTGTGTGGCGGAGGGTACCTTGAGTAACTCTATCGGTTCTCCCTTCTATTCCGGTCTCGTGCTGTTCGTGGAAAGGAAGATTGTCGGCATGCCTCTGTGTGGGCTCTAATCTCTCTGATTTTATCCTCATGATCTCTTCGCGAGATATACGTAGGAGGGAGCAATATACTGCTTGACTCCTCGGTGAAGGTATGTTCTCGAAACTTCAACAAAAGCCCGTACCGAGCTACTGAGCGTCTCTCTTGCAGAGTCTTCCACTGAAGCTTATCTAGCATCTCCGTAATGCTTTCGCAACACAGCAATGCAGTTGCCAGGTACTCTCGTGTAGCAGATACTGTGAATGATCCTGTAACGAAGCGCGCTGCTCTCTGTTGGATCTTCTCTATCTCTTCCATCAACCCTATCTGGTACAGATCCCACACCGGTGAGTAGTATTCAAGCAGTGGGCTAACAAGTGTACTGTCAACTGCTTCCTTTGTTTTCGGACTGTATTTCCTTAGAATTCTTCCAATGAATCTCAGTCTGGCATCTGCTTTACCGACGATTAATTTTATAGGGTCATTCGATTTTAAATCACTCCTAATGCCTACTCCCTGATAATTTATGGAATTAACTGCCTCCGGTTGCTGACCTGCTATACTGTAGCTAAATAATAAAGGATCTTTCTTTCTATGTATTCGCAGCACATTACACTTGTCTACATTGAGATTCAATTGCTATTCCGTGCACCATGCGTCAATTCGTTGCAGATCCCCCTGCATTTCAGTACAATTTTCCATTGTTACAACCTCTCAATATACTACAGCATCATCCGCAAAAAGCCTCAGTGAACTTCCTATAGTATCCAGAAGGTCATTTATACATACTGTGAATAGCAACTGTCGCCGCGCGGGATTAGCCGTGCGGTCTAGGGCGCTGAAGACATGGACTGTGCGGCTGGTCCTGGCGGAGGTTCGAGTCCTCCTTCGGGCATGGGTGTGTGTGTTTGTCCTTAGGATAATTTAGGTTAAGTAGTGTGTAAGCTTGGGGACCGATGACCTTAGCAGTTAAGTCCCTTAAGATTTCACACACGTTTGAACAATAGCAACTGTCATACGACCCTCCTCTGCGGCACACCTGAAATCACTCTTACTTCGGAAGACTTCTCTCCATTGAGAATGACATGCTGCGTTCTGTTATCTAGGAACTCTTCAATCCAATCACCCAATTGGTCTGATAGTCCATATGCTCTTACTTTGTTCATTAAATGACTGTTGGGAACTGTATCGAACGCCTTGCGGAAGTCAAGAAACACGGCATCTACCTGGGAACCCGTGTCTATGGCCCTCTGAGTCTCGTGGACAAATAGCATGAGCTGGGTTTCACACGATCGTCTATTTCGGAACCCATGCTGATTCCTACAGAGTAGATTTCTAGTCTCCAGAAAAGTCATTATACTCGAACAAATTACGTGTTCCAAAATTCTACAACTGATCGACGTTAGAGATATAGGTCTATAGTTCTGCACATCTGTTTGACGTCCCTTCTTGAAAACGGGGATGACCTGTGCCCTTTTCCAATCTTTTGGAACGCTACGCTCTTCTAGAGACCTACGGTACACTGCTACAAGAAGGGGGGCAAGTTCCTTCGCGTACTCTGTATAAAATCGAACTGGTATCCCGTCAGATCCAGCCGCCTTTCCTCTTTTGAGCGAATTTAATTGTTTTTCTATCCCTTTGTCATCTATTTCGATATCTACCATTTTGTCACCTGTGCGACAATCTAGAGAAGGAACTACAGTGCAGTCTTCCTCTGTGAAACAGCTTTGCAAAAAGACATTTAGTATTTCGGCCTTTTGTCTGTCATCCTCTGTTTCAGTACCATTTTGGTCACAGAGTGTCTGGATATTTTGTTTTGATCCACCTATCGCTCTGACGTAAGACCAAAATTTCTTACGATTTTCTGCCAAGCCAGTACATCGAACTTTACTTTCGAATTCGTTGAACGCCTCTCGTATAGCCCTCCTCACACTACATTTCGCTTCGTGTAATTTCTGTTTGTCTGTAAGGCTTTGGCTATGTTTACGTTTGCTGTGAAGTTCCCTTTGCTTCCCTAGCAGTTTTCTAACTCGGTTGTTGTACCACGGTGGCGCTTTTCCATCTCTTACGATACTGCTTGGCACATACTCATCTAATGCATATTGTACGATGGTTTTGAACTTTGTCCACTGATCCTCAACACTATCCGTACTTGAGATAAAACTTTTGTGTTGAGCCGTCAAGTACTCTGAAATCTGCTTCTTGCCCCTTTTGCTAAACAGAAAAATCTTTCTACCTTCTTTAATATTTCTATTTACGGCTGAAATCACCAATGCTGTAACCGCTTTATGATCGCTGATTCCCTGTTCTGCGTTAACTGTTTCAAATAGTTCGGGTCTGTTTGTCACCAGAAGGTCTAATATGTTATCACCACGAGTCGGTTCTCTATTTAACTGCTCAAGGTAGTTTTCAGATAATGCACTTAAAAAAATTTCAATGGATTCTTTGTCCCTGCCACCCGTTATAAACGTTTGAGTCTCCCAGTCTGTATCTGGTAAATTAAAATCTCCAGCCAGAACTATAACATGGTCGGGAAATCTACTCGAAACATTTTCCCAATTTTCCTTCAGATGTACTGACACAACAGCTGCTGAGCCAGGGGGCCTATAGAGACATCCAATTACCATGTTTGAGCCTGCTTTAACCGTGACCTTCACCCAAATTATTTCACATTTCAGATCTCCGTCA
This sequence comes from Schistocerca serialis cubense, assembly GCF_023864345.2. Taxonomy (NCBI): domain Eukaryota; kingdom Metazoa; phylum Arthropoda; class Insecta; order Orthoptera; family Acrididae; genus Schistocerca; species Schistocerca serialis. Next base: position 163,375,167 of record NC_064640.1, read on the forward strand.
ATTTCCTTCGATACTATTGCACTTTTTATCGCTATGAACACGCCTCCCCCTTCACTGTCCATCCTGTCTCTGCGGTATACATTCCAATCAGAGTTTAGAATTTCATTACTGTTTATATCTGGTTTCAACCAACTTTCCGTCCCTAATACTATGTGGGCATTGTGACCGTTTATTAATGAGAGCAGTTCTGGGACCTTTATATAGACGCTCCTGCAGTTTACTATTACCACATTAATATTGTCATTCCTTGTTGTGTTTTGCCTACTGCTACCTTGTCGCGTCTCAGGAGGCGTCTTGTCGGGCCTAGGGAGGGAATTCTCTAACCTAAAAGAGCCACATGTGCACTCCACACATACTCCGCTACCCTTGTAGCCGCTTCCTACGTGTAGTGCACGCCTGACATATTCAGGGGGATCCTACATTTCTCCACCCAATAGCGGAGGTCGAGAAATTTGCACCTCAGATCTCCTCAGAATCGTATGTGCCTCTGGTTTAAGCCTTCCACTCGGCTCCAGACCACAGGACCGCGATCGAGTGTGGGAACGACACTACAAATAGTTAGCTCAGATTCCACCCCGCGAGCGAGGCTTTCCGCTTTCACCAACTCCGCCAACCGCCTGTATGAACTGAGGATGTCCTCTGAACCCAGACGCCAGACAGAAGTCATTGGTGCCGACATGAGCCGTCCAGGGTGGCCGAGCGGTTCTAGGCGCTACAGTCTGGAACCGCGCGACCGCTACTGTCGTAGGTTCGAATCCTGCCTCGGGAATGGATGTGTGTGATGTCCTTAGGTTAGTTAGGTTTAAGTAGTTCTAAGTTCTAGGGGACTGATGACCTCAGAAGTTAAGTCCCATAGTGCTCAGAGCCATTTGAATCATATTTTTCCCGACATGAGCAACAATTTGCAGTCGGGTGCACCCAGTGCTCTCTATCGCCGCCGGCAGGGCCGCCTCCTCATCTCGGATGAGACCCCCCGGCAAGCAGACAGAGGAACACTGGTCTTCTACCCCGACCTTTCCGCTATTTCCCTAAGGGGTGCCATCACCCGCCTAACATTGGAGCTCCCAATCACTAATAAATCCCTCCCCCCGTGTGCCTGCTCGGACCTTGCTGAAGGAGCAGCCTCATGTCCACTCACAGGCAGAGCGGGCGATGCCACACGGCCAGCCTCCACATTGACCCTCTGCCTCGTGGCGACGCGTACGCCACTGAACCCGTAGCATTTATAACAACTTGCCTCCCAAAATGTATCATCTTGTCCCAAACTGTGATTACTTACCCTGCACCTGTAAAAGCTTGCCCTACAACTATGAGAATTTGCCATGTAACTGCAGCAATTTGCCACCCAAAACTATAACAGTTTGCCCTAAAACTAACTATCAATGCCCCACCCCCAATGGTTTCTGAGGAATGCTTTCTGCAACTTGTTATAGTTTCAGCGCAATTTGGTACAGTTTTGGGGCCAGGTTGATTCAGCTTCTGGATGCAAGTTGATACAGATTTGGGGGAAAAGTTGATACAGCTTGGGGGGGGGGGGGGGGGAGTTGTTACACTTTCAGAGGGCAAGTTGATACAGTTTCAGGATAACTTGATACAGTTGTGGGCCAAGTTGACACAGTTTTGGTTCAAGTTTCTAATATTTTTGGAGTAAGCTGATATACTTTTGAGGACACATGTATACAGTTTTGGGGCACGTTGTTACAGTTGCAGAGCACGTTGTTACAGCTGGGGGGCATGTTGATACAGTTTCAAGGCATATTGATACAGTTTTGGGACATGTTACAGTTTTGGAGCATGCTGCTACAGTTATGGGGCAAGTTGATACATTTTAGGAGCAAGTTGATACATTTTTAAGGAAAAGTTGATATACACTCCTGGAAATGGAAAAAAGAACACATTGACACCGGTGTGTCAGACCCACCATACTTGCTCCGGACACTGCGAGAGGGCTGTACAAGCAATGATCACACGCACGGCACAGCGGACACACCAGGAACCACGGTGTTGGCCGTCGAATGGCGCTAGCTGCGCAGCATTTGTGCACCGCCGCCGTCAGTGTCAGCCAGTTTGCCGTGGCATACGGAGCTCCATCGCAGTCTTTAGCACTGGTAGCATGCCGCGACAGCGTGGACGTGAACCGTATGTGTAGTTGACGGACTTTGAGCGAGGGCGTACAGTGGGCATGCGGGAGGCCGGGTGGACGTACCGCCGAATTGCTCAACACGTGGGGCGTGAGGTCTCCACAGTACATCGATGTTGTCGCCAGTGGTCGGCGGAAGGTGCACGTGCCCGTCGACCTGGGACCGGACCGCAGCGACGCACGGATGCACGCCAAGACCGTAGGATCCTACGCAGTGCCGTAGGGGACCGCACCGCCACTTCCCAGAAAATTAGGGACACTGTTGCTCCTGGGGTATCGGCGAGGACCATTCACAACCGTCTCCATGAAGCTGGGCTACGGTCCCGCACACCGTTAGGCCGTCTTCCGCTCACGCCCTAACATCGTGCAGCCCGCCTCCAGTGGTGTCACGACAGGCGTGAATGGAGGGACGAATGGAGACGTGTCGTCTTCAGCGATGAGAGTCGCTTCTGCCTTGGTGCCAATGATGGTCGTATGCGTGTTTGGCGCCGTGCAGGTGAGCGCCACAATCAGGACTGCATACGACCGAGGCACACAGGGCCAACACACGGCATCATGGTGTGGGGAGCGATCTCCTACACTGGCCGTACACCACTGGTGATCGTCGAGGGGACACTGAATAGTGCACGGTACATCCAAACCGTCATCGAACCCATCGTTCTACCATTCCTAGACCGGCAAGGGAACTTGCTGTTCCAACAGGACAATGCATGTCCGCATGTATCCCATGCCACCCAACGTGCTCTAGAAGGTGTAAGTAAACTACCCTGGCCAGCAAGATCTCCGGATCTGTCCCCCATTGAGCATGTTTGGGACTGGATGAAGCGTCGTCTCACGCGGTCTGCACGTCCAGCACGAACGCTGGTCCAACTGAGGCGCCAGGTGGAAATGCCATGGCAAGCCGTTCCACAGGACTACATTCAGCATCTCTATGATCGTCTCCATGGGAGAATAGCAGCCTGCATTGCTGCGAAAGGTGGATATACACTGTACTAGTGCCGACATTGTGCATGCTCTGTTGCCTGTGTCTATGTGCCTGTGGGTCTGTCAATGTGATCATGTGATGTATCTGACCCCAGGAATGTGTCAATAAAGTTTCCCCTTCCTGGGAAAATGAATTCACGGTGTTCTTATTTCCATTTCCAGGAGTGTAGGTTCCAAGGCAAGTTTTAAAGTTGTGGGGCAAGTTGTCACAGATGCTGACTTTGGCTAATTTAGACGTGAAAATAACATTGTTTACTTTGGTAATTCTCACTGACAAGTGCACTTTAAGTTGTAAGTCAGATCAACAGTAGTGCCAATGTGTGTTGACTGGCCCGTTATCCTTCCCTCTACAGATAACTACTCCATCATTGCTCACTCTGTAATCGAACTCCCCTCTCTCTCAACTTCCTTTTACTCCGTCACTTCTGGCATGTTTTCCGATTGCCTTCTGGCATGTTTTTCCCTCAGGGATTTATTGTTCCACAAGCACACAGGCCATTGAACTTTAAATTCTTGAACAGATCATATGAAGTAAAATAATGGTCCATAGAAATAATATAATTCTTTCTATGAAGATGTTGTTGTTGTGGTCTTCAGTCCTGAGACTGGTTTGATGCAGCTCTCCATGCTACTCTATCCTGTCCAAGGTTCTTCATCTCCCAGTACCTACTGCAACCTACATTCTTCTGAATCTGCTTAGTGTATTCATCTCTTGGTCTCCCTCTACGATTTTTACCCTCCACGCTGCCCTCCAGTACTAAATTGGTGATCCCTTGATGCCTCAGAACATGACCTACCAACCAATCCCTTCTTCTAGTCAAGTTGTGTCACAAACTCCTCTTCTCCCCAAATCTATTCAATACCTCCTCATTAGTTATGTGATCTACCCACCTAATCTTCAGCATTCTTCTGTAGCACCACATTTCTAAAGCTTCTATTCTCTTCTTGTCTAAACTATTTATCGTTCACGTTTCACTTCCATACATGGCTACACTCCATACAAATACTTTCAGAAACGACTTTCTGACACTTAAATCAATACTCGATGTTAACAAATTTCTCTTCTTCAGAAACGCTTTCTTTGCCATTGCCAGTCTACATTTTATATCCTCTCTACTTCGACCATCATCAGTTATTTTGCTCCCCAAATAGCAAAACTCCTTTACTACTTTAAGTGTCTCATTTCCTAATCTAATTCACTCAGCATCACCCTACTTAATTCGACCACATTCCATTACCCTTGTTTTGCTTTTGTTGATGTTCATCTTATACCCACCTTTCAAGACACTGTCCATTCCGTTCAACTGCTCTTCCATGAAGATAACTACTTAAATTTAGTACCACTTTCGATCCGAATCCTGCTATTAGAGATGATGAAACTTTTTCTGTATAAATATCAAAATTCGAGTTGTATGGCGATTTATCACATGATAACAACACTTTGTACACTTTGATATAGGTTTGTCTATCGTGTACTGCCTTGGAAATTAACCTTTGCTTAATCAATAGCGAGATTCTAACGTGGAGTAAAGCAGTCTTGGAATTTTCTGGTGAAATGATACGGCAACGGACGTAGTTTGTATAGTTTGTCATAATTCTGACTGTTTCTGTCAGAAGCCACAGAATTTTCACTGTGGCGCAAGTTACTCAGTAACCAACTAAACCTTTTTACTGGCATTAATTTCGATATACACACATTAAAAACAATTTCGCATCACCTCGGTTTCATAAAATCCTGAAGATAGACGTTGACTGTGGATATTATATCACAGACACAGTCTCTTTGACTGTTCGGAAATGTCACTAAACCCACCCAACGATGTAAACAAGCGTGCATGAGCAGCACCTATTAGACGGAGGGCATCCGACATCCGATCTGTTCCAGCTATTCCACCAGGAAGGAGGTACACGGTTCGTGTTGTTTGTAGATCAATCATGCCGAGACGGTCAATACCGCTGTTCGATCGCGTCCGCATTATTACTTTGTGTCATGAAGGGCCCTCAACAAGGGAAGTGTCGAAGCGTCTCGGAGTGCACCAAAGCGATGTTGTTCGGATATGGAGTAGATACAGAGAGACAGGAACTGTCGATGACATATGCTTCATATGGTTCATCAAGAAACTCTCAAAATAAGTTAGCTGGTTTTAGATTCAGTTTGTCCCTTTATTTCTGCAACCACACCGCTTTGTTCAATAAATAATGGCACTTGATCAACACTTGTTGCAGGGCTCCAGTTCATCGTGGCTGCTGATGGAACATCGAGTGGTACCGCTTTGTTTTCACTTGTCTCATGACTTTCACTGTTATCCTCAGAATCATCGCTGTTTGACACACGACTATAAACACCACTAGAACTTGTACAATCTGTACGAATGTTGAGTCATTGTCATCATTTTCATCACCGTCAATACTGTTGTCACTATAAGGAACTTCATCAAATAATATTCGGTAATATTCTCCCTCTGTTGTTCTTTTTTGGCGAGGCATACTGGATGGAGAAGACAATATACTGGATGGGGAAGAAGGGTGGTGGTAAGCGCCATCAACCACACAGAAATCCGTCTGTTAAGTATAGAAAATTCTATTCGAATACAAAATAACATTACTTGTGTATTTATGAAAGGCCAACACAAAAACTATTACTTACCAAAAACAGTCGTATAAAGAAGAGCTATAGAGAGAAATAGACGACACTTTCATGAACAACACCAACAATATATACGAAGACAGTAACTTGTTCCCGAAAGAACAGTTACTGTTGATGACCGTGCAGCTTTTCCCTGTTCTAATTTTCTGTACTGCTCCCGCAACTCTCGGAACCGAGGTGATGCAAAATTTTTTTTTGTGTGTGTCTAACTTTCACCAAGGTCTGTATCAGTGCATCAGTAGTCTCTGCAGCTAGGATTTTTTAGTTCAAATGGTTCAAATGGCTCTGAACACTATGGGACTTAACATCTATGGTCATCAGTCCCCTAGAACTTAGAACTACTTAAACCTAACTAACCTAAGGACGTCACACAACACCCAGTCATCACGAGGCAGAGAAAGATTTTTTAGTGATTTCTATGTAAAGATTTATTTCGATAATTTTTTTTATTTTATGTTCTTTGTTGGAGAAGAAAGATTTGCCTGTCAAGTCTGTGCGAATGCGCACAGGTTGCCCAAACTCTTACGGGAATCGCCACAGCGTGCGCGAGTAATGAGTGGGTGGGCAAATGTCTATAAGGTACAATACTTATGTAGAATTGTGGACAGTTGGGAATGTGAGTCTCACGGGAGGCGTGCAAGGGATACATCCCTGCAGTCGCGCTATTCATCTGTGTCCTCGGTGGCTCAGATGGATAGAGCGTCTGCCATGTAAGCAGGAGATCCCCGGGTTCGAGTCCCGGTCGGGGCACACATTTTCAGCTGTCCACATCGAGGTATATCAACAACACCTGTCGGCAGCTGTGGTTGTCAGTTAGTCACCATTTAACACCAACATTGATTGAAAAATCAGCATGTGTCGTAAATAAGCAGCAAAGATACTGCACTGTGATTCGCCTGCCATCTAGTGAAATTTTAGTCGAGAATCAGATTATTAGTTGAGAGAACGGCAGACTGAGAAAAATATGTGGTTATGCATAGTGACCACCGCCCTTTCAAAGCGTCCACATATTTGGTAGGTTACAATGATGCCCGCCCTTCGAAGAGTTGCAGGATAGCCAGTTTCACGATAAGCTCCACGACAAACTGCTTCACATTTGTCTTCATCCCATCACATTCCATCAGTTCTCATCACCATGCTGCATCAACATGATTCTATATGCATACTTTAAGAGTGGATATCTAGCTGTACGTCCTGTATGATTTGTAACTCCCAAAGAGTGCCATTCGATCTTGATGGTGCGCGCCAGTTTTCATTCGGCGTTCGTGATGCAAGTTATTGGTTTCTTTCGAACATGTCTTGAATACCAGCGATGTCCATTTTGTGAGGTGCACCTCCCGGACATTCATTTTCTGTTGCCCTCCTGAAACACATGATAGTTATTAGCAGCTAATATTTTTCCTGTCATAACTGTTAACACAACACTCTCAAATGAACCTTGCTAAAGATTGAACTTATGACCTCGCGTTCAAGAGGTTAGTCAGTAAAGAAATACACTACGTCCACAACCAGAACATGTGCATCCACTTTCTGAACTGAGTTAATTTAATTTCCACGTTATTTTCGTAAATTACGAGGGTCAAGTAGGGGGATGATTCCATAATGTAAAGTTCTGACGATCCCCAGCCACAAAAAGTTTTCATGAAACTTTTGTACCTCTTGTGCGAGAGTTATATCAAAGTTCCTATTACAGGCTTTTAGAGGCTATTAGATGAAGTTTTGATAAGGAATCAAAGTCCAGAACTGTACCGTTTGAATGTAAAAAACACACACGACGGAGACAATGAGTTGCGACCTGTGTGCTGTAGGAGCAGATGGCACGGGCAGTGTTACGAGTGCTTGTCCTCAGGTTCTCTTCTACGTGACGAAAGACGTCGTCTTCAAAGTCGAGAAATCTAGCGCGTCCCTGAAGCACCACAGCCAACCTCCTAGCTTCGAACGTACCGATTTCTCGCAGCCGTTGTTTGTTGTAAACGGACGAAGGTGTAATATAATGTCATAATTACAACAGGGGCTGCCGAAGACGCCCTCTTCTCAGCTTGTGTGCTCACCGCTAAATGGAAGATTTGAAACTGAACCGATCTTCAAAAATTTGTTATATTCAAGTGGCACATTTCTAGACGTAGGTCCCTTATAATACTTCATCTATTATGTCCCTCCTACAACCTCTAGAAGCCTGTAATAGGAGTTCTGAATCGCCCTCTATGATTAGAGTCAAACCCACAACTTGATAGTCCTATTTTAAACACTTTTAGCGTCATATGAAAGATGATACTGATATAAGATAATAATTACTGGGGTCTGTGCAGCTCACGTTATCGTCGGGTAACAAAAAGAAAGATTTCTGTTTATACTGCAGGAGCAGAATCGAATGAAGCTGAAAGTGAACGACAGCAACATACTGTGGCCAGGAGCGACCCATGCAAAACCAGAAGGCTTCATGATCCCTACTAACCTAAAAGTGCTTACCATAGAGGAGAAGCCTTTTGTGTACGTGCGAGAGCTTGTGCACGAAGGAGACACGTGTACACCGGAAGAAATACCTTGTCCGCATTTCAACTCTACAGAGGAAGGTAAGACTGAACATGCGTCAGCTAATCAAAAACTTACATTTTCACTAGCAGTCTTGCTGTTTGCTTGTTTTAGGGAAGAGGCGTGTAACAAGGCCACCTCAAGGAGATTAATGCCCAAAAATTTAAATAATTGTGAGAATGAGCTACATTGTGACAGTGCAGATTGTTAATACAATAGCTTTACGATAAATACAGAAAATATGGGATTCATCAAGAAAAGAACAGTTTGCAATGCTTCTAAATTATCCCTATTTACTTGCTGATTTTGTTCTGATTTCTGTAGTGGTCCACAGTAAAGGCACTAATACATTAAATGAAAAACGTTTTCTTTCCATATACAATACAATTTAATTTTGCAGTAGCATTCGTTACATTGTTCAGTGTTTATAACAAATTTTGCCTGCATTGTTGGTTCTTAAATTTGCTGTAATTCCGATAACAATAAATCAAAAATCTGGAATGGTGAAAGGAAATCGCCTGTAGATAACTGAATCAATATTCCATCAACCACAGGCTTGTTAAAACCTACAGAGCGTATTAAACTGGTTGAATGCGGCTTCCTGTAGTTTAATTCCTGATGCTTTCTCATTAATATTATGTAATAATCTTTTCCCTGCTGAAACTTTGTAATAATCTGTATCTTTCTGCAAGGCTCTGGCAAGGTTATTTCTTGGTACACTCTACCTTTCTGTTCAAACTTCAACAAATATTTTGTGCTCTAACACACATGGAATTTCTAATTTCATGCACTCTTCAGTCCAATCCTCATCGGCTGCTCCTGCTGATTTTTTCTAAAATCGACCCTGAAAAAATCTCTATTCATATATAGGGGTTGGAGAAAAATATGGAAAAACAGCGAGAAACACTTGCTTGAGCATGAACGCAGACGCTAGCCGAACTAGCAGATTGCGCTGCCGTATTTGAAAATGAACGACACCTATACAACTGCCTCAATATGTTGCAAGTGGCAGTCGTGGTCAGAACTGCTGTGGCCGCCCACTTCATACATCGTAGCGCCTACTGCGTCGGTATCCCGCTTCACGTCCAACCAACACGGGATGCCTCCATCACAGGGCGTATATTCACCAGGAAAACCTATGTCGTTTGTGTTGTCAAAACAAATACTTACCGGCGGTCACAACACAACACAACACCAACGGCCACCACGAACCGCTACCCGTTCGCGGAGCCTGCAGAACAGCTTCACCAGAGGTCGCAATTACCCCAAGAACTACTTTGATACGCCAGGCACGTGATCCCAAATAGTTCCGGCATCCGCCAACGGGCTTTATAAGGCGGCTCACTGCCGGCAAAAGGCAGTTCGGCACACCGCTTGGAAGGATACAGAGCTGCCGTCCTGGCAACCATAGCCAGACGCCTCTTCTAGCAGCCCGATCTGTTGTAGATCGACTTGGTATAGTCTACGAACCTCTTCACATTGTACAATTGCTCATTGTGTTCGCTCCCCATCAAGAGTCTGGTCTTTCCTATTATTATTGGTTGTTTTGTATTTGTGTCGATGCGCGCAGTTGAGGTTGAGTCGCTCGTTCTTTTGGTGATTGTATTATTGTTTCGTTTTGGTAAGTCCAGTAAATTGTTTTCGGACTTGCTTTTTCCGCATTTCTATTCTGCTAGCGCAGATACTTCAAGAACAGTGTCCTGGATAGTTGTGAGTGCAAGTCAATTCAAACGTGGACAAATTGTTGGTGCTCAAAGGCATCATGTCGAAGATTTATAGCGCAGACAGGGAAAGCGGAAAAACATCATCCGCTAAGTCACAACGTCGACGAAAGTATGTGTTGAGTGATCGTGACAGGCGGTCATTGAAGAGGACTGTGACAAAAAATAATGGGACGGTAGCTGTAAAAGTCACTGCAGAACTGAATGTCGCTTTCGCGAACCCTTTCAGTTCCGAAAAAACACGAAGGAAGCACCATAAGTGGGGAATTGAAGAGCGTACTGGAATTCAAAAACCATTAATCAGTGATATAAATGCTCATAACAAGAAAACGTGGTGTTGAAGCAATAAAACCTGGACTATGGAACAATGGAAGAAATTCATTTGATCGGATGAGTCTTGTTTCACATTGTTTCCAACTTCTGGCCGAGTTTACGTCCCAAGAGTGAAACATGGCGGGGGTTCAGTGATGATTTGGGTAGCCATATTGTTGCATTCGATGTGCCCTATGATACTCTGCAAGGTCGCGTTATCCCAAGGATGTAGCAATTTAGGCTCATTAGGTATTTCCCTTGGTACAATGTTTGTTCCACAATGATGGTGCTATGTTCCAAGAAGACAGGGCCTTTGTTCACACAGCTCTTATCATCCAGGACCAGTTTATGAGCACAATCTCTCCAGACCACCACAGACACCAGATCTCAGTTTACTGGACCTTTGTTGTCTGCTTCGGAGAGAAGGGTGCGTAATCGCTATCCACTTCCACCATCGTTATCTGAACTTGCTATTATTTTGCGATAAGAAAATCATACAGGATCTGTAACCATTCCGATACGACTGGAAGCTGTTTTGAATGTCAGTAGATTTCCTACACTGTGTTAGACATGGTTATGTGTTGTGTTTTTCAGTGTTTCCATATTTTTGTCTAACCCCTGTAGATTCTATCTGAATCAATCGCGGGCCATACTACCCAACCGAGTCTGTAAAGATAAACGTTGAGTAGTCTCAAGGCAAAGTGAGACATTTGTTTAAAATTTTGACAATCTAGTTTACACTTAACTACTTTAGCTTTTCGTGGTACCCGACTCCAAGACTCGGTCGAAAATGTAAACTGAGATAACGAGTTGCAGGAACAAAAGCAAACACGTACAGCCTGGTCCACAACACTGAATACAGTCTATCTTTCGTACGAACAGATCTAATCCACCCTCATAATTGGCACTTCGTGCACAGCACTGTAACGTTCTACCGCCTCCTGTGAGATGCTAGAAATTCTCAGTGGGCTGTACTATCCAACCAGCTGTACCAACAGCCTCTCCCCTATACATCTATTAAAGTAAACGTGTGAGATGACTTACACATTCTTTCAATGTGCGTAAATATTCTGATGAATCGAAACATTATCGCCACCGCCGACCATGAGATTAAATGCCACCTGCTGGCTTTTCTAGTACGTAAAGCGGCAAGAAACGTTTATAAGCAGGGGAGATATAAAGCAGAAATCATTCTAGGGATGATATAGGACGCAAATGGAGAAATCCACAGAAACAAGTGACTTTAATAAAGGGCAGACTGTTAAATCCCGATGCCTGGGAATGAACATTTCAGAAACGATAATAATGGTCAGGTGTTCACTTGCTACTGTCGTGAGCATCTACGAAAAGTGGTTGAAGAGCAATGAAACCACGAGTAGACGGCAAGGTGCTGGACGTCCACTCTCGATCATATAACGTGGAGATTGGAAGGATTCCCACCCTCTCAAGCAGGACAGACATGTATCTGTGGCAGCTCTAACGACAGAGTACAACGCTGGTGCTGGTACAGGTATTTCAGAGCACACCGTTCAATACACATTGTTGAACATGGAGCTCTCCAGTAGACAACCCCTACATGTTCCCACGCATTATCAATACAGTTGCATCGGGAGTGTACTCATCGAGATAGAACAGCGAATCAAAGGAAACGTGTCAACTGGTCTAATGACTCTCGTTTCTTGTTAGAGCAAGTTGATGATTGTGTCTGGACAAGCCATCATCCACAGACGCAGGACAGTGGGGGCAGTATTATGCCACAGAGTTAATTCACCTGAACTTTAATGGTACCTGTGGTAGTAACTGAATTTGCCATGACAACTGTAGACTACTTGATTATCGCAGATCACCTGCAGCTCTCCATGCTCCATGTCTTTCCTGTCTGTGATAGAATCTTCCAGTAGGATAACTGTCCATGTCTCAAGGCCAGAAGCGTGCTACAGTGTTTTGAGAAACTTGACAGTGGAGTCACGTTGATATCTTGACCGCCAAATTGGTCTGATCTGAAACCGATCGAAAACATCTGGGACATTATAGGGGGTCAGCTCCTCGCACAAAAGTTATTATTTTTGTTTTTGTATTAACACTCCGTCTTCAGGCCACGAGTGGCCTACCGGGACCATCCGACCGCCTTGTCATCCTCAGTGGAGGATGCGGATATGAGGGGCGTGGGGTCAGCACACCGCTCTCCCGGCCGTTATGATGGTATTCTTGGCCGAGGCCGCTACTGTTCGGTCGAGTAGCTCCTCAATTGGCATCACGAGGCTGAGTGCACTCCGAAAAATGGCAACAGAGCATGGAGGCCTGGATGGTCACCCATCCAAGTGCCCACCACGCCCGACAGCGCTTAACTTAGGTGATCTCACGGGAACCGGTGTATCCACTGCTGCAAGGCCGTTGCACTCGCCCACAAACCACCAGCCAATTAATTTCGGATGTTGCGTGACCTGTGCATCGGCATCTAGTGCCATATACCGAGAACTTGTGCAACTTATGCTACACAGAATCGTTACTGTGTCACATTCCAAAGATGGACCAACACGCTATCAAGCAGGTGGTTGTAATGTTTTCGCTAATCAATGTATTTCAGTACAATGACAAATTTATAGTAAATATTGATTACAGTAGCATGTAAAATTTGTCTTAAGCATTTTGATCAATTCTCTAATATGAAATATTCGTTTTATTTTAGTCTTCTGCTGTAAAGGATTCTGCATGGATCTCTTAAGGGAGCTAGCACGCAACATAAATTTTACGTACAATCTGACATTGTCACCAGACGGCCAGTTTGGTAGTTACATCATCAAGAACAGCTCAGGTAATTCATCGACATACAAGAGTAAAAATTTTCTCAATCTTTCATTAATGAAGACGGGAGACAAATTCAGTTCAATTGTTTTTATAATGTTTACTTTAAGCGTATTAGTAGCGTTATATGAATGTGGACTGTAGCATTTATGGCTTTGTTTTGCAATATGTGGAATTTGTCTGTCCCTGTATCCCAGCAGATGTTCACACAACTTTCCCGCTGAGTGGACGTCTGCATCTACAATCACAGCCATACTGTGAAACTACTGTAACGAGCGTGAGAGAGGGTATCTCTCATTAGGATTTCTTCCCATTCCACTCTCAAATGGAGTTTGAGAAGAATAAATTCTCAAATTTCGTTTAGTATTCCATAAAATCGTATTTTCGTTGATTAGCATTGGTATGATACTGAGTCAAACACTTTTCGGAAGTCAAGAAATACTGTATCTGCCGGTCTTCTTCGATGTCTGGATTTCAAATTGTCATTTAAGAATAGCACGAGATGGGTTCTTCATGACCATTGCTATTGGAATCGAGGCTAAATGGCATGGAAAAGGTTATTCTGTTCAAGATACCTCATTCTGTTTGAGCTCAGAACACGTTCTCAGATTCTACAACAGATCGACGTCAGTGATACTGGAATATGGCATGCACAAAACATAACTAGAGGCATTTTGTAGAGCACCTAGACTTAGGCAGATAGTACCAGTTCTGGAACAATAATGAATGCCACCCCCCTTCCCCCATGATTTCATTGACGACGTAATCGATTAATCCTCAGATTCCAACACCCCTCCCCCATGACATCACACAGTTGTCAGATTTCCCCCACCCTCTATGCCATAGGCCAACTTCTCTCTGTGTAAAATGAGCGCAAATTCAAAATCCGTGGGAAATTCAAAGTTTGGTCCAAATGGCTGGTTCAAATGGCTCTGAGCACTATGCGACTTAACTTCTGAGGTCATCAGTCGCCTAGAACTAATTAAACCTAACTAACCTAAGGAGATCACACACATCCATGCCCGAGGCAGGATTCAAACCTGCGACCATAGCGGTCGCTCGGCTCTAGACTGTAGCACCAGAACCGAACGGCCACTCCGGCCGGCAAAGTTTGGTGCAAATTTCAAAATGACTCAATTGTACTAGAGGGTTTTCAACCTACTCCTATTCCGTCACTGGGGAAGTGGGGCTGTTGTACGAAGTACAAATTGGTGAAAAATTTTTAAAAATCCAAGATGGAGTATTCTCATGTTGATGGTAGTAGGTCAATTGTGCTAAATATAAAATTTAATATGGCCACTGGCTGACATTACTGTGGAAGTAGGTCACTTGTGCAAAGTATAAAATCCAATGTGGCTGATATGGGATACTGGTAACATCTTTATGAGGCCAGAATTCAAGATGCTATGACAAAGGGAAATAACCTGTCTGTTGTCCTAGTTAACATGTTTTCCCCAAGCTATTTCTCACTGAGACTATTTACAGGAATCGTATCACTTATAAAATTTCTGGGTTTTCCCCTCTGATGTCAGCATTTAAACAGTTGTCACCCAAAGTCTTTAAGTTCGGTGTAAAATTCAAAATGGTCAAAACATACGTCATACAGCCTGTTACTATGGAAGTAGGGCTGTTCTCCTAAGTATAAAATGCTGGGATATCCAAGATTGGGTATTGTCATGTTGATGTAAGTAGGTCACTTGAGTTAAATGTAGAATTCAAAATGACCTAAGGTTTCTCCCCCAGCATCACTTGCCTGATGCAAAGGATGTTTTTCCCCCCTCCCCTCCCCAGGTCCAACCCTGCCCGTTAGACAAAAGATGCCAGCCTGGGTAGGGCAGGGGAAATTAACCTGTCTTCTGCCCTACCTAATACGTTTTCCCCAAGCTGTTAATCACTCAGACCTGCAAGGCTATTTATAAAAAACAGATCACTTACAGAATTCCCTCCTACATCGCCTGCAAACTCAACGTTGGCCACCATTACCACTGTGCTGCCATCTGTTTGTCAGTGTACGAGGCAGTGCTGGGCCAATGCCGCCACCACCACTGCCACCGTCACCACCACCACCACCACCACAAGAGACTGGACCCCTGTGTGACACTCCATAGCTATTGTCCAAGTGCTGACAAAACCCTGGAAACTGAATGACACAGAGAGCACGATGTACTATTATAGAGACGTCACTTCTGCCTACAATTCCAGGGCACCTGGCGCCCCATGATACAGTTAGGAATGCAGACAGATGCTAGCCTGTTGTCCACTACGACAGTACATCCCCAGCAGAGCCAGAGCAGTTTACGAGATGACACAGCTGTCAGATGTATTCCAAAGGGTACACAATTTTACACCTAAACATACTCGAATTTTATGACAGGACTGCGTCCTATTGTGGTAGAGGAAGGTGCTGTAACAGTTCTGACATTCCATAATTCGAGCAGCCTCCATGACTCTCTGAAAACTGCTATTCAGTTTTCAACTGATATACGTTTGGTGCGAGCTGACTACAGTTACTTGATTGTTTCTCCATACCTGTGGCTATATGACAGATTAATGAATTACCTGAATAAATACAATCTTGAAAGCGAATCACAGTTTGGTTTCCGAAGTGGCATAAATACAGATTCAGCCATAGTAGAATTCACAAAAGTTGTACATGATGCTCTTGATAAAGATGAATGTGTCACAGGCATATTTTTGGATATTTCTAAGGCGTTTGATGCAGTCGACCACAAGATTCTATTAAATCAATTAGAAGCATTAGGAATAAGAGGGGTAGCTCATGACTGGTTTCGATCATACCTAGCAGATAGGGTACAAAGAGTGGAGGTAACACATACTTCAAATAGATATAAACATTTAGTAAAATACTTAACAGACCGAGCGAGGTGGCGCAGTGGTTAGACACTGGACTCGCATTCGGGAGGACGACGGTTCAATCCCGCGTCCGGCCATCCTGATTTAGGTTTTCCGTGATTTCCCTAAATCACTCCAGGCAAATGCCGGGATGGTTCCTCTGAAAGGGCACGGCCGACTTCCTTCCCCATCCTTCCCTAATCCGATGAGACCGATGACCACTCTGTCTGGTCTCCTTCCCCAAACCAACCAACCAACTTAACAGAACCAAAATACGTTAGTATAGGGGTTCCCGAAGGTAAAATATTAGGACCAATACTGTTCATGATATATATCAATGACTTCCACAATAGTGTTACTCATGGTGAAAAAATTCTCTTCGCTGATGACAGCAATATTATAGTCACTGAGAAAACAAGAGAACTCCTTGCCGAGAAAGCAAATGAAACTCTCAAGGAAGTTTATGATTGGTCAATAAGGAATAAAGTGACATTGAACATAAAGAAAACTAATGCTATGAATTTCAGTTTGAAGAGGAAAAATGACAATGTTAAATTAAATTTAGATGGCACCTCTATAGACTGTGTAACAAATGCAAAATTTCTAGGATGAATATTGATTCTCGGTTGAAGCGGTCTTTTAGTTACATATTATTCATATGTACACTCAATTCTTAGCTATGGCATTCTTTTTTGGGGAACAAACGCACAAAACATGAACACAATTTTCAAACTCCAGAAAGAGCCATAAGAATAGTAACCAAAAATGCTAGTCGATCTCATTGTAAAGATCTGTTCAAAACACTGGGGATTTTAACTGCTCCATGTGAATACATTTACCAGTCAGTTGTACACATCAAAAATAACATTGGTAATTACTGCACAAACAGATCTGTCCATGACCATGCAACAAGAGATAGACTCAATTTACATTTACCAAGGAAAAAATAAACATAAAACTCAGATACCATTTTCTACCAGAGAATATAACTGTACAATAAATTACCAAAAGAGGTTAAACAAATTGCAAAAATACACTTATTTAAAAAGGCAGTTAGAAAGTACTTGTTATGCTATACATTTTATACATTGAAGGATTACGTAGATAAAACAGAGTATGGGTTTGACCAAAAAAATGTTATACAAATAAATAATAATAATGATTATAAAACATCAAACATTCCACATAACACCTTCACTTTATGTTTTTTCCCTTCTTTTCTCCTTTCTACAAATACTTACCCCTAAGCTATGCATAGCACAATACTAACACCTCTTCCTCTTTCTGAGCTCAACATCTCACTCATTATGGAGGGATGCTGACTCAGTTTTTCAGGATAGCAAATGGGAAGTTGCGGTACAGAAAATAGCCCAGAGATCACCACTGTGTGTGTGTGTGTGTGTGTGTGTGTGTGTGTGTGTGTGTGTGTAGTGAGTGAAGTGTTATGAAACAATGTGTGTATAATGTGTGCAGTGAATGATAGTGAGATATGAGTGAACAGTGTGGCATTACATTATTTAATAAGTTTTTTGTAAGAAAAGTATTATATATCAGGAGTAAATCTAATGATTGTCTCTAACTAGAAGCCTGTAAGTATATGTGTATACGAATTAGTCTATTTTACATTGGTCTAAACTTGTAAATACTTTGACATATCCTATATCCTTGTAAAAAGAGATCTACGGATGAATAAAGCTACTATTACCACTACGACATACTCTAGCGCCATTTGTGGTCTTTGTTGGAGATTGGTTAATCTTTTTTAACAGATGCAGCCTGATTCCGATTCAATGAACCAATGCTTTATTATTGTACTATTCTTAAACTATAACTGCTTTTTATTATATGTGGACAGGATGGATAGCATGAGTGAAGACATCGTTGATACACATTTTACATAGGATACCATGATGATTGTGCGTAGTACAAGCCATTGGTAGATTTCGGTGTCTGGAGACATAAGGCATCAATTTATTCACGAAACTCGCGTAAACTGCGTGCACAGAGCGGTTTCTCAGCAGTATGGACGGTAACCGCGAAGGGATGGGGAATTCTCGTCTGACACTTGTCAGAGTATTGCGAGCAAAGTGAAATCCTTTGTACAGAAATCCAACGACACAGTTTTACACTTAACACACTATTAATATGATTTTAGAACTGCAAGGTTTCTGGACTCTTACTCATCCGAAATGCAACGCTGTTCACATTCCGATGTAGGAAATCTATTCCCATAACACGACATACGTTCACATAACGAAGTTGTCTTCTACGAAGCTCCATACGTTATGGTCGCAAACTTGAAGAGGGCGAGAGTAATACCTTGCACACCAAATAGAACATTAATTCTTCAAACTGTTTGCAGGTTTCTGGAGGTGTATGACAAAATTCACATCCAGTTGTGGTTCAGACATTATATTATGTTCACATCACATCAGAAAGGGGTAAAATACGCTGCTATAAAAATTTTCGACAAATTACCGGATGCAATAAAATGTCTGACAGACAGCAGTAATAGCTTCAAAATAAATTGAAATTATATCTGCTTGACAACTCCTTCTATCTATACCATAGATGAATTCTTGAATAGGAATAAATAAATCTATAAATATAGTATATGCATTGTGTGCCATTTAAGGGAATGGGGTACATAATAGAAATATTAATCTTTAACTCTATATATATATATATATATATATATATATATATATATATATATATTAAAATCTTGTTTCATAAGTGCATTTCTTGTGCACTTGACACGTTCCACATCATAACGGCTACCATACCGTGCGATTGATGAATGGAACACACAACCAACCAACCAACCAACCAACTTCTCTAAAATGATCGTCAGCGAATATTTCAACTTAATTATAGACATCTGGCTTTCGCATATACGAAGGTACAAAATGACGTATGCGTTTTCAGCTACTTTCAGCGTCATTTCAGTTACCCAATTTCAACTACTTTTGAATGTCTTGGGGAATTTATAAATAATTTCTGTCCAATGCGAATGTGCTTCCCTCAACAACAGCGCTTGTGTAGAGTATGTAGTACCTACAACCCCAGAAAAATTTGAAAGGAGTGCAGTGAGATAATGCTTGTTAATGTTTTTGCAGTTCAGATGATAACACTTCCCACTCCATACGATGTATGCACACAAGATGAAAGTGCAGAACATACAGAGATGTTTATTTAACGCCATCCAACAGCCCTTATATCCATGTGTTAAAGTAAAATCAATAGAGCAATTCTACAGTGGCTCCAGGACACATAGAACTGCAGTCATCCCTCCTATAAACAGAAAGCGATATAGTATTCAGTCGATATTAAGCTATTACTCACATAAATTATAACTGTTTTATGTTGTACATAGGACATCCAATTTCTCCATGAGAGTTCGTATGGTACTGTCATCTGGGGTTTAACATCAGGTGGATGTGTTAACCACTGACCTCAGTATCACTGTAAGGAAGATGAAAATAGGTACTTTAAGGAGAGACCTCATGATAGTAGATCTAGAATATTGTCTTGATTAAGACAGTGGAAGCGGAGACGGATATGTGCTGTTTATGATTTTGGTCACTCAGTGTTTCTAAGAGCAGTCTGATGACAAGTGTCACAGGTCTGCGATTGAAGATGCATGATAGCACAGGATATCCATTCGGAAGTGTTGCAGAAGATGTGCAGTGAGTTAACTGTGAGACATATGCAGTGCATGTTTCTACAGGGTTTCTTAATCATTCCTGATGGATCCAGGTGTGATTCCTTCAACAAGATGCTTGTGTTGGCATTCTTTTGCTGATCAAGGTTGCAAGATATACTAGATGTGATGCAGAAGATTCATCGAGAAGTTTGTTACAGCATTTCACAGTAGGGCATTCCCTGCAGTTTGTCTACATTACTGCATCACCTTCCAGCCAATAGCACACACTTAACGCTGCTGAAGTACTGAGACTACCATCTCAGTAAACTATTTATATTCTTCCTCAAACCAAAGTAGACCAATGCAACCCTCATACCTTAAGACACTTATCCTGCTGGAAAACAGAACTCGGTATGTAATAATAGATTACAAATGTCAGACATCTCAGAACACATAACCAACAAACACAGACATCAAGTGGTTCCAAGGGATTTCTGTATCACTTGTGATGAACAGCGGAGTTTGTTGTATTGCTCCATTCTATCATGACTGAGTTTTATAACACAATCAATTATAAGGATGTTTCTGCAGGAAAATGTTCTATATCAGTTCTTAAGAGATGTGTGGCCATTGTGGCTCGGTGGGTGGTGTACTTGTACTAGTACAGGGTGCGGCAGTCAAACCTGCATTATTAGTGCGCGGAAGTGTTGGAAGTAGTGAGGGGCGAGTATCCAAGGTCACCACTGCGTTCCCAACACAAAGCATTTCAGTAGACATGGAGCAGTGGACCAAGCAACAACGGTCGTTTGCAGTGAAAGCGTTCTACCAAAGCGGTAGCTATGTAGCCGCTCAGCGTCTTTTCCAGGCGCATTTTCAAATTAATCGTAATAGGCCAGTGCCTTCAGTTAACTCAATAAGAACTTGGCTCGAAAACTTTGAAAACGTCGGTGAAACAACAAAGAAAAGAGGTGGGACATCAAAGACAGTGCATGCTCCCGAGTATGTGAAACGTGTAAGAATTGCTGTGGGAAGAAGCCCCTGGAGATCATCGCGTAGACAGAGTACTGCGCTTGGAATTTCTGACAGGACTGTCAGAAGGATTCTGAGGTTAGACTTGCATCACCACCCATACAAAATCCAAGTGGTTAACGCATTGAATAATAACGACTTCGTGATCCGACAGCATTTCTGTGAAAGTCTTTAGCAAATGGTTGAAGAAAACGAGGAGCTTGTTCACAACCTCTGGATGAGTGACGAGGCACATTGTCACCTCAATGGATATGTGAACAAACAGAACTTTAGGTACTGGTGTGATCAGAACCCTCACCAACTCCATGAAAAGCCCCTGCACTCAACCAAGGTAGCAGTTTGGTGCCTCATCGGGAATAATAGACACTTTTTTTTTCAGAACGAAGGAGAGAAATCTGTTGCTGTGAATGCTGAGCGCTATTCAGCAATGTTAAGGACATTCTTCATACCTCAGCTTCGTCAATATGCAGCGAATGATGAAACATTATTTCAACAAAATGGAGCAACAAATCACACAGCCTGCGTGAACACTAATGTTCTCAACGAAATTTTTCCCAACCGAGTGATTTACAAGAATGGAGCGATTGCTTGCTTGCCCCCACCCGGTCACCTGACCTTACACAGCTTGTGATTTTTTTCTTATGGGGTTACGTTAAGAGCAAAGTGTAGACCTCATAACGCTGGTGATCTCAAAGCAAGAATCCGGTGCGAGAATGCCGAGATCGAGAAGTACGCCATCCTGCTGATGTTTTTTCCAAACACTGCAAAAATGTGTTGATGTTTCTTAAATCCTTTTTAACGTAGCAGAAGGCTGTATGAATAAAATTTTGATATCTGCATCCGTGTTTATTTTACATTCATTTTAAAAATGCAGGTTTGACTGCTGCAACATGTAGTTGTAGTAGTATTACACTACTGGCCATTAAAATTGGTACACCACGAAGATGACGTGCAACAGACGCAAAATTTAACAGACAGAAAGAAGACGCTGTGATATGCAAATGATTAGCTTTTCAGAGCATTCACACACAAGGTTGGCGACGGTGGCGACACCTACAACGTGCTGAGATGAGGAAAGTTTCCAACCGATTTCTCATACACAAACAGCAGTTGACCGGCGTTGCCTGGTGAAACGTTGTTGTGATGCCTCGCTTAAGGAGGAGAAATGCGTACCATCACGTTTCTGACTTTGATAAAGGTCGGATTGTAGCCTATCGCGATTGCGGTTTACCGTATCGCGACATTGCTGCTCTCGTTGGTCGATATCCAATGACTGTTAGCAGAATATGGAATCGGTGGGTTCATGAGGGTAGTACGGAACGCCGTGCTGGATCCCAAAGGCCTCGTATCACTAGCAGTCGAGATGACAGGGATCTTATCCGCATGGCTGTAACAGATCGTGCAGCCATGTCTCGATCCCTGAGTCAACAGATGGGGACCTTTGCAAGACAACAACCATCTGCACGAACAGTTCGACGACGTTTGCATCAGCATGGACTATCAACTCGGAGAGCATGGCTGCGGTTACCTTTGACGCTGCATCACAGACAGGAGCGCCTACGATGGTGTACTCAACGACGACCCTGGGTGCAAGATTGGCAAAACGTCATTTTTTCGGATGAATCCAGGTTCTGTTTACAGCGTCATGATGGTGGCATCAGTGTTTATTAATTAACATTACATTGAACTCTCGATCTGATTAGAATCCTGTAACAACACATTTAGCATTGCAGAGACTAACACCACATTCTTTGATGCACTATGCGATGCTTGTGGCATAGATGCTTAAGATAATGGTAAGCCTGGAAACAACTGTGTGTTTCATTGACCATGTCTGGAAACAGTTCTGTTTACTGCTACAGTATATTCTTGATGGCTAGTAAGCCTGGATGCTGGGGGTGACAGGTGGTTAGAAATCTGCTGGAACTGTTAGGAGGCCCATTTACAACGTAGAACATTTACAATGTATGTGAAAAACATTTAAAAATGCAGTGCTGACCTGCAAATTACGTCGTATTCTGTTTAAAGAAAGGATGGATAGAGTTCAACGATTTGTCAGTGTTGCAATCACATTTCCCTCACACCAAGGCATGCCTACAGCGAAAATGAGTGATAGGTAAAAATAATACTGTCACCTATCAAAAGACTGTGTTGTCGCTGTGGTACAGCTAGTTGAGAATCTACAGTATGAATCTACTATATCCCTCTGAAAACCTATTTAAATTTATATTATGAATCTAGCTTACTGACCTTGCCACTGGCCTCCCTGTCTGAGTCTATGAAATAAATGTACAAGCACTACTACAGCCACTAGTACTCAACCAACTGGGCTACAAAGAGCACACGTCTTTTAAGAACTAATATAGCGCATTTTCTTGCACAAACACCTTTATAACTGACTGTGTTATATGACTAGTGTCTATGGTATAAGGGCTGGATTGTTCGACTTTGATTTGAGGGCGTATGTACTGGGCTGTTATAGTTACACTACTGGCCATTAAAATTGCTACACCAAGAAGAAATGCAGATGATAAACGGGTATTCATTGGACAAATATGTTATACTAGAACTGACATGTGATTACATTTTCACGCAATTTGGGTGCATAGATCCTGAGAAATCAGTGCCCAGAACAACCACCTCTGGCCGTAATAACGCCCTTGATACGCCAGGGCATTGAGTCAAACAGAGCTTGGATGGCGTGTACAGGTACAGCGGTCCATGCAGCTTCAACACGATACCACAGTTCATAAAGAGTAGTGAATGGCGTGTTGTGACGAGCCAGTTGCTCACAACAACGATTCACCAGGCAACGCCGGTCAACTGCCGTTTGTGTATGAGAAATCGGTTGGAAACTTTCCTCATGTCAGCACGTTGTAGGTGTCGCCACCGGCGCCAACCTTGTGTAAATGTTCTGAAAAGCTAATCATTTGCATACCACAGTATCTTCTTCCTGTTGGTTAAATTTCGCGTCTGTAGCACGTCATCTTCGTGGTGTAGCAATTTTAATGGCCAGTAGTGTATATTGCAGCTACTCATGGAGATTCAGTGTGGGCTGTAACTATTGTACAGCAGCGAAACGTGGTAGACATGCTGCAGTAACGAGAAACCGATTTATGCAGGAAAAAATTAGTTCCAGTTTTGTCCATCAGCTACATATCTGGCGTTGTACACTGTTTGTAGTGAAAGTCCTTTATGTGAATGACAGCAGTTACAAAATGGTTCAACTGGCTCTGAGCACTATGGGACTCAACTTCTGAGGTCATTACTCCCCTAGAACTCAGAACTAGTTAAACCTAACTAACCTAAGGACATCACACACATCCTTGCCCGAGGCAGGATTCGAACCTGCGACCGTATCGGTCTCGCGGTTCCAGACTGCAGCGCCTAGAACCGCACGGCCACTTCGGCCGGCTGGCAGCAGTTACAGTGATACATTGAGTGATTATCGCCGCCGACGCGCGCCACGCTGTTGTAGGCGCTGCAGTCCGGAATCGCGCGACTACTACGGTCGCAGGTTCGAATCCTGCCTCGGGCATGGATGTGTGTGATGTCCTTAGGTTAGTTATGCTTAGGTAGTTCTAAGTTCTAGGGGACTGATGACATCAGATGTTAAGTCCCATAGTGCTCAGAGCCATTTGAACCATTTTTTGATTATCGCCGACTGACAGGTCTGAGCAGAGGCTTAGTGTCATTAAATGGTATAAAGAAGATTATAATAAAATTCAAAAACACAAGTGAGCTTGGTGTTGTACCTGGAGGAGGAAGGCATCCTATCCCGATGTAGGCTATTGGCGAGGTTGGTTTTGCTGTCATTGACCATGCAGCACATGCCCCATGTAGTGGTAGTACTCATGCAGTGTCACAAGAATTGTCCATCCCATGGTCAACGATACAGAAAGTTTTGCAGCCTATTTTACACTGGTACCCATACAAGATCCTGATGGTGCAGCAACCCACATCCTATTCCTAATCCATTACACATGGAAACATTGCTACAGCTCTTTCTTGCATTCAGAGCACCCGATTTGCACTTGGTTGCCAAAAATTGTAACTAACATTTTCCAGTACAAATCGGTTCCACATAAATGCATTAGAATGTCTACCAAGTTTCGCTGCCATACGATAATTTCAGAACACACTGGACCTCTTTGAACAGGTACGCTATAATTACAATCACGAGGTAGTTTACTGTGATAGTCATGGTACTTCTGCTACGATAGGTTTGTGCTATTGGCTGGAGAGTGATGCAGTTATGTATAGACATGGCAGGGAATGCCTGACTGTGGAACATTGTATAAAACTTCTAGAAGGGTCTTCTCTGTCATATCCCGTATACGTCCCAGCCTTGACCAGCAAAATAATGCCAGCACAAGTGTCATGTTGAAGGAATAAATGATTAAGAAATCCTGTGGAAATATGTGCTGCATATGTCTGAAAGTTAACTCACTACGCATCTTTTGCGACATTTTCGAATCGTGTCCTCTGCTACCATGTATCTCTGACTGCAATCCTGTAGCACTTATCATCAAACTTTGATCTTAGAAACTTTGGGTGCCCAAAATCACAAACAGTACATCTCCATCTCAGTGCTTCCACTGTCCTGTGCTAGACAGTTCTATAGATCTGCTATCACAATGTCTATCCTTAAAGATCTACGTTCATCTTCTTACAATGACATTGAGCTCATTGGTTCACAGGTCCACCTCATGTTAAACCCCAGATGACAATAGCATACGAACTCCCACTGGAGAAATTGGATGTCCTATGTACAAAGTAAACAGTTATAATTTATGTGATTAGTCGCTTAATCCCGACTGAATACTATATCTTACTGATTTAGTTCCTGTCGTTCCCTTTGAACACAGGGCCGTGACGAAATTCCTCCACCTCGCACGATTTGTAGCAAGTCTCTTCACTTCATTCCAGGTTTCCCCCTCCTCTGCAGCTTCTCTCTCGACCGTCCTTTTGCAGGTTTTGGGACGACCGCTTTTTCTAACCCCTTGAGGGTTCCAATCCAACGCCACCGTTTCAACAGCTCCATCTGGTTTCCTCAATGTATGCCCAATCCAGTTCCATTTTCTTTCCTTGATTTGTATATTGATTGGTTGCTGATTTGTCTCCCTCCAAAGATCTTCATTTGTCATTATATCTGGCCATCTCACATTTAAAATACGCTGGAGGCAGCGATTGATAAAAACTTGGAGCTGGTTTTTGATGTGGTTAGTCGCCTTACAAGTTTCGCAACCTTGCAATAGAACAGCCTTCACATTGCTATTCAAAAGCCGGAGTTTGATCTTCTTTGAGATGTTCCTATTTCTCCAAACAGGGTACTGTTGCACAAACGAACCATTTGCTTTGCAGATGCGACTACGGACGTCCTTCTCAGCGCCTCGAGGTAGTCGTGACTATACTTCCGAGATCCATTAATGGACAGCCTATTCGTGATGGTCGAATTTATCTGCATTTCTTTGATTTTGCAAACATTTATCTTCCTTACAGTGACATTGAACTCAGTGGTTCACAGGTACATCTGATTTTAAACCCCAGATGACAGTACCATATGAACTCTCATTGGAGAAATTGGGATGGCCTATGTACAACATAAAACAATTATAATTTATCTGAGTAATCACTTAATATCGACTGAATACTAATCGCTTTCTGTTTATAGGAGGGATGACTGGAGTTTTGTGAGTCCTGCAGGTCAGGGAAGAATTGCTCTACTGATTTTACTTTAACGTATGGACCTAAGGCTCGTTGGATGACGTTAAATTATCATCAGCCTGTTCGCAGTGAGTGTTCTGCACTGTCACCTTGTGTACATAGCTCTTATTCAGTAGGACGCCTTTTCATCTGAATTGCTGAAACATTAACAAACCATTATATGACTGTGCTCTTTTCAGATTTTACTGGGCTTATAGCTACTATGTTCTCCACACAAGCGCCCTTGTTGAGACAAACACAGCCACATTCGAAGGAAATTACTTGGAAATTCCTCAATAAATGCAAAAGTAATTGAAATTGGGAAACTGAGTGACGCTGAAAGTAGTTCAAACTGCATGCTTCGTTTCTTACCTATATATATGAAACCCAGATGTCTGTGCATAGGTGAAACATTCGCCGACGATCATTTTATAGGAGTGATGTAAACATACCATCATTTTTCAACAATAACTGGACGTGAATTTCGCCAAGCACCTCGAGAAACCTATAAAGTGTTTGTGCCATTTAGAATTGATGTTGTATTTGCTGTACATCTTAGTCGTCTCACCCTGTTAATGTGTGGAACTCTGAACAAGAGAACCTTGCTAGGTGAATGTATGCCAGGTGCTGGAAATAGATTTTCTATATTGAAATGTCGCATTCCAGACGGCAAAGAGGCCAGAAACTGTGCAGTTCTAAAATTATACACTCCTGGAAATTGAAATAAGAACACCGTGAATTCATTGTCCCAGGAAGGGGAAACTTTATTGACACATTCCTGGGGTCAGATACATCACATGATCACACTGACAGAACCACAGGCACATAGACACAGGCAACAGAGCATGCACAATGTCGGCACTAGTACAGTGTATATCCACCTTTCGCAGCAATGCAGGCTGCTATTCTCCCATGGAGACGATCGTAGAGATGCTGGATGTAGTCCTGTGGAACGGCTTGCCATGCCATTTCCACCTGGCGCCTCAGTTGGACCAGCGTTCGTGCTGGACGTGCAGACCGCGTGAGACGACGCTTCATCCAGTCCCAAACATGCTCAATGGGGGACAGATCCGGAGATCTTGCTGGCCAGGGTAGTTGACTTACACCTTCTAGAGCACGTTGGGTGGCACGGGATACATGCGGACGTGCATTGTCCTGTTGGAACAGCAAGTTCCCTTGCCGGTCTAGGAATGGTAGAACGATGGGTTCGATGACGGTTTGGATGTACCGTGCACTATTCAGTGTCCCCTCGACGATCACCAGTGGTGTACGGCCAGTGTAGGAGATCGCTCCCCACACCATGATGCCGGGTGTTGGCCCTGTGTGCCTCGGTCGTATGCAGTCCTGATTGTGGCGCTCACCTGCACGGCGCCAAACACGCATACGACCATCATTGGCACCAAGGCAGAAGCGACTCTCATCGCTGAAGACGACACGTCTCCATTCGTCCCTCCATTCACGCCTGTCGCGACACCACTGGAGGCGGGCTGCACGATGTTGGGGCGTGAGCGGAAGACGGCCTAACGGTGTGCGGGACCGTAGCCCAGCTTCATGGAGACGGTTGCGAATGGTCCTCGCCGATACCCCAGGAGCAACAGTGTCCCTAATTTGCTGGGAAGTGGCGGTGCGGTCCCCTACGGCACTGCGTAGGATCCTACGGTCTTGGCGTGCATCCGTGCGTCGCTGCGGTCCGGTCCCACGTCGACGGGCACGTGCACCTTCCGCCGACCACTGGCGACAACATCGATGTACTGTGGAGACCTCACGCCCGACGTGTTGAGCAATTCGGCGGTACGTCCACCCGGCCTCCCGCATGCCCACTATACGCCCTCGCTCAAAGTCCGTCAACTGCACATACGGTTCACGTCCACGCTGTCGCGGCATGCTACCAGTGTTAAAGACTGCGATGGAGCTCCGTATGCCACGGCAAACTGGCTGACACTGACGGCGGCGGTGCACAAATGCTGCGCAGCTAGCGCCATTCGACGGCCAACACCGCGGTTCCTGGTGTGTCCGCTGTGCCGTGCGTGTGATCATTGCTTGTACAGCCCTCTCGCAGTGTCCGGAGCAAGTATGGTGGGTCTGACACACCGGTGTCAATGTGTTCTTTTTTCCATTTCCAGGAGTGTAGAAAGAGTGAAAGGTCCAAGCTGACAATGTGCAGCGTCGAGCACAGAGGTATAACTGTGGCGTCGTGGTTATGTGGTTATGGTGTTGGGTTGGTAAGGGTGACAACTGTGTTCAAACACTGTTCTTCTGGTTATTGACATGTCTTTTCGCTGTGTTCACATATGTGTCTGTGTCGTTGTGTAAAGTCCGTTTGCATCAGTGAGGTGTAAGAACAGGACCTCCAGACATATGTACCTCCTATTTGTTCTAGCCAAGTGCCACATGTTTGACTCTTGCATTCCGTTTTAGAAGTTTTTACTTTTGAATTCCTGTATTGTTACGTAATTCACACCTGCTTATTTGTTGTATTCAGTTCTGTAAGAGATCTACATCTACATCTACATACATACTCCGCAATCCACCATAAGGTGCGTGGCGGAGGGTACCTCGTACCACAACTAGCATCTTCTCTCCCTGTTTCACTCCCAAACAGAACGAGGGAAAAATGACTGCCTATATGCCTCTGTACGAGCTCCAATCTCTCTTATCTTATGTTTGTGGTCTTTCCGCGAAATATAAATTGGCGGCAGTAAAACTGTACTGCAGTCAGCCTCAAATGCTGGTTCTCTAAATTTCCTCAGTAGCGATTCACGAAAAGAACGCCTCCTTTCCTCTAGCGACTCCCACCCGAGTTCCTGAAGCATTTCCGTAACACTCGCGTGATGATCAAACCTTAACACTCGCGTGATGATCAAACCTACCTGTAACAAATCTAGCAGCCCGCCTCTGAATTGCTTCTATGTCCTCCCTCAATCCGACCTGATAGGGATCCCAAACGCTCGAGCAGTGCTCAAGAATAGGCCGTATTAGTGTTTTATAAGCGGTCTCCTTCACAGATGAACCACATCTTACCAAAATTCTACCAATGAACCGAAGACGACTATCCGCCTTCTCAACAACCGCCATTACATGCTTGTCCCACTTCATATCGCTCTGCAATGTTACGCCCAAATATTTAATCGACGTGACTGTGTCAAGCGCTACACTACTAATGGAGTATTCAAACATTACGGGATTCTTTTTCCTAATCATCTGCATTAATTTACTTTTATCTATATTTAGAGTTAGCTGCCATTCTTTACACCAATCACAAATCCTGTCCAAGTAATCTTGTATCGTCCTACAGTCACTCAACGACGACACCTCCCGGTACACCACAGCATCATCAGCAAACAGCCGCACATTGCTATCCACCCTATCCCAAAAGATCATTTATGTAGATAGAAAACAACAGTGGACCTACCACACTTCCCCGGGGCACTCCAGATGATACCCTCACCTCCGATGAACACTCACTATCGAGGACAACGTACTGGGTTCTATTACTTAAGAAGTCTACGAGCCACTCACATATTTGGGAACCAATCCCATATGCTCGTACCTTAGTTAGGAGTCTGCAGTGGGGCACCGAGTCAAACGCTTTCTGGAAGTCAAGGAATATGGCATCCGTCTGATACCCTTCATCCATGGTTCGCAAGATGTCATGTGAAAAAAGGGCGAGTTGCTTTTGCAGGAGCGATGCTTTCTAAAGCCGTGCTGATGCATGGACAGCAACTTCTCTGTCTCAAGGAAATTCATTATATTCGAACTGAGAATATGTTCTAGAATCCTGCAACAAACCTATGTTAAGGTTATTGGTCTGTAATTTTGAGGATCCATCCTTCTACCCTTCTTATATATAGGCGTCACCTGCGCTTTTTTCCAGTCCCTCGGAACTTTACGTTGGCCAAGAGATTCGCGATGAATGCAAGCTAAGTAAGGAGCCAATGCAGTAGAGTACTCTCTGTAAAACCGAATTGGAATCCCATCAGAATCTGGCGATTTATTTATTTCCAACCCGGGTATTCAGCTGCCTCACGATCTACGACATCTCGCCTGCTCTCACTATTTATCACATTCACTTGCG
The DNA here is from genome assembly GCF_023864345.2 of Schistocerca serialis cubense. NCBI lineage: Eukaryota > Metazoa > Arthropoda > Insecta > Orthoptera > Acrididae > Schistocerca > Schistocerca serialis. The sequence continues at coordinate 163,405,617 of NC_064640.1, forward strand.
ACGGTAGTATATTCTTACTGCATGACATATTCTATAACCAATGTATAGCGTGAACGACTACGGAAGGAGAAAAGACGCGTCAACAGCCGGACGGAAATTTCATGATTTTGTGAAAAAGAAGTTTGGCGGACAAGCGAAATTTCAACACCACCTTTCACAGTCCAACACCATAACTACATAACCACGACGCCGCAGAAACACATTTATACTCAGTGCTGCACATCTTCAGCTTGGACCGTTCACTGTTTATATTTTGCTTCTTTTTTCACAGTTCAATACACCTCCTTCCTGTTTTCATGCTTGATCTGTGTTCAGTTTTTGACGAGCTATTCAGTGCACCATCTTACAACTAAATCTAGTGGGCGGCGGGCGGCGGGCGGCGGGGGGAGGTGTTGGGGAGTTTCCCTTGTAAGCTTTGCAATGCACTCGGAGGATACCTTCCCTAGCATGGTGTTTGTTTTAATACTGTCACAGTTATTCCTATCCTATTCCTACTAAATATGATAGTGACAATTGTCTAGATTGCGTCAGTGAGTTATTCAGTTTTAAAGAGCTCTAGTTCTGACAACCAGCAGGCTGCCCATCATTTTAAACTCGTGGTAAGCGGATTTTCTCACCATGTTAAACTTATGACAGTTGGTGTGTAGGACATATTGTTTAATCTGTAACATCAGTGGGATGGGAGAACTGTTTAAGCTGAGCCCAAGCAGACTTAGGGAAAAGTGGGTTTATGATTTTTTAATTGAAATAACATGACGCTGTATGACATATGTGTCGAGCAATTTGAATTTCCTGCCAAACCAGACTTTGAGTGACAACTGTCTAAATGGTGCCATCAGAGGGGAAAATCCAGGAATTCTGTAAATGACTTGGCTGCTACAAATAGCCTTGATAGTCTCTGCAGGGCTCGATCTTTCTAGTGAACATGTCAAGTAGGTCAGCAAATTGGTTATAATTCCCATTGTCCAAGTCAGACTGGTATTTTTTGCCTAACAGACAGGCTTGGACCTGGAGGGGAACAAACATCTTTCGTCTCAGGTAAGTTGCATGGGGGTAAAACCTAGTGGCTATCTTGAACTCTATATTTAGCATAAGTGATCTACTTCCACCAAATTACAATACCCCATTTTGAATTTCCCGCCAGTTTACATTTACGACAACAGATTGGAGATATGCTGTGTAATATGTGTGTTGCCCATTCTGAACTCCCCACCAAACTTAAACTTTGGGTGACAACAGAGGGGAAAAACCCAGGAATTCTGTAAGTGACTTGATTGCTATAAACAGCCATGCAGGTCTGTAGGTGAAGTAGGTGAAGTAGGTCAGCAGACTGGTCACTTCCTTTTGTCCTACCATCTTGGATTCTGACATCATAAAGATGGTGACAGTATTCCAGGTCGATCATCTTAGATTCCATACTTAGCACAAGTGACCTATTTCCACAGTAACATCAGAGGAAACCTGGTAGCCATATTGAATTCTATGTTTGCACAAATGTCCTACTTCCACCAATGTGACAATGCACCACCCTGATTTTTTTTTAATTTCCCTCCAATTTATGCTCAGGACAACAGCCCTACTTCCACAGTGACATCATGGGAGTGGGTGAGAAACTCTCTAGCACAATTGGGCTATTTTGAATTTCCTGCCAAATTTTGAATTTCCCACGATTTTTTAAAATTTACTGCCAATTTATACATAGGGCAACTGGTGTATAACACAGGGGGTGGGGAAACTTTGACAAGAACACATGATGAGATAGGGAGGATGAGAGGTGTGGTGAAATTTGATGACTCATTGATTACGTCATCGACGATGACATGGGGGAGGGGAACGGTGTCTTCCGTTGTTCCAGAACTGGTATTCTTCTGTACCTTCTCCTAAACCTCCTAATATTACATTATTTATTCAGGTGGAGACAGACTACATAGACTTGGTAGATTTTTGTCTTTTTGACATGTGGGCCTGTTTACCACTGCTCAGACTTGTGTTTCATCACAGCTGCACGGCATTTTGTGGCATTATGCATTATCTGGCAGTGAGATTCATTCTCGTCAACAATAGAAGATAACTTCCAGTGTGCTCTGGAGCACCATTAACCTTGCAACACCATGAAGTCCTCAACTAAAAATCGTCAAATTGTCATTAAGTTTACTACATGCCTGGATAACCAACTGATTAGCATTTTAGTGCAACCATACAAAGCAGGTAGTAGTAACACCATCTACATTCTTTGTGTAAGGAACGATTGTGTTTCACATTCAGAAATTATATCTGAATGTTAGTTTTTGTGAGATGCTCGTATTACGTCTCATGTAAGAAAACGAAACGTCTACCAGCAAGTGTCAGAATCATCGCCTGTCAAGACTATGAATCATCATTCTGTGATACTGTTGCTTATGTTAGTTGCGAACCCAAGACTGTTATACAAACATCGAATCAGTGGGTACTATGGCCCATACAAGATATTAATGGCCGAACGCAACTAACACTTGAAAGGACAAGCATATTGTTCACAAGGGCATGTAGGGTCGTGTAGCCATGCCACCTACCTCGGGTCAGGAGATGGACTTGTTTGCAGCAAGACAAGTATTCACACTGACAGTGCGACGACTCTGTTGGGGCCGGCCGCGGTGGTCTGGCGGTTCTAGGCGCTCAGTCAGGAACCGCGGGACTGCTACGGTCGCAGGTTTGAATCCTGCCTCGGGCATGGATGTGTGTGATGTCCTTAGGTTAGTTAGGTTTAAGTAGTTCTAAGTTCTAGGGGACTGATGACCACAGATGTTAAGTCCCATACTGCTCAGAGCCATTTGAACCATTTTTTTTTTTGACTCTGTTGGACGTCGGACTGTCAGCACAGCGACTATTGTTGTGCCTTTACTTGACGTGGCACCAGAGGCAGGTATTCCAACAGTGATGCACCCAATAACAAAACTGGGCTCAGAAGTGGCACCACGTTATCTTTTGAAGTACATGAACATTGTCCGATTGCGTTCATCATCGTCACATGGGCCCACAGACTGTGAAATTGGGTATACGACATGAGCACCTCTGGTCCGCATAGCTGGTAATTTGGGCAGCACCTGTTACATTTTTCAAGCTGTCTTCAGGATTATCATGATGTTATCTTCCAACAAGGTAACACAAGACCGCACGTTGCCTGTGGCGTCCTAATATATCTCGATACAGAGGATGCTCGGCAGTTGTTCTGGTCAGAATGTGATCCCAAAGTGTCGTCTACTGAAAACATCTAATCGTATGGGGGTAAGTCAATTATTATCCGCAATTTAGTTATATTTTTGTTTATTTTGGTAGTACTGTTGTTTTACATTGATGACGCATGCTTTGTTTATTTGTTGTTATATATTTGCAATTTTCAAGCTGCTAGGATAGTTTCGTTATCCTGCCGTGCTGTTAATCATGGGTACTCCGCTGTCTATTTACACCAAAGAAGAGCAACCTTCAGTGATCCGTTTTTTTGTTGTCGGAAGGCGTATCAGGGGCCGAAATTCATCGAAGACTTTCGGTACAGTGTTTTGCCACAACGGAGTGTCTACGAATGGATTAAAAAATTCCAAAACGGTCGCACAAGTGTTACGCACGATGAAGGTGCCGGACGACCGTTTACCGCCACAAATGAAGAAACCATTGAGCGTTCACGTGAAATGATTCTCTTAGACAGACGAATGACTATTGGCAAAGTGGCACATCGTCAGCAAATTAGTCACCGTTCTGACTACAAAATCATCCACAACGCACATGGGTTTCATAAAGTTTGTGCAAGATGGATCCCAAATCAAATCACACAGCTGCATAAACAAAGGCGCTTGGACATCTGCAAAAAACATTTGAATCGCTATGATAACGAAGGTGGCAACTTCTTAGACAGGCTCATTACTGGTGACGAAACATGGATCCATCATTACGAGCCGCAGAGTAAACGGCAGAGTATGGAATGGAAACATTCAAATTCGCCATGCAAGAAAAAGTTCAAGACCTAACCGTCCACAGGATAACTGATGCTTACGGTTTTTTGGGACGCATAAGGTCCAGTACTGGAACATATGGGGAAAGGGGCACAGCAATAAACAGTGTACCTTACAGTGAGATGCTTACTGTCAGGCTGATGCTTGCATTTCGAAGCAAATGCCGAGGATTGCTGTCGAAAGGTGTTGTGTTGTTGCACGACAATGCCCGTCAGGATACTGCTGCGCACACTGCTGAAACGCTCCAGAAACTCAAATTTGAAGCACTGGATCAGCCTCCGTATAGTCCCGATCTTGCCCCTTCTGACTACCACTTGTTTGGTCCACTCAAACAGGCATTAAGGGGCCATCGATTTGCCTCAGACGAAGCAGTGAAAGAAGTGGTGCATTCCTGGCTCGCAGCTCAACCGAGAACCTTCTTTTATGAGGGCGTCAGGAAGATTGTACAACGATGGACCAAGTGCACTGAAACGCAAGAAGACTACGTCGAAAAATGATGTTCTTGTAAGTTTCCTATTTGATTACAATAAAATTTTATAACTACTTTCCGGATAATAATTGACTTACCCTCGTATGTTCCTGAAAGACTCACAAGCCACCGTAAGTCAGCCATTAAGTTTGATGAACACTGATACAGAACAGCGTTTCCATTTTAGGTGTAGTACGGTAAGTAAAACGTCGTTATTTGCTATCCTTTCTGGTGTTGTAATTTTAGTGGCTAGCAGTGTATCTCAGGCGCAAAGGTCAGTGATGACGATCTATTAAGAGGCTAAAGGATTCTGTCTCCATTGCGGTACTTCAGTCTGGAACCGCGCGACCGCTACGGTCGCAGGTTCGAATCCTGCCTCGGGCATGGATGTGTGTGATGTCCTTAGGTCAGTTAGGTTGAAGTCGTTCTAAGTTCTAGGGGACTGATGACCTTAGCTGTTAAGTACCATAATGCTCAGAGCCATTTGAACCATTGCGGTGCTCTTGCCCACAAGAGCAAATGCGCGCTCAATGTCACAGCCGTGCAAACAACAGCATCATTGATCATAGAGTAGTGGAGGAAGGCCTTACTGAAAGCGTAGGTGGCAGTACGTAACTTGGCACTCAGAGGGCATATGTCAAGTTGCCTATCCTAACATGGACATCCGCAGAAATTTATAGAAGAGGGGAAAACATTCTAATATTTTATGCTTTGATATAATTGATTCAGCCAATTGATAGATGTGTTCTGCTCCAAGAATTAAATTTGACTATAACTATAATAAACGTATTGAGCTCCAAAGATCAATTGTTATCACTAATAGATTTTTAAGCTAAATTATTTCGATACCCAAAAATAAGCATCTTTTTAGTAAATGTAAAGCACATCATTTTATAGTATTGCCTTTTTTTTTTTTTTTTTTTTTTTTTAATGGCCTGAAATTACATCTCCATGCGATTCAATCAAGCATATCAAACGAGCTACGAAACAAAGACAGAAAATATTCGCAAAATGTTTTTACATCCACATACAAATCGCCTGTGTGTTAGGACGACATTGGAATATAACAATCAGAAATAAAGGAGTCGGAACAGCAGAGAAATGCTTGCTGGACATCTATAAAAATAGCCAGCAAGAAATGCCATTGAGCAATACTCTCAATAGTGGAGAAACGAGGTATACTCTCTCAAATATCTTTTATACAACTTTTATATATCTGCCTGTACTGAAAGACAGCTGCGAAGGAAACAGTACAATTATATGTGAACACCCGGACAAGGAGGCAATCCGAAATTATGCAGTGATTACTGAAATCAAGTGTTTCTCGTCGCACTCGGCAGTGCTGAATCTGCAGTTTTGTAATATCGCAGACAATTATTTCTAGAAATGCGTAAGAATTCTGTAATTAATTGAAGATCTGCACCCCAGGGGTAAGTTCCCCTTCTTGCAGACGGCTATATATCCTGCCGAACAGCATTTCCCGGGATGTCTTGTGTCGACAGTGAAACACTATAGTAGCTGTTTGTCTGGGGATGTTATTCTAGATTTGGATCATTCGTTTCAGCGAATGGAAAAATTTGCATAAGGTCATAAGGTTTCAGGAAATTATTAACGTCTTGTAATGTGCATGCACAATCACTATAAATTACTCAAATGACGTCATTTCCGTTTTTGACTAAGTATTTCTCTTGTGTTATTGCAATTTTGCCTTATGTGCCATTCTCAGGCACTATAAAAACAGTTACATCCAAACGCAAAAATGATATTGTTTAAAACATTTTAGAAAATCATTTTACATAATAGCCTGTTTATGCATTATGCCAACAGCTTCAGTGATTGCATTATTTGGCTCAAGGCTGATGTACAGTTGTGGGAAACTCCTAGATGAGTGTAGGAAGGTTGCACTAGACACTTCTTCATGGCTTGAAGAAATGAAACCCCACCACCACAAAAAAAAAATAATAATAATAATAATTTTCGTAAAATCACTTACACATTTATATACTGGCATATCATTTTTCCAATTTCCCAACTAGATTATGGAGGATAAAATAGGTCTAAAACTAAGAGTCTCAAAATTGGCATAGCATTTTAGAAATGACTTTTCATACATGATACTTTTCTGTTGCTGGGGTGAGGGCCTATCTGTGTGGATAGGACTGAGACCTGACTGCTTGCAGAGAACATTTCAGCTAGGAAAAGGCACCCAATCACAATGTCGCTGCAGCTACTTACAGAGTTTGTGAGTCCACATAACAACTGGCAAGCTATGAGAAGTTAAGTAACACAAGGCAGAAATGGAAAAACTGTTCACTAAGAGCATGATATTGCCAATAGATATTCAGACTTACCGAACGTTGGCCAAAACGACTAGGGGCTTGGTAACAAGTTGGATTACACAACACCACAAGAAAAAATGAAAACTTGCCATGCAAGGCAGTCTAGGGGGAGCATAAAGTCCAAAACTGCATAGAGACATCCACATGGGTAAATACAACACACGAATGGTGTGGGTGGCTGATGACTGATCACACAGAAAGGGCACATGACACTCGGCCCAATGATAAGGTGAGGTCCACGGTGGTTGAACTCAGCATTAGAACCATCCTGCCAAGCTTACTACTACCAGCAGGTAAAAACTTCTGTCAGCATGGTTGTAATACTGCACATTACATACACTCCCAAAGGACGTTATCCACACTATTTCACAATGATTACCACACTAACTCATCTGCCTCCATTGCGATGTCCTTTAGTGGAGATACTAAATGCCTCCCCCCTCAAATCAAATGGCTCTGAGCACTATGGAACTTAACATCTATGGTCATCAGTCCCCTAGAACTTAGAACTACTTAAACCTAACTAACCTAAGGACATCACACCCAGTCATCACGAGACAGAGAAAATCCCTGACCCCGCTGGGAATCGAACCCGGGAACCCGGGCGCGGGAAGCGAGAATGCTACCGCTCGACCACGAGCTGCGGACGCCGCCCCCCTCACTAGGCCATGTAGAGCTGAAAATGGCCAGGCTTGGGCTACGTCCTCTGGCACAGAACCAGAGAAAGTGTTGGGGTCCAGGCAGTGGACTGATCTCCAGAGGAGATAATGACAATGCTACTGGCTCCATTAGAGGGGCAAAAGGATGCAGAGGCAGAGGCAATAATCAGTCAACCAGCTGTAGTGAAGGTGATGCCAAAGCCACTGGCAGGGGGGTAGGGGGAGAGGAGGAGGAGGAGAAGGAGGAGGAGGGCAGGTCAAGTCCATGGGCTCCAGATCTGTAGGCAAGGGAGTGTGTCTCACTTTGGTCCAAGGTAGCAGGCAAAATGGGGAGGTCAACAACATGGTAGGAAACTGCTGCAAGTGGGAGTCCACACCTGGAACAACTTCACAACAAACCCTGCTGCTGGCTGACTGGAAGACTGTGGTGGTAATGACCCAACAGGGTAACTGATTTGGATGATGGGTCAGCTGCCCCCAGCTGACATCCACCAGAGACAACTGACCACCTTTGCAGCCCACCATGTCTGCCCTGCTGCTGGCCAAAAGACCGGGGCCAAACTGCAGTTCCAGGGCGAAAATGGTGCTCTGGGGCAGTGACTTGGGGGCGCAACAAATGAAGAAGACTCCACGACTAGCGCCCATGCCAATGTTCCACTCAACTGCACCCAATGACTGGCGTTGCCCAACATACAGCCAGAAAATTTGACAATGCATCATAGTGTGAACAAGGAGACATGGACTTCTTCATATGGATCTTGAACCTAAGCATGAAGTGCTCCAACTCTGAGCTATGCCAGGTAAAACTGCGTGGTAGCCACATCTTGGATAACATTGTAAATGCAAAAGTCTTCAAACTCCCATGATACGGATTGCTAACTGTTATCAGACACAAGGGTCCTGCGTGTCCCTCAATGGCTAAAATGACTCACAATGCCCACAGTGGCTGTCAATGACGTGGAAGTCAGCTTGGCTATATACAGGAAGTTTGACAAGGCGTTGACCACCAATAACATCGTGCTCCCCAAAACTAGACCCATGAAATCAATGTGCACCCTGCAAGGGGAAAACGGCGTGGTTCTGTTTTGTGAGGACACAATACTGAGGGATGACCACTCAACAGTTGGCAAGCATGAGGACCCCCTGGACAACATATAGGAGAAAAATCATACACTATGCCAGATCTGCACCCAAAAAAGATGCACTCCACTCAATCCACATAGATCACTGAAACAATTTTCTGGAAAAGCGGGTTGGCGGCCATGGTGGTTACAACTTCCAACATCATCAATGGAAAATCCAACAAGGTTTTCTGCAAGGTATCAACCAATATGAACAGGAGAGCCTCCTGCCAATAAACCTCTGGATCAGGCTCCACAGGCAGTCACAATAATGCATCAGCGTTTGCATGCTGGGTGGGAGAGTGGAAATGAAAGTCAGCAATAATTACTGAGAAACATGGTCCATCTCCAAAATTAGTGGGCTGTCTATCTGGGAGCTTGGAATGAGGGCTAGATTAGGAAACCAGCAGCTTTTGAGGAGGAATCTTGCCCATACAAGAAGACATTAAACTTTTGAATTACGAAAACAATAGCCAGCACATGCTTTTCCACCTGTGAATAATTATGCTCCACAGAAAGCGTCATTGATATGTAAGTGATAGGATGTTCAATGTCATCTGGGTTCTGATGGAACAGAACTGTACCATTGCCATACTTCGACTTGCCACAGGCCAGGTTTAAAGGTTTCCTGGCATAAAAGAAGCCATACTGGAAGCAAAGGACAAACACTGCTTGAGGGACTGAAAAGCCCATGGAAAATCCGCTGACCAGACAAACTTAAGACCCTTTTGGTGAAGCTGGTTAAGAGGACGGCAGATGTGTGGGGAATGAACAAAGCATAATATGAAATCTTGCCCAAAAAGACCAGATCTCTTTCAGGTTCCTGGGTGCCGGCTAGTAGATGATGACTTTTATGTGTTCACCTGTAGCAATGAGGCCATCTTTGCCAAATAAACATGCCAAAAAATGCACCTTTTGGAAGGTAAAGAGTGTACTTTTCCAGTCTGAAATGAAGGCCATTTTCCAGAAGGCATTGAAAACCATCTGTAGGTTCTGAAAATGCTCCTCTTGTGTAGAACCCATAACCAGTTATGTAGTTTATTCAACAGGGGATGCCCTGAATCATCTGATCCAAATGTCACTGACAAATTCCTGGCGCAGATGAGATTCCAAAAGCCAAGTAATTAAATTCATGAAGCTCAAAAGGGGTGTTGAGTACAAAGAAAGTCTGAGAAGCTGCATCCAGTGGCAACTGTCGGTATGCATCACTCAAATTGATGTGTGAAAAATACTGAGCCCCTGAAAACTTCACCAACAACTGCTATGGCCATCAAATGGAACACCAATCCCCAACACACTGTGCACTGACCATATGTTTAAAATTGCCGCAAATGTGCATGGTGCCATCAGATGCTGAATCATCACCAAAGCATGGCTCAGTGACATGCTAAAATAGGAGAAATGACTCCCTGATCATGCCAATTCTGCAACTCAGACTCTACCTTGTCATCCATGGAGAAAGGAATGCAATGTGGGCAACAAAATTTAGGTGCCACTGATGGCTTATGAGAAACAAGTTCCTTGAAATTTTCTGTTCAGCCCAAGTTATTCTCAAAGAGCTGGTTGTATGACCATAGTAAGGAGTCCAAATCTAGAAAATGGACTGACTGAGATACTAAATGGACTATGTCAACTATCTGGAAGCCCAAAACAGAAAAAGCATCGAGCCCAAAAACTTTTTCCACCATTGAGGAATTGAGCACTAACAATGTAAGTTGTTGTTCCACTTTCATATAACAGCCAGAAATGGAGAATGCCCCCTCAATTGACTACAATGTTTACTTTAAGAAACAACTTGATGTAGCAGCCATACCATTGGCTAGATGCTCAAGACCCTGTATGTATGTATGTATCTAGGTTAATGAGGATGACCATTGCTCACATGTCTACTTGAAATTCAACCAGTCACATATCCAGTACCAACATAAGCAAATATGCAACGTATGCAGGACGTCAATGAAGGCTGGTAGACAAGTGAAAATGTGAGCTACCGACCACCAATCCCCTGCTCACTGACTGTCGCAAACAGCATAACATCATACCTCACGTGTGGCCTCCACATGACAATGGTTCAAATGGCTCTGAGCATTATGGGACTTAACATCTGAGGTCATCAGTCCCCTAGAACTTAGAACTTCTCAAACCTAACTAACTTAAGGACATCACACACATCCATGCCCAAGGCAGGGTTCAAACCTGCAACCGTAGTGGTCGCGCTGTTCCAGACTGAAGTGCCTAGAACCCCTCGGTCACACCGGCCAGCCCTCCACATGTGGTCAGTCTCATCAGACATCTACCAAAAGGCAAACATGGCAGGATAACTGGCTTTCCCAATGACAGCAATGGAAAGCAACACCAAGGAGATAAAAAATGCTACAAGTGAGAATTATGATGCTGTGATCAATGCAAACCTGCCAAACATGATGAGGGGAAAAATGGGCAGTGCCTTGACATGACTGTTCTGGATGACTTGGTAGAAGGGAAGACCACTTGGGGAACACCACAGGGCACTGGGAGCTGTTTACCATGTACACCTAATTGCACCACCAGTCAATTTTCAGGAAAAAGTCCCTCACTGCTGCTGTAAGCTGACATGATTCTGCAATCTGGGCAATGTGGTCCAAAAAAGGGTCAGACAAGGTTAACACTCCACTTTGAACGTCAGGATGAGGTGTTTACAGGATAAACATGTCCTGAATTGGAGAATCTACGTAGGAGGTAACACATTTGGGACACTCAAAATGACGTTTTTGTGAAGTCCCCTGCAAATCAGCCATCCAGGCTACGTATAAATATGAAACTGGTTAAACTGTAGCTGTGCTGCCACAACATGGATTTGATATCTGAAATACTGCCTAAGCTACCAACAAAGTTCATCAAAAAGGAGTTTCTCAGGCACTGTGAAGGGCTTAGAATTTTCCACAACTTCATATAACCTTACAGTGCTCAGCAATAACAAGGTGGCTTTATTTCCTGGATCGACGAAACTCCTTACTCGGCAGTGCAGCAAGAGCCAGAGTAGGTAACTTTCCCTGCTTTCCATAGGCTCACTGAAACTGACAAATGACATGGGGAATGGCAGCAGTTGGAAAGAAACTGCACAGTGGGAGCCTCATCTACCACCTGCCATCTGCATGGCACAGGTGCAAAGCAGTTCCACATTCTCGTTTGGCAGTGTCTATATCTGCTCATGCTACTGCTACTGCTCCTTCTTCAGTCACAACTGTTCCTTTCAGCAATGCAGAAATACTGGGTGCATGGTGGCCCTAATTAATACTATGAAAATGGAAGGAAAGAAATGGAAGTGTCACACCTGCATGGCATAGGAGCAAACAGTTCCACATTCTGGTTTAGCAGTGTCTGGATCTGCTCAAGGTGCTCCTGTTGCTGCTTCTTCTGCAGTCACAACTTTTTCTTTCAGCATTGCAGAAATACTGGGTGCATAGTGACCCTAAACTAATACTATGAAAAGGAAAGAAAAAATGGGAGAATCACATGCATAAGAACATCCTTAATGCCAATAAACCACACTGTTGGCACAAGGTAATGTGTGGACTGATGGTGACTAGAGAGCAAGACAGGGAACAGAAACCCACAAGAAGAAATGAAACCCCACAATGTGAGTCAATCTGCAGGAAAGCAGAAAGGCCGAAACTGTGTAGAGATATGCACAGGAATAAACACAACACATGGCCAGTGTGAGTGGCTGATGACTGAGCACATGGAAACAGCGTATGGCACAAGATACAAGATTAGGTCTGCAGTGGTTGAACTCAGTGTTAGACTTACCCCACCCAGCTTAGTGGTACCAGCTGGTATGGACTTCCCATCAGTGGGTCTGCACGTACCACATGTTGGGTGCATCCTCCATGGCAGTTGTCCTCACTCTTCCACTGTGATAACCACTCCAACTCATCTCCATTCATTGCAATACCTACTGGTGGGTGTGCTAAAATTGTAAACTGACTGCTAAAAGCAGGCCACCAGTGATGTGTCCACTCTGGAGTTTACCATTGTTCTCAGTTCATGACTGTTTGCCAAAGATGGAGTACTGCTCATTGCAGGAACTTGACAGATGTGCACTCATTGCATTGTGCAACAGGATTCAGTGCCTGGAAAGCCTCATGAATGTAGAGAGAAAAGTTACACTACAGGTCTCATCCTCAATGGAACAAATTTATCATCACAAAGAGAAAATGGGTTGTGCTGAGGACACAGTTTCTCAACAATGAATTGTTTGCTCAGTAGAACTCAATTAGATGGTGTTACCTTGTGTGGTACATGATTCATCAATAAGCACTCTTCATTGAAAAGCACCCTTCAGTGAATACAGTGTGGAAGGTACTGCTGGAGCACCAATAACATCTCTACAATAAACAACATGTGCAAGCATGAACAAATGATTTTGTACTCTAAGTTCAATTCAATTGAAGGATTATCCATCACCGTGATGCAGTGTGAAACTCTCTACAGTTCTTACCAAGATGATGTTTAAAACTGCTATAATATCCAGGTCTGGACTGATGAAAATCAATATGTTGTACTTGTCTCAGATTTTCAGCAATGATTCTCAAGCAACTTGTAAACTGGCACTGAGCAAGATAAATTAATAGGACATTAGTTTTTGGTTGCTTGTTTGAATTGAGCAAGTTAGCTAGTGTTAATTTGTGATATTCTGCCCACAATTGTTAGGACTAATGGTTACCACTTTGAACAGCTGCTATGAACTTAATTTGTTGATTTAATCTGTAAGTCATTTATGTCAATAAAAACCTACCAGTAAGTATTCATTCCTTGTAATAGTTCTTTATTGCAAAATACTCAGTTTGAAATCCTGTGCTGTTTGTATAATTTTGACCGTAAACATTAAGGACACCCTCTAAAAGGCATTACTGAGTTGTTCAGATCTTTTGAAAGTTGTCTTTTGGGAGAGTCTGGTGTGTGTGCCCAGATGAAAATTTTATACACATGGAATTATGGACTTGTAGTACTTTACAGGAGTGACTAGATTCAAAACATGGAATTTTTTTCATCATTTATTATATGCGAACATAAAATAACTTCTGAATAGTGTCATCACAGATTTAGTAAATTTTCGTGTGAGCATTGCAGTTTGTAGACAGTTGATGTTGAATGGAAATTAAAAACTGCTAATATCTCAGGGGTGGTCGTGTCTACAGACACATTCAGTTGACAATACTAATCATTTCAGCAATATGAGGCTGAAATTTCTTTAAAGTACTGCTAGGGAAGTGTTCCATTTCATAAATCTAATAAATTAAGTGAACTCACCAAACAGTGGTGATTCTGAGTCACAGATAGGCATGGTCATGTCTGTGTTTGTGTGTGTGTATGTGTGTGTGTGTGTGTGTGTGTGTGTGTGTGTGTGTGTGTGTGTGTGTGTGTGTTTGCCTATTTCTGATGAAGACCTTGTTGGCCAAAAGTTTACTTTCAAAAAATGGCTCTAAGCACTTCTGAGGTCATCAGTCCCCAAAGCTTACTTTCTGACAGTCTTTTTGTTGTGCCTATCTGCAACTCAGCATCTCCACTATATGGTGAGTAGCAACTATGCTTTTCATAATATTGTCATATTCCACCTTGATTTTCCATTGTTTAAATTAAGTCAACACTCTTTATGAAATACACTGAAGTGCCAAAGAAATTAGTGTAGGCACGTGTATTCAAATACAGAGATATGTAAATAAGCAGAATATGGCACTGTGGTTGGCAATGCCTATACAAGACAACAAGTGTCTGGCACAGCTGTTAGATTGGTTACTGCTGTTACAATGGCAAGTTATCAAGATTTAAATGAGTTTTAACATGGTGTTGTAGTCAGCGCATGAGTAATGGGACACAGCATCTCCGAGGTAGTGATGAAATGGGGACTTTCTCGTATGACTGTTTGACGATTATACCATGAATATGAGGAATCCAGTAAAATATCTAACCTCTGACATCGCTGTGGCCAAAAAAGGATCCTGTAAGATTGGGACCAATGACATCTGAAGGGAATCATTCAATGTGACAGAAGTGCAGCCCTTCCACAAATTGCTGCAGATTTCAGTGCTAGTCCATCAACAAGTATCAGTGTGTGAACCATTCAATGAAACATCATCAATATGGGCTTTCAGAGACAAAGGCCCACTCACATACCCTTCATGACTCCACAACATGAACTTTTTCACCTCACCTGGGCCCATCATTGCTGACATTGGACTGTTGGTGACTGGAAACATGTTGCCTGTTTGATAAGTCTTATTTCAAATAGTGTTGATCAGATGGATGTGTACAGGTATTGAGACACTCTCATGAATCTGTGGACCCTGCATGTCAGCAGGGGACTGTTCAAGCCAGTGGAGGCTCTGTGATGGTGTGGGGCACGTGCAGTTGGAGTGATATGGGACCCCTGATACATCTAGGTGACTGGTGACACATACATAAGTATCCTGTCTGATCACCTGCATCCATTCATAACCATTGTGCATTCTGACGGACTAGGGCAATTTCAGCAGGACAATGTGACACCCCACATGTCCAAAACTGCTACAGAGTGGCTCAAGGAACACTCTTATGAGTTTAAACACTTCCGCTGGTCACAAAACTCCCCAAACGTAAACATTATTGAGAATATCTGGGATGCCTTACAATATGCTGTTCAGAAGAGATCTCCAACCCCTTGTACTCTTATGGATTTATGGTCAACCCTGCAGGAGTCATGGTGTGAATTCCCTCCAGGACTACCTCAGACATTAGTGGAGTCCATGCCACATCATGTTGCGGCACTTCTTTGTGCTCGCGTGGGCCCTACACGATATTGGACAGGTATACCAGTTTCTTTGGCTCTTCAGTATAGTTTCACTTACTGTAACTTAATTTCAATCTGTCTTCATTCTACTTAACTTGAACAAACTACACTTATTGGCTGATAGTGATTTACATGGAGTGTATCACCACATTATGCAGTTTCCTTTAGACACATTCCAATCAATAGGTTACACATTAGCCCTAAATAGACAGCAGTGGAAAACTTGCTTTCCCTATTAGCTTCAGAATTTTGTGCATGGTCCCCACAAAACAATGGAAATGAGAGGAAGTCATGGTGATATATGACACTGAGTGAGATGGCACAGGCAGTTAGCACAGTGGAGTTGCATTCAAGGGGACGATGGTTCAAATCTGCATCCGGGCCATCCAGATTCAGGTTTTCAATGATTTCCCTAAATCACTTCAGACAAATACTAAAAACTGTTCAAAGGTGTGTGAATTCCTAAGGGACCAAACTGTTGAGGTCATTGGTACCTAGACTTACACACTACTTAAGCCAACTCAAACTAACTTTTGCTAAGAACAACACACACATCCATGCCCAAGAGAAGACTCGAACCTCTGGTGGGAGGGGCTGCGCAATTCGTGACATGGCGCCTCAAACCATGCGGCCTCCCTGCACAGCCCAGGACAGTTCCTTTGAGAGGGCATGACTGATTTTCCTCCCCACCCTTGAAACAATCTGAGCTTGTGTTCCATCTCTAATGACCTACATAACAACGGGATGTCTTCCTTTCTTACTTTTCATGATCTATGGCCACTCAACAGCTGCCCATCACTCACAGAGACTGTGAGTGTCTATGGGGTATCCTTAAACTACTCTGACACAGCTGAGGAACACCTGAATGAGTGCTCTGTGTAAGGAGAATGTATAGATCTCCAGTGGTATTGTACAGCTAAACAAACAGATTCATATGGCATTCTGGCAGACCATTGTAACATTTGTCTGTGGCATACAATGACAGATGCACCCAGTGGTCCAATTCCTCATACATAAATCTTCCATCAATGTGTAACAACATGTACTTCAAATCATCAGGAGTTGCATTCCAAGTTTCAAGTGTCCAGTCATGGTGGTGCTGCAGCATGCTAATTTATGTGCCTTGTAAGATGAAGTTACCAGAGGTACTAGGTAGGGCTGTGGTGTCTGTACCTCACAGTGGTATCATCCTGAATGGTACAGCTATTGTCTAGCTTTGGATTGCTGAGTGACCTTTTTCAACTCGGCCTGCTGTACCTTGGACTTACAGTCTGTTGTTACAGTCTTGGTGGCCGTTGGCAAGAACCCTTGTCTGCGTATTGTTGACTGCAGGAGACTCGCTGTAAATCCTCAGTGTCCTGTGAAATGCCCAAACACCCTAATGATGTCACAGACAGTGTGTGTGTGTGTGTGTGTGTGTGTGTGTGTGTGTGTGTGTGTGTGGTGGTGGTGGGTGGGTCTGTTGGTGGATGGGTGGATGTGTAATGTCTTTTCCTGGTACTGTCAAACAGCTCTATTCTCTCATCTCGTCCATCTCATATGTACT
Source organism: Schistocerca serialis cubense (assembly GCF_023864345.2). Lineage (NCBI taxonomy): Eukaryota > Metazoa > Arthropoda > Insecta > Orthoptera > Acrididae > Schistocerca > Schistocerca serialis. Next base: position 163,422,545 of record NC_064640.1, read on the forward strand.
TGTCACAGATACATGCTGTGTGACATCTCTCACTGACAAGGCTGCCAGTTGAAATACTCATATGGTATTTATTTGTGACTGATATTCACCAATCTGATGAACCGCTCTCTCATTGTCAATGCCAAGAATTCCTAATTTCTTACCATACAAGTACAACATGGGTATTACTTTGACAACTGCTTACACAGATATACTAAGGGATAATTAAAGTCTATGTTTATCATTACTACTAAACAAGTGTCATTTGTCAATGGAACCTTTGAGTTATTTATATTTTAGTTACAAAAATTCCAAGAACCCAAAGTTCAGAAAACAGGCAAGAAGCAGTTCTCTTCATCCAACACACATCTCATATAATTAACACAATGCTAAAACCAAGCAAATTTGGGCTGATACATATTGATATTGATTGTCATTTTTCCTGCGTACCATCTGCATAAGGAATAAAAGGGAAGAGAGGGGGGGGGGGGGGGGGGGGGGAATTACACTGATACAATTTGTACCTTATGCCATACACCATACAGTGACTTGCAGAGTTCAGATTTAAATGATGCAGGTGAACATGTAGATTTGCAATTTCCACCCATAAAAACATTCTAACATAACTAATTGTGGGCTATAACCAGGGCTCTGGTACCAAAAGTCAGAGCTAAATAATTTTATGCTCACAAAATGCAGAAGTAATATGATGTCCTCTGTACCTCATTTTTTCTCTTGTCACTGCAGTCTAACTTACAGTTTCATCTTCTCCAAGGTACTCACTGAACATAGTTACACTCTATTAATAGCTATTGTTGTGAAAAATAAGTATCTTCAATTCTCTGTAGAAAGTTAGAAGCTAAACATTCTGAAAGTAAAAACTTTCTGGCACATTAAAACTGTGTGCCAGACCGAGACTCGAACTCAGGACCTTTGCCTTTCGCGGGCAAGTGCTCTACTGACTGAGCTACCCAAGCACGACTCATGCCCCGTCCTCACAGTTTTAATTCCGCCAGTTCCTGCTGTGAGGACAGGCCATGAGTCGTGCTTGGGTAGCTCAGTCGGTAGAGCACTTGCCTGCGAAAGGCAAAGGTCCCGAGTTCGAGTCTCGGTCCAGCACGCAGTTTTAATCTGCCAGGAACTTTCATATCAGCACACACTCCGCTGTAGAGTGAAAATTTCATTCTAGATTCTGAAAGTAGTTACAAAATGTTAATTCTTTCTTGTCATGACTGAAGATTATGTCTTTTCTTAAACTGATATTCTTAACACCCCTACCACAAAAAAATTGTTTTCTCAAATTTTTTCCCTTCTGCAGCTGGGGGAAAGAAAGAATGGACAGGACTTATTGGAGAATTGGTAAATGACAGGGCAGACATGATTGTTGCACCACTCACCATAAATCCAGAGAGAGCAGAATTCATTGAATTCAGCAAGCCTTTCAAATACCAAGGAATAACAATTCTTGAAAAAAAGGTAGAAAATATCATTAAATGAGTGAATTATGTAGTACACTAGTTAAAATAAATGCTATTCTACCTATATATCTCAACTTTGCAGCCTTCCCGCTCCTCAACACTTGTTTCATTTCTACAACCATTCAGTAATACCTTGTGGATCTTAGTTATGGTATCAGTGCATGTAGTTGCTTTGGTACTCTATCTCCTGGATCGTTTCTCACCTTTTGGCCGCTTCAAGCTAGCTAACAATGATGGAACTGAGGAGGATGCTCTAAACTTGTCCAGTGCAATATGGTTTGCCTGGGGAGTGTTGCTGAATAGTGGAATTGGTGAAGGTAAGAGGCTGCACTTTTCTTTATTTGCTAATTAACTAAATTATTCCAGTTAAACTAAGTGACCAACAACTTGAAAAAATTGAATATGTCAGCACCACTTCGCAATAATTCCACTTCCTGCACAGTTTACTTACCACTAAGATGCAATGTATCAGTTCATCAGTCATACGTTGCCCAGCTGGCAGCTGGATAAATGACTTCATGCAGTTCTACAGTGCTGCTTATTGCAAATCGTTCCTCCTGACTGAACATGAGGTAGTCAGTTACCAATTTCACCACCAGTGTCCATACACACACACATGCACATATATACAGCCTCTGTAAAATTTTAGAAAATTACTGAAATATTGCATAGCCACGATACATCTGATGTGAAGCTTTTAAAAATTCTGGTAGGACATGATATTATATCTGCAATGTCTCCTGAAGATCCACCATCACCTGCTATCAAGTTTATATGTTATTATTATATCAGACACAACCACTCTAAATGGACACTGGTTCTGCCTACATTTGTTAAAGGTACAGCATTTCGATAAAAACGTGATGTTAAGTAGTCACTTGTCAAAAGTGATCATGGCAAAAAAATTGTCATGTGACTGGAATGCTATTTAATTGCTATATACTTCTACAGTTGCATAATGGCCTTGTGTATTACATTAGTCGTGGACAAAACAATTACTGCTATAAGTAAAATAGTAATAAAACCATTGACATACAAGACTACACATAAGAATAATAATGTATTCAGTAATGGCTCATTTCATAATAGAAGAGAGTAATGGAGAGTCAGTGTTATGAAACATTAGGAGAAGACTGCATATTGCACATTTGGAAACAAAAATAACATTCACAAGTTATTTCCAACTGATATTCCTCAGAAGGTTCCCATAGCTACTGTGACTAATAAAACACATGAAAAATTGAAACCTAATACAACTACACTTTTTGTTTTCTGTTAATACTAGGTACACCCAGAAGTTTCTCAGCACGTGTCCTTGGCATGGTATGGGCTGGTTTTGCTATGATAATTGTTGCCTCGTACACTGCCAATCTGGCTGCCTTCCTAGTGTTAGAAAGACCTAAAACAAAGCTTACAGGAATAAATGATGCAAGGGTATGTATGACATTCTCTGACTGCACAGAGTTTCTATAATTTACTCTCTTATGTAGTATTTTCATTTTATCGTTGTGTTCCTCATCCATTTGCATATCATGTTTCATATACGAAGGCAAATTAGAAAGTGTTTGCACCTATTTTTTTAGCCAAATTATGACTATAAATGTGAAGTCAACACATCCATTCCCAGTGTTGGACATTTCTTGGTTCACACTGGCCTTATCTGCAAGTAGCTCTAGCACACGGCACTGGTGTCAGTTGTTAAAGGTGGCCTTTGTGCTTCACACATCCATGGCATTAGAGCCACAAAGTGTGATTCATTTTCTATAGAGCAATAGACAAACACCCATTGAGATCTACAGGAAAATGCAGCCCACATAAGGGGAAAACTGTCTCATTTTGAGAACTGTGAGGTATTGGTCATGTGAGTTTGACATAATCCATGAAGTCTTGCATTACAATGAGTAGTCAGGAAGGCTGTGTTTGTCACTTACTAATGACAACATTTCCCACATAGATCCAATGGTGAAATCATATTGGCTTAGGAACATCATGGCCATTTTGTAGGAGCTTGTCATATCAAATGGGAGTACTTATGACATCGCTGATGAGTCCTTATGGTACCAGAAGTTTTCATGTTGGTGGGTGCCTAAGCACTTGGATGACATAATGAAAGGTAAGAAAATTATGTCTTCACAGAATCATCTGGATCAGTACTCCAAGGAGGATGAAGGTTTCCTGGACTGCATTGTTACTGGCGACGAAACATGGATATTGCATTTCACACCAGAATCCAAACAGCAGAAACATAGGCAGAGTATAGTGTGGAAGCATTCAGGTTCACCTGTGACAAAAAGGTCCATTCAGTGCCGCCTGTTGGGAAAGTGGGATAGCCATGGACCACTCCTACTGGATTTCATGCCACAAGGTGCAACCATCAATGCCGACAGCTACTGTTCCACACTGTCGTGTCTGAGGGCTGTCATCAGGCAAAAGCATCAAGGGCGTCTTGATGTGGACAACTGATTTTGCTCCATGATAATGTGAGACCACATGTAGCAATCAGAATTCCTGAAAAGCTCTGGGCATTTCACTGGGAGATTCTGGACCACCAACCATATACACTCCTGGAAATTGAAATAAGAACATCGTGAATTCATTGTCCCAGGAAGGGGAAACTTTATTGGCACATTCCTGGGGTCAGATACATCACATGATCACACTGACAGAACCACAGGCACATAGACACAGGCAACAGGGCATGCACAATGTCGGCACTAGTACAGTGTATATCCACCTTTCGCAGCAATGCAGGCTGCTATTCTCCCATGGAGATGATCGTAGAGATGATGGATGTAGTCCTGTGGAACGGCTTGCCATGCCATTTCCACCTGGCGCCTCAGTTGGACCAGCGTTCGTGCTGGACGTGCAGACCGCGTGAGACGATGCTTCATCCAGTCCCAAACATGCTCAATGGGGGACAGATCCGGAGATCTTGCTGGCCAGGGTAGTTGACTTACACCTTCTAGAGCACGTTGGGTGGCACGGGATACATGCGGACGTGCATTGTCCTGTTGGAACAGCAAGTTCCCTTGCCGGTCTAGGAATGGTAGAACGATGGGTTCGATGACGGTTTGGATGTACCGTGCACTATTCAGTGTCCCCTCGACGATCACCAGTGGTGTACGGCCAGTGTAGGAGATCGCTCCCCACACCATGATGCCGGGTGTTGGCCCTGTGTGCCTCGGTCGTATGCAGTCCTGATTGTGGCGCTCACCTGCACGGCGCCAAACACGCATACGACCATCATTGGCACCAAGGCAGAAGCGACTCTCATCGCTGAAGACGACACGTCTCCATTCGTCCCTCCATTCACGCCTGTCGCGACAGCACTGGAGGCGGGCTGCACGATGTTGGGGCGTGAGCGGAAGACGGCCTAACGGTGTGCGGGACCGTAGCCCAGCTTCATGGAGACGGTTGCGAATGGTCCTCACCGATACCCCAGTAGCAACAGTGTCCCTAATTTGCTGGGAAGTGGCGGTGCGGTCCCCTACGGCACTGCGTAGGATCCTACGGTCTTGGCGTGCATCCGTGCGTCGCTGCGGTCCGGTCCCACGTCGACGGGCACGTGCACCTTCCGCCGACCACTGGCGACAACATCGATGTACTGTGGAAACCTCACGCCCCACGTGTTGAGCAATTCGGCGGTACGTCCACCCGGCCTCCCGCATGCCCACTATACGCCCTCGCTCAAAGTCCGTCAACTGCACATACGGTTCACGTCCACGCTGTCGCGGCATGCTACCAGTGTTAAAGACTGCGATGGAGCTCCGTATGCCACGGCAAACTGGCTGACACTGACAGCGGCGGTGCACAAATGCTGCGCAGCTAGCGCCATTCGACGGCCAACACCGCGGTTCCTGGTGTGTCCGCTGTGCCGTGCGTGTGATCATTGCTTGTACAGCCCTCTCGCAGTGTCCGGAGCAAGTATGGTGGGTCTGACACACCGGTGTCAATGTGTTCTTTTTTCCATTTCCAGGAGTGTAGTTCAGACCTCTTCCCTAGTGATTTCCACGTTTTTGGACTGCTGAAGAAGTTCCTGGCAAGACAGCAATTCACAAATAACAATGAAGGTAAGACAGCAGTCCAACGGTGCTTCCATAGTCAGCCGGATGAATTCTATGACATAGGAATCTCAAATTTAGTGCTGCAATGTGACAAACGTGTGTACTGATGTGGGGACTATGTGGAAAAATAGTGTAAGATATGCAGAATGGGATGTATATTTGTCATTACCTGTGTGTACCTTACTGTGGCTAGTAAAAAATAGGGGCAAAGACTTTCTGATTTGCCCTCATATCTTACCATATCTGAAAACTTCCAGGGATGCTGAGTGAGTCAAAAGTGCAAAGCAAACATTTACTAGATATTGTGATACTAAAGGTGATACATTATAATCTTCCAAAAAATATGATATAATTGGATGGATAAAAAAATGTACTCACCAAACGGTGGCAGAAGAAAACATAAAAATTAAGGACATGTACAAGCTTTTGGAGCTAGTGGCTCCTTCTTCTGGAAGAAGGGTTGAAGGGGAAGGAAGGGGGATAAATAAAAAGGACTGGTGGGGCTTAGGAAGTGGGGAGAGTTATGGGAAAATTAGGAAGAACCCCAGGTCAGGAGAGACTTACCAGACATATTCCTATTACATATGGACCAACTAGCAGCCATGAGTGACCTACAAGTTAACATGATATCTGGATTATGGTGACACTTAGCATTTTCTGTACAACTTCGACAGAAGTTAAAATTGCGCTATGTGCCAGAAAAAAATCTGGCATGATATCCTTTAGACAAATTGTCTTTCATTTACTCATCAGTTACTTAACAGAGTGAGTGCCTTAGAAAATATTGTTGCTCTGCTGGTTATATGTCTCATTTGTGCAGTTTTCATTAGTTTTGAGGATACTATTACTTATTCATGGGAACACTTATCTGTGTGCCACATGAGGTGGTGTACTAGTAACACAGTGGACTCACATTTGGAAGGTTGACAGAACAGGGTTTCAGTTCACCATCCAGCCACCCAAGTATAGGTTTTACATGTTTTCCCTTAGTTGCTCATGACAAATGCCGAGATGATTGGTTTGAAGAGAGCATAGCTGATTTTCTTTCCTATCCCTCTCTAACTGAAGCTTGTGCTCTATCTCTAATGACCACATCACTGATGGCACATTAAAGTCAGATCTCCCTCTTCTCTTACTGCTCTATGTACTGTAAGCGTGGAGGCTTGCTGAGTTACTACTGCATTAGCTGCCATGTGTAGACCCAGGATCTTCATATTCATGAAGTTTATAGGACACTAATGAGGTAAATATTAAGTTTAATTTTTAATTTTTGCAAATTCTGTATTAACGTCTTTTGCATATGGGTAATTTGTAGTGATTTTTGTACCAGAACACACAATACTACCCAGAACATCAGACAAGTATTAGTTTTGTAGGTTGCCTATACCACACTTCATGTGACACTCTGATTATTAGCCCACAATATTACTGGGCATACAAATCAAACATACTTGGATGTACTGGTCTTGGGGGTGCAAGGACTCTTAAGTTCCTTGTAGAAGCTACAGAAAAATATTAAGTTACAAGCTATCAACAGCATTCTTACTGTTTCCTTTCAGAGAATAAATAATTATTTATTTCTTTGTTTCCTCAGAAAACTACACTGTGTGACAACAGGGAGTGAAAGTACATAAAATTTGTATAGATTCTGCTGCAAATCCAGCCAAGACCGGTTTTTTGATCACCTGACCAACATGTTGATTTCACTTCTGCATCTACATACATTCACTGTGCAGTGTATAGCAGAGGGTACTTTGTAAAATTGCTAAGCATTTCCTTCCCTATCCCACTCACAAATGCAGTGAGGTGTGTGACTGCAAGGCATTTTACTGAGGAAGATTCATTTTAATTGTGAAGATTAATATTTATTTCTTGACCAATTTGGTTTTTGTTAGATAAAGAGTTAAACTGTTTGTCAGAAACCAGTTAGAAACTGCTTCAGCTAAAGTCTTCACTAAGTATGACAATGATATCTGCACTTGCAAATGTTACATCTTAGGAGAAGCCAATTAAGTGAATTTGGTACATAATACTTATATGTTTAAAACATGATCCCTTAAGGGATATGATTATGTACATCAGAACAGGAACAAATTGTAGTTTTGTCTGGGAAGAACGGTGGGAACATGGAAGAGGTGTGTGAAACATGTAGGTTAATATGGGGTAGCTGGCTTGCACCTACACAGGGATCAAGGTAGGGGCCTGCTATTAGAACTGGTGAGAAGGCAGTATAGGGGGAAAGAGAAGGATACAGAATAAGAGATGTTGGTAAGATAAGGAAGAACATATGGTTAATAATATGATACTGGAATGTACAGGTTGATATATAAATAATGGAAGGAGTAGTGGTAACCACTCACTGTATGGTCGAGACATTGAGCATTTGACAGATCCATAAACAAAACAGAAAATGTTGCTGAGCTTTAAGACAAGCTTTTCCAAGCTAATTAACACAAAACACACCTACACATATTGGTGTATCTAACTACATGTCTCCACAAAGCAGCTCCACACAGCAGCTATTCAGCATGGGCAAGAGGAGAAAGGCGGCAGGGAAGGGGTGATAGAGGTGGAGGAAAGGATGGCTGTTTATTGGGAGGAAGAGGCACCAATGGAACAGGATAGGAATGTGACACTGGTGACTTTACCCTGGCACAGACAGGGGGACTTTCATGTGGTTTACAATGATGTGGAAGAGTCGGTTGGGAGGAGATAAGTGACACGATACAGAAAGAAGGAAACTGTGAAGGAGAAAGTGTGCTACTGGGTATTAGAGTGTGCTACTGGGTATTAGAGGTACCAGTGTGTACAGCAATCTGGGCCACAACCTCTGAAGGTCTTGCTGTATGGTGGTACAACATGCAATGTGTGGTTTTCATGAGCAATACAGAGGGTGGAAATGATGTTTATGTTGATCTCTGTTCCAATTTTCTGTACAGGTTCCGGACCTCTTGGAACCAAGGAGATGCAAAACTTTCTTTGGTGTGTATATTTTGGCATTCAGAAAACAGGTTTCTGATTGAAATTTTGTGAAATGATTTTCCCACGACAAAAAACATCTCTGTTTTAATGATTAGAAACCAACTTGCATATCATATTTACAGCACTCTCCCCCATATTTCATGATAATACAAAAGAAACTGCCCTTTTTTTAAAATTTTTTGATATTTTCCATCAGTTCTGTATGGTAAAGAGCCCATACCACCCAGCAATACTCAAGAAGAGGACCAAAAAGTGTAATGTAGGCAGTCTCTTTAGCAGATATGTTGCACATTCGAAGTATTTTGCCAATACAATGAAATCTTTTGTTTGCTTCTTCACAACACTTTGTACCTGATGGTTTCAATTTAAGTTACTAACAATTGTAGTCCCTATGCATTTAGTTGTATTGTCACCCTTTAAATTTGTGTGATTTATTGCGTAAGCAAAAGTTAATGGTAATTTTTTTAGCAATCATCTGGAGGACCCCATGCTTTTCTCGTTTAGGGTTAATTTCCACTTTTCACAGCATACAGATATCTTGTCTAAATAATTTAGCAATCGGTTTTGATCTTCTGATGACTTAAATAGATGGTAAATGATAGCATCATCTGCAAACAGAGTAAGAGAGCTGCTCATACCGCCTGCTAAATCATATTTAAAGATTAGGAAGAGCAGAAGACCTATAACACTTCTTTGGACAACCCCAAATATCACTTCTGTTTCATTTCATGGCTTTCTACCAATTACCCTATGAACTGTGGCCTTTCTGACAGGAAATCACATATCCAGTCACACAATTGAGACAATACTTCCATAGGCACACAATTTGGTTAGAAGTTTTTTTTGAGGACTGGTGTCAAAAAACCTTCTTGAAATCTAGAAATATGGAATAAATTTGAGGTCCCCTGCGGCAGTATTCATTACTTTGTGTGAATAAAGAGCTATTTGTGTTTCACAAGAATGATATTTTATGAATCTATGTTGCTTATGTGTCGGTAGATTATTCACTTTCAAGTGTTTGATAATGTTTGAACATATCACTCCTTCTACTCATTAGATGAATTTTTGGATATAATAAGTGGGTAATTTCCCCAAACCCCACCAAAACAATATTAAAAATAGTAAGTGTCATGAAATATTTTGTGTAGTATAATATCTTGTATAGACATCTTTTATTAACCTGACACGTTCCACATCATTACGAAGTGTCGTATTCATGGTCTATGGAACAAGTGTTTATCTAATCTAATCTAATCTAATCTAATCATATATTCCAAAATACTACTCCAAAAATTATTTCAGTGATATGGGTCTATAATTCAGTGGATTTCTTATACTTCCATTTTTGTGTATTGGTGTGACCTGTGCAACTTTCTAGTCCTAGGTACGGATCTTTAATTGAGCAAGTCATTGGACTAAAAAATGGAGCTATTTCATCAGCATACACAGAAAGGAACCTAACTGGTGTGCAATCTGGTTCAGAAGACTTGCCTTTATTAAGTTGCTTGAGTTGGTTTGCTACACAAAGGGAACCTACATCTAAATTACTCATAGCAGCAGCTGTTCTTGATTCAAATTATACAATATTTATTGCATCATCTTTGGTGAAAGAATGTCAGAAAAACATGTTTAGTTCCACATCTAAATTAATGTAAGTCCAAGCATGGCTACTTCATTGTGCATGGTTACTACAGTTATAACATTAAGCGCAGTTCCAAAGAAATGGAAACTCACGGACTCATTAAGTACATGGTGCAGTCACATTAATGTGACCACCACTAATGTCTTACACCAACATGCAATAATCAGTTACAAACAGCAGGTGGCAGCACTAGCAGTGGAGGGTATATTAAACATGTTGGGAGGAAGCAGAAACAATGCAGTCATTGTCATGATACAGAAATTGAGTGATTTATCTGAGGTGCAAAACAGTATTATTATTGACTTTTGGGACAAGATTGGAAATATTTCCAAAATGGTTAAGTTTGTAAACTTTTTGCATGTTATCATGGTTGAAGTATACCATGCCTGGCAAAATGGCACTATCCAAAATCAGTGCCAACGATACTGTGGTACACCATGGGCTATAGATGACTAGGGTGAACAACATCTGTGGAACATGTATGGGCAAAAGGACATGGAACTGTAGAGCAACTGACCACCCAGGTGAACCAAGAGGCTACTGACAGTGTCTGCTCAACATCTGATCAGCAAAAGTTGTTGTGTATGGGCCTCCTCAGTAGGAACCTGGTTCATGTATCCATGCTGGCTACCAATCATTGATTACAAAGGCTGGAATTTGCATGCCAACGCTGTAACTGGATGTTCACTGAATGGTAACAGGTGGACTTTTCAGATGAATCATGTTTTATGCTTCATCAGGCAGATGGCCATTGGCATGTATGGGCCTGCAACAACAGTTGGAAGGATCCAGGCTGAAGGAGGGAGCATTGTGATCTGAGGAATGTTTTCATGGCATTATCTGGGTGATCTCATGACGCTTGAAGGCACAAAGGATCAACACAAGTATGCATTTATTCTTGGAGCCCATGTCCCCCCTTTATACAGTTTGTTTCTTCCTTAGCACTATGGCATCTACCAACAGGTCAATTCAAAGTGTCATACAACTCTCAGTATACACGTGTGGCTCAAAGAGCACCAGGATGAGTTTACTGTAGTCCCCTGGCCACCAAATCATCTGAATTTAAACCCAGTCAAGAATCTGTGTGACAACCTCAATCGGGCTGTTCATTCCACTGGTCCTCAACCAAGAAACTTAGCATAGATGACCACAGCAGCTGAGTTTTCATGGCTCCACATCCCTTTTGGCACCTTCCACTACCTCATTGACTCTCTTCCTGCATATCCATGATGCCAAAGGTGGTTATTCAGGCTTCTGACAAGTGGTCACATTAATGTGACTGGACCATGTAGAAACACTATACAAAAATTTTATACCAGTTCACTGAGTGCAGGTAACAGGCCCATCACTAGTCATGAAACAAATGCAAAGCACAGAAGACACTATCCACACAATAATCCAATCCAGTCAAAGTAAGCAGCAGCAGTAGTTGTAGTTCACTTCATAGAGGTGGTCAGATAACAGCAGCTAGCAAAGGAAAACTGAAAGTGAACCATCTTCCACACAGCCTTATATTGCCCCATATTTCACATGACCAGCCTTAAATATTGGAAGCTTCTTCACTAGGACTTTCTTCACTGGCCGCAGATGATGTTGTGCATATCAGTAGTCCATATCTTCCATTTGCATGTCCTGCAGGGCTACTAAATCACTCCCCCCCTCCCCCCATGAACAAGTGTGTAGGACTGGAACCTACTTGGCTGGGAGGCAGGGGAGGATCATGTGGCAGAAGTAGCCAGGAGCTGAGCTATCATAGCCATCAAGACAACCTGGCACCCCTGCACTTCCATCAGGGACCCCTGGATCCACCCTGAATTCTGTTCAAAGGCGCATGCCCATACAACTACACCCAAACAGAACTATGGCTGCATCAGCATCATGTTCCAGAGGTGAAATGGGAGATCCAACAGCGTCCTGTGAGGGTGCCCATGTAGGAGGGCCACCAAACCTCAACAACTGATGGGTGTGCATCTGTAAGAAGGCAGGAATACACTGAACACAGAAGCCATTGAGCACAAAAACCAATTTCTTATTGTATGAAGAAACTGTTCTGCCAGCCCATGCGAGCCTGAAAAGTGGCATGGCATGGTAAGTTGTTTAAAACATTTTGAAATTGTTAGTTGTGAACTGGGGACCATTCTTAGCCACCAGCATGTGGGGTGCACCCTCTGTTATAAAAATACATCCCAAGGTTAACATAATGGACAGTAACAAAGTCTGCTGGAGGCAGATAACATAGGAGAAGTGCGTCAAGGGCTCCACAATGATTAACCACATGGAAACCAAGAAAGCACCTCCAAAGTAAGTGTGAATTTGGACTTGAGACTGCATCAGTGCTGGCCATGAAGAGAATGACAGGGGTGGGGCCATCTGGTGTGCCTGGCAACTGACACATTGTTGATCCACCCATGCAACATTATCATCAAGGCAAGACCAGTAGATGTTGTGACATGCTAGCTTTTTCATCCTGGAAATCCCCCACTAGAATTAATCCAGGAGTTGGAGCACCCAGCATTGAAGACAGGATGGTACCACCAGCTGGAAGCATTTATCATCTTCTGTAATGAACACCACACCTTGGCAGACCTGAAGTTGGTGCCACAGAGGGAAAAAAAAAAACAACAAAAGCCAGGCAGTTCTACACAAGAGAGCTTGATAGGTCAACACAACTCAACATACAGCACACCCATTGAAGAAGCTGGTTGTGCCTAATCACTGTACCAATGTCCTGGGAATTTATAGGGAACTCATCAGGTAATTGCTCCACCTCCATAGTGGAATGGGCAACACTGTTGACTGCCATACAGAAGATCTATGTTTGATTTCTGGTTCAGCTAGGGATTTTTCCTTGGTAGGAGGACTGGTACAGGGTACACTCTGCCACATAAGGCCAACTGAGGAGATACTTGACCAGTTAGTAGCAGTTCCAAGGTGAAGAAGCTCAACAATGACAGGGAGAGCGGCATGCTGACTTCATGCCCCTCCATACCACATCCAATGACACCACTGGCAGAGGATGACACAACAGTCAGTTGGGTCCAGTTGGTGCAACTAGGGCCATAATGCAGAACATCAAGTAATTGCTCCAGTTGATTGTCTAACTGAAAGCAAACTATCTCCTGATTACCAAATTCAGGATCCCAAGGCAACAGAATGCATCTGCACTAGAATGTTGAGTGCAAGTGTGAAAGTGGTCAGAATATTGGAAATCTGTGAAATTCAGAGCCCATCCATGAATATGATGTGCTATTCACAGTGGAAATGTTTCCTTAGGTCCAACCAACGACGAGAACAGTCTGTGATCAATAATAAGATGAAATTTTTGACCACGGAAAAAAATATGAAACTTGAACTGTAAATATTAAGGCCAACAGTTCCTTTTCAATCTGTGAATAATGTACTTGTGTTGGAGTAAGCATCTTTGACATAAATGCTATTGGCCTCACCAAACCATCCTTTAACTTAAGAACAACCCTGATACTGTTTTTGGACACATCTCTTGCCAACACTAGTGATAAGTGAGGCAACAAGTCATAAGATAAGGTCATGACTAGAGGGCCAGTTTCAGTTTATGAAACGTAAGAGGGCATTCTTCTGAAAGGGGAACTCCTTTTATGGAGTTTAGTGGGTGATATATGGAGAGTACCTATGGAATAAACTGAGCATAGTAATTCATTTTTACTGTGAATGCTTACTTAGGTACAGTCATGTTGTGAATAGCCACTACATATCCTTTGGTGAACCAAAGGTCCTCTTAATTGAAGATATTGAGTAAATAAGGGGCCACTAGTTGAAAGAAGGCATATTTTTAAAAAATAGAACTTTTTTCTTTCTGTTCAAGGGCTGCAAAATCCAGACATAGATTGTGCAATTTTCTTCTGTCATGTGTCCAGTGACCAAAATATCATGAAGATAATTCCTGAAGCAATCTGTTCAAGAAACCTCTTCAATATGGTGAGGTGTTGGTCACTACAAAAAGCAACCTACACTCCTGGAAATTGAAATAAGAACACTGTGAATTCATTGTCCCAGGAAGGGGAAACTTTATTGACACATTCCTGGGGTCAGATACATCACATGATCACACTGACAGAACCACAGGCACATAGACACAGGCAGCAGAGCATGCACAATGTCGGCACTAGTACAGTGTATATCCACCTTTCGCAGCAATGCAGGCTGCTATTCTCCTATGGAGACGATCATAGAGATGCTGGATGTAGTCCTGTGGAACGGCTTGCCATGCCATTTCCACCTGGCGCCTCAGTTGGACCAGCGTTCGTGCTGGACGTGCAGACCGCGTGAGACGACGCTTCATCCAGTCCCAAACATGCTCAATGGGGGACAGATCCGGAGATCTTGCTGGCCAGGGTAGTTGACTTACACCTTCTAGAGCACGTTGGGTGGCACGGGATACATGCGGACGTGCATTCTCCTGTTGGAACAGCAAGTTCCCTTGCCGGTCTAGGAATGGTAGAACGATGGGTTTGATGACGGTTTGGATGTACCGTGCACTATTCAGTGTCCCCTCGACGATCACCAGTGGTGTACGGCCAGTGTAGGAGATCGCTCCCCACACCATGATGCCGGGTGTTGGCCCTGTGTGCCTCGGTCGTATGCAGTCCTGATTGTGGCGCTCACCTGCACGGCGCCAAACACGCATACGACCATCATTGGCACCAAGGCAGAAGCGACTCTCATCGCTGAAGACGACACGTCTCCATTCGTCCCTCCATTCACGCCTGTCGCGACACCACTGGAGGCGAGCTGCACGATGTTGGGGCGTGAGCGGAAGACGGCCTAACGGTGTGCGGGACCGTAGCCCAGCTTCATGGAGACGGTTGCGAATGGTCCTCGCCGATACCCCAGGAGCAACAGTGTCCCTAATTTGCTGGGAAGTGGCGGTGCGGTCCCCTACGGCACTGCGTAGGATCCTACGGTCTTGGCTTGCATCCGTGCGTCGCTGCGGTCCGGTCCCAGGTCGACGGGCACGTGCACCTTCCGCCGACCACTGGCGACAACATCGATGTACTGTGGAGACCTCACGCCCCACGTGTTGAGCAATTCGGCGGTACGTCCACCCGGCCTCCCGCATGCCCACTATACGCCCTCGCTCAAAGTCCGTCAACTGCACATACGGTTCACGTCCACGCTGTCGCGGCATGCTACCAGTGTTAAAGACTGCGATGGAGCTCCGTATGCCATGGCAAACTGGCTGACACTGACGGCGGCGGTGCACAAATGCTGCGCAGCTAGCGCCATTCGACGGCCAACACCGCGGTTCCTGGTGTGTCCGCTGTGCCGTGCGTGTGATCATTGCTTGTACAGCCCTCTCGCAGTGTCCGGAGCAAGTATGGTGGGTCTGACACACTGGTGTCAATGTGTTCTTTTTTCCATTTCCAGGAGTGTATTTTACTAACACAGTCCAAATGATGTGTTGAACATTAAAATCTTCCTTAAGTCTTCATCAAGAAGCAACTAAAAATGCACCTCTTATAGATCAATTTTACAAAATAGTTTTCTTCCTGAAAGTATAGAAAAAAGTTCATTTGGACTAGATGAGAAAGAAGTATCAGCTTGTGCATTAATGATTTGCTCGAAGTCTTCACACAGCCAAAGATAGACCCCAGACTTCCTAACCACAACTAAAGATGAAGCCTACTGACTGCAGGAAATGGGGAACAAAACCTGTACTTCTAACTTAAGCTCATCATTAATGAGCAACAAAACCAGGCAAACTTCACAAAACCATGGACTTGTTGTTGTCTTTAATTCATTTGCCTGAAAGTCAACAACCTTCCCCAAGAATGGTTCAAACAGTGACATAAATTGCATACAAAGTGTATCAATGGTTTCCCAGAGTACTGACAATCCAATGGAGGGAACTTTATAATGTTATGAAGATTCAAAGGCTGAATATGCATCAAGACCTAAATGTTTCCAGCCAACAGATCCACCACAATGAAACATAACAATATCTGAGAAATCTGATATTAAGTGACCATCAGTTGCACATGACCTGAAAGTGGCACCTCATTGTGACCATATGTCCACAGCATTGATTAATGATTGACACTGATATCCCATTATGAAAAATAAAAAGTCACTGGAATATCTTGAAACATTGAATGTAATAAAATTTTATAAAGTGTCAGCATGCCTGCCTGAAATGTTATTAATTTAAATCTGCTGGGGCCATTACAAGGTGCTCAATAAGCTACAGCCTACTTCTGGACTGTGACCTGTACATAAACACTAATAAAACTTGTCCTTATAATGTGTACAATCCTATATGGGACACAAGGAAAAACAGGCCAGGCAACTTGCAAACAAAGTGTATCAATGTGAACAGTGCTTAGAATTGGTGAGGGTTTGTGGAGAATGAGGTCAGTTGGCCGCATTGAATCCAACATGTTGTTTATAGTCTGTTACAGAAACCTGACACACTGTATCACTATGACTTTGAGATTCCTGTAAAATGTCAAAGTCATCTGGAAAAGTTTATTGTGCAGCTTGTACTACTTCAAATGCATATGCAACTAGCAACATTTCAGCCAGGGAGAGATCAGCATGTTGTTAGGCTTGCATGCAGACATCCTTATTCAAGGCTAAGTGAATGACAACATTACATATTAAACTTTCTGTGTATGACTGACCACACACACACACACACAGATCTGCAGTCCAGGATGCATAGCTTTCAACACCTGACTTTTGGTGTAAGAATTCTGTCCTTGCCACTACTACACACATTTGGTTGGAAAATTAGGAGAATATGTCAGACAATGGTAACACAGATGGATCAAGCAATTTGCAACCATATAATATAATTGGGAATTTGTAGAAAACAAAAAGACCTATAACCAATTCTGACATTTGACATCACTTACCTGAAAGTGCTGCATGAGTCATTTTTGACATACTTTAGTCTTCTCAATCCTCATTAAGTGACTTAAATGCTGAGATGATGCAGCAAATGTGACTGCTGTAGCATGGAGCTATTTCAGAACTTGACCAGTTCCTGATGCTGGTTAGCTGTAGATGTGAATGTCCAAAAAATTTCATATCCATAGTAGCGCTTAGTGACCCAAACCTGGGACCTCCTTTTCACAAAATTTGTAACCTTCATTTTAGGGCCAACAAACATTAATTGAACACAACATTAATGTTCTGTAACAATAGATAATATTACTCATTAGTTTACAACACCAAACAATAGTAGTTCCTGACAAATTAATATAAGCACAAGCATGACTACTTTGTTGTGCGTGCTTATTGCAATTCTAATACTAAGCACAGTTTGACAGAACTCTTATGATGGTGAAAACCACACATTCAACGAATTGAAGCACTATACAGAATTGTTACATCAGTTCTTGGAGTGCAGATAACAGGCCCATCATTCTAGTCTTGGAGTAATTGGAAAGCATGACAGTCACTATTCAAACATAAGTCCAGGTAAACAACATTAGCAGTTGTAATTTACTTCATAGAGAAAGAGTCAAATAACAGCAGCTAACAAAGGAAAACTGACAGTGAGTCATCTACCAGGTGACTTTATATTGGCCCACCACTGAATTTCACAGAATCAGTCTGCGAGATTGGTGGCTTCCCCATTAGAGGTGCCCTCCTCAGCTGTGGACAATGTTATACATATCATTACATCCAAATCTTCCATTTGCAAGTCCTATGGTGTCACTAAAGAATTATTAAAAATTTATAAGCTTGAAGTTTAATTTTAACAAGAGATCATATTTGCTCACAGTCTTTAATAACTGAAGACTTTCTTCTGAAACATGAACTCTGTTGTTAGATGAAGATCACAAACAGCAGGATCATTATTGACTTTCTAAAAATACTTAGAAAAAAATACAGAGGCAATAGCTGTGACTCATTGCTTCAGTTTCACAATTTACAAATATGATCTATTTTCCAAAAACTTATTAGTGCTGTTCTTTTTGCCTAAGGCCAAAAACAACACTACTCATAAAAAATAAAGCACCTCATATTTAACTCTGATCTGAAGTGTGTGAACTCATGGGAAAGTTCGTTTATTTTCAGATTAGTGACTCTCATCATATCCTTTCAGTGTCAATGCAAAAGTGCCACAGCAATAAATACAAGTTATTATCAAATTTAAAAATACTATTTCTGAAAACCTGCCCATTATGTCTGACAACAGATACTCTGTAAAAGGAACTCAATTGCACTACAGTATTGGCTTCATTCAACACTATTGTATTTATGGCATTGTTTGAATGCTATCTTTATTTTACATGAACCTTCATTTTCATCTATATATTCACTATATCTGTAATGCTTGATCAAACAATATGTTCATATGGTAAATACAGCACTGAAATTTTCTCTTCACAACCACATAATTTGTTTTTTAAATACACCTCATTACTGAACCATCAGCAACTGAGAAACTTCCTGGCAGATTAAAACTGTGTGCCCGACCGAGACTCGAACTCGGGACCTTTGCCTTTCGCAGGCAAGTGCTCTACCATCTGAGCTACCGAAGCATGACTCACGCCCGGTCCTCACGGCTTTACTTCTGCCAGTATCTGTGGCTAAGCCATGTCTCCGCAGTATTCTTTCTTTCAGGAGTGCTAGTTCTGCAAGTTTCGCAGGAGAGCTTCTGTAAAGTTTGGAAGGTAGGAGACGAGATACCGGCAGAAGTAAAGCTGTGAGGACTGGACGTGAGTCATGCTTCAGTAGCTCAGATGGTAGAGCACTTGCCCGCGAAAGGCAAAGGTCCCGAGTTCGAGTCTCGGTCGGGCACACAGTTTTAATCTGCCAGGAAGTTTCATATCAGCGCACACTCCGCTGCAGAGTGAAAATCTCATTCTTGTACCAACAACTGTCATAGCTCCACCTCTCCTTTATTAATGGATAGAGAGACAAAATATAGATTGGGACTCTTTTTCATCATAAAGGAACCCAATTCTCATTTATGTTTAAATTGGATAAGAGGGCGACTGAGTTCCTTCATGGAGAAAAGAGTTCAGAACTGTATTTTGTCTCTCTATCCATAAATACAGGAGAGGTTTTTAGTATTTTTTCTGAATCCTGAGGGATCAAAAATTTTGTTTGCACATAACTCAGGTTATTTATGCCACTAGTAGGTAGCCCCAACTTAGATTACAGACACTATCACACTAAAAGTAGTTCCTTTAGCAATAGCAGCTGCTCTCAAGGGTACAATTCTAATTATTGCCCTCCCTTTCTTTACTTTATCAAAAGCAGAGTGTTTAATTCTGCTTCTTAGTGGTTTAAATTTGATAATTACAAAATTTTCTCGACTGACTGTTCACTGCAAATTTAGATTTTCTCAACAAATCTCGATGATGAAGTCTTCTTGGACTATCAGCCAAATCAAGGCATCATTCTGTGGCAGTGTTTCAACAAGTAGGAAACTTGTGACTCTAAGCTTTCCCGGCGGATGTGTTGTAAATAGTCTTCACAGGTTTGCTGGTGGCAAACCCGTGAAGACTATTTACAAGTAGGAAACTTGTTGAAATATTGGTGCAGAATGACACCTTGACTCAGCTGATAACCTGAGAAGATTTAACAATCAGATTGTTCACTCTTCTGAAAACTTCTGTGTGTTATTTGAACATCATATGTCACTAATCCACTTCAGTCATTGAATCATTCAATATCCTAAATATTTTCCTTACACACACACACACACACACACACACACACACACAGACACACACAGAGAGAGAGAGAGAGAGAGAGAGAGAGAGAGAGAGAGAGGGGGCTCAGGGTGGTCTTGATTGATTTGTTTTTATTTGTCCACTTATGTTGTTGTTCAGTGATTTATTAATAGAATACTTACCAAAAATGTCTCTCTAGTGATGTTAGTGGTATGTATTTATGTAACAGTGTACACCAGCTTTGTATGATTATGTGACAAAAATCCTTTAGCAAAAGGATGAAAAGCAAATTTGATAACCCAGGGCGATAATAGGAATAGATTTTGGTTGGTTTGTGGGGATTGAAGGGACCAGACTACAAAGGCCATTGGTCCCAATAGATTTTAATGATCATAAAAACTTATATAACCACATTTCAGAATAAGATTTATTTGCTGACTCAATTTTTGTAAATTATGACTCTCGATAGACTTATACTAAAATATTCTGTAGGAACTATAGAGTAACATAAAACAGATTATTTCTTTGTGGATAGCAGGTTAGATCATGCATTAAAAATGCACATGTAAAACATTATTCATCCATCCTTATAATGTGTATTATCATAAAAATACTAATTATTTTAAATGACATCACAGTAAAATAATTAACATTTGATTAAAAAGGACAATTTTGCCTCTTTACTTTCAAACTGACACATTTATTTTTGCACATGAACCTCATTTAAGCTTCTATTAATAGTTTTTTAAATTGATCATTGGCATATATTTCTATATTTCTTGATTAATATACATATTGATGGTATCTGTCCAGCTTCATTTATTATTTTTACTTTTGTAGAATGTAGCAGGTAATATTGTTTAACCAAATGTGTGTTTTTTTCTTTTGAAATGAAACTCTCCATTTACTAAAAGGTATGTCTTTCAAAGACAGAAACGCTATATTTGTAGAAGGGACTACTGCAACAATTAAATAATTCACACTTGTGCTCCATAATAAAGTTTCATTGATAGCATAACTAACACATGTTTTGTGGAATCACAGAGAATATTCTTTTTGTATAATTCAATTCTCTATGCACTATTAATTTTCAGTCTGAGTACCTATTGTTAACTTTACTTAAATTCTACAGTTAAGGAATACTATGGAGAACTTAACATGTGCGACTGTAAAGGGGTCAGCTGTAGATATGTACTTCAGAAGGCAAGTTGAACTGTCAAACATGTATCGTACTATGGAAGCAAATAACTATGATACTGCAGAAGAGGCAATAAGGGATGTTAAGCAAGGGTAAGTTCTTTGACCGAATGAAAAGGCACATCTAGATAATTAGATGCAACTTAATTTTTTAGTGTCCAGGATACCACACTGAATGATTTCTTATGCTATTGTACAATGTGCAGTTCCATCCTCAAATAAATATATGATCAGTGCAACATAATAAATTTGTTACAAAAAATTTTACATGTTGTGGAAACCATCTCCCATATCTGGTGGTTTTCAATTCATACACCATTCTTCACCAGTGAGAGGAATCTGTATGTATAAGTTTATTGATTACTTTAAAATAGGTATCACAGAGTGTACTAGGCAGCTCAAAATAATAATAATCTAGTTATGTTAAAACTCAGCCAGTGGCCACATCAGCAAATGGCAAATTCGAGATGAAAAATGAACAAGCATAAAAACGGCAGAATGTCAGTCACCATAATGTCTAACTTTTAAGAGATGTCTAGATATATGTAAAAATTGATATATTTCAGTTTTGGAACATCATCATCAGAAGGAGGTAACTCAAAAAAATAATACACATTTCCTTCCTGTGCCACAGAGAAACTACTGTAGCCTGAAACTGGTTGTAGAGAGAAGAATGATGGCATTGTGGGAAAAGAGGAGTGGTAGGGGATGGAAGTAGAACAGAAAAAACTGAGGCATAAAAAGGCAGCAGTAAGGGTTGAAGAGACAGCAGTAAGGGTTGAAGAGAGGGGACAGAGGGAGAAGATGTTGAACCCTACTCATATACTGTACCACTCCTATCCCATTAGCTGATGAATTAATTTAAAATAGAGAGCCTCCCCTACTTAAGGTATTTCATCAGCTTGTCAGTAAAATCACTCCACATTTTGCTCCCAGCCAAGCGAAAAGCCAGATCCAATTTAGTCCACAGTAGATATAATGGTAAGAAAAAGTGAGACAGTCACAAACAGTGAATGAGAAAAATAGGTCTTTTAAGAAAGTAATTGATCCAAAAACGAGAGACTGACAGAAAGAGAAGTAAACAATGTAATGAAATTTCAAATTTAATTATAAAATGCCTATCTACACAGTTTAAATGTACTGGTGTTGTGGAACAAGAAGGGGGTTGAGACTCTAAATTCACAGATTGCTGGAGCTCCTGGACATAATCTTCTGGTGGCTGTTCATGCATGTTAATAGCTGATTTGGATTAGTAGCTACAGGAAAATTGAGTAACACAGTCAAACGATGAGTATTTTTGGAATGTGAAATCGGGGGTAGAATTTTTTTTATACATGGTTTGAGTGCAGGCATAATTTCTATCCTCTATCCTATTTTCTGACTCAACCGAAGAGTATTTTTGAACTACACTTTTTTTCCACTACTTCCCCACTTCATTTAATCATTATCCCCACTCTTTTCTTCAGGCATGTGTATACTTCTTGGCCTTTATGTACACAATTATTCACTTGAATCTCACTGCATTCTCAGAATATTTTGTACATTGGTCTTAGTAATTTTAATTCTCTAAAGAAGAACAAACCTCTACACAGTTCAAGAAGAAGTAACTCACTTTTCTACTTGAGTATATGGGTGGTGTTTTGCCCTGGTGTCATTCTATTTCTGTTGTTAGTTGTGAAAGGAATCTTTCAGATCACACAAAACTATTATTTTTTAGTCTTCATAGTTTTCAAGCAGCTCACATTTTTTTCTCCAAGGGTTCTTTTTAATTCTTCAGTCCACTGTGTTCCTGGCTGATGGCAACTTCCCTCTCTGGCAGTACTTCTCCTTTGTTATTTTTTGTCTGTATATGTTTCTGTTGAAAATGACTGATGAACTTATATGAGCCTTTTCTAAATACTTTTTCACCTGCTGGATGCATGGCATGGTTTTGAGTTGAGTTGTTGATGTTGCGGTTTTGTGAATGATGCTGTCTGCGGATAAGCCCATAAAATTTCTATCCCCATTTTCGTAAATCTGCCATGGGATTTGACAATTTTGCAGTTCTTATTTGGCATTATAATCTGTCTTCATCATCTGTTGTTTTGGAGCTGAGTATTCTGTGCTTTCAATCTACTAATTTTCGTTACTTTAAAGGGATGTGGACTCAGATTTTCAATGAAAATAACAAATTTTTTACTATCTTATAATATTTTATAAGACCAACTCTTTGAAATTATGTATTGAACATGGTTGTACTCCAGATGTAATCATATTAATTTATCAGTTTTCTGATTTGGTGCATACAGTTTTTTTCACTGAAAACTTTTGTGACTGGCTGGAAATCTGTCAGTCTTTCGCCATGATTCCAACAGTCTTATTTCCCATTGATTATTTTGTGTAGTATATGACATACATGAAGTTCCATTGTTTGCCAACCTGGAAAATAGGCTTTTCTCATTTTCAGTTTATATCTTTGAATGTAGTATTCTTTGTAATTTGGTGAACATGGTTATTATTTCAACAACATTCTTGCTCATTGTTGCACTGCTTGTGTTTCAGACACTGGGTGTGAAATTAGAACACCTTCAGAAACATTTTTAATTTTATGAAAGAGTATAATGAGATTATGGACATACCAAACCATAGTAGCTACAGGAAAATTGAGTAACACAGTCAAACGATGAGTATTTTTGGAATGTGAAATCGGGGGTAGAATTTTTTTTATACATGGTTTGAGTGCAGGCATAATTTTGCAGATGGATTGGTTAAGCTTGTAAAGCAAAACCATTGTCGGTAAAATTTGATGATGTAATAGTAGATGGTAGCTATTAGTGGGTATTACAATACTTTATTTTCATGTATATGATGCAGTGGTACCATTTAAACAAGACAAAATTACAAAATGCTAGGTTCTTGAGATATTGGGATTTCCTCTTGGCTCCAAGATAGTGAGTGCCATGTTGGCCTTAGATTATGCTAGGTTACAAAATACAAACTACTCTCTCAAATGTTTAGTAAGGAGTACAAGATAGTTGAAATATCAACAATATTAGAAAAGAGCAGTTTGCTGCTCACCATAAACATGACATGTTGAGTTGTAGACAGGTACAATGAAAAGAATGCTACATATTAGCTCTTGGCCAAAGCCTTCTTCAGTAAAGAGAAGTGCTCACACATTCACATAGGCAAGCACACATTACATACACACAATCGTTACCTGTGGGCATCTGACCAGGAGTCTGGCCAGAGTGGCCAGAGGAAGTGGTAATGTGTGTGTGTGAGGTGTGATTGCTTGTGTGAATGTGTCTGCACTTCTCTTTTCTGAAGAACATTTTGGCTGAAAGCTAATATGTAATATTCTTCTCATCATGCCTGTCTGCAGCTCAGTGTGTCATCTTTACAATGAGGGGCTGCCTCTTCTTTTCTAATATCACTGGTGTTCCAACCTGGAGTTTCCATTGTTTCAAACAGGACAGTTGATAAGAGGTGCTGTGAGAAGACTCCAGCATGCATTTGAAGATGAAAACTGTAGCTATGCAGTAGGATTGCTTTATCTTTGAAGTTGCCTTTTTCCATATGTAATGTATCATTTTTCAGCTTTCACTAAAGGGTGAATCATCAGCTTTTCTGTGTATGAATGGACAGCTAATGTGTATGCACTGAAAAAGTATTATGTCCATTACTTGCACAATAAAAAATTTACAGAAATCAAAGGAAGAATCTTTGTAAATCTAGCTCATATAGAAAAAAAAATATTTGAGTCTTCTAACAAGATTTTACAATCCCATAGTTCAATGTTGACAGGATACATGTGAGCATACATAATATGTAAAAAATTAGCTCACTAGCTAACACAGAGACTGAGAAGTTTTACATTACTTCAAAAACAATTTTATATTGCAAAGGTGTCAGTTCCACTTTCCCCTTAATAATCTTACTCAATACATGCTCAGATGTTTGTAACAATTACAGCACTTGGGAAAAAGTACTCTAGAAGAATTCACACTCAAAGAATGTGTAGAGTATACCAGCAGTAAGTGTTGCAGATTGCATACAAATGCCAACAGGGTAGCCCTCTCATATATTAGTGGAAAAGATCTGTGCTGTGCCAAGCTAAAGAGCCGATGCGTAAATATGGAAGTGAGTGTCAGTATGTCTTGGCAACATCAAATAGTGAAACATGAGCATATGAGTGATTTCAGACAAAGCAGAATGAGTTGAGTGGTCTTGTGAAATGCCTTTTAAGAGTGGGTAGTGAGGAATGGGTATTGAACCATGAATTATGACCACTATTTTGTCTGCATCATCAAAACACATTTTTCAGCTTTCTGTTAGTCAACAAAAAGCTGAACAATCTGATTTGCTGATGCAGACAAAATGGGACACTAGGACCATCTGTGGACATGTCTCCTTCAATGGTCTGACTCTACTTGCTGCAGACTAGATTATTAATAGGCATTCCATTGAATCAGTTTTTGTTATTAAGAAACCAGAAGACTATCAGACTACAATAGGAACATAAACACTGTCACTTGCATGCTGGGTGGCAAAATGTAGCGCTTTCGGGTGAATCCCACTATATCCAGCACTGCAGTGAAGTACTATGTTGGCCGTTTACATCTAGTATTTCTGGATAACAAATTGGGCAAATGTCAAGTGTAATAAGTCACTGGATATGACTTGCAATTTCAGCAACAACATAATTTGTACAATATGGACAGTAGTTAATATATCAGGGAGATATTATAGTCGAAAGTATTGATTATTTGTGGTTATTAAGTTGATGGGATGGGAAATAAGTGACTTATAGGATTTGGTTTGCTGAGGAGGTGGGACAGATGGCATTTTGATCAACAGCATGAGGAATGTGCTGGTTTAAGGGTTTATGAATGCAGTGGGCAAATATAAATACAAAGACTTTTCTGAACACTTAAGGTGTGAATCCACTGTATAGGCTGTGGCGATTCAAGCTGTATGGCAATATCTGTGTTCCTCTCCAGTGGGTTTCCTTTAATGTAACTGAATACAAACCCTTTCAAAGGACACACATGCATGATTAAAGATATGACATTGGGAAGGGTTGTACTCGATCATATTAAAGGAGTGACACTGAACAGGCGCACAGCTACTGCTTCGCTGCATGTATCAGCACAGCCACTGCATTGACATCATGTTTTAGGTTAGGCTAATTGTTCAGTAAGAGGAGACTTCTCTATCAATGAAAGGTAGAATTTCAGAGGTTTCTCATGGTTCAGGTTAATAACCAATACAGAGGTGTCATCCAAGGTGGCAAGGATTACCAGGAAAATATGTGAATGCTTTTTAAGACATCATCTGGTAGTGCAGTCATAAATAAGGGCAGTAATGGCAGTGTGGTGGTCCTTTTTCTAAAGTGTGCCTGTAATACCATGTGTTTGGATTAATGTGTTAAGTGTATTGTCTAAGTATTGGAAGTTGAAATGCGAGTCATTGTGAAACACTGGAGAATCAGAGAGTTGTAATGCAATGTGGTTTGCTTCAGTCAGGTTATCAGCTACATGTTTCTTATTGTAGAAGCAGATATAGTGCCAGTGAAATGATGGAAAGCTCTCCAGTACTTTGGGACATAATAGAAAATGTAGTACTACACTTGTTAAATATTTGGTGTAACCCCAGAAATAATTTCCAAAATGTCTTTGTATTTTACAGTGGAATGTTGCTACTTACCAACTCTAAGTTCCTCTTGAGGAACAACATAACTGCTGAGTTTCATGCAAATGGAGCAGATATCATGAAAGGAGTTTGGGATGCTTAGGACCAATATACACAATTGGGATGTGGGTGGATATGGAGTAATTGTAATTGTATTTGTAATATTATTAATCCTGTAGATCATACATTGTGTGCAGAGAAGCACATGATGATATAGGACAAGTCAAAAATGGAGATGAGATGATACATGGTTAAAATTATTATGACAGTGATCTTATAATGATACAAGTGCTCATATAATACATGTGTAATGCCAAGAAACAGAAAAGTGTATAGGTGGATATTTTGTGAAAAATTCAGAATTGCACACTATTTCTAAATAACTTCATGTTATTAAGGGAAAGAAACATAGAAGCAAGTAGCATGGAAATTCAAAAGTATCAAATTCATTACTAAATTAAAACAGTAAAGGTGACACACTTCAGTATAAAGCTGTTCGGATTTACATACGAAGTACAGCACATGAACGGAACAAATTTTTATGTTTCAATAAATTCATCTATACAATGAGGGTAATCCCAAAAGTAAGGTCTCCTATTTTTTTATAAGTACATAGACCTGTTTATTTCTACAATAGTTTACAGCCTGAACATTTAACTATTTTTCGACATAATCGCCATTTATGTCAATGCATTTTTGTAGACACTGTGGCAGTTTTTGTACGCCCATGTCATACCAGCTCACCGCCATGCTGTTCAGAATGTTATGAACCTATTCTTTCACCTCTTTTAACCTAGGAAACAGGTGATAGTCACTGGGCGCCAAGTCAGGACTATAGGGTGGGTGGGTGATTATGTTCCACTGAAACTGTTGCAGGAGAGCAACAGTTTGCCGAGCAATGTGTGGGCAAGCATTGTCATTGAGAATGTGTATGTCTTTGCTCAACAATCCTCTTCTCCAGTTCTGAATTGCCCGTTTGAGTTTTTTCAGAGTCTCACAGTACCTGTCAGTGTTAATTGTGGTCCCAGTGATTCAGCTCCAACAATGAGGTGAAAGAAGAGGTTCATAACTTTTGAACAGCATGGCAGCAAGCTGGTATGACATGGGCATACAAAAACTGCCACAGTGTCTACAAAAATGTATCAACAGAAATGGTGATTATGTCGAAAAATAGCTAAATGTTCAAGCTGTAAACTGATGTAAACCATTGTAGAAATAAACAGGTCTGTATACTTATAAAAAAATAGGAGACCTTACTTTTGGGATTACCCTCATGTAACAACACTCTTGTAATAAATATTTATGGAGAGCACTTTTAAATTTTGAAGTGCCTTTAGTGTTTTAATGTTATTAGGTAGCTTATTGTACAATCTGTTTCCTGTTTGCAGTGGTCCATTCTGTTTTATTGTTGTGTATGCATGTTGAACATGTATATCCTGCTTTCTCCTTGTGTTATACAGATGGATATTCTGGTTAGTTGATACAAGATTGTTGCTATTTTCTAAGACTGTTGCTATTTTCTAAGATCTTCCTAACAAATATTATTACTTGTAAGATATATAGACATGGTAGTGGAAAGACGTGAAGTTTCTTAAATAAGGTCTTGCATGAGCTTCTTGTGGCAGCATTTTCTATGGCTCTTGCAATTCTTTTTTGGCAAATAAAACAACTTTTGCTGGCAGATGCATTTCCCCAAAAGATTATGCCATATCGCAATAACGTTTCTGCATCGGCAAAGTATACATTTTTTAGTGTCTCTTTCAATGTGCAACCAGAAAGAATTTTGATAGTGTAACAAATGGTATTCAATTTATTTGTAATGTATTTTGCATGTTGGATCATCTTAGATCCATATTCCAAGAAGTTTTGTGGAGCTTACATTTTCAAGAGTTCTGGTAAACAACTCTATGTCTGTTGTTAGTGGGCATTTATTTTTCACTGTGTGTAAGTGCACTGTAACTGTTTTTTCTGTGTTTATTACTAAATTGTTTCCAGAAAAGTAGTCTGTAATGTGGGCATACACTTTTTAATATCATACAGTAATTCTTCTCTGGTCCTTCCTTTTATTATCACATTTGTGTCATCTGTGGATTTTGTGTAATTAAGGTGTGGATTGGTCGGTTCCAAGTCATTTACAAACAGTAGAAACAGAATTGGTCCTAGAATGGAGCCTTGTGGTACATCGTAATTAATGCTCTGCTTTTCTGAGCAGTAGGACTTTATCTTGTTTCCTTCTTGGATAGCAAGCTCAACTACTTGCTCTCTATTTTGGATATATGATTTGATCCATTCATAGGCTGGGCCCCTAATACCTACAGATTCAAGTTTCTTAAGCAAGATGTTGTGACTGATGACATTGAATACCTTAGAGAGGTCTAGAAATATGGCTGATATATGCTCTTTGTTGTCTACTGCATTTAAGGCTTCATTTAGGAATGCAAAAAAGAGAAATCTCATTAGATGTAAATTTTTGGAATCTGTGATATGTGTTTGAGAAGTAATTATTTTTTTCTATGAAACTGATTAATCTTTTATAATAAAGTTTTCAATTATTTTGGAAAGACCAGATATTAGTGAAATAGACCTATAGTTCGATACTTCCGTTTTTATCCCTTTCTTGAACAGAGGTTTTACTTTTGCCTCTTCAATTTTTCTGGGAATACCCCTTCTGATAGAGAACAGTTACAGATGGCAGCAAGTGGCCTGGCTATGGGGGGAGCACATTTCTTCAAGATGTAGTCAGGCATAATGTCGGCACCAACTGAGGATTTGGGCTTCAGTTCTTTGACTATAGCAAGTATTTCCTTTTCATTGGTGGGGTAGTCCGCCCCCGGTAGCTGAGTGGTCAGCGTGACAGAGTGTCAATCCTAAGGGCCCAGGTTCGATTCCCACCTGGGTCGGAGATTTTCCCTGCTCAGGGACTGGGTGTTGTGTTGTCCTAATCATCATCATTCCATCCCCATCAACGCACAAGTCGCCGAAGTGGCGTCAAATCGAAAGACTTGCACCAGGCGAACGGTCTACCCGACGGGAGGCCCTCATCACACAACATTATTATTGAAACTTCCTGGCAGATTAAAACTGTGTGCCAGACTGAGACTCGAACTCAGGACCTTTGCCTTTTGCGGGAAAGTGCTCTACCAACTGAGGTACGCAAGCACGCCTCACGCCCCGTCCTCACAGCTCCACTTCTGCCAGTACCTCGTCTCCTACTTTCCAAACTTAACAGAAGGTCTCCTGTGAACCTTGCAGAACTAGCACTCCTGAAAGAAAGGATATTCTGGAGACATGGCTTAGCCACAGCCTGGGGGATGTTTCTAGAATGAAATTTTCACTCTACAGCGGAGTGTGCACTGATATGAAACTTCTGTTAAGTTTGGAAGGTAGGAGACGAGGTACTGGCAGAAGTGGAGCTATGAGGACAGGGCGTGAGGCGTGCTTGGGTAACTCAGTTGGTAGAGCACTTGCCTGTGAAAGGCAAAGGTCCTGAGTTTGGGTCTCAGTCCGGCACACAGTTTTAATCTGCCAGGAAGTTTCATATCAGTGCACACTCTGCTGTAGAGTGAAAATTTCATTCTCGAAACGTCCCCCAGGCTGTGGCTGAGCCATGTCTCCGCAATATCCTTTCTTTCAGGAGTGCTAGTTCTGCAAGGTTCGCAGGAGAGCTTCTGTTAAGTTTGGAAGGTAGGAGACGAGGTACTGGCAGAAGTGGAGCTATGAGGACAGGGCGTGAGGCGTGCTTGGGTAACTCAGTTGGTAGAGCACTTGCCCGCGAAAGGCAAAGGTCCCGAGTTCGGGTCTCGGTCCGGCACACAGTTTTAATCTGCCAGGAAGTTTCATATCAGTGCACACTCTGCTGTAGAGTGAAAATTTCATTCTCGAAACGTCCCCCAGGCTGTGGCTAAGCCATGTCTCTGCAATATCCTTTCTTTCAGGAGTGCTAGTTCTGCAAGGTTCGCAGGAGAGCTTCTGTTAAGTTTGGAAGGTAGGAGACGAGGTACTGGCAGAAGTGGAGCTGTGAGGATGGGGCGTGAGGCATGCTTGGGTAGCTCAGTTGGTAGAGCACTTGCCCACGCAAGGCAAAGGTCCCGAGTTCGAGTCTCGGTCGGGCACACAGTTTTAATCTGCCAGGAAGTTTCATATCAGCACACACTCTGCTGTAGAGTGAAAATTTTCTAGAGACATTATTATTATATTATTGGTGGAATATAGAAAAATATCTTTATTATTTATATCACATCTAGACTGATTTCTGGGAGTACACTGTAAATTTTGATTTACAAGATGTTCAGCTATCTGTGTAAAATAGGAATTAAATTTATTTGCAATTTTTGTAGGTTCAGTTATCGCAGCTGACTTCTCCATTATGCAGTTAAAATTATGGAAATCTGTCTGTTCTGTTGTAGTTTCCTTCCTTACAATATTCCATATGGCTTTCATCTTATTGGTGGAATTTTTTTATGTATGGGTCATTTGCCATTATTTTTACTTCTTTGACAACATTTTTGAAGATCTTTGTATAGGTTTTGTAATAAGTATCAAATTCAGGTGACGTGAGATGTTTGGATAATCTGTGTGGTAATCTTTTTTTGTTTGATAGTACCATAATTCCAGAAGTGATCCATTTATTTTTTTTTATTTTCCATGTGTATTTTTTCCTCTGTGTTGGAGGAAGTAGAATTCAAAATAGTAGGAAAAATTACTGATGAAATTATATTTTCCATCTGTGTGTCTGCAGTTATAAATCTCTTTCCAGTTTTGTTTGATCAAATAATGTAGAAAGTCATTTATATTTTCATTACTGTATTTTCTACTGGTGGTAGTTAAGCTGTGTTTAAATTGCAGTTTAGTTTCTGTACTCAGTGAGAGTTTTTGAGCTGTGTGATCCTCAAAGCCCATGTTTAGTGTTTCTATTTTATAGTACATTTCTACATTTACAAATATCTGATCAGTGCTGGTAGATAAAGTCTTTGTGATATGAGGTGCTGTTTCTACAGTAGATTTTATGTTAAATGTTTGCAAGAGATTCAGTAATTCACTCTTTTCTTTGATGTACTTTGCAAAGTCAATATTAAAATCACCACACAGGATAACTCTTCTGTTTCTTTGTGTTAGCCTATTAAGTGAATATTCTAAACTTTTTAGGAAAGTATTTATGTCACCAGTTAGAGCTCTCTGTAAACAAATAATGGCTAGAGTCCACTATCTCAACTCCTGAGAGCTCGACATCTTTTTCCATCATTATTTCAACACAAAATTTTATATTTACAAAGCTTATATTATTTCTTATGAATATATAGCTGCCACCATGTTTAAAAATTTTTTTACAGAAATAACCACCTGGCACAATGTTAGGTAGGGATATAATATGTAACTTGTCCTCATCAAGCCAGTGTTCTGTTAGACACAATAATGAGGTGGTTTTTAATTTGTTTTCTAAGAGGATTTGGATTTCACTTATTTTACTAGTTAGTGACTGCACATTTTGATGAAAAAGAACCAAGTTCATATTTTTCTGTTTTATTTGTGAGATTAGGTATACGATGTTACTGTGACGTATCTGTGAGTTGTCAGGCTGATTTTTCACATTTTTATTTTTCCCTGGCTTGATACCATAAAAAATTTTCATTGAGTGACACAGATGTATTTTGCCTTTAGCTCTTCCTTAAGCTGTTCTGTACTGGTGCTCCAGTTGTTGTCAGTTCTGCTACTGCTACTGTTGTTGTTGTAGTTGTTACTGCTGCTACTGTCACTGCTACTGCTTCTGGTGATGTTGTTGCTGGTATTACACTTATTGCTGGTGTTTGCTCTTCCACAACTACTGTGCTATTCTGTGAGCTGCTTGCATTTGGGCTGTTTGTGTTAACAGAATCTCACATGGAATGTTCTAGCTTCACTGACACTAACACACACTTCTTGTCCTTGAGAGGTATGACTCCTGTATTATCACACTGCATGTTTGAGATTTTATTTACTACATCTAAAATTTTTGTTTCTATAACGTTTCCGCCCCCCTCCCCCCCCCCCCACCCCCCCAGAACGATGGACCTTGCCATTGGTGGGGAGGCTTGCGTGCCTCAGCGATACAGATAGCCATACCGTAGGCGCAACCACAACGGAGGGGTATCTGCTGAGAGGCCAGACAAACGTGTGGTTCCTGAAGAGGGGCAGCAGCCTTTTCAGTAGTTGTAGGGGCAACAATCTGGATGATTGACTGATCTGGCCTTGTAACACTAACCAAAACGGCCTTGCTGTGCTGGTACTGTGAACGGCTGAAAGCAAGGGGAAACTACAGCCGTAATTTTTCCTGAGGGCATGCAGCTTTACTGTATGGTTAAGTGATGATGGCATCCTCTTGGGTAAAATATTCCAGAGGTAAAATAATCCCCCATTCGAATCTCCGGGTGGGGACTACTCAGGAGGACGTCATTATCAGGAGAAGGAAAACTGGCATTCTACGGATCAGAGCATGGAATGTCAGATCCCTTAATCGAGCAGGTAGGTTAGAAAATTTAAAAAGGGAAATGGATAGGTTAAAGTTAGATATAGTAGGGATTAGTGAAGTTCGCTGGCAGGAGGTACAAGACTTTTGGTCAGGCGAATACAGTGTTATAAATACAAAATCAAATAGGGGTAATGCAGGAGTCGGTTTAATAATGAATAGAAAAATAGGAGCGCGGATAAGCTACTACAAACAGCATAGTGAACGCATTATTGTGGCCAAGATAGACACGAAGCCCATGCCTACTACAGTAGTACAAGTTTATATGCCAACTAGCTCCGCACATGATGAAGAAATTGAAGAAATGTATGATGAATTAAAAGAAATTATTCAGATAGTGAAGGGAGACGAAAATTTAATAGTCATGGGTGACTGGAATTCGGTAGTAGGAAAAGGGAGAGAAGGAAACGTAGTAGGTGAATATAGACTGGGGCTAAGAAATGAAAGAGGAAGCCGCCTGGTAGAATTTTGCACAGAGCATAACTTAATCATAGCTAACACTTGGTTCAAGAATCATAAAAGAAGACTGTATACATGGAAGAAGCCTGAAGATACTGACAGGTTTCAGATTGATTATATAATGGTAAGACAGAGATTTAGGAACCAGGTTTTAAACTGTAAGACATTTCCAGGGGCAGATGTGGACTCTGACCACAATCTATTGGTTATGAACTGCAGATTAAAACTGAAGAAACTCCAAAAAGGTGGCAATTTAAGGAGATGGGACTTGTATAAACTGAAAGAACCAGATGTTGTACAGCATAAGGGAACAATTGACAGGAATTGGGGAGAGAAGTACAGTAGAAGAAGAATGGGTAGCTTTGAGAGATGAAGTAGTGAAGGCAGCAGAGGATCTAGTAGGTAAAAAGATGAGGGTTAGTAGAAATCCTTGGGTAACAGAAGAAATATTGAATTTAATTGATGAAAAGAGAAAATATAAGAATGCAGTAAATGAAGTAGGCAAAAAGGAATACAAACTCCTGAAAAATGAGGTTGACAGGAAGTGCAAAATGGCTAAGCAGGGACGGCTAGAGGACAAATGTAAGGATGTAGAGGCTTATCTCACTAGGGGTAAGATAGATACTGCCTACAGGAAAGTTAAAGAGACCTTTGAAGAAAAGAGGACCACTTGTATGAATATCAAGACCTCAGATGGAAACCCAGTTCTAAGCAAAGAAGAGAAAGCAGAAAGGTGGAAGGAGTATATAGAGGGTCTATATAAGGGCAATGTAATTGAGGACAATATTATGGAAATGGAAGAGGATGTAGATGAAGATGAAATGGGAGATACGATACTGCGTGAAGAGTTTGACAGAGCACTGAAAGACCTGAGTCGAAATAAGGCCCCAGTGGTAGACAACATTCCATTAGAACTACTGACGGCCTTGGGAGAGCCAGTCCTGACAAAACTCTACCACCTGGTGAGCAAGTTGTATGAGACAGGCGAAATACCCTCAGACTTCAAGAAGAATATAATAATTCCAATCCCAAAGAAATCAGCTGCTGACAGATGTGAAAATTACTGAACAATCAGCTTAATAAGTCACGGCTGCAAAATACTAACGCGAATTCTTTACAGACAAATGGAAAAACTGGTAGAAGCCGACCTCGGGGAAGATCAGTTTGGATTCCGTAGGAATATTGGAACACGTGAGGCAATACTGACCCTACAACTTATCTTAGAAGCTAGATTAAGGAAAGGCAAACCTACCTTTCTAGCATTGGTAGACTTAGAGAAAGCTTTTGACAATGTTGACTGGAATACTCTCTTTCAAATTCTGAAGGTGGCAGGGGTAAAATACAGGGAGCGAAAGGCTATTTACAATTTGTACAGAAACCAGATGGCAGTTATAAGAGTCGAGGGACATGAAAGGGAAGCAGCGATTGGGAAGGGAGTGAGACAGGGTTGTAGCCTCTCCCCGATGTTATTCAATCTGTATATTGAGCAAGCAGTAAAGGAAACAAAAGAAAAATTCGGAGTAGGTATTAAAATCCATGGAGAAGAAATGAAAACTTTGAGGTTCACCGATGACATTGTAATTCTGTCAGAGACAGCAAAGGACTTGGAAGAGCAGTTGAATGGAATGGATAGTGTCTTGAAAGGAGGATATAAGATGAACATCAACAAAAGCAAAACGAGGATAATGGAATGTAGTCGAATTAAGTCAGGTGATGCTGAGGGAATTAGATTAGGAAATGAGACACTTAAAGTAGTAAAGGAGTTTTGCTATTTGGGGAGCAAAATAACTGATGATGGTCAAAGTAGAGAGGTAATAAAATGTAGACTGGCAATGGCAAGGAAAGTGTTTCTGAAGAAGAGAAATTTGTTAACATCGAGTATATATTTAAGTGTCAGGAAGTCATTTCTGAAAGTATGTGTTTGGAGCATAGCCATGTATGGAAGTGAAACATGGACGCTAACTAGTTTGGACAAGAAGAGAATAGAAGCTTTAGAAGTGTGGTGCTACAGAAGAATGCTGAAGATCAGATGGGTAGATCACATAACTAATGAGGAGGTACTGAATAGGATTGGGGAGAAGAGAAGTTTGTGGCACAACTTGACTAGAAGAAGGGATCGGTTGGTAGGACATGTTCTGAGGCATCAAGGGATCACCAATTTAGTATTGGAGGGCAGCGTGGAGGGTAAAAATTGTAGAGGGAGACCAAGAGAACAATACACTAAACAGATTCAGAAGGATGTAGGTTGCAGTAGGTACTGGGAGATGAAGAAGCATGCACAGAATAGAATAGCATGGAGAGCTGCATCAAACCAGTGTCAGGACTGAACAACAACGTTTTTCCAAAGTCTATGTAGATGAAAACTGTGTGTTGTGTGGAATCTTTTCCCAAAATTGCTTATGTTCACAAATATAACATTTTCAAACTGCCTGCAAATATTTTGCATCTCTGTATTTGCACTTCCAATTTCTTTGTTTACACAGGACCATTTTCTCAAGTCATACCGATGTGGCACTGAAAAAACAGAGCACATAAAGATCTTCTACAGGAAGAATGACAGTACGCAGTGGCTTCTGATTAGGGTATCCATTTGACACTCCAGTTGACCTGACAATAGTCTTGCCTTGTTTACAATGATTCTCTAAATCTGCATTGCAAGCCATCCCTGATGAGTCTGTCCTCACAACTAAGCTCTTCATTTCATAGCTTATGTAGTGCAACATTAATATCAGCTATGAAATTAATTTTACTTGCTTATTTGGAGGGGGACTGTGGCACCTTGGAAGGTATCAGAATACTAAAACCACTTCTGGAGCTACAGGTGGAAGTGGCTTTGCACATAAATGCCAGT
This sequence comes from Schistocerca serialis cubense, assembly GCF_023864345.2. Taxonomy (NCBI): domain Eukaryota; kingdom Metazoa; phylum Arthropoda; class Insecta; order Orthoptera; family Acrididae; genus Schistocerca; species Schistocerca serialis. Next base: position 163,459,040 of record NC_064640.1, read on the forward strand.
GGCAACAGTATGAGGGGAGAAGGTCTGGCCCACATGAGAGAGAAGATTTTATGGGATATATAGTGCCACAAGTGATGGTGGTCTTAGATTTACTTTTGGGCAAGTATTTTAAGGAAATGAAGAACTTGGCTATAAGAATGGATTTGACCAGTAATAGCATGCAATAGGAGGTAAATAATCATTGTACATAAGGTGGCACTTTTAGAAGCTTGTATGTGACTTTTAGGGGTCTACTTTGTGACTGTGGCAGTAGATCAGTGCTCCATCTGTCATTATGTAGGCTATTGTGAATGGATATTCTATAACAACTTGGCTGAGAAAGGTGAGGCTAGAGACATTTTTGATGCAGAGGGATTTACAAAATTTTGCATGTGGTAAGGAGTTTAATTTGGATTCCATGTCTGTAATGATTCTGAGGTTAACTGCCTTGATTATAGATGCGAGACTAGAAGTGTTTGGTTTTTGGGAGGGGGAGTTCAGAGGAGTGAAGCTGATAGTGGGACCAAGGATGATATATAGAGTTTTGTTGTTAGTTTATATGGAAGCTGATGTTTCAGAATTTGTAAATGACCAAGTCCACCCAATGTTTGAGTTGGTAAGAGCAAGGTTTCAGATGTACTACTTTACTTCTGATGCAAGGGTTTTAGGATGTAAGACTAATGTTTCTGGGCAAAAAGTAATTATTTCTCAGAGGTGAGATTGCTTTTGGAAGGGAATGATGGTAGCTCAGTGCGCAGATTTTGTGTAGCCAAGTTTTGACTGCTGCCAGTTCAGATGTGATGTGATTTTAGGGGCATTGTCTTATCTGTGACGTATAGAAGATTTCTTTGGTACTATGAAATGGAGGAAAGGTTACATGATGGAAGTGTTGATAGCTGATATACATTTTTACCCATTGGTGGTGCAGGCTTATCAAGATGGTTTGAAGACTTGGGTGAGAGGAAACAGTTTTCTGCTGAAATTTTTGAGGGTGGTTCAGCTTCAGCAGCTGATTCTGTAGGTCTCCTCTTTACTAACACCTATGTTGGTCAGTATGGTGTCTGATGATTCTATAGGCAGTGTTGTATCTGAGATTCCTGAGTAGAGGAAGAATGGAAAGTTGTTGCAAGATTTGAGGATTTTATTGATGAGATAGGAGTAAAGGTGTAAGTCAGATTGAAGAGGTGGTGGGGTGGATAGAGAAAGCTCCATGTATTTAAGAGGAGATAGTGATTTATGTATTATAATGATTGTTTAGAACTCTCTCATGGATTGGTGTTTGACACCACAGAGCTGCAATTTTAGTGTCAAAGGCTCTGAACTGAGCAGTGGGCCTCTATTTGTGGTGAGGTGCTTGGATAGAATAAATGTGAACATTGAGCAGCAGGCCTTTTGATAAAGATATCTGCAATGTACAAAAGTACAGTGAGTTCCTCACTTTTGTCCAATCTCTGAGCAACATAGAGTGATAATAGCAGTGACTTGTTTACATGCCTTTCTCCAGTGGCTGATCCAACGTGTTTGACTATTTAATTACCTTGTAAGTCATGTTTTCAATAAGCATTCAATATTTTGAGATTAAAAACCAAGCTACCTTTGTACTGAGACACAGTAAATATGACAAAGTTACAAGTTTTTAGTCAGGCAAGATGTAGCCTCTTCAATAGATGTGTGATACATTTTGAACCTCCCTGTACAGGAAAAGCATTTACTGTGCACCATAGTGTTCAGCCAGAAGGTAGGCAGTAGGTTTTCATCTCTAGCATTGTTACTGAGCAGACATAGAGCCAAAAATAAACAACTTTCAATTACATGAAGTTGACAATACTGTTAAATTAGTACACTATGTCAAAAGTATGTCATACCGGACAATGACAACTAGCAAAGAGTTTTTATGTATAAGTAGTGTTTGTTCTTTCAGACATGTCCTAAATAACAGACACCAATTTGATCCTGCAGCCACTATGAATCAAGACACAAAGGAATTAAGGACGTTAGCTGCCGTTGGATATCAATTTATATCAATGCAGCAAGTTGAAAATTTGTGCCAAACCAAGGTTCAAATCTGGGTCTCCTGCTTACTACACAATTTCACAGACCATTACACCATCCAGACACAGTGGTCACCACACTCACTTGGACTACCCTAGCACACCTCCTGCCAGACCCAAATTCTCAACTTATGCCACACACTACTGAATGTAGTGCCCCTGCTCATTAGCCTATTACTCACAGCATTTCACCAATTCCAGCCGGAGTTCAAGCTTGGTGCGCACCTGCACTCAAGGGATCATTGGCCATCATTGCATTAATCATATATATGTGGTGTCTGTTCTTTCAGATGTGTTCATAGCACTTGTCTTTAGTTGCTGTTATGTAAATAGCGTTCTTATGTTTTATCCAAGTTACTATCTTTCCACTATTTGGTCGGCATAAGATTCCTGAATTGTCCCATTTACTGACACACACACACACACACACACGCACACGCACACGCACACACACACACACACACACACACACACACACACACACACACACACACACACACAAACTTAGGGCATGTCAGAAATACTTTCACAAACTTTGAGGGCAGATTCTTTGCACAAAAATGCGGAAAGCATCCATATAATAATATAAACATATGTGCAAAACTTCCTCATTTTTGAGTTATTGATAAAAGAATGTTTGACAAACTTCTCAAGTTGAAAACTCATAACAAATATTCAAAATGATCTCCACATGCTTGTGAGCATGCATGGACTGCCACACCATTCCAAATTCCCCCACATGTTGTTGAATGGTTTTTCAGGCTTCTAAGACAGTTTGATGTAGCATCTTTGCATTAAAAAGTATACTGCATAAACCAGTTAATTTTGGTTGCACCATAGATAATATTGCAAAGATTTGCTGGTTTTGGGAACATACAGATTATACAACCATCATGGTATGTACCATTGAGTGTATTGTGGAGGATGTGATTGAAATGTGCAAGAACCACAACATGTATAAACCACATACTTCTTATTTGCAGGGGCTTATGCTAAAACAAGTCTGGAGCAATGTTCTCAAAAAAATCCTTGTAGGCACCACCTGTAATATATGCTGGTAAAACTTATGGACCTATCAGAAAATTATATGCAATTCCAGCCTACACATAAATCTTCAGCTGCTGCAATTTCTTAGCTTGAATTTTACAATTTCATGAGCAGTTCCTGCATCTATATCATCTTCAACATGTGCATGCATCATTCACCTGCCAACCACCAACCTTGAGAAAGTTTATGACAATAGTTTATTGAACAAATTGCCAATCTGTTGCTTGTATTGTAAGTCTTGTTTTCAGGGGTGAGAATGTTTGAAAGAATTGGAATACCAAATTTTAATATTAATATTTGAGGATGGATGTGCAGTACACTGAGAGCACATATGACATTAATGTGTCAAGTGCTTATGTTTGAAGAGTCTTAAACAGCTGCAGAATGCATTATTGCCAATCAGGCAAGCAAATGAACTTTAATACAGTGTTTGTGATATTGTGGATACTATCTCAGCAACACGACTATATACAGAAACAAAGGCTGTGTATGATAATTCAGTTGTTTTCCATCTAGAAATGCATACTTATACAGACATGCAGCCAAGTGTCCATTACTGTTCATGCAACAGTTGTTAAAAGTTGTACATACCCAGGGTAGATAGAACTTTAACAGTAGGACCACTCCCAGCTAATATGCTGCTGCTAGCCAGCACCATCTGACATCACCAGGGAGACAGCAATGCTGTGAGCATTCGTTCTTTGTTATGCTAAGCAGAGATCATGATATTTTTTCCACAGTGTATTTTTCATACTGATAATAAACAATTTTACCTTTTAGCTCTGCTAGATTTTAAAACAGCTACTGTTCTACTTATTAGTCAATCTAGAAGGGTTGTACAATATCAGGGTTAAAAACAGAATTCTGCTGCACAAAGTAGCAGAACATTGCACACCTGGCTTCAATGGCTCTCAGAGGTATGTGTGTTTACCATGTATAATAATTATCAGTTCAGTGTGAACTCCAAATTAAACATAGTCCCATTTCACATCAGTTATTTTACACAATTTAATTAGTAATGGGGATGCTACTTTAAATGATATTTTCAAAAATATTCTCAGATTCTACAAGTGTAGTCAGCCATTCAGGTAATGGAGATGTGAGACCCACTTCAGAAAATCACAGTATTTTCAGCCATGATCCTTGATCTCATTTGTAGTGGGATGAAAAATTTTGACCTCCTAGTGAGATACTTGAATGTACTGAATGCCACATCTTCACTGAGACATGTTGAACAATTGAACAGAATGTTTAGAAGCAAGTGGTCTTTGCTTCGGTTTTGGCATTAATGTAACATGAATTACCAATTAAATTGGCACCTAGTTTTGATGTGTAACTGACTAGAAAGACAGGTTTTCTGATCTCCATTGGCTTCTTCCAAAGCATACAATTATTTGAAGAGACAAAATTATCCTTTGTTCTGCCATTCAAAGCTTCAAATATAGATGAGGTAGCTTAATTAGAGCTGAAGTAACACTGTTGGAAACCTTCAAAGAGGTAGCCTTTTTGTCAATAAAATGAAAACTGATAGTTGAATAAATTACATCTGCTAATATGACACTGCAGCTGATGGTGGCCCACAGCTTATTTGCAACATGCAAGCAACCAGTATACAATGACTAGTGAGCTCTTGGAAAGAATAGTAAAACATCCGGAAGGAGGTCAGCAACATGTTGTAAATATTGCTTGTGACATGAGATCCAAAAATTTTAAAGTATGCAAGCAGCTTTGGTTATCCACAAATGAAATGTATTCCACCAACCATACAGATCATGACAGGACAATATGGATATTCTGTAATGTGCTCATTTTTGAAATTGTAAAGAAATCACTGATTACATGAAGGACTCTTTTTTTTTCCAGACATCATGAGTGTAATAAAGACATTAATACAAGGGTGGTCTTTCAGTTGTGTTTCATATTTCAGATGTGTGCCTGAGTATTACTAGACATGCTTGACAGAGTGTGAGAATAATCAAACAATGGAATCTCCGGGTAGGAATATCAACAATGTAGGAAAAGGTAGTTTACTACTTACCATAAAGAAGACACATTAAGTTGTAGACAGGCACAATTAAAGATACTTACATTAAGCTTTTGACCACAGCCATCATCAACAAAAGAAAAAGTCACACCATTCACACACGTAAGCATTGACGAAAAATTTTTGACATACAGTCACTTTACTATAGCATACCATTTCTTCCATCCTAATAACTGTTTGTGTTGCGACACAGCAATATTAATACCATATTGCATAACAACCACTCTCTATCCATTAATACTAGTATTTTCATGCATTTTGGGAAAGTGACAAGTGCAGTGTGAAAAACGAACTGGAAAGTAAGCTAGGAGCAAGATCATGCTACTATTTACACAGTCTAATTTCAGTTCTTTAACCTCTTTGGTTTCCATTCACAAAAATAATTCAGAGTTGGTTTGCAACTAATTTGCCGCAAAATTTTATCCTACTGAAACTGTTATAATGACACCTCATTAACATTAAAGCATTGTAACAAGTTGTAATTGGAGGTGGTGGAGATGATCACATTTTCATTCAATAAATTCCACTCATCCCTAACAATTTTTCCTTCTACTTTCCACATGGACAGTTTGTTGTCAAGGACTATCTTGAGACCATCAGCTGCTTCTAATCAAACTAGCTCTATATGGTTCTTTCCCCTGCCAGTGTGAAAATACTGCAGTTGTCTTTATCCGAAGCATTGAAATACCAAACATTGTTTGAATTTTATAATAAATTCAAAACTGCCTGATGAAGATGCAGTCCGTATTTTGCTTGAAGCAAAATATGTTTGTCTGTATGACAATTGTACAAATACAAATTTTTAATGTATGAAACTGTAGGTACTGCTAGTAGTCAAATATTTCTGGAAGAAAATGAAAAATTCTGAATTTTAAACAGGAATTCAAGGTTGTGTGAAAGTTTTGTTTTGTTTTGTCATTTTCATGTCAGAGTTTATCTGAAATTCTTTTTGCTCTTGAAAGGAGTAGTTTGCTGAACTATGGTACAGAAAGCTTCTCAAATATAATACTATCTAATACATTAAATTAAATATAAAATTAGATAAAGTTGATTTAGTTTGTTCACCCAGTTGATATGTCAGTCCAAAATCACAGATAAAGTGTTTGGAGCAATATTATATTTCCTTCCCATCCTACTAAAACCTAGTCTATACTGTCAAATTTTCATACTTCAAAAATACACATAGCCTGAAATCTTGCATACATGTAGTGCTCATGAAATAAGTCCATTCTAATCTTATATCTGCCTATTGTACATGTTACTGGTTTATATATAGAATTGTTTAATGACACACTACTTCAGATTAAACACTGAATTTGCAGCAGGACAGAATGTGTCTGTCATATTATGTTATTTTCCTAATGATATTAATACATAATGATGATGAAAGTTCCTTTAACATCCTCAAATCACAAATTAGAACTTAATGCTTTATATAACTGTAAAATTAGTTTGCCCTACTACCTTAATGTCAATGCAACTAAAGTATATAATAGACGCAATACTTACGTAAACCTTGTATTATAGTAGTATTACTGATCTAATATGGAGAAATATTGCACATGTTTTTTTGCTATGACTAGCATCTGTCAGCCTGTAGGAAATTTATGAAATAACCAAAAACTTGTTTATGCATCTGTGATTGGCAAGAGTGCAATTAAACAACAGCAACCTAAAGTAGCTTTTAAACTATTTTTAAATATTCACTGGACTCATTATTGAATTTATTGAATTACTTTCAAATACTGACTGTAAAACAGATAGAGACAAATCTGGATAGAAAAAGATGTAAACTTATATCAGTCCCAAAAACTAACATGTGCCTGTTAGAAAATGCAACACAATAATGCAGAAGAAATAAAAGAGAAGCAGAAGGATGAAGAGTAGTTGGAGGGGAAATGTATAGTCAGAGCTGTAAGTACCAGATTGAAAGTTACATAACTTAATTAAAATTATTATGATTGTTGCAGAAAACTAATGGCTTTTATATGGGACAGCTCACGCTTAGAATTTGAAGCAGCCCAAGACTGCGAACTTGTGACTGCTGGAGAGCTCTTTGGTCGATCTGGATATGGAATTGGACTTAAGAAAGGCTCACCCTGGGCTGACTCAGTCACTCTTGCCATTTTAGACTTTCATGAAAGTAAGTAAACATTGTTTAGAAAAGAAGCATGCAGTTTGACAATGGGCAACTTTTAATTACTTGTGAAACCTATTTCAGTGACCATTGAAACCTATTTGTTTTAATTAAATGTCAGAAACCTAATTACCACATTCCAGACTATGGAATTAACAATTGGCAAGCTGTTCCATTCCACATAACTTTGAAAGATGCTAAGTATCCATCAGCAGTAATAAAAACCATCAAAAGGCTCAGGATGCATCCATTCATTCATTTATTCATTGTGTTCCATTGACTCCACCAAGAAAAATAACCTTCATGGATGTGGACTGAGTTAAGATATGCATTAACAAAAGACAAGGAAATTATAGAAACTTAATACACACACTGTATAAAAATGAACTCCCATTATAGGCCTTCTGGTTAATGATGTTAACGCTTACACCATCCAAATTTAAACATGTAAATGGGAAAGAACACTTGTTTCTGCCACTGTCTGGCTACTGTGTAAAGTAAATATGGTTTTCAGTAAGGGATTAACACATGTTTTTGCATGCTAAGCCCACTGTGCAACAAAAGTGGTGTATTGTCAGAAGAGAGTACATGTTCTAGGTTCCCTGTAGTCCCAGCTCTGCTGTGGTATGGATAACTGGTGCATCACAGTGTACAAATGAAATGCATGGCAACCGTAAATGTACTGCAGAATTGAGATACATGGAGCAGTATGATTCTTTTGGGGAAAAAATCTAAATTGCATACTGATTAACCATGAAATTCTGGTGGTATAAATAGCAAATGCAATATCACATCCGGCCACAGTGAAATGGTGTCAACAGTTTGACCAAGGCCACACAGATGTGGATGAAGCTGATCAGGAAGGAAAGCCATAAACATCAACCATAAAGGACAATGTCCAGGCAACTGAAAAAGAACATCTGGGGGGAGGGGGGGGGGGGAGTGATTTTCTAATGATGAAGATATAACATGGAGGCTTGTAATGGCTCCATGACCCATGGAGTGGATTTCTATCATTGAGAAGCTGAACAACTGGTAGAATGCTCCAACCATTGTTTACAGAGACTTGATGACTATGTTGAAAAATAGTCAAGTATCTGTGTCACTTTGAAGTGTAGCACAGCATTCAAACAAAAGCTACTTCACCTGCCATAATAATGTGTAATGAACGTTTTAGCATCCTCTCATGCTAATGTGGCACAGTTAGAACACTTATCTCACTATAATTCCACCTGTAGATGTCAAAGCTTTACATATTATTGTATTCACCTGCTTTATGCGATAGCTTGACTTGGTTGTCTGCAGTTGTGCTTCAATTGTGGGAACACAGAGGTCACAATGAAAGTTGGGCAACACAGCATTAACTTTCACTATATTTTAACATAATTTCCATCACACATATAAGGATGTGCCAGGAGGAATAGTCAATAATCAGGGATATGACAAAAATGCTCATCTGAAGCAAAAAACTTCAAGTGTACATACACCCTATTCCAAATGGTCTCCAAGATAGAACATGTTTAATGTACATTTCCGTTTGGGCTAATGGCACACATCCATGTCTTGCTCACCCAACCTCTTTTACATTTCATTCAAGCCCAACATACTTCATTGCTTTCAACCTCTTTGAAGTTGACAACAGGGTACTTGAACATTTGATGTGAACTCTTCAACAGCAGTAATGTGATATGTGCAATAATTCTTAGAGGTAAATGTGTTAAAAATATATATTTTTGATGCTTTGTGAACTGTATTTGTAATGCTTACTAATTGTTATGCATGTGTACATCTATGAACCAGACAATGTGTTGATTACTGCTCACCACATACCAGAGATGCTGAGTTGCAGATAGGCACAACAAAAAGAATGCCAAACAAGTAAGCTTTTGGCCAAAAAGGCGTTTATTGGAATTAGACAACATATACATACACATACGTGCTCATGCAAACACAACTCACACACATATGAGTAACCAAAATGTACAACACACAACAGAGTAATGCTACAATCCTCAGACAGATGCAAAAGTACTGTAATGTGGCTACAGTCAGTGAAGGAACAGCTCAGCATAGCATTATTCTGCTGCTCTTCCACTGCACTCAGTATACTCATTCACAAGGTGCATATTGGCCAACTCTTCATCATTAAGCCTATCCATAGCACTGCTGTGTGTCACTGCTAATGCACAACTAACACTGCCAAAAAAACAAAACCCTAGACAGAACCTACACGGCAGGATGCAGACTCGAGGCTACCAAGTTAAAGAAGGCGTCACTGCTTCCAACGTTACTACTGTCAATGGAAGCAAGACACACAGTGCATATCATTGATATCTGGGCTGTTGTGCACTGCTTTCTGTACAACATAGATCCAAAGCTAATTTGGGGCAAGAAACTAAATGAAATGCGATAACTCCATAATGAACTGCTGGAGACTATGTGTCCCTTGTACTATCAATAACTATAGGCAAGCACTGTTACAGTGTGTTTGGCTTGGTATGATCTTAGGACTTCTTGCTAATGTCACAGTCTAATGCTATAATGAGAACTCCTGAGAGAATCTATACGTTTTCTCTTTCTTATATCTGATATCCAATTCAGCTGTGTACATAATTTTAACAAACAACAAATGTTTGTCTTCCATATCCGTATACACAGGATGTATAAAAACATGTTAGAAGCTTTATCAATTTTTTCTTGATGTCATAACATTAAAAAGTTCATATGAACATGGCTGTGAAAATCCTCTATTAAGGAGGTGTGAAATGATTTATCATTCACCCATAAAAATGATGCATTTACCAAACAAATTTACAGGTATGAAAGGATTTATTACTCATAGTAAAAAAATGGTACATTTAATGAACATATTTAGATTTAGAAGAATTGCTCAAAGTGACCACCTCTTGCTTCCATGAATCCCTTGAGCCTGCATTCCATACTTGGCTGTAAATTGTGGAAAATTCCTGCTGTGTTCTATATTTGGTCAAATCCATTTTGGACTGACTCCCGCAGAAACACAAAGGATTTTAAACGCCCCCAAAGGAATAAAAATCTACTGGATTCAAATCAAGTGATCAGGTAGACCATGCAAGTGATCCCTTCAACCAATCCACCTGTTTGGAAACTAGTTGTTGACATTTTGGTGAATAATCCATGTAATGTTATGTGGAGCACCATAATGTATAAACCACTTTCGTTAGATGATGACCAGAGGCACATCATCAAGTAAACAAAGCAACTCATGTTTGTGATACTGCAGATACATTTGCCCAATAAGATGTTATGCCACACCACATGTTGAGGCTGAACTGCTGCTAATGTCTGATTTGCTGCACTTCTTGAAGGCTTCCATGAGCCTAAATATGAGTGTTATGGTAACTGAAGATACCATCACATGAAAAGTCATTCTTATCAGTGAAGAGTGAAAGTCTGCCTCATTTTATCCATGCACCCATTGAAGGTGGTAAGGATACAGAATATTTTCATGCAGAATGTTCCAGATTGTCATGTGATTAATGCTTTCCCTTGTCACAACTTTCCTTGTACTAGTTGATGCATTTTCAGCCACAGTTTGAAGAACCCATTATTTAAAGTTGGATTTTCAAACATTGTGTGGTCCCCCACCATCCACAGCTCTCTTCTCAAATCAGACTGTCTCTAGCAAGCATTACTGGAGTCATTCAAATGTTCTTGCACAAACTAACTGTCTCCCAGGATAATGTTCAGCATAATGTTGATGTGCCATTTTGCAAACTGTCATTTCAGTCACCAAATGTGTCATTGTGATTTGTTGTGATGGAAGTTACTATAAAACAGAACACACAACATTCAGACAAAAAGAAGCAAATACCATGAACAACTGTCAACAAGAAAGTGATTAAATGTAACAATTAAATGGCCGAAAGCTTTAAGTGTGAAAATATTTTCGTTGTGCCTATCTGCAACTCAGCATCTCCACTATATGGTGAGAAGCAAATTTCATTCTCATAAATTGTTACATTTCGTTCTGGATTTTCCATTGTCTGAGAAAGTGATTAAAAATGCACAGTTGAAGTTAATTATACAACCAGGAGTCACTACAGGGAATTCATTTCATACTTTTCTTACAAAGGATTTTTGGAACCATGTCCATATGAACTTTTTGTAATGTTTTGATGTCAAGAATAGAGTCTTAAGATTTCTAACATGTTTTTATATGACTTGTATTTTCAAAATATTTCGCCATGTAACTATAAAATACTGAAGGATATTATTGCATTAACGCTAACAAATAGTAGGGGTAATAAACATTTAATGAACACAAAATTAGCATTCTATAGCAACATATTAAACTGTCCATTAGTCTACAAAGGAAAACGGTAATAGTTCCTGATTGAAATTAATTCAAGTCCACACATAACTTTTTTGTGTCTGTATACTGCAGTTTTATTAAGCACTGTCTCAGAGAATTCTTATTTATTTATTTATTTATTTAACCTGATCAGATTAGGACCTTCAGGCCCTCTTTCACATGGGAATGGGGTTTCACACATGTAGTATCTTTTTTGTATCATAATTGGAAATAACAATAGTTGTAATATGACAAATAGTAATAAAATGATTTGTGTGTCTGTAGAGGCAATGTAAATAGTACTTATTAAGAGCCAATAAAATTAGTAATGGCAGTACTTCTACTGCTGTTCCAATAATAATAATAATGACAATAATAATAATTATTATTACTATTATAGTGGCAGATATAAAAAGAATTTATAGGTGGACAAAATATATATTTTCTGATGTGGCAAGTTCTGAAGAAGGGAAATTTAAGGAGACTGCACCAGCTAAGAATACTGGGAAATGAGGAAGACCTTGAAACTTCCTGGCAGATTAAAACTGTGTGCCAGACAGAGACTCGAACTCAGGACCTTTACCTTTGGTGGCCAAGTGCTCTACCATCTGAGCTACCCAAGTATGACTCATGCCCCGTCCTCACAGCTTTACTTCCACCAGTGCCTAATCTCCTACCTTCCAAACTTCACGGAAGTTCTGGAGGAAGACTTGTTGGAAGAAAGAATATAAAGGGTTAATGAGTGCATACATGGAAAATAGCAGTGATTATTGTTGCTTCAGTAGATATGTCATTACCTTTCTTTTGGAACTGGATATATCATTCAGTTCTCTGATGCAATGAGGCAGGTTATTCTAGTGTCAGGCACCTGCTGCTGAAAATGAATTTGAGAAAGTGTCTGAACAATGATGTGGGACAGAAAGGGTTTTGCTCTGATGGCAATGAGTGTTTCTGCCATGTTGTTCAGGCAAGAGCATTAAGGTTAAGGAGAGGTATGTGGGGCAGTGTACATTGATAAAACAGTAGAGGAGATACAGTGTACAGAAACCACTGTGCTTGTCTGCATGCAGCCATGATAGATGAGCATATGATGGTGATATATGGTCAAAGAGTTGAAGGTCACAGATAAATCAGACACTGGCATTTGTAACCTGTTCCATGTCCCATGAGCTTTCCTGGGAAAATCCTTACAGGATAACATTGCTGTAATCACTAATCTGAAGTGTAAGTATTTGTACAAGTTTCTTTTTCAGGTCAAAGATGCTGATGCCTTTTTCCACATTGCAGCTATGTGGTTAGACCAATTTAGATTTTCATCTATTATTATTCCCAAACTCTTTAGGATTAAAAGATGATAGGGAGTCCCAACATTTTGAACTAATGAGCCTAGAATGACAAACCAGTATCACTTGGATTTTGAAAGGGTTGAGCTTTAACCCTATGCTCTGTGCCCATTTTGACAGTGCCCACAGGTCAGTACTGAAATTCTTGATAACTCTCTTCAGGGGTATTGGTTTTGCACTTAGATACAACTGGACACCATCAGCATATGTGTGATATTTGCAATAGGACAAAGGTGGTGGAAACAACACGATCATTAAATAGAAGCACTGTACATAAATCTTACACCAGCCAGATAACAGACCCATCACTCTTAAGTCACAAAGCAATCAGAGAGTCTGGCAATCCCTGTCTAAATCTGTTCAAGGTAAACAGCAACTGCAGTCATAGTTCACTTTATAGAGGCAGAGGCAGAGGCAGATAGCAGCAGCTAATGAAAGAAGACAGAGTGAACCAGCTGCTGGGTGATATTATATTGGCAAGCTACAGAATACTATGTGACTGGCCTGTGATATATGTGGCTTCCATGTCAGGAGGGCCCTTGGTGGACGTTGCTGATGTCATGCATACTAAAATACCCCTATCTTCCATTTTCATGTCTAGCGGGAGTTCCTGAAACCTTCCTTCAATGAAATGGGTGATATCATGATGTAACATTCCTGAGAGGCATCTAGGTATGCCAGTGATCATGGTTCCTGATCTAGAATATCCTCCATGGGCCCAGAGTCCTCCAGGATCAGAGGCATACCTGCAGGATGTGGCGGATCAATTTGCCAATCAATATCCATGGACGTGCCCCTCAGTTTGTAGTAAATGGGAACCAGGCAGACAACCTCTGTAACCAAGGAGAGAAGAGCGCCATGAAGTGGTTGTGACAGAAATGATGGTGGACTCAGTGACAAGGAAGATTGCTCACCAGGGTTCCACAACCAGAGCTAATTATGATGTTGGTAAAGTATCCCAAGTACCGTAGCCTGTAACACAACCTGGAAACTGTGCTATTCTGCCACAAACCCCAGATCCACTCCAGATTCTGCCCAAATATGCATGCTCACACTGGGGCACCCACACAGAATGGTGTGTTTTGCATATATTTCATGTTCCAGTCCTGTGAGGGCACACATATAAGAGCTCCATCAGGATTCAACCCTTGATGGGTATGTACTTATAAGAGGCTATAAAGGCATTTGGTGCAGAAGCTGATTTGGAAGGTCTTAAAATTTTCAAATTCGAATTTTTGAATGTATGAACGAAATGTTCTGTCAGCCAATTTGAGGCTGGATGGAATAGCAGCTTGGCAAGATGTTAATTCCATTGCGAGTGTAAAACTTTTCAAAATCTGTAACTGTGAATTGTGGACCATTGTTGGTTGTGAAATCCATTGCAAGGCTCACACCATGGCCAATGTTGTTGCCTGCTGGATGTAGCTGACATATTGGAAGTGAGAGAAGGAGCCCATGATGATTAACCCCATGGACCTCAACAAAGACCGCCACAAAGTTAGCATGAACTCAGACCCACGGCTGTGTCCATGCTGGTGACATAGAAAAATACTGGGGTTGGGAAGGCTGGTGTGTCTGGAAAACTGCACACTGTCAAATCACCCCTGCAACATCATTATCCAGACAATGCCAGTAGATGTAGTTGTGTGCCAGTTATTTCACACTGGAAATCCACCAGTGCAGTTACTGTAGGAACTGGAGCACGTGACATAGCATGGAGGATGGCACCATCACCTGGTACTGTTTGCTGTCTTTTGTAAGGAACATAACACCTTGCTGAACCTGAAGTTGGTGCCACCAATGAAAAACTAGTGAAACCTATGTGATTCCCCACCAGGGAGCTTCATAGGCCAACCCAACCAGATATACTGCAGGCCCACTGAAGAAGCAGGTCACAAATAGATGTGTCAGCAACATCCCAGGAATTAATAGGGAACTTGTTGAGTGAATGCTCCAGTTGGCTGTCTAACTGAAAGAAAATTGTCTCCTGACAGTCAAATACAGGCTACAGACCTGCTGGAAGGCAGGAGAATGCATATGTGTCAGCAAGTTGTGCACAAGTTTATGTTATTGTTGTAGTCTTCAGTCCAAAGACTGGTTTGATGCAGTCCTCCATGTTACTCTATCCCATGCAAGTCTCTTCACCTCTGAATAACTACTACAACTTATATCCTTCTGAATCTGCTTATTGTATTCATCTCTTGGTCTCCCTCTACAATTTTTAACCCCCACACTACCCTTGGCATCTCAAAATGTGTCCTATCTACCAATCTCTTCTTCTTGTCGGGTTGTACCACACTTTAGTTACATGATCTACCCATTTAAGCTTCAGCAGTCTTCTCTAGCGCCACATGTCAAAAGTTTCTATTCTCTTCCTCTCTAAACTGTTTATCTTCCATGTTTCACTTCCATGCATGGAAACACTCCATACAAATATATCATGTTATTTTGCTGCCCAAAAAACAAACCTCATCTACTCCTTTAAGTGACTTGTTACCTAATTTAGTTCCCTCAGCATCACCTGATTTAATTTGACTACATTCCATTTTGTGTTTGTTGATGTACATCTTATACCCTCCTTTCAAGACACTGTACATTCCATTCAACTGCTGTTCCAACTCCTTTACTGTCTATGACAGAATTGCAATGTCATCAGCAAACCTCAAAGTTTTTATTTCTTCTCCCTTAATTTTAATGCCTTCTCCTTATTTTTCTGTGGTTTCTTTCACTGCTTGCTCAATGTGCATATTGAATAACATCAGTGATAAGCTACAAACCTGTCTCATTCCCTTCTCAACTGCTGCTTCCCTTTCATGCCTTTTGACTCTTATAATTGCTGCCTAGTTTCTGTACAAATTGTATATTGCCTTTTGCTCACTGAATTTTATTCCTGTTGCCATTAGAATTTCAAAAAGAGTATTCCCCTCAACACTGTCAAAAGCATTCTCTAGGTCTACCAATGCTAGAAATATAGGTCTGCCTTTCTTTAACCTGTCTTCATAGGGACAGTATTGACTCATGTGCTCCTACATTTCTCTGGAATCTAAACTGATCTTCTTGTGCAAAGAATTCATGTTAGTATTTTGCAACCATGAAATATTAAACTGATAGTTCAGCAATATTCACACCTTTCAGCACTTGCTTTCTTTGGAATTGGAATTATTACAATCTTTTTGAAGTCTGAGGGTATTTCATCTGCCTTATACATCTTGCACACCAGGTGGAAGTGTTCTGTCAAGGATGGCTGTCCAAGGCTTTCAGTTGGGTTGACCTATGAAGCTCTCATGGAGTATTGTTTTGACTTACATCTTTCAGTGCTCTCTCAAATTCTTCTCACAGTATCATCCCTCCCATCTTATCTCCATCTATGTCCTCTTCCATTTGTATAACATTGCCTTCAAGTTAATTTCTCTTGTATGGGCCCTCTACACATTCCTTCCACCTTCCAGCTTTCCCTTCTTTGCTTAGGACTGGTTTTCCATCCGAGTTCTTAATATTCATACAGCTGCTTCTCTTTTCTCCAAATGCCTCTTTAATTTTCTGTAGCGAGTATCTAGCTTCCCCCTAATGAAATATGCTTCTAAATCTATACATTTGTTTTCTAGCCATTCCTTCTTAGCCATTTTAGACTCCCTGTTTGTCTCATTTTTTGGACATTTGTATTCCCCTTGGCATACTTAATTTGCTGCATTTTTATGTTTTCTCCTTTCATCAGTTAATTTGAATATCTCCTGTACGTCCCCGTTAGCAGAGTGGTCAGCACGGCAGAATGCCATGCCAAGGGGCCCGAGTTTGATTCCCGGCTGGGGCAGGAGATTTTTTTCTGCTCAGGGACTGGGTGTTGTGTTGTCCTCACCATCATTTCATCCGCATCTCCAATGCGCAAGTTGCCCAATGTGGTGTCGAATGCACTAAATACTAGCCCTCGGTGGCTGAACTTCCCCGAATGGGAGACTCCCAGCCCACAATGCTGTACACTCATTTTCATTTTGAATATCTCCTGTGTTATCCAAGGATTTCTACTAGGCCCTGTCTTTTTACCTATTTGATCATATGCTGCCTTCACTATTTCATCTCTCAAAGCTACCTGTTCATCTTTTACAGTATTCTTTTCCCTTGTTCTAGTCAATTGTTGTCTAAAGCTCTGTCTGAAACTCTCACCTTCTTCTTTCAACTTATTCAGGTATCATCTTCTTAATTTCCTGCCTTTTTGCAGTTTCTTTAGTTTTAATCTACAGTTTGTAACAAATACATTGTGGTCAGAGTCCATGTCTGTCCTTGGAAATGTCTTGCAATTTAAAATATGGTTCCAAAAGCCCTTTCTCACCATTATATAATCAGTCTGAAACCTTTCACTGTCTCCAGGTCTCTTCCATGTATACAACATTCTTTCATGATTCTTAGCAATTATTAAATTATGTTCTGTGCAGAATTCTGCCAGGCAGCTTCCTCTTTCATCCTCTTCCCTCAGTCCATATTCACCTACACTTTTTCCTTCTCTTCTTTTTCCTGTTTACAAATTCCAGTTCCCAATCACAATTAAATTTTCGCCTCCCTTAATTATCAGAATAATTCCTTTTATCTCATCATATATTTCTTTAATCTGTTCATACATCTTCAGAGCTAGTTAGCATATAAACTTATACTACTGTGGTGGGTGTTGAGTTTGTGTCAGTCTTGGTTATGATAATGCATTCACTATGCTGTGCATAGTAGCTTACTCACATTACTGTTTTCTTATTCGTTATTAAACCTGCTTCTTGTTTACCTCTGTTGGATTTTGTATTTACAGCCTTGTACACATTTGACCACACCTGCCACTGAACTTCACTGATTCCCACCATATCTAACTTCAACCCATCCATTTCTCATTTTAAATTTTCTAACCTACCTGCATGATGGAGGGATCTGACAGTCTGTGCTCCAGTCCATAGAATGACATTATTAATTCTCCTGATGATGACATTCTACTGAGTAGTTTTCACCTGGAGATGTGAGGGACTATTTTACCTTCAAAATATTTTACCCAAGAGAATGCCATCATACACTAGAGTTGCATGTCAGTGGGAAAAATTACAGGTGCAGAACGTAGATTCCACACACAACACAGACTTCACCTGGATGGCTTGAAGAAAGAATATCTGGCAAACCTGATAACCAAGGAAATAAAAAACCACCAAAATAAATTAAAACCCAAAATGATAATTACATCGCCACCACCAGACTCCAGAACGAAAACACTTCACAAAAAGGTAAAAGCATTAGAACCTCATCAGCACCAGCAAAGCCTGTCAAAAAAGGTCAAGTTTAATAGAGAGAACAGTAGTCAGTGATTTCAACGAAAAGAGAACTACAGTTCTTCATCATCCAAATATTATTTTAGACAAAAATGAGAAGACTCCAAGTTCACAAGAAAACACAGCAGTAGTGGCAGAACCAACATTTGAAGTGTCAGAAACAGCATCTACATCATCATCAGCAACAACAACAACAACAACAGAAATTGTGGTATTAAGTACATTAGCAGCAGGACCAATTGCAGCAACAAGCAACTCACCACAGCCCAATGTACAGGTACATCCTCGGAGGTGCAGGAAACCTGTCTTTCTTAAGGATTTTTGGTATCTCACCAGACACGGGAACAAATATGACAGCACAAAATGTAAATAAAAGTGTAACCAGTTCTCACCCTAGTCATCTACAGATTTTAAGTCTAAATACTCAGTGCCTTAGAAATAAATCACTACAACTTGAGGTAGCAATGAATGATGCAAACATTGACTACATGTGCATCATGGAGCATTGGTGCAGAGATTTTGAACTACGTACCATTAATATTCATCCATATAATTGGCAAGTCAGTATTTTAGGAAAAAAAATGTCAAAAATGGAGGTGTATGCATCACTAAATCAGGATCAGGTACAAAAGAAGGTGTGAAGCTGAATTATTGAGTGTGGAAAATCATTTTGAAGCAGCAGCTATACACTTGTATGAAATACAGGGAAAAGTCATAGTAATAGCTATATACAGACCACCTACTGGGTACACAGACATATTCATTGATAAATTAGAAACACTACTTAATATTCCTCTTAATGAAAGAGCCACTGTAGTTGTCTGTGAGGATTTCAACATATATCTTATGAATGAAGGTAGGCTAAAAAATCAATTCCTATATCTATCATGTAGTTTCAATCTGTTTCAACACATACACAAACCCACAAGAATAATGTACAATACAAACAGTCTTATTGATAATATATTTTAAAATGTACAATCCATAGAAGTAGAAGTAACAAATACTGATTTGGGATTATCAGACCATATTGCTCTTGTCCTCAAAATTCCTTCAGTGTCACTGCAAGAGAAAAAAGAGAACTTCATGTATAAAAGAAAATTTTCCACTGAAAACTGTGTAGAATTTACAAATATCCTCACTAGTGAGTCCTGGGCATAAGTACAGTCCCTACAAATATGAATGATGCATATAACACTTTTTCTTCAGTTTTCATGGGATATTTTGAAATCTGCTTTCCAAAGAAACTGTCAAGAATCACATCACATCACAATACAAAGCCAAGTTCTTGAATAACAGTTGACATCAAAACTTCTTGTGGAACTCTAAAGAGACTAAATTCAAAATTGAAGACATCTACAGATCCACAATTCATAGAATATGTTAAGAATTACAAGAGGGTATATCAAAAAGAAATTGCCAAGGCAAAATTTATGAGTTATGACAACTTCTTTCTAGCCACACCGAAAGGTAACCTGTTATCTTGATATAGTTCATTTAAACTTTTCAAAAGTAAAATCTTCCTCAAGTCTTCATCAAAAGGCAACTGA
Source organism: Schistocerca serialis cubense (assembly GCF_023864345.2). NCBI lineage: Eukaryota > Metazoa > Arthropoda > Insecta > Orthoptera > Acrididae > Schistocerca > Schistocerca serialis. The sequence goes on from NC_064640.1 coordinate 163,478,821, forward strand.
AAATATGTCTCTGCAAGATTGATTTTAGAAAATAGTTTTTGTCCTGAAAATATAGAAAGAAGTTCATCTGGATGAGGTAAAGGATAATAATTAATGTCTGCTTGCATTTCAATCATTTCCTTGCAGTCTCTGCACAACCTAAGGGACCTCCCAGACTTCCTAACCACTACTAGACATGAAGTTGACTGACTGTAGGAAGTGAGGAAGAAAATCTGTTGTTGTTATACTGTGCCTAGTTCAATCTTAACCTCATCCTTGATGGCCAATAGAATTGGGACCACTTGGCAAGATCACGGACTTGCTGTTGGCTTTAAGACAATGTGTGACTGACAGTCAACTCTGGCCCCCAAACCAGATTCAAAGAGTGGCACAAACTGCATATCAATTGTAGTGATGAGCCAATGGACTGCACTTCATGATGTAATGAGTATCTAAAGGCAGAATATGCACTGAGGCAAAAATGATCTCAACCATCTGAAATGTTACTAATTTCAATCAGCTGGGGCCATTCCTAGTGCCCATTGTGATACTGCATACTTCTGCAAAATGACCTCTTCATAAAGACTAACAACACAGGTCTGCAAAAAAATATTTTTTGAAAGTTGTTTGAAATTTGATAACTGACTTTTATGTACTTTTCAAAAATGTAATCCATTTTTTCTATCATGTCAGGTTTTCTCACAAAAAGGGGAGTATTTTTGGGTGTAATAACAAAATTTAAGCAATTTATCGCATTTTTTCCAACGTTATAAAATTTTATTTTATTTATAAATCATGTTCTAAACTACATTTCCAGTACACTTCCAATTCTCTTTAAGCTCATAAGTCCTTATAATAACACTTCGCTTTCTGTCAAAGCTTCTTTTATTGCTTTTCCGGCTGTGGACTTGTTGAGGATCATCTCTTTTTATCATCCAGCAGTAGTCCACTATCATGTTGATGTTCCATCTTCCTTGATATCTTTTTTCCATTTATTTGATATCTCGGTGGAATCTTTTGCCCTGTTCTTCACTTACATCACCAAGGTTTGCAGGGAAGTAGTCAAGATGTGAGTGGAGAAAAGGAATTTTAATACTCATGTTACAGCTCAGCTTCTTAAAGTTGTTGAGCATGTCTGCGATGATTGTCTTGTAGTTTGGATCGTCCATGCTGCCTTTTCTTTTTGTTTCCGTGAAAAGGATGTACCCGGAACCAACGTGTGTGTGTCTTTCAATCTAGATCCTAAAACTTCTGCCAATTCTTTAGAAAGGCCTAGGTCTTTAACTAAATTGTTCAGTTCAGATTGTGAGAATGGAATGGGATCGGTTGTGTCAGGATCATAGCAATCTCTGTCTTCTTCGCTATCACCTTGCTGAGCCAATGGCTCGTGATCATCTATATTATCCAAAGAATCTGGAGGAGAAGGTATTGGTACTTCAGGTCCATGAGGAACAGAGTAAATAGTTGATTGAATGTTAGGTTAAGAAATATCCTTTTTGTTTTTCAAATTGAAACCTCGCACATTGCAAGAACAAAATTAGCAGTTGTCACTAAGATTTTTGGGCTCCCTCCAAACCACTGGTATTCCAAAACGTAAGGACTGCTTTTTACATTGAAACCATTGCCTCAATTCTTCAACACACACTAAACAAACTTTGTGTGGGGCCCAAGGCTTATCTTGATTGCATAACTTTATACCAAGATAGGCAAAATATACTTTTTCAACAAAATGGGAAATGTTTCTTTGTTACTTTTTAACGGTATATTTACCACAAATGTAGCAGAAGCAATTTGGTGAGTTTATACACCCTCTGGTAGCCATTGTCCACTGTCCATAAAAAAACTTCACAACACAAGAAAACAGTCACTACTTTAAAGCACTAGTAACAACAACACATGAACAGCACAGAGTGGAGAAGTACTGTGAACTCAAGGACAATAGCAGAAGCTCACTGCTTGGTGATGGCAGGGGAAGGCGAGCATGACAGATAGGCACTGACATGAAAATACTGCTATTTTCTCCTAATTACTCTTTATTTTACGTATATCTAGCATAAAAAATGGCTATATAACAGTTTATGGAGATCCTAAAAACCAAAATTCAAACTCACAAGAGTGCTGAAATATTGAAAAAAGCTAAAACTAGACACGCTGTTTGTGGAATAACTGTATGTGATGGAATTTTTTCACCTTCCATTGACCTACGGGCAAGACAAAGCTCATTGACTTTATCCGGAACACCGCCCTGGGAATAGACAACATTCCATTGGAACTACTGATGGCCTTGGGAGAGCCAGTCATGACAAAACTCTACCATCTGGTGAGCAAGATGTATGAGACAGGCGAAATACCCTCAGACTTCAAGAAGAATATAATAATTCCAATCCCAAAGAAAGCAGGTGTTGACAGATGTGAAAATTACCGAACTATCAGTTTAATAAGTCACAGCTGCAAAATACTAATGTGAATTCTTTACAGACGAATGGAAAAACTGGTAGAAGTGGACCTCGGGGAAGATCAGTTTGGATTCCGTAGAAATGTTGGAACACGTGAGGCAATACTAACCTTATGACTTATCATAGAAGAAAGATTAAGAAAAGGCAAACCTACGTTTCTAGCATTTGTAGACTTAGAGAAAGCTTTTGACAATGTTAACTGGAATACTCTCTTTCAAATTCTGAAGGTGGCAGGGGTAAAATACAGGGAGCGAAAGGCTATTTACAATTTGTACAGAAACCAGATGGCAGTTATAAGAGTCGAGGGGCATGAAAGGGAAGCAGTGGTTGGGAAAGGAGTGAGACAGGGTTGTAGCCTCTCCCCGATGTTATTCAATCTGTATATTGAGCAAGCAGTAAAGGAAACAAAAGAAAAATTCGGAGTAGGTATTAAAATTCATGGAGAAGAAGCAAAAACTTTGAGGTTCGCCGATGACATTGTAATTCTGTCAGAGACAGCAAAGGACTTGGAAGAGCAGTTGAACGGAATGAACAGTGTCTTGAAAGGAGGATATAAGATGAACATCAACAAAAGAAAAACAAGGATAATGGAATGTAGTCAAATTAAATCGGGTGATGCTGAGGGAATTAGATTAGGAAATGAGACACTTAAAGTAGTAAAGGAGTTTTGCTATTTAGGGAGTAAAATAACTGATGATGGTCGAAGTAGAGAGGATATAAAATGTAGACTGGCAATGGCAAGGAAATAACTTCTGAAGAAGAGAAATTTGTTAACATCGAGTATAGACTTAAGTGTCAGGAAGTCGTTTCTGAAAGTATTTGTATGGAGTGTAGCCATGTATTGAAGTGAAACATGGACGCTAACTAGTTTGGACAAGAAGAGAATAGAAGCTTTCGAAATGTGTTGCTACAGAAGAATGCTGAAGATAAGGTGGGTAGATCATGTAACTAATGAGGAGGTATTGAATAGGATTGGGGAGAAGAGAAGTTTGTGGCACAACTTGACTAGAAGAAGGGATCGGTTGGTAGGACATGTTTTGAGGCATCAAGGGATCACAAATTTAGCATTGGAGGGCAGCATGGAGGGTAAAAGTCGTAGAGGGAGACCAAGAGATGAATACACTAAGCAGATTCAGAAGGATGTAGGTTGCAATAAGTACTGGGAGATGAAGAAGCTTGCACAGGATAGAGTAGCATGGAGAGCTGCATCAAACCAGTCTCAGGACTGAAGACCACAACAACAACAACAACAACAATACAACTGTGGATTTGTCAAATGCAAAAACATCTATTGACAATCTAGACATTTGATTTCACTTGCCTGTAAAAGCAGCACAAGCCATTTTCAACATACTTCTAAGTTTTCGAACACAAAATTAATGTCCTGTAACAACAATTCAGTGATATTCCAGACCATGGCTTGTATCTTGTTAGTGGAAGATCTCTTTCACAAATGAGTTACACTTATCCAGTAATTTACCAATGGACATAAACATGAAACTTTTTAACAAAGAATTTAGTTCCCTCAAATTAAAGTAATTTTTAATTTTAAAATTCAGCTATTTATATATACTATTCATTCTAGATGTGGTTGTGAGCACTGCAGAGGTTGTTATATTTTTCCATCAAATGTAGTGTAATTTTTGTTTCTGTGTAGTTATCCTGTTGAGGTGACATTTTATCTGGAGTTATGCATGTTTTCCTCATAAGTAATTGCATTGTCTACAAAATTTCTGATTTAGAACAAACACTATTTTTTGCACAGCTCATAGACACTTTCAGAAGTATATGCAGTTTAGGTGTAACTCCATCATTGATCTAATTCCCTCATATAGTAATTACACTAGTAACAGAAACTTTCCTGGCAGATTAAAACTGTGTGCTGGACTGAGACTTGAACTCGGGACCTTTGCCTTTTGTGGGCAAGTGCTCTACAATAAAGCTATGAGGATGGGGTGTGAGTCGTGCTTGGGTGGCTCAGCCTTGGCCGCGAAAGGCAAAGGTCCCGAGTTCGAGTCTCAGTCTGGCACACATTTTTCATTTGCCAGGAAAGTTTCATAACAGCACACACTCCACTGCAGAGTGAAAATCTCATTCTGGCCTACACTAATAACGTATATAACATTGTTTGTTAATGTGTGTGTTTTGGCAGTAATATTACGGGGTTCTTAACACAATGTTTCCAACATATGAGGGCATGTTGAAAAGTAATGCCCTGGAATTTTTTATGTAAATACCCTTAAAGCTTTTTGAATAAAATAAATGTCATTAACATTCTACATCTTTGTTTTTCATGTCTACATATTTGCAGCTCTCTGATGTTAGAGGCCTCCGAGCTGTAGTGCGTAACATTGTGGTGTGTAATAAAATTACATAAATGCTTGAGAAACAGCATACTATAACTGAGTTTCAAATTCCGAGAGTTCATCCACACCTGGAGCAACTTCTCCTTCAGCTTGACAATGCCAGACCACACACAATTTCTGTGACATCAGCAACAATACAATGCCTTGGGTTCCCTGTCATCAATCATCCTCCATACAGCCCCATCTTGACCCCATCTGGCTGTCATCTGTTTTGAAAACTTAAAGAACACCCTCAAGGATTTCACTTAAATACTGATGATGGATTGCAAGCAAAGCTGAAGCTGTGGCTGCATCAGCAAAGTCAAATGTTCTATAGTGAGGGTGTCAACAAACTAGCCTCTCATTGGGAGAAATGAGTTAAGAGTTTTCACATAAAAATTTGGAGGCATTACTTTTCAGCATGCCCTTTTAATTTGTGGATTTATGGACAAAGTTTGCAATACCTAGGAGACATCAGAAACATACGAGGGCAGTTCAATAAGTAATGCAACACATTTTTTTTCTCCGTCAATTTTGGTTGAAAAATCCGGAAATTTCTTGTGGAATATTTTCAAACATTCCCGCTTCATCTCGTATAGTTTCATTGACTTCCGACAGGTGGAAGCGCTGTACGAAGCTGTTAAAATGGCGTCTGTAACGGATGTGCGTTGCAAACAACGGGCAGTGATCGAGTTTCTTTTGGCGGAAAAGCAGGGCATCTCAGATATTCATAGGCGCTTGCAGAATGTCTACGGTGATCTGGCAGTGGACAAAAGCACGGTGAGTCGTTGGGCAAAGCGTGTGTCATCATCGCCGCAAGGTCAAGCAAGACTGTCTGATCTCCCGCGTGCGGGCCGGCCGTGCACAGCTGTGACTCCTGCAATGGCGGAGCGTGCGAACACACTCGTTCGAGATGATCGACGGATCACCATCAAACAACTCAGTGCTCAACTTGACATCTCTGTTGTTAGTGCTGTCACAATTGTTCACCAGTTGGGATATTCAAAGGTTTGTTCCCGCTGGGTCCCTCGTTGTCTAACCGAACACCATAAAGAGATAAGGAGAACCATCTGTGTGGAATTGTTTGCTCGTCATGTGGCTGAGGGTGACAATTTCTTGTGAAAGATTGTTACAGACGATGAAACATGGGTTCATCACTTCGAACCTGAAACAAAACGGCAATCAATGGAGTGGCGCCACACCCACTCCCCTACCAAGAAAAAGTTTAAAGCCATACCCTCAGCCGGTAAAGTCATGGTTACAGTCTTCTGGGATGCTGAAGGGATTATTCTGTTCGATGTCCTTCCCCATGGTCAAACGATCAACTCTGAAGTGTATTGTGCTACTCTTCAGAAATTGAAGAAACGACTTCAGCGTGTTCGTAGGCACAAAAATCTGAACGAACTTCTCCTTCTTCATGACAACGCAAGACCTCACACAAGTCTTCGCACCCGAGAGGAGCTCACAAAACTTCAGTGGACTGTTCTTCCTCATGCACCCTACAGCCCCGATCTCGCACCGTCGGATTTCCATATGTTTGGCCCAATGAAGGACGCAATCCGTGGGAGGCACTACGTGGATGATGAAGAAGTTATTGATGCAGTACGACGTTGGCTCCGACATCGACCAGTGGAATGGTACCGTGCAGGCATACAGTCCCTCATTTCAAGGTGGCGTAAGGCCGTAGCATTGAATGGAGATTACGTTGAAAAATAGTGTTGTGTAGCTAAAGGATTGGGGAATAACCTGGTGTATTTCAATGCTGAATATAACAACCCCTGTTTCAGAAAAAAAATGTGTTGCATTACTTATTGAACTGCCCTCGTATATAAAGCAGGAATGAGTTTGCTCCAACTAAATAATCAATCTAACAACATTTACCAGTTAAAATCACCGGTATACAAGGAAAACCACATGTTGAAGAATATAATAAACTCACAATAAGAATTGTATTAACATTTCCATGACAATCTCCTACTGATGTTCTATGCATATTTTAATCCTTTGTTGAATACTACAAGAAAATTATTATATGTTTATCTTACAGGTGGCTTCATGGAAAGTTTGGATAATCGTTGGATCCTGCAAGGAAATTTACAACAGTGTGAACAGTTTGAAAAGACACCTAATACCTTAGGTTTGAAAAACATGGCAGGTGTTTTCATACTAGTTGCTGCTGGAATAGTTGGTGGTATTGGGCTTATAATAATTGAAATGGCCTATAAGAAACATCAGATACGGAAACAAAAGAGAATGGAACTAGCTCGCCATGCTGCAGACAAATGGAGAGGTGCCATTGAGGTAAAAAATTACAAATGCTCTATAAAGTGTTTCTGAAAGGTTCTGTATTTCTGTGACAGACTAATTTTGTTTACAATTAATAATTTTAACAAACTTATGCTTTGGCTATACAGGCACATAAAATGTCTGGCAGTGAACACAAATTATTGCTGCAGCAAAGAAGATGAAACATAAAAATTATGTCAGTTTAGAATTTTCTCTGATGTACTTAAAAGTTTGAACATCATTACTGAAAAGAGTTCTGCACCACTTCACTGATGTGTTGTGCTTAATAATTAACTTAGGAGTTAGTACTACAGCACATTATGTTGTACTGGGACCACTGTTAGAATGTAAACTAAAGTTGCTGTAATTGTTTTACCAATGTACTCTCCAAATTGTCAAAGAGGCAAATGAAGTCAGGGTGTAGTCTCCTTGGTGTGTTTTACCTGTGATATGCAAGGGACATTGAGTGGAGAAGGTGTGGGGCTGCAATACTGGCAGTAGTGAGCCACAGATTAGGCTGACTTCGTGATGAAACTTTGACGTGATTTGGATTTGGAGTCTGGTGCACTTATGGTATCAGCATTGTCTACTGGATTGAGACATGCCAAAGCAAAAGCAAGTTTCACAACAATGTTACATAATAGTGGTCAGCTAAAAGGATAACAGCAGTTGTGGGCTGCGTCCATTGGTAGCCACAGAAAAACAGTGATGGCACTTGATGTAGGCTAAATAGTAATGGCACAATCTTTGAAAACATTACCCTGGTAGTGTGCTATCAAACAAATTGTCTCAGTTATTACTGTTTTACTGCTTCATCTGATGTTGAGGAAGAGTTGGCACAGGGAAGGGGTGGGGAATGGAGGGAGGTGGGGAAGGGGAGGAGTAGAGAAAGATTTCATTGGCTTCTGCCCTCCTTGAATGCAACTGTCACTTCATGTAGAATGCTGGTTCCACACGGCCATCTGTCAGATGATATGGATGATATGCCCTCTCAAACATGGATTTAGAGTTCAGCATCACAATAACTTTGGAATCACACACTCTTGGCAATTTCACATACCTCTCCCAGAAGAAAGCAAAAAATTGGGTTGCCCTCAGGGGATGTATCCTGGTATGTCTCTGCAATTCCCATTTCTGGGGACAGTTCTATATTTCGCCTGAGATGGGCCACGTTCTTCATCTCTGTAACATGGGTTGAAACCAGGATTGGAAATGACTAGGAAGACACAGTACTCTGTGAAGATATTGCCTAAATAGAGTACATGCAATTAGGATGTCAATACTTGATGCTTTGCATGACCCAACACCAGTTTCCAGGATCCGCACCTTCCACGTCCAAGAATTTCAGGTTATCATTGGATAATTCAGCTGAAAATTAGGTTAATGCCATGTTGCCATACTGTGATCCCAAAGATGCATCAAAAACAATAAAGTTCATGATTGTTGGCAATGTAAAATTTCAACAGCGCCTCTTCCATTTAGCAGGGTTGTCCTATAGGTACTCTTTTGACTTTCTCTCTTGACTTAGCACAGATTATTTTAAACATTTGGTTTTCTAATGTCCTTAATAGTCTTTCTGTTTCTCCATTTGACTGGGAATAAAATGGAGTTGAGGTAATTGTGTGATTCCGTTTTGCACACAAAATTCTTAAAACATGGGGATGACACTGAAAAAAATTGGGAGAGCATCTACAACGAACAATCACAAGGGCCATAAAAATAGCTAATGAAGTTCACATGCATTCTTTCCTATAGTTCTGGTGAGATGGACAGTAGGGATCTGCTTGGATGCTGGTTGGTGCTTCACACAAATTTCACACTACCGGGCTAGCCACTCGTCCTCAGTATTATCACAAAGCTAATAACTGTTTCATATGAATGATGCCCCAGTATCCCAACATAAATAACCTCCTCTTCTCTCCTCCCCCTCCCTTCTACCCTCACATCATCAAACTCCTTTATTAACCTTCTGTCGGGCGCGGTGTTTGTCGCAGCGATATTGGGTGCGGTGTATCAAGTTGATCACACCGTTTATTCACGTGATCATTTATTAAATTCTGTTCAAAAAACATATTATAACTGCCAGATATATTTAAAGAAAGACAAAGATGACATACAAGCACAACTGCAGTAGAAATATTCATCATTCAGATTTCTTATCGTCAATGTTGGACTGCAGTAACAAATGATAAAAATGTCGCTTTTTCATTTGCTTCTTTATTATATTTCACTAATAAAACACATTACAAATGACAATTATCTTTACAGAAAGGCTATTATGACACTGGAGCAGAACAACAATGATATTAAAACTCATTCATTTGTTTCATCGTCACTTTTTAACTGTGGTAACAAATGCGGAATTTTTCCACATTCAGAGCAAAAAGATTCAATGTGTATCAAACAGATAGGCTTCTGACACATTTTGCAACAATATTTTGTCAGTCTTTTTTTCTGTGCAGGTATTACACCTTTTCCTCTTGATCCCAGTCCCTTGTTCTTCGTTTCTGCTTGTGTCTTCTGCTTCTTCTTCACACATTGGCCTATATTGTTGTAGCTGCAGTTGAAGGTCTCTGTGAATTCCTGAGGTGTCCAAGCATCTACGAACCAAGTGAGGTAGAACTAACACATGTGAGAGTTGCTTCAGGAATCCTTTTCTTCGGGTGAAATTCTCGTTGTTTCCATAGTAAATTACTTGTGAATTGATTCCACTCATATTGATCATTGCAAAAAATATGACCATGGGCCAAAGGCACAAATTTCTTGCTACATTGTATGAAGTGGTCAACTTATCTGTAGTGTCGACTCCACCTTTGGTATAGCACAATGTTACAATGGATGGCTTCTGTTTATCTCCAGTGTCAGCATCTACTGAATTATCTTCATGCAAACTTGATGCCAAGATAAAACACTTCCCCTTTTTAGGAACGTAGGAAACTAGAGTACAGCCTTTCTTGAAGCCAAAAAGTGAACTATGGACAGCCCTGCCTTTACTGGTAGCAAACTCCAGAGGAATCTCACACTTGTTTTTCTTCATCGTCCCAACAAAAGAAAGATTTTTTCTTCTTAGCTCTTCTATCAAACCAATACTAGTAAACCAATTGTCTGCTGTCACATTTCGACCTGACTGATAAATTGGTTCACATAGTCACAGAACAACATCTGAAGGTTTATTGCTATGTGGTACAATCCTTCTGGCTGCAGCCCAGCGTATATTTCCAGATTATAGAGATAAAATACTTGGGAATCCACAAGAGCATATATCTTAATTCCATATCTGTTTGGTTTGCTAGGTATGTATTGGCAAAAACTGCGCCTTCCATGGAATCCTTCAAGTTTCTCATCTACTGTAACGTTTTCTCTGAGGGTGTAGGATTTCTGGCAATTCTGTACAATCAGAGAAAATATTTCCTGAATTGCTGTTATCTTGTCTAATTTTCTCCTTTCATCGCAAGTCACACGATTGTCAAATGTAAGGCACCGCATGATGAATTTGAAACGTTTTATGTTCATAACGAGACAAAATTTTTCAATTCCATCCCCATCACTTCCCCACAGATCTTCTAAGCTTTGTCTGTTACTTTTGTTAACACCAGCAAAAAACAGAAGACCAATGAAAGCTTTTAATTCAATAATATCTATAGGTTTTACGTCTCTCTCTCTCGCTGAAAAGAAGCTTTGATGCTCTCAATATACAGATTGGTATACAGAACTATAATTGACAAAATGTCGTCATCTATGAGGCAATTCCAACATTCCAAAGGCATTCTCAATGCTTTCACTGCACCTATAGGATCAGGTAACTTTCGAATAATATTGTGGGCCCTGAAATGTACTCTCTGCGATGGTGGAACTTTATTCCATTTTGTCTCTTTGTCCCTTCTAGTATAATAATGCTGGCTTTCTTCAAGTACTTCCTCATCATTTTCACCATCGTTTTCCTCCGTTTCTGAATCTTCCTGCCGAACTTCAGCTGCGTCATCACAATCTGAATCTACTTCATCTTCAAAATCCTCTTGAACTTCATCATTATCCTCTTCGAACAACATTTTTTGTATTTCTGCAACATGATTTGGGTCAAGGAGGTTGTACATCTTACTGTAGCCTGCCATGATCAAGTGTCTCACACCTAAAATGATAAAAGTCCTATAAAATAATGCAGTCAGGCCCAGTGTATCAATTTGATGCCTGATACTCAAACATTCTTAACTGATGATTAAACGGTCCAAAAAGAAAATAAGTGCATTACACATTATATATTAACATTGTACTACTTACTAAGTTATGTTGATAACCAAAGAAACGAATTGTTGAAATGCAACACAAACGGGCACAGTGTATCAAACTGATCAATCAGCACATATATCAACAACAGAGCAGTCGTATTGACACTGAAGCACACAACAATGACAAGCGTTCGGAAAAGGCTAGCTGCTAGCGAGTAGGTGTCAGTGCTGCCACTCATTGACAAATAATTTACAGTAAACTTCGAGGTGTATCAATTTGAACAGCCACACCCGACGGAAGGTTAATAATGAGGTATTGCCACCTGGCACTCATGTGAGAATGACTGCAGTAGCAGAACATATCATTTTATCATCCGCTGGTGTTGTAAGTTACAATGGCTATCCCCAATGTAGGGCTTCCCACAAAGATGGATCGGCTCCATCTGTTGAACAATGTATGAGGTGTGATCAAACAATATGCAAATGAATTTTTTAGCAGCAACTGATGTTGCTGCAACAGCTTGAGGAAATTTGTCCAATAGCCTGATCTGGTGAGACAAGCAACATGTTCTCACTTATCAGTCAGCATTCAGAGAGGCTAGAGTGAGTTTGTGCTTACGTATCTGTCACGCATCATGGATTTTGAACAATGCATGAGCATTAAGTTCTGTTTCAAGTCACAAAAAAGAGCCAGGGAAACTCGTTAAATGTTGAAATTGGTGTATCGCAATAATGCTTTAACTATGAAGACTATTTGCAAGAGCCATGAGCAATTTAAAAGTGTAAATGAGTTGGTAGAAGATGAGCATTGTTTAGGACATACATTAACCTAAAAAAAAACAGAAGAAAACATACAAAAATTGGAAAAATTTTTTTGTTCAAACAGCTGAATAACTATTTGAGAGCATACCAAAGAACTTAGCATCTCATAAACGTCTGTGCAAAGCATTTTTATTAATAACTTGCAAATGGGATAAGTTAGTGTAAAATTTGTTCCCAGGGTTTTGAGTGATTAACAGAAGAAAAATGGTGTGTCAGTTTGCATATAGTTGAAGGATTGTCTTCTTTTAGATTCAGGCTTCATGTTCAAAAATTGTAACTGGAGATGAAACTTGAATCTATGTGTATGGCCCTGAGTCATGAATTCTAAGAGTTCCCAATGTAAAACCAGTGACTCTCTTCCCCATAAAAAGGCATTGTCAGTCAAAATCTGATATTAAAGTCACGCTCTCCTTTTTCAGTATTCAGGGCATAGTGTGATGAGAGTTCATTTCAATGGGAACAACTGCAAATGCTGAATTTTACAAGGGTATACTGGAACTTTAGCAAAATGATGTATAGAGGAAGAGACCAGAACAATGGGTCTTTGGCTTACTTCTTCATCACAACAATGCACCTTGCCACACTTCATATTGATTTACAAGTTTTTGGCTGGAAAAAGTGTTCCTGTCTGTCCATATTTGCCCTACTCACCAGATTTAGCACCATGCAATTTCTGGCTCTTTCCAAAAATTAAAACTATGAGGGGCGTTTGAAAAGTCCATGAAAAATCTGAGAGATGGCACCAACGGTGCATATTGAGATCATTTTTAGTTAGTAGCATCTTTGGAAAGAACGCACACCAAGTTTTAGCCATATTGGTCCATTTCTTTGTGTATGGAATTCGTGTGAATCAAGGAAGTCGAGTGATTGTCAAAAAATGGACAAAAAAGAATTTTGTGTGGTGATTAAACATTACTTTATGAAAGGCAAAACGCCTCAGGAGACTAAAGAGAAGCTTGGTAAACATTACAGTGACTCTGCACCTTCAATTAGAACAGTTTATAAGTGCTTTCAAAATTTTCGGAGTGGCCATATGGGCACAAGTAATGCTAAACGTTCTGGATACCCTGTGGAGGTTATGACTCCAGAAATAATTGATAAAATCCATTATATGGTGATGGATGACAGAAGAGTTAAGGTTTGTGAGATTGCTAGTGCTGTGGACATCTCAAATGAATGGGTACATAATATTTTGCATAAGCATTTGGACATGAGAAAACTATTCGCAAGGTAGGTTCCGCGATTGCTCAAGCTTGACAAAAAACAGAATCGTGTGAAGTGACAGCCAAAGCTAAGTATGGTACAGAACGGAGTCCATTTCAGTGGCTGTAAGATTTTTAATGCCCTCCCTTCAAGAATTAAGTGTTTGGTAAATGATGATCTCTTGTTTAAAAAAACCTTAAGGCAGTTCCTATTGCAAGGATCATTTTATACAATAGAAGAGTTCCTGAACTACAGTGTTTAACATTTTTTGTATTGTAAATTGCAAATGTATGCCCGAATTTGTATTTGTAATACTGAATATTTTTATTGTAAACATATGTTTCGCAATATTTATTTCTCTGTAACACTTATTACTTTGTAATGTTTATCTATCTCTAAAATGTATTTGATGTAGTGGGACCTAAGTTACTGTTTACTGTTTTTGTTTTGTAATCTCTATCTATTTCTAAAATGTATTTTTTGTAGTGGGACCTAAGTTACTGTTTACTGTTTTTGTTTTGTGTAATGTATTACCATAAATTCTGGCCAAAAACTTGTAAAATTGACACATTCCATATCCTGTGATAGTGTCATAACATGGATCACTGGAAAAAGAGATAAATAAATAAAAAAATGAGCAAAATTTATGTAAATAGGTTGAAATTTTCACCAAGCTTATGGACTCTCTCCTTCCTTGGAGCTAACAGACTAACAAAAACATACATATAAGCAGAGGATGCAGTGCTGGGATAATGTTGCCAGTATAGCACTGCATGTGTATGTGTGTGTTTTGGTTAACCTTTAAATTGAGGAAGGATTTTGTTCAGAAACCTGGCTTCAGTTTCAATCTGGTTTACATGCCTGTTTGCCATTCAGAGTCTCAACTTTATGATGACTGATTAACTATACACCTCTCATTATTTGTATTTCACCTGCTAGAGACTAAAGCTTGTGGATGTGACTTTGTCAGTTTGATGGTGATAGTCAGGTTTTTAAGATATTGAATGCTTCAGGAATGCAAACTTTGACAGAAAATGTAGGATGTTCTGATTTCAGAGAAAAAATATATGGAATACTACTAACAAACTCCATGGTTCAAACACCCTTGAGCTATGTGACTGGAGCAGCAGGAATGTAGATTTTTTCTCATTTATTCAACACCCTTATTTTTAAATGACATTACTGATAGATCACTTCTTTTTTTTTTCAGAGAAGAAAAACACTAAGAGCAACTGTTGCAGCTCAAAGAAGGCTTAAAGCAAATGGAGTGAATGATCCAGCAACAGTAAGTTTATCAGTAGACGCTCTGCCACAACTGGAAGCCAGAAGTCCAGCAAGAGCATGGCCTGGGGGTTGTGATGTAAGGCAACGTGGATCAAGAACTGATGAAATAAGAGTTGCCACTACTGCCCAGAGCAATCCAGCTTATACCTCCAATCTCCCTGACATGATAGTATAGAAATACTGCAAGTGGAAGTGGAGAAACTATGTATCACACAATCACTCTTGTGCGCAAAACTTATTTGAATTTACTGATTTTTATATATTTATTGCACGTTAAGTAGCTCCGAAATTCATACAATTGAATACAATTAAAACATCAAGGTTGTGCATTATATCATGGATAAATACGAATTCATCATCCCTCCCTTCTTCCCCCCAACCCCTACCCCCTCTGCCCTGCCCTCTCCCCCTGCTGCCTCCTCTCCTCCTCATCAGTCATCTTCATTTTTCAGTCATTAGATCATTTACCTACTACATCATATTCATAGCATTAATTCCTAGATATAGCAATCCAGCAACAGAAAAAATTTTAGAAAATATATTGTAATTGACAGGTTAAACTCACTATCAACTTTACATTAGAAATCCTTTGTATCAGTACTGATTAAGTGTGTTTAAGAAATCAGTTCATTTTTGTTTACTGTGATATTTTTTACAATTACTGATCATGAGCATTTAGTGCCAACTTAGGAATAGACTATATTGCTGGAAGATACCACTGCCCATAAATATGTATAGATGCATATGCTTATATACATTTACAAAATGAACTGATGCTGGAGCTGGCTCTAGTATAAATTTTCTCTGTTGCATAAAATAAAAATTACTGAGTGAGATTATTTTTCTTGTGTCAATTTACATACAACGCATCATGTTGTGATTTATTAAATGAATGATACAACTACTGTTGTCTTCCTTACTTTCATATTGTATAACTGTGGTATTTAATATTAAACATTAAATTCTGTGACATACGTGAGTTATTATTTTAAAACTTGCAATGATACAAAACATAGCAGCAAAAATATAAGAAACTATTGCATCGCTCAGGAAGATAAATATATATTGTAAACGAGAATTGTCGACATTTTCTAATGTTATGACCACAGGAACATTTTTATGTATGAAATTTCTTTATAGTTTAAAATGTCTTAGTTTTATCAAGCAAAAGAGCTTATCTAGTAGAACACCTGCTATGATGCAACAGAACTTAAAACATATTAGTGATTTAGGTGATACACTTCTTATTATTTCAAAAATGAAATGAGTATAATGCAGATGTAAAATACCAGAAAAAGTATTTACAATGGCGTACACTATACATGTTGGAAACAGTCACTTTGGATCTACAGATTTGAAATAGAAAAATTTCAGTTAACTCATGTTTTTGCAAGTGGTAGAAAATTATAGTCTCATTTATCACATAGTCAAGACTTTTCTTGTGATAAAAATAAATTACTCTGCACTAAAAGTATGGCTGCATAATGTTAGATGGCATTAAGTTTCCATTATATTGCCTTTCCACATATTTATTGTATCAGAGAGCACATCACTGACCAAAACACTGTCAACACTTTCATATGGTGCACCACTTTGTGGCATTGTTAGATCCAAGTATTTTTCTGATTTTCCACTATTAACACTTCAAGCAATTCATTTGGGAATGGAATGTGTGTATTTTAGAGTGAGGAAATGATCCATATGAGTTTTCCTTTGAAGATTTTAGTTCCAACTTTGAGAGATCACTTGTCACAGGTTTGGTAATAATGTGAGCTTGATGTAGACACACCTGTCCAAGACTAGTGAACTTTTTGTTTGCTGGGTCTCACACAGTGCACTCTGAAGTGCTAAATAATGGTGATAATATGAGATTATCTGAAGTGCAATCACACTGATGCTGCAACAAAATAATTTCTGTTTCCTTTCCACAAAAACGTCCCTTCATAGATTCAGGCAACTGAAACAATTCTTGCACTATTGCAACACCAAGATGTATGATCTACACTAAATTAAACAATATGTGTACTGTACTTTATTATCTGAGAAAAGGATGTAGGTACACACATCAAAAAAAGTTTTGCATCACCTTGGTTCTGAGAGTGCCAGAACCTGTACAGAAACTTGGAATAGAGATCAACATAAACATCATTTCTGTCCTTTTTATATCACATGAAAACCACACATTGCATGTTGTATCACCATACAGCAAGACCTTCGGAGGTGGTGGTCCAGATTACTGTACACACCAGTACTTCTAATACCCAGTAGCACATCCTCTTGCATTGATGGATGTCTGTATTCGTCGTGGCATACTATCCACGTGTTCACTGAGGCACTGTTGGTCCACATTGTTCCACTCCTCAATGGCAATTTGATGTAGATCCCTCAGAATGGTTGGTGGGTCACGTCATCCATAAACAGCCCTTTTCAGTCTATCCCAGGCACGTTTGATAGGGTTCATGTCTGGAGAACATGCTGGTCACTCTAGTCAAGTGATGTCATTTCACTGAAGGAAGTCATTCACAAGATGTGCATGATCGGAGCGCAGATTGTCATCCATGAAGACGAATCCCTTGCCAATATGCTGCCGATATAGTTGCACTATCAGTCAGAGGATGGCATTCATGTATCATACAGCCATTACGGCGCTTCCATGACCACCAACGGTGTACATTGACCCCACACAATGCCACCCCAAAACAGCAGCAAACCTACACCTTGCTGCACTCACTATACAGTGTGTCTAAAGCTTTCAGCCTGATCAGGTTGCCTCCAAACACGTCTCCGACGATTGTCTGGTTGAAGGCATATGTGACACTCATTGGTGAAGAGAATCTGATGCCAATCCTGAGCGGTCCATTTGGCATGTTGTTGGGCCCATCTGTACCGCACTGCATGGTGTAGTGGTGGCAAAGATGGACCTCACCATGGACGTTGGGAGTGAAGTAGCACACCCTGCAGCCTATTGCGCACAGTTTGAGTCTTAACATGATATCCTGTGGCTGCACGAAAAGCATTATCCAACATGTTGGTGTTGCTGTCAGTGTTCCTCTGAGCCATAATCCATAGGTAGCGGTCATCCACTGCAGTAGTAGCCCTTGGGCGACCTGAGTGAGGCATTTCATCGACGGTTCCTGTCTCTCTGTATCCCCTCCATGTCGGAACAACATTGCTTTGGTTCACTCTGAGACACCTGGACACTTCCCTTGTTAGGAGCCCTTTCTGACAAAGTAACAATGCGGATGCAATTGAACTGCAGTACTGACCATCTAGGCCTAGTTGAACTACAGACAACACTAGCTGTGTACCTCCTTCCTAGTGGAATGATTGCAAATGATCAGCTGTCAGAGCCCCTCCGTCACATAGGTGCTGCTCATGCATGGGTATTTACATCTTTTGGCAGGCTTAGTGACATCTCTGAACAGTCAAAGGGACTGTGTCTGTGATACAATATCCACAGTCAACGTCTATCTTCAGGAGTTCCAGGAACCGAGGTGATGCAAAACTTTTTTGATGAGTGTAGTTACACATTCCTGAAATATATCTTATGATAGATACATTTCTGTTACTATACAATGACACACTTAACTGATACAATACATGCTACTAAAAACATCCTAATTTGCCATCACATCATCTGTACCTTGTGAATACAGAAATTGATATGTAAAATTTGTCACGATGTACACTGGGGGACAAAATGTTTGATGAAGAAGATCTTACCACATTTTCTCATGTTGTAATGAGAATGATAAAACCTTTTTGAACAAGTTATTTTGCCTGAAACTCATAATAACTTTTGTACAGATGTGCTGCTAACAGATATGTTTTTGGTCAACAATATGGATTTTACATCACTGTTAAGCTGAACAGGGGAAACACGCTATCATGAATAAGGACCAAAAATTTGGGTATGAGAAATGTCATGACCCTCCAACAAAGCAGAGTTGGATGGATAAGAAAGGCATTGCACTTTTTAGTTCAGTCCTTAATATTGAAATGGTATAAGCAAAAAACTGTCAAGAGAAGACAAGATAGACTGCTACTCACAAAATAAAGGAGACAATGAATGGCAGACAGGTACATTGAAATATAATCACTTAATTTTATCAGCTGCCAGACTAAGTCCTTTGTCAGATGTAGCTGGAACACACACACATTCACAAATGCATAATTCACACACATGGCCATTGTTATCTCCTGTTGCTAAAGATTGGCCTATTTCATTTTGGTAAGGTTGGTAGAGCAACAGCATTAGCATTATAGGTACTGTGAGAAGCAGATAAGGTGTGTATCAAGGCTAGCATGGTTGAATTTGATAGTGAGGCAAAAGATGAGGCCTTTGAAAAATACTCATACTTCTGTGGGACTGAGGATTTTGTAGGACAGGTTCATGACTGTGCTCCAGATTTGATTAGGCTCTGGATTTTGTAGCATGAGATAATGTATTTCCTTAGTGTCTGGAAATGTATGTTGTCTGTAAGGCAAGGTTTGGCAGCTATGAGGGGATGTGGGAGAGGTTTAATGGAGGCTCTTGTATTGGTGATGACTAGTGGTACAATAAGACAAGCTTGTGAGGTGAACAGATTGGACAGTTTTTTGATGTGGCATTTTGCACATTGCTCTAGTTCCTAGCAGGCAAGTGTTTCAATCTGAGTGATGGGGTGCAGCATTCCATTGTTTGAGCTATCAAAAGAGAATGATGAAAGTACAAGTAGCTCTGCACTATAACAATGCTATGTGTTGAGTAGACTGTGTATTCCAACACCTGTTTTACTCTGTCCAGGAAATGTATTGTGTTGCCACTGGCCAACAGTTGCGATAAGGAAATGAACTCATTGACATCATAGGTTTAACTGCTACTCTGACTAGTTCCAAACACAGATTGCATTGGGTTCACTGCAGCCACTACAAGTGTGAACCATGTGTGAAGCAGAGACTACCACATGCTGTTAAGTGCAGCCCTCAATACAGCCAAGTCAGTTCACTGCAGTTTACATTGTGTATTGTTGTGCACCACACACTTCTGTTTTCAACTTTAGCACCAGATCTGTTTGGACTGTACTCAAAAGCTCACAACATCTTTGGCTTATTTCACACTTCAGTTGAAGTATGAAGTTTGGATGTTGGTGTTTCTCTCACTTTCTTTGAAAGTACAAGATTTGAACTTTGTACATCATATGCTTAGAACAGCATTTGTGTATCTGCAGAGATACTAAAAATGAGAAAGCAAATGGTATAAAAGTTGTTTTGAAAATGATATTGTGTAATTTATATATTCTCTTTCATAAATCAGTGGTAAAGAGAAGCCCTTGCAGTTCATACTGAAATTAATAGAGGTAAACATCACAAAGTATCGCACAAATTCATGTTTCTTCAAAATCTGCATATCCGGGAAAATTACTGACATCTCTGTCTCTCTGAGGAAAATATTTCTTCCATGCTCATATAAAATTCATAAGGAAAACCGCTCAACAAGGCACTGTGAAGTGTATAACAATGCATATCATGCAGCTGCAAAGAAAACTGGTTGAGAGGGATAATATTATTGCATTGATTGCAAAATTCCCTACTGTGTTACTCCGTGCCTTCATGTTCATACTATTGTGTTGTTTCCAATGTGTACTACAAGCTGCTTTTTACTGAGATGTGTATTACACTCCAAAAATTATTTTAATAAATATTTTCTACATATATATGATGTTTGCTCAAAACATATCAAACCTTTCTTAGACAAAATACATTTATTGATCTGGATGTGTAGAATCCTACTCCTCTTCAAAGTATTCACCTTGATAATGCAGACACTTGTCCCAGTAATCCAGCCACTGTTGGAACCACTTCTGGGACATGTCTTTTGGAATTGTGATCAGCTAGTCTGTCACATTCTCCATTATTTTTTCTCTTGACTGAAGTTGTGTTTCTTACAGGGGCATTTCAGCTTAGGAAACTGCCAAAAGTTAGATGTGGCTATGTCAGCAGGCTATATCTAAATCTACATATGTACTCCCAGACCACCATATGATATGTGACAGAGATTATGCTGTACCACTACTAGTCATTTCCATTCCTGTTCCACTTGCATGTAGAGTGAGGATAATGACTGTTTATATGCCTCCATATGAACCCTAATTTCTTGTATCTCATCTTCGTGGTCCTTACACTAAATGTATGTTGGCAACAGTAGAATTGTTCTGCAGTCAGCTTCAGATACCAATTTTCCAAATTTTCTCAATAGTTTTCCTTGGAAAGAATGTCCCATTCCCTCCAGGAACTCTCATTTGAGTTTCCAAAGAATCTCCATAACACTTGTGTGTTGCTCGAACCTACCAGTAACAAACATAGCAACCCGCCTCTGAATTGCTTCGATCTCTCTCTTTAATCTGACCTGGTGTGGATCCCCAACACTTGAACAGTACTCAACAATGGGTCACACTAGTGTCCTATATATAGTCTCTTTTACAGATGAACCACACTTTCCCAAAATTCTCCCAGTGAATTGAAGTCAACCATTCATCTGCATCTGCATCTGCATCTACATTTATGTAGATACTCCGCAAGTCACCGTACAGTGCATGATTGAGAGTACCCTGTACTCTGCTATATGCCTCCACATGAGCCCTAATTTCTTGAATCTTATCTTCATGGTCATAACGCACAATGTATGTTGTGGCAATAGAATCATTCAATAGTCAGCTTCAAATGCTGGTTTTTTTAATTGTCTCACCCGTGTTTCTCAAAAAGAACATCACCTTCCCCCCAGGGATTCCCATTTGAATTTCTGAAGCATCTCCATAACACTTACATGTTGTTTGAACATGTTGAATCATATGAGAAAGAATAGTTACAAACTGAGCAATCATATTTAGAGCTAATATAAGAAGATCAACAGAATGATTACAAAATAATCCACCTGCAGAACACAGTTACTCAGAATTACTATTAATTTCTAGATTCTAATATGGCAGATTAGTGCAGTAGATTCAAACTCTACAAATAAAGGTTTGACCTTTTATTAGAAACCCAAAATGGCAACATGATCAAATTTATCACTTCAAAATGGACCTTCACTCTTAATGAAGCAATTATCATCCTTCCATGACCATACTATGGTCGTATTATTATTAATTACAGTAATTATAGGCTACACCCTAAGATATATACTATTTATTGCCTACACAAACCTAAATATACTTCATGGACATCTAATTGAAAATATTTGAACAGCATTACCAGCAGTCACCTTAACTTTTATTGCACTCCCCTCACTACGACTATTATATTTACTTGATGATTCAGTAGACACAATAATTACAATCAAAACAATTGGATGTCAATGATACTGAAGATATGAATATTCAGACTTTATTGATGTAGAATTTGATACCTACATACCACCAGAGCAGGATTTAGAAAACGATGGATTTCGGCTTCTAGACATAGGTAATCAGACAATTCTTCCAATAAATACAGAAGTGCAAGATTAACAAGTGCCTCAGATGTCCTTCACTCATGAGCAGTACCTGCTCTAGGGGTTAAAATTGATGCCACACCAGGCCTACTACATCAAGGAACATTCACAATAAACTGGCCTGGACTATTCATCAGCCAGTGCTCAGAAATTTGTGGAGCAAACCACAGATTCATGCCAATTGTAATTGAAAGAACTTCAGTAAGTTTATTCGTCAAGTGATTATCCAAGAAAATTTAAGGAGTTAGTTAAAATATATAACAATAGAGTGTCAATCTAAAATAACTAAATAATCAGTACACCTTGAAACATCAGATGACTGAAAGGTCTTACACCAAATAATAGTAAATTAATGATTACTTCTGATGGGGAAAATAATCCAAATTCCTCAAATATCTCCTCTCATATGATTCTCTCTATTCATTAGATTTTCAACCAATTTAATTCTATTTAATCAAATAAACTTTTTCTCATTTAAACCTAATCTTATTAAAAGAGCAGAAAAAAGAGCAACTGAGATAAAAAATCTAACCTGAAAACCTTATTCTCAACATTTGATCCATCAACTACTATCTTCAACTTGACATTAAATTGGACTAGAACATTTCTAGGATTACTATTAATCCCATCAATATTTTGACTTACACCATTACAAATTAATATTATCTGAAATAAAATGAACTTAATCCTACATAATGAATTTAAAACATTATTAGGACCGAAATCATTTAATGGAACAACATTCATCTTTACCTAAATTTTCATTATAATATTATTCAATAATTTCATAGAACTATTCCCTTACACTTATACTAGAACAAGCCACTTAGTATTAACATTTGCAATTGCTTTACCTAAGTGATTAAGATTTATACTATTTGGATGAATCAATCACATCATATATTCACACCCCTTGTACCCCAAGGTACACCACCTGCATTAATATCATTTATAATATTAATTGAAACAATTAGAAATGTTATCCAACTAGGTACATTAGCAGTATGACTAGCAGCA
Source organism: Schistocerca serialis cubense (assembly GCF_023864345.2). Classification (NCBI taxonomy): domain Eukaryota; kingdom Metazoa; phylum Arthropoda; class Insecta; order Orthoptera; family Acrididae; genus Schistocerca; species Schistocerca serialis. Next base: position 163,501,910 of record NC_064640.1, read on the forward strand.
AATATAATCACTGGACACCTATTATTAACCTTATTAGGAAATACAGGACCATCTATAGCAATAAATTTAATTTCATTACTAATTATCAGACAAATACTCCTACTAATTCTAGAATCATCAGTAGCTATAATTCAGGCTTATGTTTTCTCAGTTTTAAGAAGTTTATATTCTAGAGAAGTATACTAAACTTACATCAACAACTCACTCGAACCACCCATTCCACTTAGTAGACTATAGACCTTGACCATTAACTGGAGCAATTGGAGCAATAGTCCTAGTATCAGGATTATCAAAATAATTTCACCTATTTAACATTAACTTATTCATAATTGGAGTTGGATTTACCTTATTAACTATAACTCAATGATGTCGACATGTAGTCCAGGAAGGAACATATCAGGGATTACATACAGGATTGAATCAACTGGATTATTTTATTTATTGCCTCATTCTTTGTATCATTCTTTTGAGCCTTCTTTAGCAGAAGACTAGCACCAACGATTGAACTAGGAATTCTATGACCTCCAATAGGAATTCAACCTTTCAACCCTATACAAATTCCATTACTTAATACAGCTACTCTTTTAGCCTCAGGAGTAACCGTACCATGAGCACACCACAGTCTTACAGAATCTAACCACACTTAAGCACTACAAGGCTTATTTTCGCAGTACTATTAGGATTGTATTTCACAATACTTCAAGCATATGAATATTGAGAAGCACCTTTCACTATTGCAGATGCAGTAAACGGATCAATATTCTTTGTTGCAACAGAATTTCGTGGACTCCATGTAATAATAGGAACGATCTTGTTAACAATATGTTTACTTCAACACTCAGTAAAACAATTCTCACCAAGACACCACTTGGGATTTGAAGCAGCAGCAGGATATTGACACTTCGTAGATGTAGTATGATTATTCCTATATATCTCAATTTATTGATGAGTTAGATAATTGTTTTTCTAGTATTTTCTAGTAGTTTCTAGCAGCCCACCTCTGAGCTGCTTCAATGTCTTCCTTCAATCTAGCCTAGTATGGATCCCAAACACTTAAGCAGTACTCAAGAATATGTTGCTCCAGCATCCTACATGTGGTCTCCTTTACAGCTGAACCACTCTTTTTTACAGTTCTCCCAATAAACCGAAGTCAACCATTCATCTTCCCTACCACAGTTCTCACATGCTCTTTCCACCTCATATTGCTTTGCAACATACACCCAGATACTTAAGTGACCAGACTGTACCAAGCAGGACACTAGCAATTTTGATGAAGGTTTCTTGGGTCTCCAGCCGGGTGGTAGCGTTGATATCTCGCAATGTTTCGGGACGTGTCATACTACCCATCTTCTGGTGAAGTGTCGAGATTCGCGGAGAGCGGGCTATTTATATGCAAGGGCACCCCCCTCCACTAGACCTCGGGTGGCTGCGGTGGACCAGCGGCATGCACGTGGTGGTGGGGATGGAGGGCGCCACCCGGCGGCCGCATTCGGTTCTCAGTGTAAGCAACCTGTCTGCGTCCGCGGCAGAGGACGTTGACGGGCGCGCTCCCAACGGATTGCTGCTATCGCAGGGTTCCATGCTGTGCTGAGTTGGTATCCCTCATCTCTGTTGACCAGATTCTCGTGAATCCTTATTTCTATGGATTCTTTGATAATGCTTTCCCAAAAGCCAGATGCTCGGCACAGTACCTTCATGTTTTCGAAGTTGAAGGTGTTTTCTTCATTGATGCTGTGTTCTGCTATGGCTGATTTTTCTGTGTGGCCTAGTCGCACACATCTGATATGTTCTTTGCAACGTTTAGATATGCAGGCTGTGTTTGCCCAATGTATTGCTTTCCGCATTCGCATGGTATACTGTATACTCCTGGTGTGTTAAGGTCCATTATAATGAAGGAGAAGAAGAATATAAACGACTCACATTCCTTCCATGCTTGGGTCTGCTCTCAGCCAAAATTGCACGACTTCTGGGAAAATACAAGATCAAAACCATTCTCCGACCACCACCAAAGACGAGGGAGCTCCTAGGTTCTGCCAAAGACGCACTGAACCTTAACATACCAGGAGTATACAGTATACCATGTGAATGCGGAAAGCGATACATTGGGCAAACGCAGCGCTGCATATCTAAACACAGCAAAGAACATATCAGATGTGTGCGACTAGGCCATACAGAAAAATCAGCCATAGCAGAACACAGGATCAATGAAGAACACACCTTCAACCTCGAAAACACAAAGGTACTGTGCCGAGCATCTGGCTTTTGGGAAAGCATTATCAAAGAATCCATAGAAATAAGAATTCACGAGAATCTGGTCAACAGAGATGAGGGATACCAACTCAGCACAGCATACCAACTCAGCTGCAATAGCGGAAATCCATCGGGAGCGGACCCGTCAACGTCCTCTGCCGCGGACACAGACAGAATGCTTACATCGAGAACCGAACGCGCCCACGGGGGGCGCCCGCCATCCCCACCACCACGTGCACGCCGTTGGTCCACCGCAGCCACCAGAGGTCTAGTGGAGGGGGGTGACCCTGCATATAAATAGCCCGCTCTCTGCGAATCTCGACACTTTGCCAGGAGATGGGTAGTATGACACTTCCCGAAACGTCACGAGATATCAATGCCACCACCCGGCTGGAGACCCGAGAAACCTTCATCAATAGTTTATGCTGGTAAAGCCTACAGTCACATATACTAGCAATTTTGTAACCAAACATTACGGTTTTGTTCTTCCTACTCATCCACATTAACTTACATTTCCCCCCATTTAGAGCTAGCTGCCATTCATCACACTAAGTAGAAAATTTGTCTAACTCATATTGTATTTTCCTATAGTCACTCAATTTCAAAACCTTACCATACAGCACAGCATCATCAGCTAACAACTGTAGATTGCTGCCCACCCTGTCTGCCAAATCAGTTATGTATGTGGAGAACAACAGCTGTCCTATCACACTTCCCTGGGGGCACTCCTGATGATACCCTTGTCTCTGATGAACGTACCTTTGCTAACAGCCTGCAATCTATGTCAAATGTTTTCCGGAAATCGAGAAATATGGAATCTGCCTGTTGCCCTTCATCCATAGCCCATAGTATATCTCATGAGAAAAGGGCTAGCTGAGGTTCTCATGAACAATGCTTTCTAAAACCATGCTGATTCATGAACATATGCTTCTGAATCTCAAGAAAGTTAACTATATCTGAACTGAGAATATGTTCAAGGAATCTGAAGAAAACTAAAGTTAGGGATATTGGTCTGTAATTATGTGGGTCTGTTCTTTTACCCTTCTTATATACTGGAGTCACCTGAACTTTTTTCCAGTTTCATGTGACTTTGTGCTGGATGAGAGATTCACAATAAATGAAACCTAGGTAAGGGGCCAAAGAACTCTTTGCAAAACTGAATCCAGATTCCATTCAGACCTGATGATTTATTTGCTTTCATATCTTTCAGTTGTTTCTATGTGCCAGGGATGCTTATTACTGTGTCATCCATATGGGATTCTGTCAAATGATGGCATGTTTGTATGATTCTCCTGTGTGCACAATTTCTTGACTGTAAAATCAAAACTTTGGCTTTCATTTTGCTATCTTCAGCTGCCACACAGACTGGTCAACAAGGGACTGCTCTGACCTTCCCTTCTTAGCAATTTTACATAGGACCAGAATTTTCTTGGTTCTCAACCAGATCATTCACTAAGGTGGGATGATGGTAGTTGTTGTGTGCTTCATGCATAGATCCTTTCACAGATACAAGCATTCCTATTAAATTTTGCTTGTTGTCATTTGTGGATTTTCTTTTGAACCAAGAGTGCAACAGCCTCTGCTCCCTCAGCATCTTCTGAATTTTGTTATGAAACCATGGTGGGTCTTTTCCATCTTTTATCCACTTACTAGGCACATAACTCTCCACATCAAAATTTACAATCTGCTTAAACTTTGCCCATAATTCCTCTGCATACATCTTACTGGAACTAAGTGATACCAGTTCACTGTCCAGGTGAACTGGTGTTCATAACTGCTTATCTATTCTAACTAGGAGAAACACTATCCTACCATTCTCAACGGATTTATATACTTTTGAAACCATAGCTGCTATAATGACGTCATGATCGCTAATGCCCATTTCTACACTTGGATTGTCAATAACGTCCAGCCTATCTGTAGCTACAAGATCTAAGATATTCCATTGTGTGTGGGCTGCTGAGCTAGCTGCTCAAGACAGTTTTCAGAAATCATGTTCAAAACATGTGACTGTATGTCTGTAGCCCCCTGCAATGAATGCATTGACATCCCAGTCTATACTCGGTAGGATAACATCACCTGCAACTAGTATTGCATTATCTGGGTATTTCCATGCCACTGACTGTAGACTTTCTTTGAATGATCCTAGAGCTGTCACGGCAGAGTTGGGTAGCTGGTAGATAGGTCCAACAATTAAATAAGTTTCACCTAAACCTGTTACATGCAACTAGATAACTTCACTGTCACATTCAGTTTTGACCTCTATGGAAACAATATTTTTGTCAACTGCAATGAACGCTCCCCCTTCTATGGGCTCTAATTTGTCTTCCCAATATATGTTCCATGACTCACTAAATATCTTAGAAATTTCCACTTTCAGTTTGAGTCAGCTGTCGGTCCCAAGAATAATTTGAGTGGATGGCAGTAAATTTGATAACTTTATTACAAATACTTTGACAGTTTACAGATGAAATTTTGACAGTCAAAGTGTCTTTACTCTGGATGGCACCAGACTTCCCTTGCTGTGTAATGACTGGCAGGTGTTAATCAGGGCACCTCAAACTACCGTCTTGCCTATAAAAACCTCATGGGCATTCCACAAGTACTCTGCTACTCTAGTAGCTGCTTCCTTTCTGTAGAGTTCCCTGACTTGTCAATGGGACTACCACAAACTCAACTTGATAATGTAGGTCTAGAAATCTGCAACCAAGACCATCACAGATTCAACAAAGCTCTTAGTTGAAACCCTCCACTTTGCTCCAAACCGAAGGACTCTGATCAACTCTGGGAACATTGCTGCACATTGTGAGCTCTGCTTGCACTCTGTATGTGAGGCCAGCAGTCATCACCACCTCCACCAGACGCCTATATATACTGAGGATGGCATCAGAACTCATGCGACAGACATTGTTGGTGCAGATGTGGGCCACAACTTGCAGATGATTACACCATGCATACTCGATAGCTGCAGGCAAGGCCACCTTCACATCTCAGATGAGACCCCCTGGCAGGCATATCAAGTGCACATTGGCTTTCTTTTCAGCCCTGTATGCTATCTGCCTAAGGGGCTCCATAATGCACCTAACATTGGAGTCCCCAATAACTAGTAAACCCCTTGCCCTTGTGCCTTCATCTTTCCTACCACAATCCTCACATGGTTGGTACATTTCATATCTCTTTGCAAATTTGCTTGTAGGTATTTGAACAATGTGACTGACTCAAGCAGCACTCTACTAATGCTGCATTTGTACATTATGGGTTTGTTTTTCCAACTCATATGCATTAACTTACATTTTTCCATATTTAGAGCTGGATGCCATTCATCACACCAACTAAAAATTTTATCTAAGTCATCTTGTATCCTCCTGCAGTCACTCAACTTCAACACCTTACCACACACCACAGCATCATCAGCAAACAACTGCAGATTGCTGCCCACTCTGTCCAGCAAATAAATTATGTATGTCAAGAACAACAGCGGTCCTATCACACTTTCCTGGAACACTCCTGATGGTACTCTCATCTTTGATGAACACTTGCTGTTCAGTACAATGTACTTAGTTCCAGTATCTAAGAAATCTTCAAGTCACTCACATATCTAAGAACCCATTCCATATGCTCATATCTTCATCAACAGTCTGCAATTGGGCACTGTGTCAAATGCTTTTCAGAAATCCAGAAATATGAAACCTGCCTGCTGCCCTTCATCTGCAGTTTGCGGTACATCATGTGAGAAAAGGGCAAGCTGAGTTTCACATGAGTGATGCTTTCTAAAACTATTCTGAAATGCGGACATAAGCTTCTCGGTCTCAAGGAAAAATTATTATATTCAGACTGAGAATATGTTCAAGCATTCTGCAGCAATATGATGTTAAGAATATTGGTCTGTAATTTTGTGGGTGCATTCTTTTGCCCTTCTAGTACACAGGACTTATCTGCACTTTTTTCCGGTCAGTTGGGATTTTGGGCTGGGTGAGGAATTCATGATAAATGCAAGCTGAGTAAGATCCCAGTGCTGCAAAATACTCTTTGTAAAACAAAACTGGGATTATATCTGGATGTGGCAACTTATTTGTTTTCAACTCTTTCAGATTTTATCCATGCCAGGGATGCCTTTTACTATGTTGTCCATATGGAACGGGCAATGGTCAGATGATGGTATATTTGTATAATTCTCCTGTGTGAGTGATTTCTTAAGTGCAAAAATTAAAACTTCAGTTTTCATTTTGTTATCTTCTACTGCCACATCAGGCTGATCAATGAGTGACTGGATATAAACCTTAGACCCAGTTAGTATTTTTGCAAAGGATCAGTATTTTCTTAGGTTTTTGGCCAGATTTTAGGCTAAGGTATGACAGTGGTAGTTGTATGCTTCATGCATGGATCTTTTTGCACAGACCTGAATCTCTACTAAACTCTGCCTGTCATCATTTGCATGTTCTTTTTTTGACTGAGAGTGCAATAGCCTTAATAGCCTTTCCTTCCTCATTATTTTCCAAATTTCATTGTTAAACCATGGTGGGTCTTTTCCCTCTTCAATCCAGGTACCAGATACATACTTCTCCAGAGCACAATTTACAGTCCATATAAGCTTCACACATAATTCTCTATGTCCATTATACTGGAACTAAATGATGTCAATTCATTGCCTAAGTCAGATGCTAACAACTGCTTACTTGCACTTTCTAATGGAAAAAATCTCCTAGCCTTATTCACTGACTGTCGACGAAATGCAGCTGAAGCTTGCAGGGTGTATGCAGAACGGTACCTGGACAGAGAGCATCCAACGTGCCGCACATTGCAAAATATCCACCACCAACTGTATGCAACAGGTATGGTCGTAGCATGCAAACGGGTCCGTAACTGGCCCGTCACAGGAGAAGCGGGTGCAGTTGGTGTGTTAGCTGCTGTTGCCATGAACCCACACATGAGTACATGGGACATTGCGAGAATCGGTGGACTGAGTCAAAGCAGTGTCATGTGCATACTACATCGTCACCGCTTTCACCCGTTTCATGCGTCGCTACATCAGCAATTACATGGTGATGACTTCAATCATCGAGTGCAATTCTGTCAATGGGCATTAACAGAGAATGTGTTGCAGTTCTATCTGTTTACTGATGAAGCAGGTTTCACAAACCATGGGGCAGTGAATCTATGGAACATGTATTACTGGTCTGTGGACAATCCTCGCTGGCTCAGACAGGTAGAGCGACAGCGACAGTGGACTGTAAATGTATGGTGTGGAATCCTTGGCGATCACCTCATTGGTCCTCACTTCATTGCAGGGGCCTAAACAGCTGCAACATACATCGCATTTCTACAGAATGATCTGCCAACGTTGCTCGAAAATGTCCCACTGGAAACGCGTCGACGTATGTGGTATCAGCATGATGGTGCACCTGACATTCCGCAATTAACACTAGGCTGACCCTTGACAGGATGTTCGACGGGCGTTTCATAGGACGTGGAGGACGCATAAATTCGCCAGCCCGTTCTCCTGATCTTACACCTCTGGACTTCTTTCTGTGGGGTACGTTAAAGGAGAATGTGTACCGTGATGTGCCTACAACCCCAGAGGATATGAAACAACGTATTGTGGTAGCCTGCGGCGACATTACACCAGATGTACTGCGGTGTGTACGACATTCATTACGCCAGAGATTGCAGTTGTGTGCAGCAAATGATGGCCACCACATTGAACATCTATTGGCCTGACATGTTGGGACAAACTCTATTCCACTCCGTAATTGAAAACAGAAACCACATGTGTACATGTACCTCACCCCTCATGGTAATGTACATGTGCGCCAGTGAAAAAGACCAATAAAAAGGTGTTAGCATGTGGATGTAATGTGCTGTTCCAGTCTCTTCTGTACCTAAGGTCCATCACCGTTCCCTATGGATCCCTACGTAATTCGGTGCTCTCCGATACACACAATCGAACATCGGAGGAGTGGTGCTCAAGCGTCAAATTTAGGTTACAATATCTCCAGATGTAATTAACATTTTACAATGCAACAAATGGCACTGATTATGTATTTGTTTATATGTTCAGATGTGCTAACAAAACTAATGGGGTTCCATTTAAAAAAACATAGGTTTGTGTTAAAAAACATACTTCCGTGCATTTTTTTATGGTTTGTATTAACCAATTACACTAGCCCCTCTCCTCACATTCGGTCTGTGGAATCAATTCATCAGTATTTGATGTGGTTTACAAAATATATCCAGCGGTAATGTTAGGTGACTCACCCTGTATACTATTAATGAAGAGATTGGTCAAATATTACCTGTGTTTTAGAAAGCACAGAGGCATTAGGCTACTGACCTACTTTTGTTTCTATTCCTTTGATGTATGTTTATTATATCTGTTTATGTATTAAATAATGTGTGTTAGAGTGTGTTTATGGTCCAGCCATAGGAACATTTATTTAATTTCAAGTTATTTAAATGTAAATCCAATATTTCATATGTGTTTCAATATGTTTGTGAGTGTGCATTGGCTTGGAGACATGGCGGGATCACTTTAGCCAATCACAGTGCTTGTTACTATGGTAAGCAACTACCAAATTCAATGGAGAGACTGTATGGAAGTGGGGGAGGAGGATTGGGTTGCACAGGACACTGGGGAGTGCTGGACGGGAAAGCACAACGGACGGTTGCAGGAAATACTTGGAGAGAGTTGAGCAGTTTGCTAGTGGTCGCAGGAGATAGAAATATTTCGTAGTGCCAACTTGTGCACTTCTGAGATTTCTGTGGCTTCTGCAGTGAAGACGTAGTATGCATTTATAGGTGAATATCTCATGATCTGTGTTGTTGTTCATAACTGATTACATGAAGTAGGAATCTACTGTTTTCCTGTTATTCAACTTATATTTTATTTAATTGCTGGGCCATTGACACCAATAAGTGTTTTGCAGTAATTAACAGCATTCGTAAAGGTACTTCTGCTATCTTACTCATCATTTCAAGTCGTTAAAAGTAGTTCCTGCAGATTTTACTCAATTGCAATCTTTCATTTATAAATTTCTATGTTACACGCAAATTTGCAATTGCTGAGTAATAGGAACTTCAACCATTCGATTCTTGTGTATATTCATATTGTATACTGTGGTATTTGGCTTGTATTGCAGCAACTACATATCCCAGCCCCTAGACAATGAAACCAGATAAAACTTTTAACATTTCAACTCTGATTCTGAGGATACATACTTAAGGGCCACCATTAATGTTTATTGAAAACCCACAATTGGGGGCTCATCCAGTATTTGTGTCCTGCAAAGTGGTAATTCCTTTGCTCTATGTTATTCAGCGTACTATGTGAAATTTAAAAACCTTTGTAAAACCAGTAGAGATTTCTGTAGAGTGAACCTCTCACAAAACACAGAGTTAGATTGTTTTTTTTCTGCAAGTAGGTTTCTGGAAATAGTGAAATTATGCAGTAATTTTCACAACTAACACATGCTATCAATAGAGGTCTTAATCTATCACCTTAAAGGCAATTTGAGTGGGGGCTCAGAGTCTATAAAAGTTGAGTGTGGGGAATGGAAGCGGTTAGCGCTTTTAACGGGCAGCGGTATCCGAGACGGTTGGAACACGCCGTAACCGGCAGCTACTACAGTTACATCAGGCGACTTCTCCAGTGGCAGACACAGTTCAACAGCAGTATGACAGCAGCGTCTTTGAGTACTCCAGGGCAGTCTTCAATGTTGACTTCCACTACAACCGATGGCATCACCACGGCAGAGGAACCATCTCAGATCAGATAAGTGCCTGCGCAAATAGTGAGATAGTGTTTAACTATGAAGTTCAAGTTCTACTTTTAGATCTTGTGAATATAAAACAGTCACCTAGTATGTGTAATTCTGAAAACAAAAGTGAGCCGGTTAGTCTGAAGTCAGAGCGCAAAAGTGTAACTAGTAGGAATTCAGGCAAGGGGAATGAATGTGAGGGAGATATCATGTCTCAGCTAATGCAAATGATCCAGGGATTGGAAAATAATATGAATACAATGGAAAATAACATCAATACAATTCGAACAGATATGGGTGGATTGGGAACAGATATGGACGCATTGTAAACAGTTATAGATACAATTTGGACTGATATTGGTGGTGGTGGTGGTGGTTAGTGTTTAACGTCCCGTCGACAACGAGGTCATTAGAGACGGAGCGTAAGCTCGGGTTAGGGAGGGATTGGGAAGGAAATCGGCCGTGCCCTTTCAAAGGAACCATCCCGGCATTTGCCTGAAACGATTTAGGGAAATCACGGAAAACCTAAATCAGGATGGCTGGAGACGGGATTGAACCGTCGTCCTCCCGAATGCGAGTCCAGTGACTGATATTGGTACAATGAAAACTGAAATAGGTTCTGCTATGAAAAAGGAGGTTGAAAAAATTATGGGTAACCTTGAAAAAGCAATTGATGATAGATTAAAATGTGTCCGAGTAGACATGGGGAAAATTACAGACAAAGTTGTAATAGTAAAATCTAAAATAGAATCAGTGGAAAGAGATCGTGGGGAAAAAATGGATAAGATACAGACAGAACTTGGGAGTCAAGGTAAGAGACTGTATAAAAGCACAAGATGCTTGTAAAAGCGATATAAATTTAGCAATTAGTGACATTGCCAATCATGTAGGTGAGGGTAAGAAAGAAGTGGGCAAAATTAAAGATAAAATAGAGTCTGGTATCACTAGTGAAAATGAATTCAAAAAACAAATGTAACAGATAAAAAGTGGTTTAAATTTGTTAGCCTCCCAACAGGCCATGACAGTTAAAAATATCCCTTGGGCAAATACCAGATCTGTGAAATGTTACACAGATAACAGAAGATATCACCCAGTAAATTTCTTGGCTGCGTGTAGGGACGCTTTTGCGCATGGCATGTCAGAAGAAGTGAAAATAAAATACGTTAAATGACATTTGGAAGTAGACACACAGTCTTGGGCAAATGTTAATGTAGTTCATGTAAATCACACAAAGAGTTTAAAAAGTGGTTTTTGAATAAGTTTTGGTGTGAGGCAAAACAGATGTAGATCCAAAATGAACTTTTAAATGGGTCGATTTACAGATGTGGCAATCTGACGATGAGGGATTTTTGCAAGTGCGAACTTGGCAAGCTCATGCAGGTGAAACATCCATTGGGGGCTTCAATGGAAATCACCATGTTAAAAAGGCAATTATCTGAAAACTTGCGGTGGGATCTTGTCCATAGTCCATGTGATTCCATGGACAAATATCTAGAATTTGTAGGAAAATTAGAGAGAGCTTTGAAGTTCCAACCTCAGAGCAAACGGGGTGGTAGTTATCAAAATGGGAATCCAAATAATCATCATCAAAATAATAATCATGAGAGAAAGCAAAGAAATTCTCAGGGAGATAGTAACTGGAATGAGCAGAATGGTGAGAGAACGAATGGGAGTGATAACTTCTGTGAACGTGACCCAAGTAAAGAACGCAGATTTGAAGGGGGAAATCCATGTGAAATGCAACCACGTAACAACCAGCCAGGAAACTGATGTTTGCCAAATCTCAGGTCTGGGGATGGTGATCTGAACAGGCAATGAAAAGGACTGGAGACAATGGTAACTATAGAAATGTTGATAGGTTAGGAGAAAGGCAACAAATATGTAAAACAGACTATGTTAAAGAGGAAGGCCGTATAGATGGCTCTTTCAATGAAAGCAGGCATGAATGGTGGAAGCATAGATTTGTGAGAAATTTAAGTAAAAGTAATGGGAATAAATTTGTGGGAAATGGTGTAAGTTATGAATGTGTGAATGATGATGAATGGAAAGATTTAATGGGTCAAAAAGAAGTTAAAGAAGAGATGAATTTTGTGAAAGCAAGTTGTGTGGAGAGTTCTGAAGAGGTATTAGCAAATAGTAGCAATTGCAGTAAGAAATGTGTTGTAGTAGCAAGTATTCATGACTCGGCAGAAAATGTCAATGTTAGTGAAGGCAGCATAGCTTTGGTCTCACCAGGTGCAAGTGGGAGTGATTGTGTTTCGTTGGAAAGCATCGTTGTTACTAAGGGAGGCTTAGCATTGATCTTGCTAGCAGTTGGAGTTAAAAATATATTGGTGAAGGTAGATGATTTCTGTTTAAAGGAACAGAGTAACGATAATTTATGTAATGATGTGAAAGCTACTGGTATGTGTGGAAGAACTAACAGAAAATTTAGAGAGGACTGAAGTAAATAGTGTGGATGGGGATAGTTTGTGTAATGAAGTTCATACAAATTGGTTTATGAAGGAGGAGTGTGATTTTAGTGTGACTGATTGGCGTTGGTATGGTAGAACATTATGGTCATTACTGCCACATATGTGGAAATGAGAGAAGTTTAAAATTGCTTGAGGTTTAGAAAAGGGAAGGAATTAATTTGGGGCAAAGGAAATATTTAATGAATTATTTTGGGATTAACATGAGATATAGGGATGGATAGAACAGGACGTGTGTACACTAGAATTGGAAGAGAAGGGACGAGACATAGAAAATTAATTATTAAGGGAGAAATATTTGGAATGAAAGGAAATGGTAAATGTACAGCCAATTACAGAACATGATCAAAAATAGGAAACTAGTAATCTTCCCAATCACTAGCATTCAGATTAAAATGGCAGTTGGTGGTATGAGCAGGCCAATAAGACAACAAATACTTTTAGAATTTAAATGTGGAGAAAATAAATTTGAGATAGAATGTTTTTTAGTGAGTAGTCTAGTAAAGGAGGTAATTTTAGGGACTGACTTCCAGTGCAAACACAATACTTCACTTAATTGTGTAGGGAAATGCCTAGAATTTGAATTTCAGAGTGGAAAATGGCAAGTAAAATTTAAAAGATTTTTAACAGGTGAATATCAGATCGCTCATGCCGTAGTTACTGAGGGTTGGAGTGAGGAAGTCAATATGCATAATAGAATTAAGGAAGTGATTGATGTAGTCAAGGGTATATCACAAGGGGAAAAGAAAGAGTTGTGTGGGTTGTTGTACCGCTACAAGGATGTATTCTTGGATAAATCTGGTAAAGTTACCAATTTTGAGTACTTGATAAAAGTGAAATCTCATGAACCAATAAAGTGCAAACTGTATGTAATACCTATAGCTGATCAGGATGCTGTCACAGTTCAATTAAAACAAATGTTGGATTGTGGTACAGTTGAACAATGTAGGAGTGATAACTGCTATCCTATCATTATTGTTAAAAAAGCATGATAACTCAGTCAGAATTGTATTAGATGTGAGAAAAATAAATAAAGTAATTGTAAGGGGATTAGACCAGCCTGGCAATATGGAGGAACTGCTGCAGAATTTTAATAATGTCAATTTAATGTCCAGTGTTGATCTGACCTCGGGATTTTGGCAGATTCCGTTGGCAGAGGAAAGCAGACAGTATACTTCTTTCCCTTTTGAAGGGCAAAGCTACAGGTTTAGGGTAGTACCATTTGGACTTACAATTTCTGTGGCAGTTTTTGTAAGAGCAATAAGTCATGTCCTGGAGGATAGTCTAATGAGCAAACTCATGATATATGTAGATGATATATTGATCGCTACAGAAACGTGGAATGAGCATTGTCGAGTTTTGGAGGTACTTGTGGCTCTGAGATGAGGTGGAATGACTTTAAAGCTTGAAAAATGTGAGTTTGTTCGAGCAGAAATTCAATTCCAGGGGCATATGCTTACTTTGGAAGGAATTTTACCTAGTTCCGAAGTCCATCGCCGATTGTAATAGACCCTAAAGTGGGAAACAATTTAAGTCCTACTTGGGCTTGTTTGGTTTCTACAGAAAATTCTTGTGGGAGGGAGGAATGAATATTCCAATTTAAGCCAATTGTTGAAGAAAAACGCAGCTTGGAGGTGGATCAAGGAATGTGGAAAGGAATTACAGGGTATAAAGGATAAATTGTGCAATAGTAAGATGCTATACTACCCAGGTCCGAATCCCTCTGTCTGTTTAGCATCGGACAGTTTGAACTATGTAATAGGTTGTGAGCCATTTCAGGAAAAGCTAGTCGATGGAAAAAATGAACACCATAGTGTGGCATTCGCCAGCTGCATGCTAAATAAGCACAAACAGAGATACAGCATATCACAGAAGGAGATGCTCATGATCATGCATGGATTTAAGAAATTCTGCATGTATTTTGAGGGCAGAAAAGTGACAGCGTTGTTGGACCACAAGGCGCTGAGTTACCTGCAGGACTACAGTATACTGAATGACCGCTTAATGTGTTGGGCAGCAATTTGAATATGAAATCCACTACATCAATGGTACAGAAAATTGTGTTGCCATGCTCTGTCCAGATTACCAGTGGGGATGGAAGATGATCGAAGGTAGGAGCCAAATGAATTTAAGCTACTGTATATGAGGGGTATAGCAGGGGAGAAGGAAATTCGTGTGGTATGTGAAGATATGCGGCGAGCACAAAATGATGATCCTGAACTGAAACACATTAAGGTGAATTTTGACAGCAAGGGAAACGAGAAAGTACCCAAATCTTTTAAGATACACAAGAGATGGACAAATGGAGACTGTGTTTTCCCAATAGGTATGTGGAACAGTTAATAGACTACATCCATTTAAGTGATGGACATTACGGGGCCAAAAAGTGCATTGAAATCACTGAGGAATATGTCCACCTAAATAACCTGGCCAGACAGGTCCACGCACAGCTGGTGGCATGCAACGATTGCCAATGGGTCAAATACTGCATGACCGCACAACAGGGGGTAATGCAAAGCACTATACCTACTAAAGTGGGCGAGTTACTGGCTATAGACAATTTTGATCCACTACCCACAGGATGCGGCAGCATGAAGTACATCTTTGTTGTGGTGGACGTGTTCTCTAAGTTCATTAAACTGTATCCAATATGGAAAGTGAATACAAAAACTCTTATCACCAAACTGGAGAAGGATTTCTTAAAAAATATTGTAAAACCAGTAAGGCTGTTGTCTTACAACGTATTACAACCCATGTGAATGGTATATGCGAGAAGTAGGACATTTACATAGGATGTATGCCAGCAGTTGTCATTGCAAGTAAGTGGAGTACATGAGCACATTTGTGGATGTACTCAATGGCGTAAAATATAAGGCTATGGGGAACTTACCTTTGGAAGTCGTGACCGGGGTGAAACCAAAGTTTCTACTCACAGAAACGGTAGAATTCCCGCCGTGAAAAGTGGAATTATCTGCTGAAAGAGAACATGCCATAATGGACCCCATAAAAAAAGTTAGCTGCTGAAAGGACAAGGCAACACAATGGGTGATACAAACCAATGAAGTACAAAGTGGGGGACAAAGCGCTTGTATGCACCAAAGAGCATTCCAGCAAAGTGGGTAAGGAGATTAGTGAATTATTTTAGTTATACTATAGACCATTTGTTGTGGCAGAGTGCACTTGCCCAAATGCATACCATTTAAAATACCCTGTCTCAGGTAAACCTTTGGGTCTAAGAAACTGACAGAGTTCAGGCTGTATATAGAGAAAGGGGAGAAATGAAAAGCTGTTCTAATTTTTAATTAGTGGTAGTAATTTTGGAGGGATAATTTTATATGTTTTACTTGGGGATTCATTAGTAATTTGTTAGTGTGTTGAGGCACTGTGCATTTGCAAGATGGAGAAGTTTAGGCACTGAAGGTGTGTGGAGGTCAGTGACCTCGTGGATTTAAGTAAAATATGTATTGATTTATGCTTTTTATAAGAGTGTGGCAAAGAATTTATTGGTTAATTTGTAGGGTATTAAAATTTTAATTGTTTGCACATGCATTTTTTGGTGCATGGAGGCAGGAAGGATTTATTAAAGTCAATTAAACGGAACTTGGTGGAATTTGAGCTTACTGTGATTCAGTTGTTTGTCTTGTGACTTTGTTCCTAAAGTATCATTTTCTGCTGGAGAGAATCTTTAGTGATTATCCTGGTTGTGTTTGGGAAATGATTTGTTGACGGGTTTCTACTTTTGGTATTCAGTGTAGACAGATTTGTCATGACAAACGGTGGCACTCGGAATTCAGAGGCAGACATGATTTCTGCAAGGCACTTGGTCAAATGATTCATGTGAGTTGATCAATACCTCATGCTAAAATTCGTGTGAGCATGTGCAGTGCAACAGAAAAATTAGTGCAAGAAGGTGCCTTAGTGCTGAGTGAGTGGCACAAGAATTGCTTACAAAATCGCACATAAGTGAAAGTGCATTTAAAAAAATATATTTCTTGTCCAAAAAATTGTTTATGCATAACTGAAGTGCAGACATTTATTTAATATACCATTTCGTTCATAATTTGTGTTAGTTCAATTTTATTTCAAAATTCATGCTGCTCCCACACCACTACAAAAAATTTGTAAACACTATTGGCCTGGAGTTTTAATCATTTAATTCTGTTCTTTGTAATTTGTTTTATATTTACTTGTATGAACTGAAAGGTGCTACATCTGAACATTCTGGCAAGCCAAAATGTTAATAAGTTGGGGTGTGTGAGGTAACGGGCGAGTTGTGGTGCCCTGAAAATATACTAAGATCGGAGTTGGCATGGCTGCACGGGCCGCTCGGCAAGCTGGGGCTTGACAGCAACTGTGTGGTACCGAACATTAGTCGGAGCAAGAGGGGTAGCCCCAGCACATGATTCAGGCTGACTGTGTGGCTGGGAAATGGGCTTTGGGTCGATGAAAGAGATTTGTTTGCCGGGAGTGCCAAAGATAGCAGATATTTCACAGTTCATGTAGAAATTAATAATAGCCAGAGGAATCATGATACCTTAAAAAGAAACATGTACATTACCATTATTTGCATGACATTTCTGATGCTGTAATCAGATTTTCAATATCTTTGTTAGTTTTAAGTTTAGTATTTGACTGCAAATTATACATGTAACACCCAGCAACAAATTTTGAAAATCTAAACAGTTCATCCAATTTTGTCAATTGACATGTCTTTAGAAAGCTATTAGTGTAAACCTAAATTGGTATGAATTACAGGCATGTAACTTGAATAATACATGAGTTATTGAATGTCAAAGTGGCAGATAACTATTGGTCGCATCAGGCCACAAGTACTCCACAGTTACATGTAAAAAAGGTATCAGCACTCTTATAAATATATTTATTCATCTATGTCTTTGTTTATATCCGATATATACTATTAATGAAGAAATTGGTCAAATATTTACTGTGTTTTAGAAAGCACAGAGGCATTAGGATATTGGCCATCTTTTGTTTCTATTCCTTTGATATATTTTTATTATATCTGTTTATGTCTGTAATAGTGTGTGTTAGAGCGTGTTTATGGTCCAGCCATAGGAATATTTATTTAATTTCAAGTTATTTAAATGTAAATCCAATATTTCATATGTGTTTCAATATGTTTGTGAATGTGCATTGGCTTGGAGACATGGCGGGAGCGCTATAGCCAATCACAGTGCTCGTTACTACGGTAGGCAACTACCAAATTCAAAGGAGAGACTGTATTGAGGTGGGGGAGGAGCATCAGGTTGCACAGGACACTGGGGAGTGCTGCATGGGAAGGTGCAATGCACGGTCACAGGAAATACTTGGAGAGAGTTGAGCAGTTTGCTCGTGGTCGCGGGAGATAGAAATATTTCGTAGTGCCAACTTGTGCACTTGTGAGATTTCCGTGGCTTCTGCAGTGAAGATGTAGTATTCATTTAGAAGTCAATATCTCGTGAACTATGTTGTTGTTCATAACGAATTATGTGAAGTAGGAATCTATTGTTTTCCTAGTATTCAACTTATGTTTTATTTAATTGCTGGACCATCAACACCAATAAGTGTTTTGCAGTAATAAACAGCATTCTTAAAGTTACTTCTGCTATTGTACTCATCATTTAAAGTTGTTAAAAATAGTACCTGCAGATTTTATTGAATTGCAATCCTTCATTTATAAATTTCTATGTTACATTCAAATTTGCAACTGCCGATTGATAGGAACCTTCAACCATTTGATTCATGTGTATATTAATATTGTATACTGTAGACTCAGCAGTATTTGGCTTGTACTATATGCAACAATGTATCCCAGCCCCTAGACTACAAAACCAGCCAAAACTTTTAACATTTCAACTCTGAGTCTGAGGGTACGTAGTTGAGGGCCACCATTAATGTTTTTTAAAAGCCCGCAGATGTCACACTCAATTTTGAGCTCAATAGAGAAAATATTTTTGTCATCTGCAATGAACATTCTCCCTCCTGTGGCATATAATCTGCTTTTACATATATGTTCCATGACTTGCTAAATATCTCAGAGGTTTCTGCTTTGGCTTTCAGCATGCTATTGGCCCCAAGAATAATTTTAGTGTGAGAATTTTCCTGAAAAACAGTAAACTCTGGAACTTTGTTATGAATACTTCAATAATTTATGGATGAAATTTTGAAATTCGAAATACTTTTACTCTCAATGTGGTCTTATTTTATTACCTGCTTCTAAGAACTAGCAAGCGCTATGTCTGCTCAGACTCTGCTGAAGGAACAGCTACCTGTTCACTCACAAGCAAATAGGCAAGGTTGGATGGCTGGTCTCTGCATTGGCCCTCTGCCTTAAACACTGGGAACACATTATCACCTGCCACTCAGCCTGTAATGAGGGTGGATCCACCATGTCAGGTACACTTGGAAGTGCCTTGGCAGCTGAGCCCGTGGACAAAACAAGCAGCACCTGAGATGTCCCATGTGACACGCCAGACTCTCCATCACTGCTCCACCCCAAGGCAGCAGCCTGAAGGTGGTTGATCATAGCCAAAAGTGCATTCAGATATTTGTGAACTGTGGCCAGCTGCCCCTGGGTCCACACACAGCCTACACTCATCGTACTCTTCCTAGGAAGACTAACTGGTAGATACGTGACTTGCTACACTCCTCACATGTCAGCAATGGATGCTGATATCTTAATGAGCTGTGTAGCTGGCTGATTAGAAGAAATTAAAACTGCACTACAGACTTTCTGGTATACACTTATAGTTAAAATGACATGAGATTAAATGTCTTAAATAGAAAAACATGCACGAAATTTAAGAAATATACTACTAGGAGAACACAGGAAAGGCTACATACGCAACTTGCTACTTTGGAGGTGTGTAACAGGTGACAACTGGAGCCTTACTGACTGACATACTAGGCTTAAAAGAACAGACACTTGTCTTCAAAACAAACAAATGAGCAACATTTCACAACACACTCAATGAATTTACACTTACAGTTAGTTACAAAACACAATATTAAACCTCTTAAATAGAAAAGCACACACAAAACTTAAGAAATATACTACTTGAAAAATACAGGAAAGACTAAATATGGAACATAACTTATCACCTTGGAGATGTGTAACAGGTACCAGCTGGTGAAGAAAGTCAGAAAGAGATGTTCAGAATTGGTTGGTACGTTATCATGATGCAGCTACCAAGATTTTGCTGCCCTCAAAGCCAGTGATTTGCACTGCACAGCAAGATGAAAGTGATTAAAAACCACCATTCCTTTTTGATGGCATGGCCTTTTGGTACATGTTCATAATGCTCCACCTCAATAGATTTGAATAAAATGGTCAACAGGACCTCAACATTGTTGCAGACCTGTTATGCTTTTTTTGACCTTGGGTAATATACATAAGGCCACCTATCATCACTGTCTTCAGAAAGTTGAGGTACCTGTTTCCACTGTCCAGAATGTCCTTAGTGATTCCTGGATGGTGTTTCTTCTGTTCCACTGTCAGCAGTTTTGGAAAAAACATCTTACACACTATCTTTGTGCACAAATCGTCAGAAAAAACTGAAATTACTGAGCCAGTTGTTACCCTTATCTTGTTCACAAGTTCTTGTGGTTTGATACAACAGTCTTCCATGACTGAAGTCCACACTTGCTCAATGACATTGTCATTTCAACTTGTTGAGGGTGTTCCTGAACATGGTTCTGTGTCCATTGGTGTGTGGCCATCTTTGAAGCATCTGTACTGCACTTCTCTGGTTTATGCAGAAAAGAATATTTCATACATTTGAGAAAAAGCACCACCACAACTGTATCTTGAGAATGTCGTTATTCTATCACATGACTTGTTTTGGCAGCACATTACTGCCATCCTCAGGCCCACCCACTGTATTCCCTTGGCACATTTACTGTGCTTAGTTATCTAACAGAAGCTGAAAATAAGATTCCTAAAGATCAGTTTTGGAAAAAAATTGATCCCCCGACAATTCAGAAAGATTATGTTGGGCTTTGATAATAGATATCCATCTACTTATACTTGTACACTGACTGAATTTAAAATCATGGTGAAGTCCATTCACTAAAAAAGATGGGAGAAAGGACTTGTTGGTGTTTCAATTCTATCTTAACTTCATATGAAAATGCTAGCAGAACTGAATACACATCAAAGAACTTTGGCACTGTCAAAGGTTTCTTCACTATGTGGACATGCAAGTTCAAAGCTTACCCTAATCCTGACTCAAACAACAGTGCAAATTGAGAAGAAATAATGTCTGTTGCTTAATATTGCACCAGGGTGACCCATAAGAGGGGCAACCCCAAAAAAATGTCTCTCTATATGTATTTCTGTTCTTTATTCAGTTTTAGTTTACCTGAAAACTGAAATTTTTGCCAAGCTGTCTGTGCTGCACTGTCATATAAGAATGTATGGCCAATGTTGCTAGTGATGCTTTTGTTTACAAATTTAAAACAACAGCAAATAAACAGATGCAACAAAAAGATTTCATAGCTTATACATCTTTTCTTGAGGCAATGCCCTCTAGTACCACTTGGCACTTGTCAACAGAATTTGCAAGGTTTCTGAAGCTTGCTACTGTGTTTGTCGCTGATGCCAGTCTATGCAAATTGACCCTGAGTGGCATTGCAGTAGTTATTATGTAGTACTCTGCTTGTTGTTTGATCTTAGGCTGTGACCTTAGATTAATTTCATTTCACTTTCATTGCCACAAATAAGTACAAAATGTGAACATGAAAGTTGATTTAACACACTTTCACAAAATTATTACTACCACATGTCATTTCCTTTAAGGCAAGTGGTTAGAATATAGTGTGAGCTGCAAATGTTGTCAGCACAGCAGGAGATGTTTCCTGTACAACATTCCTAGCCCCACATCCACCACAGTTTATATTCATTCATTCCCCGCACTAGCATATGACACAACTCGAGGAAAGTTGAACAAGCTATCGCCTTCTATCACAATCAATTTTACAACACAATTTGATAATTGATTGTGGCAATGACTGAACACTACTATCACCAAATTAAATCATAAATCCCCACATCCAGTATTTGGCATGTTTTGCAGTAAGATATAATCATAACTTTTCTGGAGGTTAAGCATATTTACATATGGACTTAGCAACTCTCCTAAACCCTTTTGGTGATGAGAACAGCATTTCTGCCATTGATAACAGGCCAATAGAAATACTGACTTTAGCAATCTAACTTTGCTTTGTTCACAAAAATAACATTGTTTTTACGCTTTGGCATTGATTTTTGGTTTGATTTATTAATCCATTTCACCTATAGCTCCACCATGTGCAAGAGATATTTGGATTTTTATGTTAATATTAACAATTTTATATGTAATTATGCATTTGTTCATAATAAAACCCATTAATATATAAATTAATGATCAATACTTAAATAAATTTTGTTATGCTATATACAGAGACAAATATACAAATGTTCTTCTGTATGAGACTACATTATGTAAACATAGAAAAATTTATTTTTGTAGGCATCAATGTCAGTGGAAATCATGCATACAGGCAGGCACACCACAGGTATTATTGTATGTATGTATGTTAACCGGGGACCTAGAAACGACAGAGAGACTCCATCCCTGCTGCAGCCGCAGTGGTCCACAACCCCATGACGACTACCGCAGTCCACTTCACCCCTGTGCTACACCACACCGAACCCAGGGTTATTGTGTAGTTCAGCCCCCAGGTGACCTCCCCAGGGAATGTCTTACACCAGCCGAGTGTAACCCCTATGTTTGCGTGGTAGAGTAATGGCAGTGTACACATACATGGAGAACCTGTTTGTGCTGCAATCGCTGACAGAGTGTAGCTGAGGCGGAATAAGGGAACCAGCCTGCATTCACCAAGGCAGATGGAAAACCACCTAAAAACTATCCACAGACTGGCCAGCTCACCAGACCTCGACACAAGTCCATTGGGAGGATTTGTGCCAGGGACCAGGCGCTCCTTCCCACTCCACTCGGCTAACTGGGTGGGCCCACACCAGAGGTACTTCCATCTCAAATGAGGTGGGCTGTGCAGGTGGAGTGGCGAGAGGCAGGTCCACTTCATAGCCAGTCAGCCACCACGGTCAAATGAGACGAAGGCCGGCCCGGGAGTAAGCGGGCAGGGCAGTCGATGGAGTGGTGGAGGCGTGTGTGGCCCTTAAGTGGATCGAGCAGTCCATAGAAATGAAAGCATGTAGAGATGCCTGGTCACACTCACACTGGAGTGTGAGTTTGTGTGCAATGTTGACGTGTAAGGGACTGTCCAATGCCCGGACCTCGGTATCTGTCAAAATAATGAGCACTCGGTCATCGAACATCAACAATGTCGTTCACTCATGCAGTAGCATGCTGCAGGACAAACTGATAGTAGGTATGTGTGTCTCCGATGTTGGAGGTGAAGGTGTGAAACCAGCGCAGGGTGAAAACGGGGGGCCAGGTCGGGAAACCAGCGAACTGTGACGAACAGTCTTTGGCAGATGAGGTGTGTGGTGACGTTTATGGGAGCACATCTTCATTCTCAATCAAGGATGGATCATCTGCAGAGTCTGACTGCAGCAGTGTGAGACCATCAGGGTTGATGAAAGCCAGTTTCAGGCAATGCAGAGAAACTGTCTGTGGGTGGTCTTTAATCATGATATCAAAAGTCATGTCCCCACACCGCAGGACCTTGTAGCGGCCAAGATAAGGAGGCTGAAGAGGCTGCCTAACCACATCATCACGCAGCATGATATGGGAGCAGTTGGAGAGTGCTGTGGGAACATAAGTCTTGGACTGTGAGTGACTAATGGGAGGGTGGAAACGCATTTGTTGAAAATGCATGCGCATCCGGATAATGAAATATGGTGAAGGGGGAAGATCCTTGCTAACCTGGGGAAGAATAAGTTCCCCCTGAAGGACCAAATTCTCGCCAAAAACAAATTTGGATATAGTCCCCTGCAGGTCAGGTTTATAGGTTGAGTGTAGACCAAGTAGCACCCACGGTAGAGCTTCCGACCAGAGACAATCATGGCATCGAAGGACCATCTTGAGGGTGCAGTGCCATCTCTCCACCAGCCCATTGCTTTGTGGGTGATAGGCGGTAGTGTGTATTTTTTTAATACCACAGATATTGCAGAGAATGGTGAAAAGGGAGGATTCGAACTGTCAACCCTGATCGGTGGTGATGGTGGTCAGGCACACGAAACAAGGGATCCACGAACCAATGAAAGCCTTGGCTACCATCTCGGCAGTAATGTTAGGGAGAGGGACAGCCTCGACCTAGCAAGACAAATGGTCAATAGTTGGTAAGATATATCTATGGCCCTCCAAAGGAGGAAGAGGCCTGATGAGATCAATATGTATGTGACGGAATCGTCCTACGGCAATGTCAAACTTGCCCAGAGGCGAGGAGGTGTGGCAGTTGATCTTGTTGCACTGGCAAGCATCACAGCTGCATGCCCAGGTTTGACAGTCCCGTTTGACATTCTTCCAAACAAAACATTCTGACACGAGACGTGTGGTGGCTCGAATGCCCAGGTGGGCTAGTTTATGCAGGGCATCAAAAGCCTGTTGACACAGCCCAGGTGGGAGCAAAGGGCATAGGGTGCCAGTTAAAGAATCACAGCACACCTCATTGGAAACACCAGGAAATTTAGCCTTTGTGAAAACAAGTGATGTTTGTAGGTCTCGTAAGAGAGCCTGAGGATCTTCATCATAAGTTTGGAGGGAGGCTAGATTGGAAAGATCAAAGATGCGAGAAACAGCACTGATCCGTGAGAAGAAATCCGCAGCAACATTATCTGCACCCTTGATGTAACGGAAGTCTGTTGTGAATTGAGAAACCAGGTCAAAGTGGGGGTAACGTCGAGGGAATGGGTCCTCAAGTGGGTTGCAGAATGCTTCTGCCAGTGGTTTGTGATCGGTGAGGATGAAAAGCGAACATCCCTCAACATCGGGGCGGAAACATTTGATTGCCTCATAAAGAGCAAGGAGCTTTCTATCGAATGCAGAATATTTTCTCTGAGCCATAGATAGTTTCTTGGAGAAGAAATGACGCGGAGAAACTGTGTTGCTCTTGTGTTGTTGCAACACTGCCCCCATCGCAATGACACTGGCCTTCCACAGTGATGAATAACTCGGCCGAGGGGTCAGGGCGGGCAAGTGTCACAGCATGAGTTAAAGAAGTCTTCAGAGCCTTGAAGGCCTCTAGCATTGGAGCAGTCCAAGAGACAGGTTTGATACCAGAAGTTTGTTTGTCTGATAGTGCATCTGTCAGGAGTGCCTTTTGTCTCCGGCCGGAGTGGCCGTGCGGTTCTAGGCGCTACAGTCTGGAACCGAGCGACTGCTACGGTCGCAGGTTCGAATCCTGCCTCGGGCATGGATGTGTGTGATGTCCTTAGGTTAGTTAGGTTTAATTAGTTCTAAGTTCTAGGCGACTGATGACCTCAGAAGTTAAGTCGCATAGTGCTCAGAGCCATTTGAACATTTGCCTTTTGTCAGGGGTGCCTGAACAGCAGTGGCAGAAGGCAGATGGCAACGATAGTAATTGATGGTGCCAAGGAAACGGCATAGCTCTTTGTAAGTAGCTGGGGGTGGCAGAGATGTGATAGCCTGCACATGAGATTTGGGAGGTTGTATTCCGTCAGCAGAGACAGTGTAACCTAGGAAGGAGACTGACACATGGTGCAACTGAGACTTGTCTTTGTTGATCTCGACACTGTTGGAGTTCAAGGTCTAGAGACCTAGGCAGATGATTTTCATGCTCCTCTGCTGAGCTGCTGAAAACGAGAATGTCATCCAGATAAGCAAAGCAAATCTCGAACTGTCCCAAGATAGAGAAACGTTGACACGTTTGCGCCGCGTTCTTTAGGCCGAATGGCATGAAGTGTTATTGGAATAAACTGAGCGGCGTGATAATAGCCATTTTAGGAATGCCTTCTGGCGCCACGGGAATCTGGTGGTAGGCTCGATTACAGTCAATAACACTAAAAATTTTGGCGCCAGATAACATATGAGTGAAGTCATTGATGTTCAGCACTGGGTAATTGTCCATGACGGTACGAGCGTTTAAGCATCTGTAATCACTGCACATTCAAAAAGATACGTTGTGTTTGGGGATGAGGTGGATTGGTGAAGACCAGTTGCTGTCTGAAGGTTGCAGAATACCTGCCGCCAAAAGTTCATTAATCTGCTGCCAGGCCATGCGCAACTTTATAGGGTTGAGGCGTCGGACCTTATGCCTAATAGGAGGGCCGGCAGTGGTAACTATCTTGTGTGTCGTTCCATCAGTGACGGAAGAAACTGAGAACTGCACATGAAATTGATTAACGTCTTGGCGCCGAGTCCTCGGATGAGTAGGGTGCGATGAGGCGTAGCCATTTGCGCGAGTGGGGAAAGGTAGCACGAAAGTCACTTGTCTCTTACAGGAGTGCGTCGTGTGGAAGGGGTGGGTGTGCGCACAGCGCTGAGCGAAGGGGAACAGTCGGTGACTGCCCGCTGTTAATTTTGCACTGGACAACCGGCGCGGGCGAGAGCAGCACTGTCATCGCACGTGGGGCCACAATGGCCACTGGGTCATGTGGCCGGTGAGTGAGAGAGGGGGAATGTTTATCAACATGGTTGGTAGCTGTTCAAGAGGTGGGCATGGTCACAATACACACGTGACTGTCATTAGCAGCTCTGTTTGAAAAACACAGCACTGGATGAGGCGAGCGTGATGAGGGGGTTGGAACTTCACGTGCCAGTAAGGTTTGTGGACTAACCTGGTGAGAGCTCGAGCTAGGCTCGGCCGAGCAATCTCGTTTAGGTGGCAGCACCATGGACTGCAGTTGCAGAAGCGAGGTATGAGCCATGACGAGCTCGCTGTATGTGTATGCGATGTGTTGTTTCAGCTTCGCATTGTCCTGGCGGAGTTGCGTTGCTAAGTCGTATTCTTACAGTAGGTTGGTAACGCAGGTCACAATGTTGCCAGAGAGGGGGGAGCACTCGCGTATGATATCGTATGTTTTGGTGGAAACAGAGCATTGGACATAGGTGCGGGTGCACAGTATGTGAGTGTTCGTAGGATGGTGGAGCATTGAACCCTGTACAATGTTTGGAAATAATTTGTAATGAGACAAAAAAATCCATACCTAGGATTGGTTCATCGATGTTGGTAATGTAGAACGTCCACAGAAAAAGTAGAGAAGGAGATGGGATCACCGTAACTTTTACTGAGCCTGAGGTGGTAACGTCGACACATTGACAGCTTGTAGAAGTGACTTCGTCTGTGGAGAAGAGGATGGAGCCATCGAAGTAGGTATGACTGACATGTCAGCACCAGTGTCGACCAGAAAAGCCAGACCTGATGTAATGTCAGTCACATAGACACGACCACTCGGCCGGGCAGACTAGTGAACAGAGTGTAATGTAAGAGGATGCCTGTTAGGTTCCCAACAGGACTTGGCATCTCTTAGTTCCTGCAGCCGGCGTTTGGATGTTGGCATGGCAACCTGCACTTCTTGGCATCATCGCCAAACACTTTGTGGTACCAGCAGAAAGGGTGAGCAGGGTGAGGAGGAGGTGGAGACTGCAACAGTGGTGGCAGCTTGTCCTCGTTGATTTGTTCCGGTAGGTAGACCGGTATGTAAGGTGCATGGGCGATCCTGAGAGTGAGCTGATGCTGCCAGGAGAAGTAGATGAGGTGACGATGGAGCAAGCCCTGCCTCTGCTGGCCAAAGGTTGGTATGTGGGGGAGGCTGTGCCGACAAACAGTGTGGAATGAACCGGCTAATGTTACCACAGCAGTGAATACAACTGGTCAGCGATGCGTAGGTGGGAGCCGATGGACCAAAACGAGTGTGGTAACAGATGGATCTGTAGATCGGCAGGTAGTTTGACAGACCACACAGCCCATAGTGTGGCGTCAGGCATGGTGTGCTCGTTCATGAACAATCGAAGGTGGCGCCAAAGTTGTGAGTGGGTGCATTACCGCAGGTGCTCCTGATAGAGAATCTTGATTATTAACTCTTGTGGCGAGCAGGCAAGTCGTTCCACTACAGTCTTCTTTGCAAACTCGTTATTTTGGTGCAGGCAAAAGGAGCAGGTCACAAATCAGATCAGAGTGGTTGTGGAGGTGTGTGATGAGGCAGAGAAACTTTGAGTTGTTGTCAGACACATGATGTAACTCGAAGAGATGCTCGAAGAGTGCGAACTACGATTCCAGGTTGTCCTCATATAAGGGCAGTAGCTTCAGCAGGCGGCCAGGAGGGGGTGACAACAGTGGCTTCGGTGTCTCCTAGGGTAGCGGCTGAACTGAGGTTAAGTCAGAGGCCAGTACGGTAGGCCCGGATTTAAAACAGGTGAGTGAATCCATAGTAGCGGCAGCTGGCATAGCTGACTGTGTGTCATGAAAACACGGCGCAGCAGGCACGGACGGTACCGTGGAAATGGGCAGATGGACGGCACACAAGAGGGGGCCCGGAAACTGGACCGTGAGTGACGAGTGCTGGATGGAAATGACCCACTTCCAGAATAGGGCCTGAGACCGGCGCGGCAGACACAGGTGGTGCTGTGGGAGTTGCAGGCAGTTGAGCGACCAGAAACGGGGACCCCCATAAGTGAAAGGGGGGGGGGGGGTTGAGAACGCCAATCTGATGCATAACATGCCAGTAGTGTGTAGGCGAAACACTGAATTGTGCATGTAAATTAGACACAACTGGAACACCATGTGCGTGGAACAGATCCGGCACAGTTTGTAGTAATGACAGCGTTGCACATGGCCTGACAGTAACTTATGTAGCATGCTGGTGGGTGGCTAAACACGTGTTTGGATGGAGATCACTTTGTTCTTGAAACACTCGATTTCAAGAAACACAATTCAAAATATTGTTCAGTTAACATTTCACTGTCAGATGGGCATAATCCGGTGATGCAAACCCTGAGTCCATTGTTCTCTCTATTGGCGTAGTTGTCAAACTTCCTGGCAGATTAAAACTGTGTGCTGGACCGAGACTTGAACTTGGGACCTTTGCCTGTGGCTGTGGCTAAGACAAGTCTCCGCAATATCCTTTCTTTCAGGAGCGTTAGTTCTGCAAGGTTCGCAGGAGAGCTTCTGTAAAGTTTGGAAGGCAGGAGATGAGGTACTGGTAGATGTGAAGCTGTGAGGACAGGTCATGAGTCGTGCTTGGGTAGCTCAGATGGTAGAGCACATGCCCGTGCAAGGCAAAGGTCCTGAGTTCGAGTCTCGGTCCGGCACACAGTTATAATCTGCCAGGAAGTTTCATATCAGCGCACACTCCGCTACAGAGTGAAAATCTCATTCTCGTGTAGTTGTCGACTGATGAAAACTAATGAGGTTAGGACACAGCATTGGTTGAGAATGCGAATCACTGCGTAAATGATGAATGCGCCATTGGCGAAGAAACGACGAAACTCAGTGAGCGGAGTTGTGCTTCCACATCTTTGAATAAGACATTGTTTGGTGTGGCCATTGCATAGTGCATTTAACCTGTTGCATAAACACCGGCGTGGAAGACGTAAAACACGAACGAACTGCGGGATCACCACTATGGGAATGGGATCGGTAATCGGGATATAGGAAACTTAATTCCCATACATGTTGTAGCTTGTATATATTTATGATTGACACTGCGTCCATACAAAATGAAGTATAACAAAGAACTGATTAAAATAAAGTTAAGATGGGGGCTCGACAGAGCACTTAGAGTTCACAGATATTAAGTTTTGTGATCAATATGAACTATCAATGCCACAATGTATATCCATAGCTACAGTTTTTCTAGTGTTTATTATTAGGTCATTGTTATAAAAGTAAAATGTTAACCTGTCAGTGGCTTTTCTTAAGTTTTTTACAAGGATTTCTTCTGAGTTTCCTGTAATTACAGCACTTGTATCATCAGCAAATTGAAATATTTTACTGCTGTCATTGCTTATGTTTCATCTTTAATTACAGTAAGAACAGAATAGGACCTATTACTGATCCTTGTGGCACACCGTATTTAACAGTCAGTAGCTTGAAATTATATTTCCTAATGACATTATCCCTTTCCTGATCTATTTCCACGTACTGTTTGTATTCAGAAGATAGGTTACATATGTGAGTTAAGGGCTCAGTAATCAGGTCCCCACATTTCTTTATAATGAAATGAGGTTATCATCTACTCCTACAGTGTATTCATTTTGAGACTTTTTATTGTAACCTGTACTTCTTCTACATTTGTTGGGTACATGAACCTCGATCTGCTTGAGCCTTTTTCTCTCTTTCTGTATGATGTTTTCTATTGGAGGTCTGTTGTAGTAGTAGTATAGTAGTAGTAGTAGTAGTAGTAGTACCTTTATTCATCTGTAAATCTCTTTTTACAAGGATATAGGACATGTCAAAGTGTTTACAAGTTTAGATCAATTTAAAATAAGCTAATTCATACACACATATATTTACAGACTTCTAGTTAGAGACAATCATTAGATTTACTCCTGGTATACAATACTTTTTTTACAAATAACTTATTAAATAATGTAAGATCACACTGTTCGCTCATATCTCACTATCAGTCACTCCACACACTATACACACATTGTTTCATAACACGTCACTCACTACACACACACACACACACACACACCACACACACACACACACACACACACACACACACACACACACTGGTGATCTCTGGGTCATTTTCTGTACCACAACTTACCTTTTGCTATCCTGAGAAACTGAGTCGGCATCCCTCCTTGCGGGTAAGTATTTCTAGAAATGAAAAAAGAAGGAAAAAACCATAAAGTGAATATGTTATGTGGAATGTTGGATGTTTTATAATCATTATTTTTATTATTTATTTTTATAACTTTTTTATCAAACCCCTACTTTGTTTTATCTAAGTAATCCTTCAATGTTTCTTTGTTACAATTATAAAATAGTTATTAAACATATTAACTACTTCCTCTGGGTTATTAATGTTTTCCATGCCAGCTTTTAATACAATATTATTAGCTCTATTTTTGTCAGATTGGGTTTCTTCCATTACAACTTGCCAGACTGCTTTGGTTCTCTTTGAAGACATTGGAGCTAATACAAAGGCTTACAAACAATCATTCTTCCGAGGCACCATTGGTGAGAAGAACAGGGAAGGGGACATCAGTCAGTGGTACCAGAAGTACCTCCACCACACACCATTAAGTGGCTTGTACAGGTAGGAAGCTTTGTTTTTCCATTTAATTGTGATGCTATGCCAGATGTGTTTAAGACCAAACATTGTCTTTTTGATTTTAAGTCATGTTTTTCTAACAAAGAGGAAAATAAGTAGGACATTTATGAGAAGTTTTGGGATTGTTTTGACTTGCAGAAAAAGGCAGATTATGGAATTACTTATGCCATCATAGAAGTTGGCTGTGCAAGTAAAAGGTGTGTAAGTAAAAATTAGAGACTCCTTTTGTGCGCCATACCCTGAACTTAGTAGGATTACATGTTACAAGAAGTAATGAAGTAGTAGGTACATTCTTCAGCTGTGTGCACCAGTTGCACAAATTCTTCAGTTCTTCAGTGTAAGCCCACAGAGATGGGAGGAGTTATTAAAACACACTAGCTGTCGATCTCTTCATGTCTTGTCCAAAACAAGATGGAGAGCAAGAACTGAGACAAGAAGTGTATTGGAAAAGAAGAAATAGAAACTTTAAAATACACAAATAATCAATGCAGTTTGTTTTGTAATAGGATAGCAGAAGTAAATGGGCTGATCAATTAGTTCTCCAAGTTTGAAATGTTGATTCTCTTGAATGTTGGGAGTGATGTTTTACAACATATGCATGTAAGAAGTTTGATTCTTCAGTCTACATGTACTTCCCTTGATACTGAAATGAAAAATATGAAAGCCGTTACAGTTACCGTAGTTAATGATGTAAGAGCCCTCTGGCCTGAATTCTTAAGCAGAGCTAAAAAAATGGCTATTGAAATTGAGACTGAGGCAGTTTTTCCAGAAAAGGGAGGAAGGAAAAGGAGGGTTCTCTTTGGTGAATCTGACTGGAGTATTAGTGGAGCACCTGACACATTCTTAGATGAAACTGAAGAATAACATTTTCAGACAAAGACTGTTTCTCAGATGGATTCTCAGTACGAAAAAATGAGAAATATTTCTGCAGTTTTTGAAGCTATTCTTAGAATAAATACAACTTTGGATGATAGTGACATGATTCAGAAATTAATTAGAACTTATCCTGATTATTTGAGTCATAATTTTATCAACAAGATACAAATGTTTAAGTCTGTAAGTACTACTTTTCTGGGTTTGACAAAGTCAACAGAAGGAACAAAGGGTTTCCATTTCTTCTTCTAAATGAAGTTTTTAAGTTGAGATTACAATCTTTGTTTCCTGAACTCTGCATTGCACTCAAGATTTTCACAATTTTTGTTTCCTAAACTCTGCATTGCACTCAATATTTTCACTACCCTAGCAGTAACTTTTGCTTCATGTGACAGAGGATTTAGTAAATTAACATTAATGGAAAATCATTTAATATAAACTTTAGCCAAAGAGAAACTTATCTGTCCCCCATTGTTATAAGTAGAGCATGAACTTGTGTCTAAAATGAGCTTCAGTGATGTAGTGGATAACTTCATCAGCTGCACTTGTCTGAATGTGTTTAGATGACAATGGCAGTTTCAACCAGACTTTTTAATTCAAGATAATGAATAATGATGCAAATGTTTCTCACTAAATGTTAGGTTTGTTTCTTTTACTACCTATTATTATTATACATGATAATATTTGTATCTTTTCAAATATGGTGCATTCAGTTAAGAAATTTATTACTGATAGAACACTGTGTAGGCAGCATATATTTGTTATGAGTAAAACAATATACTGAAAATCAGTATTTGTAATAATTAACTCCTATGGGCTGAAGAGGCTAGGAGGCCCTCAAAAAATTGTGTCTAGGGTCCTATGAAATCTATGGATAGCCCTGATGGCATGAAAGATTGAACAGAATGCACAGAATGTTGAACATAGGAACCAAATGCAGAATATGCACTCATCCAGTCCAAAAACGTTTTCCACATATGGCTCTGCAACCACCAGGGAAGGCAGTGTCTCAGTAACTTGGTTGTATTTCACTGAAAGCTGCACTTAGCCTAACAGTGGAATCTCATTGCCCAGTGGCAGAGCACCAATTCTGAAATATGTGCATTGATTCATCACTGAGACTGATGCATGAGTATGAAAGAGAAATGCCACTGGCACATAAAAGCATCTTCCTAGACACTATTACAAGATCACTGTCTGTAATTTTATTAATCTGAAGTGCTGAAGGACAGTGCATGGTACTTACCACACTTTGGCACATTTCTATAATATGCCTTTTTCGAAAACAGTGACAACATTCTGCTTTGTAATGACAACATTAATGGGCTATATGCAATGTAAAATAGTCTGAACAGCTAGGGAGAAACCAAATTCATTGTGACTGGCACCTCATAACAATACAGGTGGGCTGCTGCCAGGTGAGACATGATTATCACACTAGGATCCGACGTGGAAGTCCATTGCACTGGTTCTGTTCTTACTAGAGCCATAGTAGAGATTTCAAATAAAAAAAAACCATCTGCTGTGCAGCCTGTGAGGTTTCAACAGGATGTGCATTGTGCAACACTTATGCTGGAGTGAGATCTGACTGTTGTAAAGCCTGTGTGCACGTCTTTAGTAAGGGCCAGACAGATTACCACATCTTGAATTAATCATTTGGTGTAGGGTTGTCCACAAGCATACACAAATATACACTTTTTCCATAAATCTTTAAGATCAGCAGTCCATAAAGCACAGCTTTTGCATTCAGGATTTCAATATTGTAAAAACTCTAAATTGACTGCTACTACATGCATCTTGGTGTAAAAATGTTACAAAAGTAAGGTAAAAATATCTGACAGGGGCAATATCAATAGGATTTTGCTCTAAGTAATACAACCTATGGCTATTGACAAAAAAAAATGCCCACTTACAGTGGAGACATTATATCACTTCCCCCAAAAATGCAGCACTAACCATTTTTGGTACAATTCCTGACCTTATTAAGCATCACTGAATCACTAAAAAACTGGAATACCTACATTTGTGACTATTGGAGTGTTGAATCTATAAAAAGCTTTACCAGTTCTTGATTTGACTGAGTTGTTGTTGCCAAACTACAAAAAAAATTGCATTGATGATAGTTATTCTGTTGATATGAAAGTAACCACCTTGTCACCAATTTTGTGACTTGCTTGCTCTTCTATTGTAATGGTTATCTAGATTCTAAGACAAAAAAAGATGATGCACTTTGAAGAACTTATCTGAATGGGATGGAAATTGGTAGATGTAATGACATGTACAGACAAACAAATGATTACAGTTTCAGAAAAATTGGATGATTTATTCAAGAGAAAGAGCTTCACAAATTGAGCATCTCATTAATGTGTTGGTTCATTTCTGGTCTTTATTCAGGCAGTTATTAGGCCTGGCATTGATTGTTAACAGTTGTTCAATGTCCTCCTGACGGATATCATGCCAAATTTGGTCTAATTGGCACATTAGATAATCAAAATCTCTAGTTGGCTGGAGGGGCCTCCCCATAATGCTCCAAATGTTCTCAATTGGGGAGAGATCCAGCAACCTTGGTGGCCAAGGCAGGGTTTGGCAAGCATGAAGGCTAGCTGTAGAAACCCTCATTGTCTGCAGGTGGCCATTATCTTGCTGAACTGAAATGCATTCCCAGGATGGCTTGCCATGAAGGGCAACAAAACAGGTCACAGAATATTGTCGACATACTGCTTTCCTGTAAAGATACCACAGATGACAACCAAAAGGGTCCTGCTACAAAAATAAATGCCACCCCCAACCATCACTCCTGGGTGCTGGTCCTTACGGTGAACAATAGTCCACTGGTATCCCACCACTGCCAGGGCATCTCTAGACACATCTTCACTGCTCATCAGGGCTCATCACTGGAGACAATTCTACTCCAGTCATTGACATTCTTGGCTGAAGATGTGTCTGGAGATGCCTCAGACAGTGCTAGGATACCAAACTGACTGTTGCCCATCATATGGCCTGACAGCCAGGAGTGATGGCCTGGGGTGCCATTTGTTTCATAGCAAGGCCCCTTTGGTTGTCATCCATGGCATCCTTTCAGCATAGTGGTACGATGGCGATATTCTACACCTTGTTTTGTTGACCTTAATGACAAGCCATCCTGGGCTCACATTTCGACAAGATAATGACTGCCTGCACATGGAGAAAGTTTCTGCTGCTTGTCAACAGGCTTGAAAAACCATAACTTGTCCAGTAAGGTCACCAGGTCTCATCCCAATTGAGAACATTTGGAGAATTATGGGCAGGGCCCACCAACTACCTCAGGATTATGACAATGTTACACACCAAGTGGACAGAATTTGTTATGCCCTCGGGAGACATCCAACAGCTCTATTAATCAATGCCTAGCCAAATAACTGTTGCATAAGGGACAGATATGGACCAATCATTCTTAACTTGCTCAATTTGTGAAGCTCTTTTCCTTGAATAAATCATCCAGTTTTTCTGAAACTGCAATCATTTGTTTGTCTGTACATGTATATCACATCTACCAGTTTCTGGCCCATTCAGATAATTCCTTTGTAGTGCATCATTTTTTATCTTAGAGTGTATTACACTTGTGCAAGTACACTGCAACATGACAAAATACCAATAATTTCGAAATTTATTCACTGACTGTGAATTCCTTGTCATCAGATGTATTAAATTTAGATCTATTACACACTAGTGACATATGAAAATTTGTGCCAGAACACAGCTCAAATCCAGGTTTCCTGCTTACTGTGAGTGGTCACCTTAACCACTGTGGCTATCCGTGCACACGCCACAGAATGACATAAACTTCCATATTTCACACTGTCTACATCCTCATATCAGGAAATTACTGCAAAAGCAAAGAGAGCTTCACTGCAAATTTAAACGCACCCAAAACCTCTCAGACAAACAGAAGCTAAACGATGTCAAAGTTAACGTAAGGGGGGCTATATGTGAAGTGTTCAGTGAATTCGAAAGTAAAATTCTATGTACCGACTCGACACTAATTCCTAGGAAGTTCTGGTCTTATGTTAAATCAGTAAGTGGATCAAAACAGCATATCCAGACACTCTGGGATGATAATGGCATTGAAACAGAGGATGACACGCATAAAGCTGAAATACTAAACACCTTTTTCCAAAGCTGTTTCACAGAGGAAGACCACACTGCAGTTCCTTCTCTAAATCCTCGTACAAACAAAAAAATGGATGACATCAAAATAAGCGTCCAAGGAATAGAAAAGCTACTGAAATCACTCAACAGAGGAAAGTCCACTGGACCTGTCAGGATACCAATTCGATTCTACACAGAGTACGCGAAAGAACTTGACCCCCTTCTAACAGCCGTGTACCGCAAGTCTCTAGAGGAACGGAAGGTTCCAAATGATTGGAAAACAGCACTGATCTGTAGTAGAATTTTAGAACATGTTTTTTGCTCATATATCATGTCATTTCTGGAAACCCAGAATCTATTCTGTAGGAATCAACATGGATTCCGGGAACAGCGATCGTGTGAGACCCAACTCGCTTTATTTGTTCATGAGACCCAGAAAATATTAGATACAGGCTCCTAGGTAGATGCCATTTTCCACAACTTCCGGAAGGCATTTGATACAGTTCCGCACTGTCGCCTGATAAACAAAGTAAGAGCCTTCGGAATATCAGACCAGCTGTGTGGCTGGATTGAAGAGTTTTTAGCAAACAGAACACAGCATGTTGTTCTCAATGGAGAGATGTCTACAGATGTTAAAGTAACCTCTGGTGTGCCACAGGGGAGTGTTATGGGACCATTGCTTTTCACAGTATATATAAATGACCTAGTAGATAGTGTCGGAAGTTCCATGCGGCTTTTCGCGGATGATGCTGTAGTATACAGAGAAGTTGCAGCATTAGAAAATTGCAGTGAAATGCAGGAAGATCTGCAGTGGATAGGCACTTGGTGCAGGGAGTGGCAACTGACCCTTAACATAGACAAATGTAATGTATTGTGAATACATAGAAAGAAGGATCCTTTATTGTATGATTACATGATAGCAAAAAAAACACTGGTAGCAGTTACTTCTGTAAAATATCTGGGAGTATGCGTGTGGAACGATTTGAAGTGGAATGATCATATAAAATTAATTGTTGGTAAGGCAGGTGCCAGGTTGAGATTCATTGGGAGAGTCCTTAGAAAATGTAGTCCATCAACAAAGGAGGTGGCTTACAAAACACTCGTTCGACCTGTAGTTGAGTATTGCTCATCAGTGTGGGATCCGTACCAGACTCTGCAAGAGAGGCGCTCTGCATCATGGTGTAGCTTGCTGTCCAGGTTTTGAGAAGGTGTGTTTCTGGATGAGGTATCGAATATATTGCTTCCCCTGACTTATATCTCCCGAGGAGATCATGAATGTAAAATTAGAGAGATTCGAGCACGCATGGAGGCTTACCGGCACTCGTTCTTCCCGCGAAACATGCGCGACTGGCACACGAAAGGGACGTAATGAAAGTGGCATGGAAAGTGCCCTCCACTACGCACCGTTGGGTGGCTTGCGGAGTATAAATGTAGATGTAGATGTAGTTCACTGAATTCATCACCTAAATTTTGAAATATTTTGTACAGATGTTATGTGTCTGTTCTTCAAGACAAACAAACATCAATAAGTTCACAATGGAATATAGTAATTGTCCTGAACAACAAGAAAACTAAAGAATTTGGATAACTAATTCACTGTGCATGCAGGCAATACTTAATACAGGCAAGTTTCTGGATACCAACATAGGTGGGGATCATCAAAATAGTTAGTTAGTTTGCTTGGCTGTGTAAGGATACTGTAGGCACCAAAGAATAATTTCATTCTAGCAGTCTCACACACAGGTGCAGGGACCTTGCACAACAGTAACAGCAGTCCAGTTTGTTATCCAGTGGAGTCCATACATATAACACCACAATCTAGAGACATGTCAGCTAAGATCAGAACAAGGCATCAGCTGACTTACAGACAATGAGAGCCAGCTCATGGCTATTCTGGCTTAAATAGTTCAGGTAGCTGGTCTTATATGATTGAAACATGGGAGATGCTGTATTTTCCTTACTATCAGTGCCCTTGGTAGATGCAGACATAATGACATTTGTCAATAACTCTGCATCTTTCTTTGAAGCATCCTGTGGGACTATAAGAGCATTAACTCATTAGGGAACTTAAATTTTCTTACTATGACACCTCTCTGCAAATGAATAACTGCATAAATTCACAGACTGGGGTTACTTTAAGCTGTTTTTATATGTCAAAATGACATAGCACCATTCAGCATTGCTAAACAGTCCTCCAAAGTAGTACATTCAGTCAACGATTTAACAATTGCAAATTTCAGGGAAAGCCTACACCAGTTAGACTGGGATGAGGTGTACCGTGAACCTGATGCCAATTTAAAATATAATTTATTTCATGACACTTTTGTAAATGCATTTGAAAACTGCTTCCCCAAGAAAATAGTTAAATATACTCGTAAGAAATCATGTAACAAACCATGGCTTACTGAGGATATAAAAATATCTTGTAACCAGAAAAGGGAAATGTATCTGACAGCAAGAAAGAGTAGTGACCCAGAAACTATCAAACATTATAAAAACTACTGTGTTATATTAAGAAAAGTTATTAAAAAATCCAGAAGTATGTGTATCATGTCTGAAATCAGCAACTCCGATAATAAAATTAAAACCATTTGGAATATTATTAAAAGAGAAACAGGTCAACCAAGAGCACAGGAAGACAGTATTACCATCAAATTGAATGAAAACTTTACGAACAAAAAGTCAGAAGTTGAAAATATTTTTAATAATCATTTTCTAAATGTTGTGGATATAGTAGGATCCACGTGTTCGTTAGAAGATGCTAGGCTATTAATGGAAGAGGCCATACCTACGCAATTTGATACAATTAAAATCTCACCCACTTCTCCCTCTGAAATTAGGAAAATAATAAACTTGCTGAAAAGCAAAAACTCACATGGAATTGATGGCATTTCCAGTAAAATACTAAAAGCTTGTTCTCAACAGATAAGTAAGATTCTCAGCCACCTGTGTAATAGCTCTCTGGAACAGGGCATTTTCCCTGATAGACTGAAATATGCTATTGTTATACCTTTGCATAAAAAATAGGACAGATCTGATGTCAACAATTACCGTCCAATCTCCCTTCTAACAGCTTTATCCAAAGGTTTTGAGAAAGTAATGTATTCAAGACTAGCTTCACATATCTGCAAAAATGAAGTACTAACAAAATGTCAGTTTGGTTTCCAGAAAGGTTTTTCAACAGAAAATGCCATATATGCTTTCACCAATCAAATTTTGAATGATTTGAATAACCAAACACCACCCATTGGGGTTTTTTGTGATCTCTCAAAGGCTTTTTATTGCATAAATCTTGAAATTCTGCTAGACAAGCTCAAGTATTGTGGCATGAGTGGGACAGTGCACAAATGGTTTAATTCATACCTAACTGGAAGAGTGCAGAAAGTTGAAATAAGCAGTTCTCATAATATGCAAAGATCAGCACATTCCTCAAACTGGGGAACTATCAAGAATGGGGTTCCACAAGGGTTGCTCTTGGGTCCATTGTTGTTCTTAATATATATTAATGACTTGCCGTTCTATATTCATGAAGAGGCAAAGTTAGTTCTCTTTGCTTATGATACAAGTATAGTAATCACACCTGACAAACAAGAATTAACAGATGAAATTGTCAATAATGTCTTTCAGAAAGTTGCTAAGTGGTTCCTTGACACAGTATATACAGTTCCGTACAGTAAATGGTATGACGCCATTAATAAATATAGACCTTAATCAGAAGCATATAGCTAAGGTAGAATATTCAAAATTTTTAGGTGTGTCCATTGATGAGAGATTAAATTGGAAGAAACACATTAATGATCTGCCGAAACGTTTGAGTTCAGCTACTTATGCAATAAGGGTCATTGCAAATTTTGGTGATAATCATCTTAGTAAATTAGCTTACTACACCTATTTTCACTCATTGCTTGCATATGGCATCATATTTTGGGGTAATTCATCACTGAGGAATAAAGAATTTATTGCACAAAAGTGTGTAATCAGAATAATAGCTGGAGTCCACCCAAGATCATCCTGCAGACATTTATTTAAGGATCTAGGGATATTCACAGTAGCTTCTCAGTATATATACTCTCTTATGAAATTTGTTATTAACAACCAAACCCAATTCTAAAGTAATAGCAGTGTGCATAACTACAATACTAGGAGAAAGGATGATCTTCACTATTAAAGATTAAATGTAACTTTGGCACAGAAAGGGGTGAATTATACTGCCACTAAAGTCTTTGGTCACTTACCAAATAGTATCAAAAGTCTGATAGATAACCAACAAGTATTTAAGAAGAAATTAAAAGAATTTCTGAATGACAACTCCTTCTACTCCATAGATGAATTTTTAGATATAAATTAAGAAAAAAAAGAAAAAAACCAAACAAAATAATTATAAAAAAATAAAAAAATAAAAAAGTTGTTATATTAACTGAATTATGTTGTTCAATTAACTTAATTATGTCATGTATTGGAAAATTTGATTCGTTCCACATTATTACGAAATATCGTATTCATGATCCATGGAACTAGTATTAATCTAATCTAATCTAATCTCTTATACCATTTATAGGTGAAAGGAATATACTGACAATCTGTGATCATTCTAATTGATCAGCATTTACTGTGGACCACAGCAAGACCCTTACACTTTGTCTGTTATACCCATTTTATGAGAACTATTTTGTAATTTCATGTGTGACTTATTTGTTAGACAATTGCAGATTGAGTGCTTAGTCGTAGGCAGATTGCCTACCTGTATTAAGTACACCACGTAAAAACTTTTAGTAATGTACAGATGTTGCTGTCCTTTGTAGTAAATAATCAAAGGGCTGCTTTAATTTTGGATCATTCTCAGTGAACTGAAGATGGTTGACTGTCGGTCAATAAGCTTTCTTTGGGATAGCAATGCTTAATTTTTAGTATTTTGTACCTAATTTATGAAATAAAAAGTTTACAATTTGTCAGCTTAATATGTCAAGAACAACAGACCTTATGTCTCTGCAGGAGACTGAATGTCCCTAATTTCAATATTGTGATATATGCAGGGGTTAGTAAAATGTTGTCTAGACCCTCTAATAAGGTAGATACTTCATATTTAAGAATATCCTTTTCAGGCTATGAAACACATTTTTTGAACATCACCTACAGGAATTTGCTAATCACTTCTGTGCCTGTGTTCACAAAATACATCATCTCTTTGAATCTTCTCTCTTTCTGGTAACACTATATGATGAGGATCCCATACAAAGAAACAATAACAATACTGTTTACTGAGAGCAGCTAAACTTTTGTCAGTTTTATGGATGGTTAGTTTACTTAGCATTCCAGCTACTCAGTCTCCAGTGAACTTGCACAAAATATTAGTCAATGTGGTTAAAATGCTCTAAATAATGCAAAAAACAATAAAAAACCCTGTAACTGCTACACATGCACAGAAATATACACAGAAACGTCCATAGAACAAACCACTTAAAGGATAAAATCCTTTCTATGGGCAGAAACATACAGATGTCATGAAAGTATACAACCCATTATAAGGGAAAGAAATACAGCCATCATGAAACTCCAAAAACAATAACCATTTGTATATAGCTGACTGATCATTGACAAAAAATAAATGAGTTTGACACTTTAACATGTTAAAACATTCCCTATCAGTTTATGAAGAAACTATGACTTAGTATCCGCCAATGATATAGATTCACCACCAAGCCCAACTGATGTGGAAGAAATGTCAGGTACTCAGGCTTCATACCATGGTTACATCTCACTCTCACAGAGGGTGCTGCCACCATCACCATTGTCATAGTAC
The DNA here is from genome assembly GCF_023864345.2 of Schistocerca serialis cubense. Taxonomy (NCBI): domain Eukaryota; kingdom Metazoa; phylum Arthropoda; class Insecta; order Orthoptera; family Acrididae; genus Schistocerca; species Schistocerca serialis. The sequence continues at coordinate 163,543,397 of NC_064640.1, forward strand.
ATGGACCTGTCCACTAATGTGACAGACACCATAAGTACCATGGCCCCATACTTGTCCAGGAGATCTCACTGTACTCTGAAGCCTTAATTACATGCCATTCATAGTAGAGTAATTGACTTTGTCTGTATTTTCATTTTCTGATTTTAGTCACCAACTGGACTGTTTGTGAGTGCTATGCTCTGGACTTTGCTTCTGACTAGTCATTCACTTCACAAGCTCCACTGTCATTGACCACAGGAACTACCAGTTTGTTCCCGATCTCTGCATAATTTCCAGTGTCAGTAATCATAAACTGTGTTCTACTTATGCTGAGTAGTACAGAAAAGTGATGTCAATGACTTCCCTCCATGCATCTATTCACTATGGGGCATGGGTCCTGAGTTTCTAAATTTATGGTGGCAGCAGTTATGGCTGCAACAGCAATGACAACTGGAGCAACAGCAATGACAACAGCAAGAAAAGCAGTGGGAATTTTAATGACAGCAACAGCAGGGATTGCTGTTACAACGACTGCAGAACCAACAACAGTCTTCAGTTGCAGCAGTATCATCTCCCCTGCAACCAGTTACTTGTTTTGATGAGATAACAAGAGTTGGGAGGTCTGTTTACATTGTTTTCTTCTTCACTGCAAGGCACGCCAAATAACTGACCCTGGAAATCAGATTACAGTCCTACTGTCTTCTAATTATATGAGGGTGTGCTGAAAAGTAAAGCCTCTGATTTTTTATGTGAAAACTCTTAGAGCTTTTTAAATAAAAAATGTTATTAATATTGTAAATCTTTATTCTTGATGTCTACATATTTGCAGCCCTCTGATACTAAAGGGCTCCAAACTGAAGTGTGTAACATGGAGGTGTGTAATGCAACTATATTGGTACGTGAGAAACAGCATGTGGTAATTGAATTCTGAAATCAAAGAGTTCATCCATACATGGAGCACCCTCTCCTTCAGCATAACATTGCCAGACCACACATGAATGCTGTGACATCTGTCATAATCTAACACCTTGAGTTCACTGTTATTGATCATCTTCTATAATGTCCCAACTTGTTCCCATCCAATTGCCATATGTTTCAAAAACTTAAAGAACACTACAAATGTAATCTTTCCTGTAACCAACGCATCACATCATATGCAGAATCATTAATCCATGATGTTATTATACATCTGGTTCCTTACAGAGAAGTTAGTGTGAAGGATTTAGACTCTCATCTGTTTGAACCCGGTGTGATATGCTAAAAATTACAAAAGCTCGCAGTGTAACAGCATCAGTGCAAGCAATTCTTCATGATACTTCTGGTGTTGACTTTCTTTTTTGTAGTGTTAGCCATAGTAGTAGTAATCACTATTGTGTTCTATAATCAACTGATGGCAGCCAAGCAACATAATTATATGATTTACTGAGCACCCGACCATCTAGTAGACCAGTGAGGCAAGATTAACTAGTTACAGCAATAGCTAATCATCCCTGCCCTCATCATTGGCAGCCAGCACAAATAGGAAGAAGTGCCTGCCATGGCTAGTGGGGAACAACAGCAAGAGCTGCAAGCACACTGCATGCTATCAAAATGGTGCCAATAGCAGCAGCAGACAGGATGCAGAAGCTCACACTGCAGATAGAAATTAATTGAGCAATGGCAGAATTATAGCTGGACACATCTGCAGTGAAGTCACTGATATTTGTTGGCAAAATTAGCTGGGGTCATTATTTTTAGTGATTTATCCCACTTATGCCTATTTTCAATTACCTGTAGATACTAAAAAAAAAACACACAAATTTTAGATTAATATACCACTTGCCATGTAATGTAACTTCCTGGCAGATTAAAACAGTGTGCCCGACCGAGACTCGAACTCGGGACCTTCGCCTTTTGCGGGCAAGTGCTCTACCAACTGAGCTACCAAAGCACGACACACACCTGGTACTCACAGCTTTACTTCAGCCAGTATCACGTCTCCTACCTTCCAAACTTTACAGAAGCTCTCCTGCGAACCCTGCAGAACTAGCACTCCTGAAAGAAAGGATATTGAGGAGACATGGCTTAGCCACAGCCTGGGGGATGTTTCCAGAATGAGATTTTCACTCTGCAGTGGAGTGTGCACTGTGAGTACCGGGCGTGAGTCTTGCTTCGGTAGCTCAGTTGGTAGAGCACTTGCCCGCAAAAGGCAAAGGTCCCGAGTACGAGTCTTGGTGAGGCACACAGTTTTAATCTGCCAGGAAGTTTCATATCAGCGCACACTCCGCTGCAGAGTGAAAATCTCATTCTGGTAACATCCCCCAGACGGTGGCTAAGCCATGTCTCTGCAATATCCTTTCTTTCAGGAGTGCTAGTTCTCCAAGGTTCGCAGGAGAGCTTCTGTAAAGTTTGGAAGGTAGGAGACAAGGTACTGGCAGAATTAAAGCTTTGAGTACCAGGCGTGAGTCGTGCTTTGGTAGCTCAGTTGGTAGAGCACTTGCCCACGAAAGGCAGAGGTCCCGAGTTCGAGTCTCGGTCAGGCACACAGTTTTAATCTGCCAGGAAGTTTCATATCAGCGCACACTCCACTGCAGAGTGAAAATCTCATTCTGGAAACATCCTCGCAGGCTGTGGCTAAGCCATGTCTCCGCAATATCCTTTCTTTCAGGAGTGCTAGTTCTGCAAGGTTCGCAGGAGAGCTTCTGTAAAGTTTGGAAGGTAGGAGATGAGATACTGGCAGAAGTAAAGCTGTGAGTACCGGGCATGAGTCATGCTTCGGTAGCTCAGTTGGTAGAGCACTTGCCCGCGAAAGGCAAAGGTTCCGAGTTCGAGTCTCGGTTGGGCACAAAGTTTTAATCAGCCAGGAAGTTTCATATCAGCACACACTCCGCTGCAGAGTGAAAATCTCATTCTGCCATGTAGTGGTTCGCCTACTTTGTTTCTTGATTTGTTGTCCTCGGTGTTGATGTACTATGTTGGCTGAAATATGGGGTTTGTAATTCCGACACTGAATACTATAAATAATGTAGGTTACAGGTGCACTGTTGTATTTTGCAGTACTTTAATTTCACTGTTCACAACCCCCCAATAATACACAGTTATATGGCCAGTGCACTCTTGTTTAACTTTCGATAAGCCTCATTAATAGTTTTCAGGAAAATCTCCACATACTGCTACAATAGTTTACTATTGATCATCTATGAGCAGTAAAAACCTAACCACAAAAATCACTATTCTTTCAGAATAATCAGATACGTATGGAACAGACACTGTCATTGCTTTAACACATGGCCTATTGGTGTAACACTTATTTCACTGTTAAGTTGATTCATTGTTGTCGTTCTAACCAACACAGGTCCCTTGTCTGAAACTCGGCCATGAACAGACTGTCTTGGGACCAAAAATTGAGCCCTTCTATATCATCACAATAGTAAGTACTTAAACTACACATTGTTTAAAGTTAAATTTACAGAAATTACAATTAAAACTTGTTGAATTAACTGAACATCAAAAAATTCCATCTTTGTTAACAGGTTCTTCTTTTGCAAGGTTTCATCTGAGTTATTTGTTTAAATGATGAAATTAACATATATAGTTATGTAAACAATACTTTTGACAAAACTGGAAACTACTTTGGAATTAATGAAGGGCTGGTTTTGCTAATATGTTTTCGAATGGAGCCAAATAGATCCTTTAAGGATGCTATTGTTTCGTCGCCCAAATGTTTATAATTAGTACAGAATTTATATTTCCTTATACGTCAACAAAAGAATTTAAGTTGCAATTACTGATTTCACCCTATAACAAAAGATACTACCTATGAATAGTCCAAGTAAATTAGAAAATCAATTACATACCTAAAACTATGCACTAAATGAGATCTGGTGTTAAATATTGTAAAACTGAGGGCCAACCTTTCTCTTATATGAAAATGCAGGTTATATTCACATATGTTAATGGTAATTAGTTGAAAATAAAAAAATAAATGTTGAGGAGTCATATGGCAAAACAAGAGGGGAAGTAAAAATATCCCAGCTTGTTTCATCACATCACCCCCTCATTGGATTGACCAGATAGATATTGCAAATAGCTACCTTGACAATTCAATGACCACAAGCAACCCCAGAAATTTTGTTTAAAATCTACACACAAGCAAATATTACATAAGAAATCATTTCAAAACTACAGTACAAATGTTTTTTTCAAATTTATACTTATGTGAAGTGGCCATACGAAAATCCCCATACAAAATAATTACATACAGTGTATTGTACATTTACATAAAATATCCACAAGTTATACTTTTAACAAAAATTAGGCATCTTCATCATAAGTGATGTCCTTTTTGGGTAAGCGAAGATTTCATTTTAAGATACATATCACTTTATACAAGTCCTGTCTTGCTAAACAAAATAAATCCTCATGGGTTGAAAAAAACTAAACTATACTGCACTTCTTTTTTTTTTTTTTTTTTTTTTTTTTTTTAAAAAAAAAAAAAAAAAGAAAGAAAAAAAAAGAAAGATAGACAGTTTCACTTTCTCAATGTTCAGTATTTTTCACAAGCATTTTCACTTTTTCAATGAGCTTTTACACACTTTCTCACCAAGTTGTCCATGCCTTCAACAGGTCCTAGTGGCAGTTAGTAAGGAAATTCACCACTATCAGTTCCCTTGGAGGTAGTTCTCCTCCACCACAGTACATGAAAAAATGAGACAAAATATCCTGCTTTAATACACTTACTTTTACATCTAACTAAGTATAAAAAAATGTTTAACAATAATGGCAAATGATAGTCATTACATCATAAATAATTACATAGTTCTCATAACATTACAATAATTAGCTCTAAAATTGACTATAGTATGAAAGATGTGGGCTACAAAATTATTTTAAATCAGTTGCACATTACACTACCAAAATATTAATCTAAGTCATAACTGTCTGAAACTGGTTAAACTTGAAAGATTTGGGTCTCTTTCTCATCTGCAAAATAGCGAAAACTCAAGATGTGTAGTAGCATAGATTTACTAACCATTGCATTATGAAAAAAGATTAGTCACCATCAAATAACTTAATTACTATTCAAATCAAGATTAAGGGTATGGAAGTTGTACTAAATCATAGCCCCACTAGTCTACCCAAATCTGAGCACTACCGGTACTCTCATTCAACCAGAAAATTAAATCATCACAAAATGCTATGAAATACTTAACATGTCAGAATATTCACATCAGTCTAGCACCAGTACCTTAATCCTGCTGTTTACATTGCATGAAAACCAGGCTAGCCCACACATTCAGTGGTAGTTTCAGTGGACACATTTGTCATGAAACTCCCAACCTCAAAAATCAGTTTGTAAAGCACAGTCATCTGAGCAGAGTTACTTACTAACATCACCATTTATAATAATTAAGGGTATAGTTACAACTGCTACTCTGAGATGAAAAGGTTGGCACAAGAGAGGAATTCATAGCGTGCTGCATCAGACACATCTACAAAGTGCCATCTGGTAAACACAATTTATGCTCACAACAACCAAAAAAAAAGTTTCTGTAGATGAAAATTGCACACAGCTGTGTGATCAATGAGTAAAATGACATGGACATATTAATTTTCCCTGAATATGATGACAAACACACTTTTATATCTTTCAATTAATAACTTGATCCAAATGAGCACCAACTTACACTGAAAAGTTAGCATAGTACTTTTTAGGCACCAACTTCACAACACAATTGTGGATACCAATATAAAAATGTTAGCATGTTCCTACTTCAACACAAACTTGACTACATGATATGAACCAAGTGGTGCTACTGGGAATGGACTGAAGATTTTTCAGTGGGGTAGACTGCTTATAGACATGAGTATGAATATTTTTGGATTTTGAAATATATTTGTTTTTTAAAACTGCTAGATGTCTGTGTACTAAATTGTATTAGATATATGTTCAGATAATAATTTGGTTTACATAATGCATAGTTACTAAATTACAAAAGGTTACATAAATATTTTGTGTATTTATGCTCAGAACTGGCTATTTACAAGTATAGTTGCTGTATCTGAAATAATGCCAATTTATGCAAATTCTTAATCAGTGGCTTAATTTTGTCATAAAGGGTGTCATTCAGTCCTTAGAAATCAGGGAAAATAAATTATAATGTCAAACTTGGGATTTAAGCAGGTACAATTGCTCAAAAAATAAAAGTAATACCGGATGTATTGAACTTTAATACTGATTATCTGTTAATTACTTTTCAGAAAATTTAAACATGTTACTGTGAAGCCTGGAGTCATAGCTTTCTAATGGTATGCATCAGTATCTCCAAAATTACTGCTTAGCTCAGTCAGAATCCACCATTACACACCATTACGATAATTCCTATTGTCCACTACTATTAATCAATATGATTTCCAGTGCAACTAAACACATCACTGTAATCAATGTATTGAATATTATTATCTGAATAACTCCTTTGCATGAAATATTATCTTAATAATATTTTGACAGTTTGGGGTAGTATACTACATAATACACAAAAATCTTAGCAGTAATCCACGCTCTTTCAAATTAAAACTGGGTCATTCCTTCTGTTCTGTCGAGGAGTTCCTGAAAAATTAAGCTGATTCTTGCTGTATTGTTCATTGTGATTACTTCAACTTATGGATTGACTTTTTTTCAGGTTCATAAATATTTTATTTTTATCTATTACTACTTTTATGTTGTAATTTTATGTACTGACATGTTTAATGACCTTGGAGATTTACTCCTCAATTTCGTCCTGTGGAACTTGACATGTAAATAAATAAAATTAATAACACTATGTGAATAACTAGACTCAAAATGAAAAATGAGAAAAAATATAGTTATTAATAGGAGCCCAACGACGGCAGGTGGAAGATTTCCACCTCACTCCATTTCAGGGTGAACATGTGGACAGCACACAAAATCCACAATAGTTGTTTGAGTAGTTTCAACTACTTGGATTTAATTCTTGATCAGCAAATGTAGTTTCTTTGAACCAAGTGTAAAATACCTAGGACATATTAACTAAAGAAGGGCTCACACCCATGTAACATCATATGGACAAAATGAGTAACTTACCATTCCTAGGAACCTTAAAGGAATAGTTGTGCCTGGCCAAAGTTAATTATTATGCAAAATTCATTCCCAACTTGGTCCAGATTTCCTACCAATTTAATCAAAAGCATAAAAAAGTATTAAATTTGTGTGGTCAGAAGCATGTCAGAAAGCTTTCTTGCAGCTTAAAAAGAGCCTTATGCTGGTCCCTTGTTTAGCAGTGTTCAGTCTGGTAAAATGCTCAATGTTTGCCACTGATGCGTAAAAGTGTGGCATAGTGCAGTTCTTTCCCACAAATATGCCAAAAGTACAGAGCAGTACATCAATTTTGCATCCAAAACATTAAATGGAGCACAGCAAAATTACTTGCAAACAGAGAAACAGGCATTGTCTGTCACATACAGTGTCAAGAATTTTCACATATATCTCTGTGGGAAAATTTCACCTGGTTACTATTCAGCCTCCACTCATAACTTTTTGAGAAGAAGGTGCAGTGGCTGCAACAGTAGGCATTGTCCCTTAATAACTATAACTGTGAGATACATTATAGGTCCACAATGCAGCACTCAAGCACAGACACACTTTCCTGCTTGCTGTGTGGCCCAGAATTTTGACAGGCACAAAACATGATTTATTCCTATGAATGGTGCACAAAGTAGCAACAAAAACAGGTTGTAATCTGCTACACACAGGGTGTTGTGTACTATACAGTTGGGTTGGTGGGAGCACATGCCTTCAGAGACCTGTGATTGGATACTGGCTTTGTGCAACCAATGGTGTCTTTATTTTTAGCCACAGATGAATCTGAATGCTGGGTGTAATTCTGCCACTGCATATTAAAGCTCCTCCACACTACACACTGGAAAATATACAGACTGAAGGCAATAGCATGGCTTCATGTGTATTGGTTTGGTGTTCATGCAGTCCAAACTGCCAGGCCTGCAACAATCAGTTAGTCCTGGTGCAGCATTTCAACCACTGTCCATGCCCTGACTACCCTTGGCAAAGAGTGCATATTAATTTTTCTGGACCATTCCGAAGAGCAATTTGGTTTCTAGTTGTCAATGTCCTCTTCATACATGATATCTGGCCTGGATGGCTACTGTCAGATCTGTGCCCTCTACATCATATTTGCAATATAAGTATCTGACAGATTTGGATTCTTCATCCAGCTTGAGTACTGGTATGGAATGAAGATCAGAGATACACAGGCTTCATACCACAACTGCTGCTTGCTCACATGGAGGGTGCCAATGCAGCACTGGCATATCATATTGCAGCGGCACCACCGTTTAGGATAGGGAAAGTTAGTTTTGTGCAATATTCTGAGCACAAGTTACAGCCAAGTGCAGGTTGGATTGCAGTAAGTTACACTGATCAGAGGTTGCAAAGTGGAATGGAGACCACAGGGGCCATCAAACCGCTGAAAAGGGTAAACGCAGCAGTTTGCATGTCGCAAGTTACAGGAAGAAGGGGCCCACTGGCGCAAGTGGGGTGTGGGGTGTACGTGACTCGGAGCGATGTGTTAGCGAAACACAAGTATAAATAGGTGTTGTTTTCTAGCGAGATTCACTCAAGTGTGGCAGCTCTCCTGGATGGCGGGGCATGTCACACTACCGACGAAACGTGGCAACAGATGGAGCGACAGCATCCCAGTCCATGGTGGGTCATTGGTTCGACCCTCTGAGGCTGACACAGGATCTGCAGCCAGCCAGGGCGGGCCACTCTTCTGCTCGCTACCACAGACAGTCGTCTCGGCTCCCGCCTCACGCCGGAGATTTTCGTGGCGAGGGGCCGCAAATTCTGACACTGGATTGCGGGCGGTCATTGCTGCTGCATTCCCACCTATGCCAGCCAAGGAAGAAGCAGGCCAGCCTACAGTTCCCGGCAGAGCAGCACGGCATCAACGGGGATGGTGGCTGCTGAGTCAGCTGCTGGCACAGCCATCCTGACGTAACTGGAACTCTACAGCTGGCAAACAAGGCCGGCACAACACAGCGTTGCATTGCGCAGGTCCCTGGGGCAGTGGCCTCAGCATTGCGGGGCCTGTGACACAGACCGAGGTCAATGAAGCACCGTAGTGGAGACGAATAAATCATTTGGAAAGCTCGGCCGAGCATTAATACAGCGCCTCCTGCCACCCATCCACTACATTTGGTGTCAGTACGCCACATTTGGTGTCTGACGGCACAACATTTGGTGTCAGAATAGCGGACGTCATCTGTCCAGTATGATGTTCGAGCCCACCACCTACAGTACAGTCATAAGATGTGGCAAGTGCTGTCAAGATTGATCTTTCTTGTTGGTGTTTTGAGTATGGCTTGCCAGAAGCAACATTTTAGGTGTTTTGCGTATGCATATTATTTATTTTGTCAGGATAAGTGTTAGTGTATTTGGGACAGTAAGATGTTGTTTTTCGTGGCATTTGATTACTTTGTATTAGTTTATGATGTTACTGAGTATGATGATACAAAGTTGTAGGAAATCAGATTATTCTTGTACTTAGTCCCGAAACAAAATGACTAACTGAGAACAAAAGCAACACAATGGTACAGTCAAGGACGCAATGTGTGTCGGAACCAGAAGTGGTGCGGATTTTGTTGGAAAAAGTAGCACAATTGACAGCAGACAACACGCAGTTGAGAAATGAATTAACATCTAGAAGTGAGCGGGAAACAGCATCTGATCAGTCGTTGTTGCCTAGGGAGCAGGAGATTGATGCAGCCACCATGAGTTTGATTATCCCGTTTTCTGGCAAGGAATTTGAGGATGTGCTTTCGTTTGTGGAAGACTTGGAAATTTCAGATTCGATGAATGGTTGGTCTGATGAGCAGTTGTTACATGTATTCAAGATTAGATTAACGGATGAAGCGAAAACATATGTAAGGTGTTCTGAGGCCTTAAGGAAGGCAGGACAGTTTAAGCAGTTAAAGGAAGGGCTTTTACAAAGGTACAAGAAACAGAATAGCGCTTGGTACTTTAGGGAGAGGTTAAGTACAATGACAAAGAGACAGGGGGAGATGGTGGGGAAATTTGCGGACAGGATAAGGGAAATTAAGAGGACACTTACGAGTTGGGTCAGAGCGTTGAAGCGAATAGTGTTGTGTTGCAGGTGGCCGAGCAAAGGGCACTTGATGTATTTTTGAGAGGGTTGCCGACGCATATGTCACGGAAAGTGCGTGAAGGGACTCCAAAAGATTTGTATTCGGCCATTCAGCTGGCAATTCAGTGTGAGGAAATAGACATGGCAACAGGAGCACGTGAGAGGCAAACAGTATTTGCAATGGGTATAAAATGTTATAAGTGTGGTCGTATGGGACATGTGCAGAGGCAATGTAGTCAGTCACCAAGGAATAGAGGAAGGGGTGGAAATCAGCAGCGTGGAGGATGGAGAAGTGGAGATAGGAGAGGTGGACAATCGTTAAACGACAGAGGGGGCCCAAGACCCACCTAAAGGTGCTCCCGTTTAATTTCAATGCTATAAATACATATGCAGAGGTGGAATGCTCAGTGGTAAGATCCGTAGGAACTAACAAGTTTAAGATTTTGTTAGACACAGGGGCGCAAGAGTCAGTGGCTGCTAAGAATATAATGGGACGAAGGAAGTTAGACCCACCACGTTATAGGTTGCGTGGAGCGGGGGATAAGGAGGTCACTCCTTTGGGGGCGGTGACAATTGACTTTCGAATGGGGAAAGTCCAATTTAATGCATGCATGGGGGTAGTACCATGGGTAAGCGAGGGCTACGACATGATCCTAGGCATAGATTTCTTGCATCAACATCATGCCAAAATTGACCTTGGACAATGAACTGTGGAACTTGGTAGAATGTTATTTCCGCTAGGGGAAACTGTTGTCAATGCAGAGTTGTCGCGAGGGGCGTTCAACGTAATGAACAAACCAATTGAACCGTGTACATTAGCATTAAGTCTTAATTCGCGTGAGTGTGTGTCTAGTGGCACCGGGAAGTTGCTTGTGGTAAGTGTGGAGTCGAATCTACCTGTGGGTACAGTATGTGTTATTGAACCATTGGAGGATAATGAAGATTTGGGTTCACTGGGTTGTTTTGTGAAACATAGTGTTGTACGTGTGCAGGAGGGAACGATGGGTGAGTAGTTCCCGTGAACATGGATAATTTTAGCACTTTAGACGTGAATTTGAGGAAAGGAGTTTTAGTAGCAAATCTGGATGTGCCAAATGATGAAGACCGGTGTTCGAGAGGTAGGTGAAGCGATCAACCACTAACTGCCGATAGAACTGCATTGCATGCCAAAGTTACGCATTTGAAAGAAGAAGAAAGGGAGCAGACGGAAGAATTATTGTGGGAGTTTAAGGATTTGTTTTTTCCACAATGGCCGTTACCAGCAACTCCATTAGTTCAACATAGGATACCAACAGGGAATGAAGCACCTGTTTACCATAAACCATACTGAATACCAAGGTATTTGCAGCCGATTGTGGAGGATTTCATTGATCAGAAGCTTGAGGACGGTATTATACAGCATACTAATAGTTGCTGAGGAGCAGGTATTGTCGTTGTGCCTAAAAAATCTGCGGATGGAACAAAGAAATACAGGTTCTGTTGTGACTACCGATACCTCAACAATGAGACAATAACGGACGCATACCCCATTCCAAACATATCGGAGACTTTGTATCTCTTAGGACAGTGCCAGTACTTTTCTACGATGGATTTGACAAGCGGTTATCATCAGTTAGAGGTGGCTCCAGAGGATCGTCCAAAAACTGCTTTCTCTACAGCTGGAGGCCATTACCAGTACATTAGAATGCCATTCGGTTTGACAAACGCTCCGGCAACGTTTCAGAGGTTGCTAGACAGTGTCTTGAAGGGTTTGAAACCACGGCAGTGTCTTGTCTATTTGGATGACATTATAGTGTTTTCAAGTAGTATGGAGCAAACATAGACAGCGGTTAAGGGAAGTCTTTATGAGGGTAAGAGCAGCTCGTTTGACGTTGAGCCTGGAGAAGTGTCATTTCGCATTAGAAGAAGTAAAATATTTGGGTCATATTATCAGTAAGGACGGAGTGCGAACAGATCCAAGGTTGGTACAGGCTGTAAGGGATTTTTGGAAATCAAAAACAGTTAAGGACGTGCAGTCATCCATCAGAATTTGCAATTTCTATCAAAAGTTCGTGAAGGGTTTTGCAGATTTAGCACAGCCGTTGACACGATTGTTACGGAAGGGTGTGAAATTTCAGTGGACAGAAGAGTGTCAGAAAGCGTTTGACAAACTGAAAGAAGTTTTAACATCAAGTCCGGTTCTTGTGTTTTGAGATTTTGAAAAGGAGTTTATACTAGCATGCGATGCATCGAATCAAGCATTAGTGTGTGTTCTTAGTCAGGAAATTGATGGGAAAGAACATCCTGTAGCCTATGTGTCTAGGCAGCTGAATGCAGCAGAGAGGAATTACTCAACAACAGAGAGGGAAATGCTTAACGTAATCTATGGAATCACATATTTTAAATGTTATTTATATGGGAGAAGATTTCGGGTAGTGACATATCATGCTGCATTGAAGTGGTTGTTGGGGTTCAAGGATCCGTCTATTAGACTCGCTAGATGGGCTGTGAGGCTTAGTGCATTCTACTACGAGGTGGTGCACAAGCCTGGGAAGAAGCACGGTAATGTGGATGCACTAAAGGAGGAAGGTGGCAAAGGTAGAAGTCATAGGTTATGAGCTAGCAATATGGCAAAAACTACAGGACACGGACAGCGATTGTAAATTATATCAGACATAGCACAATTTAATATGTACGATGGTCTTCTGTGCAGGGAAACAAAGTTAGGGCTGCTAACTAGAACCACGATAGTACACGTTGGGCGATTACGGCCAGCGAAACTCAGAGACGAGGTTTTAAAGGAAGCACATGATCACTTGCTATCCGGTCATGGAGGGTGTAGAGCGACGAATAGGAGAGTGGCGGAGAGATATTGGTGGAGAGGTAGGAAAGGAGATGTGGATCAGTATGTCAAGAATTGTATACCATGTGCACAGAGATCAGATTTGAGTCGGAAACAAATACAGCTACAACGATTACCGGAAGCAACACATCCATTCTCTTTGCTCATGATCGATGTCTTAGGACCTTTCAGGTGAACACCATCAGGGAACAGGTTCGTTCTCACAATAATAGACCATTTTTCGAGGTATGTGAAGATGGTGGCTATGCCTAATCAACAGGCAGCCATTTTCGCACAAGCGTTAGTAAACAACTGGATTTTGAAGTTTGGTTTACCAGAGACAATAATTAGTGACCAAGGGACCAACTTCATGTCGGATTTAATGAAGGAGCTGTGTAAATTGTTGAATGTAAAGAAGTTGAGGATGAGCGCGTTGCATTCACAGGCCAACGGAAGGACAGAATGGGTGTACAGAACAATCGGGTAGATGCTGAGCTTTTATGTGGATTCTCATCACCATCAGTGGGACAAGTATTTGAACCATATTGTATGGGCAAACAATGCCAAAGTCCATACAAATACCCATTTGTCTCCATGTGAGGTAGTGTACGGGCGAAAAATGCCATCACCATTTGATTTAGTAAAGCTAGAGAAAAGGACTGGTGAATCTGTAGGTCAGTTCATGAGAACAATTCAGGATGTTTGGAAACGAGTACTAAAGGCAAATACAAAGGCTTTGGAAAGGCAGGAAGACACAGTAAAGCGGAAAGGAAGTTTACCGCAGTATAGGGTGGGGCAATGGGTAATGCTGTCCAGCCCCTATATGCAAAAATGGAAAATGAAAAAGGTTCCTCGCGAGGTATCAAGGCCATACCAAGTTGTTGAAACCACATCTCCCATTAATGTTAAGCTTCATCTGCTAACTAGAACCACGATAGTACACGTTGGGCGATTACGGCCATTTAAGGGTTGCCTGGATGTGATTCCAGGCATGTCACAGGAAGGAAAGAAGAAGAAAGAGAGAGTGAAGAGAGATGCTATGCGCAGAGAAAATAAGGAAGATAGAGTACAGCATGAAGTCCCGTATGTTTTGCGATCTAGAAAGTAGTAGAGTATTGGTAGGTTTTTTTTTTTTTTTCGTGTCATGTATCATTGGGTTTGTGTGGATTAATTAGGCATTGTATTTTATATGTGTTTTCAAGTATTGTGAGCCTGCTGGGGCAGCAGTCTTTTTGAAGAGGGAGGAAGGGTGATGGTGATCCCTGTCCTCAGGTCACTGAAAAGGGAAGTGTAGCGTCTGACGTATGTGGAGTGTTGCTGGAGGAGAAATCAAATGCAGTTCTGGAGAAATAAATGCATCGGAGTAAAAGCCGTAATAAATATGTGTTGAATGATGTCAGAGTCGTACGATTTCTTGTTTAAATTTTTAGTTGTCGACAGTGCTGGGTCAGAAAAGTCGTGTTTATACAATGTAAATTTAGGGATAAAAGTAATCACACAATCGGTGTTGAGTTTGAATCAAAAATAGTGAATGTTGGAGGAAAATCTGTGAAGCTGCAAATATGGAACACGTGCACCATGCAGTTATTTTTAGCTTAGGTTTTAAAAGGGTACTAGACCACATTTAAGTTTTCTAGTAGTAATTAAGTATGTCTTAAATGCCAATCCAGACAAGTTTAAGAGTTAGTTAAAGGACGACATAGGGACCGGGTCTTTCCAAAGAGGGGAAAATGTAGCGGCATCACCGTTTAGGATAGGGAAAGTTAGTTTTCTGCGATATTCTGAGCACAAGTTACAGCCAGGTGCGGGCCAGATTGCAGGAAGTTCCGCTGACCAGCGGTTGCAAAGTGGAATGGAGGCCACAGGGGCTATCGAACTGCTGAAAAGCAAAAACGCAGTAGTTTGCATGTCGCAAGTTACATGAAGAAGGGGCCCACTGGGGCAACCGAGGTGTAGAGCGTACGTGACCTGAAGCGATGCGTTAGCAAAACAGAGGCACACAGTGTGGCAGTTCTCCTGGACGGCGGGGCGTGTCACACTACCGACGACACACGGCAACAGATGGGGCGACAGCATCCCAGTCCACGGCAGGTCGTTGGTTCGACTCTCTGAGGCCGACGAGGGGTCCACAGCCAGCCAGGGTGGGCCACTCTTCCGCTCGCTACTGTGGACAGTCGTCTTGGCTCTCGACACATGCCAGTGACTTTCGTGGCGAGGGGCCACAGATTCTGACGCCGGATCGCGGGTGGTCATTGGTGCCGCATTCCTACCTATGCCAGCCAAGGAAGAAGAAGCAGGGCCAGCCTACGGCTCCTGGCGGAGCAGCGTGGAGTCAACGGGGATGGTGGCTGCTGAGTTGGCTGCTGGCGCAGCCATCCTGATGTAATCGGAACTCTACAGCTGGCGAACAAGGCTGGCATGACACAGCATTACATTGCACAGGTCGCTGGGGCAGCAGCCTCAGCATTGCGGGGCCTGTGATGCAGACCGAGGTCAATGAAGCAACGTAGTGGAAACGAATAAACCATTTGAATAGCTCGGCTGAGTTTTAATACAGCACCTCCTGGCAACCACCCACTACATTTGGTGTCAATACGCCAGATTTGGCATCTGATGCCACAACAATATGGACCTATCCACTGATGTGATAGAGTTTGTAAATGTGGTATTTACTTGTTTGACACTTCTTCTTATCCTCTGAAGCCTTTGACAGACACCATTCATAACAGTGACTGACCTCACCATTGTTTAAATTTTTTGATCTGGATCACTATTTAGATTGTTTGCGCGCACTTATGAAGACTTGCTATGCCCTGGGCTTTGCTTCTGGCTAACCACTTGCCTTGTGAGCTCTGACATTATCAACTCTAGGAACCACCTGTTTGTTTCCAGTGCCTACATTAGCACCAGTGCGAGTGATCGTAAACTGTGTTCTACCTATGCAGAGAATGATAGAAAACGTGACTCCACAGAGATCCTTAAAACTTGCAGCACACTCATCTGATGATCATCTCACACAAGTGGGATACCTCTTTTTCAGTATATAAAACACTGTTAAATGCAGCCCAGTAGGACAAGGAAACTATCAGCATCAATAAATGAGGGAACCCCTTACTCGAGAAGGCAACCATTTTTTAAGGTGCAGTCGTTTTATGGACACTTATTTCTATATTAGAAGCTACTGAGAGGTCCTCAAGGGCCAATACCCAGTTTCACACATCTGAATAAGTTATTCTGTAAATCCAACCATTATTTCCCATTGCATTTCTTCTCACATGTGAGGTGACTGCATGCAAGAGGATGGCATATTTTTGCAGTGACCCTTTCACATGCACCTTTAACAATTCTGTCAGCTTCTTTTTATCTATGTGAACTGATACACGTCTGTTTCTGAAAGACAGAGCTGCAAATAACTAGACATCCTTGAAAGAATCAATGGAGAAACAAACAATGGCAGCTTGGGCAACACGGGGGATAAATATGCACAAAAAGTGGAATAAAGGCTCTGGCTACACACATACACACCTAAACGAGTACTGGACTGAACAGAACTCTGAGTTCAATATTTCAGGAGCAGTAGTTTCTTACAATGTACAGACTTCTAGTAAGAAATGTTTTAAACTTCATTAAGCAATTAGAAATGGTAAAAATAAGATTTAGAAGAAATGACTGGTAAGTCATTCAGTGTGGAGATTTTAATGCTGATAGATTCTGATCAAGTGTGCTGACACAGAGTTGCTTATGTCCAGCTTTGATTTGGCCCCCATAGTAGCATTCCCAACAATAGTAGGTCTTAGTGCAACAGCAACTGTTTATTTATTTATTTTGTAATCCAGCTCTCCCTGTTTCCTGTAAACAGTGCTGCACAGCTTAAATGTTAATAAACGAGTGCCTTGTGATGGCGTTTTTTAAACCAACTATGTATCACAAAATAGATGTGTGATCCATAATAAAGACAGAAATATAAGGCACAGTCAAATGAAAACCAAACACCTACCTTGATGAGACCAGAATTAAAGCTGTGAGGATGCAGCGAGAGTCACACTTGGGTAACTCAGATGGCAGAGCTCTTGCCTGCGAAAGGGGAAGCTCCTGAGGTCAAGTCTCAGTACACCACACAGTTTTAATCTGTCTTGAAGTTTCACAGTCAGGTGCTGATGGATCCACAACCACATCCCCTCTTGCACCTTTTCATTTGATTAAAATCAGTGCCCACAAATATCTTTCTTCAGGTGGCCAAATACATGAAAACCAAATGGTGGAGAAGATTCTTCAGTTTCTCCCAGCACATTTGTTCATCAAACAGTCCATGTGTGTACCGCAGGTTCATAGTGACCAATGGGCATAACATTTTGATGATCAGAATGTTGCCATCATCAGGTGTGCTGACTATGTGAGCTCCTGAAAATGCATGGCTGACTAATATCCCTTTTCCCCATGAGCCATGCCTGTGGTCCATGCCCATGATTGCATGTCGGTGGTCATAGAGGTGCTAATGCCATCATCTGTGATGGTGTTGATGTAAGTTCTCTGTCCGCCATGGTTGCCAGATCATTTTGTTCACAGATTCTTCTTAATTAAACTCAGTGCTGGTTCCCAAGCCTTGCTAAGATTATAGCCACAGTCTCAATTGATGAAATCGTCATTGGTATGAATTTCTATAGTCTCTCTAATGAGACTGTCCCAGTATTTGGGAGTATGTGCCAACACCCTCCAATTTTTGTACTCCTTTGGATGAGGGAAGCTATAGAGGAAGAGGCAGCCATTGTCGTTGTACTATACACTTTTGCGCTATTGGTAAAAAATGGACCCGCATTGAAGAAACACTGAGTAAAAACCATGTTTTGCTCACCCAATAAAACAGAAGCATTATTAGGAAGTGTCAAAGATGATCTTGGTTTACAGAAGGCCAGCATATACCAGATTCCATGTCAATGTGGGAAGACATATATTGGACAGATAGTGTTCACTGTCGAAGATCATTGCCAAGAACACAAGACACACACTTGACTGATGTATCCCAACAAATCAGTGATTGCAAAGTCTGTTTGTCTGAGAATCATGCAACGGAGTATGAACATACCACAATCTCGGCTCAGACTTCCAAATACTGGGACAGTGTCATTAAAGGGGCCATAGAAATACATACCAGAAATGATTTCATCAACTGAGATTGTGGCTATAACCTTAGGAAGGGTTGGAAACCAGCACTGAATTAATTAAGAAGACTCTCAGCAAACAAAATTGTCTGGCAATTACAATGGACAGAGAAATTATATCAACGCCACCATAGACACTAACACTAGTGCCTCTGTGACCGTGATGGAGCAGCTCATGGGGGCAGGGTATTTTAGTCAGCCATGAGCCCTCAGGAACTCTGTTCGCTAATGCACCTGACAGTGGTGACATGTCTCATCACTGAAATATTGTGACCACCAACACACAGCCATGGGTATGGATCATGGACAAAGCAGCTCATTGGCACAGGAGATATTATTCAGCCACACACCCTCAGGAGCTAAGTTCGTCAGTACACCTGACATTGACGACATGTCTGATAATCAAAATATTGAGCCTGTTGGGCCAACTGAAGAATCACATCATATACCTATACAAGGAGGAGATGTATTGCAGCGTGAAGAAATTCAACAGGCTGTGCCACTGAAGATACCGTTTGCTGAGTGCTCTTTCATTTCTGAAGAGATGTCTTGCCAAGCACATTGTGCCGAACTTCACTATGGTCATATGTCACATTGATTCTGCATCAGCCATCAGATTGAATAAGGGGACCAGCCTTCCTCTTGTAAGTGAAAGAGTGCACTTCACCCACCAAAGCCTTGAGTACAATTTCCAGAAATTATTTACATAACATTTACAACTGGCCAATCATTTAAATTCCTGGACCTGGGATTGGATTGATGGTGTTACCTGGGTGGCAGCTGATTCCACCCATAGAAAGGCCAAAGGGTGTCAAATATCAAAATTCTCACGTCTCTGTGACCAACCATCACTGGAGGCCCCATACATGACGGTCTCTGGCTGACATGGAGCTGAGTGACAATGTGTTTCAGCTCTGGAGAAGGGCTTAAGTCTGTTCCCACCCTAAAATATACACTGGTTGCAGATATCGTCAGCACAGTTGAACAAGTTGCAGCTTGACAACCATCTGAAGTAGCAGAAGAGGTACATTGTGAAATTGCGGTGCTCTGATAGGAACTAAGCCTACAAAGTCAAACATTACCAGCACAGAGTCAGCAGCAATTTGGGACCTGAGAGAGTGCCCTGAGATTGTTGTCTTACCTGCTGAGAAAGGCAATGTTCCTATTGTTCTTTCCTACAAGGTCTACATTAAGAATATGCAGAGTCTGCTGGATGATGAATCTTACAGGAATATCAACACTGACGCCTCAAGGAAGGCGGAGAACAAGACTAGGTAGGACTCTTCTCAAGGATGCAGATCTGCCAGAGGGCGCCGCCAAGAAACTGTTACCTCAAGAAGCTGTACCGGCAAGACTTTATGGATTCCCAAAAGTTCACGAAGAAGAGGTGCCATTGCACCCCATTGTCAGCAATATTTGAGCAACTACATATTTGCTGTCAAAACACCTGATGGAAATATTAAGTCCTTGTGTGGGTAAATGCACTCACCACATCCACAATTCTGTGGATTTTGTGAAACACCTTGACAACTTCAGGGTGTAAGATTCAGATAGCCTGGTGAGTTTTGACATCATTTTGTTATTCAGCAGAGTACCTCTACAATAGTAAGTAGAGCTTATTGGTCATAAATTTGGCGTGAATCCCACTGGCCTTTTCAGGCATGTTCTGATCTCCACTTATTTTTGTTTGATGGAGAATACTACAAACAAATGGAAAGAGTCGCAACGGGCAGCCCACCCCCACCTTCGGTTGCAAATTTTTATATGGAGTATTTCAAGGAGGAAGCCCTGGCATCATCCAAATGGAAACTCATGTGTTTTTTTTCCATTATGTGGATGACATGTTTGTCATCTGGTCCTATGGAATGGAAAAACTCCTTGACTTCTTTACACATTTGAACTCCATATATCCCAACATCAAATTCACTATGGAGACCAAAGCAGATGGAAGATTACCATTCCTGGACATCATGATCTAGGGAAGAGCTGATGGCACTCTGGGCCATGGTGTGTATTGGAAGAAAACATGCATTGACCCATATTTGCATACAGAGAGCTGCCGCCACCCTTCGCAAAGGAATCAGGTACTATTAACACTAATATACAGGGTGCACACCATTTCAGATGCAGAGTCTGCCCCAGGAGTTGGAAAACCTCAGAACTGTATTCTGAAAAAACCCAGAATGGCAGATCACGTGAGCTCTCACCCTCACCACAACAGTACAAACTGTGGACATGGAAGAAACTGTGGAGGAAGAGGCAGTCACTGCCTTTGTACCATATACTGGTGCGGTAATGGAAAAAACCAGATGCATATTGAAGAAGCACTGAGTAAATACTGTCTTTTGCTCACCCAATAAAACAGAAGCAGTATTGGGAAGTGTCAAAGATGATATTGGTCTGTGCAAGGCCAGTGTATGCCAGATTCCATGTCAGTGTGGGAAGACATATATTGGACAGATCTGCACCATCTAAGATAATTGCCAAGAACACCAGAGGCACACTCAACTGAGGTATCCCAAAAATCAGTGGTCACAGAGCACTGTTTGGTGCAGAATCATGCAATGTAGTATGAATGTACCAGAATCTTGGCACAGACTTCCAAATACTGGGACAGCATTGTTAGAGAGGCCATAGGAGTTTGTAGCAGGGACAATCTCATCAACTGAGATTATGGCTATAATCTTAGCAAGGCTTGGGACCCAGCATTGAGTTTAATTAAGAACAGTCTCAGCAAACAGAAAGCTCTGGTAACCAGGGTGTGCAGAGATCTTACATCAATGCCATCAAATACACTGACACTAGCATATCCATGACTGGTGATGTAAGGCCACAGGTGTACACTGCAGATGGAGTGGCTCACAGGGGAAGGGGATTTTAGCCAGCTATGCGCCCTCAGTAGCTCAGGTAGTCAGTGTACATGATGATGGTAACATGTCTGATCGCTGAAATATTGTGCCCGTTGAACACTATGAACTAACAGTACACCCATGAACTGTTTGATTATGTGGTAGAAGATCTGTGCTGTACAGAAGATGTTGCAGTGTTTCCCAACCAAATAGATGAAATGCAGACTTCATCCAACTGGCAGTGTGGCAGCAGGTACTATTTTACAGCAGGATAATTCAGTCCAACATCATTCCTAGATGCTTTGACTTTATGGTTCATTGTAGTTTCTGCAAAGTGTCTTCATAGCACTGCACATTGATTGTGGTTCCTAGCTTGAATACTCAATGAGCAGTGGGCCTCTCCAGTCAAAGAAGAAAATCATCATGACCTTACTGGAAATTGTGTGAACAGCTTTGTATTTCTTTGGTGGGGGAGATGTGGGATTTTTTCAGTGTCGGCTTTGTCATTTTTTCTCTGGCTGTCAGAATGCTGTCTGATGGAATCATTGTGTTGCATGATAATATCTGCCCCCACACTGCCAATTGGCTGAAGGCTACATTTCTTTCTTAATATTTATAAATGATTTGCCAAGCCATTTATCAACAGCAGATGCATTATTGTTTGCTGACAACACCAGTCTATTTGTCAAAGCTACAAATGAAACTGAGTTACTGGAGAGAGTCACAGTAGCCACAGAAGAAGCAAACATGTGGTTTACAAACAACAAATTAATTGTTAATGACAAAAAACAGTTTGGATGAACTTCAGATATATAACGAACAAAGTAAAATCTGACCTAACTGTAAAACTTGGGCAGTGTAAGATAGAGCAAACCTCCAACACTAAATTTTTAGGATTATGGCTAGATGAATATTTTATGTGGGAGACACAGAAATGTTAAACAAAAAATTAAGTCAGTATTGTTATGTTCTTAGAATACTAAAATGTTCATGTAGTGTTGATGCAGTGTCACGTTCATACTTTGCACTCACACATAGCACACTAAGATATGGCATCATATTTTGGGGGAATACCAGTTTGGCCAAACACTCGTTTGTGCTTCAAAAGAAGACAATAAGGATAATCAGAGGTATGACACACAGAGAATCATGAAAATAAGTTTTCAGGGAACTACAAATCATGACTCTACCTTGTATCTATATTTATGAAAGTACATGTTTCATGAAGGCACACCAGGAGCATTCTTTGTTAAACAATCAAGTTCATAATAGAGACAACTTTCATAGAGAAAGTCACACAAAAGCTATGTATCAAAAAAGTGCTCTTTATTGGCCAAAAATCTTATTTAGTGCACTACCAAAGGAAATTAAAAGTATACCAAAATTCCACATATTCAAAAAAGAACTTAAAAAAATGTTAATTAGCTATAGTTTTTATAGTGTCATGGAATACATAAATCATCAGCATTCAATATACAGTACCTTACTTCCTTCATCATAATGACCCAAAATGCTCATTGAAAACCAAATTGCTTTCATCTATTATTCTAATTTAGCATATTATGAATGTTGGTACGCATATGGTTTCATGTTATATGTAATAATATTTTATTTATGGAAATATAATTGTAAATCTTTTCATGTCCTATTTTCTATGTAAGGCACTGTATGACAAATCCTATATCATTTTTATAATTATGAGATACAAGAATGCTAAGTAAATAAATGAACAAATAAATCTGTCACCATGTGATTTTCATATATTTTTTGAGCTGTAGAAAGACATGCATGAACGTCAGTTTCAGTTGGATGAGAAATTGTAAGAGTGGGTGTAGTTGTGGATCTCTCAATGGCCGATTACATTCTATGAAACAGGAATTGACTGTCTTGTCTCCCAGTCCGATAAATGTCTTAACAAGCGTCATGATTACTTTTTGATGGAATCACTCCAATGTCCCATTGTGGGAGGTATTCAGTTTTCACTTGACTGCCACTCATAAGTCATCCCCATCTGTTGAGTTTCACTAAGAAGGGAAACACACAATCTATTCAGTTATGATATTCAGGGAGAATTTACACATTGCCCATTGGGAAGAAGTTTACCAAGCATACATAGTAAATGATATTTTTCTTTCTTTCTTACAACACTAACAATCAATTTTCCTTCATAATGGTTTGGAAATAATTTTAGTGGAATCCAAGAGAAATGGTTACTAACAACTTGGAACAAAGTATATTGTGCCAGGAAGAAAGAGCTTTATATTAAGCAGTGGACTAACTCTAATCAAGAAATGAAGGGGCACCACAAGCATCATTCCTTGTCACATCATCAAAGAGGCAAAACCATGTATTAGTCACAAAAATTCAAAATTCCAAGAACAAGCAAAGACAATTTGGACATTATCAGGTATGAAACAAATAACATTGGCATGAAAAATTAAATTAAAACTCCCTTACGAAAGCAGCGCCAAGACAGATGATATCAAATTCAAGTAGATCTTGGCTGTGGGATACTAACTTCAGTCATCTCTTCCTAATAGTGGCTGAAAGCACAGGAACAAAAAGTGGACCATTGAAAGGAGTTCCATTGGGCTTACAAATACAGGTATAGCATACTCTCTTACCAGACATCCGCTTGGTCAAATAATCAGCCAGAGAGATTAAAAAATACTTATGCCATTCAAAAGTAATAACTCTGACTATCTTGGTATTTCAACATATGCAATAAAATCTTGACCTGACCCAGTAGAACTACCCTTAAGTTACCATATCTTTGTAACTAGCTGGTGAATCAAGATGTATTTACTGAAAAACTAAAGTAAATAGCAGCATCACTCATTTATAAAAGTGAAAATAAACAAGTGATCTCTAATTATAGACCAATGTCTCTCATTACTTTGCTTTCAAAAACTTTTGAGTAGATAGTTCACAATAGAACATTGAACCACATCTCTGAAAATAACATTTTGACAACAGCAATAATTTCTCTATAGAATATGCCTCCCTACCTATGTTTCAGAACAGAGTTTTATATTCTAGTGGGTGGGAAAATGTATACCAAATTGCTGGCAGACATCAGTTTTTCTCAAAACTCAATCAGAGCTTAGAGGAGGTAACTTGTCCAAAAATGAACATTCTCATATGTGGGGATTTAAACATCAACACAATGAAATCAGATGATCTTAGTAGTACCTACTTGAACATTCTCTGCAGCTATGGCATAACATCACTCGTTAACTGTCAAACTAGAGTGACCAAACAATCTTCCTCAATAATAGACCATGTAGCAACAGACATAGAAAGAAAGCACTGCCACTTACTTGCTCAAAATCTAGGCCTATCAGATTATCTCTGTCAGACATTAAAAGCAAATATTTGTGTAGAAAAGTCCGCTAAATTGAACGCAAGCAAGAGGGTGTTCTCGGAATCAAACCTATGTCATTTCTCATCTCAGTTACAACATGAAGGGTGGGAGGAAGTGTATGCAGAAACAAATGAACACGAAATGTGTAATAAGTTCATGACAATATTAAAACTAAAATTTGAGGTAGCATTCTCCAAAACACTGCATTCAACTGGAGCAACAAACAAAAATAAATGGGTGACCAGAGGGATCAAAAAATCCTCTGATATCCTAAGGTATCTCGCGTCCATCAAAAATAGCCAGACTGACCCAGCTTGTTTAGAGTTCTGCAAGAATTACAGGAGAACTCATAGAAAAGTATTGCTAGCTGCAAAAAAACTTACAAATGGCAAAATGTTACTGACAGCAGATAACAAAAGTAAAGCAATCTGGAACATAATTAAACAGGAGACAGCAAATGACAGTCAAAAAATCTGGAAACACAGATTAAAAGCAAAGATGTTGGAATCAGCAACTCAAAGGAACTAGCAAACTTTGTGAATGAATACTTTGGTGGAATTGCTGAGAAATTACTAGAGAAATTTCCAGACACATATGTTCTACACCAACAGGACCAGCCACCACACTCAATGGTGCTCTTTCCAACAACAGAGCAAGAGGTGGCACAGGTGATACACCATCTAAAGAATAAAAAATCCACAGGGTTAGATGAGATCCCAGTCAGTGTGCTAAAGAAATGTATACATAAGATAAAATCTCCATTAACAATAATAATTAATGAATCTCTCAGATCTGGTTGCTTTCCTGTACACCTGAAACAAGCAAAAGTAATACCAGTACTAAAAAAGGTATGGTAGTAAAACACTGATCTGATCCAATATAAATTAATATAGGTGTCCCCCAGGGAAGTGTACTGCACCCAATCCTGTTCCTTATATATATATAAGATTTCCCACAGAGTGTCAGGCATGGGGAAAAAATACTATTTGCTGATGACAGCACTGTAGTGATTACAGACAAAAGCTCAACACTGTTAATAGAAAAATCCAATGAAGCTCTCAGAGACATCCACAACTGGCCACTAAAGAATAAACTAACTCTAAATGTCAAAAAGACAAACTATACAAACTTCTGACTACATAAAAAACCCATTGAAATTACACTGAAAGTAAAGAATGAGGTACTTGATTGTGTAACATACAGCAAATTCTTGGGGATGAATGTAAACTGTCACCTAAAATGGACAGGGCATGTGAGAATTTCAGCAAAGAGGCTATCTTCACCATGTTATGCCCTGTGAATCCTTGCACCAGTGTGCAATATTTCATCCCTCAAAGTAGCCTACTTTGGGTATTTGCATTAAGTCCTCAGTTTGGGATAATGTTTTGGGGAGTAAGTGCTGGAAAACACAAACTATTTTCAAGATACAGAAAAGAGCTGTCCGAATAGTAACAAATAGCAGTAACAGGGCACACTGTAAAGAGTTATTCAAAAAGTTAGAAACTCTGACAGTTCCGTGTGAATATATTTATCAAAACATATTGTATATAAGGAAAAACACTAATCTCTATACCACAAGCAGCACAATTCACGACCATGGAACCAAATTCAGACACTGTTTACATCTAAACAGAAGATACAAGTCAAAAACTCAAAATAGTGTATTATATCATGGTATTATTATCTTTATTATTACCTTTATTACCAATTCTATGTCATTCACCAGCCACAGCTGGACAGACAACGTCAAGATACAATAGATTACCACTAGAAATAAAAGGTGTAAATGATCCCCACACCTTTAGTCAAAGGTTGAAAAAATATTTACTAGATAATAGCTATTACACTGCAGATTAATATTTAAAATAACTATGAACATTGTACTGTGTCACAAATTTAACTTGACATGATTAGAAAAGTAGAACTAAGTGTAGGAGCTGTATATACTGTAAAGAGACATGTTTATTTTTTAAGAACTATTGTACCAACATTTGACGACATCCATTCAATGTATATTGTTCTATGGATGAATAATCAGTCAATCAATCAGGCCAGAAACTGAAAATCCTTAGATATTTCTAAACAAATTGTGAGTAGATTAGCACTCGTCACAATTTATTGTTAATACACTTTATAGACATAGGTTACAGTAGCTCCTTGTGCATATTGATGATTAGTTTCACTTGTTCCACTATATCTGTGTTATTCAGCACTACTTTTTTATACTTAACAAACAGAAAGCAAAAAGTTGTGCTGAATAACACAAATAACGTTGGTAGGGTGGTAAATTCTAGTGAATGGGGAGTTATCACAAAGGGAGTCCCATTGGGTTCAATTTTGGGTTCTCTGCTGTTCCTTGTTCATGTGAATGATCTCTCACTTAATGTTCAACAAGCAGAACTAGTACTTTTTGCAGATGATACGAGTGTTATAATAAATCTCATTCCAGAAAAAGCAGCTGAAGATATTGTTAAGGATGTCTTTCAAACAATTATTAAGTGGTTCTCAGAAAATGGACTCTCCCCTAATTTTGAAAAAACTCACTATATCCAGTTCTGTACACGGAATAGAGTCATACCAACAATTGATGTAGCATATGAACAGAGCTCAGTTAACAGGATAGATTTCTCCAAATTTTTGGGCGTTCGCATTAATGACAACTTGAGCTGGAACAAGCATATTACTGAGCTTCTCAAACAATTAAGTTCAGCTTCTTTTGCTCTTCGTATAATCGCTAGTCTTGGTAATAAACAGATCAGCTTTCTAACGTACTTTGCATATTTCCACTTAATAATGTCTTATGGAATAGTTTTCTGGGGTAACTCATCACTTACACATAAAGTATTGATTGCACAAAAGGGAGCAGTGGGAATAATTAGTGGCGTTCACCCAAGTACATCATGTAGGCACCTATTCAAGGAGTTAAGTACTTTAATGGCACCATCAGAGTACATATATTTGCTAATGAAATTCGTTATAAATAATCCATCTCAATTTGCGAAGAACAGTGATGTTCATACACACAACACTAGAGAGAAAAATGACCTTTCCTATCCATTATTGAAGCTGTCAGTTGTTCAAAAAGGAGTACATAATTCAGCAACAAAAATGTTTGATCATTTGCCCAACAACATAAAGTGTCTGGCAGGTAGCAGATCAAGTTTTAAATCTAGCTTAAAATCATTTCTTTTGGACAACTCATTCTCTTCCATGGACGATTTTCTGTTTCAGAACTGGTAAAAACATGTACTTCTAAATGTAGTTGCATGTGTAGAACTAAAAATTACAGTAATATTAATATTAGCATTATCAAAATATCCACGGGTATGCTGCCGGTCTATAGTGTCCAACGGGCACAATATTTCGGCGATCAAACATGTCGCCATCATCAGGTGAACTGACGGACTGAGCTCCTGTGAACGTGCCGGCACGGAGATCCGTACGCTATGGCTGCTCAGAGGGAACTGGGTTCGGTCGCGGCGGCGGCCGATTTAAATACCCTCCGCCCGCGGCGCGCTCCCTCCGCCGTCCGCGCCCAGGGCCACGGTCGCGCGGTGGAACAGATTGCGACGGCGTCTGAGATGACGTCGGTGTGATGGCTCTGTCCGCCGTGGTCGTCACAACTATACGTCTGCTCGATTTACTCTTGATTAACCCGATCGCTGGTTCCCAAGCCCTGCTAAGATTATAGCCACAGTCACGGTTTATGAGGTCGTCATTGGTGCGAATTTCGATGGCCTCTCTAACAACGCTGTCCCAGTATCTCGACGTCTGTACCAGAATCCTCGTGCGGTCATACTCCATGGCGTGATTTTCCGACAAACAATGTTCAGCGACCGCCGACTTGCTCGGATACATCAGCCGAGTGTGCCTCTGGTGTTCACGGCATCGATCCTCTACGGTACGCATCGTCTGACCAATATACGACACGCCACATTGACACGGAATCTGGTAAACACGCCGGCCTTCCTCAAACCGAGGTCATCTTTGGCGCTCCCCACCAGTGCACGAGTTTTATTTGGAGGACAAAACACAGTTCCGACCCGGTGTTTCTTCAGAATGCGGGCGATTTTTCCCGAGAGTGCGCCTGTGTATGGAATAAATGCAGTGCCTACCTCCTCCCTCGTGACTTCATCCATCTCAACAGGTTGTGCTGCAGTGGTTGGGCGGAGAGCACGTTGAATCTGCCACTCTGAGTACCCATTTTTTTCGAAATACAGTTCTCAGATGTTCCAATTCCTGGGGTAGACTCTCTGCGTCAGAGATAGTGCGCGCCCTATGTACTAGAGTTTTAAGTACCCCATTCCTCTGTGAAGGGTGGTGGCAGCTGTCTGCATGCAAATACAGATCAGTGTGCGTAGCCTTCCGATACACCCCATGACCTAGGGTGCCGTCAGCCCTTCTCTTGACCAAGACGTCAAGGAAAGGTAATTTACCCTCCGTTTCAGTCTCCATAGTGAATTTGATGTTGGGGTGTATGGAGTTTAGAAGTGTAAGGAAGTCAAGGAGTTTATCCATACCATGTGGCCAGATGACGAACGTATCGTCAACGTAACGGAAAAAGCAAGTAGGTTTCCATACGGATGACGACAGGGCTTCCTCCTCGAAGTTCTCCATGTACAAATTCGCTACCACCGGTGAGAGTGGGCTACCCATGGCGACTCCCTCCGTTTGTTCGTAGTATTCTCCATTAAAAAGAAAATACGTGGAAGTCAAGACATGCCTAAAAAGTTCAGTGGTCTTCTCGTCAAACTTCTGACTAATCAATTCTAGTGACTCTCGCAGGGGTACCCTCGTAAACAAGGAAACGATGTCAAAACTCACCATGATATCTGACTCATCCAACCTGAAGCTACCAAGGCGTTTAACAAAATCCACGGAATTACGGATGTGATGAGGGCATTTACCCACATAAGGACTTAATATTCCCGTCAGGTATTTGGCCAACAAATATGTAGGTGCCCTGATGTTGCTAACAATGGGGCGTAATGGTACCCCCTCTTTGTGAACCTTCGGGAGTCCATATAGTCTAGGCGGTACCGGACCTTGGGGTAACAATTTCTTAGCGTCACCCTCCGGTAAATCTGCGTCCTTGAGAAGCGCCCTGGTCTTGTTCTCCACCTTCTTTGTAGGGTCAACGCTGATCTTCCGGTAGGAATCGTCATTTAGCAGGCTCTGCATCTTATCAGTGTAGTCCTTATGGGAGACAACAACTGTAGCATTGCCTTTGTCAGCCGGTAAGACAACAATTTCAAAGCGCTCCCTCAGATCACGAATGGCCGCCCTCCCTTTACTGCTGATATTTGACTTCATCGGCTTGGATTTCGTCAACGCACGGCAAGTTTCACGACGTATTTCCTCGGCTGATTCTGGCGGAAGTCGAGCTGCAACCTGTTCAACAGCACTAACAATTTCTGCGACCGGAGTGAACTTGGGGGTGGGAGCGAAGTTGAGACCGTTCTGCAAAACCGAGACCGCATCATCACTCAACACCATGCCACTCAAATTGATGACAGTCTTGCACGGAACCTGCAGGGATGGTTTGTCAAGGAGACGTGAGAACTTAGCTGTTTGACGTCCCGTAGCCTTCTTATGGGCGGAATCAGCTGACACCCAGGTGACACCATCAATCCAATCCCAGGAACAAGAAGTGAACTTACTCGCCAGTTGCAAATGTAGTTTGAGTAATTCCTGTGAGATAAACTCAAGGCTCCGACGGGTGAAATGCACTCTCTCACGTATCAATGCGAGGCTGGCTCGTTTCTTGATTCTCTTAGCTGCTGCAGAATCGATGTGATGTATAACCTTAGCAAAATTTGGAACAACATTCTCGGAACGACATCTCTTTAGAAAGGCAAGAGTACTTAGCAAACGACATCTACGGTGGCACAACTTTTCAAATTTCTTCATGCTGCGATACATCTCCTGCCCGTAAAGGTGTATGATGTGATTCTTGAGTTTCTCCCGGCGTATTTGATAATCAAAATATCCACGGGTATGCTGCCGGTCTATAGTGTCCAACGGGCACAATATTTCGGCGATCAAACATGTCGCCATCATCAGGTGAACTGACGGACTGAGCTCCTGTGAACGTGCCGGTACGGAGATCCGTACGCTATGGCTACTCAGAGGGAACTGGGTTCGGTCGCGGCGGCGGCCGATTTAAATACCCTCCGCCCGCGGCG
Source organism: Schistocerca serialis cubense (assembly GCF_023864345.2). NCBI lineage: Eukaryota > Metazoa > Arthropoda > Insecta > Orthoptera > Acrididae > Schistocerca > Schistocerca serialis. Next base: position 163,573,917 of record NC_064640.1, read on the forward strand.
CGCTCCCTCCGCCGTCCGCGCCCAGGGCCACGGTCGCGCGGTGGAACAGATTGCGACGGCGTCTGAGATGACGTCGGTGTGATGGCTCTGTCCGCCGTGGTCGTCACAACTATACGTCTGCTCGATTTACTCTTGATTAACCCGATCGCTGGTTCCCAAGCCCTGCTAAGATTATAGCCACAGTCACGGTTTATGAGGTCGTCATTGGTGCGAATTTCGATGGCCTCTCTAACAACGCTGTCCCAGTATCTCGACGTCTGTACCAGAATCCTCGTGCGGTCATACTCCATGGCGTGATTTTCCGACAAACAATGTTCAGCGACCGCCGACTTGCTCGGATACATCAGCCGAGTGTGCCTCTGGTGTTCACGGCATCGATCCTCTACGGTACGCATCGTCTGACCAATATACGACACGCCACATTGACACGGAATCTGGTAAACACGCCGGCCTTCCTCAAACCGAGGTCATCTTTGGCGCTCCCCACCAGTGCACGAGTTTTATTTGGAGGACAAAACACAGTTCCGACCCGGTGTTTCTTCAGAATGCGGGCGATTTTTCCCGAGAGTGCGCCTGTGTATGGAATAAATGCAGTGCCTACCTCCTCCCTCGTGACTTCATCCATCTCAACAGGTTGTGCTGCAGTGGTTGGGCGGAGAGCACGTTGAATCTGCCACTCTGAGTACCCATTTTTTTCGAAATACAGTTCTCAGATGTTCCAATTCCTGGGGTAGACTCTCTGCGTCAGAGATAGTGCGCGCCCTATGTACTAGAGTTTTAAGTACCCCATTCCTCTGTGAAGGGTGGTGGCAGCTGTCTGCATGCAAATACAGATCAGTGTGCGTAGCCTTCCGATACACCCCATGACCTAGGGTGCCGTCAGCCCTTCTCTTGACCAAGACGTCAAGGAAAGGTAATTTACCCTCCGTTTCAGTCTCCATAGTGAATTTGATGTTGGGGTGTATGGAGTTTAGAAGTGTAAGGAAGTCAAGGAGTTTATCCATACCATGTGGCCAGATGACGAACGTATCGTCAACGTAACGGAAAAAGCAAGTAGGTTTCCATACGGATGACGACAGGGCTTCCTCCTCGAAGTTCTCCATGTACAAATTCGCTACCACCGGTGAGAGTGGGCTACCCATGGCGACTCCCTCCGTTTGTTCGTAGTATTCTCCATTAAAAAGAAAATACGTGGAAGTCAAGACATGCCTAAAAAGTTCAGTGGTCTTCTCGTCAAACTTCTGACTAATCAATTCTAGTGACTCTCGCAGGGGTACCCTCGTAAACAAGGAAACGATGTCAAAACTCACCATGATATCTGACTCATCCAACCTGAAGCTACCAAGGCGTTTAACAAAATCCACGGAATTACGGATGTGATGAGGGCATTTACCCACATAAGGACTTAATATTCCCGTCAGGTATTTGGCCAACAAATATGTAGGTGCCCTGATGTTGCTAACAATGGGGCGTAATGGTACCCCCTCTTTGTGAACCTTCGGGAGTCCATATAGTCTAGGCGGTACCGGACCTTGGGGTAACAATTTCTTAGCGTCACCCTCCGGTAAATCTGCGTCCTTGAGAAGCGCCCTGGTCTTGTTCTCCACCTTCTTTGTAGGGTCAACGCTGATCTTCCGGTAGGAATCGTCATTTAGCAGGCTCTGCATCTTATCAGTGTAGTCCTTATGGGAGACAACAACTGTAGCATTGCCTTTGTCAGCCGGTAAGACAACAATTTCAGAGCGCTCCCTCAGATCACGAATGGCCGCCCTCCCTTTACTGCTGATATTTGACTTCATCGGCTTGGATTTCGTCAACGCACGGCAAGTTTCACGACGTATTTCCTCGGCTGATTCTGGCGGAAGTCGAGCTGCAACCTGTTCAACAGCACTAACAATTTCTGCGACCGGAGTGAACTTGGGGGTGGGAGCGAAGTTGAGACCGTTCTGCAAAACCGAGACCGCATCATCACTCAACACCATGCCACTCAAATTGATGACAGTCTTGAACGGAACCTGCAGGGATGGTTTGTCAAGGAGACGTGAGAACTTAGCTGTTTGACGTCCCGTAGCCTTCTTATGGGCGGAATCAGCTGACACCCAGGTGACACCATCAATCCAATCCCAGGAACAAGAAGTGAACTTACTCGCCAGTTGCAAATGTAGTTTGAGTAATTCCTGTGAGATAAACTCAAGGCTCCGACGGGTGAAATGCACTCTCTCACGTATCAATGCGAGGCTGGCTCGTTTCTTGATTCTCTTAGCTGCTGCAGAATCGATGTGATGTATAACCTTAGCAAAATTTGGAACAACATTCTCGGAACGACATCTCTTTAGAAAGGCAAGAGTACTTAGCAAACGACATCTACGGTGGCACAACTTTTCAAATTTCTTCATGCTGCGATACATCTCCTGCCCGTAAAGGTGTATGATGTGATTCTTGAGTTTCTCCCGGCGTATTTGATAATCAAAATATCCACGGGTATGCTGCCGGTCTATAGTGTCCAACGGGCACAATATTTCGGCGATCAAACATGTCGCCATCATCAGGTGAACTGACGGACTGAGCTCCTGTGAACGTGCCGGTACGGAGATCCGTACGCTATGGCTACTCAGAGGGAACTGGGTTCGGTCGCGGCGGCGGCCGATTTAAATACCCTCCGCCCGCGGCGCGCTCCCTCCGCCGTCCGCGCCCAGGGCCACGGTCGCGCGGTGGAACAGATTGCGACGGCGTCTGAGATGACGTCGGTGTGATGGCTCTGTCCGCCGTGGTCGTCACAACTATACGTCTGCTCGATTTACTCTTGATTAACCCGATCGCTGGTTCCCAAGCCCTGCTAAGATTATAGCCACAGTCACGGTTTATGAGGTCGTCATTGGTGCGAATTTCGATGGCCTCTCTAACAACGCTGTCCCAGTATCTCGACGTCTGTACCAGAATCCTCGTGCGGTCATACTCCATGGCGTGATTTTCCGACAAACAATGTTCAGCGACCGCCGACTTGCTCGGATACATCAGTCGAGTGTGCCTCTGGTGTTCACGGCATCGATCATCGACGGTACGCATCGTCTGACCAATATACGACATGCCACATTGACACGGAATCTGGTACACGCCGGCCTTCCTCAAACCGAGGTCATCTTTGGCGCTCCCCACCAGTGCATGAGTTTTATTTGGAGGACAAAACACAGTTCCGACCCGGTGTTTCTTCAGAATGCGGGCGATTTTTCCCGAGAGTGCGCCTGTGTATGGAATAAATGCAGTGCCTACCTCCTCCCTCGTGACTTCATCCATCTCAACAGGTTGTGCTGCAGTGGTTGGGCGGAGAGCACGTTGAATCTGCCACTCTGAGTACCCATTTTTTTCGAAATACAGTTCTCAGATGTTCCAATTCCTGGGGTAGACTCTCTGCGTCAGAGATAGTGCGCGCCCTATGTACTAGAGTTTTAAGTACCCCATTCCTCTGTGAAGGGTGGTGGCAGCTGTCTGCATGCAAATACAGATCAGTGTGCGTAGCCTTCCGATACACCCCATGACCTAGGGTGCCGTCAGCCCTTCTCTTGACCAAGACGTCAAGGAAAGGTAATTTACCCTCCGTTTCAGTCTCCATAGTGAATTTGATGTTGGGGTGTATGGAGTTTAGATGTGTAAGGAAGTCAAGGAGTTTATCCATACCATGTGGCCATATGACGAACGTATCGTCAACGTAACGGAAAAAGCAAGTAGGTTTCCATACGGATGACGACAGGGCTTCCTCCTCGAAGTTCTCCATGTACAAATTCGCTACCACCGGTGAGAGTGGGCTACCCATGGCGACTCCCTCCGTTTGTTCGTAGTATTCCCCATTAAAAAGAAAATACGTGGAAGTCAAGACATGCCTAAAAAGTTCAGTGGTCTTCTCGTCAAACTTCTGACTAATCAATTCTAGTGACTCTCGCAGGGGTACCCTCGTAAACAAGGAAACGACGTCAAAACTCACCATGATATCTGACTCATCCAACCTGAAGCTATCAAGGCGTTTAACAAAATCCACGGAATTACGGATGTGATGAGGGCATTTACCCACATAAGGACTTAATATTCCCGTCAGGTATTTGGCCAACAAATATGTAGGTGCCCTGATGTTGCTGACAATGGGGCGTAATGGTACCCCCTCTTTGTGAACCTTCGGGAGTCCATATAGTCTAGGCGGTACCGGACCTTGGGGTAACAATTTCTTAGCGTCACCCTCCGGTAAATCTGCGTCCTTGAGAAGCGCCCTCGTCTTGTTCTCCACCTTCTTTGTAGGGTCAACGCTGATCTTCCGGTAGGAATCGTCATTTAGCAGGCTCTGCATCTTATCAGTGTAGTCCTTATGGGAGACAACAACTGTAGCATTGCCTTTGTCAGCCGGTAAGACAACAATTTCAGAGCGCTCCCTCAGATCACGAATGGCCGCCTTCTCTTTACTGCTGATATTTGACTTCATCGGCTTGGATTTCGTCAACGCACGACAAGTTTCACGACGTATTTCCTCGGCTGATTCTGGCGGAAGTCGAGCTGCAACCTGTTCAACAGCACTAACAATTGCTGTGACCGGAGTGAACTTGTGGGTGGGAGCGAAGTTGAGACCTTTCTGCAAAACCGAGACCGCATCATCACTCAACACCATGCCACTCAAATTGATGACAGTCTTGCACGGAACCTGCAGGGATGGTTTGTCAAGGAGACGTGAGAACTTAGCTGTTTGACGTCCCGTAGCCTTCTTATGGGCGGAATCAGCTGACACCCAGGTGACACCATCAATCCAATCCCAGGAACAAGAAGTGAACTTACTCGCCAGTTGCAAATGTAGTTTGAGTAATTCCTGTGAGATAAACTCAAGGCTCCGGCGGGTGAATTGCACTCTCTCACGTACCAATGCGAGGCTCGCTCGTTTCTTGATTCTCTTAGCTGCTGCAGAATCGATGTGATGTATAACCTTAGCAAAATTTGGAACAACATTCTCGGAACGACATCTCTTTAGAAAGGCAAGAGTACTTAGCAAACGACATTTACGGTATCGCAACTTTTCAAATTTCTTCATGCTGCGATACATCTCCTCCCCGTAATATTTTGATTATCAAATACGCCGGGAGAAACTCAAGAATCACATCATACACCTTTACGGGGAGGAGATGTATCGCAGCATGAAGAAATTTGAAAAGTTGCGCCACCGTAGATGTCGTTTGCTAAGTACTCTTGCCTTTCTAAAGAGATGTCGTTCCGAGAATGTTGTTCCAAATTTTGCTAAGGTTATACATCACATCGATTCTGCAGCAGCTAAGAGAATCAAGAAACGAGCCAGCCTCGCATTGGTACGTGAGAGAGTGCATTTCACCCGCCGGAGCCTTGAGTTTATCTCACAGGAATTACTCAAACTACATTTGCAACTGGCGAGTAAGTTCACTTCTTGTTCCTGGGATTGGATTGATGGTGTCACCTGGGTGTCAGCTGATTCCGCCCATAAGAAGGCTACGGGACGTCAAACAGCTAAGTTCTCACGTCTCCTTGACAAACCATCCCTGCAGGTTCCGTGCAAGACTGTCATCAATTTGAGTGGCATGGTGTTGAGTGATGATGCGGTCTCGGTTTGCAGAAAGGTCTCAACTTCGCTCCCACCCACAAGTTCACTCCGGTCGCAGAAATTGTTAGTGCTGTTGAACAGGTTGCAGCTCGACTTCCGCCAGAATCAGCCGAGGAAATACGTCGTGAAACTTGCCGTGCGTTGACGAAATCCAAGCCGATGAAGTCAAATATCAGCAGTAAAGGGAGGGCGGCCATTCGTGATCTGAGGGAGCGCTCTGAAATTGTTGTCTTACCGGCTGACAAAGGCAATGCTACAGTTGTTGTCTCCCATAAGGACTACACTGATAAGATGCAGAGCCTGCTAAATGACGATTCCTACCGGAAGATCAGCGTTGACCCTACAAAGAAGGTGGAGAACAAGACCAGGGCGCTTCTCAAGGACGCAGATTTACCGGAGGGTGACGCTAAGAAATTGTTACCCCAAGGTCCGGTACCGCCTAGACTATATGGACTCCCGAAGGTTCACAAAGAGGGGGTACCATTACGCCCCATTGTCAGCAACATCAGGGCACCTACATATTTGTTGGCCAAATACCTGACGGGAATATTAAGTCCTTATGTGGGTAAATGCCCTCATCACATCCGTAATTCCGTGGATTTTGTTAAACGCCTTGGTAGCTTCAGGTTGGATGAGTCAGATATCATGGTGAGTTTTGACGTCGTTTCCTTGTTTACGAGGGTACCCCTGCGAGAGTCACTAGAATTGATTAGTCAGAAGTTTGACGAGAAGACCACTGAACTTTTTAGGCATGTCTTGACTTCCACGTATTTTCTTTTTAATGGGGAATACTACGAACAAACGGAGGGAGTCGCCATGGGTAGCCCACTCTCACCGGTGGTAGCGAATTTGTACATGGAGAACTTCGAGGAGGAAGCCCTGTCGTCATCCGTATGGAAACCTACTTGCTTTTTCCGTTACGTTGACGATACGTTCGTCATATGGCCACATGGTATGGATAAACTCCTTGACTTCCTTACACATCTAAACTCCATACACCCCAACATCAAATTCACTATGGAGACTGAAACGGAGGGTAAATTACCTTTCCTTGACGTCTTGGTCAAGAGAAGGGCTGACGGCACCCTAGGTCATGGGGTGTATCGGAAGGCTACGCACACTGATCTGTATTTGCATGCAGACAGCTGCCACCACCCTTCACAGAGGAATGGGGTACTTAAAACTCTAGTACATAGGGCGCGCACTATCTCTGACGCAGAGAGTCTACCCCAGGAATTGGAACATCTGAGAACTGTATTTCGAAAAAATGGGTACTCAGAGTGGCAGATTCAACGTGCTCTCTGCCCCATCACTGCAGCACAACCTGTTGAGATGGATGAAGTCACGAGGGAGGAGGTAGGCACTGCATTTATTCCATACACAGGCGCACTCTCGGGAAAAATCGCCCGCATTCTGAAGAAACACCGGGTCGGAACTGTGTTTTGTCCTCCAAATAAAACTCGTGCACTGGTGGGGAGCGCCAAAGATGACCTCGGTTTGAGGAAGGCCGGCGTGTACCAGTTTCCGTGTCAATGTGGCATGTCGTATATTGGTCAGACGATGCGTACCGTCGAGGATCGATGCCGTGAACACCAGAGGCACACTCGACTGATGTATCCGAGCAAGTCGGCGGTCGCTGAACATTGTTTGTCGGAAAATCACGCCATGGAGTATGACCGCACGAGGATTCTGGTACAGACGTCGAGATACTGGGACAGCGTTGTTAGAGAGGCCATCGAAATTCGCACCAATGACGACCTCATAAACCGTGACTGTGGCTATAATCTTAGCAGGGCTTGGGAACCAGCGATCGGGTTAATCAAGAGTAAATCGAGCAGACGTATAGTTGTGACGACCACGGCGGACAGAGCCATCACACCGACGTCATCTCAGACACCGTCGCAATCTGTTCCACCGCGCGACCGTGGCCCTGGGCGCGGACGGCGGAGGAAGCGCGCCGCGGGCGGAGGGTATTTAAATCGGCCGCCGCCGCGACCGAACCCAGTTTCCTCTGAGCAGCCATAGCGTACGGATCTCCGTGCCGGCACGTTCACAGGAGCTCAGTGCGTCAGTTCACCTGATGATGGCGACATGTTTGATCGCCGAAATATTGTGCCCGTTGGACACTATAGACCGGCAGCATACCCGTGGATATTTTGATTATCAAATACGCCGGGAGAAACTCAAGAATCACAATTTTAGAATTGTTCATGTGTGTGTACATATCTTCTAATCTGACATGTTACACATCATATCAATAAAATAATTGTGAAAATGATCTACGGAATATGACACAACCAAACTAAACTAAACTAATACCTGAAGGCTCACCTTTAGGATAGGATTTACAGAACACAACATGTAAATGAATGAATAAGAGTTCCTTCCATCATTGTTAATGGAGTAAACTGCCCTGCATAATTTGAATCTTTCTCTTTGGTGGGTATATCTATGTATTAGTCTAATGGTACTCAGGGGATATGAACAATTGAGATAATTAGTGTTGATGATTAAGATGATTATAGTGAATTCAACCTAAAATGTTGGGCTGGAGTGTAGGCAGGAAACAAAACTGTAAAAGTTTTATCACTCTCATCTCAGTACAGGTAAAATTGAGGGCACGTGGCCACACAACTTTGTTTTTGACCTCTGGCCAAAATGTGAAATTTACTACCTTAAAATGTGCCAAGCAGTGATTCACGCACCACAAGCAAATGTGGAGGACTTATCTCACTACAGTAATGTGTCCTGTATTAATGTACAGTTTCTATTCAGAGACTTACTGGGGTAACTGTCACATTGAAGTCACAAATATGAAGTAAACCGAGATAAAACAGTTGGTTTCACAGATAACAGCTTATTGTGCCTCATTTGTACAGCTCTGACTGAAAAGTGAGATGACAATTTACATGAGAATATAACATGTTCTGGTCCCTGCAGGTGTCTGGCTGCTGTATCTACTTTCATATTTCCCTGAATTATTTCATGCTCGTTTTCATATGACACATTAGTTGTAATGTTTCTATAGCATGGAGACAATTGGGCAGATGAGAAATTTCTTCCCCCATCTACTACAGTGTGTTTCAGAATTGCATAAAGTTAAGCTCTAAGGTTGGTCATCCACTGAAACAATATTTGAGTGCAAACTGATTGGTTGATTAAGCCCTAATATGGCTGTAAAATTGCAGTAAAAGTAAAAGTGTTGCACAAAATCAACCTGGTCACATGTGGATGAGCACAGTTGACTAATTGATGGATTACACTGAAATTTAATTAAACGAGCATATTTATGTGATAGAGAACTTGTTCTGCTTTGTGTTTCATTTTTAATTACCCAGTATGGATACTAACTAACTTATAAACCTTGTGAATTAGAATAAGTCAGTGTGGGATATACAAGACAAAAGATATCTCCACTGGGATTGGCAAAGAAAAGTGTGGAGAGGATGAGTGTGCAGGTAAGGCTTTAACTTGCTGATTTTGAGTGTTAGCACTTGTGCCTGCTCAGGAGTGAGAGGAAAAGTGCACGCACTATTTGGGCACAACAACACGGGGGATGCACCATCTGTGAAATACGGGAGGGCCAGTTTTGACATAAATGCTATCTAATAACTGCAGTCATAGTTAACATGTCTTTGTATTTCAATTTGTAGTGTGAGGAATCTCATCTTCTTACACAAAAGATGGGTTCACAAAAGGCTTAGTTTATCATAATGCAATGAATACTCACAGGAAATTCATTTTACAGTACCATTGCATGTCTTACAATGTCAACGAATATGGAATCAAGAAATGTGTGGAAGATCTGAACATATACAAGAGATTTAAAAGCTCTCTGAAGAGGAGGGGAAATCAAGTGAGTGTGCCAATCAAATGAACAAAAAATTTAACTACTTTCATCACAGTCCTTTTACCATTTGAAACAAATCCATACTTTTGTTATATCCCTCCAGTAGTTGATGATGATACATCTGTGTCGTATGAGCCTCTTGTTAGAATTCTCTTTCTAATGATTTTTCTTGACATTTGCAAAGTTTATTTTCTCTGTGTCACTTTGGAGATTCATTTTAATGTTGGTGACTAATTTCTGACATTTCTTTTATCATTTTATATTTTTTCCGTAACATTTTCAAAATCTGTTTCTTCATATTTTTGCCTTTTTCTCAAAACATTAATTATCGTACGTGATCAGTTTTGCTTTCTATACCAACTATCAGCAGATAAACTTATTCTTGGGAAATGTAAATTACTAAAAAGCTGTTATAAAAGCTGTATTTAGAAATCACATAACAATTTATAAAAAAATTTATTTTGCGATATGTGCTTGTCATTCAGTTAATATTTGCTACATAAAAGTAATTGCAGCTGGATTGTATCAATATCAATTAAACTCTGTGAACTGATGAAATGTAATATCTTTGTTTTACTTTATGTTATTCTCAAACTGAGAGAGAGTCTGTATGAAGAGTTTATAGTGGGCTGATATAGGGAGACAAATCTGACATGTCTTCGTTGTAACTGTGTAATATGAAATTGTAAAGATTTGATAGTATATGGAAAAAAATTTTATTCAACAGTGCTTTGATTCTGACTGTAGTAAAATACAAGAAGTGTTAAGTTAAAGAAGTCTTTTTTTCATAATGTTACTTACTTATCCAGTTGCATGATTACAAAAGTGAACAAAACTTCATTATTGACAGTGTTATTGCAGGAAGGCATTACATCAAATCAAGATTTTATTCATAAAACATTTGAAGATCTTTATCTTTTACAGAAAGCATACCTCATTTATCTTGCAGGACAAGAAGATGAGCCAGTTTCTATGAAATCAATAAAATACAGATGAGGATGATTTCTTATTTGTGACGTCTTTGACAGTCAACATAAGCATTGCTTGAAACTTCCTGGCAGATTAAAACTGTGTGCCAGACCGATACTCAAACTTAGGACCTTTGGTGGGTACTGGCGGAAGTAGAGCTGTGAGGACAGGTTGTGAGTTGTGCTTGCATAGCCCAGTTGGTAGAGCACTTGCCCATAAAAGGCAAGCTGCCAGGTTTCATATCAGTGCACACTCCACTGCAGAGCGAAAATTTCATTCTGTAAGCATTTCTTATCTGCATTCCATGTCCCATAAAATGAACGATATACATTTCTATGTCTGTTTCTCTAGACAGAAATGTTGCAGAAATAATTTTTTGTTAGTTAATTTTCATCATCAATTAGTCTGTGGGAATAGTATAGATGTGTGGGCTCTGTCCAACATTACAAAGGGCATCATTGTTAAAGCAAAACGTTTAAAGTACTGCACAGAATCATTAGATATAAAACTGAGTGCATACATTTAAAACGGTACTGTAAGCCATATAAAAAAATCTACATCAAAGGAATAAAACAGGCAAAGGAAATGGAGGTTGAACAGGACATTATAAACTCAGACAATAAGGCAAAAACAGGGAGGATGATCAGAGATTCAGAAACAGAAAAGGCAACATATAAAAATAACTCAAGGAAATCAGATGGGAAAATTCACTACAAAGAAACCCAGAAACTATAGCGAAAGCATTTAATGACTACTACAAAAATTTATGCAAAACTCTAACAAAGGATATGTCAACTCCTGCAAGTGCTATGAATGCTGTTATAGAGAAAAGATATCCACTACAAAATTCTATATTTTTGTATCCAACAATTAAAAAATCAATAACGAAAATCATGAAAAAATTGAAAAACACAAACCCAGGACATCCATGGTATCTCAAATAAGATTATTAAACTTTCATCCAAATTCATTATTAAACCTAGATCATCACAATTAATGAAGTGATCACAGGAAGTCTGTATCCTGATAGTTTACAAATTGCTAGGGTGCTACCACTGTTAAAAAGGGTGACACTGCAGGACCTGAAAAGATAGAGACGTGTTGGCATCATGCCAGTAACATCTCCAATCTTCAAATGCATTCTATAGAACGGATTAACAAGCTTCTCCATGTCACAGAACATCATAGAAGGAAGCCAACATGGATTGCAGAAACATCTGCAGCACAAGAACTTTTGGACTATGTGCTGCAAACACTTACAGGAAGGAATCAATACCTGGAGTATTCTGTGGCATATCAAAAGCTTTCAACCTCATCTTTTTGATAAACTAAAATTCCATGGATGAGAGGGAATGCATTCAAACTCATAAAATCCTACTTAATGAACAGATAGCAAAAACTAGAAATAACAGATGAGGAAACATGGGTATCCTCCAGAACAGCATGCCACAGGGAAATGTGCCAGGGCCTCTGCTGTTCTCAATATATATTTGTGAGCTATAGCATGAAATTCAATGAAAATCAATACTTATTATGCTTATCCATTACAGATATTTTAGAACCGTGACTGTATATTGAATGTAAATAAGTTATACAGAAGTGGAACCAGTCAGAGGTGACTGCTTGCAGTTCTGTATAACTTATTTACATAAAATCAATACTATTTGTGGATGACACAAACATCTTAATTAAGTAGAACTGAAAATGCGTTATTCAGACTAGAAAAATGGTTTGAAATAATAAACTGACTATAAATTACAAATAAAAGATTATGGGCTTTAAAAACAATCAACAAACAGATAATGAGTTAGTGTTAAAGAGCAAGGAAAACAAACTTGAACAAGTATCATGTGCAAAATTTCTGGATCTCAGCCTTGATGGCAAATTAATATGAACAGAGCACATCAGTAGCATAAACAGTAAATTAAATTCAGGTTGCATTGCACTACAGAATGTGATATTACAATTATTTGTGAAAATGTGAAATAGTGCTTGCAAAGTTTCTTGAAATTATGTAAATTATATTTTATTATAAAGTATTGTTTCTTTGAGGTGAACTCAAAAATGATTGTAAATTTGTATGAAAATTGTAGTATAAAATTTGGATGATGGTCAGAAGTAAAGCAGCTACATTGACTCTAGTGGTAGTCATGTGGCTGAGCTTATAAGTAAACATGCTTAGCAGACCATGTGGCCTTTGGTTGTTGGTGCTTGTCTTGAAAGGTTGTCGTTTGGGTGGCATGTGTGCTGTAAATTCAACAAATTTCAGACTGATTTTGTGAACTTAGAGATATGATTAACAAGAAGACCTTCGTAAATTTTCAGACTTTCGATACTAATGTGATTTAATTACTTCCATTGTATTACACTGTAAATAATTGCAATTTTAGTGCATATAACTTCTAAGAAATCATAAGTGCTGTTAAAACCATCTGTTAATACATATGAGGCCATCATTCAGAAATTTGTGCTGGTAGAAACATAAATAAACCTGCTATAATCCTGTGGACATTTTATTATTCATGAACTTGACACTCTATTTACACAAGGTAACATGAATTCTCCCCGTTGTGGAATAATAAGGGCTTTAGAGTCCCGGTGTGTAGGTAACCCCTTTTGATCGAGCCATGTGATCTGCTAATGGCTGCACATTGCCCTTACTCACTGGGATGTGCTACATGAAAATTCGACTGTAGCGAGTAGCAAGCACCCGCAAGTAACGTCATAAGAAGTTAGCCAAATCGTAAGTATTGAAGTCCTCAAAATGTTTTCCTTTGCACACTTTGATTCAATAATGTCATTTGGAACAGAACTATGGAGAAGATCAGTATGTATGAAGAGGGTAATCAGCATACAGAAAAGGACTACATGCATAATGACCAATGTGAGACAATGAACAAGTTGCAAGTCAAAATTTAAACTGCTTAACATTGTAGCAGTAAGAAGACGTTTACATATATGAAATAGTAGTACACATCAAGAAAAACATTAGGAATTTTAACGAAAAATGAAGAGGGTCATCAGCATGAAACAAGAAACTGTTGAAAACAGAGAGCAACCAAACACAGGAGAAGTAACTATGGGAGAAGTGTAACATGCATGGGGATGTTCCTACTCAATTGACTTTCTAACAGTATCAGCCAAATAAAGAACACAAAGTAAGAGAAATACTGGAGAAAAATCTATTTTATTCCTTAAATGAATTTACTGATTATTGCAAGGAAAACAAAAATATGATGAAAGCAAGAGATAGGTGGAATGAAGTAACCATCATTCAATTCAAAAAGCAATATAAATGTATGTGCATAAGTTTAAACGTATGTACACAAATTTAAACACAAGGGAAATAGTTATATACCACGAAAAAGAATTGAATTGAAGATACTGTGAAATACCATAAATGTATTATGCGCTATAAATGCACTGGACTGTAGAAAACAAAATATAAAAGGTAAAACTGATTATTACATGTATTACATACATTGTACAGATCTGCTGTACAGATCTTTTGTAAAGGAGACATGTCAAGTTTATCAAAAATATAATGATTTACAAAATTATTTTTACACTATTTTAAGAACAATGACAAAAAATACAACACTATAATATTTACTATAAATTAACAGTTTATCAATTTACTTTATTGTATACAGACAACACTGCAATATTATCTACAGATTTCTATTGTTCAAAGTGTCAGACTACCTACCATGGATTCTTTAATGGTGTAGTAACATTTCTCTACTAAAATAGTTTGGAGTAGACTTCTCTGCGAACTAAGGTCCATTGTTAACATATTTCTTCCTTTCAATTTGTTACATATATCTTTTTCAAATTTGCTACATATTTTTCTCATGTACAGTGTCGCCTGAGCATGAAGCTTTAAGTGATGCGAAGGAAATTTGAAGGCTTCCTTGTGACGAGTACCATAGCCATGCTTACAACAGAACGTTTTATGATTATGTTGATTGTTATACACAACAATCAAAATTTCAGAAATGTAGAAATAATTAATAGTTAGTACTTTTAATTTCTTGAACAATGGATGACATGACTCATTTTTGTGGGAAACACATATGTTTCTGATGTTTTTCTTCTGAAGAATTAGTAACCTTGTCCCGCTTCTAGAGTTTCCCCAGAAAATTATCCCCTACTGAATAACAGATTCAAAATAACTGTGGTAGACTGTCTATCTTGTGTCAATATGAGTTGCACCAGATAAAATAAACATTGCAAAAGCTAGGGAATTTAATTTATTTGCCAGGGTGTCTGTATGTCTCGTCCAGTTTAAACTTTCGTCTAGGTTTTAGGTCCAAGCACTTCACATGACTCAGTTCTGTCATCAGTTGATTATTATGGGCTATTTGTACAGGACAGATTGCTACAATTTAGAGACAAACTGAATTATCTGGGTCTTAGTGACACTGAGCTTTAGTCCATTTTAATGGAACCAGGATTTCAGTTTCCCCAGAACATTTTCTATACTATCTGGAATCTATTCTATTGTATCATTTTCTATCAGGACTGAGGTCTCATTTGTGAACAAGACTGAATGAGCACCAATATTTAGTGATAAACCATTTATATACAACAAGAACAGGTAAGGACCCAGTACTGAACCCTGTGGAATTCCTGGGAAAATTGTTTTCCATTCAGAGTGTTAGTTAACTGAATTTGATGTTAAGATAACTCTTTGTTTCCCTTCTGTCAGATAAGAGTTGAGCCACTGTAATGCAGTATCTTCGATCCCATAGTTCTTCATTTGTGAAGTAATAATTAGTCGTTCACTGAGCAAAAGGCTTTCGTTAGATAACAGAATATCCCTGAGACTTTTGTATCCTGGTCTAGTGATATGCTTACTTTTTCTGTAAATTCTCTGATGGCATTTATGGTGCTTTTTCCTCTTTGAAAACCAAATTGATTTTTCAAATATTTTAGAACAAACAGGAAGGAGAGAGATAGGCTGGTAGTTTCCTATATCTTCTGGTGATCCCTTTTTAAATAATGGCTTAAGCTCTGCTTATTTTAGGACATCTGGTAAAGACCCATGTCCAAAAGACTGGTTTACAATACTAGTCAGTGTGTATGAAATAATATGGCGTACCTCCTTGATTACCATGGAAGGTATTCCATTGAGCTGAATTTTTGTTTTTTAATGATATTATTGTGTCTTCCACATCTTTCCGAGTGATTTTTCTCCATTTTAAAAACAAAAGTTTTGTATGTCATCTCTGTCTGAAAATCATATTGTCTTGATGGGCTGTCATGTCTACATCAGATATTGCTATACTGACAAAGAAGTCATTGAAGCAGTTTGACAAATTGAAAATGTTTTATAATTATATCACCCTGAAACCTAATTTGAGAAATTTCTTGACTTTTAACATTGACTCCCAACTCCGATTTCACAACAGACCAGACTGCCTTTACTTTATTTCTTTGTTTGTTTATGAATATACTATTTGCCAGTTTTCTGCTGCCAGTATAACTTATCTGAACATAGACTTAATGCATTTAATGTAAGACACAAAATTAGGGTTTCTATTTACTTTGAGCTCACTGTGCAGCTGTCTTTTTCTGGCACTTGATATCTTTATGCTTGGTGTAATCCAATTTCGTTTATTCCTGACTCTCTTTTGATATCGTAAAGTGGGGTCACTCTGATTATTCTAAATTCAATGTTGTAAATTAAACAGAAACTTCTGAAGATACTGACTTGAAACGTTTTGGGAAGTTGCAAGAGGTGTTGTTGAATACGATAAAGCAGATTATAGATTTTTATCCCCCCGCCTAGTTTATTTTTTAAAAAATTTTCACTGTTCAATTTCACCCCCATGTCACTTTGAACTTGGAAACATTTGCTTATTCTGTGGAAGTCATGTCAATTACTGTTAAATGACACACCTATCATATGAAACAGCATGATATTTTGTATATAAATATAGTTTTGAAAGTAACTTATTTAGAAAAATTTGGGTATTTTTTATGAGTTTTCTTTCATCACCTGAAACTGTTCCTATGATTACAGCTTAATTTTGCTAATAATGGAAAGGGGTGCTGAGCTAGTTATAAAATAAGAAACTTAGTTAGAAACAGATCTTTTCAAAACAGTCTTTACAGCTTTAATAAAAGAAATGAAAGAACATTATCACATTTTAAAGAATTACATCTGTAAACACTCTACAGGAAAGGAAGAAAAGAGTTACCACACTAACAGATGTCATAGCCATCAAATTTAAACTCAAAATAAACCCTTTCCCTTCTATCTACCTTAGAATCAGATAGAATCCTACAAATGTCATCTTTCGCAAAATCTGACACATTGGGAACATTAGGTCACACAAAAAGCTTCATCTGATTGCACCTTGGAATGTCATTTCCTCAGAAGTGTAATTTCATCATTGGTGATAAATTGTCCAACACTATTTTACACTTTTCCTTGAAGGAAACTTCACTAAAACATGTGTTCCATGGAACTTATGTGTCAAAGACTAGAGAAGGCACTGTTCAAAGTCACCCCTTGAAAGAAAAGCCGTCATATTTTATTTTTTTAAGTCACCAAAGAATAAATTTAACACTTTACGCTTACTGTAAATGTCCATTCAAGTGTTAATCTTGGCAATAAAAACTTGTTTCAATTTCTAAACTCAAAAATGCTTCTAATAACAGGCAAACGTTTTTGCAGTTGTAGGAACTTACATTTCCAGAAAATTATTTTATTTTCTAGCATTGGTATACAATGTTATTTCCATGGAGGTAAGAATAGAGGGAGACGCCATGACATCACAGCTGTGAAGCTATGTGAAGCCGAGGGTAGCCATCTCAATCCGACCAAAACATTGCTGCTGTAAGCCTGTGTGCATAGGCTTGTCGCTCGCTTTTGGAAGGATTTTGCGCTATTATGGTGACTTGGGTGGTGTTCGGATGTACGAATCGTTCTGATTGTGATGCGAAATCGAAGGGAATAACATTTCATGTGTAAGTTGTCTTGTTAAGTGTGATTTTACAACTTCATTGTGAATGAACGTGTGCTACAGCGGTACTTATACTATAGCGTGTTTTTCTCCTGTATGATTTTATAGATTTCCTAAAAATGAAAGTCGGAAAGCTCTGTGGGAGAATACCGTGAGGAGGAAGAATTGGCATGCGTCTAAATGGAGCTCTGTATGTTCTCAGCATTTCCGAGAAGAGGACATAGAGCGAACTTCCCTTTCAACAGTAAGGCTCCGAGAAAATGCTGTAGCATCAGTTTTCCCTACACACCCAAAACATTTGCAAAAGGTATGTTGATTCAAAGAATTAAATTCTTAGTTTTCAAGTTCACGTTTCAGTATAATACGTACGTATCGCCGATATTCGAAGTGTTGAGTAACTCACTTTATCTTCATCATGTACCAAATTAAAAGCTAACACTACATTAACTGGCGTAAAGTATAGGCCTAAACAGGACACTGTGTAGATTTGCCATTCTGTGTACCGTACTTCAGTAAATATTGGTGGTAATGAGCAGTGTTTCCCAGTAGTGTAACGTAACTGAAATGTCCCAGTACGTATTACAAACAAGATGTATTTATGGGGCTTTGGAGGGAGGGTATAACAAACTTAGTTTTCAGTTTCTATTATTTAGTTTGTGATACACGTTTATTACTGAATTAACAAAATTGTATCGTTTACATTGAAGGCCAGCTATTCGTAATATTACATTAAAAACTATTTTTAATCAGAAGAAACGCGGAATTTCGCCTTTGCGAGATTTTATTTTAAACAAAAACTTTGAAACAACCAATCTGATGACGTTACATGCGCATATGGTGCAATTAGCGACTGTAATACACGCAGCGCTATAGCACACTGGCAATGTTTTGGTCAGAGTGTCATGGCAGCGAGCCACGCCCCCATGGCTTCAAAACGGGACGATGCTAAGTTCACCGGACTTGGATACGATGTGACGTCATTATGACGTATACACGCTACATCGAAAACGATAGAAACCGTATATCGACTATTCGACTTTTGTGAACTTTCGAGAGGTTGTGACACGGTAGCGCTGCGCTCTGCACCATTCGTTGACATGTGTTTTGCGTTCCTTGCGTTTAAATCGTGTATTGTACTGTGTTTATGTCCTGTGCGTTGTTTTTCGTTTGCTCGTCTCTAATTATGTGTTCAGCATTCGAGAGACTAACGAGAGAAAATCTGAAAGAGTTCAGCATCGATGACGACAGGCAATTGCGTGGTTATTGTGAATCTCAAGCAGACATTGATGTACTTCTGACCCAGCTGAAGTGCGTCGGTTATTTGTACTCGGAGAGAAGAAGCACTCAGCAGCCAAAATCTTTAGATGCGTCAAGACACTAACCTTTCGTTAAGATTACATTGAGAAATCCACTTCCCCTCGTATTTCATCTCCGGTCGACGATTTTTCTTCAACAATGCCTCATATTTTTCTTTTTAAGTTCGAAATTCAATCATTCTACACACCAGTCATTACTGGACACTAAGGTACCTGTCTCTGCGGTCCGAGTGTAAAATTACTTGGAATTATGGTTGGTAAAAGACTATCTTGGGATGGACGTATAAAGTACTTAGCTAACAAACTTGCACGAGTTCTCTTTCAGCTATATAAATTAAGAAAAAAAAGTCAGCAAGAGTATGCTGCAACAATCTAATATGTACTGACAAGACCAATTGTATGAAACCATACTAAAATATTGATAATAAATAAATATTATTTTCGGCGTAAGCGTTCAATACAACAATCACACAATCTAATCTGGTCAGGACACAAGAAGACTTCACTTTTTTACGAAACGTGTTGTCCGTGGTGTTTTCAAGGCCACGGTCAGGAATATTTCTATTAATATCCAGCTCTTTTACTTTTATTTTTGCGAAATACATATACGCTGCCACACTGAACTGTTATCAGAATCGCACGTGTCAAAACAAACCACTAGCTGACGACAGTTTAGAATCTCGAACGTTCGTAAAAGTCGATAGGTGTGTTAATCGACTAAAGCGTGTTACGTCATAATGACGTCACATCATATCCAGGTTGGGTGAACTTAGCACCCTCCTTCAAAACGTAGTACGGCTGGGATACGTAGCGCCATCTCCCCTGTCCAATATCCTGTGTACAATATATGTACTTAAAAAGAGATTTATATGGACAAATAAATAAATAAATAAATTATTCTTACCTCCATGGTTATTTCATATCGACTGTCATATCATCGTAAAGTATCGATTATAATATTTAGCAACTCTCGCCTTAGTTCCATATTTACACACTAGAGTGTAGGATTTATTTTAAAAAAGACGAGGTATTACTGTTAATACGCCTCGCTGTTCAAAGTCACCCTCCTTTACGGTAAGATTTTGAGCAAATATTTCATTGAATGCACTCAAAAAACAATTTAGAAATTTATCAAAATTTTCGTTGCTTGGAATACAGTGGTCTAAAGGAGAGCTTATAACAACTTATCACAAAACAACTCTACATTTTCTTTGCTTAAGTTCCTTCTTATATAATATTAAGATTTTAGTTTCTCTGTTTTGGGGTACTCTGTAAACAAAGCTGAGACATCAGATATCCTTAGATCTAAGCTAAACTTCCTTGCATCATCAAAGTGATAATTTGTAATAATACTATCTATGCAGGTTACTGAGTGGAAATTTTCTCTTTTGTACATAGTAAAGTTTAAGTTGAAACCAGATTTTTGGATTAAATCATGAAATTTTTCAATGTCAGTGCTTTCAGTTAATGTATTAATAATTTTAGAAAATTTGTTGGTCACATTAAGTTCACATCAAGGAAACGACAATGAAGAATTAAAATCTCCACAAAAAGCAGTAGAGAGAAAGGTTAACAATTTACGTTCTGAATCAGAAGGAAAAATAATTAAGTTAGATTGAAAAGTAAATAAGGCATCTGAAACTGTAATAAACAGTGTAAATTTAGTAAGAAAAATTAATGAAATTCAGGAAAATGTAGTAACAAAAAATATGTGGCACTATTTGGACCTATCACGTGTTTTCTTTTCAATAATTTACAGCCTATTGATTTCTTGCAGCATTGTAAAGATAACTTTGTTTCTGGTATGCCAGATAACTAAAGATTAAATTTGTCAAAAACTTTCATGAAGGACAGGTACTGTCTTGGGGTAATCAACATTTGGAATAGGGTGAAACCTTTAATGATTTTAAGAATGGAATGACTGAGATAGATGTACTAAAAAGAGAAGGTTGCCAGATAGAATAAGTGGAATCTAGTTCATGGGCGAAACAACTCACTTCATCAACTTCTTTAATGTGCAAACAAATTATATATGGCTAGGGAAAGGAATATTTCACACAACTTTCACAAAAAGGGGGGGCTGGAGTTCTGGTTACAATGAGGAGACTCTTAGAAGCAGTGATATAGTAATTTTAGGCATCAAGATCAGGACAACAGGATAAGATAATGTAATGTTAATGGAAGAGGGGAGGCTGGGAAAGAAATGATGATAGCAGAAACAGAAGCTGGGATGGGGAAACATAATGCAAACAAACTTGAGACCGAATTACAGGGAAAACTATCCAGAATACTTGGGATCACCTCAACGTGGTTCCACACTTTTGGGGTAAACAAAAGATATTACAATAGGGTCTCTAACTTTTACTGGAAATCATCACATAAGTTTTGAATATTTTGGGACGTAAGTGGAAAAGTATCCATAACAAAATAAGTGTACTGAAAAACAAATAGAGAATCCAGACTTGGGAGTGGAGGCTGTAAGTGATTTTTACAACTGGGCTGAAAGTGAGGTACAAAATAATTATGAGGAGAGTTATAAGTACATTGGTTGTGAACTAGGGGGATTGCTTGGAAATCATATTGACTTGGTTAATATTGGTACTGGGCCACAATAAGCTGTAACGATGATGGGATGGAGGGAGGGGATTTGGGGGTGGTAGTTGGTGGGGGAACGAATGTAGGTAATGCTCTTGAAGGTGTAAATCAATGATGTTAACTGTAAAGGAGAAAGATGTCGAGGATTCTTAAGGTAAGTACAGAACGTTTATTGAAATAAATGATAACAAAATGTTAATACTAAGTGATGATAGCGTTTTTGTTAGTGAATTCCAGGAACATAAAGAGAATGATGAAGTTGCATCTGATAATCAGTTATTCCCAAACCACCACCTAATCCACATTCACTGAAGAATCCTATTATAGAAATAGAGACACGTTGTGTCATTTAAAACTGTGTGCTAGTTTAGAAGGAAAAGGGGAGAAGCTCTTACAATTTCTATGAGAGCAGTTTGGAGATAGTGTTGACAGAGAATTATTTTAGAACCAG